>NC_060062.1:1609448-3074821 GCF_020283565.1 Trifolium pratense
AAGTCACTTGCGTTGTCAAAAAGTCCAACAAGTTGACTCCAGAATATCAATAGTAATACCGGGGCCGGCTCCATCCAAGAGACATTAAAGCTATAACACCGGTGTAACATTTGAGTAATGTTATACCGTTTAATAAAGCTTTAACAAATACAAATTTTACAAAATTCACCATTGGATTGAAAGCTTATATCGTATAGATCATCTATGTTAAATTTTATAAATATCTAAAATCATTTGATATGTTTTTGAGATACATCAAGATTAATGGTATTCAATAAAAACGTATAAACCATTAATTTTCATCAGTTTCAATAACATATCAAACGATTTTAGATATTTATAAAATAGGTAACTATTTGAATTGTTTCTTTTTAACCAACTATATATTTGAATTTTTATGTACGAAATTTAATATAATTTTTTTCCCTTTTGTAATTTCATGTGTATCAATTATATGTTGACATTGTCCTTGGTCCATAATTCGTCTAATGGAGCTGATTCCAGTAAGTCTCGTACTATTGAGCAGTTCTGGAACGTTATTTTTGTAATTATATTGGCTTTAATTTTGGATTTTTTTTGCCAAATTTGGAAATAGAGAGGTGAGTACATGAATCATACTATATATATTTAAGGAATTATTTTATAGTACATGTCATTTGTATTTTTTGTTAGTAAAGTCCATCAAAATTATGCCTGATTATTGAATATTATGTTTGATTATTTTTACTAAATTATTTAAAAAGTTCTAAAATGTTTCTTATAGGGATTCGTAAATTTATAAATATAAAATATATAGAATATAGATATAAATAGATATAGATTATTATCTGACCTTAATTATTATTTTTGGTCAAGTGTATGTTTGACCTTGATTTTTTTTTTTTTTTTTGGTTAGGTTTGACCTATATATAGGCATTATACTAAACTATAATCTATCATAATAAAGTCATTACAATTAACAAGAGAATGGTGAAAATAACAAATATTTTGTTCTTCGTTTTGTGCTTGGTGACTAGTATTACCGGCCACACAGAAGATTTGGAATTGGAGAGACAAATTAACCACAAGCCTCATATCATGAGTATTCATGTATATTTTATACACATCTCATAATATATTGGTGGTTTGATTAATTTTGCTTGTGTTTTATTTTGGTGATTTTTATTGGTGATTTTTACAGACAAATTCTGGACGCATATTTGATTGCGTTCATATTAACAAACAACCGGCTTTTGATCATCCTTTATTAAAAAATCACAAATTACAGGTAAAATATATTAGTATAGTTAATTTTCTAAAATAAAATTCTTTTATAATTTATACGGTCTATTTCAATGAATTTTTTTTTTCTTTTATGATAGAGAAAACCAAGTTTCAAAAGAAAAAATAATCAAACAAGTGTAAAAAATTCGCGAAACCTCATACATTGGCTTGAGCATGTTAGGTGTCCAAAAAGAACCGTTCCTATTCAGAGATTAACCAAAGATGATCTTATTCGAGGCAAATCTGTATTAAAAGTTCATAACCAAGGCGTCATTATTCATGTAAGTTTTCTTTAAATTTCCAAATTCTAAGTTTATTTGTATAAATAACATTAATTCATTTTTATTAATATGTGAATATATTAATTGAATTTGCAGCAAGCCCATGTGCTCCATGGAGTGGTGGATAATATCCATGGAATCAAGGGAACTACTAGTATTTATAATCTAAAACTTAATAATAATCAATCAAGTACAGCTCATTTATTCCTTCAAAATAAAGTCATAGGTGCTGCTACAAACCGAATTATTGTTGGATGGCATGTGAGTTTTAATTAATATATTATGCAAACATATTTTTATCTTAAAACATACTATTTTCGTCCTAAAATATAAGCAAAAATGAGTCAAAAAAATTTGAGATAATTGATTAAAAATTTAGATCAAATTGATCAAGTTTTACTTATATTTTGGGACGGATGGAGTACACATATAACTTTATAATTTAAATGAATTTGAAGGTAGATAAATACTACCTTTTTATATCCAAAAAAAAATACTACCTAATTTATCACACAAATGATGTCAGGTATCACCAAAATTATACAGAGATGATCATTCAACTTATTTCTACGCATTGTGGACGGTAAGTAAATGTTTATATTTTTCAACAAAAAAAATAAAACTAAATGTTTATATTTTTAATCTTCACTTATGATATATATAGAAAATACTTAATATTTTTCTAGTCTTACTAAGTAACTGTTTTTAATCGACGTTAATATTTTTTTTAATCTTAATTTACATTTAAGATTAATTGAAAATCACAGTTTTGTTTCTTTTAAATATAATGTGATCTATGTTGAAAAATTATAGTCAGATAATTTCAAAAGTACCGGATGCTACGATATGTTGTGCAAGGGTTTCGTTCAAACAGATAGGTCATATTACCTTGGTTCACGTATACGTAGAACATCTACCTATGGCGGAGAGATGATTGAAATGCCAATTTCTCTTAATAAGGTAATCTCTTTACATATACTTGTAAATTTGAAATGTTTAGATTATTAAATGTGAAAAACAAAATGGGTTAAAAAAAATTAATAATCGTTAAATATATTTTTAATCCCTATAAAATCACGACTTTTTTAGTTTAATCCCTCGAAAAAAATTATTAACTTTTAATCCTTATTTGCATTTTCTAGTGACTATTTTGAGGAACTAAAAATATCTTTTTTTTTCTTTTTTATAATAAGTTTTCATTTTTTATAAAAAGTTTTCAAAATAAGAAATGCTATAAGGTATATTATATCAAACTCACATAAGATTTTAATTCATTCCACTTAGAAAAATCTTGTTCGTAGCATATTAAGGATAAAAAATGAAATTGTATATTTACAAAATGTTATGAACATGTACCCAGGATCGAATCAGCCATAATTGGTGGTTGACAGTAGCAGATAAGACTATCGGATATTTTCCAGCAGCTATATTCTCTGACATGGTCAAAGTTAGTGGGGGATGGGGTGGAGTCACAAGAACTCCTGAGGGTACTTCTAGTCCTCCAATGGGATCCGGACACTTGCCTGATAAAAATTTCGTTCATGCAAGTTATTTTAGAGATGTTGGAATTCAAGTTGATCATTCTGAAAAATATCATCAACCAAACATTATTGAAGACAATAATGATAACTTTAATTGTTATGGTATTAATTACTATGGAGATCAAGGAGAAGAATTTGGATATTCTCTTCAGTTTGGAGGACCCGGTTGTAATAAATAATTGTAGTAACCAATGTTTGGTTATTTATCATAATAAATTAGCAATTTTGGTAGGACGAAAATTAACGAATAATTTTGATTATGTTGTTTTCTTAATAAATTTTTGATTTAATATTGTTTATTTAAACTTTCTTATGATGGAATTATATAAAGGTTTAAAAAAAAATTAAAATTTATAAAATGTTGTCATTAATATTATTTGAGAAAAAAATATTATTTAATTATTTTTTCTTTCTACATTTTATCTAAAATGTGTGAATGACTAAATGAAGTGATCAAATGCTTATGACAACTTAAGACTTTCTTTCACCAAAAAATATTGTGCAATGGTTTTTGTTTTAAAAAATTTCTTATTTAAAACTTATAGCGCAATTTTCTTATTATTATTATAATAGCATATTCTCTATTTCTCTCGAACCAATCAAGACCAAAACTCTACTATTATGTGCTTGTTCAGTTTAAATATTTATATTATACTTCATGGTTTCAAATACTAACAAAAAGAAACAATTTTATAGATTCATTAAATAATAAATAAAATTGAAAAAGCAACTTCTTGGAAAATAAAATAGTAGGAGAAAAAATTTAAAGAGGTGAGGGATCTACACTCTCAAAGTCTCAATAAATAAAATTTATGTTTATACTATTGTTTTATTGATTGTTAGATAAATTTTTTTTAAAATGGCTAAATTTTATTAATATTTATTGTTAGATAAATGTTTTCAATTTATTAAAGGATAATCTAAAATAAATCTTATATATTATTATTATTTCGATAAATAAAAGACAAAAATACTTTTATTCTAAGCACAATATTATTCATACAATACAAGTGAAATATTTTTCTCGACCTCCTACGTACCCAAAAAAATAATTAAATGCCATATAAGTTTTTTAAACAACAACGGAGCTACAACTGTATATTACAACCAGAACTCAAAAGTCATAATGAAAACACAACACCTAAAGCTTTGAAATATGAAGGTCATTTTAATCCTTCCTAACAATAAGGACAGTAGAAGGTTTGTCGAGTCCTAAAAATAACTTGGCATTTTTTTTGGAATTGTATTCTTCTAATTAAATTATACCAATATTTTCGAATACCATTATATTTTGGAGTCAACTTGTTTGATATTTTTACAACGCAAGTGACTTTATGATTTGTAAGTTCATTGGCAACATCAATAATTTGATTGGTTGAAAATAGTAATATATTGCAAACAGAGTTTGGGAAGTTCTACATAAATAAACATAAAAATTGACATTAAAAAAAATGAACTTGAAAAACTAATAAAAGTTAAAAATAGTGATAGAAAATATTGTTACTTCGTGGAAATGGAGCCTTTAGACATAATAGAGGAGGTGAAAGTTATTTCATGAAAATTGAGTCCGGGGAAATTGAAAATTTCCCCGGCCTCTATTATGAATGGAATTGGAAGCTTGTTTTAATAGTTGATAGAACATTAAGCCTAAAAGTTTGGTGTAGTTGTTATTTTGGGTCTTATATGTATATCCCTTTGTTTAGGTGGGATGGCGCCCAAGGTTTTAAATAAAAGGTTCGTTACTACGAAAAAAGCCGCGACAAAAAGGTTTTGATGCCTACCGTTACTGTTTTTCACCGTTTTTATATGGTGAAAAAAAAAAATCACGTCGAAACGTTGTTATGGCCGCCACCAATTCAATTTAAAATCACTCTTACCAACCATAAATAATGTATACGTCATGAGACAATATAAAATTGGCCACAAACACATTAAAATTAGCGGGACCATTATAAATTTCATCCTGCTCCTCTAATCACTTTTGTTATTATTCTCTAATCTAATGTTTCAATATGTGTAAGAACAGATCAAGTTGCTGATTGAGTTGTAGATACCTGCAAAATTATGCAGAAATGTGACAATTTTGTAACAATTGAAAGATGGGATTGGGAGGTAATTAAAAGCTTTTTTTATCTCAGCTTAACGTATCCGAGGCGTAGTTTGTCTTTTGCTTTGGAGATTTTTTGGGTTAGGGAGTGGTTTATTTGTTTTGCTCTTTAATATGTGATTTTGGATATTTGTCTACAATGTGTCTTCTATGATACTGCAAGTGCAAATACATCTTTGATATATTTTATAATTATTGGACGCCCTACAGTTAAAAGTATTATCGCCATTAAGTAAGACTCATTAATCATTTGAGTTTAATTTCTTCGTTTTCTTTTACGGATTCTTACATTTTTGTTGTAAAACCCATAAACCGTTATTTTTTATGACTCTCAATAACATAGCAAATGATTTTAAAAAAATTTCAAAATTTTTATAAATGATCTATATGATATAAACTTTCAATCCAACGGTGGATTTTGTAAAATTCGTATTCGTTATAATATAAATCGCTACTTGTGCACCATGCACAACTTGAAGCACTTGTACATGTTAGACAAAGCCTGTATGCCTATATATATACATCATTTACAATTCTTATTATAATTATAATCAATATAAATGAAATAGAAAAGAACACAATAACATGTGCATGAAAGAGGAAATCAAAATTGAGTCAAAGATGGTCCAACATCTAGCTGTTGTATTGCATAGAAACATATTGATCTCTCTATGATCCAAAACCATGCAAGTGAAAAATAAACTTAGAAAATAGCATTATCGAACTTAACTGGACCATTATCGATTTCATGGTGCTCCTCCTGTAATTGTAACCAAATGCCATATAGTTACTAATTCAATTTATAATACATGAAATACAAAAAGAGTATTTTCAAGAAAATAGATAAAGTGGTTTCAACATGCACAGAAACTATACTTAGTGTAGTTATTTTAGTCATAACATAATAGAAGGGAATAGTTAAGAAAAAACATTAAAAGTTGAACAAATTTAAGTTAGGGTGAGATAGAAATTTTGTTACCAGAATTTAATCAAAGAAATTACGGTCGTTAACATGATCGTCGACAAAGCTATCGAGATATCTTCAACCTTTTTACTCATAGTGGTAATGTTTTGCTCTTATGGTTGGTACTTGGTATCTCAACCTCCTATGTTCCTCGGTTGAAAAGAGAAAGGAAAATACAAAAGATAAAGGAGTTTAGATGTGAAATACTATGAGTTAGATCTGATGACATTTCTTATGAGTTTTTTTATTAAAAAAAAATTGGTAAAGCCATCTGCTCCGTAGTAATAAGTAATAACTACCCATTTGCTACATTTATTGTTCATTGAACCATTCATTCACGCCACCTCTGACTTCTTCTCATACAGGTGCAGAAGGTACGCCCAAGTCTAACATGAACAACTTGTTCATGTGGTGCACTATGGACAATTCTCAGATAATATTATAACGAATATGAATTTTATAAAATCGACTGTTTGATTGAAAGATTATATCATATAGATCATCCGTATAAATTTTTAGAAAAATTGAAAATTATTTGATATGTTATTGAGACACATCAAAATTAAGGGTATTTAATAAAACTCATAAACCGCTAATTTTGATGGATCTCAATAACATATCAAATAATTTTCAATTTTTCTAAAATTTCTACAGATGATCTATACTATATAATCTTTCAATCCAACGGTCGATTTTGTAAAATTCGTATTCGTTATAATGTTAATCGAGACTTGTGCATGGTGCACTACATGAACCACTTGTTCATGTTACAAAAAGCCCCTTGGTATATTTTTCCTTGAAAAATAATGTTGTTACGTGTGCTCCACAAACACCAAGTTTTTGTTAACCAAATTATATAACATCCCTTTGCATACTTGTTATTTTTCACTAGTGAGCCAAACTTGTTAAAATGTTTCCAGCTCTCCTCAAAAGGTATATAAAATCAACATTCAACCATTTGTAAATTGTGCTCCACACTTGACTTGAAAAAAGAACAAATAAAAAAATAAATGATTGATGTCTTCGTCTTCTCTAAAACATAAAGCGCAACATAATTCTCTTTGGATTAATAATGATACCTTTACTCTTCAAAGCCAACCGAGTTGGGAGTTTCGCTAATAATAACCGTCACCCAAAGATGGAACTTCGTTCTTCCATAAGGGTTGCAATGTTTCCACCACGTTGGTATTAATATTCATAGAGACCAACCTATTTTCTAGTGTATAGGCATAACAATTTCGGTTTATAGTTAGACAAAATGCTAAGAAGTTCTGCTTTCTCTTTCCTTTCGGTTGGCAGTAGATCAACTATCCAAGATATGTGCCAATTCCAATTCTCCTCATTCCACGTTCATCAATAGTAGCCCCTGGATTCACAACTTTGGAAAATAAGGAGGGATATAGTTCCTCGAAACAAAATATTAATAAACCACTCGTCGTTTTCCTCTCCTCCTTGTTTCATTTTGAATCCAGGGGCCATCACCAACGACGATATATGTGCCAAGAGCTGTGCTATATACAGCGAAGGAATATCCCACGAATTTTTCACGAATAGCTTGTTACATTGCTTTTTAACTCTTTCTTGTTTTCATTTCACTTATTATTTTTGAACAATCATTGATCTCCACTTTTTTAATTGTTTTTCCACTAAATCTCTGGAACTACTTCACCCACCCAAAACTTGCTATCCAACCAACTACACATGAAGCAAAACTCCAAAAAAAAAGCAAACAGCAAACTTATAGAGATAATGGAAGGTAACAAAATCAACTAACAAAGAAATTAGAAGTATGGAAGGGAACCAAGAAACAAAAGTGAAGAAGAGAAGACATGAAAAAAGAGGAGAGAAAAATGGTGTTTGCTGAACATAAATGCAATGGTGTTTGTTTGAAGAGGATAGAGCAATCACTTTGTTTTCACAGAATACACACTGCAGATGGAGACATGTGTCATTTGGAGAGAGAGAAAAAGTAACTAGTTAACATGATGTGTTGTGTATACTGAAAAAAGCCAAAAAAATATGTTCTGCACATTATTCGTGTAACTTCGTGAAGCATTCCTTCGCTATAAATATCATTTTCCATGTGCCAATTCCAATTCTACTCATTCTATATCCCTCCTTGTTTTCCCAAGTTGTGAATCCAGGGGCAACTATTGATGAGGTAGGCACGTGAAATGAAGAGAATTGAAATTGGCACATATATCGTCATTTTAAAAAAATCTTAAATAATCTTGAAAGAAATTTTTGCTTTAAATATTCTTGAAATAAACTTTAGAAAAATGACTACAAAAAATTGTTTATTTATTTTTAATATACAAACATAAAACTACAATATACTAAAATGATCCGATTCCGACTCAAATCATTGAACGGTTGACGAGTTAGTACTCTTGCATGCATAGTGATGACTACTATTTGGATTTTAATTATCAAAGCATGATTTTGTTACTCTTCTTTACCTACGAGCGGGTAATGTTATTTTGATTAGAGAATAAATTTTCTTAGAAGAATGCATGCTCCACCCTTGAGCAAAACACTCATTCGTACGTAGTGTTTATTTAAATTAATATATTATCAACAAGTATCCAACTAAACAACAATGGCAACATCAAGAAAAATAATCACTTCAAACCACATAAATTGGTAGAAATCCAAATACACATACTATATAATGACTCATTCTTAGTCAAACATAACATTAAACACCAAAAATAAAGCTCAAACATTTAAAGAAGTGCAATTGTGATAATGTGAAGTGGTGTACGTGTACAGAAAAGGAAATGATTGTGAAACTAGTGAACCAAAGAGTGCTGAAAGAGATTGTAAATATATATGCACCATTTGGATCTGTGAAAGTTTCTTTTGAACGTACAACCTTTGTAAACTAGAGTTGTGATATCAGAAGAAGATGATGATTCAGAAAGATATATGGGTTGTGGAGAAGATGAAGAAAAAGAACAAAAGAAGAAAAAGGGTCATTTTTGGGAAACAAAGTTGATGCTCTGCAGTTATCGACGAACAAAGAGATCAGTCTTTAAATTAAACATACCGGAACACTTATTAAAAAGTTTACTGGTAAAATTAACATACCGGAACACTTATTAAAAAGTTTACTGGTAAAATTAACATACCGGAACACTTATTAAAACCAAGTGTACCGGTAAAATCAACATACCGGAACACTTATTAAAAAGTGTACCGGTAAAATTAACATACCGGAACACTTTTTTAAAAGTGTACCGGTAAAATTAACATACCGGTAAAGATAAATACTTACCGAAACTGTTTTTTAGGAGGATGAAACAATCTACCGGAACAGTATAATACAACAAAAAAAATTAAAATATACTAATTTTTTATAAGGGTATACTTGGTATTTTGAAACATATGTTGGGGTAGAGTAAAGATTTGTTGGGGTAGAAAAAAAAAATTTCACAGAGCAAATTATTAGCTGTCTACAAAAAGTGCTACTTATTTGTGGTCCTTAAATTGCATGTAGGCCCTGGAGACAAAATTTCTCAAATATTGAAAAAATGAACTGTCGTGTGTCTTCTCTGCATACTAAAAACTTTCTTGAAAAAACTTCTTAATTTTGTCAACTTCTAGTATTATGTTGTTATTCATGGCTTCCAAAGACTTGCATAAGTCTCATTTGCTGTGTTTCAACATTTGCTTCAGTTTCCAATGTGCAGACTCAACTCTAAATATCAAATTGCAAACAATAGTCAATTAAACGCCAAAAAAAATATATATATAATTACAATTTTGAAATAAAAAAATCATACCTATTAGTCGTTGTGTATCCTAAATGCATCACTCGATTGGTCCATGCTGCAACAAATTGTTCTTTATGAGGGGCCAACCAGGTGTTATTGACATATTCGACAAACTTGCTTGAATTAACATATGCTTGCTGAAATACATTCAACTGCTGCTGATACTCCACCTCATCTGGACTTTCAACAACATTTCTCCACAAATTTTTCACCTTCTGTCGCATATGCTTAAATATATGTAGGGTGCATCTCGTATTCACATTTTTCAGAAAATATTGCATAACGGAACACTTTTTAAAAAAGTGTACTGGTATGTATAACGATAAACGAAAGAAAATATTGCATACCGGAACACTTTTTAAAAAGTGTACCGGTAACATTAACATACCGGAACACTTTTTTCAAGTGTACCAGTAAAGTTAACATACCGGTAAAGATAAATACTTACCGGAACAGTTTTTTGGGAGGATGAAAATTCTACTGGAACAGTATAATACGACAAAAAAAATTTAAAATATATTAATTTTTTATAAGGGTATACTGGGTATTTTGAAAAATATGTTGGGATAAAAAAAAAAAATTCTAAATCCTAATAATCGGTGCTCTCATTGAGAGCTGGGCCACAGAAAGGGGTACCTATAGGTTGGATTAAGGCGTTCCACCGAATATTGATAAGTGAGTGAAGCCGCCGAAAAATGAAAGGGCTACCATCGGATCAGTGCCGATAGACTGAAAGTCGCCGTGGACATCGACTCTTAAAAGGCGTGACAATGTTAGGAGTCTCACATCGAGTATATCAAAAATGCTTGATGTGATATTTAAGTCATGAGGTTCTCCCACCTATTGGACTAGTCTTTTAGGTTGGACTCTCCTCATGTGCTTAAATCCTAACAATTTGCTTTTTTTTTTACAAAATTTGCTTTCAACTTTTATGTTTACCTTTTTTTTTTTTTTTTTATAATATTTGCTTTCAAAATTTTAGTTATTTACATATAATATAGGGTTGTTCTGTTTTGATATCTTTTTTCATTTTTTGTATCAACTATTTAAAATTAATTAAATTGTATTAGAATTCATTGCTCTTAGCCGGAAAAAAGAATAAAAAAGATATACTATAAAGAATTTGATTGTTGCGGATGATGGATAGTGTCGTGAACGATTCAAGGGATGGTTAAGGATAAACTATAAAGAAGATAATTAGTGTATTGAATTCTTTCAACTATTTTCAATAAATCTATTAAGAAATAAATTAATGTAGGTCCCCGTGAACTTAGTTTAATTGGTATGGACATCATACTATATGTGCAGGAACCCGGATACGAATCCGGACTTTCCACTTATTCACCTTTAAGTGAATTTTCTAACCACTAGGCTACTTAATAAAAAATAAATAAATGTACCTTTGCTTAAAAAAATTGACTTTTTTTCTCTCTCTAACCCTAGACGTCACCACTTTTTCTCTTCTTCTTGATCTACTTGAGAGGGGTGATTTATGGTCAATTTAGACCTAAAATCACTCCTCCAAATCGTTTTTCTTTCTATATTAATTAAATAAGTGCGATTTCCACATATATTTAGTAGTTCTTTTGTTTGTTTTTGTGATTTCATCATCATTTGTTTTGATTTTCCCGTCTTGCAGAGTATTGTTATCCCGTCATCTTAGTGCGGAGTATTGTTTTTGTCTCATCTTGGTAGGATGTTCATTTTTTTCAGGTTGAAGGACTAAGGTTAATTCAGTGCAGATCCAATCAATGACTTTTATGCCATACATATCCGGAGACATTGATATTTCAGAAACTTCAATATAGTCAAATATGTAGGCTTATGCAATATGTCGTTTTATGCTATTAACACAGATGCTTGTGAGTTCGCTCGCATATTCAAATTTTTTGTTTTTAGCGATTTTGAATTTGTATTGCACCGATGTACTCTTATCAATTTTGAATGAATGAATACCATTTATTTAGTAAAAAAAGGTCAAGAAATGTATTAATTTGTATTATTTTATTTTTTTTGAATGGCAAAGTATATAATACGTTAATATATTAATGACCATTGAATCGTGTTAATGACCGTTGACATTTGACCTCAATTATAATGAAACCTCGACTTATATAAATATGCAATAGGCAATACACTAAAATATGATTCATGATCAAGTTACAAATTTGAACAAGACAATGATAAAAATAATCAATCCATTGTTCTTTCTGTGTTTGATAACTAGCATTATTGGCAACAAGGTTGATGGTATGCATAGTGCGTTAGATGAAGATTATGAGAGACATCTTAATCTCATTAACAAGGCTCGTGTCACCAGTATTCAGGTATATATATATTTACATACATATTGTAACTTATTGGTGATTTAGTTAATTTCATCTAGCTTAATGTTTTTATTTGATTTTGTTTTTTCTATAGACAAAGTCGGGAAACATAGTTGATTGTGTTGATATTAACAAACAACCAGCTTTTGATCATCCTTTACTAAAAAATCAGACGTTACAGGTAAAAATATTTAAAGTGGATGGTTAGTTTTCTATTTTTGTTTTCTTTAATTACTTGCAATATTTTTGTCAATGTCCACAATTTTTTTTCTTCTTTCGTCGTAGATAAAATCAAGTATAAAGATTTCACCAACTAAATCCATATATGGACTTGAGAAAGTAAGGTGTCCAAAAGGAACCGTCCCTATTCAGAGAATAACTAAAGATGATCTAATTCGAGGAAAATCTTTATTCAATGAAATTAGTCAGCTAACTGATAATGGTGTCGTTACCCACGTAAGTTCTCTTACATATATAATTGAATGTCCAATTTGTTAAATTAATTTTTATAAAACAACATATAATTCTATTTAATTAATATTTGAATTTTGTTGAATTTACAGTCTGCTCATGTGTATCTTCAATATAAGTTTAGTCCTTACTATGGAGTTACTGGAATTGGTAGTGTTTATAATCCGAAAGTTGTTAATGGTCAATCAAGCGCAGGTCACGTGTTTGTTTCAGGAGATGGTATGAATAAAATCTACGCTGGATGGCATGTGAGTTACTATATGGCTTTATGAAATTTTTTGTAAATTCAACGATGACGAAAATTATAATTAATTCATCCTATATATGATGTTAGGTATCTCCAAAGTTATACAATGACGATAAAACTCATTTATACATACTATGGACTGTAAGTAAATATTTTTTTTTTTTTTTTTTTTTTTATCTTCACTTACTTATAATATAGTATAATTCATATATGTTCATAAAAAGTTCTTCTTACATCGATGTTTCCAATATATATTACAACCTTAATTTACATATAAGTTAAATTGAAAATCATAGTTTTTTTTTATATATATTTTAAATATAACATGATTGGGAAAAAAATTACAGCCAGATAATTTCAAGTCTGGATGCTACAATTTGTTGTGCTCGGGTTTCATCCAGACAGACGAGACGTATCACATTGGAGCACCTATAGCTAAAACATCTACATATGGAGGAGAAATGGTTGAGATGCCAATTTCTATTTATAAGGTTATGTTTTTAACCATAAATTAGTATATATAATGACATATATCTTGTTTATAACATTATTTATTAAGGATGGAGATTTTATACTCACAAAATGTTATGGTACCCTCCAGGATGAACATGACAATTGGGTGGTGCGTTTGGTAGATAGGGATATTGGACACTTTCCAAAAGCTATATTCTCAAACTTTAACATAGCCCATCAAGTGGCATGGGGTGGATCAACATCAACTCCTGCAGGTGTTGCTAGTCCTCCCATGGGATCAGGAGATCGTCCTAATGACGATTTCATTTATGGAGCCTATTTTAGGGAAGTTGGGTTTCGAGCTATCAATGGAGTATATAATGGACCGCCAGATGATTTTGCAGATACATATGACGACGGCCCTGGATGTTATGGTGTTGCATACTATGGAGATCAGAAAGGAGAAGTTGGGTATTCTCTTATGTTTGGAGGACCCGGCGGTGCTAATTGTAATCGATAATCGTAGAGAACAGGAGTTCGTTATTGTATCATATAAAATAAAAGAAGTTCGAGAAGGAAAAAAATATATATTTCAATTGTTTTGTTGTTTTAACATTTTTCTTTGCATAAATTTATATCAAATTGTTGCACTTCAAAAATTAAATGATAGTTACTTACCACTATAGCATTTAGTACAGCAGGCTATTTATTTGGTGCATCACTGCAATATAGTGTTATATATCGACGGCAATGGTGGACCATGATGAAAAGCCAAGCACCCTTCGTAAAATGCCATGGCAATTGTCGAAAATCCTCGATGACCGATATTTGAGAACACTACCACAATAGGATAGTGGTAAAAACTAGGGGACTAAAGTCCATAACAATAACCTAAATGAATGCTAATTAATCAGCATCAACTTGAGACATGAAAAATGATAGGATTAATAATCTCTTTAATCTGTCCCAATAATTTTGAGTTTGCTTTGGCATCAACTTGAGACATGAAAAATGATAGCATTAATCTCTTTAATCTGTCCCAATAATTTTGAGTTTGCTTTGGCCCTTCTAACATAATATCATCCAGACCTTTGTTGCATATATAATGAATTTTTGGGCTGTGAGTATGAAAACAGTTGAATTTGATGAGAAAATTGTCCTTAATGATATCTGTTGATAATGTAGAATTGAAGGAATAAGACAGTTGCTTGTGCAACAAGCCAATTGTCAGGTAGTGTTAGTTACTAACTGTTACAAGTAGTTAGGTGGTTACAACCTGCTATAGTTAATTATTAGTTTCAGTCATACACTTGTATATAAACATATCCATAGATATTGTAATCATTGAGTTAGTGCAATAAAACTTTTTCCTAGTTTCAAGCTCAATCTGCGCTCATCTCTCTTCTCTGTCAGTTAGGCTTGGCTTGCGCCTATCACTGATGCATCTTTCACCATTGTTGCATATATATTGAGCTTTCTCATGGCATTATATTATACACCACTCTTTACAAATGATGGATATATATAGACTTTGCAATCCAATTGTATAGTGAATGAGTTATTCAATGTGGTTTAGATGGAAACATGGATCATTAATGATTACATGGCAGTGTACGTCTTGAAGGCTTTCGTAGAGGACTTCACGAAATGTGAGATTACATGCCCCCCCACCTTGTGGAAAATTAGCCTATGAAAGAGAGCTGTGATGATGTCTCTCTATCAAGGATGATCAGTAAGTTCAATAAGAAGACGCCTAAGGGTTTGGCAGAGTTGCTGTATTCAGAAATTTGAGTTCTTAATTTCAACAGCCCTATATCGTAGTATTAAAGAAAGTCTAGAAACAACTGCCTTGCCAAGATATTTTATTATAAGATAGACTAGGAATCTTCGTTAACTTGAAGGAATCAGAATATGGTTCACATGATTGATACTTCCTAAACTAAAAGTAATATGCAAAAAATCATCTTCTGAGCAAGGAATTGTGAGGCCACCCATCGGATGATCATATCAGAACTCTTCCTCTGCTTGGACACAGCAAGTCTTGAAATGAATTTTGGTTCAAGTATGACATGGGGATCACTAAACGCTTCATTTCCTCTCCAACGTACACGGCAAGATAGCCCTTTGGCACATTTGTGACTTTTGATGATGTTTGGTTACTGCTAAATGAAGCCCTTCTTACTTATTATAGCTGCAGGTAAATGGAAGCCCATTTTAAATGTTTCAAAGAACAAGGTAAAGCTCTCAAATTTAAGAAAAAAGTATCTATCTTTTGATCCTTGAGTATATATATGTTAATGATATATGATTTGTGAAGGAAAGTAGTGTATTTATAGTCTTAAAGAGTTTCTTGAAATTCATTTTTTTTCAGAAATGATTGTTAGAAAATGGGGTACATGAGATGAGAGATCACATGGTATTGTCTTTGGATGTCTCTCTATCAAAGATCACAATAACTTCAATAATTTATGAATGAGAGATGGCCAGGTTAACTTAATGCATGCATGATTTATCGATACTCATATTTGTCGACATGCATTAGACATTTCATATTGATAACAACACATTTCAAGCTGATGCATAGATAGCTAGCGACCAAAAATTATTTTGTTAGTGTGGATTGTAAGGTAGATAATGGTTAGTTGGCTACAAATCACAAATGTTAGGAGAGACAACAGGGTGAGGGAACCTATATCGTGGACTTGTCATTAGTAATGGTGACCAGAAGATAGCAATTGGTGAAACAATCCAAAAGAGACCTGTGCATAATTATTGTACTTGATTTAGTTATTGAAGGGTCTAGTTGGAAACATCAGGCTATGATTTTCAAGAGATCATAATTATTGTTCTCTTCATATGAAGTAGCAACAGTTACGAGTCGTTCTATCCTATAAAAACCAAGACAAAATAGTTGATAAGTATGCTTAATTAGAGCTGTTGTTTTATGATTGTCAAACCTATCCCTAAATAGTTTGTTGCATTTCAAAGTTAGTTAGACTTAACTAACTTGTTAGTTAGTGATTGGTTAGGTAGTTACTTGTTTTGCAAGTTAACTAGTTAGTGTCTTACTTTTCTATAAATAGAGTTAGACTATCATTGTAACATACAACTTTCATTCTCACAATCAATAAACAACCACTAATCTCTCTCTTCTCCATCATCTTTCTCAAATTACTCAATTTACAAAGTGTGTGTGTGCTTGTTTTCTCCCAACAAATTGGTATCGAGAGCATTTGTTTCAAGGTGCAGAGAGCACAAAGATCCAAGTTCTTGGGTGAATTCATAATCAACATGCAGTAGTTATGTCTGGGAATGGATTACCCAACAATCTTCCAATTCTTGAGGGCAAGACCAAGAATTGGAAAAGATTGAGCAAACAGATGAAATCATTGTTTGGATTTCAAGACACACTTGAAGTTGTGACTAATGGAGTACATTTAAACTAAGATTTTTATGACATTTCCGAAGCAACGTCTTAATTATTTGTTACTGGTCTATATTATATAATAAATTTAAGAAGACAATCGTTTCTTATAAAAAATTAGTGGAGGGAGTTGATCATCATACTAATTGTCACCTCAAAGAGAATGTAAAAAAAAATACTTTGAAAAAACTACTCTTCATTTTTTAATGTAGCTTACAAGTAGAAGATGCAGTCATTTACAACTATTGAAAGTACAACAACTTACAATTCATTGATCATACATTAATAGTAAAACAAACACTTACCTTTATCTCACAAATAATCTAGACGCTAAATTCAAGGTTTTAAATTGCGGTTGCGGTCGTGGATGCGGTTGCGGTTGCAGGTATTGCGATTGCGGCTAATGCGGACACTGCGATGCAATTGCGGCCGTTGCGACGTGAAATAATTTTTTATGCGCACAAACACAGAAAAAATACTATAATTATTGTAATTCCTTATATATCTTTTACTTATAATTCTATATAAATTTTAATTCATTTTTAAGTCATCGAGACATAAGAAGACAGAAACTCTAAAATGAAAGGACATAAAGGAAAAAATAAAGGTGAGATTCTCTGAATTTTTACGAAAAGGAATATTGGATTGAACCGTTGCGACCGTTGCAGTCAAAACTCCGTTGTGTTGCGGTGAAATGCTGTTGCGTTGCGGTTGCGTTGCGGCATCACGTGTGATTTGAGTTCACACCGCAATTGCGGTCCGATGCGGTTGCAGTGCCTACCGCATCCGCAATATTGCGGCCGCATCAGGTGATGCGGTCCGCAATTTAAAACCTTGGCTAAATTATTTCCTAAGATTAGTTCCATAGTTTTTTTGAGTTCATACATTTTGAGGAGTTTAAAAAAGAGTTTTGAAGTTCAATCACTAATAACAAAACAATTAAGAACATTTACAAATGAAGAATGTAGAATAGAATACTCAAATCTTACTATCACATTGCCACCATAAAAATGAAGCCCAGCTTCTTGATCATATTTTACATCTCTTTTCCTTATGATATGTCTAAAAGGTTCAACATGGTTCCCACATTGTTGCATCAAATGAAGAAGAACATTTACCTATATTTGGCTTTTGACCCACAAGAGGTATAGGATCAAACCAAAATGACTCTTTTTTCGACAACTTTGCATCATAAGTTTCACAAGTATCAACATCATAAATTACTATGTTCACTGGCAAGGCCGGCCAAAGCCAAGTGCAAGATGTGTTATCTAGGCCTCTAATTGATAGGGGTCTCAAATTTTTATTTTTATTTTACTCTCTGGTTCCTATGGGAAGGGGGCCCTAGTAGTCCAGAGTTCGGGGCGTGTTCTGACATCAAGTGGTTTCAGTCCCCTCCCAAATGCATTTGCGGAAGATCGAACCGTGATCCTCCCTACCAAATCCAACGCCAATCACCACTGAAACAACTATCACATTTGGTAGGGGTCTCAAAATTTTAATTATATGGTATTAGACTAGTCTATCAAGAGTAATAATAAAAGTGAAAAAAAGTTCAATTATCACTAATAATAAAAAAGTTCAATTATCATTTGTTAATATGTTGATTAGAATTACTTCTTTTATGCTAGTCTTTTTTTATATATAGCATTAGTTACAAGGATAACTATTTTTTATGTCATTCATGTTATTATTTATAATTCAAATAAAAGATCATTTTTATTTGTATTTTTTTATTAGGGGTCCAATTTTAATATTCAAGCAGGGTCTCTAAATAGTTAAGATAGACTCTGTTCATTGGGATCCAAAAGTCTAAAGCTTTTTTATGCCTAATTTCATTTATGTTTTCTATAATGTTTTCTTCAAACTCCCTGAAAGGTGAGATTTTGAGGCTATCCCAACGCATACAATCCGTGGTAAGCTTGTTTTTTGTTGGAATGTTTGGATTTTGCAGCACCCTTATTGCCCTACTACTACATTTTGTGACACTGGCCAGGCTTACTTAATCAATGTTTTTTCTTGGAATTGTAATTATTAGACCATGAGAGTTGACCCCAAAGAGAATCATAGATTTGCAGCCATAAAATATACAAAGGGCATACAATTTTGCACACCACAAATAAGATAAATTTTGGTCAATGTATATCCCAAAAGGTGTCTGCAACAAGTACATATTATATATCAACTGAATACCATAATAAAATTAAACGCTGAAAATTAACATTTTATCCAGCCTAATTAAACATAATGCAAGTAAACTATCAGTTACAGCTTCTGGTCGCACCAATCTGCAAAGTCAGGAAATTTTCACACACCCCACCACGTTACAGTTCCCCGCAATCTGCAAGTCGGGAAATGCTGATAAATTCAGAAATGAAACAAAATAAGATAAAAAGATATATATGTGATGAAACTCAGTCATGCACACTTATAAAACAACTAGCTGAAAAGAAAGAGAGCTAAATTTTCACCTTAACATCCACAAAGCAGCATCTAGTGATCTGGAGATGGTGGTCGCTGGTCGGAAGGCTGTGGCCACATTTGTGGTGCCATGAAGGGATGAGGCTGCTCAGCATACATATTTGGGTCCACCACAGGCTGCTGAGGTGGCATGTAGTAGTATGGAAGAGCATCAGCAGGCCCACCAACATGCATTGTTCCCCTTGGGATTGATGCCAGCACTTCATCTTTCAGGTCGTCATGGGGAACAATGTCAACCAGGAAATCATAGATGTCAGTCTTTGCGATTGCTGCAGCAATATTATTCTTCTGAAGTGTCCTCCTTTTGTTTTCTTCAGTGTGGTTCCAAGAACGCAAAGTTAACTCCGATATGAACATCTCACAGGCCTTTGCAAATAAGACCGGGGCCTCAGCAAATATCATTTTAACATCCTCATCAGCCTTCATAATCTTTTTAATCCGTGCCAGGGGAAGGCTGTGGTTCTTGATATCAGTGATATTTTCGATTTATTGGATTTGATTTTCCCAAAAGGCTTGCAGCTGTTCTGAAGTTGGTTTGACTGATATGGGTTAGATCCATACGGCATTTGACCTCCGCTACCGACAACCCATCTGCGGATTCTGGTGGTTTCCTTGATGATCCATTCTGCTTAGACATAAAATCAAACACGCAATTGGTAACATTTCACAAGCGACAAAAGGCAACAATTATAACACGAGTACAACATTCCGTATAAGCGTTTAATGCATCAGATCTGCTCTCAACCATGTCATGATCAAAAACGACACAATCTCGAGGGAGAAACAGTCACATCTTTTTCTTGACATGCATAAATCATAAAAGCATGCACAATTGTATCCATCTCAAACAAACAAATAAATTGTTTTACCAAGATTATACATATAAACAAACACCTACGGAAAATCAACTCAGGAAACAAAACCAAAAGTTCACAAATCAAAGTAATTATCAGATTTGATCAACAAATCTTCCCTCAGAATACCAAATTATACTTTCAATTTACAAAAACCACAGAATAATCACCCAATTCAACTAAATAACATGTCCACATAAGGCATGCACATAACAAGCAAATCAGTTATTTTATCTGATTCAACAGAACCAAAAATATCAGATTTCCAGTCATTATGTATTCTCCAATCAGAGAAACATAAATTTCAAATTTTTACAAAAAAACATCAAAAAAAGAAACTTTGTTTTAACCAAAAAAAAAGAGAAACTTTTATTTTTCATATTCACTGACAACTAAGATCAAAGAAAACTGTCCACTTCAATCACATGTCTGGTTCACACAAATGTGGAAAAAAAAACCACCACATCAAAATCAACGAGAAAAGGCACAAAAAAAAAGGCACCACATCAAAATCAACAAGAAAAGGCACCCAAAAAAAAAAACAAATGAAATTACGAACAATAATCCCAAAAAAATTGAATAAAATGAAAATTAGCACGGAAAAATAAAACCACGTTAAGGTATAACTAAGAAAACATAGATACATTATTACACACACACGCACAAATGAACTGAGAAAGCAAGAGTTGTTACCTTCTTCAAAGATGAAGCTTGGTTCCGAAAACAGTGAGAGAGAACCTGAAAAAGGATCAAAACAAAAACAAAAACAAAAACATAATAGAAACGAGAAAATGGTGAGAATAAAATGACGAGAAATTAAGTTTGATTGAAAGATCTATAGCATGCAATTTGAAGAAAGAAAGGGTTATTTTGATAATGCTTTGGTACTGAGAAAGATCCAAAAAAAGAAGAGTTTTTAGGGTTTGAGAATGAAGATGATGCAGAAAGATTAGTTGTGAAGATTGATGATGTTTTGTTTTTGTTTTTTCTTTGAAAATGAAATGAAAATGAAACGATAAACGAACCTCTCTGAGAGACAAAAGTGCGAAATACAATAAAGCTGTGTCTTGCTTGTGTGAATAGAACTTGTTTGCTTGGAACCTATTTATAGTTACATTTTCTTACCTTGTTGTCTTTTATTTATTTATTGACCAATTTAACCTTCACTACTTCCCTCCCACTGTATTATATCATCTTCTTGATCCGCCATGAGAAGGCTGTGGTTCTTGAAATCAGTAACCTTTACTGGTTTGCCCAAAAGGCTTGTAGTTGTTGCTGCTGCTGAATATGCTGATAAGCAAGTTGATGCTGACCCAACTGAGCCCCAGCAGGTGATATGATATGGTTTGGTTGACACAGGATAAATCCGAACGGCCATTGATCTGCGCTACCAACAGACCACGTTGGTGGATTTTGGTTATGCCCTTGACAATCCAGTCTGCATGTGATCGGTAACATTTCACAAGAGACAAGCAACAAATCATGCATTCATTGAGGCAAATCTGTTGAGATATTAGTAATTATACCACAAGAACAATATTTGGCATAACCGTTTAATGCATAGGAAAATGGACCTCCATTGCAGTGTGTCGTGATCGAAAACGACACAAACTCAGGAAAGAAACAGGCATATCCTTTTCTTGACATACATAAATCATAAATGCATGCAAATGGTCTACTCAACTCAACCATGCACAATTGAATCAAAATTGTTTTACCAGATAATATAAACGCCTACGGAAAATCAGCTCGGGAAACAAAATCAAAAGTTCACAAATCTATATAATTATCAGATTTAATCAACAAATCTTCCCTCAGAATACCAAAATATGCTTTCCATTTACAAAAATCACAAGATTATCACCCAATTCATCTAAATAACCTGTTCACATAAGGCATGCACCTAACAAGCAAATCAGTTAAGAAACTCAACTCAGAGAAAGATAATTGAAACAAATTACCATTAAAAAAAAATATGAACCTTAATTTTCCAAATTCACTCACAACTAAGATCATAGAAAATTATTCGCTTTGATCATATGTTAGGTTCACACAGAAGTGGGAAAAAAAAAACCGGCACATAAAAATCAATCAGAAAAAAGCAAAACAAATGAAATTACGAATGTTCGATAACAATCATCGCAAAAAAAATGAAAATAAGCACGGATAAATAGAATCATGAAAATAAGCACATTTCCTATTCTCATTTTGGGCATTATATATATTAATACAATTATATTTGCTAAATTTCAAATGGTCTAAGTTTGATGTGTACAAAGACTACTAAACTGATAATAGATAAACGAGTAGATACATACTCGTACTCTCCTATAAGGGAGACTATAGGAACAACACATTCAACAGTAGATCCCAGGTTTTTTAGGGTTTATTCTAGGCTGACAACATCTAGGCTGAATCATTGTATTGCTTAGGTATTGAGATTATGGGAAAGGATTGAAGAAAAATTACATATCTTGTGTGGTTTGAAGAAAAATTAATATGAATTGATAATATTGAGGAAAAAAGATAAAACGAGGGAGAGAGTACCGGAAGGAACTACGACGGTTGATCTGTGAACTGCATGTTCGCCGGCGGACGGTTGATCTGTCTGCTTTTGACCTCACCATTCATTGATTTCTCTCTCTGTGTGTCATATGTTAATTAGTGTCTACCTTGACTTGACTTCCTCAAATATGGTGTTCTCTATGGTTGTAACATTTTATTTAAATTGGCAAAAAATGGACAGGTTTAAGGGAGTTTGGAGAAAGAAAGTTTCAAAATTCTAAACCCATTGGAGTTTAAATTTCGTCAAACCCATTATGTAATATTTTTTTGGACTTATTTCTTTTCGCCTCTAAATCTCTCACGCCCCCTGAATTTAAAAAAAAAAAAAAATATTATGTTGTTTTAGATATATTCATAATTTTTCATTTTATACACATTGCAGCTGAAGAGCAATTTCATATATGAAAAAAATGAAGCAGGGATCAATTTTAAAAAATACACATTGTAGTGCATGCATTAATTGAATCCAAATTTCATACATACCTTCTTCATACTATATATAGTTAGTTGGCAGTGCTAAATCGAGCATGTAGTGCATAAAGAAGTGTTAGAAAAATGAGGGGAATATTAAACTTTGGATATATTTTGAATTCTTAAATTCAAGCAAGTAAAATGTACCCTTTGAGAGGGCTTAAACCCGGTCCATCCCATTTCATTTACTTGTTAACATTAAGATAATAAGATTTGTGTTCTCCTTTAGTGAGTTGCATTTTCACAGCTGAATTATTTTTTGTACATGTGATATACACCTTTTATTTCTTTTATTTGTGACAAGAATATTAATTTATTACTACTATTTATTAATTTTCTGTAATAATCCTCTAGTTTTTAACAAAGTTGTTATAATAATTTGTACATGTTGAGGTATATGTAAAGTGTTTTCTTTTATTTTCTTAATTAATTAAAAATGAGTTCAATTGGTTTAAATTAATAGTGGTGCCCCCTACATTATGAGAACTTAGCTAAGTTTGGTACTCCTAGGTTGAGTCGAATATTGAATTTGTCTATATTCGTTTATTAATTCTTGTGTTGATGATTTTAGGATACGGAAGAAACTAGAATTAATTAAAAGCTTTTAACTTTTGCTAGCTTCATGCATCATGCATGCACGTTAGCTAATTTAATTTCTTTAAAAAGTTACTGTAATTAGTCTAGTTTTATTTAATTCATTTTTCTTATAAAAAGAAGAAGATTAATGTAAATTTCTGTAATTCATTTAGTCTAGTCGAATACTAACCACTTTGTCTGTATTCCACTTTTTGAGAAAAATCGAAAAAGAGAACAAAGTGTGAGAGAGGGAATTAAAGAAATCAAGATAAAGGAATGATCCATCCCTTTCCATTATATATTCCTCTTCACCTCCCTCAAATAAATCACTTCTGGTCTTCTCCTCCCTCAACTTCAATTACAAGGTAATTATTTACTCTCTCTCTCTCTCTCTCTCTCTCTCTCTCACAATGATCTATTTGCATTGTTGATACTTAAATTTTTTGTATATACCAACCAAAAACAATAAAGGTCTTATTTTTAGATTCACACTTAAATAGCTTTTACATGTTAAAAAAAGTCGGACCAAATGTTATTTTTATACTATTTACTAAATGACCGGTTACTTTTTTTCTCATAGGTTATGATAATGAGTCAAGCCCCCATTACACTTCCCACCAAACAATTTGGTGGTGACCATGTCTATACACGAAGGCATCAGGTGCCGTTGTGGGTTTCCTATGCAGCTATCATCATTTTGTTGGTCGTGACTGCATTGATTGTCTTCTACATTATGTACCGCCATATCACTAAGGCGCGGCGTCTAGCAGCTATTTCACCTTCACCCATGACCGAGATGCAGCCGGCGCCACCCGTTTGAGTTGGTTGGACGAAAGGGATGGAAAATTTGTTTTGATACCTAGCTTTAGTATATTTTTATTGGTTTGTAGTTGAACACCCTATTATCAATATGTAATAAACTTTTATTTTCTAGTAATATTGTGTAAATATATATTACACCGTTGTAAAATATAAAAAACCATTTTGTGTTTTTTTTTCTCGCAAAATAGGGAACATATATTGAAAATATACTTCAATTTCAACCTAACGCATACGCATACATGCATGTAGCACGCACATACACACACTACATTTAAAATATAAATATAACGTTTGTAGAAAAAATTACATCAAAAGTTCTTTTTTCCTTTAAGAAGAAAATTTTATGGGTTAAATAAGTTTTTAGCCCTTAAAAAAATATTAAATTTAATTTTTCGCCCCCTTAAAAATAAATGACATATTTTGGTTCATAAAAAATTTCTTACATGCAATTAATTTAGTCATACTATTTTTATACATCAGCTCTTTTATAAGATTTTTTTAATATAGTACTACATTAAAGTCATTAAATTTAATATATAGAGATGGAGATATTATAAAAAAGTTATTATCTTGTACCAAAAAAAAAAGTTATTATCATATATATTTTCACACCAGTTTCATGAATTACATTAGGAACAATATTTCATGAAATTGTATACTCAACTTAAATTTCATTGGTAATGTCACATTCTTTGTATATTTTTGTTTCTCCAAATTAAATGCTTCTTGACTAAATATCTTCCCATCATGTCCTTTTCATTTAGGCCAAAAATTTCTTAGTGACCAAAGTTTGTCCCTTCTTAGTTCCCAATTCTCAAATACATAAATTACTATGTAGAAAATGGACATGTAGTGAAGCCTTTCTTTTTCCATGTAGTTTTTCCTCTAACAATTTCTTCATTTTGTTTTACTCCCTTAGCTTGTAAAAGATGTGTATATTTTATTGGTCTTTGCTCAAAGTAGCTCAAAACTCCACCACCATTTATAATATCCGATGATGATGCTAATGATAATCCATTAAACAAATTTGTGCAATAATTTGATTCTAACATACCATTAAGTACTATTTCATCTTCTTCAGGTTCACATAATGATTCAACTATATCTGAACTTCCACATTCCCTTCTATATTCTAATATGATTCCATATAATTGATGACTCTCTAGAATTTGATCTGGAATGGTCTGTAAAATCATCAATAATAAAAAAGATTAAAGTTAATTATATGATATTCTAATAATCATATTAATATTGAAGAATGATGAGTAGATTAAGTTTTTTTTTTTTTTTAATTTACCTCAAGCATCCATCTTAGATATTTTACATTATTAACATGTTGGTTCATGTCCAAATCACTTCTCTGGGGCTGCAAAGTGGACAGTGACAGAAAATCGTTAATTGTGTACATTTTCCGTGTCGTGGCCGAATTTATAATTAAACTATAATGCAAGGTTTTAAAAAATGTTCGAAACCGCAAATTATTTTTTTTCTTTTCACAATCGAAATACTAGCTGCATCAACTACATTTGACCTTAGTTATATGTAATATGAACGATTATTACACGTTCGTGATTAAAATGATGGAATACCTTTAAATCAGAATTCATGTATTTAGCCTCTTTGTCTAATTTGACGATTTTTTCGAGAGCATCTTCTTGTATCGCTTGTTTTTCTATGAACCAAGGTGTAAGTTCATCCCTCACCTCTTCCGGCATTTTGGAGAGGCGTCTTGTTTTACGGTTCATCATCACCCATGTACTGTTTTAATTATGTAGTAATCTCAATTAGAACAAGTATGACAAAAAATAAAGTTGAAGAAAGCTTCAAAAAGGTTATGGAAAATGTGACCAACCTTGTTGCACGAGCGAAAACTCGGCCTGTGGCTTTACTTCTTATGAGCCAGTCGCGTCGCATTCCATTCTTGCCGGACGCTCCAACCCATGTGTCAATTTCAAGTACCTCTCCCCTGTCACAAGAGAAATGTATACCTACTTGTTATTATGATTTTTGTTATGTTATGATGATGATACTTTGGTAATAAAAATAAAACTACATATCATTCATTAAAATTGTTTTAAATCTTAAGTAATTTTTTTATTCTTATGTTACTATGTACAACAATGTATTCTGATTATGATTTAGGATTGCCATGGTCCATGGTGAAATAAAATATTGAATATTGAATATTTTAGTGAAATCTATGCAATGTATATATCAATATAATTTAAATTTAAAATTAAAAGAGTTTGTTGTCTACCTCAAAAAGGGTATAAGACAAAATATCTTGATTAATATGGAGAAAAACTCCTAGGAGAACCTCAAAGAAATAGTACATTTTTGTCAAGTATGCATGAAAGTTATCAAATTGGAATCTATTTTCCAACAAGGTTTCTAATGTACATTAACTTGTGTCTTTGTATAATAATAATAATTAAAAAAAAGGACTAACCAGATTGGATAATAATCAATGAGAACTTGCATTCTTGATACAACCCAAATAAGATCATTCCTCATCATTCCATGTGTTGCTCCAAATCCATCACTAAGAAGTCCAGACATCCATACATGGTTTAATGCTGTTTCCTACATAAAATTAAATACATCATTTATTAAGCTATGAAGCAGTGACACACAGACACTAGACATGACACTGACACGCCGACACAGACACATGGCGGACACCCTTCAATCTGAAGTGTTAGTATTACAAAGCTGGTAACAATACAATGATGCCCTTGCAAATTTTGATGAAGTATATATACTAATTATTAATCATAATTAAATAATAGAAATAGTGTAATAATATAGATTAATTAAATTAATTACCTGAAGAAGATTGAGAATGCTCTCAAGTGTTGCAGTTTTATCAGCACCAACTTCATAGGACCTAATAACAACAGTTTGTCTATAACCAACACCACCTTCAACAATAAGACCTTGACGATGATGATCAACTAATTGCTTCTTTGTTGGTATGTTTTGGCGTTGACTATTTTCAACAAGAGTTGTAGGTGCAGCTTCAGCTGTTTGACTAAGTGATTCAACTTTAATTGGAGACCTAAAAGCACTTCCATTAATTCTAATGTTACTGTTACTATTCAAATGATCATGTTGATTTTCTTTCATAGAACAACATCTTACAACAAAAGAAGAAGCTGAATATGTTAAATTAGTAAAAGCAACCATATTTGAGTTTCACTATGATATGGAAGGAGTGAAAGATTGGAAATGAAACATGTTATTTATAGTTTAAAGTTTGGACGGATTGAACAAAGAAGAATGAGAGACAAAGAAGTGAACCTTATATGATTTTAGCTGAAAAATCAAAGAAACATTGCATGGTTTTTGATGCTTGTCAAATACACAATAACCTTGAATTGATCGATAAGCTAAAATGGGACAAAAACAACTGTTTAGTTTATGTCAGCCAACTTTGTGAGTTTGTGAAATATATATAAAAAATGGGATTTCTCTTTGAACATTAGTTAACTTGATATCATAAACCTTTTTTTTACAAGATCATAAACCTTGTCCTCTTCCATGTTAATAATAACGCATAGTGTTTATATTACGTTGGTACCAAGATTTAAGAATATAATTGAAATTAGTAGTGTTTTTGAAAAGTAAAATGATGACTTCATTCCATTTTAACTAAACTCATATTTTAAGAAATCAACCAATGCACTTAACCAAGTTAACGACTACTTTGTTTTTTGTGCAAGTAAAAGACACACGTTAACTTTTATACTGTTTTGTAGGGTGATGTTTCGATCAATTTCTTCGATTGGATCTATTAATTTTGCTTCTTGTCTCCATTTTGTTTCTCTATACTACAGATTCCGATAAATGGAATGCAAGATTGTATGTTGGCTTCCTAAACAATTTTGATGGCATAACTTACTAATACATAAGGGAGTACATCAATACATAAATATGTGTGCTCAAACACAAATTTCATTTCCATGTACATCAGTTATAAACTTATAATCAAGGAAAGGTATTGACTAAACAAAATATATCTCTTTCTTCACGAACAAGCTCGTCTCATACCACCTCGTAAATGACCGGCGTGAGGCAGCAAACAATTATGGTCTTCAGGTGTTTATCCTTCACGAATCTATTAACTTTTGAAGGATAGCCTGCCAAAAAATAAAAATTTATAAATTTTGCTCCCGTTACCTACCATCGCACATGTGACATATAACAATAATTGATAGAAGTTACAAGCAAAGCAAAAAACAAAAATAACCCAAAACACAATCAAATACTCATGTGATTCATAATGTAGCATAAAAATAAAATATAGGTGGGCTTTTGTCAGTTAACTTACGGGGCATGACTGATATGCCTTTAATCCCTGATACAGCTCACCAGATGAAATTAAGAGCTTTACAGGACGAAATTCAACAGACAAACTATGTCCTCTATTGTCTGAGAAACATATTAATTCACGATGTATAAGATGTTCAAATGCCTGCAAACACATAGTAAAAATGCCATCAAATAAGTTTGGGATCGGTGTCAGACGATCATAGGTGATGGGAAACATACTATAACAATCATTTACTTATATATAAACACATTTGGCTTAAATAAATCATCAAAGCAAGTGCACACACCCTTAAACAGACATTCCGTGCATAGTAATCAGAAGTCTGGAAAGAATCATGAACGCTTTTATACTCTGCAAGATATGGCAGATGCGTTAAGGAATAAAGTGAAATAAAGTGACAAGAATAATGAGATAAAAAAACAACTATCACCTTTCATCACTGCGTTGAAGTTACATAAACTTTTCTCTTTAACTTCCAATCTCTTCATGCATACCAAAATATAAAGTTCTAAAATGGAGCAATCTGCTTGCAACGAAGATATAACCAAAAAGCCATTAGTTTCTTCGTGAAGACCAACGGGAGAGAACTGAAAATGCAATTGCCCTTCTTTCTTTCTTTTTTCCACGTTTTTTTCAACTAAAGAATATGGCAATGTTTTGCAGTTTTCAATTAAATGCAATTGCCCTTCTTTCTTTCTTTTTTCCACGTTTTTAATCTACGAAGTAATTAATAATTATTATGCAAGAATATCATCTCACATGCTACAACAGTTTTTCTCCCTTAACACATAGGGTATATGGAAGAACTCGTGTCTTATAACTTAGAAGATTCACATGTTATGTCTTCAGTCTGGACATAGTCCTATAACAAAAGCTAGCAATTTTAAATATCCCTAGTTCGGATTAAAAAGAGAAAAAAAAATCCCTAGTCCTACGCATTCTTCTTTTCCAATCAAGTCTTGGTGCATCAAAGAAAAAAATTACATTACTATGCCACAGGGAATTATGCAGTGAGGGAGGTATTAATGTACCATACATATGCAGTTTAAAAAAAAGGTATCCATATATTGAGGAAGGAGAAGTTTGTTGAAAATAAGTGTTGAATCTAAATACGTAGAATATGTCTGCTCTTGATTCAGCAGCAGTCAAACCTTCAAATCATATATCATCTCTAAATATAAATCATGGGTAGGTATTATTTATTATAGATCCACAACAGTTATATAAAAGGAGAAATGTCAAACCTTCCCAGGAAACCTAAAGATATATAAAAGGAAAGGAAACCTAAAGATATATAAAAGGAGAATTGTTTTGAGCTAGAGAAATATTTATTATTTTATGTTGCTAGACATAAACAAATTTTTACTAGAAATATTATATGGTGTCAGACATCATTGAGTATACCAAAAGAAAACTCAAAGGGGGAGAAACCAAGACTCGTCAAATGGGAACAGTTAGGAACTTGATGAAATCTCTAATGCATAAAAAAGAGCATATTATAAGGTCTTTGAATGTGTGTTTACTATCACAAAATAAACATTAAAAAAAAAAAAAAAAAATCATACTTCTTAAACATTCCAGTTTGGGCTGTCTCTGGATGCTTGAAGATGCTGTTTCAAAGTTTTCCCGGGACAGAAACCCAGTCTGCAAATCCATATGAGAGACTGCGTAGAATCTGGAAAATCAACAAACTCGCTAAGTCTGGGAGAATAGTCTAATTGATATTGAAAAACTGATAGAAGTGTGAAAGATATACTTACAGGAACCTCAACAAATGTTTGACAGAGGAGTCAAAATTCAAATATTTATTGAAGATTTCTTTGAACTTTTTGTCTTCTATAATATTCTGTAATTTGTAAAGGATTTCTTTCCTAGATACGGAAGTTTGAACTTTCAATAATCAAGAAAATAAAAAGTTGTAAATTTCCCTATGCAAATGATAGTTTTTATAGACGTGAAATAGTTGTTGTTGATGAATCAATTATTCCTAGAAACACATATACAATGAATGCAAAGAACTGAAAAGGATTGCAACAATAGTTATTTCGGCATAGCTCACTAACTTATATTAATGCATATATGAACATCTGGCCAAAGTACAAAAATGTATGCATTATGGGTTAGAAACCAATTATTAAGTCTTCACAATTGCAGAATATAGCAGGCATGCAAACTTCAATCCAATTGGTTTGCAAAATGAATATATTATAATGGATGGCCTCCCTGTATATTCTGAAGGCGCTCTAATTAACTAGATTCAACATAAAATTCTCTCTGGATAAAAAGGATACTTGAACCCTTTTATTAAATTCAACAGCGTAATCATATGGAAGGCCCGACTCTAATGGTAATGTCAGCATATGCGCCAGTAATCTGCATAATAAGTCAAAACAGTAGTGTATTTAACATCGTATTCAGCATGGTCCATTCCACAGACAATTACTATTTATCTACCTTTGTGAATTTTCTATTGAAGGTGGTAAGAACAACAGCTTTCTGTGTGAAAAACGAGATCGTACTCTTTTCTCCAATAGCTGATCTGCATCCTGCATGGTCAATTATCTTGGTTTGTAAAATTTATCTCATTATCTCCTAGCACCTTATGCAATGATAGATTCTCAAAATGTGAGCAAAAGAAATTGGAAAATCAAATTTAAAGAAATCTTTTTGTTTTTTAATCATGTATAAACATCCAGACTTGATACTAATCATCATAGAAAAAAGGAAATAACTGTAAAGCACATACCAGGCGGCAACTAATTCCTATTACTACAGCTTGTGATGATACAGATTGCATTGCATCTAGCAAGCTATATAGTAGCCGCTGTTTACCCTGCAAAAAATTAGAAAAGAAAATAGAAGTAAATATATGGTTAAAGAAGTCAAACCCAAACATATAATAGATAACAATCCACATAGACCACAACTACAATAAATTAATATAGTAAGTAGTTGATCATAATTCATAACTACAATCATAACCAAAATTTTATACTAAGCTTTTGAGTAACAGTCAAAGGGGAAAAGAAAGTAGAGCCTTACCTGAGCAAAGAGGTCAAACTCATCCAAAATAAAAATTACACTTTTATGTGCTAATCCGCATTCCCTACATAACAACGATAATAAATGATTTAGAAATTCAAAATATTCCTTTTTCAACAAAGAAAACTTTACTTACTTTAACACGGCTACCATAAATTGGGAATTGTCATCAAATGATGCCTACAAAATACAAAATGTTCATATAAAAAATCAACAAGTCATTGTACCACAGGTGAAAATGTATAGTATGAATTGTGTACAAGTTATGTTACCGCTTTCGAGAATAGCAATTGATGCTCCATGCATAACTGCCTAGCTATTTCCTGATTAATCATCATTTGCAACAACAAATGAGATGCCATACAAGAAAAGGAAGCAGTGCAACTTAAATCTACTAGTTTAAACAATTTCCAATAAGATTTATAAATTCTATAACATGGCTAATGTAAACATCATTGCTCTTGTCTAACGAGAAAGAATCTAAGGTGCACTGTCCATCACCTTCCAATTCCTTTGAAGGCTTACAAGTTTGTAGCAGGAGAAATATTTAACCAGAATTCAAAAAGATCACTGTCACACTTCCTCAATAAGAATAATCTATAAGCTCTCTAGCTAATTCACTGTTGAAGATTATAATGTAGTGAAGTTATGTAGTTTATCACTCAAGTAGACTTCATGCCAACAAGTGTTGCTTTATTATTTAGACAAGATTGGGAACATAACCAGGGAAACAAATTAGGCAAATAAGAAGCCTTAGATTGCAAATAAAATAAGACTAGCATAATCAAAATTATCATCGTCAGTAAGTCAACGCACAACATAAAGCACCTGAAAAATCAAGATACATAAGAAAACTATTTACTTTAGAGAATATAAAAGAGGCATATGTCAGGGTTCGAATCCCAGTGATAGGAATAGGCCTGCATTTGTTGGGATATAAGAGTTGCCTCTTAACTAGTATCTACATTCTCGGGGAACTAAACCTGTGACTATTGACTATGGCCCATGTCTATGGGGATACTCTAGGTTCATTCTCGGATAAAAATAAGAGACAACTAAGTTATAATACGATAAGTGCTTCAATTGGTATGAGAAGAACCTTGAATGCAGAGATGTCATCACTATGCAAAAGCCCACTCAGTCTGACCTATAGAAATCCATGAAAACATAATTCAGAGTGAAAACAAACATTCCCAGTGACATCTTCCAATATTAAAGGATAAATAATAAAAACTAATTTCTTATAATTTACGGAGGTAATGAATTGAATTGAATACCACTGAAATGGAGTCTGGATATTGAAGTAACAAATCTTGAATGACAAGATCCAAAACCTAAAAAGAGAAAACAAAGTGAAAAGAAACCCTCAAATAGATTGGTTGTGATGTGTGGAAATAGGGGAACAAACCGCAAGCTTCCCGGAGCCACGTGGACCGAGGAGAAGAATAGAATTGTTGCAAGCCTCCGCCACTGAACTTGATATCATGAATTTCAGTTTGCTGATGATAATTGATTATTAAATCAGTTACAGTGTGATTTGATTAAAATTAAACTGAGGAAGGAAAGTTTGTCAGAAGAATACTAGACCTGTAGTTTCCATCTGAAGAATCCTTGAAGATGAATCCGGTGTCACAGATTCTGCTTCGAAGTAGGTTCAACGCTTTCACTATGTGATGATTCTCTCCCTCCGTTTCCATTGCCACTGCCATTTCCGGTGATAGAAGATTATTTGGCGTGAAGGGAACAATAACCCCGCCTATTTATTTATTTTGATTTACTAATCCCTATACCTGTGCAATGCATGTGGCAAATTATGGTTAAGTGTAAACTTTTAATTTAAAACTTATGCATATAAAATTAAATTTAAAAGTTACATATTGATAAAAAAAAAAAAAAAATCATTGCAAAAGACCTGCACAACAATGTCTATAGTACACAATGGACCTTCGTTTAACTTGAATAAAATAAATAAGTACTTCCATATTAAAAGATATATTTATAAATTATAAAACACTAACAGCAACAAATATGGCAGGCCTCTAGTCATTGCGTGTTAATAAGGTGATTTAAAGCCTTTGCCTGCACGTCATGAGGCTTCACGATTTCTAAAGGTTTAACCGACTAATGTAATCTCTATGGATCAAAACTGAAGTTTCATTTTATTAGACCAGTTTTTAAAATTGAATCAAAATGGAAGTAATATTAATAAACTCAACCAATGACTTGCAACATTAGAATAAATACAATTAATACAATTAGTCTAATAGTTATCGTACGAACGCAGTGACCAATATAGGACTCTTTCATTTTCAATGCCAATAAATCCCAGCACCATGTCCACATTACAGAAGATACTTACAAGTTACAAAATTGCAGGCTGACTACTCATTAGAAGAAGGTAAATATTATATAATATATGCAGCACCTACATATCAAAATAAAATCCAAGCCACGCACAGCTACTAAACTTCTCAAAAAGCAGATTGAGACTAATTGTATTAATTAGTCTCAATCTTCTTTCTCTATTTCCCTGGTGCACCAAAAAGCAGATTGAGAAGCTCATTAGCTAAGCCAGTTGCCGGATACCAAGTCTTAAAAAAAAATAGCTAAGCTTTATCTACGATAACTATTCGACTAACTGCATTTATCCTTCCTAATGTTGCAAATCATTGGTTGAATCTGTTAATATTACTTTCCAATTTGATTCAATTTTAAAACTGGTCTAATAAAATGAAACTTCAATCTTGATCCATAGTGGTTACATTAGTAAATTATACCGATTTCAAAGATTGAATTAGTAGCAACATAAGCAAATAAATCATACCTCACAATGACCAAAACAATATTCATCAATCTTTTAAGGAATAAGAAAAATAAAAACATAAACATTTTCATTTTGTTCAAAAGCAGCACAAATCACAATCAGAAACCCTAAATTATAACAAGTGATCCTAACGTTTTGTGAATCACTCACTTGAAGATTCAAAGCAACGCAAGAAACAGAGAATACAACACGAGAATAGGCGAGGTTGATTACCTTTTGGGGAGACGGCGGATGAAGAGCGAAACCGGTGAGGTTGATTCTCAATTCGGAAAATTAACGGTGGCGAACGAGAATGAGAGCACTGAAGGAGGTTGTTTCGTACGATAATTATGGTTGAAACAAAGAGTGGCGAGTGAACGGAGAGGTTGAAACGAGCACGGCGAAGGAGATGATAGAGTTTGAACGGTGAACGGCGAACGGCGAGCTTTTTGAACGGTGAACTTTCAGAGCGCGAATATTTCCCGCTTATTATTTGGGTGTAGTAGAAGAAATAAGGGGTGTTGAATAGTAAGTTCCGTCTCATAAAAATGTCAAATTTATATTTATTTTTTCGGTCTCAAAATATTTGTTATTTTAAAAAAAAAATGGAAGAAATTTTAAAATATTATTAACGTACTGTAATATTATTTTTTTCATTAATATACTTTTTCTTTTCTTTTGCACAAACACTGTCATCAAAGGGCAGTATAATTGTGTTATTATCAAATAAAGAAAAAGAGCAATACAATTGCTTTGTCAATATGAAATGTAATTTACACTTGAGAGAATAAAGTAATGGTTTGTTACCATTGATTAAGAGATAGTAACATATAAAAATTTAGAAAAAATGAATTTAGATAGTGTTAGATTACACTTTATTCTCTCAACTGTAAATCACACTTGAGAGAATTCATTCCCGTGTTCATCCATCGTAGTGGGGAGGAGATCCTCTCCAATGTAGTTTTTCTCTAGTAGTATCACAACCGGTCATTTTATTTTTGTGATACTATTTGTTAAATCTAAATGATTCTAATAAGCTAATTCATATTGTTGATGAGTTGGCTTGGTGTGCAAGCAACAAAGTGAAGGTGTAACCGATTGCTTCTAAAGCAAGTCAGTTAGTTTGTTAAGTGAGTTTGTTAGAGTCAGTTAGGTTTTGTTCTACCTAGGTTGTTAGAGTTTGTTAGGAAGTTATTAGTTGGTTAGAGCCTAAGAGAATCACCAACTTTGTGGTGATCTAGTATAAAAAGAGCTTGGCTCATATTAGTGTGTGTAACTAACTAATTTTCCCCCAAGTGGATGAATAAAATCTGAGATATTTTCCCCTATAATCATCTTCTTCTTCAATTACACAAATGCTATTCATTCTTTCCATTCAAACGCCATTGTTGCAGCAAGAAAAGTAGATCATGCATCTGTGCTCATTGGCGAGGCCAAGTGACAGTGCAGCACGCGCGTGTGTTCTTGCCTGCTTGCCAAGCCTGTGTGCAGGCCAAAGGAAATTGTGTCAAGCCTAAGCTGCGCCAACATCTGGCATCAAGAGCCTGGTTCGTGCTTTAACCATGGCAACCTTTAACAATGGTCAATTCCCTGCGAATCTACCAATTTTGGATGGAAAGAATTATGATAATTGGAGCAAACAGATGAAAGTTTTGTTCAATTATCAAGATGTGATGGAACAAGTGATTAGTGGTGTTGAACCACTCTCAGAAAGGTGCAACAGAGGTTCAAAGAACACAACACAAAGAATTGAAGAAGAAAGACTACAAGGCATTGTTCATAATTCATCAAAGTGTAAGTCCTGATATCTTTGAAAAGGTTGGAGATTGTGAATCAGCTAAGCAAGCTTGGGATATCTTGGCTCCAGCTTATGCTGGAGATCAGAAGGTGAAGAAAGTGAAGTTACAAACCCTAAGAAGCAAGTTTGCACAGCTACAAATGGAAGAGAAAGAAACTGTAAGTGAATTCTTCACTAAAATTGCAAAATTAGTTAATGAAATGAAAGCTTGTGGAGAAATTGTGTCTGGTACAATGAGAGTAGAAAAGATATTGAGATCTTTAACTCCTAAGTTTGACTATGTGGTAGCTGCTATAGAAGAATCTAAGGATCTTGACAGTATCAAGGTTGAGGAACTGCAAGGTTCTTTAGAAGCACATGAGCAAAGGATGAATCAGAGAAATTCTGATAAATCCAATGGTGAGATAGCATTACAAGTTCAGCAGGGTAATAAGAATAAGAAAGGAAAGGGAAAATGGCAAGGCAATAAGGGAAAAGATAGTTATCAGAATGGAAATGGAAAAGAGAATCAAGATACCAAAGGAGGTGGAAATCAGAAGAAACAGTTCAATGGTGGTAGAGGTGGTTACAATGGAGGTGGAAGAGGTGGAAGAGGAAAATTTGACAAGAAACATATTCAATGCTATAATTGCCAAAATTATGGTCATTTTGCAGATGAATGTAGATTCAGAGAGGAATCAAGTGATGCTGAAGCCAAAATGGCTAGAAATGATGATGATGATGATGAAGGCTCAGTGATGCTTCTTGTAACTACAAAAGATGAAAGTGACCTTCAAGAGAAATGGTATCTTGACACTGGATGTACAACACACATGACAGGGAGGAAAGATTGGTTCACAAGCCTAAAGGCTACTCAGAATCACAATGTTAAGTTTGCAGACAATAACAGCCTTGCAGTACAAGCTATTGGTGATGTAACCATCAAAAGAAAGGATGGCAAGTGTTCAGTGATCTCTGGTGTATTGTACATACCAGGTATGAAATGTAATCTACTCAGCATAGGCCAATTGCTAGAGAAAGATTATAGAATTGTAATGGAGAATAAGTTGCTGAAAGTGTACAACACTAAAGGTAACCTGATGTTGAAAACTGAAATGTCAAAGAATAGGACATTCAAGATTGGGCTCAATGTTCTGAATCACAAGTGCTTGATGACTGCATCAAGCAGAGAAGAATGGAGATGGCACTATAGAATGGGGCACTTGAATTTCAAGGACCTCAGCTTGCTGCAAAAATAAAAAATGGTGACAGGTTTGCCAAGCCTGCAAGTGCCTGAAGAGATTTGTGAAGAGTGTGTGCAGTCAAAGCAGCACAGAGGGAGCTTCAGCAAGCATGCAGTAAGTAGAACCAATAGTGTACTTGAAGTGGTGTATTCAGATGTATGTGGTCCAATGCAAGTGAATTCAAATGGAGGTAACAGGTACTTTGTAAGTTTCATAGATGACTTTAGCAGAAAACTATGGACTTACTTGATAAGTAAGAAAAGTGATGTGTTTGAAATTTTTAAGAAATTTAAAGCTACAGTTGAGAGACAAAGTGGTAAGAGACTCAAAACCCTAAGAACAGATGGGGGTGGAGAGTATGTATCACATGAATTTGCAAAATTCTTTGACAATGAAGGCATTGTGCATGCCATAGTCCCACCATATACTCCACAGCAAAATGGGACTGCTGAAAGGAAGAATAGAACAATAATGGATATGGTGAGGTGTATGCTGAAGGGGAAGCATTTACCTAAGGAGTTGTGGGGTGAAGCAGTGTCTACTGCTACTTATACATTGAACAGATGCCCTACAAAGAGATTGAAGGGTATCACACCAGAAGAATGTTGGTCAGGACACAAGCCAAATGTGAATCATATGAGAGTGTTTGGTTCACTAGCTTTTAGACACACACCAGATCAATTGAGAAAGAAGTTGGATGATAAGTCAACAATGATGATATTGGTTGGTTATCACTCAACTGGAGGTTACAAACTCTATGATCCAATCAACAACAATGTGGTGATCAGCAGAGATGTAATAATTGATGAGCTTAAGGAATGGGACTGGAACACTAATGACAGAAAAAAGTCAACTAGTGTGATGATTGAAGAAGTTAGTGAAGAACAAGTAAATCAGCCAGTACCTGAGGTGAGAAGGTCAAGTAGGCCTAGAGTTTTACCAGCAAGATTACAAGAGTGTGAAATGAACTCAGATGGTCAAGTGAACAATGATGGTGAGTTGATCCATTTAGCATTCATGGCTGAATCTGAACCAATTGATGTGCATAGTGCTCTACAAAGTGAAAAGTGGAGATGTGCTATGAAAGTAGAATTGGATTCAATTGAAAGCAATCAAACATGGGAGCTGGTGGATCTTCCACAGAGAAAGAAGGCAATAGATGTGAAGTGGGTTTACAAGCTGAAAGTGAACTCAAAGGGTGAAATAACCAGATATAAAGCAAGACTAGTGGCAAAAGGATTTCTTCAGAAAGAAGGTATTGACTATGATGAAGTGTTTGCACCTGTTACTAGAATGGAAACAATTAGGTTAGTAACTGCTATTGCTAACCTAAATGATTGGCCAATGTATCAAATGGATGTGAAGTCAGCATTTCTGAATGGTCCTATAGAAGAGGAAGTGTATGTTGCCCAGCCACCTGGTTATGAAGTGAAAGGTCAAGAGCTTAAGGTGTACAAGCTTAAGAAAGCACTCTATGGTCTGAAACAAGCTCCAAGAGCCTGGAACAAAATGATTGACAAGTTCTTAAATGAAATAGGGTTTAAGAAATGTGTCACAGAACATGGAGTGTATGTCAAGAAAGATGCTGCAAAAGGAGTCATTATAATTTGTCTATATGTAGATGATTTGCTTATCACAGGAAGCAATGAATCTTATATTAGTGAGTTCAAGGGTGACTTGAAGGAAGAGTTTGAAATGACAGATTTAGGCCTCATGACATATTTTCTAGGCATTGAGTTTCTGAGGAATGAGCAAGGAATCTTAATGCACCAGACTAGATATGCATCAGAGATTTTGAAGAAGTTTGAGATGGACAAATGCAATGTTGCATTGTCACCTGCTGAGCCAAGGTCACAGCTAACTAAGTGTGCAGAAGAAGAGGATGTAGACCCTACATTCTATAGAAAGTTGATTGGTTCTCTGAGGTATTTGTGCAATACAAGGCCTGACTTGGCTTACAGTGTAGGGATTGCTAGCAGGTTCATGGAAAGGCCTAAAGGTTCACACTTGATTGCAGTGAAAAGGATACTTAGATATGTGAAAGGGACTATAAACTATGGTATTATGTTCCCTGCAAGTGACAGAGACAAAGAATGCAAGCTAGTGGGTTATACAGATTCAAATTGGTGTGGTGATCATGAAGATAGAAAATCAACTGCTGGTTATATGTTTTTCTATGGTGGATCACCAATATCATGGTGTTCAAAGAAGGAACCTGTAGTGGCCCTATCCTCCTGTGAAGCAGAGTATATAGCAGCATCACTCAGCACCTGTCAAGCCATTTGGTTGAAAAACCTAATTGAGGAGATCAGTCAAGACAGGTGTGAAACTGTTACTTTGAAGATTGATAATGTGTCTGCTATCAATCTTGCAAAGAACCCTATTGCTCATGGAAGAAGCAATCATATAGAGCTAAGGTTCCATTACTTAAGAGAGCAGGTAAGCAATGGCAACTTGGCTCTAATGTACTGCAGAAGTGATGAGCAAGTTGCAGACTTGTTAACCAAGACTGTAACAGTGCAGGTGTTTGAAAAATTGAGAAGTGAAATGGGAATTGAGACAGTGGACAACATGAATTAAGGGGAAGTGTTAAATCTAAATGATTCTAATAAGCTAATTCATATTGTTGATGAGTTGGCTTGGTGTGCAAGCAACAAAGTGAAGGTGTAACCGATTGCTTCTAAAGCAAGTCAGTTAGTTTGTTAAGTGAGTTTGTTAGAGTCAGTTAGGTTTTGTTCTACCTAGGTTGTTAGAGTTTGTTAGGAAGTTATTAGTTGGTTAGAGCCTAAGAGAATCACCAACTTTGTGGTGATCTAGTATAAAAAGAGCTTGACTCATATTAGTGTGTGTAACTAACTAATTTTCCCCCAAGTGGATGAATAAAATCTGAGCTATTTTCCGCTATAATCATCTTCTTCTTCAATTACACAAATGCTATTCATTCTTTCCATTCAAACGCCATTGTTGCAGCAAGAACAGTAGATCCTGCATCTGTGCTCATTGGCGAGGCCAAGTGACAGTGCAGGACGCGCGTGTGTTCTTGCCTGCTTGCCAAGCCTGTGTGCAGGCCAAAGGAAATTGTGTCAAGCCTAAGCTGCGCCAACACTATTCATATTGATTTATTGGATGATTGAGATCTACACTGGACTACCTCCGGTGAAAAATTCATTGAGGATCCAATCTCATCATATTCATAACCTATTCATTAATATACATTTATTTATTGAATTCTACTTAACATCGAACTCGAGTTCTTCCAAACAATTTATCTTAAAGAGAACTTATTAACCACCCGAGTATAATATATTATTTTAATTTAATTTAACTAACTACTTCACTAACTATGAGTACTAATTTTACCGTTGAAATCAAACAACTAACCGTTTCCTACATATGATACACTTAAGACTTTATTAACAAAATCCTTCATTTCCTTTAAGAAATATTGAGCATCTCTATTCATTCGTGTCAATTAGTTATCTTATTATTTCCAACATGAATAATGAATTTTTTTTAGCTCTTTGTATATTTTCTTCTTTTTATTGTTCCATCTATAAAGTATAAAAAGGTCCTTAATTTTCATTCGTATTAAAGTTACGCATGATTCGAATCATGCACTGTCATGATTTTCTCCACCAATATTATGGTATGAGATCGTTCATCATGAGAACAACAACAATGTACTTCGTCTTTCCTCTTAAACTTGGAGCAAACTTCCAACTAGTACTAAAATCTTGAGATACATCTTAAACATCTTGGAAGGAGACTGAGTGTGTTTCTTTCTCGATACAAAATAACATCCCAGATTATCAGTATTACCACATTCTTCTTACTACTTTAACATGTTGGTAATGACTACTCGTTAATCAAGAGCATAATCAATTAAAATTGTGCCTTATGAAAAGTTTTTCAATGGTAAAATCATATAGAACTTGCCTTTCAACTGTAATTAGCAGTGGCGTGGAGAGTTTAATCAATATATATTTTGAAACTTTTGTTTTCCGTTCAAAAACCAAAACTAGCAATTCTGTTTTACATATTAAAAATGGGTATTGAGTCTAACTCATCCTTACGAAAACTGGCTTGTAAGGTGAGGATTGCCTCTTGTTTTTAAACACACATTTAGGCTATCTCGCAATCGATGTGGGACTCTTAACATTACATGTCTTTAGAGCATAATTTGCTGGGATTTTTTTTACCTATGCTATAATTGTTTTTTTCATACATGTCAATGTTATATGATTACTTACTAGCAATGTTGTCTCGAGCGTTTAATTAGTTTTTATTTAAATTCAAGGGGGGGTTACATCTTCGCCACCATCTCTCAAGTGGAATGATTGACGCCGAGTACCTAAGAACTTTCTAAAATGATATGTTATCAAGCTTCATAAAGTAAATTGATGTCATTTCCAGATTCCACGAGAACATTAACTATATATGATTACATGTCACAAGTTTCATAACCTTTCTCACCATGGATCAAATATTGAAGATCAAGGAGAATCTATATTAATACAGACACAATATCCTCTGCCAAAGACATTAGTGAAACTGCCCAGCTAAGCTTCTGTTGTTTCAAATACCTTTTCAACTTCTGCAATGGTGTTTCGAGCTTCGTCAATTTCAGGGCTTTCCTTTTCATCTGTCTCCTCCAAGAACTCAGCCTGAAAGCAGACAAAAATACTCACATAAAATTAAATCAACAGATCCCATTTCAAGCAAATGAATAAAACTAATTATGATTTTGAATAAGAAAATATCTCAATAAAGATATAGCCTATGATGCAAGGAATGAAAGGAAAAGTTTCTTTTTTGTATATTGTAAATAATTGGTTGGTTTAAAACCCTACATCACCCATGCAAGAATTGGCTCATAAACATGAGAACAAAATGTCACAGCCGAATTATACCAAATAATACAAGTTTAACATGCTACAAAAGAATACTCATTTTTCGTTGGGTAGTGAGATAATGTTTACTGTCGTGGATTTGTTAACATAGCCTCATTAGTTAGACCAAACAGTGTTATAACTTATAGGGGCTAGGTGAGAGAGCAACATGAATAGTGGATTGAGGGTCTGTGGCTGGGAGTGTCGCTTAGAGGAGCATTGACTGTAGTAAGAAAAGTTATAATTTCTATGGTTATCTTTTAATGCAATAATACTATCAGCATCAAGCTTCTACTATTCTGAATTAGCAAATATAGTGTTCAATCATAGGAGGGGGAAGGCTAGACAACCCATAAAGAGCAGAAGGAATTGAAGCAGATGCTACTGTCAATGACTCTATTGCAGTGTTTGAACTCTTACATTTGGAGTGTGATCGATCGCCAGAAGTTCATTTCCAGCAATTTCACTAGTGGGTCACATCAGAATATTTGGAGTTGTGTTGGTACAATTCTAGCCTAAGTCTCAAGACAAAGCAATGCCACATGTGATAGAGCACAGGGCACGGGTGAATAAGTTGATGGGCTCAAATCATTGGAATCACAGGATTTGGATTATATGGGTAAGGAAAAAGAAATGCTTAGGAGAGATAACGAGTTAAAACACATGTAGTAGGAGGAGTGAAGGGTAAGAAATTAGTAGCTTGTTTGTTATTGGCAGAGAAATAGCTTCTCCTAGGAGCTTTTACTCTGAGATTAGAGTGGTTTCCTCACTGTAATAAATTGTTTTCAATCACCAATACAACATTCTATTTCCCTTAAATCGGATACCAAACACCAAGGCAGCAGGTGATTATGGCCCTATAACCCAAATCCAACTAAAACCAAAGGTTTCTATTACAGCGACTATTAGACTCTCAAAATGCCATGAAGTTGAAAAATACTTGTAGAACAAAAATACTGAAAAACTAAGGCATCACATGCTGGGTGATTTTATTATAAAGCCAAGACATCAAATGTTGAACATGTGTTACATGTCAACGTGATTAAAAATGTACATCACAAAACAAAAAGCAAAAAACTGGGATATACAGTAATCGCATAAATGATGAATATATGTACCAAAATTCCTTTCAAGTCCTCCAAAGCGGCCTCCAGACGCTTGCGGCAGTCAGGAATCATCATCCTAGACTCAGCCAACACATTTTCCTGTCCAATTCAAGTCAACACATTATATAATTATCTTTTTACAGAGGAAAGGAAGTAACAAACAATTTTCAAACACCTCCCCCAAATAATATTTTAAATTATAGGGAAAATACACTAACCTCTCTTGAGGTCTCTTTAAATGACACAAACACCCCCTCTAATTTTACATTAGAGTACACTACCTCCCCTAAGATCTCTTAAAATAGATAAAAAAAGACCTCCCTTATCAACTTAACACTGTTAACTAATCTGTTAAACACTCGTCTAATTTTACACTATACACTAACTTCCTCAGAGGTCTCTTAAAATGTAAAAAAACATCCCTCGTCAACTTAATGATGTTTATTTATATCTTAAAACTAAAAACTACTATTTTCCTGGATAATGGTAGCTCTATAATTAAAGATTTAAAGCTACTATTGCCTACTTGCATCTGTTGCTGTAAACAACAACCTTAAAGCCTCACTCCATCGTCAACAATCACGCCCAAATGAACCCACTTGGGTTGGTCTGGTGGTATTGGCTTGGGACCTGGGAGTGTGCTCCTCCTTAAGGTCTCAGGTTCGATTCTCTCTGGTGCCAATTTGGGTGGGCTAATTTAGCTTCTTCAAAAAAAAAAAAAAAAAACAATCACGCCCAAATGACTAGGAAAAAATTACATCATAACAAGCCAAAACCCCCCACTAAGCTCCACACAAACACTCATTGATGAACTAATACCAACCCCATAAAACCACTGTTACAGCTGCATATTGTGCATGAACAGAGAAAAACACAGCTTCCACCAAATATCATCTACCTATAAACAAGAAGTCCAACACAGTACACACAACAACCGAAAACTGACTTGTTGGTAACTTGTAATTGGCTATTGCTATGGCAATGGCACTAACCAAAAATATGACAAGTTGCCTTGCATCAATTTAGTTGGCTTAATTAACACGACAAAAGCAGCGAGAACAAAATCGACTTTCTACGATGATAAAGGATACCAACTGTTTTAGGTGTTGTTAGATGATGCTTCCATATTCCTTGGAGGGAAACTGAACAGGCGTGCATATGAATTTAGAAGGAGAAGAGATTAAAATAAGTGTGTTCCTATTTTGCATTTGACGGCACTTTAGCGGTAGTTAACAGCAAGGAAGGTTTGTGTCATGTGAGAAAATAGAGGGGGTGTTAGTTACATATGTATAGAATTAAGGGGAGGTCAGTGTATTTTCCCTAAATTATAAGCTAATCTATAACAGTAATCCATTCCCAACACATTATAAAGTTAAATCAATGCATCAAGCACAATGTTTAGGCATACCTGCTGCTTGAGATCATAAGGGTCAGCTCCTTTGTCCTTCATATCAGCTGTTTTGGCAGCTTCTCTCTCAACTTCTTTCTCATAAGAATGCAGCTCCTTCACAATTCGTTTGCAGGTACTCGTCTTGATTTTCAGGCTTCTCACGGTAGCCATTGAATCCCTATACCCAAAAAAAAAAATTAAAAAAACTTCAATGTGAATTTTGTTTTCTCCAAATCACAATGTGAAGCATTCAGTAAGAGGAAAAGTGGAAAACAGAGGTTCATGTAATATCATAATCTCACCCAAGCTCTGGTGCAAGAAGAAAAACAACACATCATTTCTATATAAAGTTCAACAAACAAGGTACCCAGAAAGAAACCAAATAGAACACCCCAAGAAGAAAACTTTGCCCAAAAAATCTCCTATTTCCTATAATTGTAGTTTCATTATTGCTGATAAGCCATAAACTATCATGACCAGCATTCAGTATTTTACTCCAAATGATTAACAAAGATTGATATCTCTGTTTTCAATCTCTTTGATAAGAGCATCAAACAGGGTCCTCTACTCTACCATTAAATTTTAACTTCTAACCATCAGTAATCAATAATGAATGCATGAGTATACAGAATTCAATTCTGAATGTTAATCTCAAACATATAAAAGACGATAATATCATCCTATCCAAATATACTAGAGCAAATATCATGATACTATTAACAATAATCATCAATTAATTTAAACAAACAAGCTGAAGCTTTCACATAACAAATGCCATGCCTAATACAAAAGAATTTTTCACATATAAATATATATACTCTTTCAAGCATTTTAACAAACAGTTGATATACACCATTGAAATTTTGAATAAACAGTTTATATAGCTTCGATCGGCCATTAAAACACGCAGATTTCAAAAAATGGGAAGGGAATGTTGAAACTTACAAGATGCTGAAAGTATAATGTTGAAATTGCGGTGACTATGACGGAGAAGAAAATCAGCGTGTTGAAACTTGCAAGATGCTGAAAGGGAATGAGAAAAGCTATTCGATTTCAGAAGCTACGATTGGATCTCAATTTGAGTATTTTACCGGGTTTCCGATTCGGGTACGGGTTTAATTTTTCTTTTACAAAAATTTGGTCTGGAGGTCAAATTTTAATCTAAATAAAGGATTTTTCTTTTCTCAACCCATGTTTTTTTTTCGCGTGTTTTTTCATTTTTGTCCTTGAATAAAAATTTTGAAATGCATTTTTCAAAAAAAAATTTAGTTCAAATTTGGCAAAAATACATTCTGAAGATTTTTTCTAAGGTAAAAAAATTTCAAAAAATGCATTCTGAAATATTTATTCAAGGACGAAAAAAAGGTAAAAAGGAGAGACTTACAAAATACACCCAAAAGCGTTGCTACACGAGACAAAACTGGAAGTGAACGCAGAAATGGGAAAAAAACACGAAAGACAAAGTTTTATATAAAGCTCATTCAACAGAGGAGTATTTACTGGAAAGCTTCTCCAACAAGCGTAAAGGTAACGAGAACGCGTAGCACACACGGGCAATTCTAGCTCAATTTACAGTGATTTGAAGAGTTGTTACTTTGCCTTTTTCATAGTTGCTTTGGAGGTTCGGCATTTTCAGTGTTGGCGTTTTATAATCTAAAAATTTACATGCTTTTCCTTCAATTTTGTAAAAGTGACTTTGCAGATCCTCATTTGTCCTTCTGGTTTATTGATAAGTCTGATTAATAAAAAAGTAAATAAAAGGAGAAGACTATTTAGTTTTTTTTTTTTAAGAATGAGGACTATTTAGTTTTTAAAAAATGGATCTTCAAATAATATTTTGCATTATAAATATTTTGAAATTAAGATGGACTATGCAAGTGAACGCAGAAATGAGCAAAAAACACGAAAGGCAAAGTTTTATATGAAGTTCATGTTGCATTTAATGGAAAGCTTCTCCAGCAAACGTAAAGGCAATAGAACGCGTAGCACACGAGCTATTCTAGCTCGATCTACAGTGATTTGAAGAGTTGCTATTGTAAGTTGTATTGAATTCGGTTAATGAAATTTTTACGGAGATGGATTCTCTCACGTAAAATTTACACTTGAGCGAATAAAGTGTAATTTGTTATCATTGATCAAAAAAGAGAAACATATAAAAATTTAGATAGAATGAATTTAGATGGTGTTACATTACACTTTATTCTCTCAAGTGTAAATCACATTTAAGAGAATCCATTTCCCATTTTTACATTCAACTTTTAGCATAATATAGAAATACAAATGATGCTCTTTCCCATGATTTAATGGATCACCCCAGCCCCAAAGTGGGTAAGGAAATAAAGTTTTTAGGTCATATCCAACAAAAAGAGAATTTATTTTTTGAAAGGCAAACAAAAAGAGAATGTTTCTATCAATTCTCTTACCAAATATATTCAAGTTTTACATTATATTTTATTTTATGAGAGGACATTTTGAATTTTTTATTATTATATTTTCTTTCTCAGTTCTTACATTTTACCAAATGAAAGACAATAAAATAAAAGTTTCCGACTTTTCTTTCTTAACTTTCTTTCTCACCAAACTACTACAACAAAATCATCTTTCTTTTTTTTCTAACACCTGAACAAAATGGAGCATTAGAGCTTAGACTATGCAACATATGAATTTGACTACAATAGGGTGATTGATAACCAAGATAAATTTACAGCCATGGCAAAGTTTTTTATACACTTATATTAGGAACCACAAGCACCTTTTTAAAGTGTACTTGACACTGACACTTCTGGAACACCCTTAAAAATGCCCAATTAAGAAAATAATCTGAACACTTATTATACAAGTCTGAGCTAACACCTGCTGTTGGTTAGAATGAAAGAATAATTCTTTATGAGATATACTAGTACATGCATCATAAAAGAAATTGAAGCATTTATAAAAATGATAATATCAATTAACATATAATTAAATGATTATATATAAAATTAAAAGAAATTGAGAACAAATAAAAAACCGTTGTAATATTGTCCTTGATGAGTGCTTGGAATTGAAAATAATTTTAATTGCATGCTAGTTAACTGGTTGAATTCATACCATGTGTCTGATGATGTCATACAGGAAACCAAGTTTAAAAGTACCATGTTTGAGTTCATACCTAGTGTCTAGGAATGGCAACGGACGCACATGGGTGCGGGTTTGACATTTATCAAACTCCCACCCGAAATCATCACTCAAACTCAAATGCTGTTTGGGTGGCAAAACAACACTCACGCCCACATTCATTGGGTTCGGGTTTTTTCCACCCAAACCCAAACCCGCATCACATTTGAAAATAATTTGCAAATTTAAGAAATTAAATTCCAACATAGACTTTGAATTAAATTACAACTAAAATTAAGGTCTTCCAAAGAAATTCAAACATAGACTTTCAATAAATTACAACATAGACTTTTAAGAAATTAAATTACAACTAAAATTTATGGTCTTCCAAGGAAATTGAGGGAGACTATGAGGGTAATTAGGTAATTATAAAATATTTCGGGTGGGTGTATGAGTTTTGGGTGTGGGTTTGACTGATACCAAACTCACACCCATATTATCAGGTGTCACCCGAACCCAAACCCAGTCAGATCGGATTTCGCCCGTTGACTTGGGTTTGGGTAGGTCTCTCGGGTTTCGGTTTTTTTGCCATCCCTACTAGTGTCTAATGATGTCATCTAGGAAACCAAGTTTTAAAGTACAATTCGCTTACAAGAACATTACAATTCCAACCAAGACTAAAACCACGTATAGGGTTCGGCCCAAACCGAAACAGAGTATTCGGATCGGTTTCTATGGAACCACAGGTTGAAATTGTGTAAACCGTGGATATTAAGATATTAAATAGGTGGTTTACGGTTAGAAGGTTTCGGCCCATTGCAAACCGAAACCGAACCGTTATTAATTTTTTACTATTATTATTATTATTAATTAGGCTTAAATGAAGTTTTGGTCCCCCAAGTTTCACAATTGCTTGATTTTGGCCCCTCACGTTTCGATTGCTTGATTTTAATCCCCTAAGTTTCACAATTGCTTGATTTTAGCCCTTCAAGTTTCAATTGCTCGATTTTGGCCCCCCAAGTTTAACCCCTTTTGCATTTGCTAGCCCCCCGTCAAATATTTTGATTAAAAATTGGTTATGTGGCATTTTAAAATTAAATAAGTATTTAAAAATAAATAAATAAATTACAAATTGTTTTTCAAAAACAAAATTATAAAATATATTTTTTATTAATTATATGTAGTTTATAAAATAATTTTGTTTTATAAAAAAATAAAAAAAACATTTTATATGAACTATTTTTTAAAAACTTTGTAAACTTTTTTTAAATAAAAAATAATTATTAAACATTTTATTAAAAAAAAAACAATTTTTAATACATTTTTATAAAAGCAAATTTTTTTATTTTTTTATTTTTTTTATTTAAAACATATTTTTAATTTTTTTAAAAATGTCATATAAGCAATTTTTAGTCAAAAAAGTTAATGGGGGGCTAGCAAATGCAAAAGGGGTTAACTTGGGGGGCCAAAATCGAGCAATTGAAACTTGGAGGGCTAAAATCAAGCAATTGTGAAACTTAGGGGGTTAAAATCAAGCAATTGAAATGTAGGGGGCTAAAATCAAGCAATTATGAAACTTGGGGGGTCAAAACTGCATTTAAGCCTTATTAATTATTATCAAGCATAGCTACTAACAACATAATCATTTAAAAAAATAAGTAATTAAAAATTTAGACCAAAGATTTAGACAAGATATTTGGACAAAAAAATAGAAAATAATGCGCTAACAATATGGCTAAGTTTTTTTTTTTTTTTAAACAAACAATATGGCTAAGTTTAAAGGCCTGGAAATTGGGGAAAAAAAAGTTTGGACAAAAAATGACACAAGTAACCTGCAATTGTATTGGGCCAATTCTAAATAAAATTTGAGAAAAACAAATTTTTTTAAAACTGGTTTAAACCGTTGAACCAAACCGAAACCGAGTCAACCCGAGAAACCATAAACCGACCAAACCGAGTATGTAATTGGTTCGATATAGTTATGCATATGTCACTCATCGGTCAAACTGGTTCTAGGGTTTGAGCCTGAAACCGAACCGATGCTCAGCCCTAACCACAGAAATCAAGTTTAAAACGGTTCCATAGGAATATCTAGTGTCTGATGATGTCATACAGGAAACCAAGTTTAAAAGTACAATTCCACCTAAGACCAGAACCACAGAAACCAAGTTTAAAATGGTTCCATAGGAATGTCTGATTCAATTATTATTAGTAAAAATTAAATCTTTGTTCTTAAATTATTCAGGGTTTATTTGGCATTCCAACAACTGAGTGAGTGTTATGGTACGAAAATTAATCAAGCTCAATCAATCAATAGAGATAGTCCTTTCGAATTCTAACTATTCACCATGATAGAACAACCAAGATGCTATATTGGAACTCAATAGCATGTCAACAACACATCTCTCCTTGGACAACAATTTCTCGTCGCCAACAAGTTCATTCAAAAAGAAAAATGTTGATAAAAACTGAAAAGAACCTAATTAAAAGCAAAGCAGGGTGCATATCTTATCTACATGGTGCAAGAAAATCATGATACTGATATGTCTTATTGAGATGTAGGATAAGTTCCCTTGCTGCGCTTTTTCAAAGACTCCGAGAAAAAAGAGAAAGCGTCTTTCAATTCATTTGGAAGACCGAATTGAAGGGGGAGTACCATGGGAGGTGGTGCATTGTTTTGCACCCCTGTTTTCCAGGACATGGGAAGTGCAAGTGCTGGTTGCTGTTTGTTTAGCCCTTCCATTACAAAAGAAAATGCCCCAAAAGTGAGGCAGCTCTGCATAAGAGCTTGTGGTGCACCTGAAAAATAATACAAGATAAGTCATGATAACCAAACAAGTACAAATATGAAAATCACAAATGTATTCAGGTAAACATCGGAATGAATTTTAACCATATCAGTGATTCACTGATAGCAATCTGACTCAAGTACTCAAAAAAAGTTAATACTTATTTTTTTTCTTTTGCTTCATGCTGGAGGATTATGCAGAGGAATACACCTCAAAATAGTCTCACAACTCTCACTCACCAATAAGGGACGAGATTACATCTATTTAACGCATATATATGATCATATTTTAAAATGTATCAACAATGAAATTTATAGAAGTATATATCATAAGGTATATTCCCTTTCACCTTCTTATTTTATTTTTGGAACGGACCCTTCTTTCATATTATTTTATTAGTCCAATAAAGTGGAACATAAAAAGAAGGGAAAATTCATCAATTTATTTAATTGTTAAAAAAAAAATACCCGGGAAACTTAGAGCAAGTCCTGTGCAACATCCAGCTACTCCAGCATTAATGACTGCAGATGTGAAAGTATAGACATTATCAGCGGAAAAACACTATTACTAAAGCAAAAGTGAATTTATAGTCAATTATTTCATACCATCATCCTTTCCTCTAAGCCTTCTCAAGATGCAAATAACCAAACTATGAACTCCAGACAAAACTGCAAATGTCTAACGACGAAGCAAAAAAAAAAAAACAATTATTGAAGAGCAAAATTTAAGCATATGAAAACATGATATATATACACACACACACACACACACACACACACAAAGATTAACCAAGTAGATAAGACAACAAGCAACCAAGGAAAAGGTGAATAAGTTTTTCAATGTACCTTTGCATGAGACCCCGCATCTGCAAAGGATCCTTTAAAACCTTTCTTCTTAACCAATCCCGCACCTGAAAAACACCCGTAAGAAAAACTAATCAGAAAACCACCAACTTATTGAGGTATCCAAAGTGAAACTTCTCAAAGATACACACTGAATGTAACAACATAGTCAGAAATTAAGCAAAAAAAGCTATAACTCTATAAGTTTAAGCTAACACCAGTAACTTTGTAAGCAAATCCATTGCCTAGTCCTCAATTACAATAAACAAAGCATATACCATCTTGCCACCACAAAACAAACTATGAAGCATGGACACAAACCCGGACACCTGACGCCGACACCGGTAATTATTTGAGAAAATGACATTATTGAATGTAATCACATGTGTCTGTGTCGAACACGCCTTTGATCACAAGGGTCAGTGCTACAGTTTTTCATCTCAATACAACAAAAAATTATCATTTCTAATCAAATCAAGATCTACTATCAAAACTAATGCTAATCTCAAACATCCAAACATTTACACAAAACAACTTCTTGATTCAAGATTGATTTTTAAAATTGCAAATGATTATCAAAACATTGCTATACATACATATCCCTAATCAGTGCTAAAATGAAAGAACCAATGAACAATTCAAAATACAAATTAAATAAGAAAAACTTTCACTTCTCCAAAAACGATAAGTCGAAAATTAAACCCTCGATTAAACCGGTAAGTCGAAAATTAAGGCATAATTAACAATGTAATTAGTGAAAGCTACTACTATAATAGTGAATAGAAGAGAAGAGAACAACCGTATCCAAAAACAGAACCCATGAGAGCGCCGCCGGCGGAATCAGTGACGAAACGGGTTAAACAAACGACAGGAGCGGGAGGAGCGACGGCAACGAGTGCGTCGGAAGAATTGGGAACGGAGTCGGTAGAATCCTCCTGAGGCGGTGTGATATCATTGGAATCCGCCGTCGCCGCCATAACTGTATTCTCTGGTACTGTTGTTAGTTAAGTTCTCGTTCGTTTCTTGATGTGGTGGTGTTGTTACCTATGCGTTATCTCTTTCAATTTCAAAGTTTCACAACGACGGCGTTTTGTTCTCTCTGTAACTACTTTTACCCTTTTTTTTTACAAATTAACTCTCATTCACTTTGGGCTTGGCCCAACTTAAGTAATGGGTTCTATATATGTTTGAAGAGATTTACTTTTCACGTCCCCCAGAAATCCTCATGCACTTCCAAAAATTACCAAACTAACCCCTCAATTTCTAGGATGCCAACCCCGTTCGCACTCTAAGTCAGCAGCGATGTATTTTAATTCAAAGCCAATGCCGACCCCTAAAATTTTCATTGTTTTCATTTAGTTTATTTTGAAATATCACATAAAAATAAAAGTCATTTTGTAGCTTCTGCACATTCAGAAAAATTCAAGCCTTTAATAACAAAGAAAATGTAACAAAAAAAGAAACAATCATTGGACCAATGTTATTACTCCCACAGTACTATTACCTAATATGTCACAAGGAGACAAAATAATTCATTTTCCACAAACCAATTGTTCCACACTGCTTAAAAAGTACAAATGAATTTAAACAAATATAAAGAATATAAAGTGATCTATTTATGACTTTTTGATCCAAGTAGGATCAAACTCATCAATTTCTAATCAAATCAACAACAGTCAAATATGCTCTTGATAGATTGCTCCAAATTCAGCTCTCCATGACTGATCATCATCCTGATAGCGAGGACTTGCATTGTTGTGTGCCACATCGGAATCCTCTCGGTATAGCGGTTTCAGTGCCGACTCTGGTAATTTGCTCTCTGCAAGGTACTGCTTCATGGTAATCAACTCCATCTTGTGCTTTCTTTTGAGCTTATCCATTTGCTTTTTAAGCTTTTCATTATCCAGTTGAACTTTTGTAAAATTATCCTGCACAAGGAATATTAAAATATTAAATATCATGAAACTTTCTTTCCCTGAAGTTGCTTTTAGCACAAGATATTGTATCTTATGAATTCAGAAAAAAATAAAAAATTTATGATGGGACTTTACCTCTGCAACAGAAGCTGCATGTTCGGCTTCTCTGAGTCTGACAAGTAATTCTCCAGCAGCATGAACAGCTTCTGCAGTGTCTCTTAGTTGAGCTTTGAGACTTGAGTTCTCCTTCTTCAAGAATTTTGCTTCCCTTTCCCTCTCCACCCTCAATGCAGAAAGCTCGGCGGCAAGAGATTTGGCAAAGCGGGCATGACCCCTTTTCCCGGCCTTAGCTGCTGCTTTCTTCACCTCGGCTATGCCATGCATTATAGCATTGTGTTTTGCAACCAAGTCGTTATACTTTTCTTGGAGGTCAACATAGTGTTCTACCATCCTAGCATGTCCAAGAACTGATCTTTTGAGTGCATCATCTAACTCCTCAGTGCACATCTTCTCTAACTTCAATTCCTGCTCCACCCTCTCTGCCCGCTGCCGGTTAGCCACGAGATCAACTCTTAGTTCATCAGTGAGACAAATCCACTCACTTTCCATTTCTGTCCATCTCTCCCTTTCTTTCTCTAGCTCTTCTGCACTATTATTATTATTAGGAGAAAACACACCACTTTTACGCAATTGAATGGATCTTGATATTAATGAAGATCTCAGTTTATCAGTGGACATTTTAACTGGTGCATCGCTGTATAACTGTAGCTTGCTTCTCAGATTCTGAATTTCCTTGAGAAGTTCTTCCTTCTCAGTAGCATCAAAAGAGATGCTTCTTTGAGTTAATTCTTCACGGACTTCTTTAATTTCACATTTTTCTTCTAAATGACTATCTGAGGATGTTCCTTTCAAGAGCTGCATAGCAAAAAAGTAAATGATAAGGGTCAGTTCCAAACCTTTAAACGGATGGAACTTTATATGTAAATTACAAACAAGAATGGACCTTGTATTCATCTTTCATCGAGTTATTGTCATCTTCTGCATGTTCAGTCTGCTTGTTGCTTTCTCGATACACGGTGATGGAGTTCAGTTCTTTTTCTCCTTTAAGTTTCTCCACCTGAATGATTCAAATAAATTGTCAGAAATGTAAAATCAAAACAACATATAATAATGTATGAGTCAACACTTCTCATACCAATTGATTTAGTTCATCAATTCTAGCTGCTTGCTCCTTGCAAATATTCTCAAGCTCCTCTTCTCTGGTGATTTCTTTTTCTGTTATACTCTCCAAATCCTTGAAGAAAAAAAAATAGTTGCACGGGTTTAACACAAAATTATTGAAGGATATCTATACAAAACAAAAAAAAAAATTATTCAAGAAAATTCCAGGAATTAAGTCACGACATACTTTTGGAGTCTTATCTTTCAGTCCATCCGAATTTTTTGCTTCAGATGTGTCAATGCATGACTTTAAACTATTTCGGACCTCTCTGGAATCCTGATCAGTTATTATTTTACGGCAATAACCACAAAGCAAAGTGGCAGTTCTTTCATCAATAGAATATTTCTTCTGCTGCATTGTTTGATCACAAGAATCGCCAAAACTTCCACGCCCAAAAGAGAAGGAAGTTGATGATTTGTTCAATGATGAGTTCCGCTGATGAGAATCAATTATCTGTAATCCCCTCTTAAGGCTTGCTGCCAAGGACTCAGTGGGACCTGGAAAAACCTTGCTTGATCTTAGTGAGGATCGCACAACTTCATCCTTTGTAAATGACTTACCCAACAAATCCTTATTGGAATTTGAATTTTCTTCTTCCACTTTATTTGAACTTCCAAGACAAGATGAAAAGGCCACACTCTTCCTCTGTATATTTCTGATTTTTGGAGACTCAGAAAGTTGTGGTTCCTCAAGAAGCATGGGAGACCGACAGGATGAGCTGATTGAAATGCTATCTCTGAATGAAGATCTAATGGCCCTTGAGGTGTCGTTGGCTGAGGCATACAAGGTGTTATCTGATGCAAAACTGTCCTCATGACAAAGCTTGTTAAATGCTTCTCCCGAACATACTTCTCCTTTTTCAATTTCATCACCACAGGTCATATCTGCCTCGCAACTTTCCTCAACAGAATAATACTGAACACAATCTTCACTGACAGATATGTCTATAGGATTTCCTTCACATGAACTATAAAATTCATCAATCTGCTGGCGTAATTCCTCTATGTCCTCCTCGTCCACATTCACCTCATCATCGGTATCATTATCGATGTTAGGTATGAGTAGAGAGCGGTTTAAGCTGACCCTCAAATTATTCAGGCTTTCCCGTACATTCTGTACATGGAGATATCCTTTTTTATTCCCATCTGAGCTACGAACATCAGCCTTTGCTCTAATAAGTTCTTCCTGTTCCAAAGAAGACACAAATTACAATTTTCAGATTTGCATGAATCCTTTATAAATTATTTTGATTGAAGTTCTGGAAATGAACAATACCTTCAGCTGTCGGATTTGATCACTCAAATCGTTAACATCATCCTCCTTTATTTCATTGATAACAGGCTCATTTCGAATAGATCTTACTCGTTGTCCAAATCTGAGTGTGCGCAGTGTTTCACCATTATTCCTACAACACAATCAACAGTGCAATCTTTACCACTAGAAATGAAATATACATTGTTTTTATTATTAGGCTTACAAACAAATAAACAATGTTCTTCGAAGAGATACATACTTGATATCTGGGTAGATGGAACAGATTACTGAGAGTTTGGCATTTCCACCAAGTGACTCATGTAGTAAACGTGTTAAACAGGAGTTTCTGTTTGAAACTTCTTTTCCTGAGCAAGTTTCTTTAGTTAAGGCATCTACTAAGTGCCTACACCAATGAAATGAAACGGTGGTTACAAAGAACGAAAAAAGTGAAATAAAACCAAAATATTACTTTCAACCAATATAACATCAACTTAGCTGTAGAAAATATAAACGTAATACATTCATGAATGGCATCCTTACCCAAGCTGAGATAAAGACTTCTTTACACTTTTGGTTTCCCTTAGACATTGTCTGCCTGCACCGTCAACTTTGTTCCTGTCCTGACCAGCAAGATCAATAAGGCTAATTCTGCTACTTTTTGAACTGCTGAAACCATTTGTTGAAGTTCCCTGTAGCATGAATCGATGAAAATCAGATATAGCAATTAACTAATAGAGAAAATTAACAATATAAAGCTGTCTTCAATCTTGAATAAAACAAATGATAAAATCTATAGCAAACCATGTAAAATGGAATTATAATGGCAATACCTTACACCAAGACTCGATCACTAAAGTGAAAATGATGTGTGATCTAGAGCTCTTAGAATTTAAGGTTGTTGCTCCAACTTTTCTGCTAGAGAGGCCCTGCAGCAAATAAAGATCAATAAAATTAAGCTGAAAATTTTGCATATTCCATTTTCAACAATTTTTGCTTTGAAGCTTCACTTATCCCTTACCTTGATCAGAATTTGCGTCACATCATCATAGCTAGTAACATATTCCTCACTCAGATTCTCCAAGGACATTGCATTTTTGGAGTCATCCTTCATCTGCGATAATTTGAACCAAGCCATAATATAATCAGCATACAGCAACGAAAACAAAAGTCGAAGTAAATAATGTTTTAATGACAAATCAAACTGTACCACAAAGGTAGCCTAATGCTTACCTCAAGGTTCCGCTGGGTTGGATCAAGTAAATCCCCAACTTGTTCATTGTATATCTGTTTCAAGCAACAACAAAAATGACCATTATCATATGACTGAGGGAACAATCCCCCAAAATTGCCACATTGGTAGAAATTTCGTAAAGAATTACCTCAAGAAAACAACATCGACACTGATAGTTGAACTGTTTCCCCTCAGACATGCGCTGCTCCTAACATAGTTATTCAAAAAACAAACAAAACTCAAAAAACAAACAGAAGACGAATTTCCAAGCATTAGAAGTTTAAGCAGGAAGTAAAACATACTTTTTCAAGCTCAGAAAACAACATTTGGAAGATCCGAGGTACAATTCCTTTGTGACTTTGCGGCGAGTGCTCCTCAAACATAGCACTTGGAGGACCCCACATTGTATAAGTCTTTCCACTTCCAGACTAGCATAGATTCAAAATAGAATAAACAAACCTCATTAGTCCATCAAAATTCAAAAATACCAAACATATTTCCCCTACCAAAATGTTCAAATAATACATCAAACATCAAATAGTACCTGGCCATATGACAGAATTGAAGTGTTGTAACCAGCTAAAGCATTTTTAACCAAAGGAACACCGACTGATTGAAAAATATCTTCCTGAACAAAACAAACAACAACTAAACATAAATCACACTTATCTTCATGCTCTAATGACTTATGAGTTATGAATATGAAGCAAAAACATTGAAATTGAATCAAAAAAGGTAAGTAAACAACTACTAGTTGTTTCTAATTAGGAAACAGGTACTTCAATCCTATGATAAACAATTATGGAAAGTACAAAAAACCATAAATAGTTCACGGTGAAGTAAAGTACTTTACCTGGCTTGTTTTGGAGTCAAAAATTGAATCAAATCTAAATTGTCTATCTCCAACACACAAGATATCAGAAGAAACTTTCTTAACAGCTTGATCTCCTATTCCAATGTTACTTGTAGGTCTAATTCGTACTACAACCTGTTGCATATTCAAATTCAAATCCAAATTATGAGCAAAAATAGAAAGGAAAAAAAAAACAGTGATTTTAACATATCATATACATACCCATATTCTGAGCAAAAATAGAAAGGAAAAAAAAAGTAATTTTTACATATACCCATGACTTTGATTACAGATTAAAGCTTGAATTTTGAAAAATTAAGTTAAAAATGAAAGAAATGGAAAATTGGTACTTACTTTCACTGATGGGTCTGATTCAAGAGGAGGATTTGATTGGGTTGAAATTGGGGTTTCAGAGTGTGATTGTTTGGCTGTGATAGGTAATGCTTGGTGAGAGTTGATCTGAATAATGTTGGGATCAGTAGGGGGAGTGTTTTCGGCATCTGAATTTGGGAATTTAGGGTTTGATGAAGTTGATTTTCGCTTGGAAGAAAATGATCTAGGAAGAAGGTTTCTGATAGATGATGATGATGTTGAAGACATGGTTTTAGAGAGAGAGAGAGAGATTGGAATTGAAATTGTAAGAGAAAGAAGAAGAAGAATGCAGAAAACGGTGTTGTTGTTTTTGAGTTAAGAATTAAGAAAGTGATGATGATAAGAGAGGAAGGTTGAATTTCAAATGGAGATGACCGTTGCAAAAGAATAAGGGTGAGTGAAATGACAAGACTATCCTTTTCCTCTCATGATAAAATTCTATGGTATATTTAAGGGTTAAATATGCCTTCAATCTCTTTAAAATTTAAATATAATAAATTTTATGAAAAATAAATTTACTTTGAATTTTAATCCCTCTAAATTTTTATTATTTTTTTTTACTAAAAATAAGGATATTCATTCATTTCAATAATCGATAGAATACATACAAATTCTACTTTGCTAAAAACAAAAAAGGATGACTCTGCGAATAAACTCACATCATCCAAGTTAATAGCATACAACGGAAAAATGCCTACAAATAAAATGATAAACTTAAAGTCACCAGAATGTCCTTGCTTCCGGATCTGCAATTGATTGAAGTTGATCTTTCAATGTGAACTGAACGAACATCGCAACAAGACGGGAAATCAAATGTCGTCGTACAAAGACGACGACCAACACAATGCCGCACTCAGACGACGACAAAACAAATACAAAAAAAAGCAACTAAAAGACTCAATCCATATGAAAATAACTTATTTAAATTAAAAGCAAGGGGAAAAAATATGCACATGGGTGATTTTAGGCCAAAAATACTTAAACCACCTCTCACCAGTTTAGGAAGAATAAAAATAAAGGAAGCAAAAAAGAGAAACTAGGGCCGGTAATAGAATGTATTATGAATGGGTACAGTAGGCTTCACCATTTTATAAAAGTTAATGTATTAAGATCTTAAAATATTTTTTCTAGAGTTTATGATCTTAAAATATTGTTAGTTTGATAATTTAATTATTTAATCTTTAATTTGAAGTTATAGAAAAATCAATAAAAAAAATTAAATAGTTAAACTATTTAAATAATGATATTTTAAGGTCTTAATAATAATATATATATTTTTAAAAAAAAAATTAATTTGAAACATGATACGGGAACTTTTATAAAAAAAATTATTTTTTTGGTCCCTTAACTTATTTGTTAGTTTCTTTTTGGTCTCTTAACTAATTTTTGTTTCGTTTTAGTCCCTTAACTATCTTATGTTAGTCATTTTAGTACTTTCCATTAGTTTTATGCTAAAAATGTTAACCTTCACTTTTTTATCCATTTCTGAAAAAAAAAATATGAAGAACATTACTAGATCTTTAATCTTCTTAGACATAAAATAATAAGAAGAACATCATTCCACTATCCGGAGACCTTTTCATCTTGTTTGAAAGTATAGCTTGTTTCTTAGACATAAGCAGACAATCAAGGAGTTGATCTTGATAACTTTTTGTTAGTATGGAATTCTCAGAACAATACCGTTTATTAGAAAAAACAACCAAAGTGAATGGTAGACACAATGAAAAAATCTCATGATAGTGGTTTTCATGGTAGTTTTTGGGGAAACAAATTCGTTCTTTGTGTTTATTTTATGAATTGTTTGTAAATTTGTTGGATTGTATTATGAGATAGGGGTTTGAATCTGCTTAAAGCTTTTACTATTTTTGAAGTGAAGATAGTAGTACCACTTGTACTTACTCTCAACTTGTGACGAACTACTCTTCTTCATCTAATATATATATTTGTCATTAAAAATAAACTAGCTTAGCACCAGTCAAAAGTTTGGTACTTATATACCCAAAAATGTATATGAATTCCTTGCCGTAAAATTTTCACGCAGTATTAGATCAGAACATTCCATTTGAGATTAGACGGTTCTTATGTTCTATACAATTTTATGCATTAAGATCATTTCAACCATCAATTTTAGATTGAATGACTCAGATCAATTACCACATAACACGGTAACTTACAAGAAATCATGTTCCCCACACGTCCTTCCAATCCTCAAATGTTCAAAGAAGAGCCTGGTATATAGAGTGTGTTAAAGACCAAATGGTCTAGATACAAACATTATTTCCTCAATTTTATTTTTAACGGGGAGAATCCAAGTATGCATGCATACCCTTCGAGAACATCTAACATAATTGAATAAATAAAAAATTATTTTCAAACATTATAATTGATGTTCGTTTTACATGGGAAAGAATATTTGGAAAAAAAGAATACTCCAAAAGCATCTTAATCTTAGATTTTAAAAGTATAATAATGAATTGAATAACCCCAAAAAAACTGAATGAACATATAAATGAACATAGATCAAATTATAAGATATAAAAATTATAAATAACTCGAAATATGAATTTAATATATATATACTATCAGTGTAAAATTAGTTTACACATGCGTCCAATAATATACTAACACATCATGCTTAAAAACACATGATGTGGCACATTCCTTTAATTATGTGGCAACACTCATTTGATGTATGTGTAAAAAAACTTCACACCGCAGTGCATACAAATTAATCTCTTGAAATATATAAGAAAACGTACATCACCAAAAATGAAAAACAAAGTGTCTTGATCCGATCTCAAGTCCACATTCACAAAAGATTGTCTGCTTTGAGATTAATCTGTGACGGTTTTATCTTTTGTAGAAGGCTCAATGATTTGAAAGATATATTGATATTGTATATAAACTATCATTAGTTTTGAATATTAAACGATGTGAGATACAAGACTCCATAATTTGAAAGACATGAATATTGTATATAAATTATCATTAATTTCGATTATCAAATGTGGAGATTATTTTGGTGTATACAAAATAAAAAGTATGTAATATTTCTCGGGAGGAATCAATATAAAGATGTGTTGGCAATATAATAAGAGAAGAGGACAGAATTGCAGTCACTCAAAGTCATAGGTAGGGATAATATTAGTACAACATGTAATAAATAAATAATAAAAAAATATGCATTATGCAACAAAAGGAAAAAACACAGGAAAGAAAAAAAAAGTCATATACATCAATGTCCCACCTCCAACTACAAAATGCACACCAATCCATTTTCATTGGTGAACTTCTCTATCCTTTCCCACACATCCCATCACTTCTTTGTCGGATTTGTATTGTGTGCAGTCATGAGCAATATGATCTTAAAACTAAGATTGAACATATATTCTTAAAATAGTTTAAATAGTAAGTATAAATTTCTTTACTTCTTGACAGTTCAATCTTGATTGGATAACCAAGATCTCTCCCGATTGCACGACTACATGCGATTTTGATTGCATACAATTTGGATTCAGCTAGCGTAGTCACTTTTTATGCAGTCAAGTTGCAATTAGCAGCTCTCAACCGTTTGATCAGCATTAGGTGGCTCGTATTTTAATGAAGTTTTAGTTTATAAAACTAAAATATTTTGACTTTAAAACTTGGATCGTCCGATCAAGATTGGACAACTATATATAATCACTCCAATTGTATGATGTTACATGAGTTGCAGCACTCAATCCACATCCGCAACATAAAATATTTGAAATTGGATTCCCCTTACGGTAAAAATTTCCTGCATTCACAGTCGGAATATGTTTGATCGTCCGATCAAACCAGACGGTCTAGAAAAATACAAATTTTAATTTTTGTTTTATAATTTTAAATACCGAACTTTAATTTAGATCGTTCAATCTTAATTGAATAGTCATCGACATTCTAAATGGGAGCCGGATCCAAATATTCTACAATCTATACTACAAAATTAATGCACCATACAAATACAATCATACATTCACATATAGTTATATATCATACCATACCTTATACATATTGTCACATATTTGTCTTATGTTATATAGTTGTTGTATATACTCATCTCCAAATTACACACACAACACTCACTTCAAGATATTTCAGTATCACTAGCCTAGTAACCTTAGATTCTGTTCCCTTTTTCACTTTCCTCTTATCGCTACCTTGATTATTGGATTAGAAAGAAACATAATAGTACTATATTTCACTCCGATTCTCACTCTGGAAGTTTACTTAAACTGAACTGTGTCACTGTCAAGACTTAAAACAGGTAAAAGTTTAAGAAATTTGAGTTTCTTTTTTTGTTTGTTTTTGGTTCTGTAACTTGTGTTTAGTTTTCATCTTTTGTTTTGTCTCAATTAAATTTTTAATTGTTTTTACTATTTTTTGGTATTACACTCTTTTGTTTGTGAAGTTTATTGAAGCTTTTGTTGAGTGATTTAGAGCAGAATTTAGGTGATTTTGTATTTGTATTCTCTGACATGGTTCCTAGGATTCTGGTGGAAGTGTTTGTGGGTGGAACAGCATAGAAAATAAAGTTGGTATCTATTTTGGAATTTAATCAATTCTAACACTACCCTTTATTGATTTTACTAGTTCCTAAGTTTTGGACTTTTTTGGGTGTTTGAGTATTTTATAGGAAATTTTCAATTTTGAGGTGAAGATTTTGTTTGTGTTACTTGATTCATAATTCTATTTTTGTCTTAGATGGATAAGGTTTGACATTTGAGGTTTGAACTATGGTATTGTACTTTACACAATCTAGATTCTAAATTATGTGTTTGTCTACTCTTAGCTAAAATCCATTCTTTTCTGTTAGTTAACAACTCTTTAATCACTGGAGAAATTCAAGTTGAAGTTTCCTACTTTTTTTTTTCTTTCAAATTTGATGGCCTGTGGTTTGTGTTTATGTCTATTTTGGATCTGCTTAACTTCAAGCTTTGTTTGGTTGATTTGGTGCTGTTGGAATAGTGAATTTTATAGTTCTTCCTGATTTTTTCAACTGGTATTGTATTGATGTCTTGTTTTGATAAATAGCTTAATTAAGCGTTTATATCATAAACACTTATCGTATAAGTAATCACTTATAAGTCAAATTCTTGTCATATAAGCTATATTACTATATGCTATTTTCATAAGCTATTCTGGAGAGTTTATGAAAATAAGTAAAAACTAGCTTATGAATATGTCATAAACTATTTTCGTAAACACTCTCAAACAGTCTCACAAGTATTTATTTATGTTTGTAGATAATCTCAAATAAGCTCATCTGAACGTGCCCTCAATAGAACTCATGTTACTGTGTTTTAGCCTTTTAGGTTCTAACTATAATCATTAGTAAAGTTAGTTTGAAACTTTTGTTAACATAGGTTTGATATTCCTGAAATTTACTTTTGACTTCTTGTGCTTTTCTAGGTTCCTATAGACTGTGATAACATGGAATCTCCACAATCCATTGTGTCAGTGTCACCATTCAAGAGCTCAGTCTTTGGAGATTCTGAGAAGTATAAGTCAGATATGTTGACACAAAGGTCTAGTCCTTTGTCTAAGGGCATTGAAATCAATGGAAAAGAAGCTTTTGCAGTGTCGAATCATGAGGAATTTATTGGAGTAGTTGATGTTTGCATACATCAAGCTAGAGACATTCATAACATCTGCATATACCATAAGCAAGATGTTTATGCTAAGATATTTTTGACTAATGATCCTGAGAGTTCTGTCTCTACCAAGATTATCAATGGAGGAGGAAGGAACCCCGTGTTTAACGATAACCTTCGTTTAAGCGTTAGGACTGTCGATTCTTCTCTCAAATGTGAGATTTGGATGATGAGTAGGGTCAAGAATTATCTTGAAGACCAATTGCTTGGTTTTGCTTTAGTACCTTTGTCTGAAGTATTGATGAAAGATGGAAAACTAGAGAAAGAGTTCTCTCTTTCTTCAACCGATCTATTCCATTCCCCGGCAGGTTTCGTTCAATTGTCTGTTGCTTACAACGGTGCTTCGCCCGATGTTATGGAAATTTCGGCAATGCCTAATGCTGAATTGGATCGAAATGGCATTCAGAAGGACTCGGAAACATGTGAGTCGATCGTGAGAGATTTAGGTAAAATCGAGTTCCCGGATCCGAAAATTGTAAATGAAGATCATATAATGGTTTCAGAATACTTTGGCACTGATAGCTTGGCCACTACTGATACTGAAAATCTTAGTTCTGAAAAAGGTGTTCAATTTGTGGAAAGCTTCTCGGCGGCATGTAGTGCTGAATCTGTTGAACCTCCGAAAGTTGAATCGCCGCCTAGCAGTGTGTCAACAAATGGTGTTGTTTCAAGCACAATTTCAAGCACGAAAGAGAAAACTGTTGATCTCAAAGATGGCGAGAGTGATTCATCGAACGCGTTGCTGAATGAGGCATTTCAAAAGCCTGTTGTGAGTGTGAATATTGAGCCAGAGCCAAAAATGGTGCAGCAGGATATAGTAGACATGTATATGAAAAGTATGCAGCAATTTACTGAGTCATTAGCAAAAATGAAGCTTCCTATGGACTTTGAAAGTGGACCAACTAGTTCAGGAAACACAATCTCGGAACCGAAACTACAGTCGTCAAAGAGTAGTAACTCGCGTGTGTTTTATGGTAGTAGAGCTTTCTTCTGAGCCTTTTGTTAAGGTGATTTAGTTTTTAGAATTAGAATAACAAAAAACTTATATCAGTAGTGGAATGCAATAATGTTATAGTATGATCTGTTGGGGAGTCTGAGGGTGCTCGGGAGAAACATAGGGTCAAATGCTCTAGGACCACAAGAGACGCCACTGGACTCCCCAACATGATCATGGGTCCAGTGTGGTTTCTCTCTTTGTGTATTTTCTTTCTTGATTTTGTTAAAGTTAACATGAAAGCTTAACTTTGTATTTCATGAATCATAGACATGGTCCTCTCTTTGTGTTTCTTTTTGTTTTGAATGCCAAATAATTGAGAAATAAAATGATAGTGAATTTGAACAAAAAACATACCAAAAATATAGTACATGTAACAAATAACAAATAACAATGACAAGCAAACTGAATAGGTTAAGAAAAACATTCTTACAAACACATCAAAATTGTTTATCTAGCTTTTAAAAAAAGGAAAGAGTCGGTATGACAAGACCAAAAGAAGAGCAAAAAGTAGTCATCAAGCAAAAGAGAAAGAACTTGGTAATTAAAGAAAAACATATACTAAGTTTCTAATATGATAAACGCATGAGTCTACTATGATAAACGCATGAGTCAGTATCAAGCAGATAAGGCTCCTTATCAAGATGAGAACTCAGGTCGAGTTCTTTTTAGGTAGAGGAGACTGATGTAGGAGGGTTTCTTTAGTAATTTATTATTTTAGTTAGTTTTAGTTTTATTATATTTTAGGTAGATTTCTTATTTTTATATTTCACCCAGATTAGTTATTTTTATATTTTTGGTAGATTTGTTATTTTTATTTAGCTAGGTTTGTTATTTTTATTTTTACAATCTTTTAGGAGATTTGTTATTTTTATTTTTCATTACTATTTAAGCTAAGCTATCGTAGCCTTGAAGGCAATCTTTTTGGATTCAATAAAAATATAGAGAATTTTCTCAAATTTGATGGATTCCAAATTTTACAACTTAATTAGTTTTAAAGTATGATTTTTTTCATCACGGGAATAATTTTCTTAAAATACCTGGAAAAATAATTATTTGATTTTAACCAAATGATTTGGGTGGTTAATAAATTCCTCTATGATAAATTAATTAATAATTTCAGAGAGTCTGATTTTAATTAGTTAGAGGAAAAAAAATAGTGAAATTTTACCTACGTCGCGATCGAACTACAAATTACAAGATCCCATGTTCCCCTAAAAATCATAGGATTAACCAAAAAAATAAATTTCTTTCATTTTTATATTTTTTATTTATTTATTAGAAGGTATAATAAAATAAACGATTTTATTAGATTATGTATCAAACACTGCCAAAAGTTAGTGGAATAGAAAAACATTTACCAAACAATTCAAACCTTTTTTTTTGACACAGCTTAAACTTTTTTTTAAAGCTCTCAATTTCAACTCTAAGTTTAAAGCAACTTCTAAGCTTAAAAAAAGTCGGGCCAAAGGTAATCTAAGTTTAACTTTCATACGTTTCTTGTTAATTAATAAATCTAAACTTACATCAACTAACTTGTCAACTTAGAATCCTTTAAGGATCTAATTCAATTCGAGTTGATCTTCGAATTCATTTGTTGAAAACACAGGCAAAAATGGTATTAGACAACTTAAATATAAGAAGAGAAATTTTTTATATGTATTTTGCTCCAAACTTTAAATTAAATATTTTTTATTCAAATTTGAAGGAGTACATATAAAGAAAAATCACACACAAGGAAAATCAAACTAAAACTCGTTCACCGGATACACACTAGTTAGTATTGTTTAAGCCAATGAAAAGTCACATACAAGAAAAATCAAACTAAAATCCATTCATCGGATACACACTTACTAGTATTATTTAAGCAATCTTTATTGTAGGGTCATAATCCTCGTTAAAATCTGGCCTAATACCTTCCAAGGCAAGCAAATTAACAAATTAATACTAATAACAACTTATGACCTTTAAGAAAAATTGTCTAATCAGGCATCACGAAAGGGATTGACCTTTGGAAAGTGACTTACCTTAGACAGTTTAGGCTTTTGATTTGACAGTTGGGAATGAGCTTTCACTATCACTAAAGGATCGATTCTTGTTATGCCAATTAATACTCAGTCCTCTAGGCTGGCTCAATAGACCGAAATCAAGGAGATATTTCGGGGAGAAACACAGCTTTTAGTGCCTCGGTGCGCGCATGCGTGCGTGCGCACGTGTACGCATGCACGGAGTCCCATTTTAGTGTCTTTAAAAAAAACATTTCTCATAACAAAAAAAATTGCCACATTACTATCAAAGTTTACACCAAAAAAACGGCCACATAAGAATGGATCATATCCATAAGTTTTTGTTGGCCATAGGCCATGGACAGTGAAATAATTAAGTTGTTGGGTATTTGGTGCATGTTTCCTCCCTGCATAGTGCAGGTGGCCATTGTAAGGAAAGGGCGAGATAATCATATATGTATGCTCTTGACATTGAGAGCATAATAGTGAGGATGAGAGTAAGCAAGAAGGATTTTAAAGACATTTTGATGAATGATGAAATGCTTTTCGATTTTTTAAAGACTTCAGTGGCGGAACCAGGAAATAACATTTGGGAGGGGCATCAAAAAAATTATAATATATAAATTAAACAAAAAGTTATATTTCATTCAAAAACTTAAGTAATAAAAAATACAAATTTGATCATAAAAAAATTAAATTGCATACCCTAAATAATATTCTACTCGTACCAAGTGACTTGGAATTATTAATGGTTTACTTTAAACAAAAATTTGCACAAAGTTTTTTTTTCTAACAGTTAATACTTGCACAAAGTTGATCATAAAAAAATTATATATTTGATATATGTATTCTTCGTGTGACATTTTTTTTTTCTTTCTTATTTTTTACAAGTTGATTCATGCATGATTCATTAATATTGTATTTTTAGTTTTTACATTTCCACAAATAATCCATAATAAGATAGTAATAATTATTATTATTAGTAAACCAATAAACTATGCCCTTCATTAATGCCTAATTATCTTTCAAACGTTTACCTCATATCTATAATCTATAATATGAATAAAGCCAAAATTATTTGTCTTTCTCTCTCCTCTTCTCTGTCATTCTCAATCCTCATGCATTTGATATTAAATACTATTATTACAATAATTAATAATTAAATTAATATATTTTATAAACAATTCATATTTGATTAAAAATTCCCTTATTTTGAAATTAATATATTATTTTCGTGCAAGTTTTTTTATAAAAGTTCTTTTTTTTTTCAAATATAAATTAAAATAATAATAGATTTTAAAATATTTTATAATAAATTTCGAAATTATTATTATTGTTGTTATTATTTTATTGGAAGGAATTATTATTATTTTTTATATTCTACTATTTTTATTATTATTTTATATTTTATAATGAAATGCCTATTAATAAAAATATAAAATAATATTCTACTGTTATTATTTTATATTTTATATTTTATATTTTTTGATAAACGCCAATGCACAATTTTGATCACTAATATTTTTAATTGCCTATTAATAAAATTAAAAAAAATTCATAAAAAAATTTATAAAAATTTAATATTTTAAAAATATTCATCAAAACAAATTGAACAAAATCTTATATGTTAATAATTATATTTATATATTATTAAAAAATACAATCAAAACAAGATAAATGAATAGCGTATTTTTGTTAAACATAGTTTTATAATTAGCGATATTTTTTAGTCTAAAAAAAGTAAAAAGAAAAAAAAATTTATTGAGCTTATCCATAAAATTATATACTCCCTCCGGTCCTTTTTATAAGGAACACTTAGGGCAAAAAATTTGGTCCTTTTAATAAGAAACTTTGACCAATTTTCAAATGTTTTAAATGTTCAATTTCACTTATGCCCTTATTTATTATGAGAGAGAATTTAAAAATAAGTAAGTTAGTTGAATAAAGAGTAATTAAATAAGGGTATACATGGAATAAATTAAAATTTATAAGAGTATTAAATGAAAATAACTATGTTAAATGTGCTTCATTGGTCTTTGTGATTTTTTATTTTTAATAATCACTTTCCTCATTTTTCATGCCATATGCATAAAAAAATAAAAAATAATAATAAACATATTTAAAGCGACCATCGTTTTTTAGAACGCCTTGAACCATTCTCGGGATTGAGTTTCTGCGGTGCTAATAGCAATTTCTTCATCCTTCCGACGGATTACATTCTCGGTAAGCAATTTCTTCATCACAACCAATTTCCATCTTGCAACCCTTTCATATTGATTCTGCGGTGTTTGTTTTTGGTTTTTCATTGGTGTTTTGTTTATATCATACTGCATCTTTGTTTTGTAGTTTCGCTTTTTCCGGTTATTGATAATAATTTGTGGTTCAAAAAACAATTTTGATAATATCCTAAACAGAACTGGAATTTCTTTCATTCGTAGGTTATCGTTGCAATTAAGGTAGGAGATGGCGAAAAAATCTGTGTCTGGGACAAATGAAAAGGTCAGCAACTATATACATGATGATATTGTCTTCTCCATTTTATCAAAATTGCCTCTTAAATCTTTGAAGCGATTTGGATGTGTGCGCAAATCATGGTCTCTCTTATTTGAAAACCCTCTTTTCATGAACATGTTCCGCAACAATTTTTTGTCTAAAGACACTTCTTATTGCCACAATGCATCTTTCCTCCTACAACGGCGGATACCAAACATATTCGCAAATGACTTGCATTCTCTTTCTGGTGAGAGATTTGAGAATAGGGTCGAATTAAATTTACCAGATCCGTTTCAAGATGATGATCTCTGCCGTCTCTATCTGTTTGATATTTTAAATGTGAGCAGTACTAATGAATTCATTTGTGTCTGTTGTCATCTTCGTGATAAAAGATTTGCTCTAAATGTTATTCCTCGACGCCCCCTACGGAGGATTAGGTTTGGTAATAGATTTGCACTATGGAATCCAACTACGGATGAATTCAAGGTTATTCCTCAAAGCCCAGCTCAGTTTAAACCGTTTGCTACAAATGTTAGTCATGATGTGATTAATTTTAATGCGGGCAGTTTTGTTTATGGATTTGGCTACGACCGTGTTATACATGACTACAAGGTGCTTCATCAAGTCCAATTTTCAGCCCCACTGTTGTTTCCGGACAGTGGTTATGTGCCATTGGAAAATATATCTTTAGAACCTGTATGGGAGATATATAGCTTAAGAAGCAACTCTTGGAGAAAACTTGATATCGTTATGCCTACAACTGGCGGGTTTGATAATGAAGCCAGAGTGTCCATTGATGGAGTGTGTCATTGGTGGTCCTGGGACAATACTGGATCGTTTTTGGTGTCGTTTGACTTGAGCAATGAGGTGTTTTGTACCACACCCATACCCGCAGACATAGGTAATAATTTTGATAATGGATGCTTATGGAGACATTTGGTGGTATTAAATGGATCCATTGCCTTGGTCACATATCAAACACAGATGACTCTCTTTAACATATCAATTTTGGGTGAATTAAGTGTGAAGGAATCATGGATCAAACTGTTCATTGTTGGGCCATTGCCTTGCATTGAGTTTCCTTTTGGAGTGGTAAAGGGCAAAATATTTTTTGTAAGAGAAGACAAAGAAATAGCTTGGTTTGACTTAAGTACACAAATGATTGAGGAGCTTGGTGTTAAAGCCGAAAGTGGTATTAATTGCCATATAGTAATTTACTGGAAAAACTTTCTTCCCATTGATGGAATAAATAAATAATTGTTTTTCTAGTTTTCACCTAGAGGTGTATGATTAAGGTTTATTGGAATATGACATTGCATGTATACAAACTGATGTGGTTTGAATGTCAATTAGAATAATCTTTTGTCTTTTACTAAATCACCTATAGATTTATGTAAAAATATCTATGCTTTTGTGTTTAATTTTGTGCTTTATTTTTTCTTTTGCATTTCAAATCCATAAACTCAATGTGTTCAAGCTTTATGGCACGGTTCAAACCAGTTAATCTTCGTTACTGTGGTTTCACAAATGAGAAGGCAAAGGTACGGAGCCAATTACATATACTACTGATATTTTCTTCTCTAATATTCAATCAAAATTTTATATTAAATCTTTGAAACGGTTTGAATGTGTATTAAAAATTATGATCCCTTTTATTTGATAACTCTTATTTCACGAGCACCTACTGCAAAAGCTTCTGATGATGGTGATTATGAGAAACAAACATTTTTTAGTTGCATTCTCTTTCTGGTGACATGTTTGAGAATAAGGTCAATTTAATTTGGTCAAGAGTAAAGTTAGATCAATCATGTTCGCCGCTTCTAGTGTATGATTCTGGTTTTTCTTTTCAGTGTTTTTGGCTGTTTTGGTTTCATTTTTGCAGGGTTTCCTTATTATCTTGTAAACCAACAATGACTGCGACGATGTCAACAACAATATATAGTAATAACTAAGAATCAAAATATTACAACATGCATATAGTATTCCTAATTATTATTATTTTGAACAAGAGTATTCCTAAATTATTACAAACAGCATTTGATCCATCAAACCTAAATGAGGTTTGTACAAAGGAATCATCACCTTAATATTTAAGCTAAAACAACATTCTTGATTGGTTCCATTAGAACAACATTTTGAAGTAGAAAGTTCCATCTGTTGTTGTTCATGTGCATTCATCACTCCTTCGATTGTGTTCAAAATTTCTCCAACATTTGGCCTATTTTGTTGAGAACGTGACACACACAAGAGAGCAATATTCAACAATGAAAATGCACCTTGATCATGATCATTTTCTCTAACTTCCTTGTCAAACACTTCACCTGTCCATTCTTCTCTCACCATTGACCTCTCCCATCTAACAAGGTCTATTCTACTAACTTCTATGCTTTGTCCTGTTAGTAGTTCTAGAAGAATCACTCCGAAGCTATATACAACATCTTTTTCGGTTAAACTCTTTTCAGGAGCTGTGTATCCATTAGAGGAAAAGAGATTAGTACCTCTATTCGGTTCAAAGAATTTCGATAAACCATGTTCACCTATTAGTGCTCATTTTTGTCATTTAGAAGGATATTTGATAGCTTGATGTTTCCATGAGGAATAATATTTTCCTCCCCTTCATCCGACTTCTCAATAATATTTAGAAGGATATTCGGTTCAAACAACTTCTCACATTTCGATACATATTTGGGATCACATAAAGGTGGTTAATTATGTGGAGTCTTGCAACTAATCAAAATTTATAATCTTAACTTAATTACCATTTAAAAGGTTGAGCAAACTTCCATTGGTTTGATATTTGTAAATGTTAAGTTTTTCTTTACTTATCTTCCTCAATGTTTCTCCAAATACATCACAAGATACCTGCAAATTCTTCAATCTTTTGACAGCATATTCAACATTATTCTCAAGTTTCACCTTGAAAAGACTACTCCAAAAGTTTTCACTTCTCAAATCAGCTTTAGCTCTTAATAGATCCTCAATTTTAAACCTCTCATGATCTTCAACATTTAAATGTACCAATCTTCTGCAATGCAAAATTGAGTTTCAAATAGTCCCTTTGATATTATTGTTAGATAAACTAACCACTTTTAGCTTTTGGAGTCTACATAATGAATATGCATCAAATATGCCACTAAGGTTCATGTTATCAAGCCTTATCTGTATAATATGTGTAGCATGCATTTGAGTTACATCTTACACCATTGATCAAACATGGATATGATGATATCTTGGTAATGTTAAGTACATTATTTTGATCAATAGCTTTAAGGAAACTAAAGAAAGAATGAGACTCTGATGATAATGACTCACCTCTTGAACATAACATGACCATAGAGAAAATACTTATGATAGAAAAGTGAAATAGCCTCCTTAGAAATTGAACCATTGCAAAATCTATTTTGTTCTTCATTTCTTGACTTGTTTCATTAACACTCTTGTTTTTTTAAAGGGTACCTTGAATGAATGATGGTTCTATATATTGTTTCTACGATTTGGATTGTTTGTTGTCACTGTTTCACGAAGTTTTACGCATTAGTCAATCTCGGCCATTGAAAAACGATCCGACGGCTCTAATTCACCAGGACAATTTCATTGGTAATAATTTTGATAAAGGATGTTTATGGAGACACTTGCTGGTGTTAAATGGATATATCCATTGTGTTGATCACATATCAAAAACAGATGACTACCTTTAACATATCAATTTTGGGTGAATTAAGCAAGAAAGAATCATGGAACAAACTCTTCAATTAATGTGTTCAAGCTTTATGGCTCTTTTTAAATCAATTATTTTTCTTCATGTCCTCTCTATTTAAAGAATGTTAATTTTTGATGTTTTTAGTCTCTCAATTATCATTAACTTGAGCTTCTTACTTTGAATACTCACGAGCCTGTTGGAAGAGCATTTGATAAGTACTATAAATTGTGAGAGATATGTCATAAAGGTGTGCTGAACGTGAAGAATAAATACTTGTTCCACAAGTGAGAGATTTCACAAACATGAAAGTTTATAACACAACTACACAAGTGAGAGATTGGAAAGAAAAAAAGTAAGAGTAGAAAAGTATTTAATTGCAAATATCATAACATATATTATTGATCAGTTTGGGACTATAACAGAAGTTGTAGTAATATTGTACTATGATCACAACACTCAGAGGCCAAAAGTCAACATTTATTTTTATTTTAGGAGCTTCATTAATATTAATACCATTTTACTGTGGACGTTCCACAATTTGAATCGGGTCTTGGACAATTTATGTATTGATCTCCCAAATGATTTAGGCATATCCTTATCTCCTTAATTTCGATTGGCAACCCATTTATCCCACCACTGCAAGCAAGTTGAGGCGTAGCATTATCAAGTTTACTTGCTATTGCGTTTTTAAACATTGTCGGGTTAAGATTCTTGTTAAAATCTGGTTTAATACCTGCTTCTGAGGTAAGCAAATTATAAATATCAGCAGCATTAAAAACAGCTACAGCATGAATGAAATAATCATTTTGATTGAAGACTTCTTGGACGCAGCTACCGTGAATATCCCATTCATATCTCCAAAAATCAATATTCCTCCCCAGATAATTAGGCCATATGTTATTCAAATCATTCCTTAAAGGAGGTGTATAACACTGGTGAAATAAATAAAAAATAATAAAAAATCATCATGTGAAAGAATAATAAATACAATAATTTAATTAAGGAGAAATGCACTCAAATTCACATAACTTACCACATTAGGATCAAAGCTAACACCAAACTGACCCCCACATGAGCTTGGATCATTTCCCTGATATACATTAGGCCATAGCCCGTGCACACCAAAACGAGTGGCTGGATATTTGGTGCATGGTTGTGCCCTGCATAGTGCAGGGGGCCACTGGATCGAAAGGACCAAATAGTCATAGATGTATGCTTTTGAAATACAGAGCATGAGAGTGAGCATGATAGTGAGCAAGAATGATTGTGAAGACATTTTGATGATGAAATGCTTTTGATTTTTTTGATATGTGATGCTTCCTATTTATAAGCACAATTTGATATATCTATTCTTCGTGTGTCATTTTTTTTTTCTTTCTTATTTCTTACAATTTGATAGTAATAATTATTATTAGTAAACCAATAAACTATGCCCTTCATTAATGCCTAATTATCTTTCAAACGTTTACCTCATATATAGCAAATAGCAAACTTGCACAACTCATCAATTGCTTCAAAAAATTATCTTAACCCAAAAACATTATTCCAAGTGCTAATCATCAATTCTTTTTCCCTTCTTATATAAAAAAAATAAATTATATTTCTCTTATGTCACGATGAATCCATCCAGCACACCATGACTATACAGTCATAAAACCACATGCTTGGATTATTAATCCATCCAACACACCATGACTATACAGTCATAAAACCACATGCTTGGATGATCAAATGTTAGAAATCTTAAAAGTGTATTTGGATAGAGTAATAAAAAAATTATTATTAACATTTAGAAGATTGTCTAACATGGACTCAATATAATGGATCAAAGTATTTTTAATATTTAAAATTTTAGGAGTCATGGATCAAATTTTGGGTGAATTAAGTGTGAAAGAATCATGGATCAAACTCTTCATTGTTGGGTCATTGCCTTGCGTACCACAAATACAAATCTCCACAATATTGTTCTCGCGAGAAAGATACTATTCAAAGACACGTTATGGTACTTTGATACACATTAATTCAAGTTATATAATTTTTCTCATAAATGAAATTTATAATATAGAATATAATTATATAATAAACTACAAACATCGATAGATTATTAGATAACTTCAGTGTTAGTGACTTCTGGGGTTTTAAATGACTTGTTTTTGATAATTTTTTCAATTGGTCCCGTCATCACAAATTTAAATGACACTTATATTGTTTTCTTTGTTGACACCTACCTAACAATAAAATCATGTTTAGAAAAACCTAGACTAATGATATATATATATATATATAAATCATATTTCGAGAAAGAAGTGTAAATTTTTGGAAAAGAAAAGAAGGAGATAGAAAGAAGATCGAAAAGAGAGAAAAATGTTCAAAAGCAAAGAAGGTGAGAACACCAAGAGCAAACCTTTTCAAAATAAACATTTTCATTTTTTTTAGAGGTAAGAGAAGTTTATATTCATGTTGAAAATAATTTTATGAGTTGGTCTTTGAACTTGCATATCAATGTTTTCGCACAAAAATTTCAATTCGTTCTCCTACATAACAAAATAGTTCAAAAAGTAGGAAGTTTTTTATTTTTGTAATATTGAACCTCAAAAACATGCACAACTCTTACAACAAATATCCATAATTTGTATCATTGGTATAAAGTATTGTATTTTTGTATGTTTTATTTGATGTGAATCATATACATATATACAACAAATGAGCAAGCATTATGGCTTTACAGTAGCTTGATATGATGACTACATATTTGATAATTAAGACTAGTAAATACAAATGAATAAGCATTATGGTACAAATCATCCTCTTAATGCCGTGCCTATCATCTTAATAATTGTAGCATCAATTTATTTGATTTCTTTGTCTTTAGCTATTGTTCTAACACGCCCTCGCAAGATTGGGGTGCCATCAGATACGCCAATCTTGTTCCTTAAATAATTATGACGAGCTTTGGAGAGAGGTTTGGTGAGACAATCTGCTAGTTGATCTGTAGTGATAACATGTTTAACTTTCATTTGACCTTGTTGCACCAAGTCGCGAACAAAATGAATGTCAATGGAGATGTGCTTCTTGCGAGTATGATAAACTGGATTTTGAGTTAGATATGTAGCACTGAGATTGTCACATAGGATGGAGGGTGTTGAGGAAGAAGGTATACCTAACTCCGTGAGAAGATATTTGAGCCAACACAGTTCAGCTGCAGTGTTAGCCAAAACTCTATATTCAGCTTCTGTAGATGACCTTGCCACCGCTCGTTGTTTAGAGGATTTCTACGAGATGAGATTAGAGTCGAAGTAGACAAGGTGAGCCGAGGTAGAGGTGTAGTCATCTTTATTTCCTGCCCAGCCAGCATCACTATATGCTATGAGAGTGGAGGTTGTTGGTTTTTGAAGGAGAAGACCGTGGAAGATGGTTCCTTTGAGATACCTTAAAACCCGCTTGAGAGTTGTGAGATGTGTTGTGTTAGGTCTTTGCATAAACTGAGCAAGTTTGTTGACTGAGAATGCAATGTCTGGCCGTGTCATGGATAAATATTGAAGACTACCGATGATGCTGCGATAGAAGGTGATATCAGTGGTGGGAGAACCATCGTCCTTAGTTAAGGTGACTGATGTTGAGAGTGGAGTGAGCACAGGTTTAGAATCCATCATTTTTGTTCTCTCGATAAGATCAGCAATATACTTGTGTTGGGAGAGAAATAGGCTTGTGGATGTGGGAATGACCTCAACGCCAAGAAAGTAATGTAGTTTGCCCATATCTTTGATGGAGAATGTATTTGCAAGCTTGGTAATGCATTCATTAACTTTGGCATTGGAGTTTCCTGTGACAATTATATCATCTACATACACCAATATGTATAATATTGTGCCGTGATGCTGGAGGATAAAGAGTGATGAGTCAGATTTTGAATTGACACAACCATAGTCACAAAGAAACTTACGCAGGGTATGGTACCAAGCCTGTGGTACTTGTTTGAGGCCGTAGATGGATTTCCTAAGACGACAAACATGATGTGGTTTGTCAGGATGTGTGAAACCCGGGGGTTGTTGCATATAGACTTCCTCTGTGAGTGTGCCATGCAAAAAGGCGTTATTAACATCAAGTTGCCGTAATGGCCAGTTATGTTGAAGTGTTAAGGAGAAGACCAACCACACTGTGATCGGTTTAACTACAGGACTGAAGGTTTGTGTGTAATCAATACCAGGACGTTGGTGGAATCCTTTTGCAACCAATCGGGCTTTGTATCTGTCAATGTCACCATTTGCTTGCCTTTTTATGCGAAAAACCCATTTGCATCCGACCAGGTTTTTGTTTTGTGGTCGAGGAACTAGATCTCATGTTTGTTGTTGGATTAAGGCGTTGAATTCTAGGCTCATAGCATCACGTCATTCAGTTGTTTTGAGTGCTTGACTTAGGCATGTGGGCTCAACCGACAAAGGGAGTGGATGTTTGGTAGTGAGAAGGTATTTTGGGTTTGGTTGATGAATGTTGTTCATTGCTCTTGTGACTGGGCGAAGAGAAATTGATGTTGGAGGCGGCGTTGATGCGGGAGAGTCCAATTGTATTGATGAGTCTGTGTGATTTTGAGGTGATATTTGATCGGCCAATGATGTAGATGATGTAGGGGTGTGTGGTAGATTGGTTGACATGGGTGGGGTGGGCAAGGAGGTAATAGAATTTTGAGGGGTGATTTGTGGAGGCAGGTTTTCATGTATTTGTTGAAGGATGAGTGAATGGCGAGAGATGGGCAGATTAGTGGTAGGACTTGAGTTTGGGGAGGTAGGTTCTGAGTGAGTTGTAGTGAAAGGGAAAGTGGACTCTTGAAAAATAACATGTCTAGAGAGATATATTTTTTTAGTTGGAATATGATAGCATTGATAGGCATGATGTTGAGATGAGGGTCCTAGAAAAACACATGGCATACTTCTATTTGAAAATTTGTTTTGAGAATAAGGGTGTAGCCATGGATAACATAAACTCCCAAAGACACGAAGATTGTGATAGTTAGGCTTGGATCCAAAGAGAAGTTCGTGAGGACACTTATCATTGCATTGAGGGGTGGGCATGCGGTTTATGAGGTACACAGCCATTTGAAAGGCATAACACCAAAAATTTTGTGGGACGGAGGAGTGAGAAAGAAGGGTAAGTGCAGTTTCAACAATATGACGATGTTTGCGTTCAGCAATGCCAATGTGTTCAGGGGTATAAGGTGGACTGACAAAATGAGAAATTCCATGATTATTGAAGTAAGATTTTAGTATGAAATATTCAGTACCACATAACTTACCACATAAATACAATAATAAATACATGTGAAAGAATAATAAATACAATAATTTAATTAAGGAGAAATGCACTCAAATTCACATAACTTACCACATTAGGATGAAAGCTAACATCAAACGCCACATGAGTCTGGATCATTTCCCTGATATACATTAGGCCATAGCGGGTATGGTATCAATGTACCCATTACCCGCTCCAAACCCATCTTTTGAAATCGGGAAAAACTCAAACCTGAATTCAAACTCAATCAACTCGAATTTTCACCGTCAAAACAGATATGATTTGGGCGGGTACCGACGGATATGAGTTTTATTTACGTGTCTACTTGTTAAGTTGCTATTTATAATGCAACATTTATGTCAATTTTCTTTCTCCCGCACCAATATCATGGCTCACCTAATTTAAGGACCCACACTTATATCATTTTTCCGAATTTCACTCTCTACATACTTTTGTTTTTCCTTCATATTATAACCTTGAGCAATGCTAGGAACACACCCACTATCACACTCCTTTCAACACACTCCTTCTTATTGGACCACATCACCACCTCTTTTAAAACATTTACCTAATAACCACTATAGCCGGTTAACAAAAAAACCAATGTTTCCTGCAAGAAAAAAAACAAAAAAGAAAGAAAGAGAAAACGAAAACTTTCTTCCTTCTCTGCGATTTGCGATTCTTTGCAATCTGCGGCTGCTGTCCTCCGCCGCGTTCTCTCCGTCTCCAATGGATTTCGTCTTCGTGAAACTAATCGATTCTTAGGTTCTTAGGTTCCCTTTCTCTTAGACAAGAACTTAATCGATTCTTAGGTTCCCTTTCTCTTAGACAAGTTGTTATTACAATGGAAATTATCAATATGCTGAATTGATTGAAGAATTGTTATTATAAATCTGTTGAATCAATTGGTATGATAATGAAATCATTGTTATCGATTTTTTAATTGATTGAAGAATCGTTGTTATCAATTTGCTATTGATGTTCTTTGAAGAATCAAGATAGATGTGAAATAGTGTGCATCTGAGATATGGTAGATTCAATTTCTCACATTTTTTGTAGTGCTGATTTTTATTGTGTGACAGACATATTTGTTGAACCAGTGTCATGTAATAAGGGGAGTAATTTCAATGGACTCCGTGCTGCTTCAAGTCACGCCACTCTCACTAAGATAGAATCATAACGCTTGAGTGAGGGTACTTGATTTCAACTGGTGTGAAGTTTCGCGCACACAACCCACCCGCCCAACGAGAAGCAATGTAGGCAAGTCACATTGCTTACCCTTGGAGTTAGTCGAACCGGAGGCGAAAGAGATCGGGTCGAGCCGCTACAAACAGATCAAAAAGACCTATGTCGTAGGTCACATAGTTTGTAGAGTGGACACAATTTGAGTTGGATTGTATTGTTGTAAATTGTAGTCTTATTTGACTTGATACACAATTTGAGTTAGATTGTTATTGTTGTAATGTTAATACAAATTAATAGAGTAATGATTATACCAAATTTGATATTTGATTGATTGTTTTATGTTTATAAATTTGATTGAGTAGTGTTTCAAGTTTGAGAGGAAATTAAACTCTGCATAACAATAACTAGAACTGGTATTTGTTCTATCACAATGCTTGACAATAGTTCTTAACAAAATTCTGCATAACAACAATTAAAAAAGATGTCCAATAGACTGGAAATTTTGCATAACAGGTTTTGCCAACAATTCTGCATAATTTTGTCTCATCACAATACACAATTACAATACTTATAGTCTTAAAATTGACAAATTAACAAAAGATACAACTCCAACCAAAAGATTCATATCAGAAAAACCAACAAAACATGATATAAAAAGAGATCATATGTCTTTAAAAGGTCCAAGGTCCAACCATCATGCTCAAAATCAGCTTTCCTGCAAAAACAATAGAATCAAATGAGTTAGTGAAATCATGATAAACTATAAGAACAGTGTAAATTTCATATTGGAATAAAAATAATCAAATAAGTATGCCTAACCTTTTTATGTCTCTTACGCCCTTTCTCGATCCCACTTTTTATTCTTCGTGATGGAGCTCCTTTTGTTTTTGATGATCGAGGATCAAGTAGTGACGTATCACCTAAATTGTTCTTACCAACATTTTCTTTATCAACTTTCAAAGATTGATTAATAGTTGCACAATGTTTCAAGGCTTCACCAAGTGTATGACATGCAAAATTGTAACTCTCATGACTTAACGATGCTTCGTCAATAAATTCAATACTCTTTTCATGTAAACGATCAAACCTCTCCTTACTAGAACACACATCTTCATCTGTTTTTCTTTTATGATGCTTGCTTCTTACATCCTTGCTCCATCTTTTCAATATATATTGTGATGGGATAGCAAAGACACCAACAGTGAGAAGTGCCATTAATGAATGTCTACAAAGATATCCATTAAACTCGAATAAACGACATAAGCAAGAAATTTCTTTTTTTGATGCCTCCCACTCTACAACAAACTCTTCATTATTCTGAAAGTCTAAGATTTCAAAAGTAGTAAGGTGATTATCCTTGTTCTCTTTCATAAGACGACATCCAGATAATCCCAAAACTTCTATTTGAAATTTCTTAAAGACTTCATGTGTGTAGATCAAAGACATTTGTTTCTCAAAAGGTGATGGAGTCTTAAGAATGGGTTGCTTGTGCCATGTATTAAAATCAGCTTGCATTTCTGCCTCTTCTCTATCATGCAAAGCAACTTTATATTTTTCCACAAATTCCTTTAATGTAGTTTTCTTACATACATATTTGTCAAAAAACGAATTGATGCTCTCTGATCGCTGAGTTGTAGACATGCCACCAAAAAATGTATCCTTCATGTAAACAGGAACCCAATATTCACGTTCTTCGTACAAAGACTGAAGCCACTGATCCTCCAAGAGCTGAAACTTTTCTACCATTTCTTGCCATTTATCTTCAAATTGCTTTTTTGACCAAGACCTATAGATACATGAATTGAAATGTTTCTTGAAGTCTTCATTATTTCGTAACACATGACTAAGCTTCTCAGGTACCTTTCTAAGTATATGCCAAAGACAAAACCGGTGTCGTGTATTTGGAAACACCTCTCTTATAGCTACTTTCATTGCTCTGTCTTGATCAGTTATTATTGCATTTGGAGGATTTCCACCCATTGCTCTAAGCCATGTTTTCATCAACCATATGAAAGTATTTGAGGTTTCATCAGCTAGTAATGCACAACCAAGTAGCCTTGACTGAAAGTGATTGTTCACACCAATAAAAGGAGCAAATGGCATTTTGTACTTATTTGTGATATAAGTTGTATCAAATGATATCACATCTCCAAACTCTTGATAATCTTCTCTACCTTTTGCGTCCACCCAAAATACATTTTTCACACGATTCTCATCATCCAAATCAATTGCATAAAAGAATCTTGGTTCAAATTCCATTCCAATGTATGGTTCTTGACTTTCATTAGCATTTGGATCACTAAGATGTGAATCATTGGTAACATGTGAAACAACTACATGCTCTCTGTTTCCTTCAATAATAAGTTGTTCATTCTCATCAACAACTTCCATTAATTCCTAATATTTCAAAAAAATATAAATGTGTGAAAATAAAAACCGTAAGTTTGAGCAATGAGACACTAAAATGCATGTTCTTATAGACATAAAATGAAGTTGCGTTTTAGTAAAAAAAAAAAAAAGTTGCTTTAAGAAAGTTCAAAAAACATAGAAAGAAAATAAAAAACATAGTTACCTTAATAAGTGTGAGCTATGGCTTCTTTTAATAGAAGAATCAGGTACTGCATTAGGTGTGTGGAAGATGAAGGATGAAAAACAACTTCAATGGAGAGTGGAGAAGATGAGTAGTTTCCGTGAGAAGAGAGTGAATGTGGAAGGTGAGGAGATGAGTGTATCCAAATAATAAGAATAATAATAATAAAATAATAAAAAAGTTAAAGGAGTGTGCTAACCGGTTACAAGTTAATGAGTTTAAAGGAGGTGGTGATGTGGTCCAATAGGAAGGAGTGTGTTGAAAGGAGTGTGCTAGTGGGTGTGTCCCTAGCACTCCTCTTATAACCTTACTTGAGCCTCATTCTCATCACTTTACAGTACTTTCTTTTCCTCCTTTTTTTTTTTAATTTGTTGATTCCTTTTTGTTCTCCAATTTATGCTGGGAGGTTTTCTTACAAAATCTTACGATTATTAATACTAATATATTCGAATATGGTAAATAAAATAACTATAAAATTTAGATAAAAAATTTAATGTAAACAAATTTAAGGTGATTGGCGCTGAACTTAGTAGGGAGGACCGCGGTTCGATCCCCCACAACTGCGATCGGGAGGGGGCTGAAACCACTTGATGCCAGAACTGATCCGAACCAGATTCAACTGGTGGTAAAAAAACGAAAGAAAAAAAAAAGAGTGATAGCAACATACTTTTTAACAAGCACACTCTAACATACTCTCTTCTATTGGTTAAAATTTATATGGGACCCATATAATTTTTATGGGACCCATATAAATTTTAACAAATAAAAGAGAGTGTATTAGAGTGTGTTTGTTAAAGAGTATGTTGCTAGCATTATTCTTAGTATATATTTACGATTTTTGACGTAAGTTAGCATAAATTCAAAATAAACATAAAAATTAATAGTGATATTCAGTATTTTAAAAATCAAACCAATCCACCGATTGAATAGATAATTGGTATGGATAATATAGTGTCAAAATATTTGATATGACACAAAGTGTTGATATAACAATATTTGATATGACATTATTTTATTTTTTTAATAAAAACCTAATTGTTAGAATTTCACCTATAAAGATGAATAAGTGAAAATATCATGATTCAAATCTTAATTTCTGTATATTACATGCAATTTCTTTATCAGCCGAATTATGTTCACAGGGACAATAAACACTATATATTCAACAAAAAAATATTATATTCCGTATAAATTACTAAACTAATATGTTTTGTATTAATATATGAGTAAAAATATAATTTCGTATAAACTATAAAAAAATACCCCATATATAAATTACAATAATATACACTCTTATTAATATACTATAAATTATAATATACGTAACATATAAATTATTTTACATCGTCGGTGCATATTAATTAAATCTTTTAAAAAATACAGTTAAAACAAGGTAAATGAATAATACATTTTTGTTAAACAGAATCTTATAATTAGGATCGGAGGTATTATTTTTTAGTCTCAAAAAGTAAAGAGAAAAAAAATTTGATTGAGCTTATCCATAAAATTATATATTTTTTATTTTTAATAATCACTTTCCTCATTTTTCATGCCATATGCATAAAAAAATAAAAAATAATAATAAACATATTTAAAGCGACCATCGTTTTTTAGAACGCCTTGAACCATTCTCGGGATTGAGTTTCTGCGGTGCTAATAGTAATTTCTTCAAGACGCAATCACCATTCTCGGTAAGCAATTTCTTCATCACAATTAACTTTGTACCAATTTCCATCTTGCAACCCTTTCATATTGATTCTGCGGTGTTTGTTTTTGGTTTTTCATTGGTGTTTTGTTTATATCATACTGCATCTTTGTTTTGTAGTTTCGCTTTTTCCGGTTATTGATAATAATTTGTGGTTCAAAAAACAATTTTGATAATATCCTAAACAGAACTGGAATTTCTTTCATTCGTAGGTTATCGTTGCAATTAAGGTAGGAGATGGCGAAAAAATCTGTGTCTGGGACAAATGAAAAGGTCAGCAACTATATACATGATGATATTGTCTTCTCCATTTTATCAAAATTGCCTCTTAAATCTTTGAAGCGATTTGGATGTGTGCGCAAATCATGGTCTCTATTATTTGAAAACCCTCTTTTCATGAACATGTTCCGCAACAATTTTTTGTCTAAAGACACTTCTTATTGCCACAATGCATCTTTCCTCCTACAACGGCGGATACCAAACTTATTCGCAAATGACTTGCATTCTCTTTCTGGTGAGAGATTTGAGAATAGGGTCGAATTAAATTTACCAGATCCGTTTCAAGATGATGATCTCTGCCGTCTCTATCTGTTTGATATTTTAAATGTGAGCAGTACTAATGACTTCATTTGTGTCTATTGTCATCTTCGTGATAAAAGATTTGCTCTAAATGTTATTCCTCAACGCCCCCTACGGAGGAATCATTTTGGTAAAAGATTTGCACTATGGAATCCAACTACGGATGAATTCAAGGTTATTCCTCAAAGCCCAACTCAGTTTAAACCGTTTGCTACAAATGTTAGTCATGATGTGATTAATTTTAATGCGGGCAGTTTTGTTTATGGATTTGGCTACGACCGTGTTATACATGACTACAAGGTGCTTCATCAAGTCCAATTTTCAGCCCCACTGTTGTTTCCGGAGAGTGGTTATGTGCCATTGGAAAATATATCTTTAGAACCTGTATGGGAGATATATAGCTTAAGAAGCAACTCTTGGAGAAAACTTGATATCGTTATGCCTACAACTGGCGGGTTTGCTAACGAAGCCAGAGTGTCCATTGATGGAGTGTGTCATTGGTGGTCCTGGGACGATACTGGATCGTTTTTGGTGTCGTTTGACTTGAGCAATGAGGTGTTTTGTACCACACCCATACCCGCAGACATAGGTAATAATTTTGATAAAGGATGTTTATGGAGACATTTGGTGGTATTAAATGGATCCATTGCCTTGGTCACATATCAAACACAGATGACTCTCTTTAACATATCAATTTTGGGTGAATTAAGTGTGAAAGAATCATGGATCAAACTGTTCATTGTTGGGCCATTGCCTTGCATTGAGTTTCCTTTTGGAGTGGTAAAGGGCAAAATATTTTTCGTAAGAGAAGACAAAGAAATAGCTTGGTTTGACTTAAGTACACAAATGATTGAGGAGCTTGGTGTTAAAGCCGAAAGTGGTATTAATTGCCAGATAGTAATTTACTGGAAAAACTTTCTTCCCATTGATGGAATAAATAAATAAATAAATAAATAAATAATTGTTTTTCTAGTTTTCACCTAGAGGTGTATGATTAAGGTTTATTGGAATATGACATTGCATGTATACAAACTGATGTGGTTTGAATGTCAATTAGAATAATCTTTTGTCTTTTACTAAATCACCTATAGATTTATGTAAAAATATTAAATATCTATGCCTTTATGTTTAATTTTGTGCTTTAGTTTTTTCTTTTGGTTTTCAAATCCATAAACTCAATGTGTTCAAGCTTAATGGCTCTGTTCAAATCAATTAATCTTCGTCATGTCCTCTCTATTTAAAGAATGTTACTAGTTTCGGTAAACTTGCAAGATGGGGAGTCGTGTCATGACTGTGGTTTCACAAATGAGAAGGCAAAGGTACGGAGCCAATTACTTATACTACCGATCTTTTCTTCTCTAATATTCTATCAAAATTTCATATTAAATCTTTGAAATGGTTTGAATGTGTTTGCTTATTATGATCGCTTTTATTTGATAACTCTTATTTCATAAGCACCTACCGCAAGAGATTCTTAACAAATGACCATTCTTATTATGATGATACTGTTAGATCAAAAGCTCTATTGCATTCATTCAACCCAATCAACTGTTTTGGTTACAACATTGAGTGCCAATTTATAGGCAATGTAAACTAACAAACTATGCTAAACTTAAGGTGCAAGCAACAGATCCTAACAAACTAATACAGTTGGCATAACTGCCAAAACCAACTTGTACAACTGTTTTGCAACTGTCAATACAGTTTGCAATCTCAACATTCCCTCCCTTAAACTAGTTGTTCTAACCAACTAAGTTTACAACAAAACTATGATTCAACTTTGAGAGAGAGGATTCATCTGCACTCCAAGCATGCTTCTGAGTTTTTCAAATGCTTCCAACTTCAACGCTTTGGTCATTATGTCTGCAACTTGATCTTGAGAAGCACAATGTACTAATTCAACTTTACCATCACAACATAGATTTCTTAAGAAATGAAACCTTATGTCTATGTGCTTACTCCTACCATGTAACACAGGATTCTTGCTCAATTTGATAGTTGAGCTGTTGTCACAATGCACAGTCAAGCATTTCTTCAATTCAAATCCCATGTTCACTAGTATCCTTTGTAACCAGATTCCTTGGCACACACAATGTGCAGCTGCAATGAACTCAGCTTCAGTGGTGGAGAGAGTCACCACTGGCTGTTTCTTAGAGGACCAAGACACAGCACCAGAACCTATTTTGAACACATATCCAGAGGTGCTTTTCCTATCTTCAGTGTCACCACCATAGTCACTGTCAGTGTAAGCAAGCAATTTAGCTTCTTGCTTTTCCTTTTTGTATCTGATTCCCAGTTCAAGTGTGCCTCTGATGTATCTCAAAATTCTTTTGGCAACCACCATGTGAGACTCCACAGGATGTTCCATGAATCTTGCAATCAAGTTGACTGCAAACATAATGTCTGGCCTAGTAGCAGTCAAGTACATCAAACTTCCTACTATCTGCTTGAACTGAGTAGGATTCACCTCTTCTCCTTCATCATGCTTAGAGAGTTTAGTTCCAGTTACAACAGGACTGCACACAGCATTGCTTTTGTCCATGTTGAACTTTTCTAAAATCTCTTTAGCATATCTCTGCTGACCTATGAATATTCCTTGATCATCTTGTATTACTTCAATGCCTAGAAAATGTCTCATTTTGCCCAAGTCAGTCATATCAAATGTAGTCATCATGGACTCTTTGAATTGACTGAGTGCATTGTTATCATTTCCTGTGAAAATAAGATCATCCACATATAGACTTATAATCAACCAGACATTACCATGTTCCTTCACAAAGAGAGTGTGTTCATGAGAACTCTTTACAAATCCTTCCTTGATGAAGTAAGCTTCAATTTTTGAATACCAAGCCCTAGGTGCCTGTTTCAATCCATATAGAGCTTTGTGAAGTTTGTAAACTTGCTTTTCCCTCCCTGCTTTCACATATCCTGCTGGTTGTTCAACATACACAGTTTCTTTCAACTCACCATGAAGAAATGCACTCTTCACATCTAGTTGAAATACATCCCAGCCTCTTGAAGCAGCAATGGCCAATAAGCTTCTAATTGTATCCCACCTAGCTACTGGTGCAAATACTTCTTTGTAATCAGTACCATATCTCTGTGCATATCCTTTTGCTACTAATCTTGCCTTGTACTTTTCTATTTCTCCTCTCTCATTGAGTTTAGTCTTGTAGATCCACTTGACACCAATTACTTTAGCACTTCTGGGAAGATCAGTAAGTTTCCAAGTACCATTTCTTTCAATTGCTTCAATTTCTTTGTCCATAGCAGCTTTCCATGTTGAACTCTTCACAGCCTCTTCATAAGTAGCAGGATCATTGCTCAGACAAGGAGTAACAGTCATCAAATTCATAGAGTCTTCTTCTCCAGTTTCTTCTTCTGTCATAGTAGTATCATAATCAGCATGCCATGGTGGTGGTCTTCTATTTCTCCCTTGATTATTCAAGTTTGAAGTAGAAGTTCCAATGTGATCTATGACTGGAGAGTGAGTATCTGGTGAATTTGGAGGAGTGCTAACTTGACTGTGCACATCTTCATCAGTGTCTGCAGCATCACTGTTTGCAGCATTTTCAATTCCTGCATTGACATTCTCTGCTTCTTCATCACTAATTTCAACAAGTCTTTGTGAGATTTGTGTACTATCCCATTTCCATTTTGCTTTTTCATCAAATTTAACATCTCTGCTGATGATTATCTTCTTGGTAGTGGGATTGTATAGTCTGTAAGCTTTAGACTCTTCACTCATGCCAAAGAATACACATTTTATACTCTTGTTATCCAGCTTCTTTCTCTGAGCCTCAGGCACATGAACATATGCAATACATCCAAATATTTTGAAGTATTTTACTGAGGGTTTGATAGAACTCCATACCTCTTCTGGTGTCATGTTTTCAACTGCTGCAGTAGGGCTTCTATTAATCAAATGAATTGACCAATTGACAGCTTCTGGCCAGAATTCTTTAGGAACATTTTTGCCTGCCAACATACACCTAACCATCTCCATTATAGTCCTATTCTTCCTTTCTGCTATGCCATTTTGTTGAGGAGTATAAGCTGCTGTAAGTTGTCTTTTGATTCCATTTAATTCACAGAATTCCTTGAATTCATCAGAATTGAATTCTCCACCCCTATCAGTTCTTAAACAACATATGATCTCACCAGACTCCTTTTCTACCATACATTTGAACCTTTTAAAGTTTTCAAATGCACTAGACTTGTCGACCAGATAGTAAGCCCAAGTTTTCCTCTTTGAAGCTTTCCAATTACTTGACTTAGGAATGCTTTCTCTATGTTGTTTTCCTTTCAGACAATCAGCACACACATGTTTGGAATCTTCTATCCTTGGTAATCCAATCACCATATTCTTCTGCTGCAGGTGTTGAATTCCTTTGATATTTAGATGTCCATATCTACAGTGCCATATCTGACTTACATCATCACTCTTGGCTTGAAGACATGCTAGTTTTGCCTCAGCAATTATGGGAAAGAGTTTGTTTGAAGCCATCTGTGAACTCATAATCATTCCTTTGTCTTGGTGATAAACTTTACACCAATTGTCTCTGATCACAAAAGCAAGATTCTTCTCTTGTAATTGACCTAGACTCAACAAATTGTTCTTCAATTTTGGTATGTAATACACACCAGTGATGACTTGAACTATGCCATTTAACTGCAGTTTGACATTCCCTCTTCCCATAACATTCATCTTTGAATCGTCTCCTAGCCTCACAGTTTCTCTAAAACTGTCATCAAGATCATGAAACCATGCTTTCACACCACTCATGTGATTACTGCATCCAGAGTCAATAAACCACAATTTGGAATTTGAATTTGATGAATCTTCATCATAGGCCATTAACAAGACCTCTTCACTGTCATCAAATTCAGCATAATTTGCATATCCACCCTCCCCAGATTGACATTCATATTGGAAGTGACCAAGCTTATGACATTTATAACATTCTATACTTTCTTTATTGATTCTTTTACCTCTGCCTTGACTTGTCTTAGCACCTCTTCCTCTACCTCTTCCAGAATTTCTGTCTGCATAGTTAACCTTCAAAGCTTGATCCTCTTCTTTGGCAGGTTTCATCTTTTGTTCATGCACAATTAAAGAACCTTGCAATTCATCAATTGTCAATGTCTCCACATTGCTGGCTTCTTCAATGGCACAGACAACATAGTTGAACTTGCTAGTCATGGACCTAAGAATTTTCTCAACCACAGTTCTTTGTTCCATGACCTCACCTTGAATCTTCATCTTGTTTACAATTGAGAGAGTCCTCCCAAAGTAATCATTCACTGATTCATCTTCTTTCATACGCAAGATTTCAAATTCACCCCTCAAAGCTTGCAATTGAGCCCTCTTGACTTTTGTGGATCCTTCAAATTTCTGCTTCATGGAATCCCAGATAGCCTTAGAGGAGGATTTGTCAAGAATTGTTTCAATGATTGTTCTATCAATCGATTGAAACAAGTAGTTCTTGGCTTTGAGATCTTTCAATTTTGCTTCTTTAGCAATTCTTTGTTCTTCTGCAGTGGCACCTGCTGCAAGAACTGGCACACCAGTTTCAACGATTTCCCAAAACTCCTTTGATTCCAAGAGATTCTTCATCAACATGGACCAATGATCATAGTGACCATCGTATTTTGGTATAGGAAAACCAAATTCTTTGTTTTCTGCCATTTAAGTTTTTTTTGCAAGAACTTCAAGAAACTACAAGATGAAACTGAATGCAACACACACAATCTTTCTACACACACGTGTTTCCCTCCCCAGAAGAAAATGATTGTAAAACGAGTTGATTTCACACACACACACACTGTTTCCCTTCCCTGGAGGATGATGAATGCAGTGCTCTCTCTCTGTGGCTCGATGATACCACTTGTTAGATCAAAAGCTCTATTGCATTCATTCAACCCAATCAACTGTTTTGGTTACAACATTGAGTGCCAATTTATAGGCAATGTAAACTAACAAACTATGCTAAACTTAAGGTGCAAGCAACAGATCCTAACAAACTAATACAGTTGGCATAACTGCCAAAACCAACTTGTACAACTGTTTTGCAACTGTCAATACAGTTTGCAATCTCAACAGATACATCTATCTTCCTACATCAAACTATTACTGCTCCTCATGATGGTGATTATGACTAACATGGCGGTAAATATGACTAACAAACATTTTTTAGTTGCATTCTCTTTCTGATGAGATATTTCAGAATAAGGTCAATTTAGTTTGATCAAGAGTCAAGTTAGATCGATCATGTCCGCCGCTTCTATAGTATGATTCTGGTTTTGACTATGAAGTGTTGCACTACATAGTATTTAATCAAGTAACTAATTGTGGTCTTGATGTGAAAGATATATCTTATCCCATGTATCTTTTATAGAAAGGACCGGAGGTATCTTATCCCATGTGAAAGATATATCTTATCCCATGTATCTTATCCCAAGTAACTAATTGTGGTCTTGATAATATTCTCACACAAAATAGACACATTAACTATACTACTAAGTTTTATTGAAATTCACATTACAATACATGTATATTATTTGTATTAATTGAGTGTGCAGTTTCTAGAAAAATTCGAATCAAAGATTTCTTCACTTGAAGAATCGGAAAATATTTCTAAGTTTTGCGTTGTGCTTATTTCGTACGTTTCTTGTTTCATGTGTGTTTCTGTTTGGTGCTGTGTTACTATTTTGCACGAGTTTTTTTTCTGCTTGTGTTAATTGGCTGTTTTGGTTTCATTTATGCAGGGTTTCCTTATTATCTTGTAAACCAACAATGACTGCGACGACGACGACAACAATATAGTAATAATTAAGAATCATAATATTACAACATTGATATAGTATTCCTAAATTATTACAAACCATCACACCTAAATGAGGTTTGTACAAAGGAATCATACCTTGATATTTAAGCCAAAACAATAATAAACTTAACAAATCTCATTTAGATCAATAATTTGATCCAGGAGAATCCCATGTATCAGGTATGATTTGATGAAGTGAACAACATTCTTGATTGGTTCCATTAGAACAACATTTTGAAGCAGAAATTTCCATCTGTTGTTGTTCATGTGCATTCATCACTCCTTCAATTGTGTTCAAAATTTCTCCAACATTTGGCCTATTTTGTTGAGAACGTGACACACACAAGAGAGCAATATTCAACAATGAAAATGCACCTTGATCATGATCATTTTCTCTAACTTCCTTGTCAAACACTTCACCTGTCCATTCTTCTCTCACCATTGACCTCACCCATCTAACAAGGTCTATTCTACTAACTTCTATGCTTTGTCCTGTTAGTAGTTCTAGTAGAATCACTCCGAAGCTATATACATCGCCTTTTTCGGTTAAACTTTTTTCAGGAGCTGTGTATCCATCAGTGGAAAAGAGAGGAGTACCTCTATTTGGTTCAAAGAATTTCGATAAACCATGTTCACTTATTAGTGCTTCATTTTTGTCATTTAGAAGGATATTTGATAGCTTGATGTTTCCATGAGGAATAATATTATCCTCCCCTTCATCCAACTTCTTATAAATGAATGCTAACCCCCTTGCGATTCCGCATGCTATATTGAGACGAAGTTTCCATGGGAAATCTTTTCTCCTTGCTATATAATCTACAAAAACACAATATCTCTTTGTTAGCACCATGTGTTGTTAATTACATTAATGTTCTAATGTGAAGTTTCCACTAGTATTGTGCAAATGATCAAGATTCAAAATGAATTTAGATTTCAAGTAATCAGCTAACAAATTTGAATTATTAGATGGATGACTCACATTTCGAATTAGAATTGTTCAAGTCGAAATGTGAGTCATTTCATCTTCATCAAAGTGTTTCAATTTGTTTATCGCAATGAATACATGGATTTTTTCCCACAACGATTTTGAGTCTAGCAGATCAATGTATGCATATGCATGTGTGTGCGCGCGAGCAAATACAATACATATTTGGGATCTCTTGCAAATAATGAAAATTTATAATCTTAACTTACTTACCATTTAAAAGATTGAGCAAACTTCCATTGCTTTGATATTTGTAAATGATAAGTTTTTCTTCATCGGTAGAACGATAACCAACAAGAAGGAGAATATTCTGATGTTTCACTTTACTTATCTTCTTCAATGTTTCTCCAAATTCATCACAAGATACTTTCAAATTCTTCAATCTTTTGACAGCATATTCAACATTATTCTCAAGTTTCACCTTGAAAAGACTACTCCAAAAATTTTCACTTCTCAAATCAGCTTTAGCTCTTAATAGATCCTCAAGTTTGAACCTCTCATGATCTTCAACATTTAAATGTACCAATCTTCTGCAATGCAAAATTGAGTTTCAAATAGTCCCTTTGATATTATTGTTAGATAAACTAACCACTTTTAGCTTTTGGAGTCTACATAATGAATATGCATCAAATATGCCACTAAGGTTCATGTTATCAAGCCTTATCTGTATAATATGTGTAGCATTTGAGTTACATCTTACACCATTGATCAAACATGGATATGATGATATCTTGGTAATGTTAAGTACATTATTTTGATCAATAGCTTTAAGGAAACTAAAGAAAGAATGAGACTCTGATGATAATGACTCACCTCTTGAACATAACATGACCATAGAGAAAATACTTTATAAGAATTAAAATATAGACATGATATATTATATGAAATTAGAACACACTTACTTGATAAGATGAAATCATTGCTGGAAGTGTCAATATCAGAAATCACTGATATGTTAAACTAGGGTCTTTCTTTGCCTATCACAAGCTCCAGTCTTTGAGGTATTTGATGGGGAAAACCACAAATGAGCATACTGTTGTTTTTCTCTGTGTGACGGCAAAGGGGACCTAGCAAACCTTATAAAAGTTTTCAACCCTAGTACCACCCATCATGGACCCTAGAGGTTGGGCCTACACTTTGTTTCTACACAAATCAGAATTAGTGTTCAAAGCCCATTATTACTGATCACACTTATTGGGCTTAAGCATCATCAAATGGATCACAACAACATCAACCCGTTTTTTATTAAAACAAAAACCCACAATTGAACAATGAGGTGTTTTGTACCACACCCATACCCGCAGACATAGGTAATAATTTTGATAAAGGATGTTTATGGAGACACTTGGTGGTATTAAATGGATCTATTGCCTTGGTCACATATCAAACACAGATGACTATCTTTAACATATCAATTTTGGGTGAATTAAGTGTGATGGAATCATGGATCAAACTGTTCATTGTTGGGCCATTGCCTTGCGTTGAGCGTCCTTTTGGAGTGGTAAAGGGCAAAATATTTTTCCTAAGAGAAGACAAAGAAATAGCTTGGTTTGACTTAAGTACACAAATGATTGAGGAGCTTGGTGTTAAAGCCGAAAGTGGTATTAATTGCCAGATAGTAATTTACTGGAAAAACTTTCTTCCCATTGATGGAATAAATAAATAATTGTTTTTCTAGTTTTCACCTAGAGGTGTATGATTAAGGTTTATTGGAATATGACATTGCATGTATACAAACTGATGTGGTTTGAATGTCAATTAGAATAATCTTTTGTCTTTTACTAAATCACCTATAGATTTATGTAAAAATATTAAATATATATGCCTTTATGTTTAATTTTGTGCTTTAGTTTTTTCTTTTGGTTTTCAAATCCATAAACTCAATGTGTTCAAGCTTAATGGCTCTGTTCAAATCAATTAATCTTCGTCATGTCCTCTCTATTTAAAGAATGTTACTAGTTTCGGTAAACTTGCAAGATGGGGAGTCGTGTCATGACTGTGGTTTCACAAATGAGAAGGCAAAGGTACGGAGCCAATTACTTATACTACCGATCTTTTCTTCTCTAATATTCTATCAAAATTTCATATTAAATCTTTGAAATGGTTTGAATGTGTATGATTATTATGATCGCTTTTATTTGATAACTCTTATTTCATAAGCACCTACCGCAAGAGATTCTTAACAAATGACCATTCTTATTATGATGATACATCTATCTTCCTACATCAAACTATTACTGCTCCTCATGATGGTGATTATGACTAACATGGCGGTAAATATGACTAACAAACATTTTTTAGTTGCATTCTCTTTCTGATGAGATATTTCAGAATAAGGTCAATTTAGTTTGATCAAGAGTCAAGTTAGATCGATCATGTCCGCCGCTTCTATAGTATGATTCTGGTTTTGACTATGAAGTGTTGCACTACATAGTATTTAATCAAGTAACTAATTGTGGTCTTGATGTGAAAGATATATCTTATCCCATGTATCTTTTATAGAAAGGACCGGAGGTATCTTATCCCATGTGAAAGATATATCTTATCCCATGTATCTTATCCCAAGTAACTAATTGTGGTCTTGATAATATTCTCACACAAAATAGACACATTAACTATACTACTAAGTTTTATTGAAATTCACATTACAATACATGTATATTATTTGTATTAATTGAGTGTGCAGTTTCTAGAAAAATTCGAATCAAAGATTTCTTCACTTGAAGAATCGGAAAATATTTCTAAGTTTTGCGTTGTGCTTATTTCGTACGTTTCTTGTTTCATGTGTGTTTCTGTTTGGTGCTGTGTTACTATTTTGCACGAGTTTTTTTTCTGCTTGTGTTAATTGGCTGTTTTGGTTTCATTTATGCAGGGTTTCCTTATTATCTTGTAAACCAACAATGACTGCGACGACTGTTTGGTGCTGTGTTGCTATTTTGCACGAGTTTTTTTTCTGCTTGTGTTAATTGGCTGTTTTGGTTTCATTTATGCAGGGTTTCCTTATTATCTTGTAAACCAACAATGACTGCGACGACGACGACAACAATATAGTAATAATTAAGAATCATAATATTACAACATTGATATAGTATTCCTAAATTATTACAAACCATCACACCTAAATGAGGTTTGTACAAAGGAATCATACCTTGATATTTAAGCCAAAACAATAATAAACTTAACAAATCTCATTTAGATCAATAATTTGATCCAGGAGAATCCCATGTATCAGGTATGATTTGATGAAGTGAACAACATTCTTGATTGGTTCCATTAGAACAACATTTTGAAGCAGAAATTTCCATCTGTTGTTGTTCATGTGCATTCATCACTCCTTCAATTGTGTTCAAAATTTCTCCAACATTTGGCCTATTTTGTTGAGAACGTGACACACACAAGAGAGCAATATTCAACAATGAAAATGCACCTTGATCATGATCATTTTCTCTAACTTCCTTGTCAAACACTTCACCTGTCCATTCTTCTCTCACCATTGACCTCACCCATCTAACAAGGTCTATTCTACTAACTTCTATGCTTTGTCCTGTTAGTAGTTCTAGTAGAATCACTCCGAAGCTATATACATCGCCTTTTTCGGTTAAACTTTTTTCAGGAGCTGTGTATCCATCAGTGGAAAAGAGAGGAGTACCTCTATTTGGTTCAAAGAATTTCGATAAACCATGTTCACTTATTAGTGCTTCATTTTTGTCATTTAGAAGGATATTTGATAGCTTGATGTTTCCATGAGGAATAATATTTTCCTCCCCTTCATCCAACTTCTTATAAATGAATGCTAACCCCCTTGCGATTCCGCATGCTATATTGAGACGAAGTTTCCATGGGAAATCTTTTCTCCTTGCTATATAATCTACAAAAACACAATAATATCTTTGTTAGCACTTAGCACCATGTATTGTCAATTACATTAATGTTCTAATGTGTAATTTCAACTAGTATTGTGCAAATGATCAAGATTCAAAATGAATTTAGATTTCAAGTAAAAATTTGAACTATTAGATGGATCACTCACATTTTGAATTAGAATTGTTCAAGTCGAAATGTGAGTCATTTCATCTTCATCAAAGTGTTTCAATTTGTTTATCGCAATGAATACGTGGATTTTTTTTTCCACAACGAATTTGAATTAGTATTGTGCAGATGTATACATATCATATGTGTGTGCGCGCGCGGCGCGCAAATACAATACATATTTGAGATCACATAAAGGTGGTTAATTAGGTGGAGTCTTGCAACTAATCAAAATTTATAATCTTAACTTACTTACCATTTAAAAGATTGAGCAAACTTCCATTGCTTTGATATTTGTAAATGATAAGTTTTTCTTCATCGGTAGAACGATAACCAACAAGAGGGAGAATATTCTGATGTTTCACTTTACTTATCTTCCTCAATGTTTCTCCAAATTCATCACAAGATACTTTCAAATTCTTCAATCTTTTGACAGCATATTCAACATTATTCTCAAGTTTCACCTTGAAAAGACTACTCCAAAAATTTTCACTTCTCAAATCAGCTTTAGCTCTTAATAGATCCTCAAGTTTGAACCTCTCATGATCTTCAACAAAGAACACAAGTTCTGAATTATTACTATCTCCTCCTTTTAATCTCACCTCATGAGTTATAGGCTTTTTTATAGGAGAATCAAGATGGTTTTTCTTTACCTCAATCTCTTCCATTAATTTGGAAGATTTCTTTACCATAAAGTATAGTGATGATAAAAGCAATCCAATTCCCAAACCCAAACCTAACAAGATTTCAATATTGGCATACCATGGTCTTGGTTTTTTAGATGTCTTATTGGAAGTTAAAGGACTTGGTGTTGGTTGTATTGTATCTAAATCACTTTTACTCACTAACTTGCTAATTTGAGCCATGTAATTAGTAGAAAAATTGTTCTTAGATACATCTAAGTTCTTAAGATATTTCAATCTTCTTAAAGACTTTGGTAACCTGCCACTCAATTGATTATTTGTTACATTTAAATGTACCAATCTTCTACAATGCAAAATTGAGTTTGAAATAGTCCCTTTGATATTATTGTTGGCTAAACTTACCACTTTTAGCTTTTGGATTCTACATAGTGAATATGCATCAAATATGCCACTAAGGTTCATGTTATCAAGCCTTATATCTACAATATTGGTAGCATTTGAATTGCATCTTACACCATTGATCAAACATGGATATGATATCTTGCTAATGTTAAGTACATTATTATGATCAATGGCTTTAAGGAAAGTGAAGAAAGAATGAGAATCTGATGATAATGACTCACCTCTTGAACATAACATGATCATAGAGAAAATACTTATCATAGAAAAGTGAAATAGCCTCCTTAGAAATTGAACCATTGCATAATCTATTTTGTTCTTCATTTCTTGACTTGTTTGATTAACACTCTTGTTTTGTTAAAGGGTACCTTGAATGAATCATGGTTCTATATATTGTTTGTACGATTCGGATTGTTTGTTGTCACTGCTTCACGCAATTTCACGCATTAGACAATCTCAACCATTGAAAAATGATCTGACGGCTTTGATTCACCGAGTGCAATTTCCCACAGTGTTGATCTCATCCGACCATTTTTTATCGGACGGTTGAAAACAATTACAACGTTAACGCATTTACCGCATAGAATCTGTTTCCTTGTTTGTACTAGGATATAAGGACATGTCTAGTAATCCTAGAATTCCACGTTCAATATTTTTGTCATCACATTGTAACACTTGTTATAATCGCTACTTCCATGTCTTCATGCAAATATAAATTAAATAAGATTATAAGACATATACGTGTGTGAAACATAAGATTAAAACTTATGATCCTGACATAATTATATAAACAACAACCATTTTCTTATCCTATAGTAGCTGGAGTTGCCTACATAGATCAAAATGTCGCATATTATCCTAATAGTTGGAATCGGCTACATATTCAAATACAACATATATGATATTATTCCATCATAAACTATTTTTTACAGTCAAATGATTGACACTTTCTTAATGATGTCAATTATTGTTTTCCTCGACATCTAGCAATTGAATTACCCTCTTTATGTATTATTATTTTTGAATTGTTCTCACGGGTTCTCCAAACGATTCCTTGTTTATTAACAACTTGAGTCAATATGGTTTCTCTATGTATTTTTGTTATTATAGAATTGATTGACATGTTTCATCCATTTTAGTGGTAATAACTTGACTTATAAATATTAAGAGAATTTGATAAAAAAAAATTAAAAAAAAAATTAAGGACAAAGATTAAATTCTATGAGAGATTAGTAGTACAACTTTATTCAATATTTCTCTCATCCCCAATTTTCCTTTTAAACATTTTTTTTTTCTTCAGGCTTTAGGGTCAAGGGGAAGGGAGAGAAGGGAGGAAAGGAGAGGGGAGGTAGTTTAATTAAATATATATTTGGTTCACAAGGGAGTGGACGTATTTTAAAATTAATTTATTTTTTTACCCTTAAAATCTTATAACACTTATATTTCACCTAATTCAATAAAAATATTTTTGACAAAATCCATATTGACTCAACTTAGTTCATTTCATTTAAAATAGTAGGTTCAATTCAGTAAAACTTTTTAAAAAATAAATTCACATAAACATATATAAAATAATAATATATAGGTGATGAGTTCGATCCCCGGCTCACAAATTTAAAAAATACAAAAGCAAGGAACTTGATCAATAAATAGCATATATGATTCCCGTAAGAAAAAAAATAGAAAGCATATAGTATATGATATGGGAATTAAAGTACAACACAAGAAATTAAAGTAGGATTCACGACGAGAAAGTTACTAATAGGGATGGCAGAAAAACCCAAACCCGTGAGACCCACCCGAACTCAAATCCAAGTCAACGGGCGAAACCCGAATTGACTGGGTTTGGGTTTGGGTTTGGGTGACACCCGAAAATATGGGTGTGGGTTTGGTATCTTAGTTAGGTCTAGGTCTAAGTTAGCAAGGTGCACCTTTTCAATTGGACCAAAATACCCATTCTTTTTAATTAATTAACCAAAATACCCATTAATAGACGCGGATCCAGTGTCGCGCGCGTACCGAAGGACCATGGTTACAGACCGTTAATTTCCATCAGACAGCCAAGATCTGATCTCATCAAGACTGTCTGACCAATCCGATCATCCTGATCCATCAGATTCCAGCGCGTGCGCCACACTGGATTACACCCTGGAGAGAGAAAAATTTGCTTTTTAAAAGTAGGACACGTGTCACACAATGGTTGACTGGACGTGATTTTTGTTCATTTAATACTTTGAACTCAATTATTTCGTTGTAAATTAATTTTTTATTTTTTTATTTTTATACCAAAATTCATAATTTTTTTTTCTACAAATAGAGACTTGGTTCGTTTGATTTGGACACCGAAAAAAAAATGCAATTTTTCACTACCTTAATCTCATTTTTTGTCTACTAAATACGTTACTTGTGTGTTGTAATTTAACACGCACCACTCAATCAACTCACTGAAACCATTATACCAGGAAAATAGTAGATAATATTCTGGAACTTTTGGTATATTTTATGAAATTTTTGGAGACCTGAAACTATTTTTAGTTAATTAAATGAGATAAAATGGTAATTAAAAACTAATGTTTGCTTCTGAAACCATTTTACTGGTAGAATGGTTGCACATAGTTGTATTCTGAAACCATTTTACTGGTAGAATGGTTTCAATGAGTAATTTATTAATTGTGTTTGCTTCTGAAACCATTTATCTGGTACAATGGTTTCAGAGAGTTGTAATATGAAACCATTTTGCTGGTAGAATGGTTTCAGTAAGTTGATTATTAGTTATTTGCTTCTGAAACCATTTAGCTTGTAGAATGGTTGCACATAGTTGTACTCTGAAACTATTTTACCGGTAGAATGGTTTCAGTGAGTAATTTATTAATTGTGTTTGCTTCTGAAACCATTTAGCTGGTAGAATGGTTTCAGAGATTTGTACTCTGAAACCATTTTCCTGGTAGAATGGTTTCAGTGAGTTGATGTAAGGTAGTGAAAAATGAGATTAAGGTAGTGAAAAATATGGTTTTTTTTCTGTGTCCAAATCAAACGAACCAAGTCTCTATTTGTAGAGAAAAAAAATTATGAATTTTGGTATAAAAAAAAAATAAAAAATTAATTTACAACGAAATAATTGAGTTCAAAGTATTAAATGGAAAAAAATCACGCCCAGCCAATCAGACAGCGACACGTGTCCTGCTTTTAAAAAGTAGATTCTTCTCTCTCCAGGGTGTAATCCAGTGTGGTGCACGCGCTGGAATCTGATGGATTCGGATGATCTGGGATGTCTGATTGATCAGACAGTCTTGATGAGATCAGATCTTGGCTGTCTGATGGAAATCAACGGCCTGTAACCATGGTCCTGCGGTACGCGCGCGACACTGGATCGACGTCCATTGATGGTAATTTGGTTAATTAATTAAAAAGAATGGGTATTTTGGTCCAACTGAAAAGGTGCACTTTGCTAATTTAGACCCAACTGGGTCTAAATTAGCAGCCATATATATATATCACGCTTAAATGGAGGTTACATAGTTCAACTAATTTGAGTTTCTCAATTAGAGTCACTAAAATATTACCCTCGGTTTTTTTAAGTATGTAACATCAAATTAAGAAAGTGTATTTTTCATCTTATCTTCCTATTACACTCTAATGTTAATCCACCAATAAATTCCTATTATTTTCACGCATTTTCTCTTTCCAATAAATTTAATATATTATCTAAAAAAACAAAATTTAATGTTATGTACCAAAAAAAAAATAGTTTTTCAAAAATATAGCATTAATTAGTTTTATTGAAAAAGATAAGAGTAACTGACAAAGGTACAATTGACAAACCGTATCCTTGAAATACCAAATGAACAATTATTTATAAACGCTAATTAAATCTAAGGAAATTGGTCAATTAAAAAAAATGGAGGGAGTAGTTTTTATATGAAAAGAAAAAATTAAAAAAAAATAAAAATTATATAATTAAATGATTGGATTCAAATGTTTAATTAAAAACCCTCCAACATAAATCATGTGGAAAAATTCGAGTTCGAGCTCCTTCCTCGAAAAACCGAAAGGTTAAAAAATCTGGGTCAGGATCAAATGACACCAACTAGTTTGATATCAAATGTTACAGTTCTCAATAATGTTTTAACCGATATAAATTTTATAAAATTCAACGTTGGATTGAAAGTTTATATCATATAGATCATTTGTTTAAAATTTCAGACAAATACAAAATTATTTGATATGCTATTGCGACACATAAAGATTAACGACATATAAAAAAGGTGCAAACCGTTAATTTTGATGTATCTCATTAACATATCAAATGATTTTGAATTTGTCTAAAGTTTTACATAAATGATCTATATGATATAAACTTTCAATCCAACAGTGGATTTTATAAAATTTATGTTGGTTAAAACGTTATTGAGAGATGTAAAATTTAGTGTTAAACTAATTGGTGTCATTTGATCCTGACCCATTATTATTAATCAACTAACTAGATATTGTAATTTGTTTAACAAATACTTCCTCCAGTACTATATATAAGAAAATGTTTGCTTTTTAGATTCATTAAAGAATTAATGTATGTAAACTATATTATTGTCTAAATACATAACTTTTTAATGAATCTAAAAAACAAACATTTTTTTATATATAGGACCGGAGAGAGTAGTATTGATGGTTTTAAATTTTTTATAAGGTGACCTTTTGTATTTTGTCATAGCATCGAATGTATTGCATTAGTTCCCATGAGCTTAACTCGGTTGGTAGGGACATTGCTATTTGTATAGGAGCCCGGATTCGAACATAGGATACTCCACTTATTCACCTTTAAGGTGGATTTTCTAGCCACTAGAATACTTAACAAAAAAAATTGTATTGCATTAAACAATAGAAAGGGAAAAAATGGAAAATATGGTTATGATATTATTCAAAGACTAGAAAGCTAGTGGGAGCATTATATCATCTTCCATGCCATATTCAAAGACTAGAATAGAAGGCTTTGTGAACAGCCAATGATTGGGGATAATAAATTGGATCTCCTTTACAAAGATTTATGTACAAACTTTTATGGTTTTGTGAAAAGTTCATTAATTTTTCTGCATAGTATTAGACCATTAGATTGTTGCAAAGTAGAGGAAAATGGCACCATATACAGTATTTTATAGGTTCAGTGGAGGTTTTTTTTAAAAAAAATAAGTAATTAAATATCAAGATAGAATAAAATTACATAAATAGTAGACAATAGGCATTATCCAAGTTTGACAAATTCACTTTTCACATGACTCCGATTGTGAGGATAAGCAGTGGAAAATTTCTGGAAAATTTCAATTCTGAAAGAGGAGAGGAGAGAGGAACGTGATTTCCGTAACTAAATTTTTAATTTATTTTAAGTTTAATTATAATTATATAAATGACATGTCTTGTTTTTATTGGTTGTGTGTAAGAGTGAGGTGTTAAGGGAGTACTCCCTCCGTCCCAAAAAGAATGACCCATTTTGAATATATGCACTATTCATATATATTGTTTTGACCATATTTTTCTACTAATAAATAAAAATAAATATTAACATATAAGATGTTGTTAGATTCGTCTCGATGAGTATTTTCAAAATATCAATTTTTTATAATTTTTACTATTATACAATTAAATATATTAGTCGCCAAAGTTATGCATTGGCATGCGTGTTTCGGTCAACTGGGTCATTCTTTTTGGGACGGAGGGAGTATCATGCAAGAATTTCTCGAGAAATTCAAATTTAAAATTTTTGAATGCTACCAAGTCAATGTCATTGGCAATCTGTTTTCAAATTGCCTCAAACTTGTTTAAAAAATAAACTTATTTGGTACAATGGTTTCCTATTTTTATTATGTTGTAGATTCGATCTTTCTATTTTAAAATTTAACAGTTTAGGTCCTTTTATCAAATATTTTGTTTAAAATATGGTAATACAGTCCTCTCATCAAGTATTTTGTCTAAAATATGATAATACAACGTGTTTTAAAGTTTATAAAAAAAAATAAAAATATTTCTTACAATTGTTTTGCAATTTGTTTTTGACATGTAACACAAGATTTTTTAAAAAAATAATAAAAATTGAAGGGGCTAGACTCACACTAAGTTCGAAGTGAAAAATTTAGAATTCGAACACAGACCTTCAATATTATCTTTATAATAATGTACTATCCTTAAGTAAATTAAGAAACCAATTTACTTTCCATTAACTTACCCAAAAAAATGTATTAACATTATTATTTATCCTTCTAGAAATCTATGAAGCATGAACATCTATATAATTAGGCGTATCGTGGTGTACTAAAAAAAATGTATTAACTATTATTTATCCTTCTAGTAAATAAATAGTAATAATTTTTTTCCTTTTTTTGAGTCAAGAGTTCCTTTTTTTTTGGGTCAAGATGTTTCCTTTTATTATTAAGTTTTTTTGAAAAAAAATCCCTTCTTAGGAATATTGAAATGAAAACCGACCAACCATTAACAAAACATTAAGCCAAATCTTTATTTGCCTATTGCTTTAATGGGAAAAAAAATATAGGTGGCACAATCAACGGGTAACCGCAAATACACAACAATTAATTTCCCAACAAAATGGAGTGAGTGGGGTTACAAACAATGCAATTCTAACATGGCCTTTATTTAGTTCACATGTACACTTCTCTTCACCATCAAGCTTATAACCTTAGCTTTACTCCAATAGCCATTTATCCAAATTTCAAATGTGAACAACTCATCAATATAGTCATTTTAATTTCCATCTATTGGCTGGCCTCCAAACATATAGTACTATGTTGCTCAACTTGCATTCAAAACCTATGACTAATTTTCCATTATTTCTTTGACTTTAAATTAAATTATAAATAAAACCTTTTTCACACTTATGTTGCTTCAAAATCTCATTTTCATAATTGAACGTGACAATGACAAAGAGAGATCACATACTAATAAATAAATATACTATTTAGCAACTGGTCCAAGTGGTAATTAAGAATCTTGGTCCCCTTAACTATGTGGTCAAGAGTTTGATTCCTGACTAATGCGTATGAAAATATTCGATTGAGAGGGGGAACCCACCTTGTGTGCCCCATAGATTTTCCGGCGGAAATTAGTCATTGCCAACGACGGTGAAAACTTCGTATCAATATCAGAGTAACTAAAAAAATGTACCTTGAAACATATAAAAGGTTTGATTTTTTTATTAAAAGTTACTCAAAAATATATCATTGTGCATTGGGATAAAATCATCAACAATCTTGACCAAAAAAAAAATCATCAACAATAAAAATGAATATACTCTCCTAAAATCAGTAGCTATAATTTTTCAAAAGCGAAAAATCTGCTTCCTTTATAAGGTTATAATTACATTTAAGGGACATTAGTAAATTTTGTTTTTCAAAATTTGGTACCTATAAAATATTTCTTAATTGCTGATTTTGTTTGAAATATAATTTACAAACATTTATTATGAAATCGTCGACTTCTCGAGTGGTTGGTTGGTTTGATACATGCATCTCAACCTTCGGTTCGAATCCACAATCCGGACTCTAGTAAAGGTACAAACATTTATTACGGAATTGTCGAGTGGTCGTTTGGTTTGATACATGCATCTCAACCTTTCCTAACTCAGTTCAAAACCGGACATTGTGAAGGTACAAACATTTATTATGGAATTGTCGGCTTCTCGAGTGGTTGGTTGGTTGGTTCGATACATGCATATCAACCTTTCCTAACTCGGTTCGAAACCGGACATTGTGAAGGATCAGAAACATAACATTTATTATGGAATCATCATTCAATTTACACAACTCTTGAAGAAAATCTCCTATGTACAAAATGACAACATCTCCAATTAAGCCTTCCCCATATTCAGCCATATCCAAAGGGAAAAGAAACCAAAACAAATCATACCTTATAGCCTACCCCAAATTAGCAAATTGATATTTAAACTAAATTAAAACTATGACATCCAAATATTTGTCACACAAAGGACTATTTAATTTAGTATGAACAAACATAGTCACCATTTTCGTCATCATCATCCTCTTCACCGACAAGTTCATCAAAGAAAGGATCTTGGAGAAGCTCAGCAGCAGAAGGTCTAGCCCTTGGTTGAGCAAGACACCTCTCAATGAAGTCCTTTACCTCTGAATCTTTGACCTTGTTCAATGCAGCAGGCCTTATACCGGAAGACACTTTCCTGTATATCTTTGCAACATTGTCGCATTCGCTATAAGGAATTTCCAATGTAACCATCTCTAAAACACACATTCCAAATGAGTATATGTCCACCAATTCTGTGTAGTCTTCATCGTATAATTCCGGTGCCATAAACTCCGGTGTACCAAGAATTGTGTGTGCAATATGATTCTTCCCAACAATTGCTGCCAAACCCAAGTCACCGATTTTAACCTGATAACCATTGAATGAAAGAAAATTTGTTAATAACACATTCTTGGTTAGAAATCGGAAAGCATAACTTATACACAACAAATAAAGCACTGACACAAACACGAACAGATAATATTGGACATCATTGATAAAAGACTAAATTGAAAATCATGACTCGTATCTATCTACTACTGAAAAAGTTGAAACTAATCTAATCAATTCAAGGCATTTGACGCGTGCCCCTTTTTATATCTAACCGAATGGAAGTATCGGTTACGCTTCCATGTCGTGGACTCAACGTGGCCCTTTTATATTTCAATATTTGAATAGAATGTGCGCGCGCACACGCGCTTATGTCAAACACTAAAACATGCATTCAACCTAAAGCATCGGTATTTTATCATCAAGCAAGCAAAATATGAGCCAAGGAAAACAGAATTAGAACAGTTAATTACCTTGCCAACATTCCCATTAACAAACACGTTGCTGCAATTGAGATCTCTATGAATGATGCACGGCTCATGAGTGTGCAAATAATTCAACCCTCTCAAAATCTGCCTAGACCATTTCTTCAACGCCTTCATCGAAACATGCCTATGTTTCTTCCTATACTCTCTCAAATTCCCACTAGTACAAACCTCGGTGATAAAATTGAGTGTATTCTTTTTATCATCGCTCCAAACACTATAAAGTTCAATGATGTTTTTGTTTGATAAGCTTCTCAATAACCTCACTTCAGCATAAAGCCTCTCTACCATAGCAGAGTCACCACAGAAATTCCTTAGCTTCACTTGGTTCCATGCTACCTCTATTCCTTCTTCTTGATCGAATGCACGGTACACTTTCTTCACGGCACCGCATCCTAATAGTTCGCTGTATCTACCATATCGACCAGTTGGATCGGTTTCCTCGAATGCCTCCGAATCTTTGTCAGACGAATCCGGGTTAACACTTGGCATCTATTATCACAATGATCATAAAAAGTTATAAACATAAACATGTTTTTCTATAGTCAAATGTTATTAGTATATTAATTAATTGTTACAAACATGCTACGCAGATCTAAACCTAGGAATCATCTAAAATTGAAAAGAAAGAAAAAAGTCAAATTAAAATCAAATCGAACTATTATCAAAAAAACTAGTTATGAAATTTTTGCAATTCTGAGACAACAAATACAACATGTTACATTGTTGTTACTCAATTTTGTGACAATTTTCCTTTTAGATGGAAAATTAGTCCTGAACAAAAATAAATCAATGAAAAATTGAACAAAAATAAAATCATGAAATAAATAAATAAACAGATGCATGCAGTAACACCTAAAAGCAAAGAGTAACATATGAAATTATGAAAATTCAGAGGCAAGGATTATTAACTGAATAATTAAGTGATTAAGTAACACCCAGATGAAAAAAGACTTGAAATTTGATGGTTTTGTGTGATTATTTGAAATAATTAACAGAAATATTAATAGATAATAACATAATGAAACAATGAATTATGATAAAGATAATTACCATGAAGAAGAAACTGAGTTGGATGAACTCAGAAAAGGAGAAAGCCTGAAACTTTCGGCGGTAAAGAGAGAGCTGAGAAAGCTCTTTGCACAGAGAGAGAGAGAGAGAGAGATTTGTTGGTGAATGTATATGTGAGTATTTATACAAAAATTAAGGAGCCAGAGTTGAAAGGTAAATTAATTATTTATATTTTTGGTCAAAAGGTAAATTAATTATTTACAATCCCACAAAATTAGAAAATTGCAACGGTTTTCTTATCTCTTTCCATTTTCTTTTTTTGTGGGTAACCTTTCCTTTTTCATTTTTAAATATATCTTCTTCTTTTTTTTGGGTACAAATTTTAAAATATATCTTATTAAATTGATATGTTAATTTTGTTTTATAATATTTTTTTTGACTCATTTTTATATATTTTTTTTAAAATAAATAAATTGATTTAATAATTACTGTATTATTTTGTTTGACTAGAGATATTTTAATTATTATTTACTTTGCAGTAAAATATATTGGTTGCTTTTGGAAGGTTTAAATTATTTTGATTTTGGTAAATTATACAATAATTTTGACCCAGTTAAGAAAAAAAATTACTAATTTTTTTTTATTTTACAATTATGATTATTTGACGTTGTCAAAACTATTTACACTAATCTCATATAAAAAATTTTGTATAATCGTAAACGTCCACAAATCTTATCTTAATTAGTAGAAATATTGAAGTTATTATACGATTTGATCGGAGGTTCAAAATCCAATCTCTCCACTTTATGAGTGTGAGTTTCTAATTATTTATCATTTCGTCTATCTATTATTTTTTTTTCTTTTATTAAATTTAATTTATGTTAATATTAATTATTGTATGAGATAAATATTAAAAGGACAAAACTTATATGCATTTCTTTAGATGCAGTTTTTCCTGTTCCTCTCACAAAAATGTAGTTATTTATTTATTTTAATTAAAAAAAGAAAAAAAAATTGTTTTTAAATAAAAATAACTTTCTCCAAGTATCTAGCACAGTAAGAACTGTCTATATGGAACAGTACATAAGTTTGGTCCATTAAAATTTTGTTAGACTTACCCTACAAATGAGCGGTTATGATAAAACGGTTTTTGGTGCAGGTGAAAAATATCTGCGAACAGTTCTATCCGAATTGTTATGGAAGATTAACCACAGTTGGTTGGTGAATTTTTATATGATTTTTTTTCCTACAAAAAATGTTTTGCTATATTTGTAAACAAAACAAAAAATATGGTTTGTTATCTATCCAAAAAAGATTTCTTTTCCTAAAATAGATTTAAAATTTTTTTTAAATAAAAAAAAATCTGCCTATATTGTAGGAGGAAAAAACAAATTGGACCGGTAAGTAGCAATTGGGAAATTGATCTGAGCCACGCGTTGTTGAACTTTCGTTGTTTGTTGTAAAGTGATTGATACATAGTAGTACACGTTTAGTCATATAATAATGTCATGTTTTTGTTTTCTTATTTTTTTATTTATTTTCTTGGAACAGGTATACATACATCAAAAGTCAAATACTATTGGGTCCGTTTGTTACATGTTAAAAAAATAATAAATTTGGTGTAAAATAATTTAGAGATTAGTTTTTAGAGATTTTTAGAAAAGTTGAATTTACTTTGTGTTTGTTTATTATAATAAAAATCATTTTTTTTAAATAAAATAATCTTTAGTTTATTTGGATACAACTTATAAAAATGATTTTTTTAATTACAAATAATTTTCTTTTTTTAACATCTTTTTTTTCTCTCTTCTAAAAAAATCTATTATTTTACAAGCTACTCTTAGTAGCTTCTCATTTTTAACTGTTTTCTGATTATTTTTCGCTTCTAAATATTTTAAAATCTATAACAAACAGATGCAAAACAATTAAAATTGATTATTTTTATAAAAAAATAATTTTTTTCTAAAATAAACTATAACAAACGAGCTCTATAACTTCTAAAATTTAATCTCACAATAAAAGATAGATCTTAAATCAAATATTTCAGATTCGGACTCTATGATATATCATCGCCGTAAAAAATAAATAATTAAAGGAGTACAAAGTTTATTGGGTCAACGTGTGTGCAGCCATTTGTGGAAGCGCGTGAGGATCACACACCAACATGGAGTGGAGGAAGGGACAAAATTTGATGCAACAATAGTACAATGTATGTAATGTATGTATGAGGCTTAAACCTTTTTAAAATGAAAGAGATGGTTCGATTCAACCTTTATTCCAGCAGTAGGGAAAAAAAATGTTTGTTTCATGGGACCAACAACAACAACTGGTTTGTGTTTTGTTTGCCAATTCAAAAGAAAAAGGGTGGTGAACAAAGTTGATTTTGTTGCTCAAGAATCACTTTTTTTTTTTTCTTTGTTGTTGACTTGACAGGATCGAATCAAGTGGTTACCATTGTTTTTTTTTTTTTTTTTTTTAGTAAAAAGTGATTACCTTTTTATCGTATGGTATTTCTTAAATAAAAATAAAGAGAAACTAAAAGATACAAATAAATAATTTAAAATCATATACCTGAGCTGCTCGTCAAATTTGGCATTATCAACATGACTTATTAAGCCATTAAGTTTGGTTCATTGATGAAAAATTTGGATAGGAGGCATGAAGTAATAAGTTTGATACTCATTGACAACGTTGTAAATAAAAAAAGAATCATGGTTTATTGGTTCATGAGTCATGAGTTTGAGATTTTTTTCCTCGTGATTTATTTGTTACCCTGCTGATGCTATATATAAATTATCCATTGCTCTATATAGGTTTTCCCGACAGAGATGACTCGATTGGGAAGGACGATCGAACTCACCTTGAGTGTTCTATAAATTTAATCATAAAGATTAATCATCACTAAACAGAAAACACATTCACACTAATATTTAAAAGGAGGTTCAACCATTGCATATAAAAATGTCTATACAACTATCATCTATGTTATACTTACGAGACCGATCGAATCACAGAAAAATGTTCAAAAAATTTGACAAAAATTCAAGGGAATGCAGCTACATTCCCTCAGTCACACACAACACCGCCCTTGTGCCTAGTTACCGTGACGGAGCCACATTATCTTGAGAGGGTGCACTTGCACACCCTCAATATCTCAAATATGTACCGATAATCCAATTTATATTCATTTTGAACCCCTCAAATTTTAACTTTGCACCAATTGTTCTCTCCACAAGGCACACCAATCAGACACATAATTCAGCTAATGTGGATACAATGTCAGTGCAATAAAGATACACGTGTTTTAAATTCAAAACATATTGCACAATAGCTGGCTCTTGTTAAGGATCGAACATGGTATAACAAACTTGTAGAAAGTTAGCAATTTGACACTAAGCTAACAAGGTACTCCTAAGGGCACATGTTAAGATATACCAAAATAGAAATTCATCATTTAATGATACAAGAAATATAGGGTCTTGTTAACATGTTAATCGCACAATTCAAAACATATTATATAGGGTCTTGTTAACATGTGCCCTAAGGGCACATGTTAAGATATACCAAAATAGAAATTCATCATTTAATGATACAAGAAATTTAATGCTTTAAAAGTCAAAATGCACAAATTAGCATTTAATAATTTCTATTTTTGGTTCCTTAACATGTGCCTTGAGGGCACAAGTTAACATTCTCCTATTATATATAGTTGAAGAAGAAGCATATTTATTGTGGGATTTGTGACTTATAATTAAATTATATATAAAAAAATCTACACTAATTTTTAAGATTTAACCAATGAGGAATTAATTAGACCAATATTTAGTATCCGATACATCATATATTTAGTAGAAGATGTTAGACTCTTAAAATGTAAAATGTTTAAATTAAATTTAAACTACAAAATATACCCATATTTAGTATCCGACATATATCAAATAGGATCGTCTTTGATGGAGAAAATATATAAAAACCTAAAAACATAAACGACACTTTAACTAAGGTAATGACTAGTCCAAATTTCAAAACATAAAATTGAATATAAATTAGTGAATTACGATTCTCATTAAATTACAAAGAGGACAAAGAAAAACTGTATGTGTGTATTTTTTTTTGAAGAAGCCAAAGAAAATAAGAAGGCATAAGGAATGCTTAAAAGTAAAAATCATAGTCCTGTGAATAGAGATCGAGAGTTAAGCTGACACAATCCCTAAACCAACTTTTGGATTGGACAACCAATAATATAACTCAGAATAAAAACTTTTTTTTTCTAACCTTCAATCACCACCACAGATGTGTTATGATGTTGTAGACCGTTCTATCGATTGAAAAATTCTTATTGTTAAAAACACAATTATTTCGCTCTTTCCAAAGAAACCAAACCGTTGCTAGCCAAATTGCTTGAAGACCACTCCTAGATGATTTTCGAAAGTCATGCATCCCACCAAATTGAGATGCCAAAGCAATGGCCTTATCAGAAAGTACGCGAGGTATCCCTAACTACGAAATAATATCATGCCACACAATGTAATCTTTTTATCGTGTGTATATATTTATATCTATTCAAAAGTTTGTACCCCTGAACCGTCCTGGGTATGCCACGTGGCCTAGTTGTTAGACTCGTACACTAAAAGTGGAGTAATGAAGAATCTAAAATTCAATCCTCATTTCCTTTCAATAAAAGACCTAATAACTCTCAACTGAACTAGTGTTACGGAACCAATAACTGCAATTTAGATAGTTACATCCCATTCTATAACGATGAAGAAATGATATTTATGTAAAAGAAAAAAAAAAAGTTTACAATTTGATTTGTTTTCATAATAAAAAAGATTCTTTTTTTGCTAATGCAAAGTTTCGAACCAAGTACCTCTAAGTTGCAAAGTGACTCATCAACCAAGGGACTACCGGGAAAAAGGCTAATAAAAAAGAATTTACGGGACGGCTCTTGTGATCATGGGATTATCTTTTGCTTTGCATGGATTTATGGATACAGGAGGAACATGTGATAAGAACAAGTTGTTTCTCTTATTAAGTCAAAAAAAGAACAAGTTGTTTCTTGCAACTATACTAAGCATAATAGTCATGTGAAAATCATTGCCGCCTCTATACATTTTCCTTTTATACGCATTTTATAGTTATAGTTAAATCGAATATTATTTTACAAATTAATTATATTTATAGTTGCTTACTTTACAACTATAATATATCCTAAAGTTTTACGTATTAGTTTTTCATGTTCTTGTTGATGAAATTGAAGCGAAAAATATATATCTTACCAGAAATTATGTGTGCTTCTTGTGAAGATGAGAGATCACATGTATGTGGACATATTAATACTTTTCTGTTCCATATGGGAGCCATATTAATACTTTTCTGTTCCATATGGGAGCCATGGTTTCTCACATAAGAATAATGTGATTTTCCTTTTAAAGTAGAAATGCCACTTTTAGTTTAGGGTTATTGAGTCATATATATGACCGCCTCATGCTTTTGTTAGTTTGCAATTGGGAAACATATTAGGTTACAGCAAAACGTTGTAATAGATCTGAGTCGTCTGATTTTATAATGGCGGTTGAAATCGTTTTTTTTTTAGTATAAAGCTGAAATTTAAATTTGGCCGTCCAATCACAAATCAATGGATATGATTAATTATATTGTGAAACTGTGTACTTAACCTACCGTGCATCTACATACTTGCGATTGTACTCTGGATGCATATCATGCATTCTTTTTCATGAGACTTTTACACGACTTTTGTAATTTATCATTTTTGTTTTGGTCAATGATTTTTCATTTTTAATTATAAACAAACTTTAAAATAAATAATAAGACGTTGAATAAATGTAAATAGTGGATAAGAGTCATAAGACCTTGAATATATGTAAAGGGTGGAAGAGTTTAATAATTATATATGCATTAAGTTATAAAAAAATTATCCTAAACAGGTTTGGATCGAGCAAATTTCCACAAAACCTTAATTCATTATATTTGAGGACCATGCAATTTCAAATATTTTACCTCAAATTCCCTACACTTAGGCCTGTAGCCCTCTACCTCCACAAACACCCTAAACTTCACAAAATAGTACACTCAAGTATAAATAAATAAATAAATAAATAAATAAATACACATCATTTTAGCGGCTTATAAGTTCGCTTCTTGAAGTATACAAATTATTTCAATGATATTTGACTGACGACTATCTAAATGATATGAAAAGCTCGTAACGATTGTTATTTTAATAATAATTTTTTTACACGAATTCGATGATTTCTTAAATTGAATTTATAGGCTTGGTGGTGGTTTAGAGAGAAATTCAAAGAATTCGATCGTGCTTTTAGCAGGTGGACTTACAACTCTTTGCTTTGTTAGGATTTGCCGATCTTTAACCATATTTTGCTTTTGTTTTAGCTTTTTGTTTCTCTTTTATATTACGATTTTTTTTTTTTCACCATCAGGTTAATCTGGTTTGGGGGTCAGTTCTGGCATCAAGTGGTTCCAGCCCCCTCCTGATCGCAGTTGCGGGGGATCGAACTGCGGTCCTCCCTACCAAGTTCAACGTCAATCACCACTGAACCAACTAACGATTGATTTTATATTACGAATTTAGTTTGCCTCTAAATTGTGAACATCTTATACCAGAGTGATACTTTTAATATATCATCATTGCTTTGATTAAATAAATAAACAAAATCCTTGACCAAAAACTAAATCAATGAATAAATAAAATCAACCTTTTATCCACACAGCCCTGGATGGTAATGAGTGTTCATGGATGCAGGTTTGATACTATTCAATCCACACCTGAAATCACCACCCAAAGCTAAATCGAAAGGTTGTTCGGGTGACAAAATAAAGCTCACAGCCACACTCGTTGGGATCGGGTTTTTTCACCCAAACTCAAACCCGCAACAAGAACACGCAAAATTAATTATCAGTCCAAACCCGACCCGAATTCTATTTGATAAAATGCAAAATGTAACATAATTTGGTAATATAGTTCGCAAATGTCAAAATAGTAATAATATAGTTTGGTAACATAGTCTTCAAAATAGACTTTTAAGAAATTAAATTACAATTAAAATTAAGGTCTTCCGAGAAAAAGGAGGGTGTGTCTTGTGTGAAGGAATGAGTAAAAAACCCTTATTTTACACTTATATATACATAGAGATAATTATGTAGTTTAACATATATTCGGATGGATATTCGAGTTTCAGGTGTGGGTTTGATAGTACCCAAACTCATAACCATATATTCGGGTGTCACCCGAACTCAAATCCAAACTCAGTCAACTCTAACTTCACCGGCTAACTTAGGTTTGAGTTCGATTGAATCTATCAAATTTGAGTTTTCTTGTCATTCCTATTCAATCCCGCAAAATTTCTAATAATTTTTTTTCATTGTCACGTTCAAAAATCAAAGTGCCGAGATGAATATTCTTATATTCATAACAAACACTTTTAGAAACTGAATTTTTCTAAAAATATTAGGGACAAAATTGGGTTACCATAAATTTGTGGGGACAGATGTAACATAAATTGGGTTAATATTCATCCCTTTCATGTCCTCAGTCCCTCTTGTTGAACTGCAACACAATAGCACAGATTCAATTCAACCAGGTACATGTTAGTGGTAAACAATGACAAGAACACGATCAAGAGCACAAACACGAAAACTAATAAGACAAATACGATCACAAACACAAACACAAATCATCCCTTTCAAACCAACATCAACATCAAAAACAATCTCAGCAGCTCTCAAACTTGTCGACAGCAAAAAACAAAATCTCAAAAAAGCATACGATGATCTTCAATCTCACTCTTCTCATCTCTCTTCTTTCCCTCTTTCATGGCAAGACCTCGATTCTCATTTCACCACAATCCAAAACTCTCTCTCTCAACGCTTTCTTCATCTTCAATCCCTAGAATCACAATTTCAAAAAAATCACAATGACCCATCAACTTCTCCTTCAAAATTACCTAACCCAAAACCTAAAAATTCAAACTTTACATCAATCCCTAACAACCCATCAACTTCTCCTTCAAAATTACCTAACCCAAAACCCACAAATTCAAACTTTTCATCAATCCCTAATGACCCATCTTCTTCTTCAAACCCAAAATCATCCATAAGTCACTTGGAAGCATTGAGTTTACTCTGCAAGAACAATGATGGAAAAGGGTTAAGGGATTTCATTAAGGAGAATTTTAATGATAGGGTTGTTATCAAAGATGAGCTTCAGATTGCATTTAAATCTGCATCTAATCCTGCAAACATGGTTCTTGATGCAATTGATGGTCTTTTTTGTGGAAATGTAATGGTAGATCGTAAAGATTCACGTTTGACTAAGAGAAGTTGCAATTTTTTGTTTCAACAGCTGAGGGTTTTTTCTCCTTATGTTAGTTTTGATGTTAAGGAGAAAGCTAAGAAGTTGTTTAATGAGTGGAAGGTTAACTTGAATGATAGTCATGAACCAAGTTGGTCTATGGCTTTCTTGCAATTTGTTGCTGTTTATGGTTTTCTTGTTGATTTGAATGATGCTGAGCTTGCTGCTTATTCTACTACTGCTTCTGGTGATCTTGGTGAGATTCCTGAGCTGTTCCAGGTTATTGCTTTGTCAGATAGAGTTCAAGGTAGCAATCCCTTCAATGAATTTATTTGATTTAAGGTTTCAATTTTGAGTAGTTAAGATTAGGAGCTGGTATACTGCAATTGTGTTTGTAGCATGTTAATAGTTGCTGTGACAATACTGTTTATGTTACTTTGTTTTTGGAGTTGATTTATTTTTGGTTGAAATCTTTTAATGGTATCAAGAAGTGTTGTGAAATTGCGGCTGTAGTGTAGCTGAATAACGGCAATAGTACAAAGTGTTGGTTATTTTTCCATGATATACGATACACGATTTAGTACGAAGTGTTGTCAAATAACGGAAATTGTACAATATGAAGTGTTGTCGAATAACGGCAATAGGTATAACCATGAAGCACATAACGACAATAGTAGTGGTATAACCATGAAGCACAAACACCTCTAGGACTAGGCCTTTTGCCGTGTCTGACAGTGTTGGTGTCAGAGACTCATACGACACTTGTCGAACAACACAAACAAGTGTCCCAAATAAATTGTTTTTTTCTTCTTTGCTTTGACACAGATGTATGATACCGGTACAACACATGTCAGGCAACTCAAACAAGTGTGCCAAAAAAATGATTTTTTTCTTTGCTTCGACATATCTTAGACACTCTTTGGACACATCTCAGAAACATCTACAAGAGTTAAAGATGTGTTGAAACATTGCTGATCAATGAGGGGTTAAATAAAGGTCACAACAATTTTAGCTTTTTCGATAGTCATGGATAAATAAAGGTCAAATACTATCATATCATGTTTTTGAATTTTTTTAATGAAATAAATTGCTCAACTTAGATGCACAATATATATTTTGATTCTCAATGTAGATTTTATAAATGATATTAATATTTTATTTAATTAGAATATATATATATATATAGTTGTGTCGGTGTCCTATGTTTTTTACATTAGCTATGTCGATGAGTCTGTGTTGTGTTTGGAGTCTGTGCTTCATAGGGTATAACACTGCAACGTTAGTGGCAGCCCGACGAAGTGGCCCAGCGAATCGTGGATAGGCTCTGATACCATCTTAGAATTAAGTATTGGGCCTAACTCATCCTTACAAGACTGACTTGTAAAGTGAGGATTGCCTCTAGCTTATAAACACTTAATCAGGCCATATCGCAACTGATGTGGGACTTCTTAACAATTTGTTAAGGCTAATTTTTGTTTGTGTCCTGCAGGTGTTATTCAGAAACTCATTGAAAGGGGCAAACATGTTTTGGCTGTCAAGTTTATTTTTCACTTCAAACTTGAGGATAAGACCCCACCTGTTCCCATTTTGAAAGCTTTTGTGAATGATGCAGAGCAACATGCGAAAAGACTCGCCGCCGAGGGAAAGTCACTGGTATGTATACAGCCCGCCAGCCCCTGATTGATTGCCTGGTGCATGATGTGGCTGCCTATACTATATTTATTTAGTTTTTTTCCTTCTTGTTTTGCAGAATGAGAGAACATCTAGACAAATCCATTCACTGAAATCAGTGATTAAGGTTATTGAGACTTATAACCTTGATTCTGAGTTTCCACGTGCAAGCCTTGAAAAGCGTATAGATGAATTGAACAAGAAGTTCTTGGTAGGTGTAAAACCCACTGCACCAGCTTTTGCTGCGAATCCTCATCAGCATCAGCAACAACTAAGCGGGCTGGAGCGTCGTCTAACATCTATTCCATTCGGTCCTCCACCTGTCCTTAATAATGTTGGCGGTGCCAATTCAACCATACACCAGTACCGACAACAACTACTACCTCGTTTCCAGTCAACAAGTTTGTTGCCGGATCATCCAAATCCATACATGAGCATGCCGCCACCAACCATGTCATTTGGCATGAAGGCACCAACTCCAACTGTCTCCTCCTATACAGGTCCCTCAACTGGACCTTATGGTTTTGGTGGTGTCCCGAAGGCTCCTACTCCTAGTAGCAACCTCGACCAAGTTGGTTCTCATCCGAATTCGGCACAGCCGCAAGTGTTTTCTGGTTATTATGCCCCAATGGCTGCTAGTGGCAACCTCAATCAAGGTGATTCTCATCCGAATGCTTCAGTGCCACAAGTCATGCCTGCTTATTATGCCCCAACAGGTCCCAGTTCCAACCTCCACCAAGGTAGTTCTCATCCGAATCCGTCTGAGCCACAAGTTATGCCCGGTAATTATGATAGACCCCCGGCATCTGGTGCCTACGGTCTGCAACAGTATTACGGAACATCTTATCCTCAATAGGTTAAGCATATTTGCTTTCTTTTTCAGTACTGAACTCCTTGGTTAGTATTATAGTTTCTCGCACTTCTTGCTTTTGGTTATAGATGCAAAGCTTGCTTTGGCGTTCACCAAGATCATAGAAAGGAATTAGATTAAACATTTAAGAATTTTGAGAGATTGCTTGGTTTCAGTGTTTAACTACCTGAGTCATTTTCACTGGAAAGGTTCATTTTAGATTAGTCATGATCTTCTTTGTTCTTGCTCTTCCTAGTCGCTTAACCTCCATGATTTTCTCTAGGTAATGAAAGCTTAGACATGGTTTGGATAATAATACTTGCTACAGGGGTGGGATGTGTAGCTCAACTGGTTTGAGCTAAGGGTTAAAGGTATTAAGGTGTAAAAGGACCCTGGTTTAAGTCATGGTGAAGGAGAAAAATACTAACATTAATAACTAATTACTGACTTTGGCCATTTAAAAAAAATAAAATAATACTCACTAGAATAGAAACTTTCTACATTTGTATTAGGCGTAATTTTGCTCGAGAATTATTAAACAAATTTACAGTGGTTTCATAATTTTTTTCTCTCATGTCCTTGTTGTCTTGTAGAGTTCATGAAAGTAAACGAAATATTTAGGTTAACTTGGTCAAAATTTATTAATATATGAAGAAAAGTATCTAGTATTACACCGTAGTAATTAGTCATATTTCTTGAACGTCTCTTATGAGTAAGATTGATATTTAGTACTGTTTCTCAGAATCTCATATCAGGTACTTTTGTTTGTTTCCCTTGTTTTAGTCCATTGCCGTGTGCCTCTGTATGAAATACAAAGCCTATGTTTGGTATCACGGTAAATGTTTCAGAATCACAGTGATTCCAGAAGCTACAAAATGTGTAGCTTTTGAAAAATCACGATGAATTACCGTGATTCTGACATACCTAGTGTGATACCAAACATACATGAAGTAATTTGCTGACTTTTTTTTAGTTCTTTTGCACCTTTGTAAATAAAAATCAATTAGAAATAGAAGTTCAATATATTTGTGTTTTTTTTCCTTCTCATATATTTTGATAGTGAAGGGTGGTTTTTATGAATCATGATTCTCAATTGTACTATGATGATAACCATATGTATGCATGAGTTATGGTCTCACAATCTATTCATCAATTGATTTGTTTCCTAATTGATATCTAACAGATGATTTGTATTCATTTCTTTTGAATGAGCAGTTGAGATTGAACTGTCAAAACTCGATAGGATTTTTGTTTGTCGTGGTTTACTCTAAGGCCATGACAATCAACTTGCGAGATTTTAACACTGATTTAACTTGGCAAGCCTAAGAATATAAAAATATTAGTGTAAATGACCTATGTCAAACACGAGTTTGTTCGCTCATAAATATAAATCGTTTTGTACTGTTAAAGGCTTATTGGGAATGACATACATCAAAATTGGGATTACTTAGCATATGTTTGGATGTGCTTCAAATAGGTTCAGAATCGTGGTGGAAATCACGTCAAGGTAGAAGCTACTATCAGTAGCTTTTCGCTTTCACAGCCAAAGGATCCCTAAACGCACGTCTGCGGTGAACAATTGCACAACCGAACATGCTAATATTAGTAGTGTATGTAGCGTGTGACTCAAGTAATTGGCAAATGCCATTTTTGACATTCTCAAATTGACAAATTTATGTAAATGTTAATATTGTGACATGCAACTCTCAAAAAAGATCATTATCCCTATAGCTGCAATGTATTGTAGTTAAAGTAAACCCAGCCATCACAGACAATGGATGCTTCTTCCTAAGAGATCATAAACTCCTGGGCTAGTCATCAAACCTAAAAACCCACTACTCATAAAATGAATCTTACAATGATTAAATATCCTAATTATGTAAGGTTAATTATTTAATATATTCTGGCAAAAACTAATTCAAATTGAGTAACTTTTGAGATTTTTTTTTTTTTTTTTTTTATTTTTAAATTCTGCTATACATGCGTTTGGTAAATACAGTAGTTGGGCTATCATATTTCTAGAAAGCAGCCCAAATCGCAACATGTGTTTTATTTTTTTTTAATAATATACGAGGACCGAAAGCCACTAGGTTTGGCCTAGTGTCGAGGGGTTTGGGTAGTACGATATGGGTCCTGGGTTCGATCCTCAGCTCATTGTAAACAAAAAAAAAAAATACGAGGACCGAAGCTCAAGAGAAAAAAGAAAGGTTTAATTGCAGTTTTGGTCCCCCTATCTTTATTATTTTGCAGATTTGGTCTCCTATTTTAAAATATATACGGTTTTGATAACCCTATTATAATTTTTAACTATAAATTGATGATGTGATATGTTTTAAACGACGTGATATACGATCCGATGATGAGAAAATATTAACATCGATGAAATTGTAAGAAAAATATTTTATAAAGTTAATTTAAAACATGTATATTCACGACCACACTAGAATCAATATGAAGCTTCACCCTTCTGAAACCACGCTTCCAAGACATTTTAAGACCTTTAAACACTCTCTAAAACTCCACTACAAAAATACTAAAATTACTAATATTCTTCCAAAAACCACAAATTCATCCACTAATTATCTTCTTGCAAGACTCTCGACAACCAACGCCTAAAAACTTTGGTTGTCTATTGGGAATCCATTTTTCCATGGGAAAGTTGATTGTATTGTTATAGGGTGAAGCTATGACTATTATTTTCATCGATCAAACGGTAATTAAGCTAAACTATAAGTTAAATTAATCCCTAGTATCTATTTGATCTGGATTGCATGCGGTCAAAACTGCATCATATAGTCATGCGATCATGACAAATCTAGCCATCCGATCATGATTTAACATTCCAGATTAAAAAGAAATTTGATCAGACTGTATGACTGTTTTAAATCTGAACCGTTCAATTTTAAACGAACAGTCGGATCTGTTCTGACTACATGCAGTTTTGACCGCATTTAATCCAAATCCAACATCTATATAGGATGGATTAAATTGATATATTTGTATACTTTAGGGATTCAGGACTAAACTGAATAGAGAAATACTTTAAAAACCAAATGATTTATTCAAGTTTATTTAGTTACATGCATGCATGTTTCTGTGCAGCCATTTGAAGTTTTTCTATAAATAGAATTTTAATTTCTATCAATAGGTTAAGTTATTGGGTCTGTCAATTATTCACTGGCTCGAGTTTAACCTTGGAAATTAAATAATGTACAAAAAAAGATAAATGTTAGAGAGGAATTTGAAACTATTTTCACCTATGAATTGATCTATTACCTATGAAAAAGATGTGTACGTGCATTATTATTAGCTACTTTATAGATTGTTCATCTCACTTAAGCTAATCTTTGTATATTGATGGTTTGATATTAACGTGTAAGAGAGAAACCTCATTTTCTCATTTTTTGTATGTTAGAAAATGTTTGGTTGAGATGTATTATCAGTTTGTTCCATGAAATTCGGTCATGTATACTTATGACTTCCCAGCTTAATTAATTTGTTCCTCATAGCAAATGAATAGTGAAAATTCGATTCATTATTGATGTCTAGTTAGCTTTGCAATAAGAGTGTGATACTACATATATAAGTTCCTATTTCATCATTTTATTTCATTCATAATATTTAAAAAAAATAATAATTGTAAATTATTTTGAGAATGATAGATTAGGTAACTCACTTGGTTAATTTTATTGAACTAAGTAAGGGTTAAAGAGTTCAAAGAGTTAGAAGATTAGAGTGTTCAAATTCCAATGAAAAAGAAAATACATTATCGGTATGAAATATGAAAAATAATAACAGTTAAACAAGTAAATTTTAATATGGATCACTTCATCAAGTGGTCCATGGTGGACCAGTCATGAATAACATTATAATGAATACGAATTTTATAAAATCCACCGTTGGATTGAAAGTTTATATCATATAGATCATCTATAGAAAAATTGAAAATCATTTTATATGTTATTGAGACACATCAAGATGGGTCTCAATAACATATCAAATGATTTTAAAAAAAATTTAAAAAATTTATGGATAATCTATACGATATAAACATTCAATCCAATAATGAATTTCGTAAAATTCATATTCGATAGATCAGTTGTTCACGGTGGACCACTTGTGAAGGTGGTCCACAGTAGCATGTGAAACATATCCATAAAATAATAGAAACTTGAATCTTGACGGTGTCATATGCTCATGCATCCCAAAATGAGTCCATTGATTTGTTATTTTTTTTTGTCAAATGCTCTAACCCGTGTATGTTTAGCCGGCTTTGTAAAGTTGAGTTAGACCAAACTCTCAATTCTAAAATGGTATTAGAGTTTGAGTCTCTTCACGTTTTAGGTAGTGTATGTTTTGATATTTTCATTGGTGTTCCGCCTATATACGACACATTTGTTTTGTAGCCTTTCTTTTACCGGTCTTTGCTCGTCTTGTGCACATACCTGATTTATTAATAATATATTTGCCGTCCAAAATAAAATTGTTGGGCCATATGCTATCAGATTTTTGATTGGGTCATCTCCACCATTTATATTTGTGCCCCAAGCCCAATAACACTAAACGCGAGAATGTGTGTTAAGAAGTCTCACATCAATTGCGAGATGACATGAATATGTGTAATTATCACATTATAGCCAATTTTATAGGGTTGTGTTAAGTCCGACTTCTAATAACAAAAGGACCCATATCTTTTTGGTAGGGATATATATACCCTAAAGTAGGCATATGCGAGGGTTTAATCGTGCGGAGCATTTTTTAATCGTGCGGTGCATGCACTAAACACGTTAATTTCAAAGTGTAAAAAAATGAGCTAAAAATATGTATTCAAGTATTGAAGTCAATTCCTTCAAAAAGAAAAAGTATTGAAGTCAATTAAATTCTTCAACAACAAAAAAGTATTAAAGTCAAATAAAATATAATATGTAAAAAAAAGCCAAATATAATAGTAAATGATCATTATAATTATTCACAGAAAAATGAAACAAATCTAATTCATAATTAAATCATTATAATTTTTCATATTTAACTATTTTAACATAAATTTAAATTTTTGATTAATTTATTGTACAACTTGTAGGTATCTTACAGAACTCCTAAGAGCATAATTATCGGTTGTTCTCTCAGATACACCAATGTCAGAGTTTCTTCGATATTTGGTAATGAAAAACATTCCTCAAGTTAGCATCGTCCCTCTACCTGTAAAAATGGCTATATTGTATTGTGAGTTCGGTGGAACCCCTTTTAGAATTTTTGTTGAATTGTATGAATATTTCTTTCTCAAGCACCTGGGAGAAAAGGGTGATATAAGGGGATAATAGAGCTGCATTGAACACACATCCAGCACCCAAGTCACTACCATATAACTAGAAAAACTACCGGGGCTGCCATATTTGCTGCTACTTCCTGCATAACTGGAAGAGTTGGAGGCGTAGCCTGTTCCCTCAGAAGCGGCTGATTCTCCCACCCTGGGTGTTGATCTCGCAACAGCCCTCCAGCATGTCCTCATATCGCATCCTGGCTGACTGAATAAACAAATGGAACCATAGCTAAGATTGATTGATGAGCCTTCTCTCTCCTTTACAAAATATAGTTGAGTCGTTTAAATAATTAACATACATAAAATAATATAAAAAATTGAATGGAACTCACTTAAATCAAGTGCATGTACCAATGTGGGTGCTAATAGAGAAAAGAGGTACATTATTATAATTGAAGATATTGTGTCTGGCTTCTACATTTTAGCAATTTCGTTTTTTTTATAACAAAGAGGGCTAAAACCTGGAAAGAAAACAAACTACAAATGAATCAAATGACGGGTGGTGAACCTCATAGCATCATATACTAACAAAGTGTTACCATTCAATAAGCATCCCAAAGTCGCCAAAGCATCCGCACAACGATTTGCTTCTTGGTACGAATGTCGATGTATCTGCTTGACCAAAAAATAACCCATAACACTACATGTTCCTCTATCTTAAATAACTCGAATAACCGCTATTGAGTCCACCACCCCAAACGTCAAACATACTTCAAACCTTCCACTACTCCCTGCAAATCTTCCACTACTCATTATCACGTATCAGACCCTCACATACCGCTATATCTCTTTATAAGCACCATCGGCTTTAGCAAATTAAACGAAAGTAAAAAAAATAATCGGTAAGTAAACACCACCACATTAATTTTAATTTTTCACCACCAATTTAATCTTTACTAACTATTGTATTAACGATAAGATATTTATGAATCTATTGTGTTCAAATTTAATCCATCCCCCACACTTGCTCTGCTTAATTCATTCACTTACCACTTGATTTTGTATCAAATCATTAGTTTTGCAATTGGATCACAAAATCCACTTATCATTTGATTATTACACACATGCCACATGCAATTTGCCGACAGTTCGTGTCTCAATTTGAATCAATGATCAAAGTTCAAATAATATAGACAATAAACTACAAATCATTTTTGTGAAAATAAAATAAAATAAAAATAAACTACACATCATTTACTTGTTCTTGACTCTCTTATCCAAAGCATTAAATTATTTGAATCTAACCCTTTAGGGAACAAATATTGGTTTAGCTATGGTTTTCAACATGAGGAAAGGGATTTGTAGTTTTTCAACCATCACTCATTTTGATTTTGTATGGTGAAGAGTAACATTGAGTTGGTACTTGTTACACCTGCACTTTTCACTTTCAAATCTTACCTAGCTAAAAAGCAGAAATAATAATAACAATGATAATATTAATTCTTTTAATTAAAGTAGCTAGAATAATCATTTTGTTACAAAATCTTTGTCCAATAGTGTGAATAATTCAGTGACAAAATCATAACTTAACACTCAACTTTTTAAAAGTCTAAAAGTTTAATCCGCAACCAATTTTCTTCTCTCTCAGTCCCATCTCGTTCCTCTAATAACTTTAATTTTTTATTCGTGGAATAATTTAATTAATATCCATGAGTTTTTTTTTTTTTTTTTTTTTTTTATTTTATTTGGATCCTACTATTTTACTACTAGTATGTCACAAGAACACGTTATAAAATTTTTACAAAAATAATTTTTGACTTTTGAAAAAATAAAATAAACAAATTTTAATATAAAATTCCTATCTTTAATACACAATACCTAAAAAGAGGTTATTATCATTTTCCTTTTTATTTTAATGACAAAAGATGCATATTTCTAGCATCGCCACTTATTTAAAATTTTGGTTAGAGAAACTCATTATTTGTTTACTTGTTTTTGGATTACTATTATATGTATGATACACAAGATGATTTTTCCTTTTCAATAAAACTTTCTACGTACACAAAACTATTCAAAAATTGAATCACTAACTATATGCTTAAGAAGACCAAGATATATATCACTTGAAGCAATTTGTTCCCACAACACCGACATGTAAGGTGGTGACTGCCCCGCCTTTTTGGGTTCAAATAAGTTCATAACAAGTTTCTCGGAAGAATAAACACCACTTCGAACCAATTAAAAATGACATACTAAATAGATCCGAAGAAAGTGCATTTAGCAAAAATGTTTTTTCAGTTTCAATCTCTCCAAGGCACCACCCACAAACTCGTTATGAATTCTTACCTAGAAGACCTCAAACACTCAAATTTTGCTTGGTCGGAAGACGACCCTACAATAATTGCCAAGAGAAATAATCATTTTCGATGGAGCATAGCTACACCACAACCTAACCATCCACAAACCCTTTTCCTCTTCCCACTCCGAGAGAGTGGTAATATTATTATATACCTATCTATCGGTGTTGACCTAGTGATATAAACTTAAAATTTTGAAGTGTACTTTTCTTTAAAGTTTAGGTTATAATCATTTCGAAATCAGTTTATGTTGGACAGTTAAAAATAGTAATTTGATTTCATAAAAGAATCAAAGTCTTAGGACAAAAATAAAAGAACCAAAGATCCTAAACGGATGGGGTATAATATATATTGGACCTAAATTAGCTATATAAGATATTAATCGAAAAAATAATCAGAATTTCAATTATTAATTAACTAGACTAGATGATGATTTTTTTTCTTCTATGTAGAGTTGATGAGAAGGAACAAAAAAAGTCAGAAAAAAAATGGGTTTAAATTGACAAAGCTCTGACACAAAAACAGAACATTGAGTCACACATGAATGAATATTTGTATTAAAATATTAGAGAGAGAGAGAGAGAGAGAGAGAGAGAGAGAGAGAGAGAGATTCATCCAACGCTTCAAGTCAACTGAGTCCAACTCTCTCACCATCTCTTACAAAAAAAACCATCAAACACACCCAAAAATACTCAAACCCAAAACCAAAATGACCTTTATACCCCTCACTCTTTCTCCTCTTCTTAGTTAACTCTCTGCAACGCCACCGTTACAATGGACACTGCCACCACAAACTCCGGCGAACCTCACTGTAGTTCTGAGCTCAGGCTCGACGGGGCACCCAATGATCCAAATCGAACTGGGTCGGGTCAAAATTCTATGGCAAGATACAAGCTGATGTCACCGGCGAAGCTTCCGATCTCGAGGTCGCCGTGTATTACAATTCCTCCGGGGTATAGTCCGACGTCGTTTTTGGAGTCCCCAGTTCTTCTTTCTAACATGAAGGTGAGTTTTTGTTTTCTTCTTCTTTGGCTATAAATAGAAGTGTTTGGTGAGGGTAAAATGGTAAAAAGTTGTACTTTTAAAGAGAATTTTCAAAGGGCGTTACGTTTTTTAGGAAAAAAAGATAAAAAAGAAAAATGGGTCAGTATGAATCCATTTGTAGAAAATTGTTGTTTTTTGTAGCTTATTTTGGTCAAAAATTGTGCTTTTACTTCACCCATTAGAGGTAATAATCACTTTGTATATAATTGGTATATTAAAAATTTGTTCTTTTTAAATTTCACTGTTATTTATTACTTGCAACTTGGGGTGATGTGAGTGGCTTCAAATCTTATCTTTTGGGTGGAAATTGGAATATTTTGATGACTTAAGATTACTTGAATTGAATGCTGATGAGCTGAAAATGCCAAAAACAATAAAGTTATAAATTCTTATATGCTTTTTGTTTAGTCTCATGTGCAAATAGTTTCTTTTTTTATTGTTTGATCCTTCACTTATGTATGAGTTGGTTAGGTTTTGATGCTTGTGGTTAGTTATAGATTTTTTTTTATTGGCTGCTTTATGCTGAAATAATGTATTCTGTTGAAATACTATGAATTTAGTTGATTGATGATCACATGACATTCTTCTTTTATTATTTTAGTGTCAGTGTTGTTTTTTCACATAATGAATCTTCCTTTTAATTGGTGCTTGTCCTTTTTGTGTTTTTTTATCGATCGTTATTCGTTAGTTTAAACGGTGTAGCTGAGTGCACATAATTTTTTTATTGTTTTGTACTAGTACTACCCTACATGGAACAAACGAATCAATGCTTTGCCAATGATTAGTGGATTGATTTTTTTTATGTGTGCTGAGAGAATAGTATAAGGAATTTCAAAAAGATTGTAGGTTTATATATGTCAAAAGGACATGATTTTCTAGAAGAATCCCGATGTTAATGGACTTGGTGGTATTAATCTGTTTATAATTCTGCGCTACATTCATATTGGAATGGCTTTTCTAAGATAGGATTTATTAATATATAAGTAGCTTCCACTTATAGTTTATTATGCTATCTTTGTCATACTGACTCCAATCAACAAGAAAAAAAGAACTTTGCGTATGTTCAATTGTAGGGAGCCGCTTGCATTACTTTCTGTGATAAAATTGTTTATGTGATTATTTATCTTAGAGATAAAATTGTTTGATGTATCTTTTTGTATATTTGAGTTTATGAATGTTCATTTGATTCAGCCATTGTTGCATGTAGTCATGCAGAGGATTGTAGTTTAAGTATTATTTGTTTCATCGCTTTGCAGGTGGAGCCTTCACCGACTACAGGGTCCCTTCTTCAAGCTTTACATTGTTCTATGACTTCTGCTGGTTCTCCTACATTTCCTGTAACCTCTACATGCTTCAATACCAGCACTGTTAATGGCAGAAAATATAGTTTCTTTGAGTTTAAACCACCTGCTAGAAATATGGTAATTGATTTTCGTAACGCTTTGTTTGAATATAACATTTTTATTGGGTGGAAAGTTTATTCAATTTTGCATTTGTTCTGCTATGATTTACTACCTCCGGTCCTTTTTATAAGAGACAATTCAGTAACAAAAGTTAATGTATAGTCCAGATACATTATTTTTTGTTGACTCGGTTGTCTCTTATAAAAGGATCAATCAGAGTACATTATTGGTTCTTTGTGCAAATCACTTAGTCAGGACAAATCAATCCCTTGTCTTTTAATCTATTAGTTTTATTTTTAGGTTTTAAGTGTTATACCGGAAACAAATTTGGTTCTCGTGTTTCATGTTTTAATTAATATTGTTTTGAAGATTACTAACTGCTTATCACTTATCCAATGCTATTCACTCATTTTAAGGTTCCTGCAGACTTCAACAACCATGTAAGTGAACAATCTACTCAAGTAGAAGGTCAAGGAAAAGGTCAATCATTTCTGTCCTCGCCATTAAATGAAAATGAGAAAGCAGATCAATCTAATGAATTAAGCCTATCATCACCTGTTCAAATGGTTAGTTCTGTGGCTAATTCTCCCGTTGATGTCAACTCGGATGAACATAATCACAAAGGCAACACAGCTAATGGGCCTCAATCGTCAAATGACGGTTACAATTGGCGAAAGTATGGGCAAAAACATGTTAAAGGGAGTGAATTTCCACGTAGCTATTACAAATGTACGCATCCTAACTGTGAAGTGAAAAAACTTTTTGAACGCTCTCATGACGGCCAAATCACCGAGATAATTTATAAAGGAACACATGATCATCCTAAACCTCAACCGAGCAACCGATACTCTGCTGGTTCTATAATGTCTACGCAAGGAGAGAGATCCGATAACAGGGCATCTTCTTTGGCTGGCCGAGATGGTAATATCTGCTAGATGTTTCGTATTGCTTCCATTTTATTATTAATTTTTTTTGTTACATTTTATTATTAATTATTTTATAGGAAATAACGTTGCTTTGTTTTTCTTCCGATTTTGAATTGTAGACAAAGTATCCAATAGTCCTGAGCAACCAACTGTTGCAACCAATGATCTTAGTCTAGAGGGTGCTGGATTTGTGTCGACCAAGACAAATGACGAGGTTGATGATGATGATCTTTTCTCAAAGCGAAGGTATGATTATTAAGGTCAATGGTCTATGTTTTCTTCGGCACGTGTGCTTGGTTACTGACCATCATAGTTTTTTTTTATTGAGCAGAAAAACGGAACTCGGAAACACTGACATCATTCCTGTAGTTAAGCCTATCCGAGAGCCCCGGGTTGTTGTACAGACTATGAGTGAAGTTGATATATTGGATGATGGATACCGCTGGCGTAAATATGGGCAAAAAGTGGTGAGAGGAAATCCTAACCCAAGGTATATCCTTGTAAGAATATTACTGTATAAAATATCTATATATAAAGATGGATCAATATTTAGTCATTTGTATCAAATATCATGTATGCCTCTTCGCCCATAGGCCACCGAAATCTCAGAAACGGCCCTGCCTACATATTTCTGGTTTATCTCGTCTCATATGATTTTCATTATGCAGGAGTTATTACAAATGCACAAATGCCGGGTGCCCGGTTAGGAAACACGTGGAGAGGGCATCACATGATCCGAAAGCTGTAATAACAACATATGAGGGCAAACACAATCACGATGTACCTGCTGCAAAGAATAGTAGCCATGACATGGCAGGATATGCAGCTTCAAAGATAAAGTTAGAAGAAAGCGATACTATTAGTCTTGACCTTGGGATGGGAATCACTTCTGCAGCTGAAAATAGATCGAACGGGCAAGGGAAAATGCTACTCTCCGAATTCGGGAACAACAGTCAAACTCACACAAGCAATTCCAATTTCAAGTTTGTCCATACCACCACAGGTCCAGTATACTATGGTGTTCTAACTAACGGTTCAAATCCGTTTGGTTCAAGAGAAAATAGAAACGATGGTTTGTCTATAAACCATTCCTCGTATCCTTACTCACAGAACATGGGAAGAATACTAATGGGACCATGAAATTTATTATTACAGTACTAAAGTAAAAATAAAAATTATGAGTAGCATTTTGTTGTGTTTTGGCGGGTATATAGCTTCGAAGGTAAAAAAAATATCCTTTTCTGTAAGGAAATGCAGATAGTCTTTGTATGTTTATATATATCACTATTTGAGAGCTACTGTATATAGTAGTAGTATTGATAGTGGCTCTAGATTTACTTTCAAATGTAATAGTTTTTGATTGTATAATTATGATGATTATCATTGTTATTATAATTATATCCAAATTTTCTGTAAGAATATGAAGCTGATATCATAGCTGCTTCTACAGAAACCCTGTAAAAGTGCTTATTTAACCTTTTACTGAAGTCTTGTATAGTTGTATTGTCTGTTCACAATTTCAGCTTTTGGTGACCTGAGTTTTAAGTCCCCACTGCATTGATTTTTCATCCTTGAATGCTGACTTGTTTGCATGGACGGATCTATGTTAAGGGTCCATGGCCACACCAAGTTTTTCAAAATTTTTTTATGCATACATGTGTGTAGTTAAATATGTTCGGTCCCCGTGAGCTTTAACTTAGTTGGTTGAGACATCACATATTATTTATGAGCCGGAGTTCTAATTCTGGACACTCCTCTTATTCATCTTTAAGGTGAAATGTCTAACCACTAGATTACTAGACAAAAAAGAAGAGATAAATATGTTTTTGGTCTCTATAAAATAGTAACATTTTAAATTTAGTCTTTACTTAATTTTTATTAAATTTTTAATCCCTAAAAAATTATCATGTTGTCAATTTTAATCTTTACTGTTAAGAAAACTTGTATTTTTGAATGATTATTTCATAGGTAAGTTTAAAAAAAATGTTCATCTGAACAAAAAAACACAAAATATCACGTCAAAAATGATAAATAAAAGAGAAGTACAATTATTTAGTGTTGTGAATTTTCACTTGCATAAGTTTAATGTTAAATATAGTGAAAAGAATACTAAACTTTTAATATTCCTTCGATCTCTAATTTTTTATTTTTGTCTCAAAATTTTAGTTCTTTTAAAAAACCAAAGCACCGTTAATGATATTTTCCCCTTTGTTCCCTTGTAAAAACTATAAACATCTATTAAATGAATTTTTCTTTTTTTTAAAAAATAAAATAAAAAGTAAGAGTAAAAATAACATAACATTTCAGATATACAAAAATAACATAACATTTCAATATTTATTATTTCTTAATCTATGTGCGAAATTTTAAAATGATCAAAGATTTAAGACAAATAGAGCATATTTTTCATGCTTAAATTCAAAATTGTTATTTAAATTTTTCAATACTAATAAATTTTGGCCACACCAAAAAAACATCCTAGATCCGTCCCAGCTTGTTTGGCTATAGTGAAATTGGATAAAATGCATGTGATATATCATCAACTTTTTCTTGTTGGTTTTTTTCACACTATATTACACTATTATTTTATGGGCATTACATGGAAATATATTTCTTCATGTAGCTGCTTCACATAGTTACAACTGTAGACCGTTTGATATAAATCAATAGATGTAATTATTTATCTGTGTGTATAATTTGAACCGTCAAATCTAAATTCAATGGCTGAGATTGACAATTGTGGAAAACTGTGCAAATTAGCAGTGACTAATCTATACCAAAAAATTTGTAGAATACAGAAGGACACTAGACACGACTATCACACAAGTTTATTTGTTAAGTCTAGATGTTAGATATGCTCATATGTAACGTTAAACACTTATGTGGTTGTTCAAGTCACTGGCCACATATGTAAGGACCAATTTGATAAATTAACTTATTATTTCTACCGCTGATTAATTTTCATCAGGATACTTGTAGGACACATAAAATTAGTTCTCTTCTTTCAATCAAATTTTTTCTATACGCATGAATTATGAATTAAATTTCTGACCATATACTTAAGAGGATGGAAACTCTTATAATTTAAACTAATTCATGGTTGTAAAATTGTTACATCTAATAAAAATGAAATTAAGCTGTCTTTTGGAATGTTGATGGGTTATACAATGATTGAAGATTGGATTTATCTGTTGGCAGTATAATAGTATCTTTGAACTGTTCTGACATTTTTCACGTTGGTCTTTAATTGCATTGCAAGTAAAGTACAACTTTTTTAAATTCGTATTTTGTCTTAGTCAGCTACGAAAATGACAGGATTCAAGAGCTATGTATGCATCTACGTGGTGCCATAATTACTCACCACTCAGCAATTGATCCGAGCCACCCATATGCAATTCCATATCCTTTTCTTTTTGAAAGGAAAATACCTTATATCTAAAAAATAAAAAGCACCTTATGTGAAATCATCTGAATTTTGAAAAAGTAAATGTTGAACCTCTTAGCAAAATCCACATAAGAAAATTTTATTTTATTTTGTACTCTCCAAATATATCTAACACGAGCTTCTCAAAAATGATACAAAGATAGAACTTTACCAAAATTCATTTTTCAAATTTAAGAGACTAGTTATCTCATTAATTTTATCAATGAACTCCAAGTTAATAATTATAATCACGTTTATTGTCCAGTCCACCATTTTAGCAAGGGTACGTGTGGTATCACGATTGATATGTCAGAATTATGATGATACACTGTAATTTTGCAGAAATTACATAACATAAGTTATAGAATAATACCAAACGTAATTCTATTACGTGATTCAGTTACATGTACCGTAATACAAAATGTAAGCTAAATAGTATTCTCCAAATAATCTTGCACGATTAGTAAATAAATACTGTTCTTGTAGTATATTTTATTTTATTTATTTATTTATTTATTTATTTATTAGTTAGGTATGTAAAATGGACAACGTGACTAAATATAAATCACAGAAATGGTGTCGCAAAAATGGACAAAGAAACTTAAATGAGTACGGACGGACAGTCGTTCGTTCCCTTCCCTCGTGTCTCACATTTTCTTTCTCAACCATTCTCGAAGGAAATAAAAATAAAAACCATCAAAGATATGTCCAAAAAAGAATAAAAACTGAGATAGTAACATGCCCTTTTGTCTCTTCATTAGCTTGTTTAACAAGTACAAATAAGATAATTTTTTTTATAATTTAGAAGCTTATTTTCACTATAAAATGAATCAATATGTCAGATCTTAATCATAACATATTTCATTGAAAATAAAAAAAATCCACTAATAGAAAGGTGGATTTTCTAGCTCATTTCTTCGTAATTATACAAAGATAGTAGTTTTATGGTTAGAAAATCCACTTTTCTTCGTAATTTTAGTGAAACTGGATTCAAATTCTTTAATTTAAAGTTTCAGCTTCAAATATTGTGGATAGAAAATGTAATGTAAATGGTAGAATACTAGAATCTACAAAAAATGACCAACAATTTTTTTTTTGTAGATACTAATCATCAGTAAAGTTTGTGAATATTTATCAATTGTTAATTGGTTTATTGGTGATTGACACTCAACTTGGTAGGGAGGACCACTGTTCGATCCCCCGCAACTGCGATCGGGAGGGAGCTGGAACCAGTTGATGCCAGAACTGACCCGCGAACCAAATTGACCGGTGGTGAAAGTAAAAAAAGAAGAAAAAAAAACTTGTGAATATTTTGAACCTAAAAAAAAGTAGAATGAAGATTATTAGGAGGATATATATTAAAAGAAGACATACTGACAATACTTACACACATGAAGACACTCCTTTGTGTGCTTTATATATTCCAATTTCAATCCACATGAGCACACACAAATTAAGAGGAGTTAGTTAGAGCCTAGAGGGATAGAGAAAGAGATATTGAGAGTAGCATATTTTAAACTCCCAAACCAACATCACTAAACCGACTAAACCGACTCAGGTGGGTTAAAATGCATTCTTTTTTGATAGATTTTGTTTCATTTAATATTTGTAAAGTAGCATGAAGATAATAACATTATATTAGTTTGAGTCAAACTGGACTTAAATTCTTTAGGTAAATTTCAGGTTCAAGTGTTGTGGATTGAAAAATCGTAGTGTAAAGTAGTAGAGTATACAAAAAGTGACCAACAAAATTTTTCACTAAATATTAGTCATCGGTAAAGTTTGGAAATATATATATACCAACAATGAATTGGTTCAAGTGTTAAGCGTTTTGGTCGCTTTAAGTATGTGGTCACAGATTCAATTTATGACTTATATGGATCTGGAAAAAATTCGACTGGGAGGGGAAAATTCACCTTGTGTGCCTCACAAATTCTCCGACAAAGATTAATCACTGTTAACGATGATAGAAACTTCGTACCAATATATAACTCAAAAAAAAGTTTGGGAATATTTTGCACCTAAAAAAAAGTAGAATAAAGATTAGTAGGAGGATATTGAGGAAGATACTGACATTACTCTTTACACACAAGAAGACACCCCTTTGGCCCTTTGTGTGCTTTATATTTTCCAATTTCAATACAGATGAGCACACACAAATTAAGAGGAGTTAGAGCCTATAGAGGGATAGAGAAAGAGATGCAAGCCTTATGGTTGTCCTTGAAAGACAATGTCAAATGTGGTAACAAGCTCACTGATGTAATAAGGATGCCACCAAAATTTGGTAAAGGAAGTAGCTATGTTCCAGAAAAGGAGGACAAATTCAACAATGATGAAGATGAAGAAGAAGAAGATTATGTCCCCTTCATGAAAACTCCAGCTAGACTAGCTTTTTCCATGCCAAAAAACACACAAGCACGCCTTTATGGTAAGGTGTTTATTATTAATGACCATTTTACAACCGTCTCTGAGAAGATTTGAACCATGTCCGTAAGGTTACATGGTCAAGTTCTTACTTTTGAACTTCTTAAAAATGTTTGTTGCTCTTATTTGCATGAAAACAACATAACATATATCTCAGTGTTTCAAAATGTAACAAAGTGTCCGAATCTCTGCGTCAAGATTTTGATGTCTTGGCGGCTGCGGCCACAATTTTTTTGACTGCATTTTATTTATTTATAATACTACCTCTCTGTTCCTTTTTACTAGATGAAATAGTTGACTTTTTATGTTCATTTAATAAATGATGTATTTGGCCTATAATATAGACCAAATATATCAGTTATTTAATGAATCTGAAAAGTAAGTTGTTCTTATAAAAAAGATTGGAGAGAGTATAAAATATCACAATACGACTGCGAACGTGATGTAGGAAGTAACTAGTTTCTCTATATTGTTAAATTTTGACAGAGCTTGGTATTGGAGATCCATCAAGAAAAATTGTTGAGATGATATTTCAGAAAGCATGGATGAACACATCAAAGCCACTAAGGAAGGTTAGAACAGTTCTTAGAGTGAGATATTCAGAAGAAGTTCTTCAAAGATTTGAGAACTACAGAGAAAAAGTGAAGAAACAGTATCCAAGACATCCAAGAAGTACAGTAGATGGAAATGAATTGTTGAGATTCTTTGTTACTACAATGAGATGTTTCCCTGTGAAGAAAGTTCATGATCTATGTCAAGATCCGTCGTGTCGTTTTTGTCAAATAATTCAATTCAATTTCGATGCGGAAAAGGAAGAGATTCAGTTGAGTAATAGAAAAAGTGTGAATGCAAGAGTGAAGAATGTGAAAAGAGTTTCAATAGTTTGCAGAATAATTGCTGGAACAGCAGTGAATGAAGTTGATGGTAAATATGAAGGGTTTGAGAATGATTCAAATAAGCTAGGTGAAATGCAATTTAGCTTAGAAAGATTTGTAGTGAAAAATCCTAGTTCTATTCTTCCTTGTTTTGTCATAATTTTCACCTGACAAATAATTGTAGTTAAATTTTGTCACTATTCTTTTTTTATCTTTGGCAAAATTCATTGAATGTACAATCCTGCTTAAAGGAACCAAATTTTTCATGTAAAATGTCTGTTTGGATCGACTTATTTGAACTTAGTACTATAAGCACTTGCGGGAATATTTGTATAAGCTCTCCAGGATAACTTATGAAAACAAGTTACAACATATATAAAGACAGTCTAGTTTTATTTTATTTTTTGCTTAAAAAGTAGCTTTAACATAAGAACTTATATAATAAGTGCTTATGCTATAAGTACTTAATTAAGCTGTTTTTCCAAACATGGACAAAATCTAGCATGTATTTAACAAAAATAAGTTATTCTAGGAAAGAAGTTAAGTATCATACATATATAGAATCTGCAAAACAAAATGAACCAGTTGTGATTGGAGTATCACCTCCAAGCACTAGAGGTAATGAGTGCTTGATTCATCCAACCAAGATAAAGAGCACCATCTTTCTCTTCTAGAGTGTATTGTCCTTGGTAACTTTCTAGAAGATTCTTTATTGAAAAATTAATATAAGAGCTCAATGGATATGGTGTGAATCCAGCCATTGTGAAACATGATTTCCACTTCTTCAGAACTTCGTGACGTTCGACTCTTTCTGCACCTTCGCACGCTACCAAGTTAACAACTTCGCGAGCCAAACAATGCTGTTCTACATTAATCCTTTCTCTGTGCTCCCTTGGCAAAGAAACATCAATTGATTCAAAAACCGCCAAGTAGTAGTTCATTGTCTCAACGAAACGTGGCAAGAACGGAAGCTCATTGGTATTCGATTCTTGCTCAACAAGAGTCACTACCTTAGGACACAAGCATTTCACCAGTCTCACCAACCGATCGCGATGATTTTGACCACCATGTACATTTTCATCTGGTACATGATGCAGCATCATAGCGAAATTCACAGCAATAGCTTCACTGCGACGAAGTTTAAGGTCTTCGAGTTTCACCTCAGTAGGATTAGCCCCTATAGCATGAAACTCAAATTCTACATTACATGATTGTGCATGTTTTGATAACCTTTCTCCTACAATATCAAGCCCTCCTCCTCTAGCGTAAGCTGAAGTTGAATCATCGAAACCGGTTATTCTAATCTTTGGTGGTCCACCAGGTTTTCCAGCAAGTGCTTGGATTAGACTTATCCATTGAATTCCCTGATTAATCTGAAAATCTATTATATGAACCTCACTTTCATCCTTCAAAGCTTCGGCAATTACTCCATTTGCTGACATGTATCCAAATTTGAGGTAAGGACAAATTTCGTAAAGCACGTGCATGTGCGAAAGGAGTTCTTTACTAGTAGCAGGTTTAGGTTCTTTACATCTCAATGATTTGTAGATTATGCTTCCGGAAGAAGCTATTCTTGCAACAAGAGCTTCCAACATGTATGCTCCTAACCTTTGGATTGGATTGCCTGAAACCGAAACCATTTTCGACAACTCTGACATTAACCATTCTGTTGTTTCTATATCATTTTCTGATATTGCTTTTGCACAAGTGAAAAGCATTTCTTTCAAATCCCCTTTAGATATCATCTCCATCATTTTCTTCCACTTTTCCGCCTCTAATAGAAGCGGATCAGATTCAGATTCTTCTGGAATCATTACCATATCATTATATATGTCTAGAATATCTGCTGCATCATGTCCTAGCATAGCATTTTCAAGCTCTCTTGTCTTGTGCCACAAGTCATCTTGGGTATGTGTCGAACAAAGTTCGTTCTCTAACAAATCATTGATAATTTCAAGAGAGTTTGGCGATGTGAATGCGTAAGAGTTTGATTGTAGCTTTGAGACTGGACTATTGTTAGAAGAGTCAAAGTTTGAATATTGGTCTAAACCTTGAAATGAAGGGTAGTTTGAGTGGCTACTGTTATCAGAAGATGAGTAGTTTTCAAGATTCTCATTTTGCACGAAGCAATATGAGTCTAGGTTTTGTACAGACTCGATGTTGAACATGTCAGAATCATATGACATTTTATGTTTAAAAGATGTTTGCATTGAAAAGTTTCTGCTTCTTTGCATACAATGTTTTTTCTGATACAAAACCTTCAAACTTTTCCAATTGCTCTATTTGTTCCAGCAGTACTCGAAATCTGCACAAGAGGCAGCACAGCAATTAAAACGGCAAAGATATATCACTTAAGCGCTAATGCGCCATAGCTATAGTCGTGTAACAAAAATATTTTCTCAGTCCTTATCAGAAACTTGTAGCTATTAAGCACGGAAACATACACGAGACTGACACTGATACATTGACATCAAGAATAATTTGGAAAAAAATGAAATAATTGAATGTACCACATATGTCAGCGTCATGTCGGTTTCGGACACCGACACATATTGGTGTCAGTTGCACCTATGTAGCACTGAGTCATAGGCTTTTTAGTGTGAAGATGTTGACTAAAATTAGTATAATAAGGTACTCATTAGTTAAGGTTTCTGGGATTAATAATTACTCAAATAAAAGATATAAAGTAAGTATAAACAACCAAAAGCAAACATTAATCCAGCAAAAAATGTAAATTTCCATATTTTTTTATAGGTGATTCCATCTAGCAGATACCAAAGTTTAAAGTGACAGTGTCTGATTTTCTTCATACTACATGTGCAGAATATGACAGTTCTTACCCTTTGAACATAGCAGAAACTTTTATCATTAAAATCAGTTTATGCTTTAGTTTTTCACTTTCTTCCACATGCTATTGTTTGTGCTTTAAACTTTGATCTAATCAAGAAATTGGCTCAAACAAATCTAACCAAAATACTAATTTTGGAACACCAACTACTACTTAAATCAAGACCTTTTCTTTTTCCTTTATTTTTTTCTTCATCAAAAAAGTACAAAAGATATAGACTTGTTCAGACTTCAGAAATTCCTAAATGGCATACTCAAAGATCCATTGGTATCTTCTACAACTCAAAATTCTTGAAGCATCTAATCACCTATTTCCACCGAGCATCGACACTTCTGATCAAAGATGTGTCTGGTGTCGGACACTGAAAACGTGATTATATTCAATTAATCCATCTATGTATCGGTGTCGTGTTGGTGTCAATTGGTGTCAATGTTTCATAGATATAGATTTCCAATAAAAAAAATCCAAATAAATTAAAAACAAATTCAATTGAAAAGAAAAGCTCATTAGACTCAACCAAAAGGGACTGAAACATGGAAATCATGTAAAACTAGTAAAAGTTTCAACTTTCATTAGCAACCCATTTTCACAAACTCAATAATCATCTTAAAAAATAGTTTTTTTTTTTTTTTTCAGCTCAAGTTATAACATCAACATAAAAAACATATATAAAATCACTTCCTTTCACAGCAAGAAAACAAGATCAGTTGAAAGACACTAACCTTAAATGAAAAGGAAACTATATATGATCTGAACTGTAGCTGGCACCGACAAAGGTTCTTGCAGCCAAAACTGTAATGAGAACTCAGTTATTCATATCCAACTACATGGAAGTTTTGTTTTTATGATTCTTTTCAAAGTTGTAGGATAGTCCAAATAAAAAGTTGTTGTGTACTTTTTTTAATTGGACTTTAGATAAGCAATGAATAAGTCATTTTGTTTATTATAGATAATATTTTCCCACATGATCATTTTTAGTATAAAAAATATAAAGTGATGATGTATAATTTTAGGAATAAAGTTGCAAGTGCATGACGACATAACATTAATTAAGAGGTTAAAATGCAAACACCAATCCCAATATGGTGTCTCATTCATTTGTATGATTTAAATTTTAAACATTATTATCTAAAAAAATTTAAAAGTCATACTGGGTAAGAAAATAAAAATTTTACATTAAAAATAATATTGTACCAAAATAGTAATAATAATAATAATAATAATAACTATGTACCAAAATAATAATAATAATAATAATAATAATAATAATAATAATAATAATTAATAACTTAAGAGTAATATACACAATAGAGTACTTTTTATAGAATAATTGAAAAAAAGAAGTTTCGATCCTAAACCAAAAAAACATTTTTACAAATGTGATAATTACGTTTTTTTAGAGTACCACACTATTCTCAGATATCGCTTCATGATTCCTATATTTCCTATTGATGAGGTTTGCTCTGTTTATCGTAAAGTGTGTCTGGATCAATTTGGGGAGCATGCAGTCTATTGTAAGGAGCTTCCAGGCTTCAAATATAGGCATGACTTTGTCAGGGATGTTATTTGTGATATTTTTAAGCGTGCAGGTGTATCTGTGAAGAAAGATGGGTCTGTGAACTTTTTCACTGACCCACAAGAAGGGAGATCGACACTTAGACCTGCAGATACTCTCGTTTACGGTTGGATAGGAGGGAATCATGCTTGTGTGGACTTGACTGGAGTTTCCCCACTTGTAGGATTGAGAACAAAGGATTTTATTGTGGGTCAAGCGGTCCTCAAAGCTGCTTCCAAGCAAAGTGGTCAAACATGAAAAAAACGTGTTCTGACAATCAACATGATTTTATACCTTTCGCGTTTGACACTTTTGGCTTCTTAGCACTAGATGTTATTGATCTTTTTAAAAGAGTTCAAAGGGTCATGCATAACAATGTTGTCTCTCCTAGGTCTATGGATATGGTTTTCAAAATGATTAGCTTTGCCATTCAGAAAGGACTAGCGGCGCAGCTTGTTGCCCGTTTACCTTGTTTACCTTTTATTAATATGTAATTATGTAATTCTCCCAAACAATATGGTTAAGAAAAGTTCATTAATCACTTTAATTTAATCTTAATTTTTTTAAGTCATTTTGGTTTAATCATAATAAATTGATTAATCGAGATTGAATTTGAGTTTGGTCAGTGACGTGTCTAGCTTGTATTGCAAAAAGTATGCAGTGTTTGAAGAAAGAAAAGATAATAAAGGAAAAAGGAGTTTGTCGGCAAAACCATTGTCGTTTTAACACTGCCCACGCGGTTTTCGCCCTTCAAAACGACAAAATATATTTGGGACATATTTTATTAGTACACAAAATTGTCAAAAAAATTACCAGATTGCTACAAATAATGTAAGATATCTCTTACACAGAATTGCTACAAATAATATTCATGGGAGACACAAAGATCCAGATTTCCTAATTTAATTCCTACAAATAATATCTGGCCTAAACCACTCATATCTCTCTTAATGTAGCTTTGTATATAATATTCATGGGAGACACAAAGATCCAGATTTCCTAATTTAATTCCTAATTTGATTTGCAAGTACCAAGTGTTTGTATTGTTCCTTGAATGTTGAAAAGTGAACCCCAATTTTTCTAAATGGCATACTCAATTTTTTCCAGTAATATAGTGAATATAAATTTCACTCTTACTGTGAATAGATTAATAAGTGTACGAGTTTGAATTTCAATTCTATATATAAAATGTAATATTTCAACTAACTGATTAAATTCACCAGAACTCTATATGACATATTTTTGTTTTGTTTTGTTTTCTCCACTAAGCATTTGGTTTACTAGACTGTCTAATTTGGTTCAGAGAACATTTCTAACATCAACTGGTTTCAGCCTCCTTCCAATCATAATTGCGAAAAACAAATCATGATCCTCCATACTAATTCTAACCTCGACCACCACTGAACTAACTAACTGTTGGTTGCATATTCCACTACTTGTAATATGACATAAGATTGTGGAATTTAAGTTTGATACTTTAAAAAACTTGCGTGCTTTGCTTGCCTTGATGTCATAAATTGTGAGATGACATGATTTGAAAGGATGACACAAATGTTTTGTAAGCCCTCCGTCATTTATCCTTCATTTTTTACAATAAAATACACTTTTTTTTAAGACAGAGAAAATGATAAATCATTAAAAATTCACTCACATAAAATGAAAAAATTGTGGTTCGAATTCCGGTCATAATGTCCAATTTAACAATTTTAACATTTTTATAAATTGAACATTGAACTAAGATTTGTAAACTCAATGAATTGGGATATGCTCTATAACAAAAATAAAAATCTAACAACTCTCAAATCTTTTTTCACACATAATCAAAGACTAATCAATAATATTGTATGGATCACAATCTTTAATTTTATCCATCCACAAAAAATAAACATTTTACTAGTGTTTGTTGCATTAGAGATGGTCTCTATGACCAATCGCGAACCACACTGCATGTTGATAAATTATTTTCATTGATACTTATTCATAATTTTGAAAAAAAAGAGTATTCATATAACCCAGTGTTAGATTTTTATATTAGGTCTAACTCATCCTCAGGGACGGATCCAGAAACTTATCATACCGAGGGCCGAAAAATAGAAAAATAATAAAATTAACGAATTTATTTATATAGATTATTTTTATTTACATCTTCGATGTGATTTTTTTTGTTACCATAGTATAAGTATGAATTTTCCACCGCCATTTAACGGCGATTAATCTCTGTCAGAAAATATTTGAAGTATACAAAGTTAATTTTTTCCTCTCGGCCGAATTTTTTAATTTATAATACACTAATACCAAATATTTGTAGTATTAGAGTTGAGATTCAATTGAATATATATAACATATATATATGTATGTAAGAAAGGATGAGGGGGGGGCCTTGGCCACTGCTTGCCACCCCCCAGATCCGTCCCTGTCATCCTTATAAAACTGCATTATAAAATGATAATTACTTCTTATTAGATTTGATATTGGGTCTAACTTATCTCACAAAAGTTACTTTTCATTTTCTTTTTTGGAATAAATACCATAATTACTCTTTTCTCGTAAATATTGTTTTTTAGCAAAGTTATTTTTTGAGACATAATTGAGTCAGGGTAGATTAATATTTAATTGTTGTAGTTTATGTAAGCTTTAGTATATTATTACAGACCAATATTCTAAAATTATTAAATTACATTATATTCCTACAAGACCACTTTTGTAATTAAAATGAGTAAAACAAATGAGTAAAGGAACGTGAACCCAATTTTTTTTTTCATAACAATTTGATTCAATTCATAGAACATTTCAAAGTCTAAATTTGTGGATGCATACCAAATAATATTAAAAAACTAATTCATGAATTCTTAAAAGCATCAAGGCATATTTTCAAAAAAAAAAAAAAAAGCAACAAGGCATAAGAATATATTTTGGAGTATAGAGGAAACGACACAACATTATCAACTATTGTTCGATCAACTACTTCAAAATGTGTGGGAGTGTTGGAAGGGCTCATTGATTGCCTTGTTGTTGTGAAAGCTATCAAGTCGCATGAAAACGGAAGTTGAAAAGGGAGGTCTCTTGTTAAGAAGATTCATAGTTTATTAGCTTTAGATTGAGAAGTTGTATTTATCATTCCTACCATGAAATAAATCAATGCGCAAATACTTTACCTAACTATGGGTGCTCGATGGATACAAGAATTATTTACCTTTGTCCTAATAATATAAGTAACTTTGTTGCTTTTTGATCTATTGGGACACTATCCCACGTATAATATTTTTTCATTATATATATATATATATATATATATATATATATATATATATATATATATATATATATATATATATATATATATATATATATATATATATATATATATAAAATAATTACACATGAATGTAAATCTATAATAAAACATAACCATTCTTAAGAACACTATAAAATATTCTTCTAAATAAGGAAAAAAATAGATGATAAACAATCGAAAGAACTATAATAGTCTTCATTTGTCTTCAAAAAAATAAATAATAGTCCTCATTTATATTTATTAATATAAAAATAAAAATAATTACATCGTTGAGTGAAAACAAAAATACATTTTAAAAATATTTTTGGGAATATTATTCGTGTATATTTCATTTACTAGATTTTAACAATCCGATTAGAAAAAGACATTTCTAAAGCATTTCCACACACTAAAATACACATTGACTAATTGAAATTTAATACCGACTGCGAGAGTTAATATCTCTAGATGATGAAATCCATGAAAAACCTAAAATAAATTAGGGTCATGCTAAACAGTGCCCCTGGGGCACTAGTTAAGCATACTAAAAAAGGAAACAAATGATAAAGTTAATGATGAGAGAGAATAACTTTTCACATCATTAAAACATTGAATGCACAATTTACGAGATAAAACTTCTATATTTGTATCCTTAACTAGTGCCCCGGGGGCACTGTTTAGCATTTTCCAATAAATTAATATAATTTTAATTAATTTATCAATGTGAGATTTTTTTCATTTGAAAAATAGTATCACTAGTGCAGAAAGGGGATTCCACTACCGGCCAAATAGACTTTCCACTACTGGCCGCGGCCGGTAGTAAACACACTCGTCGTTGTAAGTCAATACTTTCCACGACGGGTCTTTTTATACCCGTCGTGGTATGTCAGGTTTCTACTGTATTATTAATTAAATTTATGTGGATTCCACGTCGGTTTTTACAAATACCCGTAGTGGTATGTATGAGATTCCACTACGGGTATTTACAATATCCGTAGTGGTATGTATGGTTTCCAGTTTTTTATTTAAGAATTGGGATTCCACTACGGGTATTTACACATATCCGTAGTGGTATGTATGGTGTTCCAGTTTTTTTTAAAGAATTGGGGATTCCACTACGGGTATTTACGCATATCCGTAGTGGTATGTATGGTTTCCAGTTTTTTTTTAAAGAAATGGGGATTCCACTACGGGTCATTACCTTTACCCGTAGTGGTATGCTTAGTTTTCACGTCTGTTTATTATAAATATCAGTAGTGGTATGTTAGTTTTATTTTTATATTTTTTCGTTTTTTTGTTGCTTCCTGTGCATTCAATGAGTATGCAGCAACATACAAATACAAGTAGTGATTCAATGAGTATATATTGTAAGGAAATGGATCATATAGCAAAATAGTAAATTTTCTATTGGATGTGAATGTAAAAATTACACCAAACACAAATCCTAATAGTAATACTACTGCAATTATGCAGAACAATCCCAAAAAAACTTAATTCAGTAGAGTCAAGAAACAAATGCATCATCAACTCTTAATTCATCATTTGAGACAAAACAACTTAGATATTCTTAGATAGGGAATGGTTGAGTTCTAAGGCTTATAATGTCTACATTACTTAGCTAAGAAGCATAAAATCTTAACAATTTGCTGGACACAGTGTTGTTCTTAATTATAATTTTGCATATCAACATTATTAGCTAGGTTAGTACAACACATTATCACAGAATATTAATCATGCATGATGAATATGTAGAAATGTTAAATGGCCTACACACATACAACATGCCCAAGGATATAATAAGGAAAAAAAAAATCATACCTCTTATATACACTATCATCAATGCACCATGAGCCTATATTTTTTGCAATCTTTCTCAATCTTCATCAAACACAAACCTTCAATACCAATCTGTACCTGAAATCTAGAAATAGAGTTGGATTATAATATAACATAAAATTGAAACACCCAACTAGTAATAATGTACAACAAGTGTAAATAGTAATGGAAAAAAAAGAACACAAAACTAAAAAAATATATAATTTTAGCATTGAGATAGAAGAAACCACACAGTAGATTAATCTTCATTGAGTTTTAAAAAAATTAAGCCTGCTACTGATAGCATTGCAAACAGCTACAAGACACTTTGGCATTTCATCAAACAGTTGGAGGACAGTTAAAAGCATTGTAAATGAATACCTATCAGGGCATTGGATTGTTGCGATACTATGGGTGATGGTCACAATATCACTAACAACTAAATTGAAAATGGCAGATAATGGAAGAAAAGCACAAGAATTAATCACATAAGTGGTAACCTTAAAATTGTGAATCAAGTGGAAATTTACCTGTAGCAACACACTACTAGATGCTCAGAATTATAAGAGGTAGTAGAATAACTTGTCATAACTTTGCTTTTTATTAATTAGAAATCAAGCAAGTACTATAAACTTTGTACAAGCAAATCCTTCAGAACTGCTAATGGCATACAATTTGGAGTTCATAAATCTAGTGAGCACACCCTGCAATCACACATAAACTTGATGCAAATAAGAACTTATGTCTCCAAGCTATAGACTAATCTATTTATGATCTAAAATCCACAAAAGTAAACACAGTAGATGTAGCCACGAAAACAAAAAATGCAGGGAACCAAATCACACAGTCAGGAAAGCAGAGAACCAAATCTCACAGCCAAAGACAAGGAAAAACGCAGAAAAAACAAGAAAAATAGCAGAGCGGACTACATAAGCTTTTGGAGGCATAAAATCGACACCACCTCCACACTGAGCCTACTACCACAAACCATCCCTGAGACATCACATATGAAATATATTAAAATGAAATATGATCGAGCATAAAATCGAGCATAAATACCAATATATCTCATACATCCTTGAGCGCATTCAACAGGAAACTCAATACCTATGCTTACCATGTAAACATCTCAAATCAATCTATGTGAAACAGCGACTGGGTTTATGATGAGAATCGAAGAAACGGCGGCTTGAGTTCAACGGTGATGAGAACTGAAGGTTGATGGAAGGGAATCGTTGACGGCGAACAAAAGGGAATCGAGGACGGGATGAAATCGTTGACAACGAATGAAAAAGGGGTCGGCCGTCTAGGGTTTGGAGAATGAAACCGAATCAAAACGAAGAGATTGGAGAATGATTGAAGAAATTGGGAATGATTGGATTCAATGAAGATGGCGCTTTGGGATTTTTAGGGATTTGGCGATTTGGGGCTTCGCATAAGGGATGAATGAAGAGGAATGAACAAATTAATTAATTAATGAACATTCCACTACCGGTGAATACCAAATCGGTAGTGAAATACAATTAAAACAAATTTCAACGTAATTACGACATTGCCACCGTGTCTACTTTCCACTACGGATTTAGCAAAGCCGGTAGTGAAATCCCTTGTCTCTGAACTTTCCACTACCGTTTTCAAAATATCAGTAGTGGAATCCTTTGGTCAAATGTATTTCACTACTGGTATTCACATACCGGTAGTGGTATCTCCAAACCAAAAGTCATTTTTCTACTAGTGTATATATAGTTTACCATTACTTTGTCTTAAGTTCTAGGCGGGGTGGGGGGAGGGAGAGGGAGAGAGAGAGAGAAAATTTATTAGCGTTGTTGAGCGGAGAACGAGTGATCATTTCCCATCGCACTATGCCTCAATAATATCCTTAAACATATATCGTATTTTTATACTCAAATAAATTAAATAAAATCAATCTTATAAACAATTGAAAAAAAAATAGACAACTCTATAAATAATATAAAATGAAAAATGGCATAGAAAACCTTCAAAAGAAAAAGGATATAAGCAAATAAATATGATTGAAAATGCCATTTGATGCTCATGTGTGGAGATTATTTTTTTGTGATACAGTGACAAAAAAAAGTAAGTTTGAGGATAGGAACGTGATCAAATAGATTGATATTCATTAAAAAAATAATATAGAATTAACAATTTTTGTTGTTGATGAAATCACTATAGAATCATGTAACGAAGATGAGAGAGAGACCATTTGATGCTCACGTGTGGAGATTGTTTCTTTGTGATACGGTAACAAAAAAAAGTAAGTTTGAGGATAGGAACGTGATCAAAGTAGGTTGATATTCACTAAAAAAAACAATATGAAATTAACAACTATTTTTTGTTGATGAAGTCCTGTAAGAGAGACGAGAGAGAGATAACGAGAATCTCTCAGTGATGTAGAATGAGAAACGGGAAGCACTTCGAGATTTTAATTTTAGCTACGGTTTAACCGTGGCTAACTATTTTCCGAAAATCTTTTTCAATCATTCCGGTTTGCAATTTTATCGGAAATTGTAAGCTAAATGTTCCGAAAAATGTTCAACTTTTCCACGATTTAATCGTGGCTAAATTTCATAACTCATTTTTTAAGTTTTTGATTTGTAACTTTGACTAAATATTGGGTAAAGTTAAATAATAAAAAGGATCAAATAAGAATATTGAATTGTTTGTAGTGATGGATTAAATGTAAACGCGGGAGGTTAATTTTTCCAAACATGATCCCTTATAGTTTGTCTAATATTAGCCCACAATATTTTTATTAAAAAATGATCAATAAGCAAATATGCATTTCTTCCACATAGATAAATTTTTTTCCGAATGCACGAGTCTTTAAACTAGTACTTATTCAAATCCACGTCTTGGGGATCGCGACCCCTTGTTTAATATCCTTGTAATCTTTTTTCTTTGGGGTTTAGTCGCTCTCTTTTTACCAAAAAAAAAAAACTAATACAATTTTTTTTTAACAAGCAAAACTAATACAAATTTTATTCAAAGGTCTTTGATCAACCACGTATAACTGTAATTAATTAGATGGATTGAGTGTGGGATTGGTAAGATAATTAGTGTGGGATTGTGAATCAATGACCAAGAAAAAAAGTATTACCTATAGTAGTCCTCCTAATCTGGACTCAAGACTAGGGATGTCAATGGATATTCATGGGCGCAGATAGTATAATATGTGTGTCCACTCCATTATATAAATATGATATCTATGGATTTTGAGGTATCCGTGGATATTAACAGACATCTATTTATGATAATTTTTTAAATTTTGTTTTTCTTTCTAATTATACCTAAAATTTCTAAAAAGAAGTAAAAAAAAATATTAACGCGTAATAATATTCATACATTTCACTTTCAATTTACAACAATGTCACCACATTTATTTTTCTTCTTTTACGAAAACTTAATATAATATTTATATATTTCTCTTTTAAAAAATAATATACATACATTTCTAACTAAAATAAAATTCATCATAAAGTTATGCGAAATATAAAAGCCTCTTTTATATTTAATAACTAAGGATATTTAAGTAATTTTTTATTTATTAGCGGGTATGAATATCCGCGGACGTGAATACCATTAAATCCGTATCCGTATCCTTTAAGTATCGAGTAATTAAAATATCAATTTATTTCATCCGTGAATATCTATTAAGTTATCCGCCCCGTATCCGTGACGGATTTTATCCGCGGATGCGGATATGGATATTTTTGTCATCCCTACTCAGGACCACCTTAGAATCAGGTTCATATATCTCCTAAGGTCTCTTAAGTGTAGTTTTAGTCGGTATTATTACATGGACCAAAGGTTGAATCTAAATTTTTCATTTCTCTATATTTAAAATGTGAGTTTATCTACTAGATATATATATTTTTTTAAATCAGGTCCATATTTGGGGACCATAAAATTGATATATAAAAACCCAAACCTAAAGTAACACACACATGCTACCATCTTTAGTTTCTCATGGATCAAGCTACCATCATAGAGTTTCACAACCCTTATTCTAAAATCACCTTCATGGTCTTCTTTATGTTCTTCTTGGTGCTACTCAAAATAGTTAAAAAATGGAGTAATAAAAATTCCAATGTCAATTTACCACCAGGACCATGGACATTGCCCCTCATAGGTAACATGCATCAGATTATTATGAGCAGCCCATTGCCCCATCACTGCTTCAAAAAATTGGCAGAGAAATATGGATCATTAATGCACCTAAAATTAGGAGAAGTAACATACATAATAGTCAGTTCACCAGAAATGGCCAAAGAGATTATGAAAACACATGACCTAACCTTTTGTGATAGGCCAAACCTTCTTTTATCCACAATACTTACTTATAATGCTACAGATATTGTATTTTCTACCTATGGAGAACATTGGAGGCAATTACGAAAGATATGCATTATAGAGCTATTAAGTGAAAAACGTGTCCAATCATTTAGGTCCATAAGAGAAGAAGAGGGTTCAACACTAGTTAAATCAATTTCTTCAAGGGAAGGATCAATTGTTAATCTCAATCATGAGATTTTCTCAATGATAGGTGGGATAACGACGCGAGCAGCTTTTGGGAAAAAGAGCATACATCAACAAGTGTTTAAATCAAAACTGAGTGAAGTAATAGGCCTATTGGGAGGATTTTGTATTTCGGATTTGTATCCTTCTATTAAAATGCTTCAAAGGGTGAACTTATCGAAGACTAAAATGGAAAAACTTCAAAGAGAGCTTGATATGATAATGCAAGACATCATCAATGATCACAAAAGTAGTCATAGAGAAGAAAACAAGGATGAAGATCTAGTTGATGTTCTTCTCAAGATTCAACAAGAAAATGATCACTCACAATATCCCTTGACTGACGACATTATTAAAGCTGTAATCCAGGTTAGTCTACAACCAAACATGCTAACACATTTACTTTCATATTATTTTCCATAATGGTTTAAAAATGTTCATGTGTTCAAAAGTACAAGTTCTCGGAGAAAAATCGAAGAGTATTTTGACTAATCATAGTATTTTGGATAGTACATCTAATTAATAACTTCTTTTTTCAGTTGTATTGTTTAAAAAATGCATGGATGGTTTATATAATAGATAATGTTAATCCATTTACAGGACATGTTTGCTGCTGGTATTGGAACATCGTCAGAGGTTGTGTTATGGGGGATGTCTGAGATGGTAAAGAATCCAAATGTAATGGAAGCAGCACAAGCTGAGGTAAGAAGAGTGTTTGATAAAAAGGGGTATGTTGATGAGACAGAGATGCACCAATTGATATACTTAAAGTCTGTCATCAAAGAAACATTGAGGTTGCATCCTCCTATTCCATTGTTGATTCCAAGAGAAAGTAGGAAGCGATGCCAAATCGATGGGTATGATATCCCAACTAAGACAAGGGTTGCTGTCAATGTTTGGGCGATTGGACGAGATCCAAAGTATTGGGTTGAAGCTGAGAGTTTTAAACCCGAGAGATTTATTAATAGCAAAATTAATTTTAAAGGTACAAACTTTGAATACATACCGTTTGGTGCTGGAAGAAGGATATGTCCAGGCATTACATTTGGCTTACCCAACGTCGAAATGCCTCTTGCTCAGTTACTTTACCACTTTGATTGGAAGCTTCCCAATAAAATGAAGAATGAAGAACTAGATATGACCGAGTTATTTGGGATTACATTACGAAGAAAACACGACCTATACTTGATTCCTTTTACTCGTCGTCTTTGATATGCATTGCCTAAGCAATAAGTTCAAAAGTATTTAAGTTTTCTCCCATGAAGAAGTATGATGTTCCTATAATAAAGTTTGTATTTGTAGGATTTATTACAACTAAGTTTACTATATGCTACAAACAAATAATTTGTCCTAAAAATGCCTATTTTAATTTCACTAGCCACCAAGAAATCTAAATCAATACCTGCTTCCTGTTCCAGCCACTATCTCTGACCACAAATCCCATAATTAAGGCACTCCAAGAGAGAACATCTTGCTCATGCATTTTAGCAAACATCTGGAGTGTAGAATTGAGAAAACCAAATTTTCACCAAAATTAATTTGAGAAACCAAACAATGTAACACTGTAGCAACCTATTCCATTGGTTTCACTATTTTACAACGAGTTTTGATTTTTGGGCCAGTAAAATAAAATCACTTATTTTCATTCCTACAAAAAAAAATTCTTCTGTTCATCCATAATGAGCAAAATTTTAACAATTTTTAACCATAATATGAACTTATATAGGTTTAACATGATATATAGAACATTTTAAATATAAAAATATCATAATATTCACAATAATCATGTCATGTCATGTAGACGATCTTGACATGAAGTACATTAGAAATGGAGTGAAAAGTCAATCTCAATATGATAAGATCAAATGCAAAAGTCATGACCCTCCGCGTAAATCTTGGACTTGTTGGACATTTCTAATATATTTGTCTATTAATTAACTTTGAAAAATAACACAATACAACTAATATATAATTTCTCTCATAATACTAGCAAAAAACACCAAAATTGTTAGGTTGGACGTCGTGATCCGGATTCAAATCAAAAATCTCACAATTATGTGAATTTAATTTTAATGGATTAATACTTCATCTAAGATCTAAAAAAAAAATGAATTTAATTTATATATATGTGTAATTACACATGAATCTATTTGATTGAAGACAATTTGAATGATTTGAAAATTAGAAATGATCGAGTTCTTAATATTGAACTTTAGATTTGATGGTGATTTAAAGTGAAATTTAAGAATTTTGTCCCATAAGTCCTAGCTCAACTGGCAAAAATGCTGAAATTATTAGGCTAGACGTCATGACCCGGATTCGAACCCGGGATCTCACAATTATATGTGAGTTTAATTTCAGTGGATTACCACTTCATCTAAGACCAACCAAAAAAAAGAAATTTAAGAATTTTTATCGTAATTTTAATATGTGGTATGCAAACCCTTTAATTTGTTTAGGGCTTCTTGATATGCTTTTTTTAGCACTCTTAATGGAGCCATTTTCTGATACGGAAGAGGGCGCCTCAGCTCGACATTCTATCCCAAGGATTTCACATTGGTCCCTTAAAGAAAAAAAGGTCTGAATAGGTCCCTTAAAGACATCTTCGTTAATCAATTTGGTCCTTTCCGTCCATTTTTTCGAGGATCATACTGATTAACGAAGATGTCTTTGAGGGACCAAACTGATTAACGGAGATGACTTTAAGGGACCTATTCGGACTTTTATTTTCTTTAAGGGACCTATTCGGTCATTTTTTTCTTTAAGCGACCAATGTAAAACCAAAAATGTCTTTAAGGACCATTTTACTAATTAAGCCTATTTTTTATTATATATGGTTCCTTGATTTATTAAAAAAAAAAAGGCACATGACGTGTTGAGTGTGATTAATTGGTGCAATAATGGAAAAGAATAATTCTTCCATTGTTGCTTATTTTATCTTGCTAATTAATCATGGACACTCTAGCCTCGTGAATCATGTTAATATTAATATTGGTCAGTGTAGTTGATGGTCAGCAAATCCGTCATTGAGTAATTCACAGAGGGAGGTTTGTACTTGTAGGCGCTTTGATACTTAAGTCAGTTCAGAGTTGAAAGACACAAATATGAGAGTTAGGTTAGAATGAATTGAGTATCTGGCATTAAGGCCCACCTGATATGAGTGTGTGACCACATGTAATTTCTTTGGTCTAAAGACAATGTAAGAATATCTCGTCTTTAGCATACCTTCATCTAGACTATGTGTGTGTTTGGTTCTGAGTTAGATATAATTGATTTTGACAAAATTGAGTTTGACATAATTGATTTTAGTTAAAAGTGAGTTTGACAAAATTGATTTATGTTTGGATATTTTAATATTAAAGTGATTCTTAGCAATTTATAATGTTTGGATAGTTTGAATTAAAATTGCTTTTAAATGTCTAATTACCAAAATGGGTTTTCAATTCTATTTATAACTTTGTCAAAAAAAAAAATCTATTTATAACTAATAAATTTTTTTAAAACCAATGGTCAACATTAAAAGAATTACATTTGAAAAAAAAGAAGAATTACATTTGAAAACATTATCACAAAAATATCGGCACTGAAAATTATTTAATGTTATGTAACTTTTGTTTTATGTTTTTCTACTTTTTTTAGATAAATAATATTTTGTTTTATTCATTATCAATAAAATATTGCTAAATAAATGTATTGTTGAGTAAAAACATTTGACTTATTAAACAAAAAAATGAATACAATGGGCCTTCAGAACAAAACGAGCCCATTTCTCATCTTCCCTAACCTAAAGATTTGTTGTCACTGTAGCGCACATGAAAACTAATCGCAGGAGGAAGAACAGAAAAAATTTGCAGCAAGAATACTGAACCAGGAAGAAGAATAGTTACAATTATATCAAGAAAGAAGACTAGTTATGGCTATTTTGAATGGCAATAGAGGAATAAAGTGAAGATGTGTCACTGTCATCCAACATTAAAACTTGAATTCGCGTTAGATCTAACGCAGAAGCTCCGATTTTTGGCTTCAGTCAGACTCGCGTTTTGGCTCTAAACGTAGATCTACAAATTCACGTTTGAGTTTGTCCAAACATCACAGGAAAAGCTGGAATCGCGTTTGGGGGGGAAAACTCGCGTTTGGAGCGTTTTGACGCGGAACCAAACAGACGCTATATATATTCTAGTTTAGTTCCTCCAGGATAAAGCTACAATCATGGTGCTTCACAACCCTTTTTCCAATATCACCTTAATGGCCTCCTTTCTCTTCATCTTGGTGTTATTCAGAATAGTTAAAAGATGGAGGTGTAACAATTCCACCATCAATTTACCACCAGGACCATGGACACTACCCTTCATAGGAAACATACATCAGGTAATCAGTAGCTCATTGCCTCATCACTGCTTCAAAGATTTGGCAGATAAATATGGACCCTTAATGCACCTAAAACTAGGAGAGGTATCATACATAATAGTTAGTTCACCAGAAATGGCCAAAGAGATTATGAAAACAAATGACCTTACCTTTTGTGATAGGCCAAACCTTTTTTTGTCCACAATACTTAGTTACAATGCTACTGATATTGCCTTCTCTACATACGGAGAATATTGGAGGCAACTACGAAAGTTATGTGTTATAGAGCTATTAAGTGTGAAGCGTGTTCAATCATTTAGGTATGTAAGAGAAGAAGAAGTTTTGAATCTTGTTAAATCAATATCTGCAAGTGAAGGATCAGTTGTTAATCTCACTCAAAAGATTTTTTCAACGACATATGGGATAACAGCGCGGACAGCTTTTGGTAAAAGGAATATACATCAAGAAGCGTTCAAATTAGCAATGGAGGAAGCTTTGAGCCTGTTGGGAGGAGTTTGTATTGTTGATTTGTATCCTTCTATTAAAATACTTCGAAGGGTGAGTAGGGCGAAGACCAAACTTGAAAAGGCTCAAAGAGCTCTGGATATGATATTGCAAGACATCATCGATGATCATAAAAGAAGTCGTAGAGAAGAAAGCAAGGATGAAGATCTAGTTGATGTTCTTCTTAATATTCAACAAGAAAATTATCACTCACAGCATCCCTTGACCGATGATAATTTGAAAGCAGTCATCCAGGTTAGTCTAAAATCAAACATGTTAACAAGTCTATTATAACAATCATAGTACTCCCTTTGTGACATTTTATAAACAAATTTCACATGTTTAGGTTCATTGCATAATTAATGTATCTGAGCTGTATTATAATCCAGATACATTAATTATGCAATGAACTTAGAAAGGTGAAATTTACATATAAAATGTCACGTAGGGAGTATTTTGGGGAGAACATTAAATTAATAACTTATTTTTGTTGTGTTGTATGAAAGAAAATGCATTCTGGGTTAGATAATAGATAATGTTATGTTAATTCATTTACAGGACTTGTTCACTGGTGGTGGCGAAACATCGCCAGGGGCTGTATTATGGGGAATGTCTGAGATGGTAAAAAACCCAAAAGTGATGGAAGAAGCACATGCTGAGGTAAGAAGAGTTTTTGATGGAAAGGGTTTTGTGGACGAGACAGAATTACACCAATTGATATACTTAAAGTCTGTCATCAAAGAAACTATGAGGCTACATCCTACCCTACCACTGTTAGTTCCAAGAGAAAGTAGAGAGAGATGCCAAATCAATGGATATGAGATCCCAGCAAAGACTAGGGTCATGGTTAACGCTTGGGCTATTGGAAGAGATCCAAAGTATTGGGTTGAAGCTGAGAGTTTTAAACCTGAAAGGTTTGTAAATAGCCCTATTGATTTCAAAGGCACAAACTTTGAATATATACCATTTGGTGCGGGAAGGAGGATCTGTCCTGGCATTGAATTTGCCATATCCATCGTTGAACTACCTCTTGCTCAGTTACTTTACCACTTTGATTGGAAACTTCCCAATGGAATGAAGAATGAAGAACTTGATATGACTGAGTCATTTGGGATTACTGTAGGAAGAAAACAGGATCTATGTTTGATTCCAATTACTCGTCGTACTTAATACATATGTTGCCTAAAAATACATGTTAACAAGTGTTAAATTTGCTTATACTATTTCAGTATTTGGCAATTGGAGAATATTTTGATATAATGTATGATGCTCCTAATATGCAATTGTAAAAGGTTGAAGTATGGTTGTACAATGTTGTATGAAGAATGATTCTAACTTCTAAGTAATCAATTTCACATGAGGAACAACTTTGTTTCACATACTAGTTATGAAATTTAAGTCTTCCTATCTATTACTGTCAATAAATTCAAAATAAATAGCGTGAGCCCCTCCAAATTTAGTCATCTGGACGCCGAGAATAAATAGTGTTTCCTACTTGTCCAGATTGATAAATTTGGAGGGATGTGGGTTTTAAGAACACAGTCAGAGATAAATAGGGTTTCGGGAGAAAAGTGTAGGTTTGTGAAAGTAGAACAAGGGTGGGATTTGAAAAGTGAGAACTCGGGGCTTGGGAATGTGAGATGCGCGTTATAGCTTCATAAAAGCATGATGGTGGTTGCACAGACACATTGGAGGAACTGTCGTGATCACACATTGGAGACACATTGACAGATTTCAAGTCTCCGGTAATTGGAATAGCTTATGGAAAGTTAAAGCACCTCCAAAGATTCAACAATTCTTGTACAGAATGTTTACCAACGCGAACCAGACTGCATTATTGTCAAGTGAAGTGTTCCATAATTTTTCTGATCAGCTCTGCAGAGACTGTAAATGACTGGCACATTTTATTCGGCCACGGGACAAGCAGAAATTATTGAGAGAGGGCGCGGACTGTCACGGATTCTGCAGAAGCGTCTGCAAAGTTGTTCGAATGTAAAAGATGTTCTAAAGAATGTGTGTAGTAAGGACAATAGGATAGGTGTTGGCTGGACATGTTCCTATGGTTGTGTCGGTGTTGTGGAATAATAGGAATAATTGGCTTTGGAGAAGCATACCAAGGGTTAAAATAAAAAGTATGAGTAAAATATTATGTACCAATAAATATATTGTCAACTATTTTACCTTAGAATCACCTATAGTAGTCCCCCTAACATGGACTTAGCTAGGACCACCTTAGAATCAGGTCCATATATCTCATATGTGTAGTTTTAGTTGTTAAACTACTAGCGACATTTTTTACGGGGACTGGAGTTTGAATCTCAGATTTTTTACTTCTCCACGTTTAGATTGAGTGTGGGATTGGTAGGATAATGAGTGTAGGATTGTGAATGAATGACTAAGAAAAAATATATTACATATAGTAGTCCCCTTAATATGGACTTAGGACCACCTTAGAATCAAGTCCATATATCTCATAAGTGTAGTTTTTGTTGGTAGTAACTACCAAAGACATTGTTAAAGGGACCGAAATTTGAATCTCAGATTTTTTTACTTCTTCACATTTAAAGTGTGTTTTATTTTTTCTTGACACAATTAAAGTGTGCGTCTAACTATTAGACTATTAAAAAAAAGAAATTAAGGTCCATATTAGGTGACCCTAAAATTGATATATAAAGAACCAAAACCTAAAGTAATACACACATATGCTACCATCTTTAGTTTCTCATGGATCAAGCTACCATAATAGAGTTTCACAAAACCTTTTCGAAAACCACCTTCATGGCCTTCTTTATCTTCCTATTGGTGCTACTCAAAATAGTTAAAAAAAGGAGTAATAATAGTTCCAATGTCAATTTACCACCAGGACCATGGACATTGCCTTTCATAGGAAACATGCATCAGATTATTATGAGCAGTTCATGGCCCCATCACTGCTTCAAAAAATTGGCAGAGAAATATGGACCCTTAATGCACCTAAAATTAGGAGAAGTATCATTCCTAATAGTTACTTCACCAACAATGGCAAAAGAGGTTATGAAAACACATGACCTCCGTTTTTGTGATAGGCCAAACCTTCTTTTGTCCACAATATGGAGTTACAACAATACTGATATTATATTCTCTCCATATGGAGAATATTGGAGGCAATTACGAAAGATATGCGTTATAGAGCTGTTAAGTGAAAAACGTGTCCAATCATTTAGGTCCATAAGAGAAGAAGAGGGTTCAATACTAGTTAAATCAATTTCTTCAAGTGAAGGATCAATTGTTAATCTCAATCATAAGATTTCCTCAATGATAAGTGGGATAACAACGCGAGCAGCTTTTGGGAAAAAGAGCATACATCAACAAGTGTTTAAATCAAAAATGAGTGAAGTAATAGCCCTATCGGGAGGATTTTGTATTGTTGATTTGTATCCTTCTATTAAAATGCTTCAAAGGGTGAGTTCGGCGAAGACTAAAATGGAAAAAATTCAAAGAGAGCTTGATATGATATTGCAAGACATCATCAATGATCACAAAAGTAATCATAGAGAAGAAAGCAAGGATGAAGATCTAGTTGATGTTCTTCTCAAAATTCAACAAGAAAATGATCCCTCACAACATCCCTTGACTGATGATGGTATTAAATCAGTCATTCTGGTTAGTCTACAACCAAACCAAACATATTAACACATTTATTTTCATATTTTCGATACTTATTTAAAAATGTGCATATGTTTAGAAGTAAGAGTTTTTTTGAGAAAACTGAAGGTGTATTGTATAAAAACAGCATGCAGGTTTATATAATAGATAGTACTGTTAATCCATTTACAGGACATATATGCTGCTGGTACTGAAACATCGTCAGAGGTTATATTATGGGCGATGTCTGAGATGGTAAAGAACCCAAAAGTAATGGAAGTAGCACAATCTGAGGTAAGAAGAGTGTTTGATAAAAAGGGGTATGTGGATGAGACAGAGTTGCACCAATTGATATACTTAAAGTCTGTCATCAAAGAGACGCTGAGATTGCATCCTGTTGTACCATTGTTGCTTCCGAGAGAATGTAGGGAGCGATGCCAAATCAATGGGTACGATATTCCGGTCAAGACAAGGGTTGCTGTCAATGTTTGGGCGATTGGACGAGATCAAAGGTATTGGGTTGAAGCTGAGAGTTTTAAACCCGAGAGATTTGTTAACAGCGAATTTAATTTTAAAGGTACAAACTTTGAATACATACCATTTGGTGCTGGAAGGAGGATATGTCCTGGCATTACATTTGGCTTACCCAACGTTGAATTGCCTCTTGCTCAGTTACTTTACCACTTTGATTGGAAGCTTCCCAATAAAATGAAGAATGAAGAACTAGATATGACAGAGTCATTTGGGGCTACATTACGAAGAAAACATGACCTATGCTTGATTCCTTTTACTCGTCATCTTTGACATGTGTTGCCTAATTAGCAAGCAAGTTCACAAAGCATTTAAGTTTTCGTATACTACTTTCAACGTTTAGTAATTGAACAATGGCTGTGATGAAAGCAAGCAAATACATAGTAATTTATAGTAATTTTCAGTTACTGATAGCATAAATGATTTTTTATAATAAATTTTTAGTTACTGATAATTGAATTTTGGTTTCTTAGTTATGTATGATCTTTAAAGCCTATAAACTTCTTGTTTGTTCTGAAAAAAAAACAACATTTTTTGTCAGTTTGTAGTTTATTATACGAGGGGGATTAACTTTGATTTGACTAAATATTATTTGCCTACTTTATTAATTGACTTGTGTGGGTCCCTCCAAATTTACTCATCTGGACGCGAGAATAAATAGTGTTTTTCACTCGTCCAGATTGATAAATTCGGAGGGATGTGGGTTTTAAGAACACAGGGTTTTGGGAGAAAAGTGCATGATTATGAAGGTGAGAAAGCGGGGCTTGGGAAAGTGACATGCATGTTATTATAGCTTCATAAAAGTTGTGGTTGCACAGAAATGTGGCAGGAACTGTCGTGATCAAAGAACAAAGACAGTTTTGAGGGAGATGTCGCAGGTTTGGTGTCACAAAGTACAAAGTTTCTTGGTTGCAAAACTTCTCAAAGCTAGGAATTTCCTTAACTCTTGAATTGCCGTAGATGGCGGATTGGGAGATGGGTAGCAAAATTAGTGTGATGTCTTATTCGTGGTTGCGTTCCCTGCGTTATGGATGCACACTACTCAAATTCAAGGTGTGTTTAACATATTGACCAATTGATGATTATAGGTGAAAAGAGGTGGGGTGCACATATGATTCGGTCTATGTTTTACGGATCAGATTGCTACTGAAATCCTTGCAGTATCTCTCCTTGATTCAGTTTAGGAGGATTCGTTGGTGTTGAGTAAGGATCAGAATGGGATATATTCGGTTAAGTCCGGATATAATAAAAACATGCGGAATTGGGGATGCTTTGACAGATTTCAAGTCTCCGGTAATTGGAATAGCTTATGAAAATTAAAGCACCTCCAAAGACTTGACATTTCTCTTGTAGCGCATTGTAGAAAATCTTTACCAATGCAAACTAGACTGCAGCATCTTGAAGTGCAGTGTCCGATAATTTGTCTGATATTCTCTGCAAAGGTTGAAGATGACTGGCACGTTTTATTCGACTGTTGGACAAGCAGAAATTGGTGGGCGGCAGGACTGTCACAGATTCGGCAGCAGCGTCTGCAAAATTGCGGAATATAATAGGAATAATTGGCTTTGGAATGCGGAAAAAAATTCTTCTACTCATATTGTTGATCATGGTTCCATAATGTGGCAAGATTGGAATAAAGTTCACGAAAATCAGAATAGCAGCAGATTTAGTTTGGGGCTGATGGTTCTGCATTTGGACAAGTGCATGCTGCATTTGATATGTTGAAGTGCGATTTCGAACATATAATTCTACCCTTCTTAGAACTTAGTTGTGTAAGATTGGTAATTTTCGGCAAGCAATATATGGCTGCATTGAGAATATGACATAAAATATGTGTAAAATCCAAAAAATATTTAGCCTAAACAAATGGAATATGACTCGGCCTAAAAAATTATTCTCATGGTTGGTGCATGAGAGAAAAAGTATTCTTATCAATATTCTGCTTTAGAACGTGTATCTTTATGTTTATGTTTATGATAATGTTGGATTAATTTTATAATAGTACTTGTATTGTATTAATTATCATGTCTGCATTGTCAAGATTATCAAGTGAGTTTTTTATTCTTCTTTAGTTCCTCATAGATCAAGCTACTATCATGGAAATTCACAATAATTTTTCTTTTATTATTACCTTCATTTCCTCCTTTCTCTTCCTTTTGGTGCTATTCAAAATAGTTACAAGATGGAGTGATATCAATTTACCACCAGGACCATGGAAATTGCCCTTCATAGGAAACATACACCAGATTATCAGCAGCTCACTGCCTCATCGCCGCTTCCAAAATCTGGCCAAGAAATATGGACCTTTAATGCACCTAAAATTAGGAGAGGTATCATACTTAATAGTTAGTTCACCAGAAATGGCGAAAGAGATTATGAAAACACATGATATCAACTTTTGTGATAGGCCAAACCTTCTTTTGTCAACACTATGGAGTTACAATGCTACGGATATAGTCTTCGGTACATACGGAGAACACTGGAGACAACTCAAAAAGATATGCGTTGTTGAGCTATTAAGTGAAAAACGCGTTCAATCATTTAGGTCCATAAGAAAAGAAGAGGTGTCGAATCTTGTTAAATCAATATTTGAAAGTGAAGGTTCTGTTGTTAATTTCACTCAAAAGATTATCTCATTGACAAATGGGATTACAGCGCGTGCAGCTTTTGGAAAAAGGAATAGACATGAAAAAGTGTTCATATCAGCAATGGAGGAAATATTAAGACTATTTGGAGGATTTTGTATTGCAGATTTGTATCCGTCTATTAAAATGCTTCAAATGTTGAGTTTGTCGAAGAACCAACTTGTAAAACTTCAAAGAGAGTTTGATATCATAATGCAAGACATTATTGATGACCACAAATGCAGTCACAAGGAAGCAGGCAAGGAAGATGATCTAGTAGATGTTCTTCTCGAGATTCAACGAGAAAATGATCGCTCACAACATGTCTTGACCGATGAAAATATAAAATCAATCATCCAGGTTAGTCTACAACCAAACATGTTAGTTTATCTCAAAATTTAAAGACTTAATTTTTCCGTTGCGTTGTAGGGAAGAAAATGCATGCTGGTTTAGATAATAGATAGTGTTAACTTTAATCCGTTTGTAGGACATGTTCGCTGCTGGTACAGAACCATCGTCACAGGTTGTGCTATGGGGGATGTCTGAGATGGTAAAGAATCCAAAGGTAATGGAAGAAGCACAAGCCGAGGTAAGACGAGTGTTTGATAAAAAGGGGCATGTAGATGAGACAGAGATGCACCAATTGATATACTTAAAGAATGTCGTCAAAGAAACACTGAGGTTGCATCCTACTGCGCCGTTGTTAGTTCCAAGAGAAAGTAGGGAGACATGCCAAATCAATGGTTATGTTATCCCAGCTAAGACAAGGGTCTTGGTCAATGCTTGGGCTATTGGAAGAGATCCAAGGTATTGGGATGATGCTGAGAGTTTTAAACCCGAGAGGTTTTTTAATAGTCCGATTGATTTTAAAGGCACGGACTTTGAATACATACCATTTGGTGCGGGAAGGAGGATGTGTCCAGGCATTGCATTTGGCTTGCCTAACGTTGATCTGCCTCTTGCTCAGTTACTTTACTACTTCGATTGGAAGCTTCCCAATAAAATGAAGAATGAAGAATTAGATATGACGGAGCTATTTGGACTTGGTGTAGGAAGAAAACATGACCTATGCTTAATTCCTATTACTCGTCGTCCTTAATATATGTATTTGCCTAAACAAAAAATTGAAATTTACAGGTGTTTAATTTTTTCATAGTACTTTCAGCAATTAGCTATTGGAGAATGATTGTGATAAAGGTAGCAAATACCATTAATTTATCCCAATAATGTGTACAAGTACAATGTTCCTAATAATGGTATGATAGTTATGAAATCCAAGTGATCTTCCTTTCTGTTACTGTTAGTAATTTCACAATAAAAGACTATATAAACTACACTATTTATCCATCATAGTAGAATCTCAGTTTGTGCAAACATGGCCGAATGATGCAGTTCCTGATGTAGTTGCAATGCGGCGATACATGTGACTCAAGATCTAAACTCAATTTCTATGCGATTCCGTTGCAGAGGCTACCACATCTGCAATATTGCGGCTGTAATTGCAGATATGTACCACAATTTGAAACTTTGGCATAGACAACCTCATGTTGACCAAATCCAAACTCATTTGCTATATTATGAAATGCAAAATCAAGAAACTTGTGCAATCCATACAACTAGCTAACTCTTGTCCATCAACTTATCCTTTCACAAAACAAAAAAATCCAAAATTTCTAATTTCTTTACACAATCCAACAGAACAGGCACAAGTGATGCCTAATAATTCAGTACAATAAGTTTTAGAGTTAATCAAGGTTAAGACACAGGACCCTAAAAACGGCATTAATAACAATTTTTATGTTTTGAGGGTTAGAGGTCCTTTCCCTTAACTTTTTGTTTATGGAAATTCGGTATTCAGCTTAATGACTAACTAATCTGAGAGATTAATCTCACCGTCCACTAGCAGGATTCACTTACCTTTTCCGTTATTATCACCTCTAAATTCATATTTTATTCTTGCAACATCCAAATTGCATGTGCATTACAATTCTATAGTGTTTGTGTTAATGCACTTATCTTTTTAGTGCTTACCTCTATCTAATGGACCTATATCTGTCTTCAACATCCTCTCCACCAAGATATACTAAATAGTAAATACTATGAAGACAACTAGTGCTCTAGCAACTATAACTTAAACAATATTCTACACAGGTATATGCCTTGTCAAGTGTCTACAAATTAATAGAAAGTAGCATATATAATAATTGAATATACATGTTAACTATTACTATTAAATGTCAAGAAAAGCTTTTTGCAGTCTTTACCTCATTTATAATTAAACATGACAAGGAAACAACTAGCCAAACTAAAGTGGTCATGGTCATGGCACTTCTAGTCCTTTTCTTTGGATCATGATGGATCATCCATGATACCTGTCATTGTACTATGCATTAGAAAGTATACCTTTATGTTAATATTGTATTGTATTGATTTTATATTAGTATTTGTATTGTATTAGTTAACATGTCTGCATTATCTTGAAATGCAGGTGATCATTTAGAGTACTATTTTGCAGAGATAACTTGATCATCAAGGCATTCTTTTTTAGTTCCTCTAGATCAAGATACCATCATGGATCTTCAGAACCCTTTTTCTAATATAACCTTTATGGCTTCCTTTCTCTTCCTCTTGGCATTGTTCAAAATAGTTACAAGATGGAGTTGCAAAAATTCCACTACCAATTTGCCACCAGGACCATGGACACTGCCCCTCATAGGAAACATACACCAAATTATCAGCAACTCATTCCCTCATCACTGTTTAAAAAAATTGGCAGAGAAATATGGACCTTTGATGTACCTAAAACTTGGTGAGGTACCATACATAGTAGTTAGTTCACCATCAATGGCCAAAGAGATTATGAAAACACATGACCTTAGCTTTTGTGATAGGCCAAACCTTCTTTTGTCCACAATATTTAGTTACAATGCTACTGATATTATATTCTCTATATATGGAGAACATTGGAGGCAACTACGAAAGATATGTGTTATAGAGCTATTAAGCGTAAAGCGTGTCCAATCATTTAGGTCCATAAGAGAAGAAGAGGTGTCAGATCTTGTCAAATCAATATCTGCAAGTGAAGGATCAGTTGTTAATCTCACTCATAAGATTTTCGCAATGACATATGGGATAACAGCGCGTGCGGCTTTTGGTAAAAAGAGCAAACACCAACAAGCGTTCAAATCAGCGTTACAGGAAATAGTATTTTTGTTGGGAGGAAATTGTATTGTTGATTTGTATCCTTCTATTAAAATGCTTCAAAGGGTGAGTTGGGCGAAGATCAAAATGGAAAAACTTCACAAAGAGATTGATATGATTTTGCAAGACATCATCGACGATCACAAAAGAGTTCAAAATGAAGAAACCAAGGATGAAGATATAGTAGATGCTCTTCTCAAGATTCAACAGGAAAATGATCACTCACAACATCCCTTGACTGATGACAGTATGAAATCAATCATCCAGGTTAATTAGTCTACAACCATAAAATTTAGCACTTTTATTTCGCGATTTAAAAGCTAGCTTATAATGTTAATTCATTGATTTGTAGGACATGTTTGCTGCCGGTACTGAAACATCGTCAGGGGTTGTGTTATGGGTGATGTCTGAGATAGTAAAGAATCCAAAGGTAATGGAAGAAGCACAAGCTGAAGTAAGAAGAGTATTTGATAAAAAGGGGTATGCGGACGAGACAGAGATGCACCAATTGATTTATTTAAAGTCTGTCATCAAAGAAACATTTAGGTTGCATCCTATTATACCATTGTTAGTTCCAAGAGAAAGTAGGGAGAGGTGTCAAATCGATGGCTATGAGATCCCGGCTAAGACAAGGGTTATTGTCAATGCTTGGGCCATTGGAAGAGATCCGAAATATTGGATTGAACCTGAGAGTTTTAAACCTGAGAGGTTTGTCGATAGCCTAATTGATTTCAAAGGCACGGACTTTGAATTCATACCATTTGGTGCCGGAAGAAGAATGTGTCCGGGCCTAGCATTTGCCTTACCCAATATTGAGTTGCCACTTGCTATGTTACTTTACCATTTTGATTGGAAACTGCCCAACGAAATGAAGAATGAAGAACTAAATATGACCGAGTACACAAAGTATTTAATTTCATGTTTGAATAAATTCTAACTATGATTCTAAACATTAATTTAAATTTTTGATATACTTATGAGGTAGTAATAATCAAGCAAAAAAGTGACTCAAAACAATATTGAATATACAACCTGAATACATGTGCAAATTCTGGAACTGAATGCACTACCTTCATTTCTTTAAACAATTCTATGACTACCAGAAACAATGTTTCAGCTGTAACAGATCCCACTAGTTTGCTGAATTCCTCGTTTGATACGAGTTTATGCCAACGATGATGCGAGGTTGAGTTATTTGTGAAATGATAATGATCTTAGAATTATAAATTATAATGGACCCGTGACATATAAGAACATCTGTTGTAAGATATTAACCCTTTAAAGAGATCGTAGTATCTCGAGATATTAGTCTTTGCATGTTGGCCTATTCATCTAATAGTAAACACTTCATATATATTAAAAATATGTCCGATGTCCGAACAACACAAGTGATTACATTCAATTATTTGCTCGAGGATATACAACCTCCGTCTCTAACATCAACTTCTGATTAAACTTTTTATATAAAACTAAATGTATAACAATAAGCTTGCAACTTTAGACAAATTTTCAATCCAAGAAAACAACAAATTTCATAAATGACATAGAAAGACTAAAGTTAATACTCAAACTGGAACTGGATCTACAAGCAATAGTTTGATGAATGTTTTCATTTCTCCTTCAGGATGTGTGAAGTTATCTTTATCTTTATAAAACACATCCATAAAACGGGAGAGATTTAGAATGCATCTTAAAAATGGCATTGGAACTTCATATGGCCTAAGACATTCCTTATTCATATCTTTCCAAGCATCAGAAATTCTCTTTCGACCTTCTTGAATGGCAGCTTCCCTAGAGACGTTATATTTCTTCATATAGCATTCCAAGAACGAGGAAATATGATCTCTTTTTTGTTCAAACTATATTCAAAAAATAATAACTTATGTAAATGTTTACATGTTTGAATTAAAACAAATATATCACAAAGAAAATTATTAGGAATTTTAAATATATACCTCATTGGACACAATATCATCCATTAGCCTGCCAATGACAATAGAGACATTAATAATTATTGGCTCATTAGATATCCACTTGAAGATGTTTTCTGTAGTTGTGTTCATTCCCATGTAACAAGTTGTTATCATAAACACATAACCAGATGATTCTTTTGATATGCGAATGTATTCTTCTAATGTTGGTTCATAATTTTTGTTTAACCATCTAGCCTCAGTCATATAAGCTTGAATGTATTTTTTGAGCTGCCACTAGGCTGAAATATAATAAGTTTATGTAGTTGTCTTCTTGCAACAAAAAAATGACATCAAAGGTCTTTGTTTCATAATTAAGACACTTATAATGAAAACAAAAACATACTTCTTTTACGTAGTAGTTCAAGGCTTATACTCTTCCATTGTTCCTCATTTCTTGCTCTATTTCTTCATAAAGATCCAAAATTATTCTATAGAGAAATTTCATATAATCTGGAAGATTATCTAAGCCTATATCCAACCTGAAAACAGGACGGAAAAGGTTGAAAAAATTTAACACATGTATGTATGAATTTTATGCATGACAAGGCATTGGAAAGAGTTTTTAAATGTCTAGGGTGATATGCTTGAATTTGGTATGCTGAAGTAATTAATGTGTGAAGTGTTATGAAAATCAATCAACAATCAATAGTGTCTCTCTTTAGGGTGGCAAATATATACAAAGCATACAGTTTTAAACGATGGGGTGGCGACAACCACTAATTTTTATACCTAGTTCCGCCCCTATCTGAAAATCACTTTCGATAAAACTTATATGTGTGCGAGCGCACAGACTGACCTTTCAATTGCCTTAGTAAAAAGTTCTAATTCATCTATTGTTCCGTATGCATCATATGTATCATCAACGACTGTCATTGTGATGATTATTTTCATCATAATTTTTCTTATCGTAGAATATTGGGGCTCAAAATATACCGCCAAAGCCCAAAAGCAACTTTCAGCCATCCTATCTCGTGCATACGGTAGTTTATTAGTCATGTCCAACTCCTTCCACCATCTATAAAGACCCAAACAATAATATTAATCACAAGGACTACTCTAAATCACATTAATAAATAAATTTTTTCTAGTTACAAAAGAAGTGTATGATGGAAATCCTTACTTGTAAACATTACCAAATTCCTTTTGATGTAGTTTTTGGAGCATATTGAAATCTAGTTTTGCCAAAATGAGTAAATTTTCATTATGGAAAGGATCTTTCTCGTATATGGAAATGTAGCTTCGTGCCTCGAGCCTAGGCAAGTTCTTATGGAGAGCTTGCCTTAAGCTATGTTTGACTTGTATTGCATGGGGATGGTTCAATTGGTTGGCAATGTACTCAAGGTGAGTGGTAGTAAAAGCCAAAGCTTCTTCCAAAATATCCTCACCATGAACCATGATATGTGTTGCTTCATACAAGCTTAGCATCCCTTCAATATCCCTTGTAAGTCTTTCACTAAAGTTTCCTTGCTTATCCTTGAATTTGTTGAATACATCTAGTGCTTTTATCAATTAACCACAATATTGATCAAACCGTCAAAAAAAGTTTTAGGAAGTCAAGAAATAAAAGTTTAGAATACTAACATAACAACTAACATTTTGCCAATAAAATCAATAATTTAGTGCATTACCATGGAGTAAGAAAATGTTTTTTTTTTTTTTTTTTTTTTGTCAAATTGCATATTGGTTAGAAGTTCACCCATTGGGGCAAATAAGTGGGAAATTCCGAGTTTGATCCTGATTCTTGCATATATATATATATATATATATATATATATATATATATATATATATAAAATGCAATGTCAACTGAATTATACTATCATAGGAACAAGAAAATGTTTATATTAAGGGAAATGAGTTCCATTAAAAACTATAATTAGTAAAGTAGACATGGGGGAATATTATTAGTGATCAACATCTTAGTCTTCTTCTCTTTATATAAAATACTTCATCTGTCTTAAAATATAAGTCCTCTCGACACATGACACACAAATTAAAAGAATATCATTGATTTTATATAAAAATGATAAATCGTATTTTATTTTTTTTTTGACAAAATAAATCGTAATTAATTACTTTATAAAATTGTTCTTCAATAATAATACGAAAAAGATAAACCATAAGAATTGAAAAAAGAAAAAAAAAATGACATACAAAAAGAAATAAAAGGTTTTTTTCTTATAGGCAATAAGTTGAGGGTATATTACTTGGTAAAACGTGAAATCCATGTTGCCTCAACAACCTAAATAGCGTAGCAACAGAGAAAATGTCGTTTTCAAAAGTTATTTCTCCATTTTTAACATAATTATTGTGAATATGTTGCAAAACTTCTTCAATCTCATGTTCAAAATGATAACTCACACCCAAGCGGCATATTGAATCAATCAAGTGAATTTTTCCTAAGGGCTTCTCACTCTTTGTGACAAGCATCTTCCTCACATTGTATTTTAGTGTTTCAATTTTTGCCTCAATATTTTGATCTAGTACTTCCTGCAGGGTGTTGAACAAAAACATATTCAAGTAATCAAAATTCATGCACTTGATCTTAAAGGGTGGTCCATATAATAATTTATATGGATATATTAAAAGGTCAAATCTGCAACGTTTCTATCCAAATCAGATTTGGCCTCATGATTTAAGCAAGCTACAGAAGACATAATTAAATATTAATGCCTTTAATCATTGCCTCTCTTACTTCAACTAAAGATTTTGATAGTTGAGAAATTAAGATGCCTAAATATAGATATTTGTAGTAATCTCAAATTGTGTTCAATGCTAGTGATGATTTAAAAACGTTAATGTTAGAAAAAAAATATTACTATTTGGTGCTAATGGCCTATTCTATGTTAATTAAACATCATTATTGAGTTGTTTTATAGTTGGCATTTCCACTACTGCATATTAAATCGTTTAACACCAATTTTTAAATTGGACAAAACTTATATACTTTTCTTTAGGTGCAGTTTTTACTGTGCCTCTCACAAAAAGTTAGTTATTTACATTTTTAATTTAAAAAAAATAAAGGAAAACTGTTTTTTAATAATAATAACCACCTCCTTGTATCTAGCACAGTAAAAACTGTGTCTAAAGCACTGTACATAAGTTTAGTCCTTTTAAATTATTAGGTCATGAGTTAATTATAGAATTAGATGATATAATATGATAGAAACCAACTTTATCTTAAAATAGTACTTGCACATAATAATTCTTGAAAAGAAAACGAACATCACTTAAAAAATCCAAAGATGCTTGTGGTACTCATCAGCACGCACACACTTAACTTTGTAACATAGTATATAATTGCCTGTTTGCTGTGAGCACAACAAGTTTTGAGGAAGCTGATTGGCTAACTTAGCACTCCAAGTTTTGAGGTTACGACTTTTGATAGGGACAGTGGCGGCTAACGTCAAAGCTTTTTTAAAGGATAAACTGCATGTCATATGAGTTACAGCTTTTTTAAAGGATAAACTGCATGTCATATGAGTTACTGTCCAGTGTGTTCATTTGTTAACGAGGCATGTGAGTTGTTGTCCACATAAGCGTTGGCTTAATAATTTAATTTCAACTGGTACATGTGATACAAATTGGCACAGGGTAACAAATAATTGTCTCTATGTATAGTGTAATTTATATAGTCACAAGTGTAACAAAAAGTGGTCCTATTGATTTTGAGATACACAACAATGAAAACACCAAAAGAAATAAAGAATGTGTACATATTATAATTATAAATACAATTCATCAATGAAGGTAAAAAAAATAAAAAAAAAAAAGATAGAATGTATAAGTTGGATCATAATAAGTTTATACAGCTTCTTTCTTCAATCTATGTGTTGACCAACCTGCAATTATCAGGGGTTAATAACAGCTTATTGTATGTATTGATAAATTATTAATCACTAAACAAGCTCACCTTATGGTGACAGACAGCACCGCGATGAATTGTCTTTCAGGCCAACATAAACCGCAATGATAAATTTCACAAAACAAGTTGATCAGCATCTGCTGAGAAATAAAACACTGATATTTGTGTGCCAATGTGAAATCATCTTCCAGTTCCAATGGCTTAGTTAGTAAACTCCAATGATTGAACATGTTGAAATCTCATAGTACTCATGCAAGTTGACTGGGACAAATTTGATCCTTATCTTTTCACATTTTTGTCATATTTATCTGCAAACTTTTTGAGTAATAATCTATTGCGAAATGCCAAATATTTATCAAGAGTAGTACCAGCCCACTGTTGACAAAAGGCTTCATCAGTTGGGACTAGAGATCCAAGAGGAAATGGTCCTTTTGGAGCTTTCTTCAGGGAAACCAAGAACGTATGACGAGGGCGTATTCTCTGGTCCAAAGACAAGCTAAGGTACATCGGGTATTTAGTCAAGGATTTCACCTCATTGCGAAGTTCATTTACCAAGTACAAATACTTCGGCTTTAGATTAGCCTCCAAGGACAGAGATAGCACCTGCAGGCACAGTCAGTCGATAAGAAACTACTGACTGTTAGTGATATAACAAGAAGGATCGATCCAAAAGACCATAATAAAAAATACGTCGATTATATAATAACAAGATTTCATTTTTCCTTGTGCAAAAGGGAGAATAGAATAACGAAAATGAATGCAAAATGACCTGTGTAAGGCTAGTTAAGATTTTCAAGATATCTGCATTTTTCATTCCTATGCTCCGTAAGAAATTTATTCTTGGCAGCAATCCATCATCAATACTGTAATGGAGAAGCTGAGGGTGTTTCGTCACCATCTTCACAATGCTCTCTTTTGGTGCACCCAACTCTTTGGTAAGGAACATAAATCGAGCATTCCATGAAATGTCAATACGTTGGACAAGAATTTGAGGACTCAGTTGAATGACTTTACCCAAATCTTTTTCCTTGATGCCGACTTCTTCAATTAAATATCTCACTGTTGGTTTTAACGAGTTCTCAACACTATAAGAAAAAATGGAAGGAGTAGAAGCAATAATTTGCCCCAATTTGGAACTAGGTACGCCCAAACCCATCAAGAAAGCGACGTGTGTCTTCAAATTGTTCTCCACCGTATATTCGAGAATTTGTGGTTGCCTCAAAAGGATCCTTCTTATATTTGTATGTTTAACCCCAAGACTCAATAAGTATTCAACCCTTTCTTGTGCAGAATATACATTAATTTGAAACGATGCCATGTGCCTCTCGTAAATTTGGACAAATTGTGATTCCTTAATTCCAAAGGTGCTTAAGTAATCAAGAAGTGGTAACCAATTCACATCCAAAGCAATCACATCAGACAACTCCGGATATCTTTTCTCCTTATAATTTCTACCAAACTACAATTAAAAACAAAAAAAAAACAAAAGAGTGAATATAAGATTCTATAGCACCACACCAAAGTACATTAAATGGCATCATTTGATACTCAACACTGTATTGTATCACCATTTAGTACCTTTGCACTGTTATTTTCTTGTAACGATGCTATTCTCCGACTTTTGGGCAACCTATTGCTTTGTCCATTGTAAAGAGATCTCACACCGTTTTCCTTTTCCTGTTGTCTACCTGTTTCAACTTTCAACATTATGCAACATTCAAAAACTTCTATGAAGCATTAACAAACATTGTCAATATACACGACACTGACAAGCCAACATCGATGTAACCACATGAGTCGGCGTTGTGTCGGACACAGGATATGCCTTCAATGTGAAGTGTCTATGCTATACATAATCCATTAAAACTACTGAATATAAATTTTTCCAAAATACCTGCAAGTGTCTTTGACTTCAATCTCTTGACTTTAGGATCAAGATCAGCAGGCTCAGCAAATTCCTCCTACCAAACCGAAAAATTAAGACTAAAATTAAATCACTTAAATTTGAAATGCATAGGGCCAGTTTGGATGAACTTATTTGAGCTTATCTACTGACATAAGTTTTCGGAGACTGTTTGGCAGAATTTATAAAAAATAAATAAATAAAAAAAACAGCTTATTACATTTTATATGAGCTTTTGTCAGCTTATGAAAACAACTTATAGCATATACAAAAAAAAATTAATAATTTTATCTGATGTTATAAAAAAAGCTTATTACATTTTCTAAGTGCTTATCATGATAAGTGATTGTGATATAAGCTGCAAAAAAGTTGTGTTTCCAAATAGGACCTAAAAATATTACAGAGAAATGGAATCACTTATTTCTCCAATTCAATTCAGCAACATTGAACACTGACACACACACTCTATCTTAAACTCGAACAAATTTGGATAAAAAAGTTCAAAACTTTCAATACCAAATTCATAAAACCACTTCAATTTTTCAATTGAAAACTCACAAATGATAAATTCATCGCGGAATTTAAATATAAAATAGTAAAATTTCATCATGGGAAGTGAAATTGCAAAACTCACATCATCAGAGAACCAATCTTCATCATCATCATCATCATCTTCATCTTCATCATCATCTTCGTCGTCCATTTCATCATTTTCTTCATCGGAATCGTACGGCGAGAGGGTTTTTCCATAAATTGATTTTCTGTTGGTTTTAAGAATTTTGGGATTGGAATGAGAGGAAAGAACAATGAATTTGGTTCGTCGCAAAAACGAAGAAGCAAAATGATAATTTGAGGAAGAAGTTGGAACGAAAAGCATAGGATTGTAAGGGTAAAGAGATGAAAATGTAGCCATTTTTGAAATTTGAAAGAAGAGAGAATCTACTGAAAAACCCTAATTATGTAATCCATAGAATAGAATCTAGAAATCTAGAATCTAGAAATCTAGAAATTGTTACAACCAGAGGTTTATTTTCTTTCAATTTTGACTTGGATTTGAATTTTCTTATAAAGAAACCTTGCTAAACGGCGTCGTTGTAAAGTGGATAGTGGTACTATTGACTATTTGAGACATTATTTTTTAGATAAAGTGATAAATGCACCGAAAAATTTGAGATCCAAAGTTCAAACTCGGGTCACGATATTCGGTCTAATAATTTTGACATTTTTTGTAAGTTGAACTTCTTATGGGATGATACGTTCAAAATTTTTTTTCCCTACACATTCATCCCATTAAGTTATGACTTAAACTTTCAAAAGATTTTGTCTTTCGTGTAAAAAGTGTAAAACAAAATTAAATAAAAAATAAAAAATTTTAAGAGGTTTGATCAATTGGTATTGAGACAGATTTTGGATTGAAAGTCGATATTATATAGATCATTAATGTCAAATTTTTAAAAAATTGAAAATTATTTGATGTGTCATTGAGACCCATCAAATACCGTTAATCTTTATAGGTCTCAATGACATATCAAACGATTTTTTCAATTTTTTTAAAAATTGATATGGATGATCTATATGATACAAACTTTCAATCCAATGGTGGATTTTGCAAAATTCGTATTCGTTAGAGTGATATCACGAACTTGTGCACCATACAACACTTAATATGGTTATGCATGTTAGACAAAACCTTTTTTCATACGCTTTAGTCGGAAATTGAACCCATAATTAAATTGTTAAGGGGTCTAAATATCTATAATTTAATTTGTGTCACACTATGTCAAGGGAAGTAAATGTAGAAAATTTGTAAACTCTAAAGTTTTAACTATTTTTTGTTGTAAATTGGGTATTCACTACGCGCAACTGCAAAAATTAATCCCTCGAGTTTTGTGAGATCCAAATGGATGGTAAATTCTCCCTAAGAGTTTTAACGATACTACATGCCCAAGGCATAGATCAAACCTAGTACATTGTGATTAAACTAGAAGAGATTCACGTCATCTCAATTAAGTGCTCTCGATAAAGTTTTCACTATTTTGGAGTAATATTGAGACAAATTTTGAATACATACGATCTATAACCTTTTTATTAATGTCATTAAGCGGAAGTGAATATAGATAATTTTAAAAGTGATTTTTAAACTCTAATCTAAATTTTTTTATGAAGAAATTATTTTTTGACCAAAAATAAATCATATTCATTCATTCAAATTAATACTCTCTTTGACCTAAATTATAAATAAATATTGACTTTTTAGATTTATTGAATATTTGATATTTTTAACCTATATTAAATAACCCTTACCAAAAACCTATATTAAATATCAGATAGATAGATCAGTTATATAATAAATCTAAAAAAAAAATTATTTACTTATAATTTAAAGGTCGGAGATTACTGTAACCAAAAAAAAAAAGGTCGGAGATTACTAAAAACAAAATCTAAATTATGGCATATGAATATTTAAATATTTTTTAAGCAATTATTTAAATATTTTAGGAATTATCTACAAAAGTTAAGTATACCGTTAATGCACTGAAATTAATCTAAATTAAAATTATTTTTATATTTGAATTTCTTACAAATATAAATTTTACCTTAGTTATTGATAATTTGCTTAGTCCCTATAATTTTTTTGTTTTTTTTTTTAAAACTATAAATTTTTTGTTAGGGACTATATATTATTCAGCATTTGATTTCCATTCATCCAATATTAACTAATTTCAATGTGAACAAATTTTACAAAGACTAAAAAATTTACCATGACTAAAAATAAAATAATTTTTTTTAGGAGGCAAGAAACAAAATTTGATATAATACAAAAGAAAATAATTATAGTGTGTGGTGGCGTGAGGATGTGACCATGTGGGCTGAAAAAGCCCACGTAGCATTTTCATAACATTTTGGTTATTGTTGTGAGTTTTGTGAGCTGAAAAGGGGTTTGAATGTCAGTTGTTTGTTAAGTTATTATGGAAGCATTAGTTTGTTGTTCTCTACCTTCCTTGACTACTGCAAAAGCTAGAAACATAGTTACACATAATTGTTGTTCCTTAACATTGACTAAAACCTCTAATTTTTGGGTTAAGAATCCAAAAATAACAAGAAGAAGCACAAGAACAAGGGTAGGTGTTGTGTCTATGAATGATGTCACCACAGTAGTACTTGACCCAGCTCCAGCTGAAATCACATGGCAAATTGTTGTTGGGACTATAGGTAATTAATATCTCTCAAATAGTTTTGTGTTCACTTAATTTATTTATTCGTTTAACCTTTCCATTTGCCAAAGTAATCGACTCTGGTAATCCTGAGTTTGACCGTTTATTGAAGTATAGTTAAAAATTGTTTCAGTCAGAATTTGACTTTTTATTTTGTGTGAATTTTGTAGCTGGGATTACACCTTTTGTGGTGGCAGGGATTGAATTTAGTAAGAGAATTGTAAGTCATTTTTTCAGAAGATTAATGATTAGTTCATAAATTATGAATCTCATTCTTATGTGTTCTTTTGTCTTCATTTTGAATATTTGTTACACAGATAGCTCAAAAAAAATGTGAGACATGTGGAGGTTCAGGACTTGTTTTTGTAGAAAAGAATTATTTTCGTTGCCCAGAATGTGGTATGTTATGTTTATTGCATCCTAATCATCCTAATTACTGTATAAGTTATACTTATTATGTGATATTGATTAATTATATTACCTCATAAGTAATTCTTCATATGCTATCTATTTTAGGTGGATTTCTTCCTTGGCAGTCCTGGAAAAGATTCTTCTCTGGTTAATGTATATTATACAACATTGTACAAATAGTACTTTGCAATTGCTTTTTTAGCACAAAATCTATGTGTAAAGATATTAGTACAAACTTTATTAGGAACATCATACACACCATGGGATAATTGAAATTTTATTTGATACATTTATTTCAGTAGTACTAGCTACAAAACTTAAATACTTTGTGAACATGTTTGTTCAAGAAATTGTTATCAAAGACGACGACGAGTAATAGGAATCAAGCATAGGTCATGTTTTCTTCCTACGGTCATTCCAAATGACTCGGTCATATTTAGTTCTTCATTCTTGATTTCGTTGGGCAGTTTCCAATCAAAATGGTAAAGTAACTTAGCAAGTGGTAACTCAACATTGGGTAAGGCAAATGCGATACCTGGACACATTCTCCTTCCGGCACCAAATGGTATTAATTCAAAATCAGTGCCTTTGAAATCAATTAGGCTATCCACAAACCTCTCAGGTTTAAAGCTCTTAGGTTCAGCCCAATATTTTGGATCTCTTCCAATGGCGTAAGCATTGATAAGAACCCTCGTCTTAGATGGGATATCATACCCATTGATTTCGCATCTCTCCCTACTTTCTCTTGGAACTAACAATGGTGCAATAGGATGTAACCTCAATGTTTCTTTGATCACAGACTTTAAGTATATCAATCGGTGCAACTCTGTCTCGTCGACATACCCATTTTTATCAAACACTCTTCTTACTTCAGCTTGTGCTTTTTCCATTATATTTGGATTCTTTACCATCTCAGACATCACCCATAACACCGCATTTGACGATGTTTCAGTACCAGCACTAAACATGTCCTGCAAATATAGATTAACATTATCTATTGTATAAACCAACATGCATTCTCTCCCATAGAATAATACTATTATTAGTCAAATTGATAAACTAGTCTTTAAATTATGAAATAAATTAATATGTCAACATGTTTGATTGTAGACTAACCTGAATGATTGATTTCAAATTATCATCAGTCAAGGGAAGTTGTGACTGATCATTTTCCTGTTGAATCTTGAGAAGAACATCAACTAGATCAAGATCTTCATCCTTGTTTGCTTCCTTGTGAACACTTTTGTGATCGTCGATGATGTCTTGCAATATCATATCGATCTCTCTATGAACCTTTTCAATCTTGGTCTTCGTCCTATTCACCCTTTGAAGTATTTTAACTGAAGGGTACAAATCAGCAATACAAAATCCTCCCAACAAACGTGCTATTTCCTGTATTGCTAATTTGAACGATCGTTGGTGTTTGCTCTTTTTACCAAAAGCCGCACGCATTGTTATCCCATATGTCATTGACAAAATCTTATCAGTAAGATTAACTACAGATCCTTCACTTGCAAAGATTGATTTAACAAGATTTGAAACCTCTTCTTCTCTTATGTACCTAAATGATTGAACACGCTTTACACTTAATAGCTCTATAACACATATCTTTCGTATTTGCCTCCAATGTTCTCCATATGGAGAGAATATAATATCAGTATTGTTGTAACTCCATATTGTAGACAAAAGAAGGTTTGGCCTATCACAAAAGGTAAGGTCATGTGTTTTCATAATCTCTTTGGCCATTTCTGGTGAACTAACTATTATGTATGGTACTTCTCCTAGTTTTATATGCATTAATGGTCCATATTTTTCTGCCAAATTTTTCAAGGAATGATGAGGAAGTGAGCGGCTGATAATCTGGTGTATGTTTCCTATGAGGGGCAGTGTCCATGGTCCTGGTGGTAAATTGGTTATGGAATTTTTAGAAGTACTCCATTTTTTAACTATTATGAATAGCATAAAGAGGAAGAGAAAAGTTGCCATGAAAGTAAAATTAGAAAAATGGCTTTGAAGCTCCATGGTTGGTGCTTGGTCTAGATGAAGGATTTCTATACAAAAGACTCAATACAAGTGCAATATTAACACAACAAAAGACAGCCACACGTTCCTAAAAATATAGATAATAAATTGTTTTTCCCCTCCACAAACCACATGTTCAATTTCCTTTCTTTTTTTAACCAAAGAAAGCATAACAGTGGGCTATGCCTTACAATATATAAACAAAAACAAGAGAGAGAAAAGTAGGACGGGCACAAGAACCAAAACCTCCTTAAAAATTGATAAACTTATAGTTATGTAAACCAAATTTGTTCCTAAAGAAATTATCTTTGATCTCGGTAAATCAAACCAAATAGTAGGGTTAACCAAATTCAAACCTATTCTTGCTAAACTATCAGCACAACTATTACCCTCTTTAAAAATATGTGATACAATAACATTCATATTTCGAAGAAGACCATTGCAATTGGACCACCTGTTCCTAAGCTTCCAAGAGATGAATCTATTTCCATCCATAAATGATGCCAATGAAATCTGTGTGCAATTTCGATTGCAGCCATTGCACCACAAAGCACTGCATTAAATGAAGATCCTTGACCAGTATTATGAGCAAAACCACAAACTCAATCTGCCAAATTGATCCTGAAAATACCACCACAAGAAGAAGATACTAAGATAGCAGCACCATCAGTATTGCACTTGATCCATCCGACTCATATCAAGGAAGTCATTTGGTGTTCTCCTTCAGTCGGATAGATCAATTTCCTTTTATTATTAGGCTAAATTGTCGTTTTGGTCCCTCACGTTTTTTAATTGTGCGATTTTGGTCCCCCTAGTTTCAAACGAGCGATTTTGGTCCCCCACGTTTCTTAATTGTACGATTTTGGTCCTCATAGTTTCAATCGAGTGATTTTGGTCCCCCACATTTGCCCCCTTTTACATTTCTTGGTCCCTGTTGACTATTTTGACCAAAAAAATTGTCGACATTGATTTTTTTGACACATGTGTTAATTATATTTGACAACTTATAATTTTTTTTAATATGTTTTTTTTTATAAAAAAAAAACAAGGAAGGGTCACCCGAGTCTGTTGAAACTAGCTGCGACCTGCATACAATGTTCCTTGCCATGCCAGATGCAAGAGCTATTTTCATTAAATTGGCAGATCGATTACATAATATGATGACGCTAGATGCATTGCCAGTTGCCAAGCAGTAGAGGTTTGCAAATGAGACTTTGAAGATTTTTGTATCTTTGGCCAATCGCTTAGAAATATCTAATTGAAGGAACAATTTGAAAACTTATGTTTTAAGCATCTCAACCTAGTGCAACACAAGGAGCTTTCGTCGAAGCTTCTGCAATTGAGAGATTAGAGCAAAGATGATGACATTTTTTAAAAAAATTCACATGACCTTTACTTGGTTTTTTTTTTCAAAAAAAAAACAATAAAAAAGAAATTATAGGTTTTCCAATATAATTTAAACACGTGTCAAAAAATTCAATGTCAACAGTTTTTTGTCAAAATGGTTAACAGGACCAAAAAATGCAAAGGGGGGCAAATCTGGGGGACTAAAATCGCTCGTTTGAAACTAGGGGGACCAAAATCGCACAATTATGAAACATGGAGACCAAAATCGCTTGTTTGAAACTAGGGCGACCAAAATCGCACAATTATGAAACATGGGGACCAAAATCGCTCGTTTGAAACTAGGGGGACCAAAATCGCACAATTATGAAACGTGGGGGACTAAAACTGCAATTTAGCCTTATTATTATTCTATCTAGCTTTAATTATAAGCAAATATTAAATCGAAAAAAAATTTCTTATAATTAAAGTCGACGATGGAGGAAGTGTTATTTTGAAAACACAAAGCTATTTAAATTTTGTGTTAAGAATATTGATAATTAGCTAGAGTATCAATTACTCCATTCGTACAAAATTATAAGTTATTTTGAGAAAAAATTGTACCAAATTATAAATCACTTTACATTACTAATGAAGTATTTAATGTTATTTTTTCCATTATACCGTTAACTATTTATTACTCTATCTTCTTTCAATTCTTCAATGTATCTTTCATATACCATTAATGAATGACAATTTTGTAAACTAACTCATAATTATTTTTTTTCATACAACATTAATTACATTTTTTTTTAAGGAGAATGTTAACATGTGCCCTTAAGGCACATGTTAAGGAAACAAAAATAGAAACCATTAAATGCTAATTTGTGCTTTTTAACATTTGAAGCATTAAATTTCTAGCATCATTAAATGTTGAGTTTCTATATTTGGATATCTTAACATGTGCCCTTAAGGCACATGTTAACAAGATCCTTTTTTTAATTTGTTTAATTTGGCCAAAATGGAGGAAGTAGTTAATTAGTCTTTCTATTAGTTTGTTAGGAGTGTTAATGAGTGTTTCACTCAACACTCTTTTTAACACTCACATTCACATTTAATATGAATATGATCTATGTTGAAACACTCTCTAACACTCCTTTATGAGGGACCTTGTTTGTATAATATGAATGATCTATGTTGATTTCAAAACTCTCTAACACCACTTTATGAGAAACCTATTTCATTTTAACACTACATTATGAGGGACCTATTTCTAAAGTAAATGATCCACATCGATTTCAAAACTCTCTCTAGCACTACTTTTTGAGGAACCTACTTCAAAAGTGAATAACTCACATTAATTTCAACTAATTAAGTAAGTGTTAGAGACAGAGAGAGTCTTGAAAATAGAATATTTGTCTAGATAATTTAGATATTTAGGTTAGATGTAGAATTTAATTATATTTTGGACTTTTATTTTGAATTATATATAATATATTCTACAATAATTAGGATTTTTACAGCCAAGTAATTTTTAATTATTTTGAATATTAATTTCAAACATTTTGTGAAGTCTAGCAAATTAAGAAAAAAATAAATAAATGTGAAAATATTGAATTTTGTTGATATTAGTATTGATGTTAATTCTTTTTAATTGGATAATTCTCGTAGTTTTTATTCTTTCTTGATTTATAGATCAACAGAAAAAATTGTTGAAGAACACTGACACGTACTCAAAAAGTTACATAAGATTAATCTAAAAAAGAAGTGAAATCTGACAGCATTCATTTCATTACATTATATATAATGCAACATGTTGCAAACTTACAACTTATTTCACACCAACTTCGATTCAACAAAACAAAAGAAAATCCACAAATCACACAATTTTTATTTAAAGTAGAAATACAATGCATAGAAGACTAAAATTGATGCTCAAATTGGCACGGGATCAACAAGCAAAGCTTTGATGAATTTTTTCATTTCTCCTTCAGGATGTGTAAAATTATCTTTATCTTTATAAACCACATCCATAAAACGTGAGAGGTTGAGAATTCGGGTAAGAAACGGCATTGGAACTTCATATGGCCTAAGACATTCCTTATTCATATCTTTCCAAGCATCGGAAATTCTCTTTCGGCCTTCTTGAATGGCAGCTTCCCTTGAGATATTATATTGCTTCATGTAGCATTCCAAGAATGAGGAAATATGTTCTCTTTTCTGTTCAAACTATATACACAAATAATAATAAATCAAGTAAATGCTTGCATCATCTGAATTAAAACAAGGGCTGAATGTGTTTTTCTAGTATCTCTAAACATATCAATTTTTATTTTTAGTCTCTCTAAAATTTTCTTTTGAATTGGTCCTTCTAAATGTTTAATTTTAGTCTCTACCATTATACAAAAGTTCATGAAGTATTTATGATGACAGTCAATTATATGATATTTTTAATAGTAATTTAGGTAGTTTTAATAGCAGTTGAAGCCCAAAAACAAGCAAATACCTGGAAAAGTGAAGTTATTTGGCCCAGAAGCAAGAAAAGTGGAAAAGGAAACAAAAAAGGTCAAAAACGTAATAAACAGCGCGCACCATATCGTACCCACAATATGAGAACATTGAGAAGACGGTTAAATTGAAGAAAATCTGCAACAAATCTTTTCCATCGTACCACGATGACTTGTCATCGTGGCACGATGATGACTTCAAAAGAACGCAGAAACTCCTGAGAAGATCTTCCATCGTACCACAATATGATCCATCGTGGCCACGATGAGGCGAAAATACACGTCATCGTGGCCACGATGGGTGCGATGGACGCGCAGAAAAGCCCAGAACCCGACTAAAAAATTATAAATAGAGCATTCTTCCTCCAATATTATTCATTCCAAAAAATATTGAGAATATTCAATATTCACTCTAGAGTTAGGAGAACTCTAAGGAGGAGGCCAAGGAACTCCAAGGTCAATAAGGTTCTTTTCTTTCGGTCTTTGTAATTTATTTTTCCTAGGTTAGGTGGAGTCGAGGAACCCCCTTATGAATGCTTGGTTTTGTATAATTTGGGTATAAATTCAATTGTTTCTACTTTCAAACTCTTTTATTTTCTGGTTTTATATTTATTTTAATACTGATCACATTAGAATAAAATCTAAGGACCTAGTGGATATCGCATAGGAAACGAAACTAGTAATCCCGAACGAAGGACGGTGTGCTATGCCCAAGATGAGACCATTAAATTCAGTATCTGGGGTCTTAATATAGGTTTAGAACGAACGATAATTTCTACCTAAGGCAGAGTTAGGACTAGTTAGAGGCACACGTGACAGCTTGTGACACGTGGAGCCACTAAGGTAATGATACCAACGTTTGTAACAAAAAAGTGGAACCTGGGGCGATGATACTTAAACATAGTAAGGGTAACCATTAACTAGGCTCTGAGCAGTTTGTAATAGAAATAGGGAACGAGTGCTTCTGAACCTATTTTTAATAGTCTAAGTCCTGATAGAGGGAAACAAAGGAATAACCACCAAGCAGGAGTAAGGGAGGGATCCGACCACATTTAACCACCCCGTGTGGTCACACACACAATATTTATGTTTCTGTCATTTAATTTATGTCTTTAATTTCCTGTGATTTACTATTACCCGCAAAGATACCTTTCAAACAAACAAAGCGAAGGCAGCTACCCATATTCCTAAGCGAAACTAATAATTTGGCACAATCCTTGTGGAGAACGATAAACTTATCACTTTATTACTTGGTAACGATTATGTGCACTTGCAGAACCACCGTCAATTTACTTAAAATAATTAAATATCATAAAAAATATTATTATTTTAATAACTGGTCCTTCTAAATGTTTAATTTTAGTCTCTACCTTTATACAAAAGTTCATGAAGTATTTACTTAAAATAATCAAATATCATAAAAATATTATTAGTTTAATAATTGGTCCTTCTAAATGTTTAATTTTAGTCTCTACCTTTATACAAAAGTTCATGAAGTATTTACTTAAAATAATTAAATATCATAAAAATATTATTAGTTTAATAATTTAATTATTTATTTTTCAAAATAAAGATTAAATATATTTAGAGACTATAATTGAAAATTGAGAATTTAGAACCAAAGTTCGAAATTTGTTTTTGAAAAAACTAAAAATTAATATATTTAAAGCAACTAAAAACATATTCACAGTAACTCTTAAAATAAATATATTCTTAATTTCAAAAAAAAAGAAATTCTTGGAATTATACTCCCTCCGTCCTAAAATATAAGCAAAAATTGGTCAATGAAAGTTGATGTATTTGGTTTAAAATTTAGTCCAGATACATTCACTTTTGTTGACCTTCTTTTGCTTATATTTTGGGACGGAGTAGTATATGTATACCTCGTTGGATACAATGTCATCCATTAGCCTACAAAGGACAATAGCTGCATTAATAATTTTTGGCTCATTTGATACCCACTTGAAAATTTCCTCAGTAGCTATGTCTCCCATACCAATGTAACAAGTTGTTGTCGCAAGTGCATAACCAGATGACTCTGTTGATACACGAATGTATTCTTCTAATGTCGGTTTATAATTATTGTTTAACCACCTTGCCTCGGTCATATATGCTTGAACATATTTTATGAACTGCCAACAAAATAAAATATAATAAGAATTTTTTTTTAAGTAGCTTAGTTGGTTAGAATTCACCTTTAAGATAAATAAATAGAGTATTAGAAATTTGAATTATAACTTCTACATATAAAATGTGATATCTATAACTAAAGTAAACTCACGGAACCAAACATAATAAGAAATTTTATCTATGCCCTCGGTATAATTGGATCATTGAATTGATGTTAAGGGATATAAAACTTTTTTTGTATACCGAAACACTTTGTTGTATACCGGAACACTTTTTTGTATACCGGAATACTTTGAAAAGTGTTCTGGTATACAACAAAACACGTTTATATATACCGGAAAGCTTTGTTATATGCCGAAACACCTTTTGTATACCGGAACACTTATAAAAGTGTTCCGGTATACCACACAACCGTTTCTGGAAAATTGTAATACCGGAACGATTTTGAAAATTGTTCCGGTAATAAACTGGAAATTTAACAAACCGGAACACTTTGAAAAAGATTTCCGGTAAATTCGACAAACCTGAAAAAAAAACGTACCGGAACACTGGGTGATGGGTGTAAACAGTCTACCAAAAAAGTTACAAACTAACAAAGTGAAAAATAATAAAATATATTTAAATTTGATAAGGGTATAATGGGAATATTGGAAAAAATATTGGGGTAGATAGAAGATTGTTGGGGTAGAAAAAAAAAATTCTAAAACTTTTCATCAATTTGTAGACGTTCTACATAAATCAGACGTTATGCTTAATCAAATTAATTAAATTGATATCTTTGTTCAAAATAGCTGGCTAAATTAAATTAAAAAATATAGAATATAAGCAAATTGTAACTCATCCTTGTTAATTAAATAATATATATTTCATAATAAAATAAAAGACGAAAACTCATACTTCTTTTACGTAGTATTTTAGAGCATATATTCTTCCTTCCTTTTTCATTTCCTTCTCTATTTCTTCGTAAAGATCTAAGATTATTCTATAGAGAAACTTCATGTAATTCGGAAGATTATCCATGCAGCTAACATCCCACCTGAAAATCACTTTCGTTAAAAATTAGAGTAAAACATATATATATATATATATATATATATGTATGATGTGTTAACTCAAACCTTTCAATTGCTTTCGTAAAAAGTTCTAATTCATCGATTGTTCCGTATGCATCATATGTATCATCGATCATAGTTATTATGACAACTAATTTTGTCATAAATTTTCTTGCCATAGAAAATTTGGGCTCAAAATATACCCCCAAACCCCAAAAGCAACTTTCCACAATTCTATGTCGTGCAAATGGTAATTTACCGGGCACATCCAATGCCTTCCACCATCTATAAAGACCAAAAACAAAAATATTAAATACAAAGTTGGAAATCATATTAATTGCTATATCCGTTCTTTTTTATTAGAGACAAGTTATTTTTTAGATATTAATTGAATAATTGATATATTTGGTCTATAATATAGAACAAATACATAATTGAATTATAGACCAAATTATCTGGTCAATAAATAACTAAAAAATGACTTGTCTCTTATAAAAAAAAAAACAGAGGTAGTATTGTTTTTTTTACTTTTCTAGTGTTGATTGAAGTCCTTACTTGCAAAAGTTACCAAATTCCTTTTGATGTAGACTTTGGAGCATATTGAAATCTAATTTTGCAAGATTGAGTAAATTTTTATTATGGGAAGGATCTTGCTCGTATATGGAAATGTAGCTCCGTGCCTCCAACCTAGGATAGTTCTTATGGAGAGTTTGCCTTAAGCTATGTTTGACTTGTATTGCATGAGGATGGCTTAATTGCTTGGCAATGGACTCAAGGTGAGTTGTAGTGAAAGCCAATGCCACTTCCAAAATGTCTTCTCCCTTAATCATTAAATGTGTGGCTTCATACAATCTTAACATTCCATCAACATCACTTGTAAGTTTTTCACTAAAGTTTCCTTGCTCATCCTTGAATTTGTTGAATACATCTAGTATTTTTATCAATCAACCACAATATTGAAGAAATCGTCAGAGACAATACAATTTAAAAAACTAAATAAAGGGGTTAAAGTTTAAAAGAGAAAATAAATAATGCATTGGTGATTGGTGGTTTAAGTAGTAGAATGAGTTAAAAAATTTTGAAAGATTCATAAGTTAAAAATATTACCTGAAACAAATTATACCACATCTTATATATTAATATTTGTATTTTATTTATTAATGAAAAATATTGTCAAATAAATTATGAAAATAGTGGAGAAAGTCAAAATGTAACACTTAAAATGAAACGGAAAAAGTAACAATATGTTAAAAAGTTTTACAAAGATATCTAATTAAATATCACAATTGCATCATATCATAAAAAATATCTAAAAGAAGAGATTATTTTTTTAGATATTCATCTAATTAAATGAAGAGATATGATTAAACGTTTGTAATATAAAAATTATTTATATTATATTGATGGATACAACTAGTTTCTAATATAAAATTAAGTACTAATGTTTGTAGCTTATTATTATTATTATTATTATTATTATTATTATTATTATTATTATTATTATTATTATTATTATTATTATTATTATTATTATCATCACAATTGTATTAAGAGTAAGATGAATTGAAGTTTAGTAGAAAAATAAACCGCCGTAAATAAGTTGAAGACATACTTGGTGAAACATGAATTCCTTGTTGCCTCAACAACCTAAATAGTGTAGCAATAGTGCCAAGGTTGTCTTCAATAGTTATCTCTCCATTTTCAACATAATTATTATGAATATGTTGCAAAATTTCTTCAATCTCATGTTCAAAATGATAGCTCACACCAGAGCGGCATATTGAATCAATCAAGTAGATTTTTACCAAAGGGTTCTCTGTCTTTGAGACAAGCATGTTCTTCACATCATTTTTTAGTGTCTCAATTTGTGCTACCATATTTTGATCAAATTCCTGCAGGGTATTGAACAAAAACTTATTCCAGTAATCAAAATAGATGCCCTTGATTTTAAAGGGTGCATTATCTAGTACGGGTCTCAAAAAATGAGTTTAAAGATAAACTCTTATTATTTTAATATATTTTAATAAAATTTTATATATCTTTTAATAAAATAATAAAATTTTATGAAAGGGAATAGCTCAACTAGTTTGAGCGACGGGTTAAAAAAATTAATAGATCATGGTCCAGTTTTGATAAAGAAAAAAAATACTGACATTAACAATTAATTAATAAATTTGACCATTTTTAAAATTAAATACTTCCTTCATCTCAAATTATAAGACAAACAAAAATCAAAACATAATAATTTGAAGTTCATTTTTTTCTTCTTGAAATTAGTTGCATAAGAATATGTAAATTATATATGCAACTTTTATAATTTAGGTTAAGAAAATGATTTTTTTTCTTTTATATTTTAGGATAGAGAGTACTAACATAACAACTAATTTAAAAAAAAAAAAAAAAAAACCAACCTGACAATTAATAAAGTTTATTATTTTACATTGGTCAAGACTTTTTTTTTTTTGATAATGACATTGGTCAACACTTTATTTAGAACCTCTTTGGTGGTTCATATTTAATACATTAGGTTCACTTATATATTCTGGTATTCATTGCATGCATGACCATGAGGAACAATAAAACGCACCAAGTAGCAACATAAATAATCAATATTTCGTACCATAGATTCTGAAGTATATTGAAGGAAATAATCTCCCCAAACGCTAGGTTGAAAATCTGCAACATTTCTATGCAAGTCAGATTTGGTGGCCTCATGATTTAAGCAAGCTACAGCAGACATAGTTAAATATTAATATCACTGTCTCTTTTCCTTCAACTTGATTCAAAGGTTGAGTTGGGAAAGATGTCTAAATATGTAACATATTTATAGTAAATCTTTAATGATTTTTTTTTTTCAAAAATCAAAATATTTTATAATAAAATCAGTCAAGGAGCCAGCCAAATGACAAAGATGCAAAGATGCAATTACAACTAAAGTTTATAAAGCACGCAGTACGATACAATGAATGTAGTTCAAATGGTAGCTACAAAGAATATTATTAGAGTGGTCGGAGTTCGAATCCCGGATTCCACATTTCTCTATATTTAAATGTGTGAGAGTTTAGTCACTAGACTACTTACAAAAAAAAAAGTTTATAAAGGATGCATGTGTTAAATATGGTTGGATCTTAACCCCAAAAGCTAGCTCAACAGAGCCCAAAAATCTAAGTGATGTGAGACTTCAAACAAACTTCAACGACACAAACACATATTCAACAACATGTGGTGTCTCTGTCTGGATGTATTGGTTCTATTGCGTGGTAGTATTTTTTTTTTTGGTAGCTGCTTTAAGTGGTTTTCGTTGTTTGTTGCTTTTCGGAGTCCTTTTGGTGTTTCTTATGTATTTTGTTATTGAGTATATCTGATACTCATACTCTGTATTTTGACCGTTTTAGCTGTTATATATATTTATCTATTTATCATTAGAAAAAAGTTTATAAAGGGATTTGGCAAATTTTACGCTCTTAATAAATCTTTAAGACAGAATAATTTGCATATACAATTATCCCGCCTAAATTAACCTCATTTATTAGACCTTTTGTTTAGATATGTGTCAGTGAGCAAATATAATTTTTCTACATAAAATGTAACCCAAAAAAAAAAACTACCTAATTACATACTTCCTTCTTCTCAAAATAAATAACTCAAATCAAATTAAAAAAAAAATTCTAAAATACTTAACATATTCAACTTTTAATACAACTAGAATTTTGACTCATGTGGTGCATGAGTGTAATTAACTGTAATATGTAACGATAAAAAATAAAATATAAAAATTTTAAGAGCATCTTCAATAAGAGTATCATAGAGAATTTCATAGACTAATTATTCTATATTTGTTTATGTGCTTATTTTATATTTTATATTTTTTTAAAATAATTTTGGAACCCGTCGTTTTGTTTACTTATTTAAAAAATTTGCTGATAATTAAAGGTTAAAAAAAATTAACGACACAATCGACATAAACTTAAGTAGACGGTCATAAATAAATAAAAATTGTGATTAATTTTGTCGTTCAAATTTATTGAAAACTGAATTAACATATTATGATTCCTAACTTCTATCACAATTGAAGCACTTGTTTTAGTGGTTGAAACTTGAAAGACTTTATTGTAAGTAAGGGATGCAGATTCGATTTTCATCGTAGACAAATTTGTATTGCTTTAATATAAAGCTGCAATAAAAAAAAGAAAAAATGAGAGGGAAAAGAATTATGTTTAAGGTTTGCTTATGTTAGCAAGCTTATAATATAAAAGAGATAAGAGATTATCGGTTTTTACTTGTTTAAATTGTGCAATGAAAATTGATGGTGCTTAATTGTCGTATGAAATTTTTCCTATGAAAATTGATGGTGCTTAACACTTTGTGGACATAATTAAATCACAATTGGTCTACTTGCTATAGTGATTGAAATGTTGTATTGCAATGAGAGGTTGCGGGTTCGAATCCTAGTCAAGACAAAATTGTATTTCTTTTAATAAAAAACTGCAATATAAAAGTGGAGGGAAAACAAATTAGGTTTAGGTTTGCTGTATACAAGCTTATATTATAAGAGATATTTTACAATTTTTTTTTTACAACTTTTAATCATTACTACTTTCATAATTTTTAAGTAAGTCATCTATACTTTTAAAGGGACAATTAAATATTTTTAAAGGGCAATTAAGTAAAAGTCATAATTTCCTCTTTTTAATTATTGCATTTTTCTTAAACCGTATGAAATGGGGGGTAAGGTCTAGTCCCCCAATGTACATTTTTATTTATTTATATTATTATGAGCTATATGTATACGATGTGAATGTTAAAATCACTACAAGAAAACATCAATTTATCGACGAATTCAATTAATATTTATTGGCGGTTAAAACACTCTATAAGTTTCTGACGGCCTAAGTCCCCAATAAATGGAACAAACCCTCAAAAACTTCAAAGATGATAATTAAGGGACAGTCTTTAAACTTACCGGCAGCTTCAGCCGTGGCAAACTTGCAGAACAATTAGTGACGGTCTAAGCCGCCACAAACTGTAAGGATACTAGCGGCCACAGCCGTGTATAACTTGAAGGGAATTAAAAAAATATATCCATTTATCTTTCATTCACTCACGTGACTCCATCCTCAATTCATATTGTTATTTACCCATTCTCTCTCTTCTTTCATTCTCTATTTCTCTTTCTAAAAGAACATGATAAGTCATCTTCCTCACCCAAAAAATCAAGCTACCATAGATTTCTCAAGATTATATAATCAGTCATTTTTACCCAAATAGATTACAATAGTTTCATCTTCTCATTTTTCTCTATGTTTCTATCTAAATAGATGTTTAAAAGGAGCTGGCTTGAAAATATGGGTCACTCTCCTCTTCTTTGAATCTAACTTCTTTACCACAAAACTCCATTTTCGGTCAACAACTTTGAGGCATGAGTTAACCATCAGATCAGTAACCTTGCTCCCATATACTTTCTTTTAAACCTATTTGTTACATGTTTTCGGCAACTTCTCCAGTTCTGAGAGGAAATAAAAATCGAAATGATGGAGAAGCTCAAGATGTTCAAGAAGCTCATAAGAGGAATTTGAACATGTTGTTCAAGAACTTGTAGTTAGTTGCTCAAGATGTTAGAAATTGAACTCATTTGCATTTTTTCTATTAAAAAAAGAAGACTGAATAAAAAATAAAAAATAAAAAAGAAAGTAAAAGAATCATGTGCTCCTTGGTATCCGGACTGCACACTGCACAACACAACTGTACAACACTTGGACCGCCAATAAGTCTTAAGGCTTGATATGACCGTTGCTTGCTTAGTGGCAGTCCTAGCTGCTAATAAATGTCGTCACGTAATTTTCTGGCGGTTTTAGCCGCCACAACGTTTATCAACGCCTCATTTCTTGGCGTTTTGAGGCGTTAGTAAATAGAAAGAAAGTGGCGGTTTTTGCCACTTATAGAGAGTTTTTGACCCTCAATAAATTGCTGATTTCTTGTAGTGAATGATCCAACCTAGTTGGATGTCTACTCACTCTTTGATGCCGAGATGTTTTTAGCTTATCAAAAAACAAAACCGTATGAAATGATTAAATAAATCATTTAAAATGGAACAAAGGGAGTATTATAGTTTGCAAAAAATTCAAGTGATTGTGTCTATTACGGTTTTGGAATATCCAATTTTTTATCTCATGTTGGTCATATTGTAGTAATTTTAACCATTTATTTACTTTTTTCTCTCTTTTCTTAATTTTTTTTATAAGCAAAATGAAATATATTAAATAAAAATGAAAAGATACAAATACTGGGGGGGACATTAAACCTGACGCAGCTACAACTCAAACAGGAATACATCGCGATCATACAAACCAGGTAAAAATAGCCCTAATCAAACCTAACAAAATTAGCACTCATCACGAGCACAACCCAGCGAACCCGCGTATGGGCGCGAAATTAAGTTGCAAAAAAAGATGAAGAGTGAGAATTAGCAAGGATAAAAACGGTTCAAGACTGGCGAATGGACCAACCGCCAACACGGAAAAAGATCCATGTACCAACAACCCCCTAAACAAGCAACAGGCATAAAAGCTCTTTCGAGCAAAGCAATCCAAACAAAGCCAAATAAGAAAGCGGTACTAGAGGGAGGTATACATGATGCCTTGAGACCTGCAGATCTCAACAAACCTGGAATAATCAGAGAATCGAAAGGCACAAGAACACCACAACCACCAAAAACCAAGAACCGACGTGCTTGAACCCAGATCGAGGGATGAGTCCAACATGTTAGAAACCACACAACCCTTACGGGTAAATAGAAATGGATCCCAAACGATTTATGAAACCAAGAGGCCAACGCACCCACCCAATCTCTGATCAAGCATAAAATAGATAAAACATAACAACAAACGGTAAGAAAACATAACAGTAGAAACACAAGGAGATCGGTACCACCACAAAGAACCACTGGCCGCCACCGCAAGGGTGGCAGTAATGGCTGAAACAGAACCTGTCCAAAAGAAGCAGCAGGAAAAAAAGGAAAAACAAACCGACCAACCTAGATCTGTAGAGCAAACAAAACAACAAAATCCCAACTCTGAACGGCGAAGCAAGAATCACCACCACTCACCGAGCCGCCGCAAAACAAAAAGAAGATGAGGATGATGGCCACGAACTGAGAGAGAACACCACGAACACAAGCTCCAATGCCGATCTGGCCTGAGGTGGTGCGGAGGGCAAGCGCCACTCAACACACCACCATGATACACCTAAAAATGTGCTATTTATTTAGTTAAATTATTATTATATTTTATATGTTTTTATTTCAATTTCGAAGTTTTACTATATAAATAGTTACTTATTCCTTGTATTTTAAATAAACAGATAAAAAGTGTACGAGTTGAAGAAAGGAGCGAAAATGGACTGAAAATGAGCAAAAATGGACAAAAAAAGGCAACACAAGTGCAATCAAGCCACACAAGTGCAGCCCAAGCAACACGTGCAGCCCAGCCCAGCAGCAACGCAGGTGGCGCTCTCCAGCAAGGGCTCAGTGGCGGTCGCCACAAGGCCAATCATGGCCGTCCCTCAAATTCCAATTGTGTGGCGTTCGCCACACTTAATTTTGTCCCACATCGGCCAAATCAAGTGGTTTACCCACTTGTTTTACACTATAAATATGTGTCCTTTCTTACACTTTTAAAGACACACCAATTTGTAACAGTTGAGGAAGAGAATTGAGACTTAGATTTATTCTTAGTTTCTTCTCTTAGTTTAAATTTTTATTGATTTGCGCTGTCGGTGTCCGTACTCAAAGCTTTCTTTTATTAATTCAGGTTCTTTATTTTATTTTATTTTATTTTCTTTTGTTTTATTTTCTTTTCTTTTCTTTATTTTATTTTTCTGTTTTTATTTTATGTCTTTATTTTTATTTATTTATTTTATGTCTTTATTTTTAGTTATGTCTAGCTAAATTTAGCATTGCTAGGATGTGTAGTTAGTAGCTAATAGAGGTTCAGTAGTTGATTCGTGCAAGTAGTTTTCAACCACCAGTTTTAAATAATACATTTTCAAACAATTTGTCATGAGAGTGAGAATTGTTTTAAAGACAATAAACCAACATTAACAAGAGTTGAGGTTTAGGGCCGGATAGTTAAAATTGAGCGTTAGTTCTAAATTCCGCGAGAGCTATTTAGGATTGATGAGTTTTATATTGATTTTCAAAGGTACTTTTATAAGTAAGTGAGCGCGTGAGAGCTGAGCATTTATTTTATCTAAGTATAACGCTAGTCAAGATTTGCGAGAGCTGAGATTAGTGTTTTTAAATCAAATATAATTCTTGAAAACATTTACCTGGCAACTATTTTGTTTTCTTAAGCAGTTTTTAATTTAACGTTGATTATAATTTGTCACGAGAGTGAGAATTAATTAAAGTAAAAATCAATAGAGCGAGAGCGTGGGATTTCTACTAGATAGTAAAAACTGAACATTAACTCTAATCCACAACGAGAGTTGGGATTAGAGTTAATTAAATTATATTGCTTTTCAAAAAATATTTTATTAGCGGATGTGAGAACGAGAGTTAAGCATCACCTTTATATTATATAATGCTAGTCAAGATTTGCGAGAGCTAAGATTAGTATTTTTAAATCTATATAGTTTCGAAAATTTAACAGTTTGCTTAGCACGAATTAAATATTGAACCCCCTGAAGCAACTAATAGCACGTCCTAGTAGTATTTTATTCATATATTAAAAATCTAAAAAATATATTTCTTTAATTTTAATTATTCAAAATTCTTTAAATCATTAGCCTTAGATTTACAAAGCGACACTAGATAACGGTAGGTCGATTATTGGTCCTTTGGGTTCGATAATCTCTTAAAACTACGCGATGCAACTGTATACTTGTAGTTAGGTTGATAAACACGCGATCAAGTTTTTGGCGCCGTTGTCGGGGACCAATTAAGTCGATATCGTAACTCCAATGTTGAACCGTAGAGACTAAGGCACTTTTATTTTAAATTTTAAGTAATGGATCACACATATTTCCTCTACGACTACCACTCCCAATATTATGAGGAACCACAAAATCACCATAAATCTAATCTCGAAATATTAATGGAGGATTTCATTGAGGCACAAACACTCTCTAGGCTAGATTTTAAGATGGCGAGGTTTGTGGAAACACAAACTCTCTTAAATAAAGAAGTCAATGAAGCTTTCATGTAGTTGAACACTAAGGTCAAGTCCCTCGAGGCTGACAACAAGGCAATAGAGACTCAAATCTCCTTGCTTGCACAAACATCTCTAGGATCGTTCACTAAGAGTCATGTAGACGTCATAACAACTAATGAAAGTCAAATTAAAAATCCTAAGGAGAGTGATAATGAAATCAATGAGAAATCTAATGAGAAAAGAGTAGAGATTGCGAAAATTCCACCGACACCGCCTAAAGAGGAGGTTGTCAAAGAGGTAGAGAAGGAAGCAACTTACATTCTTCCTCCTCCTTACAATCCACCGATCCCTTTCACCCAAAGGCTTGTGGAAGCCAAGGTAGAATCCCAATCTAAAAGGGATGTAGAAGAGTTGAAAAACATAAACACTAATGCCCCTTTGTATGAAATCCCGTATAAAAAGAGAAATTTAGAGGACAATAGGGAAATTATTAGTGTTAAAAAGGGGAGAGTAGACTTTGAGGTGGCGAATGAAGAAATTAAACCCAAACCCGAAAAACTGCTAATAAAGATTGATCCAGAACCACCACCACACGTTCAGACCTCTGAACCTCCCTATAGGAAAAAGAAAATAAAAAGTGAAGGGTATGGGAGATGGGTTGATAAGTGGTGATGGAAACCGAAATTTATTAAGAGTTTAATCGGAGATTCATTCTCGAGAAAACCACCCTTAGTGCTTACACTCCTGAACCGTCAAGCTATAGACGTTAAACAAAAGCGCTACGTGGGAGGCAACCCATGACTTTTATCTTTTTCTTTTATTTTTGCTTTCTTTTTCTTTGAATTGTCACTAAACTCGTATGACTACACCTATGCAAATTCAGATCTTAATTTTTAACAAAAAAATGGCGTATTGCGATAACCAAATCGTTCGTATCAAGAGTGAAATCCAGCGACAACGCTTCGAGGACTTGTTCGAACGAGAGATGTCGTTCCAAAATTTCCCTCATAATAACACGATGATTTCTTTAGGTATCGCCGAGAGTGTCAACTTTATGATCAACCAGTTGGGGTGGGACGCCTTGAACCTTTAAACCCTCCCTACTTACCGTAATTTAACCCTCGAGTTCCTAAGCTCTTTCAAAAACTCCCTCAACCATGGATATACCATCCATCGAAGCCAAACTAAGTTTAGACTATTCGGTGTTGACTATACCTACACCCACCGCAACGTTGCTGAATTTATGAAGGTACATAATGGCCTAGATGCTGTAATCAAAACTCAAGAAGATGAATTCATGGACTACGAATTGTGCAACTTTTGGGGAAGTATTTCTGGAGAGCCCAACTCTGACCCGGCTGACCGAAACAACCTAAAGATCCATAATCCCGCCATACGCTACTTTCACATGATATTAGCCCATACCATCTTTGGAAAGCAAGAAAATGACACTACTGTTTCTAAGGATGAATTATTTATCATGTTCATAGCTCTTTCTTCTCGTCTTTTCACAACGATTATGGCAGAGTCTTCCAACTTCGCTCAACCATCGATTCCAAAGTTCGATGGTTATTATGAACATTGGTCAATGCTCATGGAGAATCTTCTCCCATCTAAAGAATATTGGAGTCTCATAGAGAATGGAGTAGTCACGGCTCCGGTGAATGCAACGGTAGAACAACAAAGAACTATGAATGAAAGCAAGCTTTGTGACATGAAGGTAAAGAACTATCTCTTTCAATCCATTGATAGATCTATCTTAGAAACGATTTTGATCAAAGAAACATCAAAAGATATCTGGGATGTAATGCGACGTAAGTGTTTGTTGAGACAAAATCCATTTTAGTGTTTTAATGACAACAAACCTTATGGAATAAATGTTAAGTTTTATGAATGGTGATCTGCTGATGTTTGCACTTGAGTTTTTGTTGAAAGATAGATATTAGCAAAAGTGGACGAGCTAGAAGTCACTCACATCAACAAGTGCATTTATATACTCAAACAATGAAAGATTTGGAGTATCATCAGATAATTACAACAGTAGTATCACAAGCATCAAGAAGATTTTTTAAAGACTGTTGTTTACGAGGATTGATTTAAGGTTCAAGCAAAGAAAGTAAACTTCATGATTAATAGTCTTCATCTTCATCACAATGTTTACAATGAAAATTAAATATTCAAGGAAGATTATGATGATCGTAGTTGAAGAATCATAATGGGAAAACTTGCATCACAAGCTACAAAAGAATATACTATGGATAGATGTTAAAAAAGGATTATAAGCTACAAAAGGATCGATGTTGTGTGACAAAACTCACATTGAGTTTTGTACTACATGCTTTGAGGATTTACTACTGCAATTAACATCAAAGTATCATCCTACCAAAGCTTCTCAAGATGAACAATGTTTGAGAATGATTTTCCATGAGTTTTACAAAGGAGCTTTTGCACAAGGCATAAAGGTTTTAATCATTCTCATTATGAGTACACTCACGCCTGTACTGAAGAATCTCAAAGATACTCAATGAACATACAACAATGTGTGAAAACATCAAAAGAAATTATGGGAAGTTTTGCAACAACAAGATTATATGTCCCACTCCTTAAGAAAAGTGTTGAATATTGTTTCAAGCATGATCCGAGAACATTCTCCAATTCAAGGAATAAACTCTTCCAGGTTAGTACTTCAACACAAGCACTTATTGTGATCTAACAAGTGCTCTTGAGTGATTAATATAGACAGGAATTAAAGCTCATTCATTATATATCACTCTACTTGAAATTGTTGAAAACTGCAAGTTTATGAGAATGATCAGAGAACATTCTCCAGTTTGCACTTTTTCTCACGTGCAAAGCTATACATCAACAATAAGCAGGGCCGGCCCTGTGGGTGTGCAAGGTGAGCCACCGCACAGGGCCTCAAATTGTTTATATCGGTCTATTAAAAAATTTATATATGTAAAAAAAAATAATGACTTTGTTACTACTAAAAATATTTTAGTACTAGAAAAAAAAATTAATAGACACACTCTTAATTTTATAAGTAACTTGCGGTTGATTGTAAAAAAAGAAACTAACATTTCAAGAAAGTTTTTGTTCCCGAAGGAACCGTAAGTTGATAATGATATTAGATTGAAGATGTATTTTAATGTTATTGATTAAAATATGTCGCTTTTAGATGTTATTTACTATGATGACTATTTTTTATGTTATTTACGATTCAAATAGAGAATAACTTTTAAAAAAAATTGTATTTTTTATTAAAAATCTATTTTAAATTTTCAAACAGGGCCTCCAAATACTCGGGACCGGCCCTGACAATAAGCACTTAATTGATATCATCTGAACAAGAGACAAATAAACACTTTTGCAAAGGACTTCATTGAAGAGAATCCCTACAGGATATAAGTCATTTAAGGCAAGGATTAAATGATAGCAAAAGAAAGCTTCCTATTTGGTCATGTTTAAGGAATAAACATGAACATGTCTTTGACAATTTATTTCTCAAGCTCACATGCTCTATTCAAAGATTATTTGAAGACATTTATGGACCAATGAAAAGGAGACAACAAGTTTGAAATGGTACTTCTCAAAGGACTTCATAAAATAAATTCTACTATGTTCTTGATCTACAATGGAGAGCTACTTGTACTTTTGCAAGTACACATGAATAGTAAAAGGATAAGAAGACCTGCTATCATCATATGATCATCATGAATATCTTGAGGCCCACGAAATCAAAACAAGCAAAGCATACCTCTCTATCTGATCTAGGCCAAGAAACAGAAAATACTCTGGGAGAACGATCTAAGAACGTTCCAGAATCAAGCAAATTTCCTACTCTTGATCGAAAGATTCTCTCCAGTTGTATCCAGCTGTTATAATTGATCTCCCAAGGCTTCAACAGTGCTTGTTCGTGGAGAACAAGTTTATACAGCTCAAAGATGCTCAAACTCACGCCCCTCTTGACATCATCATTCTAAGAACATTCTCAAGAAGCATCTTCTCTCTCATCAAATATTATTTGAATAATATTTGATCTGAACTTTGGCAACACTCCAACTTGATTGGAGACCACAAAACAAAGGACAAACAACATCTATAAATAGCACACTTAGGTGCTTTGAAGACTTGAGAGCTCACACTACAACATTCATTCTATACTTGTCTTTTCCGTATAAGGTACCAAACTCTTCTTTCATCACTCATACTCAAGCTCTCCATTCTCATCAGTACTTCTGAGTATTTTAAGTGTTTTGATTTGCTTCTCAAATTAACCTTTGAGTTTTTCAACAAGCAAATATCTCAAGAGTTTCTTTCAGTGTCAAGCCAGATTATAAGCCTAAGACCTGAAAAACAAATATTTTTACCCTCTTTGAAGTTAGGTAGAGATCTAGTTCTCTTGTCTTGGCAACATTTTAAGTGTGGAGTTGCTCCTGGAATTAGCAACGTCTAAGTGTGGGGTGGTATACAAGAGAACTATCACAAAGAAAAAAATAAAATAAAAAGGGACAGAATACATCAAAAGTTCCATAAAAAAATAGTCGCTTCAAAAAAATTAATATAGAAAAGTGATAGAATAAGGACCACACAAAGACACATCCGGTCCAAAAATAAAAAATTTCTCTTGTATCTCATAAAAAAGGTTCTACAAGGTAACATGTTGCACCTAAATAAGGACAAGTAGTCATACTTAACTCCAATTTTTAAACAACCTACTTTCCCAAAAATATCTTACCTTTACCTAAGCCACCTTACAACCCATAAAGACCTTTAAAACTGCGTATTTGTTTTACCTTTGAATCCTTGCAAGCCTATGGTAAAATGGCAGGTCTCACGTTGATTGAGAGATACCCTTTCAATAATGAGCGAAAAATGTGAGAGAGAAAAAGTTGAACTATGGACTCTCGTGGACATCTGTTGTACTTGCTAATATTGACGTATCTTGGACCAAGCGCTGATTGGGCATGATCGTTGCAGTGAAGATCAGTGGCACCATTACCGACTAAATAATAAAGGTTGTGAATTGTCTGTCATCTAAGTTATGTGTTGTTTCGCTGACAATTTTGCTTGGCAGACGTGTTACTCTAGGACGAGCAACAGTTTAAGTGTGGGGTTGTGATGACATCCAATTATATGACGTTTTTAGTAATAGATTAGAGTAGTTTTTCTAGTAAATAAAGACTAAAAGCAAGGAAATATCAGGAAAAGTAAAGACACAGGGACCAGAAGCAAGAAAAGTGGAAAAAACAGCAAAAAAGGACAAAAATGGAATAAAGAAGCGCATCATCGTACCCACGATGAGTCTGGGCGTGGCGCGATAAGAAGAATGATAAAATTGAAGAAAATCTGTTGAAAATCTTTACCATCGTGGCACGATGGCTTGTCATCGTGGCACGATGATGACTTGAAAAATAAGTAGAAAATCCCGAGTAAATCTTCCATCGTACCACGATAGGATCTATTGTAACAACCCAAATTTATTATTCACTATGTAAGTGTTTATTTATTTGGTGATGTGACTTTTAAGTAAGATAGTAACTTTAAGTTATTATCGAGAGATTTAGTTAACACGCGAGTTAGTGAGAGTTAACACGAGTTGGGCCAAGAAATTAGGCTTGAGGCCCAATGGGCCTTGTCTCATGAGTGGGGGCGCTACTTAAGCCCAAGGTAGAGAGAGAAGTTCATTTTTCTTTCTTTTGTGATCAAGAAGCAAGAGAGAAGGAGGAGAGCTTGAGAAGAGAGAAAGCTAGGGCTAGAAGAGGAAAAGCTTGAGATCAAGAGAAGGACTCGAGATTTCGTCGGATTTAAGGTACGAGAGTTAGATTTCATATTCATGAGTGGTCATAAAGAGGGGAGGATATCGATTCCTCCATTCCCAAACTCTTTCACTAATTTTCGTTTTGGGTTGTGGGATTTTCTTAATGAAAGTGAAATATATTGATCATAACATGTTTAATAAACTCTTAACAAGTTGTATGAACGAATTTAATAGGTACAAATGGGAATTTGTGGATGTTTGATCCAAGAACAATGTGTTTAATGAGTTTTGAGTAAAATGCATAGATCTCTTACTTTATGACGTGTGTTGATGTAGATCTGAGAATCAATCCGTCCTTTTGTGTTTATATATATGTTATGTACATGAAAACAAACTTATTTTGGATTTATAACATAAAAAATGAAGTTTTTGGGTCAAAATGAGTGATTATTGATCATTTTTCGTAAAAAAATCAGAAACAACATTTTGCACTACGCCCCCAGCGTGGCCTTTCACGCCCGGCGTAGTTGTTTTTCTGGACATCGCGCGCGGCGTGATCCTTTTCACGTGCGGCGCAATTTCCTGGGCTGGCCATCACGCGCGGCGTGACCCTTTCACGCCCCCAGCGTAGTTCATTTGGAGTTTTATGTTACAATTATATAATTAATGAATTTTTACCATTAATAAGGATATTTAATAAGTATAATTAATCTCCGTTATAGAAAATGTAAATTATCTTGGCTTAAATACAGTTGTGGTCCACCTATTTTAATTTTTTGAAATTTTGGTCTAGCTATTTTAAAATGAGTTTAATTATTGTGCACTGTCGGTGTAAAGATTCGTTACACATACATCCAATAATGTGTTGACATATTATTTATTGAATGTGACACATCATGTATTTTTAAATATCATACATGATGTGTCAGTATATTATTGGATGCATGTCTAAAATAAATTTACATTGACGGTGCATATAAATTAAATTCTTTTAATATCTAACTTTTTTATCCCCTATTTCAATATTTTTTAACTTTTGATCCCCCACTTTAATTTGAAATAAATTTTAATGATGTGGTTAAATCAATTATGATGTGCTCGATACCGATACTCGTTCGATACTAAATTTTAATGATGTGGTTAAATCAATTTTAATGATGTCGCAAAAATTTATCATTAGTCTACTTGTCAGTCTTATCGCTGTGCTGTGAAGACCCGATACTTCAAAAATGGCAAAGTATCATGCCCGATACGTACTCGATACCGATACTCGTTTGATACTTTTCGATACACATATCGGTATCGTGTCATATATATGAGCTTCATAGTCGCTGTGTAATCTTGAAAATGCATGAGATAGTATGGTAAATTATAATATGGAGCACTTCATCAAGTGGTTTATGGCGGATCGGTATTTAAAAAATATTGAAAATATTATCGATAATATACGTTGTTGTTTGAAAGTATGATTTAATGATTATTTTTATTTTTATGATTAAAATAATAACTTTAATTGACACCGGTTTGATTAAAACAACATATAATAAAGATGTGACTCATACTGAATTGACGTTAATAATTTCATTTTTATAACTGTAAAAATGTGAAGGGTCATAACTTTAATTTTTAAAGAAATTATCGACGATCGTTAGAATTTATGATAATTTTAATCATTGGTCCACGGTACATCACTTGTTAAACTGGTGCAGCATAACATTGTGCGAGATAGTATAGGGTATGCAAATTATTATTGTGTAAGTAAAGATAAACCAATCACATTTTGAAGCAAAGTCACACGACACAAGAGAAAAGAGCCAAATCATTATATACCCCCATAAATGAAAAACAATAACATTATTAAAGAGAAATGATGTTTAAACATAAAAAATTTGTTGTCAATTATTTTTATGTTACAATATCTTTTTAAATAATGTACCAAAAAAAAACTTTTATAATCAGCAAGCCAGCTGTATGCGTTTCACAAATCACAACAAATAAATAGTAAGCGAAAATAAAAATAGTACTCCCTGAAAAACAACCCACACAACACAAGTGTCAGCCCCATTTGCACAAGATCACTGTGAAGTGTGAACAAACATCGCAAATTGTCATATCAAAATACACTAGTTGTACTTGTGACACCTCTTATCAAAATACTTATCATTGGTCACCTTGTCGGTCTATTTTTGCTTCTTAGTGTGTCGGTCTATTTTTGCTTCTCATTGTACTGTACTGTACTTGTTGTTGGGTCACGAAGGACAGTCAGGAATCATTTATATTGGGTTTAAGAATAACTTTAGAAGCGAGTTGGACACTACACTCTTACTCAAAACCTATGTTTATGAGTCATCTCACTTATAAAGTGTTCAACCTCCACTTTTCTAAACAATGTGAGATTTAACTCACACTTGCCACAACAATCTATCCCTCAAGTGTGAGTCCATCCATTTTTGGATATGCTCCCCCTCAAACCGAAGCTTCTTCAGCTACACTACACTTGTACCGCCGTTGTCGCTGCTCAACAGGACCCGTCGCCTGAACACCGTTTCCAGGAAGACTTTCGATACAAGGAGCCGGTCAAATCCTTCGTCGAACCATCGACTCTGATATAACTGTTGGTTCATCACGAGGGGACAGCCGAAAGATCATCCACATTGGGTTCAAGAACAACTCTACAAGTGTGTTGGACACCACACTCTTATCCAAAACCTTAAGGTGTTAAGTTTATGGATTATCTCACTTATAAAGTGTTCAACCTTCACTTTTCTAAGCAATGTGAGACTTAACTCACACTTATTACAACACTTGTGATCATCTTGTTGGCTAAATTTATAAGATGTCAAATACAATTTTAATATTTTTATGTTAAAAAATAACATATTTCTTTTAAAGTCGTCATCAAACTTTTATGCGTTTTAAATTAATTTTTTTTAATGACAAATATTATTATATATAAATAAAACCAAAAAATTATAAAAGAACCTTTAGAAAAACAAAATGTACCAAAAATACATTCACAAGAATCTAACTATCTTTAAACAACCCACACATGTGTCAGCTCCACTTGCACAAAACCACTGTTTAAATACATGACTCATAAGCACACACAAGTTGTAGTTGTGATCCACGGAAGCAGATTTCCTGTTGTAATATTCCACAAAGTTTTCACGCAGTTTTAATTGTGAATCGTCCGATATGTTATGTATGGTTGTGATTATTTTGTTGGATTTTATAGCTGATTTGATCAGATCCATCCGATCAAGAAGCAATGACTGAGATTGAAACTGCGTGAAACTGTGTGATTTTATTACTGTAGCAAATCCGGATCCGTGATCCACCATTATTTTTGGTCTTAGTGTACTGTAATTCTAATCTTCTTGTTGGAAATTTTACTTTTCGCGCCCCAGACATCTATGAGCGATTTCCGATATTACGAAATTACCTTTCTCGCTATTTAGAAAACGAGTGTGTAAATATCAAAAATTGGAAGGGAAAGAGTTCGCTTTCTAGATAGCAAACTGCAAACTGAGTTCGCTTTTTAGGATACAAACCTTATAAAAATCAAATTTTTTTTGTTATCTTCATCTTTCTCTGATAGCAAACTGAGTTCACTTTCTAGAAAGCGAGTGTATAAAATAACAATTCATTAACCGAGTTCTCTTTCGTTTCACCATAAATGATATTATTGTAGTGATGATTTTTCCATCACCTTTTCAAATTATTTTCTATCATTCCCTTAATTTGTGCTTCAGTTAGTTAATTAATCATTAACAGCCCAACAATTATCATTATAGCCATTACTAAAATCAAGTAAGAAAAAAGTTGTTATTTAAATTCCTATTAATTATTTTATTTATTTAGCAACAATTGCCATGCAAGCTGTTTGAATACATGACTCATAAGCACACGCAAGCTGTAGTTGTGATCCACCATTATTTTTGCTCCTTAGTGTACTGTACTTGTGATCTATTTGATGGTCTTATTATACTGTAGATTCTAAACAAGGACAACTTGTGATGAGTAGTTGCACGTAAATTTCCTTATCGGTGTTGGATTTCTCGGTTGGTGCAATGGAAAATAATTATTCATTGTGTGCGGATATGAAATAAAATGAAATTGTACAAAAATATAAAAAAAAAATAAAATGAATAAGTAGTCATAATTATGTAAAGTTTCTCCGGTGTAATCCTCACCGTTCAATTTTTTTTTTGTTAGTGGTTTAATTAAAATAAAGTAAAATCGGAAGGTTGAGATCCACACTTTATTCTCTGCAGTGGAATTGTTAGAGTTGTTAAATGGGCTAACCCGGCCGAATCCGACCTGGCCCGGTGGTCTAGACTTTAAATGTGGCCGGTCTGGCCCGGCCCAATTATTTTTGGGCAACACATTAAAGAAAAAGTTTCGACTGTTCGCTTTTTCCTTGCTGCGACGTCAGTAAAATCTGGTCAATAAATTATTTTACCCAATGATCGAAAACGGATTCTCCCAAAATCAATCTTTTTGGTGAAACTCATTAAGAACTTGAGCACAATGAGTTAGTTGGATCAAGGAGTTTTATGTTACAATGATATAATTAATGAATTTTTTTTTTCTCATTACTTTTAATTTTGCATTCTTCTGTAATAAAAAAAAGGTCAGGGCATTTAAATGTGTAAAATTAAGGAATATTGAATTATTATTTATATATTTTTATTTATATATTAATTTAAATATATATTTAATAAAAAATGATTCGATCTGATTAAATCTCGATCCGGTTCTAATTATCTTATGTTAACATAATTGAGACACCTTATATGTTACCTCAGTATCCTTCCATTGTATCATAAAAGACAAAATGTGAATAGTTGTACTTGTGATCCACCATAATTCAATTTTATCGTACCTCTTTCATAAAAATTTGTCATTACTTGTCGGTCTTATCGCTGTGTAATCTTGAAAATGCATAATAGTATAATAGTATGATAAATTTTAATATGGATCACTTCATTAAGTAGTTTATGGTGAATTAGTATTTAAAAAATATTTAAAATACTATCGATAATATACGTTATTATTTGAAAGTATGATTTAATGATTATTTTGATTTTTATGATTAAATTAATAATTTAATTAACACCGATTTGATTAAAATAATATATAATAAAAATGTCACTCGTACTAAATTGACGTTAATAATGTCATTTTTCTAACCGTAAAAATGTAAAGGTAGTAATTTATATCGATAAAAATATTAAGCTTAAATAGTTAAATGGTCCCTTAAAGACATTTTAGGTTTCACAATGATCCCTTAAAAAAAAGGTCTGAATTGGTCTCTTATTGATATCACCGTTACTCACATACGTCCCTTCCATTAATTTTTAAACAAAAACATTAACTTAAAAAAAAATATATCTTCATCGTCCTCTCTCTCTTTCTCTCACCCAGAACAAACAACTTACCAAAATCTCACCCAGAACAAACAATTTGACCAAAAAAAAAACCTAATCCCATTGTGCTGTTATTTTGACTTGAATCTGATTTTATATAGGATAAAAAGAGTTTTACACATAATTTGATTTGGTTGCACATGATGTGGTGTTGTTGTCCTAAAATCCAGCGGTTTGAATTGCGACCTTATCACCGGCGGCGGTTGCAAAAATGAGTTCATGAACGACGATTGTGACAATTGTGGTGGTGCTTTTAATGAAAGTAGTGGTGCCGGAAGTGAACGTGGAGATTGAGCTATTCCCCCTGGTCCTTATTATAAGAAAAAAAATTACTTTTTAGATTCATAGAATGTTCAATGTATCTAGTAAAAAATATGGACCAAATACATTGAACATTCTATAAATCTAAAAAGTTAACTTCTTCTTAAAATAAGGACCAGAGGGAGTATAAGCCAATTAGGTGGTTCCGGTGCGGAACTGTTGCAGCAACTGTTTTAATGGGTCTTCTTCAGCTCCTTAATTGGGATCTATTTTTGTTTCGATTTTTGCAATTTTGAGTTTTGTTTTCTTCCTTTTTCTGGGTTTGTTTCAATTTTTCTGGATTTGGATGAATAAGTTGATGAAGATGAACAGGGAGGAGAGGGAAGAAGATGAAAAAATGGAAGAAAAAATTAGTTGTTGATGGTGTATTGCTAAATGTGGTAGACATACAAAATCCAATGGTTACATTTTTGACAAAAGAATTAAATGATTAAGATTAAAAAATGTATTGAGGTATACGATGGACTACCTATAATGTTGGTCTACCTAATACATTTGGAGTTAAAAAAATTAACGGAAAGAACCTATGTGGATAACGGTGATATCAACAAGAGACTAATCCAAACATTTTTTTTCTTTAAAAGACCATTATAAAACCTAAAATATTTTTAAGGAATCATTTAACTAAGCCAAAATATTAACTCCCTCAAAAACAACCCACACAACAAAATTGTCATCCCCATTTGCACAAAATCACTGGCAAATTGTCATAACCACACACTAGTTGTACTTGTGACACCTCTTATCACAATACTTATCACTGGTCACCTTGTCGGTCTATTTTTGCTTCTTAGTGTAATGTACTGTAGTTGTGATCTTCTTGTTGGTCTTATCATAGATTCTAACAAGGATGGGTTAGAATGTTACATGTATAATTCAACCGGTTAAGTTACTTAAACAAATTATCAAAGAGTTAGACATTCAAAGTTAAGTCCTTAAAAAAACATTATATTGTAATATATTAACAATTTGACATTTAAAAAAATTATTCATCTCGTGGTGCAATGGAAAAAATTATTCATCTCATTGATCTCGCAATTTTTTTTTTTAATCTTTTGGTTCTTAGGAGAAGGGGATCTAGTAGTTTAGAGTTCGGCTGCGAAGTAAGTAAAACTTGGTCAATAAATTATTTTACCCAATGATCGAACACGGATTCTCCCAAAATCAATTTTTTTGGTTAAACTCATTAAGAACTTGAGCACAATGAGTTAGTTGGATCACGGAGTTTTATGTTACAATGATATAATTAATGAATTTTTACCATTAATAAGGATATTTAATAAGTATAATTAATCTCCGTTACAGAAAATGTAAATTATCTTGGCTTACGGTTGTGGTCCACCTATTTTTAATTTTTTAAAGTTTTGGTCTAGCTATTTTAATATCTAACTTTTTGGTCCCCTATTTCAATATTTTTTAACTTTTGATCCCCCGCTTTTTTTTTATAGGTAAGATTTGAATTATAAGGAGTACAAGAGGTACTCAACCCTTACAATTCATGAACAACCTCCTTAGCTACAAAGAAAACAACCTAAGGGATTGTTACACCAGTCAGGAAAAGCCAAATTAACAGTGCTCCCTAAACGACCTATGAACCAAAGCCAAGCGATATACATAATTTGGTTCACTAGAGAGGAAACATTAAAAAAATCACTTCTAAATAAAATATTATTACGTGTACGCCAAATGCTCCATGTTATTGTTAACCAAATAATGTGCCAGATCTTTTTGCTAGTATTTCCGTGTAATGAGTCTCCATGTTGCTATATATTTAATTAAAAATGATTAAATCCGATTGAACTCCGATCCGACAAATTGAACGTTAAACGGATAACCTCGCCCGTTCAATAACCGGTTCAATAACCGGTCCGGTTCTGATTATCTTAATAGACACATTAAATGTCATCTCTGTATCCTTCCATTGCATCATAAAAGACAAAATGTGAATAGTTGTACTTGTGATCCACCATAATTCAATTTTATCAAACTTCTTGTCGCAAAAATTTATCATTAGTCTACTTGTCGGTCTTATCGCTGTGCTGTGAAGACCCGATACTTCAAAAAATGGCAAAGTAACGTGTCCGATACGTACTCGATACTGATACCCGTTCGATACTTTTCGATACACGTATCGGAAGAGTATCGGCAATTAATATTATTTTTTTATAAAAAAAATATAACTGATACGTGTCAGATACTTTTCCGATACGCGTATCAGGAAAGTATATAGCAATTAATGATCTTTGTTTATATATTGTGCACTTATATATTTAATGTTTAAATAACGTATCCCGGACGTATTGTATCGGAAATTTTGAAAATTTTCTCATATCACCGTATCGGTATCGTGTCACATATATGAGCTTCATAGTCGCTGTGTAATCTTGAAAATGCATGAGATAGTATGGTAAATTGTAATATGGAGCACTTCATCAAGTGGTTTATGGTGAATCAGTATTTAAAAAAATATTGAAAATATTATCGATAATATACGTTGTTGTTTGAAAGTATGATTTAATGATTATTTTTATTTTTATGATTAAAATAATGACTTTAATTGACACCGGTTTGATTAAAACAATATATAATAAAGATGTGACTCGTACTTAATTGACGTTAATAATTTCATTTTTATAATAGTAAAAATGCGAAGGGTCACCTTGTCAAAAAAAAAATGCGAAGGGTCATAACTTTATTTTTTAAAGAAATTATCAACGATCATTAGAATTTATCATAATTTTAATCATTGGTCCACGGTAGATCACTTGTTAAACTGGTGCAGCGTAACATTGTGAGAGATAGTATAGGGTATGCAAATTATTATTGTCTAAGTAAAGATAAACCAATCACATTTTGAAGCAAAGACACGACACAAGAGAAAAGAGCCAAATCATTATATACCCCCATAAATGAAAAACAATAACATTATTAAAGAGAAATGATGTTTAAACATAAAAAATTTGTTGTCAATTTTTTTTATGTTACAATATCTTTTAAAATAATGTACCAAAAAAAAACTTTTATAATCAGCAAGCCAGCTGTATGCGTTTCACAACAACTAAATAGCAAGGGAAGATAAAAATAGTACTCCCTGAAAAACAACTCACACAACACAAGTGTCAGCCCCATTTGCACAAGATCACTGTGAAGTGTGAACAAACATCGCAAAATGTCATATCAAAATACACTAGTTGTACTTGTGACACCTCTTATCAAAATACTTATCATTGGTCACCTTGTCGGTCTATTTTTGCTTCTTAGTGTGTCGGTCTATTTTTGCTTCTTAGTGTAATGTACTGTAGTTATTGTTGGGTCACCAAGGGGTGTCGGGGATCATCTATATTAGTTTCAAGAATAATTCTACTAGTGAGTTGGAGACTACAGTTTTACCCAAAACCTTAAGGTGTTATGTTTATGGGTCATCTCGCTTATATAGTGTTCAACCTCTACTTTTCTAAACAATGTGAGACTTAACTCACACTTGCCACAAAAATCTATCCCTCAAGTGTAAGTCCATCCATTCTTGGATATGCTCCCCCTCAAACGGAAGCTTCTTCAGCTACACTACACTTGTACCGCCGTTGTCGCTGCTCAACAAGACCCGTCGCCTGAACACCGTTTCCAGGAAGACTTTCGATACAAGGAGCCGGTCAAATCCTTCGTCGAACCATCGACTCTGATACAACTGTTGGTTCATCACGAGGGGACAGCCGAAAGATCATCCACATTGGGTTCAAGAACAACTCTACAAGTGTGTTGGACACCACACTCTTATCCAAAACCTTAAGGTGTTAAGTTTATGGATTCTCTCACTTATAAAGTGTTCAACCTTCACTTTTCTAAACAATGTGAGACTTAACTCACACTTATTACAACACTTGTGATCATCTTGTTGGCTAAATTTATAAGATCTCAAATACAATTTTAATATTTTTATGTTAAAAAATAACATATTTCTTTTAAAGTCGTCATCAAACTTTTATGCGTTTTACATTAATTTTTTTTAATAACAAATATTATTATATATAAATAAAACCAAAAAATTATAAAAGAACCTTTAGAAAAACAAAATGTACCAAAAATACATTCACAAGAATCTAACTATCTTTAAAATAATATATAAAAACAAACAAGCAAATAGTACCTCCAATTCAAGGATAGATGAAAATAGTAACTCCCTGAAAAACAACCCACACATGTGTCAGCTCCACTTGCACAAAACCACTGTTTGAATACATGACTCATAAGCACACACAAGTTGTAGTTGTGATCCACCATTATTTTTGCTCCTAAGTGTACTGTACTTGTAATCTATTTGATGATCTTATTATATTGTAGATTCTAAACAAGGACAACTTGTGATGAGTAGTTGCACGTAAATTTCCTTATCGGTGTTGGATTTCTCGGTTGGTGCAATGAAAAATAATTATTCATTGTGTGCGGATATGAAATAAAATGAAATTGTACAAAAATATAAAAAAAAATAAAATGAATAAGTAGTCATAATTATGTAAAGTTTCTCCGGTGTAATCCTCACCGTTCAAATTTTTTTGTTTGTTAGTGGTTTAATTAAAATAAAGTAAAATCAGAAGGTTGAGATCCACACTTTATTCTCTGCAGTGGAATTGTTAGAGTTGTCAAATGGGCTAACCCGGCCGAATCCAACCTGGCCCGGTGGTCTAGACTTTAAATGTGGCCGGTCTGGCCCGGCCCAATTATTTTTGGGCAACACATTAAAGAAAAAGTTTCGACTGTTCACTTTTTCCTTGCTGCGACGTAAGTAAAATCTGGTCAATAAGTTATTTTACCCAATGATCGAAAACGGATTCTCCCAAAATCAATCTTTTTGATGAAACTCATTAAGAACTTGAGCCCAATGAGTTAGTTGGATCACGGAGTTTTATGTTACAATATAATTAATGAATTTTTTTTTCTCATTACTTTTAATTTTGCATTCTTCTGTAATAAAGAAAAGTCAGGACATTTAAATGTGTAAAATTAAGGAATATTGAATCATTATTTATATATTAATTAAAATATATAATTAATTAAAAACGATTCGATCTGATTAAATCTCGATCCGGTTCTAATTATCTTATGTTAACATAATTGAGACACCTTATATGTCACCTCAGTATCCTTCCATTGTATCATAAAAGACAAAATGTGAATAGTTGTACTTGTGATCCACCATAATTCAATTTTATCGTACCTCTTTCATAAAAATTTGTCATTACTTGTCGGTCTTATCGCTGTGTAATCTTGAAAATGCATAATAGTATAATAGTATGATAAATTTTAATATGGATCACTTCATCAAGTAGTTTATGGTGGATTAGTATTTAAAAAATATTTAAAATACTATCGATAATATACGTTATTATTTGAAAGTATGATTTAATGATTATTTTCATTTTTATGATTAAATTAATAATTTAATTGACACCGATTTGATTAAAATAACATATAATAAAAATGTCACTCGTACTAAATTGACGTTAATAATGTCATTTTTCTAACCGTAAAAATGTAAAGGTAGTAATTTATATCGATAAAAATATTAAGCTTAAATAGTTAAATGGTCCCTTAAAGACATTTTAGGTTTCATAATGATCCCTTAAAAAAAAGATCTGAATTGGTCTCTTATTAATATCACCGTTACTCACATATGTCCCTTCCATTAATTTTTAGACAAAAACATTAACTTAAAAAAAATAAATATCTTCATCGTCCTCTTTCTCTCACCCAGAACAAACAACTTACCAAAATCTCACCCAGAACAAACAATTTGACCAAAAAAAAAACCTAATCCCATTGTGCTGTTATTTTGACTTGAATCTGATTTTATATAGGATAAAAAGAGTTTTACACATAATTTGATTTGGTTGTACATGATGTGGTGTTGTTGTCCTAAAATCCAGCTGTTTGAATTGCGACCTTATCACCGGTGGCGGTTGCAAAAATGAGTTCATGAACGACGATTGTGACAATTGTGGTGGTGCTTTTAATGAAAGTAGTGGTGCCGGAAGTGAACGTGGAGATTGAGCTATTCCCCTAGTCCTTATTATAAGAAAAAAAATTACTTTTTAGATTCATAGAATGTTCAATGTAACCTTTACCAAAAAAAAAAAAAAGAATGATCAATGTATCTAGTAAAAAATATGGACCAGATACATTGAACATTCTATGAATCTAAAAAATTAACTTCTTCTTATAATAAGGACCAGAAGGAGTATAAGCCAATTAGGTGGTTCCGGTGGCGGAACTGTTGCAGCAACTGTTTTAATGGGTCTTCTTCAGCTCCTTGGGATCTATTTTTGTTTCGATTTTTGCAATTTTGAGTTTTGTTTTCTTCCTTTTTCTGGGTTTGTTTCAATTTTTCTGGATTTGGATGAATAAGTTGATGAAGATGAACAGGGAGGAGAGGGAAGAAGATGAAAAAATGGAAGAAAAAATTAGTTGTTGATGGTGTATTGCTAAATGTGGTAGACATACAAAATGCAATGGTTACATTTTTGACAAAAGAATTAAATGGTTAAGATTAAAAAATGTATTGAGGTATACGGTGGACTACCTATAATGTTGGTCTACCTAATACATTTGGAGTTAAAAAAATTAACGGAAAGGACCTATGTGGATAACGGTGATATCAATAAGAGACTAATCCAAACATTTTTTTTCTTTAAAAGACCATTATAAAACCTAAAATATTTTTAAGGGACCATTTAACTAAGCCAAAATATTAACTCCCTCAAAAACAACCCACACAACAAAATTGTCATCCCCATTTGCACAAAATCACTGGCAAATTGTCATAAGCACACAGTAGTTGTACTTGTGACACCTCTTATCACAATACTCATCACTGGTCACCTTGTCGGTCTATTTTTGCTTCTTAGTGTAATGTACTGTACTTGTGATCTTCCTGTTGGTCTTATCATAGATTCTAACATGCATGGGTTAGAATGTTACATGTATAATTCAACCGGTTAAGTTAGTTGAACAAATAATCAAAGAGTTAGACATTCAAAGTTAAGTCCTTAAAAAAACATTATATTGTAATATATTAACAATTTGACATTTAAAAAAATTATTCATCTCGTGGTGCAATGGAAAAAATTATTCATCTCATTGATCTCGCAATTTTTTTTTTTAATCTTTTGGTTCTTAGGGGAAGGGGATTTAGTAGTTCAGAGTTCGGCTGCGAAGTAAGTAAAACCTGGTCAATAAATTATTTTACCCAATGATCGAACACAGATTCTCCCAAAATCAATTTTTTTGGTTAAACTCATTAAGAACTTGAGCACAATGAGTTAGTTGGATCACGGAGTTTTATGTTACAATGATATAATTAATGAATTTTTACCATTAATAAGGATATTTAATAAGTATAATTAATCTCCGTTACAGAAAATGTAAATTATCTGGGCTTAAATATGGTTGTGGTCCACCTATTTTTAATTTTTTGAAGTTTTGGTCTAGCTATTTTAATATATAACTTTTTGGTCCCCTATTTCAATATTTTTTAACTTTTGATCCCCCGTTTTTTTTTTATAGGCAAGATTTGAATTATAAGGAGTACAAGAGGTACTCAACCCTTACAATTCATGAACAACCTCCTTAGCTACAAAGAAAACAGCCTAAGGGATTGTTACACCAGTCAGGAAAAGCCAAATTAACAGTGCTCCCTAAACGACCTATGAACCAAAGCCAAGCGATATACATAATTTGGTTCACTAGAGAGGAAACATTAAAAAAATCACTTTTAAATAAAATATTATTACGTGTACGCCAAATGCTCCATATTGTTGTCAACCAAATAATGTGTCAGATCTTTTTGCTAGTATTTCCGTGTAATGAGTCTCCATGTTGCTATATATTTAATTAAAAACGATTAAATCCGATTGAACTCCGATCCGACAAATTGATCGTTAAACGAATAAGCTCGCCCGTTCAATAATCGGTCCGGTTCTGATTATCTTAATATCATCGTAGTTGAGACACATTAAATGTCATCTCTGTATCCTTCCATTGCATCATAAAAGACAAAATGTGAATAGTTGTACTTGTGATCCACCATAATTCAATTTTATCAAACTTCTTGTCGCAAAAATTTATCATTAGTCTTCTTGTCGGTCCTATCGCTGTGCTGTGTAGACCCGATAATTCAAAAATGGCAAAGTAACGTGTTTGATACGTACTCTATACTGATACTCGTTCGATACTTTTCGATACACGTATTGGAAGAGTATCGACAATTAATATTATTTTTTTTAAAAAAAATATAACTGATACGTGTCAGATACTTTTCCGATACGCGTATCAGGAAAGTATATAGCAATTAATGATCTTCGTTTATATATTGTGCATTTATATATTTAATTTTTAAATAACGTATCCCGGACGTATTGTATCGGAAATTTTGAAAATTTTCTCATATCACCGTATCAGTATCGTGTCACATATATGAGCTTCATAGTCGCTGTGTAATCTTGAAAATGCATGAGATAGTATGGTAAATTGTAATATGGAGCACTTCATCAAATGGTTTATGGTGAATCAGTATTTAAAAAAATATTGAAAATATTATCGATAATATACGTTGTTGTTTGAAAGTATGATTTAATGATTTTTTTATTTTTATGATTAAAATAATGACTTTAATTGACACCGGTTTGATTAAAACAACATATAATAAAGATGTGACTCCTGACCAAAAAAAAAAAAAAAAGATGTGACTCGTACTTAATTGACGTTAATAATTTCATTTTTATAACGGTAAAAATGCGAAGGGTCATAACTTTATTTTTTAAAGAAATTATCAACGATCGTTAGAATTTTTGATAATTTTAATCATTGGTCTACGATAGATCACTTGTTAAAGTGGTGCAACGTAATATCGTGCGAGATAGTATAGGGTATGCAAATTATTATTCTGTAAGTAAAGATAAACCAATCACATTTTGAAGCAAAGTCACACGACACAAGAGAAAAGAGCCAAATCATTATATACCCCCATAAATGAAAAACAATAACATTATTAAAGAGAAATGATGTTTATATTGGGGAGTCCGGGGGAGCTCGAGAGAAACAATGAGCCAATGCTTCAGGACCACACAAGAGAGGGAGACGCCACATCCCAACCCAAAACCTTAAGGTATTAAGTTAATGGGTCACCTCTCATAAATCCAACATTCTTCCCACACATAGTCGATGTGGGACTTAAACACTCACACTTGAAACCCAACATTCTCCCCCAAGTGTGAGTTTCCCCACATACTATAGTTGATCCAAACCAGGATCCCCTCCTGCTCCCCCACCAAGCCGAACCTAGGCTCTGATACCACTGTTAGGGAGTCCGGGGAAGCTCGGGAGAAACGATGGGCCAATGCTCCAGGACCACACAAGAGAGGGAGACGCCACATCCCAACCCAAAATCTTAAGGTATTAAGTTAATGGGTCACCTCTCTTATAGATCCAACATTCTTCCCACACATAGTCGATGTGGAACTTAAACACTCACACTTGAAACCCAACAGTTTAAACATAAAAAATTTGTTGTCAATTTTTTTTATGTTACAATATCTTTTAAAATAATGTACCAAAAAAAAAACTTTTATAATCAGCAAGCCAGCTGTATGCGTTTCACAACAACTAAATAGTAAGGGAAGATAAAAATAGTACTCCCTGAAAAACAACCCACACAACACAAGTGTCAGAAACAACATATAGTTGTACTTGTGACACCTCTTATCAAAATACTTATCATTGGTCACCTTGTCGGTCTATTTTTGCTTCTTAGTGTGTCGGTCTATTTTTGCTTCTCATTGTACTGTACTGTACTTGTTGTTGGGTCACGAAGGACAGTCAGGAATCATTTATATTGGGTTCAAGAATAACTTTACAAGCGAGTTGGACACCACACTCTTACTCAAAACTTATGTTTATGGGTCCTCTCACTTATAAAGTGTTTAACCTTCACTTTTCTAAACAATGTGAGACTTAACTCACACTTGCCACAACAATCTATCCCTCAAGTGTGAGTCCATCCATTCTTGGATATGCTCCCCCTCAAACGGAAGCTTCTTCAGCTACACTACACTTGTACCGCTGTTGTCGCTGCTCAACGGGACCCACCGCCTGAACACCGTTGCCAGGAAGACTTTCGATACAATGAGCCAGTCGAATCCTTCGTCGAACCATCGACTCTGATACAATTGTTGGGTCATCGCGAGGGTGCAGCTGAAAGATCATTCATATTGGGTCCAAAAACAACTCTACAAGTGAGGTTGACACCACACTCTTATCAAAAACCTTAAGGTGTAATGTTTATGGGTCCTGTCACTTATAAAGTATTCAACCTCCACTTTTCTAAACAATGTGTGACTTAACTCACACTTGCCACAACACTTGTGATCATCTTGTTGGCTAAATTTATAAGATGTCAAATACAATTTTAATATTTTTATGTTAAAAAATAACATATTTCTTTTAAAGTCGTCATCAAACTTTTATGCGTTTTACATTAATTTTTTTTAATGACAAATATTATTATATATAAATAAAACCAAAAAATTATAAAAGAACCTTTAGAAAACCAAAATGTACCAAAAATACATTCACAAGAATCTAACTATCTTTAAAATAATATATAAAAACAAACAAGCAAATAGTACCTCCAATTCAAGGATAGATGAAAATAGTAACTCCCTGAAAAACAACCCACACATGTGTCAGCTCCACTTGCACAAAACCACTGTTTAAATACATGACTCATAAGCACACACAAGTTGTAGTTGTGATCCACGGAAGCAGATTCCCTGTTGTAATATTCCACAAAGTTTTCACGCAGTTTTAATTGTGGATCGTTCGATATGTTATGTATGGTTGTGATTATTTTGTTGGATTTTATAGCTGATTTGATCAGATCCGTCTGATCAAGAAGCAATGACTGAGATTGAAACTGCGTGAAACTGTGTGATTTTATTACTGTAGCAAATCCGGGTCCGTGATCCACCATTATTTTTGGTCTTAGTGTACTGTAATTCTAATCTTCTTGTTGGAAATTTTACTTTTCGCGCCCCAGACATCTATGAGCGATCTCCGATATTACGAAATTACCTTTCTCGCTATTTAGAAAACGAGTGTGTAAATATCAAAAATTGGAAGGGAAAGAGTTCGCTTTCTAGATAGCAAACTGCAAACTGAGTTCGCTTTCTAAGATGCAAACCTTATAAAAATCAAATTTTTTTGTTATCTTCATCTTTCTCTGATAGCAAACTGAATTCACTTTCTAGAAAGCGAGTGTATAAAATAACAATTCATTAACCGAGTTCTCTTTCGTTTCACTATAAATGATATTATTGTAGTGATGATTTTTCCATCACCTTTTCAAATTATTTTCTATCATTCCCTTAATTTGTGCTTCAGTTAGTTAATTAATCATTAACAGCCCAACAATTTTCATTATAGCCATTACTAAAATCAAGTAAGAAAAAAGTTGTTATTTAAATTCCTATTAATTATTTTATTTATTTAGCAACAATTGCCATGCAAGCTGTTTGAATACATGACTCATAAGCACACGCAAGCTGTAGTTGTGATCCACCATTATTTTTGCTCCTTAGGGTCTGTTTGGTTCGGGGGTTTTGGAGGCGAGGGGAGGGGAGGTGAGGGGATATTTTAAATTAATTGTGTTTGGTTCAATTTTTAGGAGGGGAGGGGAGGTGAGAGGAGGTGAGCAAAATACCTCCAAATCCCAATTTTTGCTTCCCCCCAAATTGGGGGAATTTGGAGGGGAGGGGAGGGAAGGGAAGGAGAAAGATATCATTACCATTTAATTATTTTGACATAATTGTCTTCATAATTATTTTAAGGGTAAATAGTGTCATACCCCCCTGCAAAATAGGCGAGTTTTGCGTTACCCCCCTGGCTCAACAAGTGGGCATATGACATGGACGAATCTTGACGTGGCATGACACGTGGAAATTAATTTATTTTTTATTTATTTTTAATTGCCAACTCAGTAATTATTTATTTTTTAATTAAAAAAAAATGAAAAAAACTTTTTTTTTTAAATGAACTTTTTTTTTTACGGTAACTTTTTTTTTAAAGAAATTTTTTTTTTTTAAAGAAACTTTTTTTTAAAGAAGCTTTTTTTTTTAAAGAAATTTTTTTATTTAAAGAAACTTTTTTTTTCGTTCCGTTCATATGCAGCGATTGTTCTTCGTTTTCAATTTCAATTTGAGGTTAGGGCAAAGCGATTGTTCTTGCGTTACTATGTGATTGCAGTTTTTTTTTTTGGTTACTCTATTATTATTATTATTATTATTAGTTTTTTGGTTACTATTATTATTATTAGTTTTTTTTTCATCTTCGTTTTTTTTTTTGGTTACTCTATTATTAGTTATTATATATATATAAGAATTTTTTTTATATATATATAATAACAACTTTTAGTCAAAAAAAAAAACTTTCTTTTAAGTAAGTTCATAAAAATATAACAACTTTTAAGTTTTTTTTTTTTCATTTTTTTAATTAAAAACCCACATTAATTAATGAGTTGGCAATTAAAAATAAATAAAAAATAAATTAATTTCCACGTGTCATGCCACGTCAAGATTCTTCCATGTCATATGCCCACTTGTTGAGCCAGGGGGGTAACGCAAGGAATCTTGACATTGCAGGGGGTAATCTCAAAAAAATATTTTGTAGGGGGGTAACGCAAAACTCGTCTATTTTGCAGGGGGGTATGACACTATTTACCCTTATTTTAAAATGCCAAAATTATCCATTTTTTAGTTCTAATTTTTTTTCCAAACTTTTTTTTTATTGTTACGCATGTCTTTTTATATTCATAAACGGTTGTGCTAATTTTTTTTTGTATTACATTGTTATCTTGTAAAGTTCATATAATTTTTTGAATCAACGTTGTTATTTTATTTTATAGAAAATCAACGTGGTTACTTACTTTTTACCTGCATCATATTAGTTAGTATTTATATGCACTATTATATTTTTTAAAATATCATTAAGTTTGTTACGTTATAACTTATAATATACAAGAGTTTTTTTTTTTTTTTTTTACAATATTAGTATTAGTACAAGATCTTTATACTTATAAATAAATATTACTATTTTGTACAATATTAGTATCAGTACAAGGTTTTTTTTGTTAATAATTATCAAAAAATTCTTTTAAATATATTTATAGGTAATTTAAACTTATAAATATTATTTTTGGGTTAGATCAATCATAAAAATTGAGAAAATATTGTGGATATATAGGTTAATTCGCACCAAGTAGCTATAAAATTGTCAGACTACATGAAAATTATAAGGATAAAAAAGTAAATTAGTTTTAAAATCTCTCCCCTCCCCCTCTTGAACCAAACATATATCTAATTAAAATCTCTCACCTCCCCTCCCCTTCCTTCTTTTGAACCAAACATATGTGTAAGTACAAATTTCACCTCCCCTCCCCTCACCTCCCTTCCCCTTCATTAAAATACCTCCCCTCCCCTCCAGGGACGGATCCAAGAATCTATAAAACGGGGGGCCGGAATAATTAAATAATAAATATTAAATAAATCATAATCATAATTATAATAGTACTTAAATATATTCAATAAAAAATACATTACATTGTTTATCTAAATTGTACACGATATTGCTCTATATCATAAAATTCATCAACAACTGAATCTGTATTAATTAGTTTGAAATTCATTTTCTATCTTGTTTCTCAACCTAATTTTCACAATCTTCATAGCAGAAAATAATCTCTCACTTATAGCAAACAATCAGAACTAACTTAATCGAATTTCGACTTTAATAGTGTCTAATACATATTATCAAAATATTTTAAAGTAGTAAATTGTTACAATTACTATGTTGTGGGTGCATGATTTGCGTCAATCAGTCGTTACTAATCTTTTAACACATCTCTCAAATATTAATTTATGTGTACATATATATCAGGAACAAGTATATGAAAGAAAAAAAAATATGACAAGAGGGGGGGGCCTCAGCCCCTACTTGCCCCCCCTTATGTCCGTCCCTGCTCCCCTCCCCCTATGTTGAACCAAACAGACCCTTAGTGTACTGTACTTGTGATCTATTTGATGGTCTTATTATACTGTAGATTCTAAACAAGGACAACTTGTGATGAGTAGTTGCACGTAAATTTCCTTATCGGTGTTGGATTTCTCGGTTGGTGCAATGGAAAATAATTATTCATTGTGTGCGGATATGAAATAAAATGAAATTGTACAAAAATATAAAAATAAATAAAATGAATAAGTAGTCATAATTATGTAAAGTTTCTCCGGTGTAATCCTCACCGTTCATTTTTTTTGTTTGTTAGTGGTTTAAGTAAAAAAAGTAAAATCGGAAGGTTGAGATCCACACTTTATTCTCTGCAGTGGAATTGTTAGAGTTGTCAAATGGGCTAACCCGACCTAATCCGACTTGGCCCGGTGGTCTAGACTTTATATGTGGCCAGTCTGGCCCGACCCAATTATTTTTGGGCAACACATTAAAGAAAAAGTTTCGACTGTTCGCTTTTTCCTTGACAGGTACAACAAAAGAATGGCTACAGTGCTTACCCAGTAGAACCATCCAGACGTGGAAGGAGCTGGAAGACAAATTTCTAGAATGATTCTTCACTCACAACCAGTTCCAGAAGAGAAAGGCAGATATCATGAACTTTAAGCAACATGACAACGAAACACTAGGAGAGGCCTATGAGCGCTTCAACCTACTGAAAAGAAAGTGCCCTAACCATAGGCTCAACCTTATGGAGTTGATGCAAATCTTCACCGGGGGAATGCACATACAACACAGGATGCACCTTGACGCCTCAGCTGGAGAATCGATCAATGCAAAGACCGCAGAAGAAGTTAAGGAGTGCATTGAACAAATGTGCCAGAACAAATACAACATGAGCAACGAGCGAACTTCTAAACCTGCTGGAATGCTGCAACTCGACAAAGAAACTGCCTATCAGAAAGAGATAGACCTATTAAAAAGGAAGCTGGAAAAGGCCACCCTAGGAGCCGAGGTGAAGAAGGTCCAAGAAACCTGTGACTTTTGTCCTCTCATCTGTCACATTAAACACTCCTCATTATTGGCCATTGGATCTAATTTGAAGGTTTAGATAGAAAGTCCCACACAAAATCTATTGCACCTAATTTTTTTCATACGTGTCTTCTTCCTCGTTACATGGTAATCCCTTTTCTTCACCGTTCTCTATCGTAAATGCAACGAGATACGTCTGCTACTTGATTCTTCCCAGTTCTTTCTCACAATAATATGGGCAAATTCATTGGGAACTTTCAAGCGAGAGAAATTTTAAAATGAGAGGGTGAGAGGGTTAAATATTAGCCATTAGATTAAATACATGGTTGTGATTAGATTTCAAAATTAATGATTCACATGAGACTTAATTTACACATTCAGAAACCAAACACATTTCTCTCTCTTCCCTAATCCTAAGCCTAATAATTCATATTAAAATGTTAAAAAGATATTCACCAGGATTCAAACTCGTGACCTTTTAGTTAAATTTCTTTAAAAAAAATACTCACCAGGATCCTAAGCCATATCAATTATGTTGAAATAATTTTGTAACCAACATCATTTAAATGCACACTTTTTAAACTTAACACGTTTTATTTTTCTTTCTAAAAACAAAAACCACTTTTTTTCATCTACAAAATCAAATATGTTACTGCGTTTTTTAACCCTTTTTTTTATAGAAAACCCGATTTTTTTTACCCGTTTTATACATATTCATTTTTTTATTAAATATAAATCATCAATTAAAAACACATCAATATATAGTCTTAAATCATCTACCTTTCATCTATATATAGATGAAACTGGAAATGTGGTTTACAATGAAGTTTTCCATAATGTTTAGTAGTTAATTTGTAAATTATTTATCTATATCTATCATTGTACTGAATATTACGGAGTATTATTTTTGTCATCACTATATTTTGAGTTGTTTTTATTTATTCTTTTTGCAATTATTATTATATATTTTTTAATATCATATATGGTGTACAAAACCCGTGCGATAGCACGGGTCGGTGACTAGTAAATATAAAAACGAGAACAGTACAAGAGAAAGTTCAAAACAATAAAGAGGTACCAGAAGTACACTCCATCAGAAGCTAACAATCTCTATGGTAAAATACAAAAATAAATAGGCAAAAAAAATAAAATTGCAAACATGAGGACATACCACCATCAAAATTAGATCCCCTCAAAGACACCATGAGAACAAGAAAATCCCTCAGGAAGAGAGAGCCAAGGATTAACCACTGGTAGGACAGAGTCAAAGAGGACCTTCAATCTTCCTGACCCAACGAGACCCAACATGACAACCCAGCAAATTCTATCGGTTCCAGCATAAAGTAGGGTGGATACCCAACTCATAAAAGGAACAGGGGGAGTCGGGGTTTTTTTTCCTAGAAACCATTTCCAAGATAAAAGTTTCACCCTATCTACCAGACACTCAACTGAAAAGTCCCGTTCCGAAAAGAAGACGTCATTTCGAGATTTCCAAATAGTCCACACAATAGTATGCCAAATTAACAACCACCCCAATCTATCTTTTCTACCCACACCCATGCCAAAGAAAGCCTAAAACACCACGAGAAGGCATAAGCTCCACGCCCAACCTTGAAGAATACTATACCAGATTGGTGAGATTTGGTTGCAAGAACCGAATAAGTGATCAGCTGATTCAAGTTCTGAACCACATAACACACATAGAAGCACTAGCATCCCCAATGACGCCCTACTTCTAGAGATTTTGACGAGTTGGTAACCTATCCTGCAGGAATTGCCAAGAAAAGACATATACTTTTGGAGGGGCACACGTTTTCCACACTACCAAACAAAACATATTGTTAGGGATTGTTGTAGGTTTTGCCCCCCCTCCCTCCCCCTTCCTCCTAAACCTAGTTTATTTTTTTTTTGTTCATCCATCAAGGAGGGGTGGTTTTGACTCAAAATCACCCCTCTAAATTGTTTTTTCCTTTCCTTTTTATTTAATTTAGTGATTTTGACGTATACTTAGTTTTTCTCTTGCTGATTTTGAGCACTTCAAGTTTGTCATATTTCTAGGCTATTCCCAGTTTTAGCGTTTTGAATCGTATTATTCGATTTATTTTATCAATCTGAATTAATGTTGTTTTTAGTCAAAAATAAATAAATAAATGAGAAAATGAATACAAAGATAGATTTAAAATATAGAGAGGTAGAAGATATATATCTTTTATATTATAAGTTTGTATACGCAAGCAAACCCTAAACCCTAATTTGTTTTCGAATTATCTTGCAATTTTTATTAAAAAATAATACAATTTTGTCTTGATTATGATTTGAACCTGCAACCCTTCAGTGCAAGACAATATTTCCAACCACTATGACAAGTATACCAATTGTGATTAAAATTATGTGCAATAATTGATAAACACCATCAATTTTAAAAGTATATCATATCAAATTTATTGTTGACTATATTATTCATCGCGAAATATTTTTATGTCTTTCCCGATCAATGATTTTTTTCTACCGGATCATAAATTTACAGAATAATTATCATGTGAGATTTGGAAAGTTATTATCACGTGTGATTTGGAAAGTTATATATATATATATATATATATATATATTCTCATACTATAATACCTTCAACAATATTGAAATCTATTATAAAAAAAAAAAAATCTTTCACATTTCAATGTCTCATGTTAACAACTTCACCACAATTCGATTTAATTTAGGTGTGTATAAACTTTAATTCTGTTTTGTGATTTATTATCTTTATTCCTGAAATCGATATTGTTTTAAAACTTTATGCTAACTTTATATATATATATATATATATATATATATATATATACTTTGAATCCCGATCACTTATCTGATCGGGAGAAGTTGGTTAATGAATTGCAAATTAGATGTCGGACCTACTGCGTTGAGTTTTGCGTAACCGAAGTTAGTATATTTCCAAATTTTTTAATAGATTGTTTTTTACACCAAATTCTCAATTATTTATATTTAATTTTATTTTATATGTTATTTCTATTAAAATTATGATACCGAGTATTGATATTAGGATTTTCACACACGACACAATTTTGCATTTAGTGACAAGTCACAATGATCGTGTTAGAGCAAATTTCTATACATCTGGTAGTGGAAGCGACAAGTCACAATGTTTTGATGAAATAAAGATGTATTATGACTGTAGATATTTGTCGGCATGTGAAGTTGCTTGGAGGATATTTTCTTTTGATATACACTATAGAGAGCCTATGGTTGAGCGACTTAATTATCATCTTGAAGATGAGCACACTTTTTTATTTGAAGATAACGAGCGTATTGAAGACGTTCTAAACAAACCAAAGAGTCGCACATCAAAATTTTTGGCATGGATGGATGCAAACAAGAAATTTCCAAAGGCAAAAAATTTAATATATAGTCAATTCTCAACTAAGTTTGTGTGGAAAGAAAATTTGCAACAGTGGGCTCCAAGACAAAAATGTTTTTCAATTGGAAGAGTTCACTTTGCACCACCTGGTGTAGGTGAAAGATTTTATTCGAGGACATTGTTAAACTACGTCAAAGGTCCTTACTTCTTTTGATGAATTAAAAACAGTGGATAATTTCAAATATGATAGTTTCAAGGAAGCCTGTTTTGCAAGGGGTTTGCTGGATGATGATAAGGAGTATATAGAGGCAATAAAAGAGACAAGCTACTAGGGTTCAGAGAATTTTTTAAGGATAATGTTTGCAACATTATTGGTGTCAGATCAGCTGACCAGCCAGAAATAGTTTGGACAAGTACTTCACATCTTTTGATTGATGACATTTTGCACAAACAGAGATACTTGCTTGGTGCTTCAGGTATAAAATATTTTCACCTATTTCTATAAAACCATACTTATTAGTTGTTTATTTTTTTACTCATGTAACTTTGCTTATATCACTTTTTAAATTATTTATTATGCAGTTTATTAAATTGTAGTTTTTTAAAATTGGAAAAAGAATTTTGTCAAAAAAAAAATGGAAAAAGAATTGATATTTTTATAAATACCCTTTATTTCTTTATTTTTACGTTAATTTATCCAAACATAAATCAATTCTGTTTAACTCATTTTTAACCAAAATCAAATCTATCAAACTCAATTATGCTAAATCAATTTTTATTGCAATACAACCAAACACAACCATAGTCATGTCACTAATCACATTCATTATTTTGATTTTAACATTGCAGATTTAATATTAACCGATGATCAATTGATACAATATGCACTAGCAGATTTTGAGATGATGTTACGTAGTTGTGGGAAGAGTTTAAAAGATTATCCTCCAATGCCTAGAGCAGACACATCATTAGTTCCTGATATACAAAATAGTTTAATACACGACGAATTGAATTATAACAGACAATCATTAGCTGAGGAACATGTTAGATTGATGTCAACTATGACTTCAAAGCAACGTAAAGTATATGACACAATCATGACAAGAGTTAACGAAAACAAACCTGGTGAGTTTTTTCTTTATGGTTATGGCGGTACAGGGAAGACATTTATCTGAAGGGTCATGTCAGTCGCATTACGCTCAAAATGTGAGATAGTTTTAACAGTTGCCTAAAGTGGGATCGCTGCATTGCTTATACCTGGCGGTAGAACAGCACATTCAAGGTTTTGTATTCCTCTAAATGTTGACGAGTTTTCAACATGTACCATAGTTCCTAAAAGCTCTTTGGCGCTATTAATACAAAAAGCAAAGCTCATTATATGGGATGAAGCACCAATGATGCACAAAGACTGTTTCGAAGAGGTTGATCGAACTTTAAAAGATAATCTCAAGTCTGTTGATGAAAAAAATAAACACATTCCCTTCGGTGGAAAAGTTGTTGTTTTTGTCGGAGATTTTAGACAAATTATACCAGTAATACACAAAGGTACAAGGCCAAAAGTTGTCATGCTACTATTAATTCTTCAGTTCTTTGGATTTTTTTTGAAGTTTTAACATTGAGTAAAAACATGAGGCTTCTCGGTGGTGCTTCGAATGCAGACGTTGAACAAAGAAGATTGTTTACTGAATGGGTTTTGGGTGTTGGAGATGGAGAAATTGGAGATGACAACGACGATGATTTAGAACTTGACATTCCATCAGATTTATTGATTCCAAATTCAGGTGATCCTCTTGCTTCTATCGTTGAAAGCACTTATCCCAAACTTTTACAAAACATGAACGATATAACGTATTTCCAAAATAGAGCTATACTAGCTCCTAAAAATTCAATAGTCGACACAATAAATGATTATATGTTGGATTTAATTCCTGGTGAAGAAAAAATATATTTGAGTTATGATACTCCACTCATACAAAATGTAGACGGTCAAACAGCGGATGATGTTCATACTCCCGAATTTTTGAACACGATTTCTACGTCGGGACTTCCAAATCACAAGTTGAGACTTAAAGTTGGAGTTCCAATTATGCTATTAAGGAATTTGAATCAAAAATTAGGATTATGCAATGGAACAAGACTTATTATTACGAGATTGGGAAAACGTGCTCTTGAAGGAAAAATTAATTCAGGAAGTAATATTGGTGATCAGGTTTTCATACCTAGATTTTCTCTAACACCATCTGACGTGAGAATTCCTTTTAAATCTCAACGGAGACAATTTCCTATAATGATTTCTTTTGCGACGACTATTAATAAGAGTCAGAGACAATCTTTAAAGCATGTTGCACTACTAGAAAATTCGCTTTTAGAGACCGATTTAGCGACCGAAATAATTCAGTCTCTATAGAGACCGAATTAGAGACCAAATTCCGAGTGTGAAAGTCAAAAAGCAAATCGGTCGCTACATCGGTCACTAAGTGACTATAGAGACTGAATTGGAGACCGATTTATTAGCGACCGTAAATTCCGTCGCTATTGTTTTAATTTTTTTAATATATGCTATTATTTTGTTAAATAATTTTCATAATTCAATATTTTTCTTAAAACGACATTCGTATGCCAAAACCTTCGGTTTCTTTTTACGCGAACCTAGAAACCTTTTCTTCTTCAATCTCAAATTCTCCCACACCCAAAACCTATCACCCAATCAAAAACCCTTACTCTTTTCTTCCATAGTCACTCAATCTCACTCATTGAAACCCTAAAACCCAGAAGCTCAACTCGTTTAAACCAGAACCCAGAACTCGTTAAAACCCTAAAACCATCTGCCCCATCGTTCTAGAGTTCGTTGAACCCAGAAACTCTTCATCGTGTTTGCATCGTTCACCATTATTCATCGCAATTGAACCTCGTCTCGGTCATAAGGTATTTGGATTTCTCTTATTCTTCTTTGATTTCTATTTTTAAATTTGCACTCTAAGATTTCGGATTTCTTTTGCATTAAAAGATGACGTTCTTTGTGTTCTATGATTTCTAAACTTATGCATTTGGGGAACTTTTCTAATTTGTTCAAGTATCCGTTCTTTGGAATGGAAATAGACCACTCACATTCAACAACGTGATTTATGTTATGTATCATTTCAATTATTATTAATAATGTGAAGGTATAAATTTACACGTGTATTCATAATGTTGAAATTATATTGCAGCTGTGGTGGTGGATTGAATGGAAAAAAAAAATTGAAAATTATTCTTCTGTAATTGCCTGCAACAACTTTAAAGTCTTAAACAAAGAAAGTGATTTGTTTTACCTTGTGTACCTACATATTTTTTTTTAATTAAGTCATTTATATCCTCGTCATCTTTTGGGTAATTCTTTCTACTTTCTCTGATTAACACATCAAACTAATTCTTTTCATAGATATATGAATTAAAGAATCTGATTGTTAAAGGAAGATTAGTTAAAATGAGTTAAATAACTAGGTTTTGGATAAAATGTAGTGAATCTATGGTAAAAGTGAAATGGGATGTGAAATCTGTAAGATTGTTTGTGGTTTTGTTCCAAAGGTAGATAGGTTGGTAATATGAGGCTCTACCAATACTAACATTCATGAGCTTAAATGTGAGTTGTAATGTACATATCTAGAAAACTTGCGTTTATGAAATTGTATCTATGCTAAATAACAGGTATCAGCCATACTACAAAACAAGAAATTTGAGTTTCTATTTTTCCTGTTATCAATTGTAGGAATGCAAGCTTTCAATTTTTGTGCTTTTCTAATGTCTTGAAAATAAAATTCCATTGAAAGATGGTGAATTGGAGAGTTCACACTTCACACATAATGGGCTAATAAGAGGGATTATATCAAATCTTGTCCAATTCACGTCCACATACCTTCGAGTTCAACAATTGTCCTAATCCCTTTGATTTTGACACTCAATCGCTGCTTCTAATAGAGAGACCGCGACGAATCCTAATCTCACGATTCAACTTCCAATCGTAGCAATTGTGAGACCACAATGAACCCTAATCTCACTCCTCAGTGTAAGGTTCTATTTTTTGCTTTCTTCTTCTTTTTCCAATTTGAATATCTTATATATCTTTTCTTTAATTTCAGGATTTCTGCAAAATCTCTTCAATCCATCTCTGTAAGTTTGCAATTTTATTTTGTTTTTGGGTCTTCTCCATTCTATTATGTTCATCTTGCGATTTTGTTGTGACTTCACAGTTCTAGTTTTATTTATTTATTTGGATTTTGTTTATGTGGCTTCTATTTGTTTTATTTTTCCTTTTACTATTAAGTTTCATAAGTTTATTTCTAATTTCATGTTGATTTCATTTTGCACGAGTTCACAATTGTAGTTTCTAGTTTCTTTTCTGGTTTCTGATTTCATTTCGTTCACACTTCTCAGTTTGCAATTTCTTGTTTTGTCCATTTGAGTTTGCAATTGCACCGAAGGTGGAGGATAATATCGGCGCTGTTCCACATGGACTTTCAATAGATTCAAATGTGGTTAAGAGGTGGCTATGAATTACAATTCACGATCCTCTCATTCGATATCTGTTTCTATGTTTTTATGTTTTGATTTGTGATTTTGTTGTGTGAATGAAGGGAATTGGAATCGTTCATTCGTTCTCGAAGAGATTGCATCGGAGTAACACAAAGAAGTTTGAGTTTCAAGCGGAAGTGTCAAGACTTATTTCAAATGCTTCTAGTGTAAGCTTATTCTTGTTTTTGAATTGGATAATCGTTGCATTTTGATTTTTATACAAGAAATAGAACTTTGTATTGATCAGAAATGAGTTCTATATTGTAGGCATTGGACAAGATTAGGTTCCTTTCCCTCACTGACAAGGAGATTTTAGGTGAAGGTGACAACGCCAAGCTTGAAATCCAGGTTATCATTTCTAAATATTTAATTTAAGCATCTATTTATATCATTAGATTAGTTAATTAGTTTATTTTCCTATATTTGTTTTGTTAATTTATGATGAATACCTAAGAAAGGGTTATAGTTAATTGTTTTTTTAGTGGTTTATTTCGTATAATTAAACCGTGTTACGTACTGTTACAGATTAAGTTAGATAAAGAAAAGAAAATTCTATATATTTGAGACAAAGGTATTGGTATGACAAAGGAGGATTTAGTAAAGAATTTGGGTACCATAGCAAAGTCTGGAACTTCAGTTATGTATATATAACTTTTGGGAGTTTGCTGTAATGATTGCTGCCAGTAATTTAGTGTGGAAGATTTTATATGGAACTATGTTTGCTTGCAGTCTTTGTTGAGAAAATGCAGACAAGTGGTGATCTCAATTTAATTGGAAAATTTGGAGTTGTGGATTCTTCTTTGTCTATCTTGTGGCTGACTATGTTGAAGTTATTTAATCCCAATTTACCGATTTTGGAACTATGTAATGATTGTTTGACTTTCAGGTTTGATGGGAATCAAAAGCTGATGGAGCATTTTGCAGTTATTTGACGTTCCGTTTAGTTTAGGTTGAAGATTTCGTTAATGCATCTGAAAAGTATATCTCTGTTTATATATGTGCCTTTTCTATAATTTTAAACCATTTGTGATGCGATATAAAATGAAGGACATTGCCAATAGTAGAAGCTATCTAATGTAATTATCTATTAGAAGTCATCAAATTACTTCCAAATTTGTGGGCTTTCATTGTAATTGCTTCATATACTTGTTGGAATGTCCATGTTTTTACATAAAACATATAACGGTTCATTGTAGAAGTCACTTCCACATACTTGTCATTGTCATATACTAGCTTGTTAGGATTACTTTCTCTGATGTTCAACTGTCTTCATTATTCGTTGTTCAATCTGAAGCTGGAGCATTTCTATTCTTGCAGGTCAGCATGACGCTGAATATTATAAAAATAAGTGGTTTCTTATTTGGTATTTTTGCAACTAATAAAGTTTCATTGCAAATGCCTATTATTTCTTATTTGGTATTTATGCATTGTGTCTTGGTAGGGATTGAAAGATGGTACTAAGAAATAGAGTATGAGAGAATTAGTGAGAAGAAAGTTTTGTCTACTTCTACTAAGGTATGATTGAGTGATTATATATATATATATAATCTGTTTTATGATTAAGATATGAGACTATTAACTTTACAATTTACAGCATGTACTATTAAAATGTGCTTATTATAGAAATACATTTGTTCCATGCTTTTTTGAATCTAAAATGTGCTTATTATAGAAATTGACCATAGTTTTTTTTATAATCAAATGGGACACTGACTAGGTGCTATATTCGTTAATAGTGTAAGACTATATAAAGATCCACACAAATTTAAGCCTTTCATTCGATACTTGATTAATTTCTTTGCACCGCTGAATTTTGTGTAGGGCTTATTTCTTTAGATTAAATTTGTTTGTAGGGATTTTATTAATGTGTATAAATGTTTTTATCTGATAAATTTCTTCCAATTTGCAGATTTTACAAGTTGAATGAAGGAATGCTCTTTCTTTGATATAATTTGACCTGCTCAAAATTCTTCTTTTAATGGAAATGGACACAAGATAGAGGAAGTGGGATATTATGTGTTGTTATATCTCTTAGTATTGTTATATCTTAGTATTTTAGAGGCATATTGGCTGTATGTTCTAGTTTTTGTATTGTTATATCTTGGTTATCTTTTTGATTGATTATATATATGTATTTTTGGATAAATAGTTGTAATACTTAAATATAATTGATATATTGTCATATTGTTGTGTGCATGTTTAATTGTTTGGTGTGTATGAAATAGCTTTAGAGATATTAAATTAAATTCAAAATTTGCTTTCATGTGATTGTAAATTAATAATATTAATAATTACATCAAAAAAAAATTAATAATATTAATAATTTTAAAAGAATCATTAGAGACTGAAATAGAGACCGATTTTTTCAGAAAGCGTCGCTAATTCAGTCGCAATGAATAAAGTAACTAAGTTCAAATCGGTCACTAAATCAGTCGCTACATTCAGTCACTAAATCAGTCGCTGTAGTGTTGAATAATGCGTCGCAATGAGCCTCACAAACTCAGTCTCTAAGTCAGTCTCTAAGTTCGGTCACTATTTCGGTCTCTAAAATCGGTCGCTAATCCGGTCGCTAATCCGGTCGCTACCAAATTAGTCGCTGGGTTGGTCACAACTGAATAGCGACCAGGGTCTTTGATGCTGATTTTAGATGGTCGCTAAATCGGTCGCTAATGGATTTAGAGACCGATTTTGATGAAAATCGGTCTCTAAATCGGTCGCTAAAGGCGAGTTTTCTAGTAGTGTTGGGATATATCTTCCGTCGCCAGTGTTTACACATGGTTAGTTGTATGTTGTAATTTCAAGAGTTACTTCTAGAAAAGGATTAAAAATATTGATCATCGATGACGACGGTGAAGATACGACTAAGACTTCGAATGTGGTCTATAAGGAAGTCTTCCGTAATATAATATAATTTTCTTTGTATGAATATTTTTCCAAAATTATTGTTGAACTATCGTTTAATGTTACTCAACTTTTTCCATATACCTTACATTATTGGAATTATCATATCTTATTTAATCATTATATATCCCACAGCTAATCAGACCTGTGCACCACACGGGTCGATGTTCTGGTATATATATATATATATATATATATATATATATATATATATATATATATATATGGTTCCTATCAACTGTCTTATCGTGAGAATGCATATTATCCTGCGAGTCTTTTGCAAAGATACTTTCACATAGGCATTCTTCTTTAGTTCCTTTTGGATCAAGCTATCATTATGGAACTTCACAACCCTTTCTCTAATACTAGTACCATCATGGCCTCCTTTCTCTTCCTCTTGGTGCTTTACAAAATAGTTAAAAGTTGGAGTTGTAACAATTCCAGTATCAATTTACCACCAGGACCATGGAAATTGCCACTCATAGGAAATATACATCATGTTATTAGCACCTTACTACCCCATCGATGCTTAAAAAAATTAGCAGAGAAATATGGACCCTTAATGCACCTAAAACTAGGAGAAGTATCATACATAATAGTTAGTTCACCAGAAATGGCCAAAGAGATTATGAAAACAAATGACCATACCTTTTGTGATAGGCCAAACCTTCTTTTGTCAACAATATGGAGTTACAATGCTTCAGATATCGCCTTCTCTCCATATGGAGAACACTGGAGGCAACTACGAAAGATATGTGTAATAGAGCTATTAAGTCCAAAGTGTGTCCAATCATTTAGGTCCACAAGAGAAGAAGAGGTTTCAAATCTTGTTGAATCAATATCTGTAAGTGAAGGATCCGTTGTTAATCTCACAGAAAAGATTATGTCAATGACATGTGCAATAACAGCGCGGGCAGCTTTTGGGAAAAAGAACAAACACCAACAAGTGTTCAAATCGAGAATGGGGGAAGCATTGAGTATGTTGGGAGGATTTTGTATTGCTGATTTGTATCCTTCTATTCAATTGCTTAAGAGGTTAAGTAGGGCGAAGACTAAACTTGAAAAACTTCAAAGAGAGGTTGATATGATATTGCAAGACATCATTGATGAACACAAAAGCAATCCAATAGAAGCAACAAAGGATGATGATCTAGTAGATGTTCTTATCAAACTTCAAAAAGAAAAGACTCACTCGCAACATCCCTTGACTGATGAAAATATAAAATCAGTCATCCAGGTTAGTCTAAAACCATTATATTAATACACTTATTTTCGCAATTTAAAGACTAATTTATAATTTTGCATATGTTTAAAAGTAACATTTGATGAAGAGAAATATTAAGAAGAAGAAGAAGAAAAGGAACATTATCTTGACTAATCATAGTATTTTAATTTGCAGGACATGTTCACCGGTGGTACTGAGACAGCGGCAACGGTTGCGTTGTGGGGGATATCTGAGATGGTAAAGAACACTAATGTTATGGAAGAAGCACAAGTTGAGGTAAGGAGAGTGTTTGATAGAAAGGGGTATGTGGATGAGACAGAGTTGCACCATTTAGTATACTTAAAGTCTGTCATCAAAGAAACATTGAGACTGCATCCTCCGGCACCATTGTTGGCTCCAAGAGAAAATAGAGAGATGTGCCAAATAAATAAGTATGATATTCCTGCTAAAACAAGGGTCGTTATTAATGCTTGGGCCATCGGGAGAGATCCAAGGTATTGGGTTGAAGCTGAGACTTTCAAACCTAATAGATTTCTTAATAGTGCGATTGACTTCAAAGGTACAAACTTTGAATACATACCATTTGGTGCTGGAAGGAGGATGTGTCCGGGCATTTCATTTAGCTTACCCATTATTGATTTGCTTCTTGCTCAATTACTTTACCACTTTGATTGGAAACTTCCCAATGGAGTTAAGAATGAAGAACTTGATATGACTGAGTCATTTGGGATTACAGCGGGTAGAAAAAATGACCTATTATTAATTCCTATTACTCGTCGTATTTGATTTATATATTTCCTAAGAAACATGTTCACAAAGTACTTAATTTTTGTTTCAGAAATTTCAACGCTTAATAACAAGTGAACAATGAATGTAATGACGAAAGCAATTATTATTGTATGTGTTCTTGATAAAAACTGTATTAAAATGATATTCAATATTCTTGTTGGTGGTATTCTAGAGGTGGTATATATTATAAATTATATTGTTGCATAATTTAGAGTAGGATAATATTTTTGGGACTGAATATTCATGTATATTTCTTATTTTAAATGCATCTCATACACATGAATATATATAGCATAAGTAGTGATGGTTACAACTATCAAAGAGTCACCACTACTAAATGCTTAATCAATGATTAAACACTCCACTAAGCACTAAGTGCTTCCACTAATAACAATGACATTAGATAATTTCCACTACTTTATCATAGTCCACTAACATAAAATCAAATCAGCATATTAACTAACATACTCCCCTTAATGTGCTGCTCTTTAACTCCCATTGCTTCTCTAAGTTGCTGAAATCTTCCTCTTAGTAGTGCTTTAGTAAAGATGTCTGCAAGTTGCTCTTGTGAACTGCAGAAAATCAACTGCACATCTCCTTCTTCAATCACACTTCGAATGAAGTGATGCTTATGTTAATGTGTCTGGTCCGGCTATGAAAAACAGGATTATTTGCCATGGCAATAGCTGATTTGTTGTCACAATGAAGCTGGAGACTTCCCTCTTGCTTCTCTCCAATATCTTCCAATATTCTTCTCAACCAAAGTGATTGTTGTGTAGCCAAACCAGCCGCTAAATACTCAACTTCAGCTGAAGATTGCGCCACAGTATCTTACTTCTTCGAGAAAGTAGAGTCCACTACAACATTTTAGGTCTACCGCAACGCCTAAATTTTGGGATGTAGAAAAACCGTTCTCATAGAGGGTCAAAGGCAACGGTTTTGGCAAACCATTGTGGTAGTATATATATTTTTTGCCAATTTTATACAACAGTGGAAAACTGTTCCCATAGATGAAACGAGAACGGTTTTATGTTTAACTTCTACAACAACGGCTAAAAACTGTTCTGATATAATTTTAATTATTATAATCAAAATATATAATTAAATCCATTTTTTTAGATCGAATAATATACTCATAAAACGTTTCCATTGTATCAAACTAAAAACATAAAATAAAAGGTTTTTCTCCCAAAAAAAAATGTTGAATGACGTCATTTGGGATTACTTCTTGCTCAATTACTTTACCACTTTGATTGGAAGCTTCCCAATGGAGTTAAGATGAAGAACTTGATATGACTAAGTCATTTGGGATTGCAGCGAGTAGAAAAAATGACCTATTATTAATTCCTATTACTCGTCGTATTTGATTTATATATTTCCTAAGAAGAATAATGCTAGCAACACACTCTTTAACAAACACACTCCAACACACTCTCTTTTATTGGTTGAAATTCACATGGGTCCCATAAAAAAATGTGGACCCATGTAACTTTTATGGGACCCATATAAATTTTAACTAATAGAAGAGAGTGTATTAGAGTGTGTTTGTTAAAGAGTGTGCTGCTATCACTCCTCTTCCTAAGAAACATGTTCACAAAGTACTTAATTTTTGTTTTAGAAATTTCAACGCTTAATAACAAGTGAACAATGAATGTAATGAAGAAAGCAAATATTATTGTACATGTTCTTAATAAAAACTGTATTGGTAACTTTACATATAAGTTTACTATAATGTGCAAATATTTGTGTACGTATATTATAGATGTACCTTGTAATGTTTATAAATAAGTATTACTTAAGGTATGACTTTGAGTACCAACATTTTCTTAATGCACTTGCAACTCAGCAACTTGTTCATTAACATGTAGTCTTATACTATACCAATTACTCTTTTGACTCTACAAGTAAATTAAAATGATATTCAATCTCTTGTCACGCTACTCCCTAATAGATAAAAGTCTACAACAACTAATCCACTTGGATTGGCTTAATAGTAGCAGGTTTCAAGTTCGACTTTTCTTGGTGCAATTTTGATGGAATATCCATACAGAGCTTTGCTCTAGTTTTAAAGTGAACTGTGGAATTGGAACTCTTAGATTAGTCAGTCCTTAATCTTGAAAATTACTTTAGCCTGCCCTGAATTGTTTTAGGCCCCCAAAAACTTCAAAATACCCTCAATTCCAATTCGTATCCTAGGATCCGGAAAAAACCAGTTTCAGAACTTAGATTCCGAAATGTTGGTTTATGAACAAGACGGAACCCACACACGTAAACAGTGTTAGAACAAAAAGTAAAATAGAATTAAAAAAAGAAAAATAAAATCGGATCCTAGAATCCGAAATGTTAAATTCCCTGACTCCCCCTGTTCCTTTTATGAGTGGGGTATCCACACCCTACTTTATGCTGGAACCAATAGAATTTGCTGGGTTGTCATGTTGGGTCTCGTTGGATCAGGAAGATTGGAGGTCCTCTTTGACTTTGCCCTACCAGTGGTTAATCCTTTGCTCTCTCTTCTTGAGGGGTTTTCTTGTTCTCATGGTGTCTTTAAGGGGATCTAGTTTTGATGGTGGTATGCCCTCTTGTTTGTAATTTTTTTTCTTTTTTTCCTATTTGTTTTTGTATTTTACCATAGAGATTGTTAGATTTTGATGAAGTGTACTCCTGATACCTCTTTATTTTTTTGAACTTTCTCTTGTATTGTTCTCGTTTTTATATTTACTAGTCATCGACCCATGCTATCGCACGGGTTTTATATACCAGCATATATGATATTAAAAAAATATATAATAATAATTGTAAAAAGAATAAATAAAAATAACTCAAAATATAGTGATGATAAAAATAATACTCCGTAAGTACAATGATAGATATAGATAAATAATTTACAAATTAACTACCAAATATTATGGAAAACTTCATTGTAAACCACATGAAAGGTAGATGATTTAAGACTATATATTGATGTGTTTTTAATTGATGATTTTTATTTAATAAAACGGGGAAAAAAATCGGGTTTTCTATAAAAAAAAGTTTAAAAAAATGCAGTAACATATTTGATTTTGTAGATGAAAAAAAAAGTGGTTTTTATTTTTAGAAAGAAAAATAAAACGTTTTAAGTTTAAAAAGTGTGCATTTAAAAGATGTTGGTTACAAAATTATTTCAAGATAATTGATATGGCTGAGGATCCTGGTGAGTACTTTTTTAAAGAAATATAACTAAAAGGTCATCGGTTCGAATCCTGATGAGTATTTTTTTAACATTTTAATATGAATTATTAGGTATATATTATATTTTTTCCATTCAAAAAAAATGTTTTGTTTGGTATACCACTTCACTTCTCATTCTTGAAATTTATCCTTTTAACCAATTTATTTTCTTAGTCAAGGCAGTCCAACAGATGAATTCCCCCTTGAGCGGGGCCTAAGAAAGGGTGATCCACTTCCCCTTTCCTTTTTTTGTTGGCCCTAGAGGGTTTGAACGTTTTGATGGAGGCCATGGTTGAACGTAACTTATTTTCGGGGTATAGTATAGGTGACCGTGACCCGATTTTGATTTCTCATATTCGGTTTGCTGACGATACACTTTTGTTGGGGGTTAAAAGTTGGGCGAATGTCCGTGCTCTTCGGGTTGTTCTTGTGTTGTTTGAGACTATGTCGCGTTTGAAGGTAAACTTCAATAAAAGTGTGCTGGTTGAGTTAATATCCATGATTCCTGGTTATGCGAGGTTGCGTCGGCTCTCGGCTGTAAAGTGGGAAAGATCCATTTCCTTTATCTAGGCCTTCCTATTGGGGGCGATCCGGAGCGTTTGGGTTTTTGGGATCCTGTGTTGGTTCGTTTAAAGAATAGATTGTCTGGGTGAAGAGTCGCTTTCTTTCTTTTGGCGGTCGACTGATTCTGCTAAAATTCGTGTTGACCTCTCTGTCTGTCTATGCTTTTTCCTTCTTCATATCTGGCAAGGATTTTTTTTTTGAAAATGTCAAAGATAACAAAACATATTTGGCATCTGGCTTGGTATTGACGACATTATTTTAGTTGAGTGAAGGGAGAAAGAGAAAGAAAGAAAGAACGATGAAGTGAGAGAGACAGAGGAAGCAGAAACGCGCTTTCAGTGAGGGAAGAGAGAGAAATGTGTTTGGTTTCTGATTGAGTAAATTAAGTCTCATGTGAATCATTAATTTTGAAATCTAATCACAACCATGTATTTAATCTAATGGCTAATATTTAACCCTCTCACCCTCTCATTTTAAAATTTCTCTCACTTGAAAGTTTACCTCCGTCCCAAAATATAAGTAAAAGTAGGTCAAAGAAACTTAATGTATTTGGTTAAAGATTTAGACCAAATACATTCACTTTTGTTGACCTACTTTTGCTTATATTTTGAGACGGAGGGAGTATATATATATATATATATATATATATATATATATATATATATATATATATATATATATATATAAAGTGAGAGGAGTGTTTAATGTGAGAGATGAGAGGACTAATTATTGGCCATTGGATCTAATTTGACGGTTTAGATAGAAAGTCCCCCACAAAATTTATTGCACCTGATTTTTTTCATACGCGTCTTCTTCCTCATTACCTGGTAATCCCTTTTCTTCATCGTTCTCTATCGTAAATGCAACCAGGCAGTTTGCTACTTGATTCTTCCCAGTTCTTTCTCACAATAATCTTGGCAAATTCATATTAGACTAACATCTTGAAACATTATTGTAATGGCTACTTGATTTTTCACGATTCTTTCAATATATATCCTATTATTTTTTTCAACTCTAGATCTGGCTAAAATTTACTCAAATTCTAGAAAGCCATGGCTTTTTCAACTCTAGATTTCCAAACCTTATTCGTTTTCAAAGAATAAAAACATAGCCTAAAATGCAATCGAGTTTTTTCGGTCCAAACTCATTTATGTTGGCGCAGCAAACACAATTACACAGCACACACACACAATGCTCATAGGTGCGCAGGCTTGAGCATAAGCACAAGCACAGTTTCTGCAAACTGTGATGAAAATGATGGAAACTGTTTTGATGATTTGTGAGGAAGAAGATAATGAAAGGCTTAGGCAAAAATCAAAGTTTTATTCATCCTCAAAGGGGCCAAGTAAAAGTTGTTTTACAAATGATACACACTAGTGACCACTGGCCATAAATTCCACCTTTAAGGTGGATATCTGGATGACCAGGGTTCGAACCTCGACACCCTGCATCACTTCCAACTGAAATTACTGTCAATGGCTATCATCATCTCTAATGACTGTTGTCACCTGCTGGCGCAAACGGTTATAATAATCTCCCCCTATATAAAGGCAAACTTTGGCGATAAGACACACAATATCAATCACTTTTTACTTTCACTCCTCCTTGATGACATATTGAATCATCTAGTTCTTCGTTGAGTAGAACAATGGCGCCGTATGTGGAGAGACTCTTCTTTGAATCTTCTTGAACCTCTCTCCTCTCTCTCTCTCTCTAATGTTCTCACGGTTTAACTTCATCTTCGATGGCTGGTTCTATTGAATCTCTCTAGTGGTTTTAATGATAACAAAGTATTAAAAGAAGGCTTAATTAGTCTATTGGTCCCTTAAAGACATTTTAGGTTTCACAATTGTCCCTTAAAGAAAAAAAGGCTCGGATTGATCCCTTAAAGAAAAAAAGGTCCGGATTGGTCCCTTAAAGACATATATGTTTGTCATATTGGTCCTTTCCGTTAAATTTTAACTCCAATTATAACAAAAAATTCCAATGGTTAAACTTTTAAAAATTAATAAGGTTTTTGGTGGACCACTTACACTTAATGACATTCACAATCCAGTCAACTAAAACTAACATTTTTTGTAAAAAATTGACGGAAATGACCAATTGAGAAACTGATGTGTCTTTAAGGGACCAATCCATACCTTTTTTTTTTAAGGGACCATTGTGAAACCTAAAATGTCTTTAAGGGACCAAAAGACTAATTAAGCCTTAAAAGAACAATTGGTGTTACTAATTTTTGATTAAAGTGTGCGAGATTGAAAGATAAAATTAATAACCACTTGAACGTATTTAAGAGAAGCTGAAAAACAAACTCTGAGAAGCAGACTCTAAAGACGTGCAGAGGTTGCAAGCTTCAAAAGCTGAAAAGCGTCAGAAGCAGTGAACATCAGACTCTGAGTCACTACAGTCCTAGAAGATCAGACTTTGGTCACTCAGAGGTTCACTTCATAGTTGACAAAAAGGAAAGAATAAAGTACAATGTCACTATCATAGCAGTTGTCCTTTTGTCATAAATGTGAAGACATTATCCTCTTCGTTAAAGCATTGAAGTGGTTATTACCCAGATTGCAACTGTTTTTGCAGAAAGCAAGATACAAGTTTCAACAAGCTTTTCAATGGTCATCTTCAACAGATATATTTCTACTGCCTATATATTAAGCAATCTTTTTGAAGAATATCATCAGGACTTACAGAATCTGAAGTGCTAAAACTTTGCCAAAATTAAAGCTGTCAAAAACACTTGGAAATTCTTACAAACTTTGTATCTTAGAATTTAAGTGTTAAGTCTTGTATTTGTTTTGTATTTTGTGAACACTCTGATGGTATATCAAGTGTTTAATCCCAAACTTTCTTAAATTTGTTTTAAGTTAGTTTAAAAAATCTCTTGCAAGTGTGTTTGAGCAAGGAAATCCTAAACAAGTGTGTTTGAGCAATTGTATTCTTTTGAGACTTATAGCGCACTCCCTTAAAAGTGCAATTACCAGATAGTATGACCGCAATTACCCAAATAGTGATATTGAATGAGTTCAAAACAACTTAATTGTTTTTTCTCATAAAAAATCCAAACTTATTTTATTTTCTCGTTATTACTATTCTCGTTAATATAATTTTTGTTGCTATTAAAATCGATATGAAATCCTCCCAATTTATTGTCTTTAATCCAATGTCGATTTTAAATGCATTGTTGAAATTGGAAATTTATGTGGAGACGAACTTATTATTATTATTATTATTATTATTATTATTATTATTATTATTATTATTATTATTATTATTATTATTATTATTATTACTTGAAATTAGTTTTGTACGGTTGCTAAAATATCCATCAAGCACAAAGGCGTAACATCAGGTGCGTTAAATAACAAAAACAAAAATAAATAAAAATAAAATTGAAACCTTATAAATATTTTATCATAATTAAGATATAGGGCTTGTTTGTTTCAGATTTTTTACAAAAAAAAATCTATTTTTTTTATCTTACTTGTGTTTGTTTAATATTTTTTCAAAAATCATTTTAGTAGAAAAAAAATCATTTTTTTCATCAAAATGAGAATATATTTTCAATAGTTTTTATCAAAATCCATTTTTTTTTATCATTCATCATTCCTCACCATCTTAAAAAAATAGATTTTAATGATTGTAAACAAACGACAAATAGGTTTAGATTTTTTTCAAAATCTCCACAAAAAAAATGATTTTCTTAAAAATGTTTTTTTTCAAAAAAAAATCATTCTTCTTAAATCTCAAACAAACATGTCCATTGTAACGACCCAAATTTATTATTCACTATGTAAGTGTTTAATTATTTGGTGACGTGGTTTTTAAGTAAGATAGTAACTTTAAGTTATTTATCGAGAGTTTTAGTTAACGCGCGAGTTAGTGAGAGTTATCGCGAGTTGGGCCAAGCTATTGGGCTTGAGGCCCAATGGGCCTTGGACTTAAGGTGGGGGGCGCTATATGAGGCCCTTAGAGAGAGAAAGAATTCATTTTTCTTGTTTTTGAGAGAAGTAGAGAGAAGGGAGAGCAAGAGGAGAGCTATAGGGCAAGAGCTTGGAGGAGGGATTCGAGGAGCAATCGTTGAGCTTTCGTCGGATTAAAGTAAGAGAGTAGATTTCATATTCGTGGGTGATACGAGGAAGGGGAGAATGTCGATTTCTCCTCACCCGAACTTCCTCCACCCCATTTTTGTTTTAGTTGTGAATGGATTTTCTTAATGGAAATCGATTCTAAGGTTCATAACATGTTTAACATGCTCTTATCATGATGTATGAACGAATCTAATGGATAAAAACGGGATTTATAGATGATTAAACTCAAGAACATTGTGTTCTTGAGTGTTTTGAGTAAAAGTGTTAAATCTCTACTTTTTCGTAGTAAAAATGGTAGATCGGTGAAATGGACCGTCCTTTTGTGTTTAGATATGTTTGTTGCACTTGAATACAAACTCATTTGGGGTTTATAACATGAAAAATGAGATTTTTGGGTGATTTGGTGTGGAAAACATAGGTTTTGAGCTTTCCTATCAGGAGACGCTCGCTAGGCCTTCGCTCAGCGAACGTGTGGCGAACAGCTCGCCACAGCTCGCTACGAGCAGGTGATCCACTGGTGTGGTTCGCTGAAGCTCGCTGAGCCTTCGCTCAGCGAACAGCACTGTGACAGCAACTTTTTGTTAATTGTTTTAAGTGCATTTGGGCACTTGTAACATGTGATTAGGGTATTCTAACATACAATTAGGTGTTTATAACCATGATTAATTGTATTGTGATGATAATTGTTGATTATATGTGTGGAATATAAATGTTGTAGATTGTGTTGATGATGTTTGTTTAAATATCAAAGAAGTATATTAAGGTGTTAATCAACTTAATAAAGAAGGATATTAGAGTATGTTATTCTAATAAAGAAGTATATCGAATTATGTTATTCAATAAAGACGTATATTAAGGTATAGTGTTATCTTAATAAAGACGAAATGTCGGATAGTGTTCCACATTATAAACGACGAGCAAAATGCTAATTGTGTGAGTGTTAATTCATGAATTACATACATGCATTCATGAATTGTTGATGTATATTGGATATTCCAATAAAGACGAATATCGGATTATATTTATCCGATAAAGATGAATATTTGAGGTGAGATACTCTAATAAAGACGATGGTACCACATGCATTAGATATGTCTAGGGGACATAGCATGAAGATTGTGGCATTAGATTGCATTAAGATATGTGTACATTATTTGATATTTGATATGTGACACATATGTTTGGAATTTGTGATAATTGTCTATGTGTGTTAGACTTGGTGTATATGTTGATTGTCCGATGATTTTAAATGTAATTGGCTTCAATATCTTGTGAATTATGATTGATATTTGGTTATAACCTTTCGTAGCTTATAATTGAATTAGATTAATGATGTATGCTTATAAATGAAGAATATGCATGATATATGAATATGCATGATTTGTGATGAAGTGTTTAAGTACCATTTACTCTCTTTTATGTGTTATGTGCTGGACCGTTGGGGGTCCAGATTCACAGGTTTTTGTGGTTATCGATGTCGAGTCGTCGGTGTAGCTCTGCTCTGATTGTGACACGGGAAAAGGTTGTATTTAGACTATAGAGTCTTTATAGCTTTCGATATTTATTTGTAAAACTATACATTTTGATAAAGAGGATTATCTTGTATAAACACTGTTTTTACTAATTAATTACATTAGTATTATTTTGATTTAAGAATGTAATACTCGAACCACAACTTTTATAATATCAAACATTACTTTCCGTTGCGTATTTTGAAATTTTTTTTACTAAAGGTAGAAATATATAAATAATGGGTTTGGGTGTTACATCCATATTTCAGACTTTTTGGTAGTGCAAGAGTTCATTCCTCCCTACATGGCGTTTGTATATTCTCTTGGTGATACTTATAGAATAAGTGGTTCCACACTAACAAGTCTACATTTTTTGTAAATGCACCTATAAATCATTGGATACAAGTTTTCAACTCGTGGACAATCAATATCAAATTTACATCGAAGTTGTGCTGCAATAATAAAAGAATAAAATAATAATGTTATTAAAACGAGATAAAAGATTGTGTATCAACTACAAAATAAAGAAAGAAATTTGAAAGCGGAAAAAATGTCTTACCATCAACCTTCTTTGCAACAATAAATAGAGAAAGAAATAAAATCATAGTATAAACAAACATGAGAGTTTTAACCATATTTTTTTTGTCTTTGCATGAAACAAATAGAATATGATTTTATCACTTTATAGTGTATAAGCTCATGCAATGATAAAAACAATCAAATATTTTTAACACTTGAAGATCAATGTTTTGTGTTTTGCCCTTTACCACACTTAGTAAATCACATAGTAAATGTCTCTTTAATAGATCAAGGTGTTGTTTATCTCCCTTTAGCGCAGTCAGTAAAGGGGTAACATAAAAAACTCAGTAATTATTAGAACACGTTATTTCTTTAAAGAACTTTTCAACCTTTCATGATAGAAAGGGGAAACAAAGTTTTAAAAATTGATGCAAGTTATTTGTAAAGAATAATGCATAATCACCATATAACTTAGTTATGCATATGTTGAACGTATAGGAATTTTTTGTTTTTTTTTTTGTATAAATATACTTTGATTGTAGGGAATGAGTATCAAATTTTTTTAGTTGCGTGATTTCTTCTACTTCTCATTCTCGTCAATTTTTTTATTCACATTGATATACAAAATATATTAGAATTTCTGCATCTACACTCTCATTGATAGTTTTGCAAATTATTAATTTTATTCATCCCCAAAATAATATGATACTGAATACTAACAAATAGTTTTCTAAATGATTCTTTTTTCTTTTTTTTTTATTTTATTTTTTAAAAAATATGTTATTATGATTTGCTGACATTTCAACTATGTTGCCATTCTAATAAGGCCAATTCTAACATACACAAGTGTCTTTTATGGTGCACAAATTCATGATATCATTATAACAAATATGAATTTTACAAAATTTACTGTTAAATTGATAGTTTATATCATATAGATCATCTATGTCAAATTTTAAAAAAATTGAAAATCATATGATATGTCATTGATACCCATAAAGATTAACGGTTTATGAGTGGTGATTCCACTTTATCAAGGTACACAATATTCATCCCAATTTCCATAGCATTTCACATCTTTCAAATACTGGTTTGAGCGTCAAAGTGCTAACATTCTTGCAGGTACATTTCCCCTTGGTGCCTGAGTTCAAAGCCACCGCATCATTCACCTGCCTTGTCATTGGAGCTATATTCGTTCTGCCCATCCAGAGCATTTTATGTTGGGTGATGATCGATGGTTAATTTGTCATGTGCGTCTCTAAGAGAAAGGCTTTTCCAGATCAAGGATTGTATTTTTGTCCAAGATGCAACAAACATGTGAATGTTACTCCAATGTTTTTTAATTTATTATCTATAACAATATATAAAAAGAATACTTGAGTTTGAGATGAATTTTTCATTATTCCATAATTGCACTTAACTTCCTCTATGACTTTTTTATCATTCCATAATTGTCATTAACTTCCTCTAACTACCTCTCTTTTCTTTTATTTTTTTTATGGTTTTTTCATCTATACTATATATATTTATAGGGTCATGCTAAACAGTGCCCCTGGGGCACTAGTTAAGCATACTAAAAAAGGAAACAAATGATAAAGTTAATGATGACAGAGAATAACTTTTCACATCATTAAAACATTGAATGCATAATTTACGAGATAAAACTTCTATATTTGTATCCTTAACTAGTGCCCCGGGGGCACTGTTTAGCATTTTCCATATTTATATTTATACCATATACCATATATAAAGAGAATACATGAGTTTTGGTGTGAATTTTTCATAATACTAACAAATCCCTTGATTTTTTTAGTAGCAACAAAAATGTTTTATTGACAAACTCACCATAATATAAGACACAATTTTTTTTTGTAGTAAAATTTTGTTATTAACAAACTCACCATAATATAAGACATTTTTTTTGAACATAAGTTAGATACAGGCAGGCGCAGAACGCGCTTGCCTGACCAGCTAGTTAATTATAAATGGTGTACAAGAGCAAGTTATTTTCTCCTTACTTATATCGATATTAAGTGAAGGTGTACCAATATATTTTTTTACTTTATAATGCAAATCTATCACTTTGTTAAAAAAATGTCAATCTGTCGCTATTATTTTGAATGGATTCCTATCTTTTGTTTAATTTTTTTATTACAACTACACAATATTATCAAAGTTTTAAGAATCAGACCGAGTGTCGAACCAATGTGACTTCCAAGTCATGGTTTAACTAGTTGGACTGGTTTTAACCGTTATTGAATCGGTTCATGAATTGTATACTAAATGAATATTTAGTGCTAATATTTACAAATAATTGATTTAAAGTCATAAAAAATAAATTAAAATACACAAAAGTATTATGATAAATACATTAAATTCACAACTAAGATCAATCTTCATGAGATAAAAGAAGGGCGAAATAGGGTTTTTTTTTTGGTAAAAAATTGTGGGGTGAAAAATGTTGGCCAAGTAAAATTGAAACCAGCTATGATCAAATTTTTCTCGATTTTGAAGACCTCTAATTTTTTAAAGTTGTTCAAACCAATTATCCATCCAATCGGTTGATCCCTCCGATCAATTTTTAAAGCATTGAATATTACTATTAATTTTATAGTTTTTTTTTTTTTTTGTACTTTTAGACCTGATAGCTATCCCAAAATGCTATCAAGACAATTATGAATAGAGCTAATATGAATATGTTTATGGGTTATAATTCTGTCAAGTATGCTTCTTTGACAAGTTGAATTTTCTTTAAGTAGAACTGTCAAAACAGGCTACTCGGCCCTAAACAGACCGGTGCAGACAGTCTTTGGGCTTTATTGGGACGGACTGAAAAAGCCATATTAAAATAAGGGCTCTAAAACACTACCCAGCTCTGTACGGGCTGCGGTCTTGACGGACCGCCCATATTACAAAAAAATTGACATTTTTTTTAAGAATAATGTAAAATAGCTTACCAAAATAAAATTTTAAATTGGTTTACAAGACTATGAAGGAAGAAGCACATGAGGTGGGTGATTAAAAGAAATTGTGAAAAATGCAAATGGATGTGAAACTATAGAATAAGATTTTGAATGTGAAATAAGATATTTTGAAGTTTGACGAAGAAATATAAAATAGATATAATTTAGTGTAGGGATTTAGGTGTTAACCAATGAAACTATTATATTAAGCTAAAATCAAATTAAACTAAAAATCTAATTCAACTTTCATTTAAACAAATTCTAAAAATTAAACTACTCCTTTCAATTGGAAAAAAATTTATTTTCATAAACAAAAAATCTCGCTAAAAAAAATACTAATATTCTACACATATTTGATATATTAATCCATCAATATCTATAATTTTTAGAAGGAAAATGTTTAAACTTACTAAAGTTACCATTAACGAAAGGCTAGAATACACGTTCTCCCTTTCCTGATCAATGAAACAAGGTAGTAGTCATACTTATCACAACCCTTATTAATGCAGAATGTTCAAGTTTGCCTTCAAAGCACTGTTGGTACTCTAAGGCCTTCCACGTGGCCTTCTCAACATTGAGAAATTCTCACAAACTCTCCGCAATTAAAGTTGGATTTCTAAGTTTTTCATAGGGAGTGTCCCACTTTGGACGTGGCCCCACTCCCTAAGTAGCCCCTATTTAGTTTTTTAATTTTCGTTTACAATAATTGCTTCTAAAGGTGGAGTATTAATGAGGAAGAAACAAATTCATTAAATTTTTTTAACTTTTGCACATAACTGTATTTGTTCAAATTTCTCTTAGACGCTCCTCCCCCATAAAAACAAAACTTGGAGGGTAAGTAGAAGGACAATTTGGTCTTATTAGAACAATTTTTCAACATTATATATCCCTTCTCTTCATTCATCTTCCTTCACCACTAAACAACCATCCCATGTCCAATCTTCATTTCCTTTTTATTTGTTTGCATTGATTTATTGAGCCTGAAAATGGTAAAATCATTTAATTAGATCCCCATCCACAATCAATCTTTTAGTGAACCATGAATATATGAACAAAGCATCAGGCAAAGAACAATTACTTGGTGTAATTTAATATGTTACTTTGTTTGAGATTTATGTTTAGTAACTATTTTTGTTTTGATTTTTTTATAGGTGAGCCTCACTTCTTTCAAGGATCTTACTTGTGTTTCACAAAGGTAAAGAAATGTTTCCTATCAAATTTAATTTGGTATTACATGAATATGTCATTAGTAAAAGAATTTGAAGTCATACCAAAAGAATTGTGGTGCAATCTATTAACAATTACTTTGCTGCAAATAGACAATGAAAACAAAGTTTATAGAAGTTTCTAATTAATTATTATTTGTTCCTTAGAGACATTGACATACACATCAAGAATGTTAACAATGAAGGTGTGAAAACACAAGAAGGGGGGTTGAATTGTGTTTTAGCCAAGTTAAAACTTTTTCAAAGTTCTTAACTCAACTACAACAGCAGCGGATAGATAACACAATATAACAAGATAAGGGAGAGAGAAATCACACAAGCAATTTATACTGGTTCCTCTCACAAAACGAGAGTAGTCCAGTCCCCTTGCACTTCCAAGGGATTTCACTATAATCACACAAGATTACAAATGCTCAAGCACACAAGCAAGAGACTTCACAACTATGCTCAAGCACACAAGCTTAAGACTTCTCACTTAAGCACACAAGCTTAAGACTTCTCAAAAAAACAGAGATAATAAAGTTGTTGAATGAATACAACTGCTCTTAAAAGAACCTTAATAAACAAATACAGTGATTACAAAGTATTTGGACTAAGAGTTAAAAACACTAGTTCAGAGATTCAGAGCTTGTATTCGCAAATCAGAATTTGTTCGAGCGCGTGTAATAATAGTTCAATTTTGCAACTTGATTCTTCTAGTATATATAGGACTGATAAAGAGTCGTTGCAAAGATGACCGTTGATGAAGATATCCTTTTGTCTTCAAACAACTTGTCTTGATGCAGTTTGGTCGTTTCCAAAACAGAGTAAGAGTTTCAGTAACTTTGACCATGTGCAGAGAAGACTTTCCTTATTCAGCTAATAAGCCTGATAACCCACGTTCTCCATTGTGGACAGACAAAATGTAAGTAGTTGTTTCTGATCAAGGTTGAGAGGTCCTTTTCTTCATAGGTAAGAGAGTTGACCTTCAAATTCGAATCTTCACACCATTCAAAATATACCTCAGAGTTGATTCACTTCAGACTATAGTAAGTTCTGATGTCTTCATCCTCTGATGTAAGTAACTTCTGAAGATTCTTATCTTCTGAGTTCTTGCGAACTTCTGAGGACTTGTCTTCAGAGCTTTCTTCAGAGCTTGTCTGAAGCTAAGTTCTGCACACTTAAAATAAATTTTTAGTCCTTCCAATTATATATTAATACTTTGTTATCATCAAAACCTTAATAGATTTAGGGGCAGACATTTTTAAATTAATTTTGTTCCAACAAACAAAGTGGAAACTAAGTTTATAGAAGTTTCTAATTAATTATTATTTGTTCCATAGATGCAAGTATTTGCTTCTACATTCATAAATAAATAGAACATCTTAAGATTAAAATTTCTGTATTAAAATAATTCATGTAAAGAAAAAATTTGAACTATCTTAACCTAAGATTAAATTTTATGCAAAGATTAAAATGGACTAGAACTATATTTCTTAGTATAGATAACTAATCTATCGATACTCATATGATATTTTATGAACATTAATAATATATAACTATTATTTTAGGACCTAAAATTTAACCTATTAATATACATCTGATATTTTATGGGTATAAATAATATATAAGTAATATTATAGGATCTCAAAATTTTGAGTTGAGGCCCTCAAAATTTTGAGGCCCGATGTCGTCGCACTTCCCGCACATGTGTGCAGGCCGACTCTGGCTATAGGTCAAAAGTCAATTATGATGACCATCGAAGTTCTGGAGACTAGTGTGCTTATGAGAAGAGTTAACAAAAGTTAAAGTTCTGAGGAAGACACTTCAAGAGAATCAGCAACTTCTACATCTGAAGAACAAGTTCTGAAGACTGGTTAAGTAGAAGACAAGTTCTGAAGCTGAAACAAAATCCTGAAGTGACAGTGAGAAGTACTGTATTTCTCTGAAGAGTCTGCTCATAAGACGGACACATTTGTCCTCTTGCTCAAGAATTTCAACATCCTTGACCTGCTCCAAGCATTTTGTCTCCGTTGCATTAAATGCACACAACAAGCATGCTCACAATCAACGATGTTCAAAGAGTTCATTTCCAAGAAAGCTACAACGGATCATTCATAGTACTGCAAATAATATGTTTATTAAGTAGATGGCTTGATCAAAAGAAGAAAGGTTTTCAACTTTCAAGTTAGCTTGCAACGGATCTTAGTAATTATATATAGTGAATAAATTCTAATGTGGCCTTAGTTAACAGGTGAACCACTATAAAATCTTTGTGTCATTCTTTCTCTATTCCTTTATACTTGTCTTTCATTCAAACTAAAGATAAAACAATTAAATAATTAAACTAATAATATTTTAAAGTCTTGAAAGTGATGTCATAAAAAGTCTTTTAGAACATGATATGCAAAACTTTTGTAAAAAATAGGGACTAAAATATAAAACTAAAAATTTAGAGGACCAAAGTTCAAAGAAAATTTTATGGGACTAAATATGAAAGTTGGTATAATTAGAAAGACTAAAAATATATTTAATCATATTATCAAACTATTATATTAAAGTCGTGTTAATATTTGCTCTTAGGACATTTATGATAATGTACATAAATATAAAATTTTGCATTTAATAATATAAAAAATTTAATGTTTAAAAAGTTGAAAGCACAAGTTTCAAACAAATGTTCTACATTTGCTTTCTTAACATGTGGTAGAAATTCAGGAAGAATTGTGGTTATGCGGTGAAAAATCCAAGCAAATTCTTTTTCTTGACTGATGAGAAAATATACTTAAATACAACAAATACTGAATGTGTAGAACCACTGAAGCAAAAGCTGCACTAATAAAACTCTTTTACGATTGTTTCAAATCTTTCCTCACTCTGCTATTAAAATAATGCAATGATGTTACCAAAATTACAAGAGCTGATAAGAAAGCTATAAGAAACGTAACGGTAGAGACAAGATCAGAATGTGCCTTTTTTCCGGATGGAATTCTCCAAACAAGACCAACATTATACAGATTGCCATCATCATTTTTCAATTTGAACAAGCAATTGCTGTTTTGCGCCTTTTCCTTTGTGCTGCAGCGCAATAACATATCCGGTGCACCAAATTCAACTATTGAGTAACCACTTTCATTCAGAGGCTGCAAAAGAAGAGTGAAAAAAAGGGAATGAGGCATACTGCAATGTACTTGGTAGATTTTTAAAAATTGATTTATATCAACATGACTTTTTAATAACGCTTAGACACTAAAATATTAAGCGGTGCAATTTGCAGATAATCATATCATGATCTCTAGATGAAGTAATTATCATAAGGTGATGAGTTGAATTGCCAACATAGTCGCTGAAATTATAAGTGTCTGCAATTTTGCCTATGAAAGTAACAAAATTTCAAAACAACTGCTAAAATGAAAAATATTCAATCATAGTAGTCTATTCGAGACAATTCTAGGCATTAACTTAACCGACCTAGAAGGACTAATGTTACCGGAGATTTTCAATTTCACGAGTTACTTGTAAATTTTGTTAATTTCATAGACCAAATCGACTAATTGTTGCAACTTTAGGGAATAAAATGGTGATTTATTCTTAGATGATAGTGCGTTCAAATTGTACATATCTACTACCTTTGCAGAACATTAGATTAAAAAAATGTAACGGGCAGGCTTAGCTAAAAATGGCTTTAAGAAAAAAATTGAAGTATAACAGCCTTACTTGATATCGTGCATGCAAAGGAAACTCTATGCTGAAATCAGTTGGCTGTAGCAATGTAGTTGGATCAACATCTAAGTGGATTTCAACAGCAGAACGATTTGACAAGAACGAAGGCAGCTCCAGATTTGTATCGCCAAACACAGCTATATCATTGAACACTGCAATAAAAATGTGTTATGGTTTGGAAGAAATACGGAGATGTTCTTTAATGTAAAAATCGGAAACTTCTTTTCCACTTCCTACTTTATTTTTAATCAGAAAAGCAGATTAATAGTACTTACCACCACGTTGAGCAAGATGTTGTAATTCAAATGGATCAGCAAAAACTCCAGAAGGCAATCTTTCAATAACTATGAATTCACATGAGTAGCTTAAAAGTTCAGACAAAGACTTCAACTGTTGGGTTTGTAATTTTATTAGTGTAGAGACACGGCGATGAGAACCTTCACCAACAAGATCACGTCTTAGAACTGACAATCTTAACACCGAATTATGGTTTTCTGGAAGCACTTCACACAGACTAGAAGTGACTTCTTGAGAAATGAAATTTTCAAAATCTGAATCATGTAAGCTTGTATATCTGTCATAATAAGACTGCATCAGATATTGCTTCGTAGGAGAAAAAGCTTTATCATTTCTACTAATAGAGCTTGGATTTGGGGAATCAACCACCTGAAATGAAAATGAAAGATATTATTCAACAAGTTTAAACAGGACAAAAAAAAGAAGGGGGGGGGGGGGGGGGGGGGGGACTTTATATGGAAGTACTTCTGTTATGAGAACGGTCAAATTAAACATGAAATTATTTATGCTACGATTAGGCAAGAATGCAATATTATCCAAAGGTATCAAAGAGCACTGGCATCCAAACGTTCATCCTTATTTTTTTATTTTTTATATAAAGGCTAGTGCAGTGCAAAGGTATCAAAGAGCACTGGCATCCAAACGTTCATCCTTATGTGGATTTGCACAGAACTAAGGATCTATATATAGGTATGGTCTATCGAACAATGCAAAATATAAAGCTGAAATTTTATTTTCTTGAGACGAAAAACAAACTGTAGGATGCAATGTCCCTCCAAAAGCAACGCAAACAATACAGCAAGGTTGTCAGACCTGTTAATATCTAAATTGATTATTTATGTCCTACTCCCAACTAGTTTATAGATGAGAATATCAAACTATGATACGCGCAATCAGTATATAATATAATGTATGGTGCTGCTAGCTAGCTGCAATCTTAGGTACATTTAATGTATTTGACAAGTTCAACACAACAGATTCAAGGACTAGCAAAAAAACAACCAATCACCAGTATACCCTTCAATCATATAAGAAAATATATAGCTTTACAAAATATAGCTTTACAAAATTGCAAGCAGGGGTGAATAAAATATAAAACTGATTTGTCCCCGTGAGCTTAGCTCAGTTGGCAGGGACATCACATATATTATGCAGGAGCCGGGGTTCGAACCCCGGACACTCCACTTATTCACCTTTAAGGTGGAATTTCTAGCCACTAGGCTACTAGACCAAAAAAAGAATATAAAACTGAAAGATCTCTTTTGGTTATGCGTATTAGAATGTAGTATAGAGTTTAGTAATAGCCAAACAAGGCCTTAATAGTAACTGCATCTGTAACTAACTGTGCAGACTGAGCACAATTGAGTAGGGATAGATATACTTTCCCCCGAGTTCATTATGTAATCAAGATCCATTTCATCAAACAGAATAACAGTTTCACTCTCTCTATGATACCTTCACTTTCTATTAATGTGAGTGTAAAAAAGAAGAATGAAGGGGGGCATTGGGGAGTGTTATGAGCTGGGAACAATAAGCCAAGAAAAATAATCAGTTAAATGAAGGGAGTCATGCGAACATGGTCTAGTACAGTGGCAAAAAAGAGAACATGTGTAAGAAACCAGCTAACTAGAACAATGGGAATGCAGAAAATGAATATTCAAGACTCACATAATAAAGTATGCACACACCATCAATGATTTACAAATGGAATTGTAACATACATTGCATATACCAATAATTTACAAAAAATATGCACACCATCAATAAGAGTAACCAAGCCTTTTCTTTGTCTTGTATAACGCATCATTCTTAGTGCGACATTAGGTTTATTTTTTGGTTGGCTTAAAAAGTATGCACAACAATGTTTGTTTGTTTAGTGTTTGGGAATGGTCACTACTGCGATACTTCTTATACCCTTCCCTTGATGATATTTCCCCTACCACAGTCCACAACCATGAATCACATGTTTAGTGTCCTTTCCATCTTTGCAAACACTAAAATTTGTGTGACTTACTATGGGGAAAATTGATGAGCAACATGAATGGTACATTAGTTGTGGTGCTAGACCTATGCTCATTTTGAAAGAAGTCATTTCAACAAGAATAACAAAAGTTCATCACGCAGAGAAGTGTTGTAGTTTGACATTCGAAGGGTTCTACAGATTCATTATTCCTTTTGTTGAAACACATGTCAATTGATAGGATACATTACAAACATTAACAGTAACGACATTAACAGCAACGACAGAAATGAATGTTTCAAAATAAGGATTCTAAGTAACAAGGAACTTGCACATTATGCTTCAGGAAATGAGATCCATGTGCTGTTATTTTAGCAGTTTCAGGACACTTACCGAAACCCAAAATGTTAAGAAGTAATTCTATCTTTTGTTTTCTACTTTTTTTGAGTATAATTGTAGCATTGTTCAGATAAACTTTCTTTGTAAATATAATTGAAAACCTAGGTATCAAACACAGCACATATGATCAATCATCCACAAACAAATATTTTACTAACCTGACTTGATGCTGAATCACCGATCGAACAATTTCCAGTTGACCATATAAATGAACTCCTGACTAACAAATAGATGCAGAGTTGAATAAATCGCCTAGTTATCATTTAGAATCTGTAAAAACAGATTAACAGCAACAAAAGATCAAACATACATGAAATATCTCAATGATTAAATCAAACCCTATTTTTGTCACACATCTTAGATGGTAACATAGCAAGAGCGAAAACATATATATAATATTTTGACCTATAGCCAGAGCCGGCCTGCACACATGTGCGGGAAGTGCAACGGCATCGGGCCTCAAAATTTTGAGGGCCTCAACTCAAAATTTTGAGATCCTATAATATTACTTATATATTATTTATACCCATAAAATATCAGATGTATATTAATAGGTTAAATTTTAGGTCCTAAAATAATAGTTATATATTATTAATGTTCATAAAATATCATATGAGTATCGATAGATTAGTTATCTATACTCAGAAATATAGTTCTAGTCCATTTTAATCTTTGCATAAAATTTAATCTTAGGTTAAGATGTATTAAAATATGACCTTAACTAAAAAAAGAATTCAAATGTATGCCAAATTTTTTTTTTTTCCAGGATTGGAGTAAAAGATGTTTACCTGCAAAGGAAGGAAGGAGCAATAGGATTTAAGAAGAGCATTCACTACCAATGGAGCCTACACCACCAACAAAGGAAAGTGAGTTTATTGAGCAAATATATATTCGCACAAAAATTAAACTCTTTACCCCTCACTCACTTGACATCCTAATAGAAGATAGAACATGAGTTTAAACAAAAGATAACAATACAAAAATTTTCAATTTATGCTACAGGTTGATTTTCAGATTCAAACAATGAAAGTGAAAGACACAAGAGAAGCAATTTAAAGAGTTTGTATATTTGGTTTCGGAGACAAGGAAATGAACCACAAAATAAGCTAATAAAGAGGTTATATATATATATATATATATATATATATATATATATATATATATATATATATATATATATATATATATATATATATATATATATATATATATATATATATATATATATATATATATATATATATATATATTTATATAATAGATTAACATGTCATCCAAGTGTGATTTGTTTTGTATTGACTAATTCTGATAAACTAACAAAGTGAATTTTTATTGATACAAGGTGAAAGCTTCCACCATTACCAGCTGTAGCAGTACAGACTAGAGGTCTGCATGTTTCATTGGAGTTTAAGAAATTATATGACTCAGGTTATTCACTAGAAAGGGGAATGTTTGTATTGATACACTTACAATACCGAAAACACAATAATAACTACTATAATAAAAACACATTACAACACATTCAAAAACCTGAAACCAAAAACACGATACTATTATTCTTTTTGGACAACTATTTGCCAAAATAAACTATAAGAAAACACCATCAAATCAGTCCAATAGAATACAAACAATAATAGCTGCCCCAACTTACCAATGGATTATGTTGATCAATATCGAATCTATTGATAGTAGTAGTATATTATCTTATCAAAGGAATCTAGATTCGGTCAAATTTAATTAGTACTTATGTTAAAACAGTTATTGTTGCAGAAATGAGAGAAAAAAAAACATCAGATCAGCTCTGAGGAATCATGATGCCCTCTCACAAACGTGCTTTTTCAACTGTCCTAGCATAATGTCATGCATATTTTCAATTCTAATAAGCTATTGCACCCTTAAAGGATTTGCTGGTTTGGTATATATTTAATGACAAGCACGAATCACACATGCAGAGACTGCTGTAAGATCAGTGGAATAAATTTCTTAAGAAACTCAAGAGCTACATAACTTGAAATCTGCTTTTAAACACAATTTCTATCCATTTTTTTTTTTGAAAGGCTAAATATATATTGATTAGATCCCACAAGCACAAGTAGTACTTTTGGGATTAGAAAGAAACAAGGAGGCAGCAGCCCAGTGCGATACAAAACCAGCAAAGTAACATAAAGGCCCTACACAAACAAAACAAACCTTCCTAGGAAGCAGCAAAATAATAGCTAAAACAATTTACACCAGAAAAACTAACACAGGAGACTAATAACTCAAAACAACGAAGAGGAAAAGACAAGGCAGAAGCCAGAAGCCTAAACACCAACCCCCAGCACATCAAAATCTCACTGTCACCGATGATTTTAAGTATTTAAATTCGACATCAACGTCTTTAAGCTTATAAAAAATTTGTAGACACAAACTTTATTTTATTAAGAAACTCTATGACTTATCTAAATTGTGCTAAAATTCAAAACCAATGCTGCTTCTATCTCCAAGAAAAACAAACACAAATAAAACAAGTAATGAGGAGTGGGGATTACCATAATAATCATTGATTCAAAGATTAAAAATAAGACACAAGCAGAAACTAAAAACCATAATAATCAATCTAATAATTCATTAATTCAAAGATCAAAATAAGACACAAACAGAAACACACGAAATTCTTCTTCAAAAAAAAGAAACACATGAAATCGATACATAGAGATAGGTGTTATACCAGATAGATGCTTGAAAGGATGACTTTGGCAGCATAACCAGTCAAGTACTTGATAGTAGGAACAACAGCACGGATTATGGTATCATCAGTGATGTTCGAGTTATCATCCAAAGGAACGTTTAGATCAACGAAAAAGCTTTTTCCCTTCAAATCAGAAATGATTTCACCCAAAAATAAAGAATAAGCAGCCTAATTAGATGGAATAATATCACTTAAGGGAAAGATCTAAGAGCTGAAACAATAAAACAATACAAAAAAGACATGCAGAACATTCGACATAAATAAAAGGGAAAAAAGGTTAGATCCTTACATGTATTTTCAGAGGAGAAGGAAAGTATGAAATTGATTTTGTTGCAATAGAAAGATAGCTATGGTAGAGGAGATCAAGAAAACGAGGCCGATCTTGATGTTGATTGCGGCGAAAAAGCGGCGGCGGTTGTAGGTGAGAAGAACGGCGTGCCTTTCAGTTTTTTGATGGTTTCTCTCCCAACCCCGCTCAATTCTTTTCTACCCTGAATTTTCGTTTTTGTCCTTAGGGTACTGCGGTTTATATGAACCGAAATAATATGACATGCTAATAAATTTCGGTAATCACTTACCGAAATCTAGGACATTTAGGTTCGCAGATACCGAAACAATTATTTCGGTAAACTGCTACCGAAAATGGCCTAATTCCAGCGACCAACGTACCAAAATCTATGACATTTCGGTTCGCAGGTACCGAACAAGCTGACGTTCGTTTTCTGTGTACCGAAAACGCTAATGTTCGGTTCGCAGTTACTAAAATGGTCTAATATTTGGCTTCGGTGAATATAAACCAAAGTTTTTTGACAAAAATGTTTCAAAAAATTGGATTTTTGGGGGGTATAAAAGAAATGAGGGGGGTCGGGAGATAAATGATCCAGTTTTTTAGGGTTTGAGAATGAAGGAAATGAGTGTTGGTATGCTTGCTGGGTTAATGATAGAGTTTGGGCTTGGCCCATATGTTTGTTTTGTGCAATGTTGTCCTCCTAAAAGAGAAGTGCTAATAGCAGTATATTTAAAGTTGTATTTTTATTGAATTAGTTTATTTTTAAGTTTATAAAAATAGTTTATGCAAATAAATAAAATTTTATGTTAATTTATAAGTTTTCACAAACAAAAATTGTATTATTTTTGTAAGCTGTTATACAATAAATTATCTTGAAAAATTTATAATAATACATAAAAACTTTTTTATTTACATAAATTGTTTTGCATAAGCTCAAAAATAAGTCAATCTAAACGGACTCTTAATAAAATAATTTGAAACCTTGAGCTTATATCTTTTAATTTTAAAAATTCTTACACATTAAAACATATTTTCCACGTAATTGTTCTAACTGATATAAATTTTCAAATAACTATCATATACGTGATAAATGGATAAATTGTCATTGATAGAAATTTTAAAACAATTATTATATAATGATGGCAGTTTTTTTATATCCATATGTGTGACTAAACGGTGACGGAATTTGTAACCAAAAAAAAGGGTAACGGAAAGAATAAGAGCTTTTTTGGTTTGTTAATTTGTTAATGTGGTAGAGAAAGAAAATAGTAAAAATAGATGAGATATATGTGTAATGGGTGCCTTAGTGGCATGCTTTTTTTAAAATGAATAATTTAAATCCAATAATTATCTAATTGAAAGATTAAAATCCAAAGAATTATCTATAAGCAACAAAATTTATTTATTTTTATTTCGCTGCCTTAGATGTATAGATAGATACCACTTACAACTCATACACAACTATTAAAGGATATTTTTGTTAGATTAAAAAAAATTATTGACTTCAATAATAAAGAGATTGATTTTGTTATTTTATAGAAAATAATAATTTATTATGTATTTTTTTACTGTAATAAAAGATTTTAAAATAACATATAACCTTTACTTTGTTTGAATATGATCTCCACCGTTCAACACTTATTATCCAATTATGTGTCATATATAAGTTGAATTTTTTTTAATTTAATTATTGAATTTGTATAAACATTTTTAATTAATCAGTTTTTTTTACTCAAATTATTAATTGGATTACTACGTTTTTTTTATATAGAATAAATAGACTGTTTTTAAGACAGTTTAGTTGATAACTATTAAGAAATTATATAGTGAAAGAATTAATCATATAATGTACAAAATGTGGGATGACAATTTAACTCATACCCAGTGGACACTCTAAAAAATACTCATAATGGGTAGGGTAAAATTCCGCATTTTGAGTACGGGCACGGATATGAGTAATTACCCGCAAAAAATATGCAAAGAGAATTGCATGTATTGTAGATCGTCTCCATGAGCATAACTGTGTTGGCAGGAATATTGCATGTAATATGAAAAGAGAATGTATAAGGGATATGGTTGGTGAAAATGCGTACGGCCATGCGAGTCTCTTGATATATACCTTCATCTTCTTTAGTTTATGTGGATCAAGCAACCATCATGGAACTTTACAACCCTTTTTCTAATATCATCTTCATCACAACCATTTTTCTCTTTCTCTTGTTACTCAAAATAGTTAAAAGATGGAGTTGTAACAATTCCACTATGAATTTACCACCAGGACCATGGACACTACCCTTCATAGGAAACATACATCAAATTATCACCACCTCACTCCCTCATCATTGCTTCAAAAAATTGGCAGAGAAATATGGACCTTTAATGCACCTAAAATTAGGAGAAGTATCATACCTAATAGCTACTTCACCAACAATGGCTAAAGAGATTATGAAAACACATGACCTAAGTTTTTGTGATAGGCCAAACCTTGTTTTGTCAACAATATGGAGTTACAACAATACTGATATTATATTCTCTCCATATGGAGAACATTGGAGGCAAATACGAAAGATATGTGTTGTACAACTATTAAGTGCAAAGCGTGTCCAATCATTTAGGTCCATAAGAGAAGAAGAGGTGTCGAATCTTGTTAAATCAATATCTGCAAATGAAGGATCAGTTGTTAATCTCACTCAGAAGATTTATTCAATGACATATGGGATAACAATGCGTGCGGCTTTTGGTAAAAAGAGCAAACACCAACAAGCGTTCAAATCAGCAATAGAGGAAACAGTGAGTTTGTTGGGTGGATTTTGTATTGTTGATTTGTATCCTTCTATTAAAATGCTCCGAACGATGAGTAGGGCAAAGATCAAACTTGAAAAAATTCATAGAGAGGTTGATATGATTACGCAAGACATCATCGACGATCATAGAAGAGTTCACAATGAAGAAAGCAAGGATGAAGATATAGTAGATGCTCTTCTCAAGATTCAACGGGAAAATGATCACTCACAACATCCATTAACTGATGATAATATAAAAGTAATCATTCAGGTTAGTCTTGTTTATAAATTTGCATATGTTTCAAAATATGATTTCCAAAATGGAATCTTAACTAATCATAGTATTTTGGAGAGTACATGAAATTAGTAAAAGTAATTATGGTTTTATATGGAAGAAAATGCATGCTCGTATCTTTTACAAGTAAAAGGAAGGTTGAGTTGCTCACAATCAAGTATTTTGATGATGTGGCACTCTACAAGAAAAGTTTACAATCTCTATTAAAAAACCTTTTCATCATCTCCTTTAATTAAATCATTTTAATTTTAATTATCAATATATCAAATTATCAAGTTTACAATCTCTATTAAAAAACCTTTTCATCATCTCCTTTGATTAAATCATTTTAATTTTAATTATCTTTAATTAAATCATTTTAATTTTAATTATCAATATATCAAATTATCACTATATAACTTCTTAAAAGGGACCAACTAACTAAAATGGACCAACTAATATATAAGATTTATATAACCACAAAATATTCATGACTATTGGAATTCTTTCAATACTAATACTAATAAAAAAAAGGAATCATTATATTTCAAGCAAGTGAGTCACTTTGATATTCCAAACCTCTTTGATCAATCCCTTAAAGAGCTGAATTTAATAAAAAAAAAAACGTATGTCTCTCTTCATTGCAAGTTAATTGGTTCCTAAATGAATTAAAAGGGACCAATATAACCACAAAATATATTCTTTCAATACTAAGAAATAAAAAAGTGGTATGTGCTATGTATTATGATAGGTTTTTCTTTCAAATTCTTTAATTAAATCATTTTAATTTTAATCTTTTACAAGTAAAAGGAATGTTGAGTTGCTTACAATCAAGTACTTTGATGATGTGGCACTCTACAAGAAAAGTTTACAATCTCTATTAAAAAACCTTTTCATCATCTCCTTTAATTAAATCATTTTAATTTTAATTATCAATATATCAAATTATCAAGTTTACAATCTCTATTAAAAAACCTTTTCATCATCTCCTTTGATTAAATCATTTTAATTTTAATTATCTTTAATTAAATCATTTTAATTTTAATTATCAATATATCAAATTATCACTATATAACTTCTTAAAAGGGACCAACTAACTAAAATGAAAAATTATTAAATTAAAATGGACCAACTAATATATAAGATTTATATAACCACAAAATATTCATGACTATTGGAATTCTTTCAATACTAATACTAATAAAAAAAAGGAATCATTATATTTCAAGCAAGTGAGTCACTTTGATATTCCAAACCTCTTTGATCAATCCCTTAAAGAGCTGAATTTAATAAAAAAAAAACGTATGTCTCTCTTCATTGCAAGTTAATTGGTTCCTAAATGAATTAAAAGGGACCAATATAACCACAAAATATATTCTTTCAATACTAAGAAAAAAAAAAGTGGTATGTGCTATGTATTATGATAGGTTTTTCTTTCAAATTCTAGAGCTAGAAAGTGGTATGAGCTAGAAAAACACTTTACTATAAAATGAGAAAGTTTAGTGACTAATAGGTTCACTCTCACTCTTTATAACCACCACCCCACATTCTTTTTCTACTTATTATTTCTAAATCTTAATAATTGATATTTTCACTCAATCTTTGAGCGTATTTCTACCATGGTGCTATGTATTGATATCTAACAATATTCATTTGTACTAATGTTTAGTTTTTGTTCTTCATGTGTAGGTTGAAAGAAATAATTTTTCACTACAATAGAATGTTAATGGATGAAAAAGCCGGTATACTCAATTACTCTTATCAAATTATATTGTTCATTTAAAAGTTATCTTTAAAATATATTTTTTATCATAACAATGATTGTAAGTAAACAATCTTATTTTTCTCATTTATTTATTGATATTGGTTGTTCATTTGTTATCGAGAACATAGAACGTTATATTATTTTAGTCTACTTACTTCAGATCCATGTGATAGAACCAGAGGAAGAAAAAGGTATTTACTAATTTATAAATTTTTTGTTTGAGTCATCATTTACTTTCTCCAAAATAACTCTTAGGTACGTATTCTTCAACTTTTAATAATGTCTTATGTTCTTTTCTTACTTTCCATGTATGCCTTCACTAATTTATTGATTTCTATGGCAGAATATTGACTAAAGTATCTATTGATTTTCATGCATCCTTACGAGAAATTTGTAAAACAAATAGTCACTCATATAAGAATATCTTATCATCTATTGTATATTCAGTTTCACCCTTTTATTATTTATCCATTTTGTATTTCATATTATTCATATATGTTAATCCATATTTTTTATGGTTGGATATCTATTATATTGATCGGCCAAATTATATCTTGAAAATTGACATAACATCTTTTATCTTCTTTTATTAAAAGGAAGCTTGAATTGCTTTTAGGCCTTCTTTGTGATGATGTGGCACCTCTAAGAGAATTTCTTACAAAAGAATATATCAATAATGAAAAATGAAAAATTTAATTAAAAGTGACCAACTAATATTATAAGACCTACAAATTTATATCTCGGTTATGGTTTAGAGAGAGACATAAATGATACTATGACCATCAAATTCTCATGATTGTTGGAATTCTAAAATGAAATTCTCACAAGAAGATATATCAACAAACAATGATGTATTCTTATATTATTTGTCTCAGCTTTCTACTAAATTTGGACTTATAATGATAAATGATAGTATATAATGTAATTGAGAAAAAACTGAATTGCGCCATATTGACATTTTTGCGTCCAACTTTACTAAAAAATTCTCTGATAAAAAAAAATATCTTCTTTAGATTTTTTTTTAATAATATGCAATTTTACTAAAGTTATTGTATAGCTATGAATATAATTTTATATTTGATACCGGACTTTTTAGAAAAAAGAATTGATAAATACGAGAACAATAACATGTTTATTATTGGTCCATAGAAGAAAGAATAATTGAAATCAGTTATGAGATTTATTTTATGCTTAATTGCAAATAATTGGAAACACCAATTAATAGTGTGACTTTTGATTATCTGCAAAAGAAACAGCACACTAAAATGAAAAGAATTAAACTTCAGGTGTTATTGTGGTTTTTGCATAAAGAGATCTAATTTCTTATGCTATAAATTAACATTTGCATAGTTAATTTGTAAAAATATAATGCAATGATAACTAAACACTCATTACAATTAAATCTTATGACTGTTGGAATGCTTCTCAATGTAACCATGATCCTTATATAACTAATATCTATTCACATGTATCACATACTTTTTGTTTAGTCATGCTCTCTCATTTTTTGTATTTAAATTATTTTGTATGTTTTCTATGTATAGATATTTTAGCAAATTATGTCTATATATATAAATGTTATTCTATTTTCAATATCCATTTTTCATCTTTTTAAGGGCTGAAGTTTAAAGATTGCTTTATGCAATAAATGTGGTCATTGCAATGTGATGATTGTGGAGCACGTCCATTTGATCGGAAGTTTTCCTTCTATTTAAACCATGGATTTGGTATGTTTTGTAAAAAAAAAAAATGTATGTCTCAACTACATTTGAAATAATTTGAATGTATATGACCTATGCAAAAGTTTAGAAGTTAAAGGTTATAATTTATTTTACGACATATCTATAAGCGAACTTTAAATTGCTCTTATGTCTCATATTTTCTTATTCTTTTTTGACCAATAATACATCGAAGATGAGTTAAATATACTATTTTAATATCTATCATTTAACTATATGATATTATTATATTTATAACAATTATTATTTTTCATTTATAAAAATATTTTAATTATATATTTAATCGAACCCGTGCAACGCACGGGTTTACCCCTAGTTTAGATAATAGCTACATCTAGGGTCTGTTTGTTTAAACTTTAAAAAAAATGATTTTTTTTAAAAAAATCTAGAGATTATTTTGTAGAGATTTTGAAGAAAATCTAAAGCTATTTTTCGTTTGTTTACAATCACAAAAATTTATTTTTTTAGAAAATGGTTTTAAAAAAAATAGATTTTGAAGAAAGTTATTAAAAATAGTTTTTCATTTTAAAGAAAAAATGATTTTTTTACTAAAATGATTTTTGGAAAAAAAAATGATTTTTGAAAAAATCTGAAACAAATACAAGTAAAATAAAAAAATGATTTTTTTTTAAAAAAATCTGAAATAAACGGAACCTATTGTCTGTTAATCCATTTGCAGGATATGTTTGGTGCTGGTAGCGATACATCGTCTGGGATTGTTTTATGGGGGGATGTCAGAGATTATAGAGAACCCAAAGGTGATGGAAGAAGCACAAATTGAGATAAGAAGAGTGTTTGATAGAAAAGGGTATGTGGATGAGACAGAGATGCACCAGTTGATATACTTAAAGTCCATCATCAAAGAAACACTGAGATTACACCATCTTGTACCATTGTTAATACCAAGAGAATGTAGGGAGAAATGTCAAATCAATGGGTATGATATTCCGGTTAAGACAAGGGTTGCCGTCAATGTTTGGGCAATTTTACGAGATGAAAGGTACTGGGTTGAAGCTGAGAGTTTTAAACCCGAGAGGTTTATTAATAACCCAATCGATTTTAAAGGAACGGATTTTGAATACACGTCATTTGGTGCTGGAAGGAGGATATATATGTCCGGGCATTACATATGCCTTACCTAACATTGAACTGCCTCTAGCAAAATTGCTTTACCATTTTGATTGGAAGCTTCCTAACAAAATGAAAAATGAAGATTTGGATATGACTGAATCATTTGGAATTACTATAACAAGAAAAAATGACTTGTGTTTGATTCCTATTATTCATCGCCCTTAATATATATGTATTGGCTATGTAAAATAGTTCATAAAGCGTTTAATTTCCTTCTACTATCTTTAAGCAATGGGACAATGATTGTGATAATAAAGGTAGAAATGAACATTCCTTTCTCCCAAGAAGTGTGTATGAAAAGAGCCGTAAAAAGGATCTTAAGGGGTCTGCCCTTAAAGAATCGGCTCCTTAAGACCCTTTTTACAGCTCTATTATGATGTCCCTAATGTTGTGGTTGGCAATAATCATTTAAAATAAATTAAATACATGTTGTTTGCATTTGTGAATGATAGTTGTAACACACATATAATTTGTGCTAAAATGCAGTTGTAAGGACTCTAAGTGATCCATTTTACATAGATATTTACTCCAAAAAAAATTAGAGAAATAATAATTTTAGCAATAATTTCTTTTACGCATAATAATAAAGCAATAATCATACCAAAAAAATAAAAATAAAATAAAGCAATAATAAGCACCGGTTATTGTTACAACTTATAATATTTATGGTCATAATTGTTAAGTATTGAACTCTTCTCTTATGTGGAGAAAAGACTCAAATGATATTTTAGTTTATCATGTGTCTCAGTGAAAAGAGCTTATTTTACTTTAGAGCTTGGTCATAATCCTTTTACATATGATATTAGAGAAATGAATTATAAAGTTAAAGACTTATTTATTACTTAAGAACTTAAAGACCTGTCTGTTACAAACGTAAAACTTAATATATATATTACTTAAAAAACTTAAATATCTATCTGTTACAAACATAGAACTTAAAATCTCTGAATGCATTTGTCCAACTATGTATTATTAGTCCATTAAATATTATTATATATTTTCTTGTTAATATATGTTATATTTTAACCTCTTCAAAAAAAAAAAATGAAGCTCTATGATTTGGGTTTGATTACTGGTTCTATTTGTTGTGTCTCCACTGCTAAAGAAATAATTTGGAACGCAAACTTTGTTCATGGGATCTCAAGTTTCTATTTTACGTTTTTAGCATTTGTGGCTTTTGGACTTAAATTGTGAAGGTAAGAGCTTGTTTATTAGTTATTGATGCTTTGTTCAAATTTTGGGAAACTATTGGTTTCTTTTGGATGCCTCGTTTCATTCTTTGTCTATTAATATCAAGCATTTGCAAATTTGGTTCTTTTGCCAAATTGTTGACTTTAAACTAAAAAGAAGAAGGCACATATTGCAGTAGATACGAATTCTCTTGGTGGGGTTTAAAATTATGTTTGTGCTTATGGTTGTTGTTTGGTTTGACGGCGTCTTTTCTTTTCTTTTTTGTTTTTATTTTTGGCTTTCATCATTAGTTTAATCTAGTTCGGGGGTCAGTTCTAGCGTGGTTCCAACCCCCTCTCAATCGCAGTTGCGAGGGATCGAACCGTGGTCCTCCCTACCAACTAAAGATTGATGTCGTTTCTTTTATTTTTTTGCATTATAGTTTAGTTTGATTCGTTTTAGTTCGCATTGATTCTTCAATTTATCTTGGATTGGTTGCAATTGGATTTGTTTGAATTGGATAATTTAGTTAGTTAAAAGGTGTTCAAAATGTTGGTAAGAAAAAAAAGTAGTTTATTACTTTTAAGGTTAATTTTGTAAGTTTAAAGTTTAGTAAATTTTAGCTTGTGGAAGGGTAGTAATTGAACAATATGTTTTGAGTTTTTATAATTAAGTAGGTTGTTTGTTTTTTGTTTGACAAACTTCATGTGTGAATTTCAGTGAAAGTGTTAGATAATAAGACTTTTGTTATTGGACTTCTATGTTAGTAGTTTAGTCCATTTGATATTATTATATATTTTCTTGTAACATGTAGACAAGTTATGCCATTGTAATTCTGTGAAATTCTAGTCTGCTTAATTTGTTCCTCTCACTTGTATTATATCTCTATTTTATTTCTTCGTCAAGTAGCATAGTGACTATAAATTTCACCTTAAGTGGAGTGTCAGAGGTTCGAATCTCGATTCCTGCACATATAGTGTGATATCCCTACCAACTGAGTTAAGTTTACGGAGATGTTTTAGAAAATAAAAACACATGATTCATATTTAATTTTCTTACGACTTAAATAGTGATATAATTAATCACCATTCAATTTCATATACATATTTATTTCTCGTTTTAATCAAACTAACACCAATTAAAGCATTTTTTAATTTTAAAAATTATTAAGATAATTAACCTCTAAGATAAGACATTTTTCATCGTTAATATTTTAAATATTTCTATTGACATAGTCCGCTGTAAACTATGTCCATATTAGAATTTATTTTAAGTTTTTTTTATAAACAATTTGTTTTAATTAATCTTCGAAGAATGAAGTTTTTTCATTGCAGTCGAGAATCTCAATTCTTGTTCTCATTTATCTATAAGCATTTGTGTTTTATTGTATTTTGAGTATATTTCATGCATCTTGTTTTCATCTATAAGCATTTGTGTTTTATTGTGTGGACTATCTAGTTGCTAGCAGCCTAGCACGGTTTATTTTATTTTTTTTGAACAAAGCACAATGTAAGTGACTGACTTACTAATTTTATATAGGATTTCAGTCTTCAATTTCAGCCATTTATTTTTAAAAATTACATATCTATGTACCATTCGTTATTTATTTTTTGACACAATCTACAATTCATTATTGACTTCACCATCATCATAATAAAAAAGTACTATTCCACCGCATTGATGAGTTCGATTAAACACGGATGGATGGTTTGATTGGATTTGGTGGAATCATTAGAGGGAGTCAAGGGGAATGGTTAAGTGGATTTGCTAAATAATTTGTTGGTTATCGTAATGCATATTTAGCGGAGTCATGGGAAGTCTTTGAAGGGCACGCTTATGCTAGACTACTAAACTTTACTCATGTGGAGTTGAACGTGGATTCTATTGTGGTCGCTAAAGTTATTACTACAAATGGTGGTGGTAGTATGAATTGAATGGGAGGTCGCTTGTTGAGAAGATTCAAAGATTGTTAGCTTTATATTGGGGGGGGGGGGGGGGGGGGGGGGGGTCGGTTCAACAGACTTATTGAGAGGCTAATCAGTGCGCAAATGTTGTGATATTAAGCATTTATTAGTAGTGGATGTTTTAGGGATCGTTACCCCTCACTTAATTTCAGTGTAATTGAGGGAAAGTCATGGTAACTTAATTATCATTTTTTTTCATCTTTATATGTCACAAAACACTAATAAAATAATCAAGACCTAAGTCACCCTAAGCTTCCCATTTCTAAAGTGAGTGACCTTATTAACCAAAAACGTTGAGTTCAAATCATTAGTGAATTTATTTTGGAATGAATCGTTTGAAAGAACCCATATTTAATTTTTGCTGAAATTTTTTTTAGTTAGATTTTATTTACTTCATAAATAAACTCTAAATTACTAAAACTCATGTTAATAAATAAAATAAAGCCACCTATTCCTTTCCGGTCAATGAGCTTACATTTCATTTTATGTAGTATTTGATTTTATTTTATATAGTGGCTTCGTTCCAATTTATAATTAAAAAAATCATTTTTTCTTGTCTAATTTATAAGTAAAAGCAATTAATTTTTATCATATATTCATATTTTAAATTTACTTTCAATTATTCTTATGAAATTTAATGAAAATTGCAATTAATTTACTCTCTTCTTTTCTCCATAATCAGTAACCAATAAAAATTATTTTTATATCTTCCAATTGTTTTGAACAAATTTTTATATGATCCCATGAAACTTATTTCAAAGAAAATACAAATAGTCATACTTCAAAGCATGATTTTATTTTATTTTATTTTATTTTTTTGTCACCACCACCTGTATCCGACCCATTGGTCCGCCTAATCTGGTTCGGAGGTCAATTCTGGTGTCAAGTGGTTTCTGCCTCCTCCCAATCACAGTTGTAGGAGATCGAACTGTGATATTCTCAATCAAGTAAGTGGTGAACTTAACACATCCCCATACTATTTTCGTCTTGTCAAAATGTTCAATCACAACATTATATATTAAACTTACAATTTTATGAAACAATTTACTCATTTTTTCATTCATTAATTGTAGAAATAATTCATACAATATTACATTATTTCAATTTAAAACATACACGCATACTTTCAATTCAACAAATTAAAACAAAACATATTCCTCCACACATGACAATTTTTTATTTAAAATAGAAATACGACACACAAAAACACTAAAATTGAAGCTCAAAGTGGCACCGGATCAACAAGCAAAGCTTTAATGAATGTCTTCATTTCACCTTCAGGATGTGTGAAATTATCTTTATCTTTATAAACTACATCCATAAAACGAGAGAGATTTAGTATGATCGTTAGAATAGGTATTGGAACTTGAGTTGGCCTAAGACATTCCTCATTTAAATCTTTCCAAGCATCAGCAATTCTTTTGCGACCTTCTTGAATAGCAGCTTCTCTAGATATATTATATTTCTTCATATAGCATTCCAAGAATGAAGAAATATGATCTCTTTTCTGTTCAAACTTTATGCAACGAATAACAAAATTTATATATGTAAGTGCATACGTCATTTGACTTAAAACAAATACTACTACATATTACAAACAAATTTCTTATTTAGGTATATATATATACCTCGTTGGAAACAAGGTCATCCATTAGCCGACAAATGACAATGGCAGCATTAATAGCTTTTGGCTCACTAGATACCCACTTGAAGACATCCTCAGTAGCTATGTCTCCCATACCAATGTAACAAGTTGTTGTCACAATTGCATAACCAGATGATTCTGTTGATACCCGAATGTACTCTTCTAATGTCGGTTTATAATTATTGTTTAACCACCTTGCCTCGGTCATATATGCTTGAACATATTTTATGAACTGCCGCCATAATATGCATATATATAATTAGCTAGTTTTCTTTATATTAATAATAATAATTAATAAATAATAAAATGATAAAGAAATGTACTTCTTTTGCGTAGTAGTTTGGAGCATATTCTCTTCCTTCCTTTCTCATTTCGTGCTTTACTTCTTCGTAAAGATCAAAGATTAGTTTGTAGAGAAACTTCATGTAATCTGGAAGGTTATCCGTACAGTTAATATCCCACCTGAAAATAATTTTCATTAATATTATTTTTATTATATATATTATAATAGTGTCGAACATAGATATCGTGGTGTCAATTGATCATGTGTGTGGGTGGGGGGAGGGAGGGATCCTTTTCAGTACTCTGCCATCATCTCAATCGTCCATGTTCTTTTAATTAATTTATTTTTTGTGCATTTTCAGTCGTTGGATGAAAAGCACAAGTGATGGCTGAATACATGGAGCAGGAGAAGGTCCAATTGTGTGTGTGTGTGTGAGAGAGAGAGAGAGAGAGATGTGCTAAGTGACCTTTCAATTGCTTTAGTAAAAAGTTCCAATTCATCAATTTTTCCATATGCATCATATGTATCATCGATACATGTTATTATGATCACTAATTTTGTCAAAATACTTCTTGCCGCAGAATATCGGGGCTCAAAATATGCCCCCATAGCCCAAAAGCAACTTTCCTCTATTCTCTCTCGTGCATATGGTAGTTTGCTGGGCACATCCAACTCCTTCCACCATCTATAAAGATAAAAATATATAAATACAAGGACTAGAAATCATACATTATTAATTATTGTTTGCTTTTTGTTACAAAGGATACGTAAGAATGAAGTACTTACTTGCAAGAGTTACCAAATTCCTTTTGATGTAAGTTTTGGAGCATATTAAAATCTAGTTTTGCCAAAATGAGTAAATTTTCATTATGAGAACGATCTTGCTCATACATGGAAATGTAGTGTCGTGCCTCAATTCTAGGCACGTTCTTGTAGAGAGCCTGTCTTAAGCTATGTTTGACTTGTATTGCATGAGGGTGGCTCGATTGGTTGGCAATGAACTCAAGGTTCGTAGTAGTGAAAGCCAAAGCCTCTTCCAAAATGTTCTCTCCGTGAATCATGGTATGTGTGGCTTCATACAAGCTTAGCATCCCCTCAACATCTCTAATAAGTTTTTCACTAAAATATCCTTGCTCATCCTTCAATTTGTTGAATACATCTATAAAATTTATCAACCACAATATTGAACAAACAGTACTTACCAAATGAAATTTTAAAAATTTAAATAAATATAGAAATAAAAGTTCGCAGCGTAAGAAAATGAATAATGATATGTCAACACAAAAGTCGACGAATCAAGATCCTCTCCATCTTAACTCGAAATTTACATAGACTAGAATGGTTGCATGGGCCACATAATTATCTAAGGTGTCGATGGTAGAAGTTGAGAATTCTGTGATTGAATTGCAACCAAGGCTGGTCCAAAAGCAGGGCAGCCCTGGGCCACCAAATTTTGGGGTCTCAATATTTTTTCCAGGCACATCTAATAAACAAAAGGTCAAGTATATGTACTAAGAATTTGGATCACCAAATGAAGCTTGGATTTTAGCCGCCAATAAATTTAAAACAAAGTGGCGGTTTTACTCACTTAGTGAGCACTTTTGACCGCCAATATATTTGCGGGATTACAAATTATAGCACATATCTAAAAAATTAAGAAAACAAATTGTGGGAGGTAAAACGACAACAAACAAGATGCCTAAAATAAAAAAATAAAAAATACCTATATATATACACACATCATAATTGTTGTTAAAGTAATTAATATCTTGAAAATGCTAACTATTGTATCAGAGGTATACTAGTTAACGAAACTAAATATAGTAAAAGTATGTTAAAATCTATGTAGTTAACTTCTTAAAAGTGTAAAAAATTAGTTTTTTAATACAAATTATTCTCTTTTTTTTTCGTTTTCTTAATTAGTGCTCCAGGAGCACTAGTTAGCATGACTCTATTTTTTAATACACTCTTTTTTATTGGTCAAATTTAAAATGGAGCTCACCAAATTAATATGAGACTTACATAATATGGCGTAACTCATGTGAATTTTAATTAATAAAAGAGCTAGAGTGTATTAAAAAGTGTATTAGAGAATGTGATGTTAGCGGTATTCCTCGAAAATGAAATCGACTTAAATAAGTTATTGAAGGCATACTTGGTGAAACGTAAAGCCCTTGTTGCCTCAACAACCTAAATAGCACACCAAGAGAGCAAAGATTGTCTTCAATAGTTATCTCTCCATTTTCAACATAATTATTATGAATATGTTGCAAAATTTCTTCAATTTCATGTTCAAAATGATAGCTCACACCCATGCGGCATATTGAATCAATCAAGTGGACTTTTATCAACGGTTTCTCGGTTTTTGAGACAAGCATGTTCCTTACATCGCTTTTTAGTGTCTCTATTTGTGCTACCATTGTTTGATCAAGTTCCTGCATGGTATTGACCAAAGACTTATTGAAATTGTCAAAAGATACCATTAATTCTAAAATAAGAAAGCCACAAGTACATAGCAATATATAAGTTTATATTAAAAAGATTTTCCATGTAAAATTTTAAAAAATATTTAAAATTATTTTATATATTATTGAGATCTATATATCAAGATTAATAATATTTAATAAAACACTTTTAAACTCCTAATATTTGTAGGTCTCAATAATATATCCCACAATGAATTATATATATGGAAAGCAACCAAATTAAAATTACACTATGTAACATTGAAGTGATATTACACCGCTCAATAATACTTTAACGAATACAAATTTTACAAAATTCACCGTTGACGAATATAACTTTATATTATATGGATAATCATGTTTAACTGTAAAGAAAACTAAAATCATTTGATGTGTTATTACAACCCACCAAAATTAACAATTTATGTATTTTTATTGAAGAACATTAACTTTAACGATCTCAAAAAAAAATCACTTGGGTTGGTGCATTCGTATTGGCTTGGGACCTGGGAGTGTACTCCTCTTGAGGTCTGAGGTTCGATTCTCTCTGGTGCCAATTTGAGTGGGCTAATTTAATTTCTTCAATAAAAAAAACGATCTCAAAAACATTTGATAGGTTATATAGACACATACCATAGATTGTGAAGCATATTGAAGGAAATAATCTTCCCAAATGTTAGGGTGAAAATCTGCAACATTTCTATGCAAGTCAGATTTAGCATCAAGCTGGTATAAGTAAGGTACGGTCGACATACTTAAATACCAATGGATTTATCATTTTCTCTACGATCTAGATTTATAGTAAGTTTTTAAGCCCACAAGATGCAACGTGACCCACTTGGCGCTAATTGCACATCCTATTTTATATAGTAAGTTTAAGTTTTAACTCTAACATGATCTAGATCTAGATTGATTGATTGATTGATTGATTTATAATAAGGTCTTGTCTAATATAAAAAGTGGCTTAATGGAAAAAGATCGTTACCTTTTGCTATAAAGGACAAATAATTTTGAAAAGAATCTTCTACTAAAGGACAAAGAAAAAGTAGAAAATGGTTTTCTAATTTGAGAGGAAGTATCAGCCGCCATTAAGAAATATTTTTCAATTTTAAATGCAATAATAATTATGTAACTGCCGATAATAATTAGTGAGCTTAGCTCAGTGGGGACATTGTACTTGTTAGGAATGGTTAGCTTGTGCCTTAAGAAATGGCTGCAGCCTGAGCCAAGCCATGCCTGCTGGCCTGCAGATGGGCGCGCGCGTGCCAAGCCTGGCCTGCCTTGCCTTGCCTGCAGGCTTGCATAGCCAACTGGTTGGCTTGAGCTGCAAGCTAGTGTACTTTGCCTATAAAAGGCTTTATGATCAATGGAATAAACGAGCTGATTACCCCTAAAAACAACAATTGGTATCAGGTTCTCTCCTCTAGGGACCTGAAGAGAGAGAAATTGCAATTTCCTAACCAAATCAGTTACAACCGTTTTTTGCAACCGTTTTCCGTTAGATCATCTTCGTTCTTCCTCGTTCTTTCTCATCTGAAGCCTCTTCTCCTCATCAATGGCGGAAGCAACGAAGTATAATCACACAAAAGTTCCTAAATTTGATGGCTATTACGAGCATTGGGCAATGCTAATGGAAAATCTCATACGATCGAAGGAACTTTGGAGCTTAATTGAACCAGGCATCACGGTGGCGCCACCTGATGCAACAGCGGAGCAATTGCAAGCAATTGAAGCACTCAAATTGAAAGACTTGAAGGTAAAGAACTACCTCTTTCAATCTATTGATCGTTCCATTATGGAAACGATTCTTGTTCGAACCACATCCAAAGATATTTGGGATGCTATGAAACGCAAGTATCAAGGTTCTACGAAGGTGAAACGAGCTCATCTTCAAGCATTGAAGCGTGAATTTGAGGTTCTTGAAATGAAGGATAATGAATCAGTGGAACAGTATTTCTCAAGAACTCTTGCAATTGCAAATCGCATGAGTGCACAAGGTCAAACTCTGCAAGAAGTTGAAGTTGTTGAAAAGATCTTGCGATCTATGTCCTCAAAATTCAATTATGTGGTTTGCTCCATAGAGGAATCCAATGATGTTACAACTATGTCCATTGATAGCTTGCAGAGTAGTTTGATTGTGCAAGAACAAAGAATGAAGAGACAGATTGAACTTCCAGATGAACAGGCTTTGAAGGTCTCAAATCCTGAGAAAGGTTATGGTAGAGGGAGAGGAAGAAACAATGGTGGTAGAGGTCGTGGCAGAGGAAGGCAAAACAAAGAGTTTGTTGAATGCTTCAAATGCCACAAGCTTGGACATTATCAGAGTGAATGCCCTGAGTATGAAGGTAATGTTCATTATGCTGAATATAATGGTGAAGAAGAAATGCTGCTTATGTCTAGAACTAGTCAAGAATCAAAGGTTAATGCAATTGAACCTTGGTATCTTGACTCTGGCTGTAGTAATCACATGATAGGTCATCAAGATTGGTTTATTGATTTTGATGATAGCTATAGAGATTCAGTCAAACTTGGAGATGATTCAAGAATGGCTGTGATGGGAAAAGGTAGTGTTAGATTGAAGATTAATGATCTGGTCCATGTGATTACCAATGTATACTTTGTTCCTGGTTTAAAAACCAATCTTATTAGCATAGGACAATTGCAGCAGAAAAGAGTCACAGTTATCTTCAAAGATGATGTTTGCAAGATTTATCATGAAGAAAAGGGCTTGTTGTTCTCTACTGCTATGTCTAGCAATAGAATGTATGTGATTTCTGCAACTGTTATCAACTCTAGATGCTTGTTGTCTGCAAAACAAGAGTCAACTGTGCTGTGGCATGGAAGATATGGTCACCTACATTTCAAGGGATTGAATACCCTATCTAAGAAGCAAATGGTTAGGGGACTACCAGAGCTTGAAGAAATAGAAGATAATTGTGTTGATTGCTTGGCTGGTAAGCAATCCAGAGACTCTATCCCAAAACAAGCTAATTGGAGAGCTTCTGCAAAGCTTGAACTGGTTCATTCAGATATCTGTGGCCCTATTACTCCTCAGTCAAATGGAGGAAGCAGGTACTTCATGACATTCACAGATGATTTCAGTAGAAAGACCTGGATTTATGTGTTAAAAGAAAAGTCTCTTGCATTTGAATGTTTTCAATCTTTTAAGGCCCTTGTTGAGAAAGAAGCTAAGTGTGCTATACAATGTCTTAGGACAGATAGAGGTGGTGAATACACCTCTAAAGCCTTTAGTGACTATTGTAGTAAGGAAGGGATTAAGAGACAATTAACTGCAGCTTATACTCCTCAGCAGAATGGAGTTTCTGAGAGAAAAAATAGAACATTATTGAACATTGTAAGAAGTATGATTCATGCTAAGAATGTGCCTAAAAGATTTTGGCCTGAGGCAGTGAAATGGGCAACATATGTGATGAATAGGAGTCCTACACTCAGTGTGAAAGATATGACACCAGAGGAAGCATGGAGTGGGAGGAAACCATCTGTGAAGCACTTTAAAGTCTTTGGATGTGTGGCTCATGTTCATATTCATGACAGTCAAAGAAAGAAGTTGGATGACAAGAGCAAAAAGTGTGTTTTGCTTGGTGTTAGTGAAGAATCTAAAGCATACAAGCTTTATGACCCTATTGAAAATAAGATCATAATCAGTAGAGATGTAATCTTTGAAGAATCAAAGAGCTGGAATTGGAGCAAGCCAAAGAAGCCAGCTAAAACTGGTAATGAATGGGAAGAGATTGATTCAGCAGATGGAAGTAATGATGAGGAACCAGCTTTGTACTGATGAACAGGCTACAACTGTCAACAATGAAAATGTGGTTAATGAGACATCTAGTGATAGTGAAGCTGAGAGAAGTTCACCACTTGGTCCAAGAATAAGAAAACCATCTGTAAGATTGAATGATTATGTAATTGGTCAAGCTGCAGAAGTTGATGAAGATGAGTTGGAACTGCACAATCTTGCAGTGATCAACACTAACAATGATCCAATTTCATACAGTGAAGCAGTGAAACATGAAGTTTGGAGACAAGCAATGGATGTTGAGATGGAGTCAATCAAGAGTAATGACACTTGGGAGCTCACTACTCTACCAGCTGGTTGTAACTCCATTGGTGTGAAATGGATATATAAAACAAAGTTTAATGAAAAGGGAGAAGTAGATAAGTACAAGGCAAGATTAGTGGCTAAAGGCTACACACAGAAGCATGGCATAGACTATCATGAAGTTTTTGCACCAGTGGCAAGATGGGACACTATCAGATCCATTCTAGCAGTTGCAGCTAATAATGGATGGAAGATATTCCAACTGGATGTTAAATCTGCTTTCTTACATGGTGAATTGACAGAAAATATCTATGTAAGTCAGCCATTAGGGTATATCAGCAAAGATAAGTCCATGGTGTATAGATTGAAGAAGGCCTTGTATGGACTAAAGCAAGCTCCAAGGGCTTGGTATAGTAAAATTGAATCTTACTTCAGTGCAGAGAAGTTTGAAAAATGTCCATATGAGCATACCCTATTTGTCAAGTATAGTATGAAGAATGAAATCTTGTTGGTAAGTTTGTATGTAGATGATTTGATCTACACTGGAAACAATCAAGGAATGATGGATGAATTTAAGTCATCTATGAAGAAGAAGTTTGCTATGACTGATTTAGGAAAGATGAGATTCTTCCTTGGTGTGGAAGTTATTCAAAGTAGCAATGGAATCTTCATTACTCAGCAGAAGTATGCAGCAGAAGTTTTGTCAAGGTTTGGCATGGAACACTGTAATCAAGTAAGCAGCCCTATAGTCCCTGGTTGCAAGCTTGTTAGAGATGAAACTGAGCAAGGAACAGATGTAACTGTCTATAAGCAAATGGTAGGGTGTCTAATGTATCTTCTTGCCACAAGGCCTGACTTGGCCTATTCAGTTTGTTTGGTGGCAAGATTCATGGAAAGGCCAACTGAGATGCATGTCATTGCTGTGAAGAGAATCATGAGATATCTGAAAGGTACTTTAGGGTTTGGAATTTTGTACAAGACTAAATCCAATACAGGTTTGTGCTTGAAAGGGTGGTGTGACTCAGATTATGCTGGGGATTTGGATGATAGGAAAAGCACTACTGGTTTTGTGTTCATGTTGGGAGGTGGTGCTATTTCTTGGTCTTCAAAAAAACAGCCTATTGTGACTTTGTCAACCACTGAAGCAGAATATGTGTCAGCTGCAGCTTGTGCTTGTCAAGGAATTTGGTTGAAGAATGTGCTGAATTACTTAAAGATGAAGCAGTCTGAATGCACTTTGATCTATTGTGACAACAGCTCCTCAATTAAACTTTCAAAGAATCCAATTATGCATGGTAGATCAAAGCACATTGATGTTAGGTTTCATTTCCTTAGAGATCTCACTAAGGATGGATCTATTGAGTTGGTTCACTGCAGAAGTGAAGAGCAGCTAGCAGACCTGCTCACTAAGCCCTTGAAGTTGGAGTCCTTTTGCAAGTTAAGGGAGGGCTTAGGCATGTGTGATGTTAATAGCTTAGTGTATTGAACATTTGGTTTTGTTTTGCTGTGTTTGTTTAGTGTTTGTATATGTTCAATTAAGGGAGGGTATGTTAGGAATGGTTAGCTTGTGCCTTAAGAAATGGCTGCAGCCTGAGCCAAGCCATGCCTGCTGGCCTGCAGATGGGCGCGCGCGTGCCAAGCCTGGCCTGCCTTGCCTTGCCTGCAGGCTTGCATAGCCAACTGGTTGGCTTGAGCTGCAAGCTAGTGTACTTTGCCTATAAAAGGCTTTATGATCAATGGAATAAACGAGCTGATTACCCCTAAAAACAACAGTACTGGGGTTCGAATTCTGAATGATTCACTTATTCACCTTTCATTTAAGGCGAAATTTTTTGCCACTAAACTTTAAACAAAAAACAAATGTACCTGCCATTTAAGAAACAAGCAAATAATGTAGAGGGTTCAGCAACTGTATGAATTAAAATAATTCATAAAAAGTTTAACAAAAATACTATGTATTACTATTAGGACACTATTTAGCCATGACATTCTTTTAAAATATAATAAGGGTTTGTCTAACATGTGCAATATTGCACATGTTAAAGTAACTAAAAATAGTAACTATTTAATGAAAAACAGCAATCATTTATTAAAAAATTAAATATTTAATATGAAATTCACAAGTTACAATACAAACTTACTATTTTAAATTTATTAACATGTGCAAAGTTGCACATGATAGATAAACTCATATAATAATTCATGCTAATCCTTTAACGAACTAAGCTAATCCTTTTATAGGAGCATCCATATGGGGAATTTTTTATTTTTTTTGACAACCAATTTTTTTTTTGACCCTACCATATATATGGTGAATATTAATGTTTTGTCACCTTCTTTTTTTTGTCACCTATTTAGCATCAAGTTAAATACACTCTCCACTTTTTGTGGATCACCTAATAAAAAATTATTGAATTAATGTGGCTGCTCAAGAAACAATGTTACTGAATTAATGTGGCTGCTCAAGCATACTAATCCTTTAAAATACCATGAGTTTAATAATTTAATTAGTTTTTTTACAGTAATTTAACTAGTTAATCTTTATTAATTTATCTATAATTTTAAATTAAAAACTAAATTGTTAAAATAAATATTTAATAGTTATTAAACTAATGATATTTTAAAATTTTCATAATCATATTTCATTAAAAAAAATCCTTTCGAACATTATATGCAATTTGTATAAAAAAAATATATAGAATTGAAAACAAAAAATTTAAATGGACCAAAATAAAAATAAAAAAAATAGAAAAACTAAAAATCAAAACTAATATATTTAGAGCGATTAAAAACATACTTAACTCATTGTAAAATAGAAAAATCACAACTACTTAGCAATATATACACACACTGTTTACTTACCATAGATTGTGAGGCATATTGAAGGAAATAATCTTCCCAAATGTTAGGTTGAAAATCTGCAACAATTCTATGCAAGTCAGATTTGGCATACTTAAACATCAATTAATGGATTTATCAATTTCTCTCTTCCTTCAACTCTAAGGGCTTCTTTGGTGCGCATGATAGCATAGTGATAAGATAGGATATAAAACAAGATAAGGATAGGATAGGATAACGGCAGGATAACAGTTATACTCAGTTATCATATCCTATGTTTGGTGCACACAGGATAATAAACATGATAACTATTATATTTTGTTTTTAATACATACTTCCTCATAATAATATGATAAGATATATAACATATTTAATTGACAAAATTACTCTTGTAAAACAATTGTTATTTTTTTAAAACTATTTTGTAATACTTTGAATTTTATAAATAAAAAATATAAATAAGTAATCAAATAACTTTATATAATTTAAAATAAAAATCATGAGAAAATAATCAAGTTTAATTTTTTATATGAATCATGATCAAATAAATAACTCAATAATATATACATGTTAGATAAACCAAATAAATATATGATATATCTCATACGTAAATAATAAAACTACTATTGCAACAGAATTATATTTAATTTTTTATAAAATTTAAATTAATATCCCTATTTGACAATTTTTTAATAATCATTTTACTTTAAAATATTGTAATTTTAGTAAAATTTTGATTTTTTAGAATATATCAATTACAAAATTACCCCTGTGAGAAAATCACATATATATTTAAAAATTAATTATTTTATTATTTATATTTTATTAATTTTATTTTATGTATTTTAAAATATATTTTATAAAATAAATCAGTAATTTTTTTTCTTCTTATCATATCCTGCTGGTAACCCAGCTCAAATTCAGGATAAAAATTATAACTAGAGAGACATGATAGGATAAGCTCCAAGATTAACTTATCATATCCTGCTGTATCACCAAATACTGAATTGCGGCAGGATAAGATTCAGTTATCATATCCTGTCTCTTATTCTGTGCACCAAACGAGTCCTAAAGATTTTTAGTTGGCAATGTCTAAATGTAGATATTTATAGTAACCTTTAACGAAATAAACTGATTCAAATTATGTTTCTTACTTTTTTCTATTTTCTAACGGCAAATATATTATTATTATTATTATTATTATTATTATTATTATTATTATATTAATAATCAAATTATGTTCCATACTAAGAGCATCAATATGGTTGTGATTTGTGAATGTTTCATCACCAATTTTTTGTGTGGACCCACTAAATAAAATTATTAATATAATCATTATATAATTTTTTGGGGGTCATTTGCAATTATTTTTAGTTAACACTCAATTAAGTATCTATACTCAAAGTTATGTCATAATATTTTTGTATTAATATTTAAATGAATTTTTCTTACTGTACCCAACCAAAATCCAAAATAGCTAAGAATACACCTTGTTTATTTATTATTATTTTTTTACGAGTAATATTAAGAAATTATAAACTGAGTGACATTTACATGCAATCATGACCTATTTAAAGACTCAAACTGTGGCTGCTCTAAATGGGCTGACTAAATGTTCCACTTTATAAGTCGGTTTTGTAAGGATGAGTTAGACCTAATACTCAATTCTAAGAGTAACCATTGATCCACTTTGTTTTTTATTATTAAAATATGGAGCTTCCATAGAAATGCTATTATAATGGGAACCAATTACAAGAGGTTAGTTGATGTTTAATTATATATATTAGAAGTTCTTATAATTATTTCAACCGTAAAAATTAATTAAATAATTGCGGCAGTTGTAATGCTGACAGCAACAACTATAAACTGCCGCTAAATATAAATTGCCGTTAGATGCTCTTCTGATACCTATTCTAACTCTTGGTTCTAACCGTCGCGAAATGCTTACGATACTTAAAATTGCGGCAGAAAATGCTTTTAACGATGGTTTTAACCGCCGCAATTAGCAAATGCAACTGCAACAATTTACTCTATTTGTTTTAGTGTGTCTTACACACTAGAGAAGTTATGTTAGCTAGTGTACTTCTCATACGTCTTTGTTTTCCTACACTTTTTGTTGTACTTCCCCCTTTTTTTTTAAGTGTTGTTTTAGATCATTATGCACTATTCACAAAATATACTTTGACCATAAATTTTTATTAATATATAAAATCAAATGTTAGTAAATAAGATATTGTTCAATTTAATTATCTCGACGAATATTTCAAAATATAAAATTTTCATTTTTTTTTATGACAGATAATTAAAGATATTAATGATCAAAATTATGCATTGACATGTGTGTAGTGGTCAAAAAAGACACTTAAAAAGGAATGAAATAAGTCTTTTTCGTTTTTATATTTATATAATATAATATATTTTCCATTAAAAAAAGATGTTTTTCTCTTGTTTTTTCTGTGTCATCAATTTTAGGGTTAAATATGTTTTTGAACCTTATAAAATGGTGATTTTCTAAGTTTAGTCCTTACTTAATTTTTATTAAATTTTTATTCTCTAGAAAATTATTCAACACTCAACCTTTTGGTCCTTATTGTTAAGTCGGCATGTATTAATTTTTCAATGATTTTTTTTTGCAGATATGTTTAGAACATCAAAAAAAGAGTTCAAAATTTGATTTGTATGTCACATTTTTGTTACTTTTATCTTAAACTTTTATCATTTAAAAAATTTATATTTAATTTTTATCATGATTTTTGTTAATTCTTATCCACAAAAAAAAGCTTAAAGTTTAATTACTAGATTACTTTTAATCCTTTTGCAGGACATATTCACTGCTGGTAGCGAAGCATTTTCAGGGATTGTTTTATGGGCGATGTCTGAGATGTTAAAGTTTGGCATCAATATTTTTATATATTTTGTCTCCGTGATCATAGCTCAATTGGTAGTGATATTAAATTTTTAACTATTAAACTATTTGAATAAAAAATTAAAATGATTAAAAGTTGTTCACTAATACATTACAAAAAATCCGCACTTTACATATCCACAAGATAGAACTTTCCTCTTTTTTTTCCTAAAATGAAAAAGGGGATAAATGAATATTGGTGCTAGACATTTAATTAGCCGCCATAATTTGACCAAAAATTGTATTAGGCGCCGTTAGATGAGATAACATTGTATTAGGCGCCATAATTTTGTTTCGTGGTGTCTCCAGTTTGGTATAAGCGTGCCTTTATTGGTTAGGTTGGGAGTTTGTGTCTTCGAGAGACTTTTTGGGTCATTTCGAGAGTTTTGTGGGGTTGGGGTGGATATGGAGTATTTTTTTTCTTTGGTTTAGCATGTTCTTGTGTGATCCATTTGGAAGTCCCGCAACGATGTGATTTTCTCCGGGATGCCCTTCTCAACGGATGATCTGGTGGATAGGACTAAACGCTCCTCTTGAATTTGGTTCTCTTATAAGACCTCGGGCCACCCTTGCTCCTTATATGAGTGAGTGGGTGGAACCCTCCTTGTGCTAGATTAGATAGAGGGGGTAATTATGGATTTCCCTGTCAGATTCTGTTTTGGTTGGTTCGGCTCTTTCTCCCTATCTTTCTATTAGAGTTGGAATTTTCATTCATGTCAGGTGGAGTGTGTTGTGGTGCTTTTTGGTGGTGTGCGAGTGTTTTTGGTGTGTTTGCCTTAGTGGCTTGGGTTTACTTTTACTATGTTGTTTGTTTCCTCCTTCTTTTTCTTCTTATTGTTTTTTTAGGAGTATTTCTTATACTTTGATATTTCTGTATTTGACTGGATTTTCATTTCTTATTATATATATTTTATTTGCCATTAAAATAAATATTGGCGATACCAAACATTGTATTAGGCTCCTAATATAGACCGGACCCATTACCACAAATTTGTCCTTTTGCCAAATTCTATTGAGACAGCTTACAAATGGAGTATGAAATTACATAAGTATAATATAACGTTGTCGAGACAGCTTATAAGTGGAGTATGAAATTCACATTAGATTTTTTAAAATTAGACAATCAAAGATTCCCCCAAGGCTATATAAAGAAGAAAAACTAAAACTAAACCAAAAATTACAAACACACTACACTACATCTTTAATTCATATCTATAGTTAAGCAAGTTCTTATGGAACTTCACAACCTTCTTTCTTATACCACCTTCATTTCCTCCTTTCTCTTTCTCTTTGTGCTACTCAAAATAGTTAAGAGATGGAGTTGTAACAATTCTGCTGTCAATTTACCACCAGGACCATGGACACTACCCTTCATAGGAAATATACATCAAATTATCACCAACTCACTGCCTCATCACTGCTTCAAAAATTTGGCTGATAAATATGGACCCTTAATGCACCTAAAACTAGGAGAGGTATCATGCATTATAGTTAGTTCACCAGAAATTGCCAAAGAAATTTTGAAAACACAAGACCACACCTTTTGTAATAGACCAAACCTTCTTTTGTCAACAATACTTACTTACAATGCTACAGATATTTCCTTCTCCGCATATGGAGAACATTGGAGGCAATTGCGAAAAATATGTGTTTTAGAGCTATTAAATGCAAAGCGTGTCCAATCATTTAGGTCCATAAGAGAAGAAGAGGTTTCGATACTAGTTAAATCGATATCTGCTAGCGAAGCTTCAGTTGTTAATCTCAGTGATAAGATTTTCTCAATGACATGTGGGATAACGACGCGAGCAGCTTTTGGGAAAAAGAGTAGACACATTGAAGAGTTCAAATCAGCAATGGATCAATCAATAGGACTATTAGGAGGATTTTTTATTGCTGATTTGTATCCTTCTATTAAAATGCTTCAAAGGGTGAGTTCAGCAAAGACTAAAATGGAAAAACTTCAAAGAGATTCTGATATGATATTGCAAGACATTATCAATGATCACAGAAGTAGTCACAGAGAAGAAAACAAGGATGAAGATCTAGTTGATGTTCTTTTGAAGATTCAACGAGAAAATGTTCACTCACAACACCCGTTGACTGATAACAGTATTAAAGCAGTCATTCAGGTTAGTCTACAACCAAACACGTTAAATGCATGATGGTTTATACAAAAAATAATGTTATATATGGTTAATCCTTTTGCAGGACATATTCACTGCTGGTAGCGAAGCATCGTCGGGGATTGTTTTATGGGCAATGTCTGAGATGGTAAAGAATCCAAAGGTAATGGAAGTAGCACAAGCTGAGGTAAGAAGCGTATTCGATAAAAAGGGGTATGTGGATGAGACAGAGTTGCACCAATTGATATACTTTAAGTCTGTCATCAAAGAAACATTAAGGATGCATCCTTCTATACCATTGTTGCTTCCAAGAGAAAGTAGGAAGCAATGCCAAATCAATGGTTATGATATCCCAAGTAAGACAAGGGTCGCTGTCAACGTATGGGCGATTGGAAGAGATCCAAGGTATTGGGTTGAAGCTGAGAGTTTTAAACCCGAGAGGTTTATTAATAACCCAATTGATTTCAAAGGTACGAACTTTCAGTACATACCATTTGGTGGAGGGAGGAGGATGTGTCCGGGCGTTGTGTTTGCCTTGCCTAATGTTGAGTTGCCTCTTGCTGAGTTACTTTACCACTTTGATTGGAAGCTTCCAAATGAAATGAAGATCGAAGAATTGGACATGACCGAGTCATTTGGGATTACGGCCGGAAGAAAAAAAGACTTATGCTTGATTCCTATTACTCGTCGTCTTTGATATGTTACATATGTATTGCCTAAGAAAAAAAGTTTGTATTCTCAGTTTTTACTTGTAAGTTATAGCAATTGGACAATATATAATTGTCATATTTCCCTAATAAAGTTTGTATTCTCAATTTTTATAAAGGAAGAAATCCACTTGAAATATATAGCATATGAGAATTGTGAGGTAATCCATTTAACACAAGTAACATATACCTAAAGAAATGGATAAACAAAAATTCAATAAGTATTTGTATAGAAGGGTAACACTTACTAAAGAAATGGATATCACTTACCCCTTTCAAAAAAATATACAACACTACTAAAGTTTGGTGGAGTCTCATCTATTTTGTAGCATCCTAAAATCAACAAAATATGTAAAATTATCTCATCATTTGTACAACTTAAAATAAATGAATAACTATTATTTTTAGTTGCATCATTTAAAATCATATAATGGTACCCACAATTTAAGATAGATAGATGTAAGCATGGAAAAAGAGTGCATAGGAATATTCATAAGGAAAATACTCATAAAAATTCACATTGAATAAATATAAATTGATAAAAGAATAATGAAAATAGTACCATAATGATTTTTAAATAGAGCAATTTTGGACATTAATTAACTAACCAACTACCTATATTCTACCTACCACAAAGAATAAACGTTTTGATGGATACGTAAACACCTACCAATTGACATCTCTTTATTTTTCTGGTTCTATTTTCTTTGTTTTAGTGTTCATAATTATTAGTAATTCACAATAATCAATGTATGAGACTAATTATAATTTTTATTTTTTACCAAAAAATAATTAAGGAAAATTTGTTTCTAAGGTGAAACACTAAGAAAGCCACTTTTTAAGATTTTACACAAGCGCTATTCGAGAGAGAATAGTTTACTCGAGAAACAAAACACAAAAAAAATGCAAAAAAAAATTCAAATATTTATCAAAGTCTAGGAGAAAAATTCCCACTCTATATGTTGATTAGTACTTCCTCAAAATTGGCCACTTGGAAGGCTTGATGTAGGGGCTATTGACCATTGACGAGTCCGATACTTAAAGTCGCGGATGGTAGAGGTGAAATTACTCAAAAATTACTCGTTTTACAATTTTCGTGTGAAATAAATTTGGGCCAATTTCATTTATGGGCCTCAATGATTTGGCCCGTTGTTATTTGCCAAAAACAATAAAACAAAGATGCAAAGTTTATTTAAGGTAACTTAACTCGTTGTTTCGATCAAAAAAGAAAAAACAAACTCGTTGCCACTTGCAAAAACGTAGGGATGTTCGCGGTGCGGTCGGTTTGGTTCGGTTTTAAGCATAAAAGTCATCTTAATCGCAAGATAAAAATGTATGCGGTTTGGTTTGATTCGGTTAATTTTTAAAAAGTCATCCAAACCAAACCAAACCAATGCGGTTAGGATTGGTTCGGTTTGTGCGATTTATCATGATATAAAAAATATGACAATATTTTCAACTTGTTACAAAATAAACATAGGAATTTTTAATTTATTTTATTGTTTACATGATACAATATGCATATACATAAATTGCATATACGTAGTAACTTATTTTTAATACCAACAATATAAATAATATGTTTTGACAGCCCATTATTTTATGGACTCAATTTGGGTTGATTGCTAATAGTTGATAGAGCTAAGTATTGCGGTTTGGTTCGGTTTGGTTCGATTTTGTGAAATGAAAATCGCAAACCAAATCAAACCATGCAGTTTAGAAGAAAAATTATCTGTGCGGTTAAAACTAAATGCGATTTTTTGCGGTTTCGATTTGAATTAGTTGGGATTGCGGTTTTACTTTTGGATTGGTCAGTATTTTGAGGTAACTCTGAACATCCCAATTGCAAAAACGAACTCGTTGTTTCGATCAAAAAATTGAACTTCTGAACATCCCAAATTGCAAAATAGTAGCAAGAGATGGATCCAAAATTGAGCGAAGTTTCACAGCTCTTTGATCGATTTAAGGCTGCGTTTCTCAGAAACGACTTTGATTCAGCTTCAAATCTCCTTTCTCAGCTTAAGGTAGCTCTAACCCTACAAAACCCTACTTTATAATTGTTACCCTAATTTCAATAATTGCTTTTTACACTTTCTTTACTTTACTTTATATGATGGGGATTTAAATTTGGTTGTTTTTGTCAAGTTAAATTTGGTGTGGGTTAATTCAGTGTGAGATCGTTATTGTAATGTTGTTGTTGATTTAATTAGTTAACTTTCAACCTTATGGAAAAATCATGTACCATGGGTTTTGAGAAACTGGGGTTTGTTCTAGGATTTGAATTTTAAAGTATATAACCTAATCTATGAAGCACGGACACCCCTCAGATCAGGCGTGCCACCGACACGACACTAATACTTATAATCATGTCATTTTCTCAAATTATTATCGGTGTGTCTGTGTTTGGTATATGTGTCTGTGTCCATGCTTCATAGAACCTAATAGCGTAGAAAGGAACATATTTTAGAGGGAAATTGGATGGTCAATTTGTGAGTTTTTAATCATGTTGATAGTGAAGAATTGAAGGAATTATACAGTTGCTTGTGTAACAAGCCAACTATCAAGTAGGGTTAGTTAGTGACTGTTACAAGTAGTTAGAGGCAGTTATAACCTCTTAGAGTTAGTTATTAGCTTTACACACTTGTATATAAACATATCCATAGCTATTGTAATGATTTGAACCGTCATGCTTTGAGGTAAAGGTACAAAACCGTCATGGTTTGAAAACATGGTATGTGTTGTTAGTTATTTGGTTTTTTTTATCACTTCAAGCAGTTTAGTTCATAGCTCTGATTTATATTTACCCGGTTTGGATTTTGCTTATGGGAACTTTTTATTTATATTATGGCCCTTTTCGGATTGGTATTTTTTTAGCATATAACCTAAAAAGGAACATATTTTAGAGGGATGTTGGATGGTCTATTTGTGAGTTCTCTTTCGATGGTAGAAAGGGGAAGTCTTGCTTTAAAAACATGGTGTGTCGTGTTAGTTGTTTGGATTATATGATTACTCCCAGCAGCTTAAATTCTTCCCACTGATTCATATATAGACCCTGTTAGGATTTAGTTTCTAGCTTATGGGAACTTTTTTCATTAAAATAATATGTATGAATCATGATTCTTTGCTTGTGAAAAAGTTAATTACAATTTATACGAGAAACTGTTGTTCTAAAAACTCAATTAGTTTACGATTCAGTAACATTTCTTTTTCTACAATTGGTTGTTGCAAATTTGTCTAAATTGGGTCATAGTTTCTAACTTAGAACATAATTGCAGCTGATTATATTTTGTTCTTTGATATGTAACTTTTGAGTGACCTTTTTAACTTGCAGGTGTTACTTACAGGGTTCAGAAGCCTTCCACCCTTGTTTGCAGATACACCTAATGCAGTTCAGGAGTTAACAATAGCAAGTAATATTCTTCATTCCAATCAGTTGCTCCGGTCTTCTTCCTATTTTTGATCATTCTCCTGCATTGTTTTCTTACCATACCTGTATCTTTTGTTAGTAATAAAAGAAGATCCCATTAAAATATCATATGAGTGAATCTTAAATTAGGTTGATATCGTAAATGAAATTTTAATGGATTCGCTTGGCTATGAGCTCTATGTTATATAAATTAGAACTACTCTTCCACGGCTCCTGTTTGTTCTTCAAACCATGGTTAATAACATAACTTTGCTATCTGGTTGGTTGTAGTCGACTTAGAATTACAAGTTAAGTTTTGTCTTACTGCATGACAAATACTAGGAGACAAATAAGGATATAATAGTGTTTTATATTTAAAATTTGTAACTGTTAGAGGCTTCAACAAAATAAAGTTATGAGCCATTTGTCTATCAATTTTACAAAGTTAAATACTAAAACTGCTCTCCCGTAACTGAATCATATTAATTATAATAATGAATAACATAATATCTACTTAAGAAGAAGAAATTGTTAGCTATGGGTTCTTTTGATAAAATGCATTTTTCCTCATGTTGGTTGTTGAAATTTTCAGGGGATATATACGAGCATGCTGTTCTCCTTAGCGTAAAAATCGAGGATCAAGATGCCTTTGAAAGGGATTTCTTCCAGCTGAAACCTTATTATACGGATGCCCGGTAACTAATTCTTGCCCCTTTTTTTACAAGTACATAATATACGTTTCTAATCTCGGACAACTGAAGCTGGAACCAAAACTGTATACGTTTCCTGATGTCTTAACAATTACATTAGAGTATATGCCAAGAAACATAGTAGTATTTATATCAAAGTGCGATTCTTATCCAACTCATATGCTTTCTTGTTGAGCTATGATAATTTATTGGACATTTTTCTGTGTTGCAGTAATCGTCTTCCGCAATCTCCTCAGGAGTACCCAATACTTGGTCTCAACCTTTTGAGACTACTTGTGCAAAACAGGATTGCTGAATTCCATACTGAGTTGGAATTGCTTTTATCCGCTGCTCTAGAGAATCCTTGTATTAAGCATGCTGTGGAACTCGAGCAATCTTTTATGGAAGGGGCTTACAACCGAGTTTTGAGTGCTCGACAGACCGTCCCACATGAAACATATGTGTATTTCATGGATCTTTTGGCAAAGACCATCAGGTAATAGTTGTTATTATTTTTTCTTATAGCCTACCAGATGATTGAGCTCAACTTCTAAAATGAAACTCCGTCTATATTTCCTCTGAAGTTGGACTTTGTTAGCTTGTTTTTTTATCTCCTCTGAACTAATTTTGATACAACAACTATTATATTTTGAGTTATTTTATTTATGGTATGCTGATTCTATTCTTTCTGGTTCCTGCAATGGAAATTTGGCATAAGCACAACCATTTCTGTAATCTTGAAGCTTTACACTTTCCCCGTATGTTATTTTTCTGTTTTTTAAACATCTATATCAATTAGCTAATAAGTCTGTCTCTTTAAACATTCAGAGATGAGATAGCAGGATGCAGTGAGAAGGCATATGACTATCTTTCAATTAATGACGCTAAGCGGATGTTGTTGTTCTCCTCAGACCATGAGCTCTTGGAATATATTAAAGAGGTGAGAAATATCACGATTCTTGGTGTAACTAATGAAAGCATGAAAAGAAAGACACGTTAATCTTGACTATATGACTGTAGATTGATGTTATATGTTAAATAATTAGGATTAATTTCTCTCATGAATGTATGATTTTATCTTATATGTTTCATGTTTCCAATAAATATTGCTCTTTTTATGCCTCGATGCCCCCTAATATCGTTGCATGATATTGTTTGTTCTCGTTTTAAAATCAGTATCTATTGATTGCAGGAGCACTCTGAATGGGAAGTTAAAAACGGAGCTGTTTATTTTCAAAAGACAAAAGAATTGGCTCCTTGCAAAGAAATACCCTCTCTGCAACTCATCAACCAAACACTTAGCTATGCTAGGGAATTAGAGAGGATTGTCTGAGAAGGACTTGATCCTAAACCTCTAACTATCCTAGCTAGGTTCTAGGTTAGGTGGAAGTGAAAAGACTAAAGGGAGATGCAGATTACAGCATTGTGGAAAACTGGACATATTAAAAAATAGTTGAGCAGGTCATTCATTGGGGATCCGGCGTAACGACCTTCCTGTTTTTCAAAATTACTAATCATGTGCTTTGATTGTTTAATTATAGTTCGATTTGGAACTATAGAATGATTTTAACTCTGTATTTTGGTTCTTTTTTTTTAATCACTGTAGATATGTGGTGCCGCAAGGCCAATCAAATTTTTTGAAGCCAATTGCAGCCAATCATTACATTTGGTAACTTCGAGCAAAAAAATAATGGATAGTTAATAAGCTAATTTATATTGAATGAACTTTATAAAAGAAAAATTAGTTATTTGAATTTGTAGTGTTTGAACTCGTCAGATGAAATAAAGCCCTTAGCATTTCGGTCAAAGTTGACAAAAATGTTGATACAAACACACTATTTCCTGCTGAGAAAATAAATAATTGCAGTGTTCCTGAACTTCTTCGATATCATATATAACAAAACATAATAATATCAGGACATTGAAAGATAACAAGTTCTTATTAATAGATGATGCAAATTTTGCACTTCCTTCTCCATGGATAAGCTCGAAATTGGGAGAATAAGCTCGAAATTGGGAGAACAACGATGGAGAGAAGGAGAAATTTGGAATTGATTGATCCAAGGTATTTCGTTGATGTTGGGAGTTTTAAATCTGAGAGGTTTGTTAATAGTTCGATTGATTTCAAAGGCACGGACTTTGGATACATACCATTTGGTGCGGGAAGAAGAATGTGTCAAGGCATTGTATTTGGCTTGCCTAACTTTGAATACATACCATATGGTAAAAATATATAGATTGTATAAATAGTACATATAGTTAAATTTTGTCACTTATTGACCCAAAAAAATTATTGAAAAATATGTATTTGATGTCACAATATGTATTCATGTATATGACTTTTCTCTTTAAGTCAAAAAAAAAATGTATATTACTTTTCTATTAATGTGAATTGTGTACCATCCTAGAACAAGACACAAAATGATAAGATCAGTATAATAAGTGATAAAGATTAAAGAATTCATTAACACATGACTGCATTGTCATGCGAATCTTTTGTATAGATACCTTCATCTTGTATTTCTTCTTTAGTTTTTCTGGATCAAGCTACCATCATGGAACTTCACAGCCCTTTTTCTAATATCATCTTTATCATAACCATTTTTCTCTTTCTCTTGTTGCTACTCAAAATAGCTAAAAGATGGAGTTGTAACAATTCCACTCTGAATTTACCACCAGGACCATGGACACTACCCTTCATAGGAAACATACATCAAATTATCACCACCTCACTCCCTCATCATTGCTTCAAAAAATTGGCAGAGAAATATGGACCTTTAATGCACCTAAAATTAGGAGAAGTATCATACCTAATAGCTACTTCACCAACAATGGCTAAAGAGATTATGAAAACACATGACCTAAGTTTTTGTGATAGGCCAAACCTTCTTTTGTCAACAATATGGAGTTACAACAATACTGATATTATATTCTCTCCGTATGGAGAACATTGGAGGCAAATACGAAAGATGTGTGTTTTACAACTATTAAGTGCAAAGCGTGTCCAATCATTTAGATCAATAAGAGAAGAAGAGGTGTCGGATCTTGTTAAATCAATATCTGCAAATGAAGGATCAGTTGTTAATCTCACTCAGAAGATTTATTCATTGACATATGGTATAGTGGCGCGAGCGTGTTTTGGGAAAAGAAATAAATACCAGCAAGAGTTCAAATCAGCAATAGAGGAAACAATTAATTTGTTGGGTGGATTTTGTATTGCTGATTTGTATCCTTCTATTAAAATACTTCAAAGGGTGAATTGGACGAAGACTAAAATCGAAAAGGTTCATAGAGAAATCGATATGATAATGCAAGACATCATCGACGATCACAAAAGTATTTCCAAGGAAGCAAACAAGGATGAAGATCTAGTTGATGTTCTTCTCAAGATTCAACAAGAAAGTGATCAGTCAGAACATCCCTTGACCGATGATGATCTCAAACCAATCATTCAGGTTAGTCTACAACCAAACATGTTAACACATTAATTTATGATAAATTCTTCGGTGCAGATTACGATTTAAAGTCTTGTTTATCAAATTTTGGAGAGTACATCAAATTTATAAACTTTTTTTGTTGTGTTGTATGGAATAAAATGCATGATGAAATTAGATAATAGATAGTGTCATTGTGAATCCATTTTCAGGACATGTTTGGTGCTGGTAGTGAAACATCATCAGGGATTGTTTTATGGGGGATGTCACAAATTATAAAGAATCCAAAGGTAATGGAAAAAGCACAAGCTGAGGTAAGAAGAGTGTTTGATAAAAAGGGGTATGTTGATGAGACAGAGTTGCACCAATTGATATACTTAAAGTCTGTCATCAAAGAGACGCTGAGATTGCATCCTGTTGTACCATTGTTGCTTCCAAGAGAAAATAGGGAGAAATGCCAAATCAATGGGTACGATATTCCAGTTAAGACAAGGGTTGCCGTCAATGTTTGGGCGATTGGACGAGATCAAAAGTATTGGGTTGAAGCCGAGAGTTTTAAACCCGAGAGATTTATTAATAACCCAATTGATTTTAAAGGTACGGACTTTGAATACACGCCATTTGGTGCTGGAAGAAGAATGTGTCCGGGCATTGCATTTGCCATGCCCAACCTTGAACTGCCTCTAGCTCAGTTACTTTACCATTTTGATTGGAAGCTTCCCAACAAAATGAAGAATGAAGAGTTGGATATGACTGAGTCATTTGGAATTACACTACGAAGAAAAAATGACTTATGTGTGATTCCTATCATTCGTCGTCCTTAATATATTTTTTGCCTATAAAAAATATTTCCAAAGTGTTTAATTTTGTTCTACTATTTTTCAGCAATTGGACAATGATTGTGCTAAATGTAGAAAGCAACATTCCTTTCTCCCAAGGAAGTGTATGATATTGCTTTAAAAAAAAAAGAAGTCTTTATTTTTTGGTAGAAAAAAAAAAGTTTTATTTTGTATTTGTATTTATTGTGTATGTTGTAGAAAAAAGAAGTCTTTATTGTGAATAATATTTGTATTTGTGTTTTATTTTTTGGACTAGCCAGTTGCTAGCACAGATTATTATGCACCATAATAAAATAAAAAAAAAAAAGAAAAAAAAAAAGAAAGAAATAGTAGAAGTTTAACATGTACCCTTAAAATACATTATCCTTAGTAAAATCCAAAAAATCATTATTTGGTCATATGATGCATAACCAAATTGATGTCATTTGACACTTAAAGAAGAACCAAGTACAAGAGAATAACTGGGAGAGAAAATCCAAATTTTAGTTATGAAGAGTACTAATTAAATATTTCTTTTTTAATCATGTAGGTAAAGTGGTTAGAATTTCATATTTTTAAATGTCAATAAGAGGAGTGTTCGAGGTTTAAGTCGCGACTACTATATATAAAATGTAATGTTTCTATCAACTGTGCTAAGTATTTTATCACTTTGTGAAATAAAAAATTAAGTATTTCATCACAGATTTAGATGCACACTAGTGATCGACGTTGATTAAATAAAAATTAAGTTTAAATGCACTTTTTTCCTGTTATTTTTACAAAAATAAAGTTTTGCTTCCTCTATTTAAAATTTTATTTTATTTATTTAAAATTTTATTTTATTTTTTTTCAAAATTTTTTTTCTTAATACACACGATTTGTTTTTGTTTTCACCACTAGTATCCGTTCCACTTTGACCGCCTAGTCTGGTTCGAAGGTTGGTTCTGACATCAAGTGATTTCAGCCTCCTCTCGCAGTTGCGGGGATTGAAATGTTGTCCTCCCTAGCAAGTTCAGCGTAATCATCATTGAACCAACGAACGATTGATTAATATACATATGACTTTTTTTATTTTATTTTTGTTTAGATATACATATAATTTTTGTTATAGGGTGTTATAATAAAAGACGAAAAAAGTAATTAATACGAGGAATGATTCTCTCCTATACTTTTTAAATTGGAGGTTGTCCGGACTCCATTTCAACTCTCCACTATTTTAGATCGCCCATTATCTCTTTCATTTGAGGTAGATAAGGAGGTTATCCAACAGTTACGTCATGCTTTCATTGGAGCTGTCATTTATCCTGGTATGGCTTATAATATTCAAGATGAATTTCATCGGCAAGGCTACTTTGGAGTGAAGGTCACACCATTGGGGGCTAATTTAGTTTTGCTAGAAGAACAGGAAGAAGGCGAGATTAATGCTTTAAAGGAAGATGCTCGGGGGTGGTTAGATCAATGGTTTAAGGAGATCCGTGCTTGGAGTCCGGGAGAGATTGACAATGATAGATTGGTTTGGTTGAGAGTGTATGGAATTCCCGTTCATGCTTGGAACGATAATTTCTTCACTTTGTTAACCAAAAAGTATGGTACATTCTTGAACGCCGATGATACCACTGAGAAGAAATTATCAATGGATGTGGCTAGAATTTTGATTCGTACTCCCGAATTGAAGGTTGTTGATGAGCTTATTTCTGTTAAAATTAATGATGAATTTTTTCAAATAAGAGTAATCGAAGATTCTTATGGTCCAATGCGTATTGATGTGCCGACAAAAGGATCTTTTGAGGGCAGGGACGATGGTAATAGTAGTTCGGAAGATGACGAGGGAGATTTTCCGACGATGGAGGAGGTGGAGGAGGTAGTGGTGGAGAGAGACGGAGAAGATGGGGGACAACCATTATTAGCATTAACCAATGTAGTTAATACTAATGATAATGGTTATGATATTGTTTTACCAGGGAGTAATGAGAGGGAGGATTTTCAGGAATCACCACTTAATTCAAATTCAAAGGTAGGGGAGAGTATGGAGGAGGATACAAATGCATTAGCTGTTGTTGAGTGTATTGCTAATAATAACAATTTGATTCCACGTCACTCAAATTGTCTTTGCTCTATTAGTACTAATGATGTTGGGGGTGAAAATAGCAGCAGTTCAAATGTTAATAATATGGGTCGTAAGCTTAAGGCAGGGACATTTAAAAATAATAAAGAAAGTGAGCAGCCCAAATGCATTGATTCTTTTGCTGGTTCCAAGGGAGGTAAGGGGGAGTCAGGAGGGGGTGGAATTAGAAGCTTGGACCATTTAGGCCCATCAGTGCTTTTGCGACCCAACAACAACACAAGCAAAAACAAATCCTGTTCTTCTTCTTCATCTGAGAACACACGCAGCAGCAGCGTGATGTCCATTCCCAAACCGAAAGCTCCGTCTAATTCTCTTCCAATTCGTGCGACCGGTGCACTGCCTCCGTCCAAACGGCGTTCGCCGTCTCAGTCTATTCCCAGCTCTTCTTCAATTCCGAACGTAGCGACGGTGAAGGAAGGATGTTCGAGAAATCCATTCGGTAAACACAAAGCACCAAAGAATACGGACGGTTCTGTATCATCAGCAGGTTCAATATTATGTTGTAGTTCTTTGAAATCTTCTGACATCAGGAATTGCAACAACAATTTTTGGAATAGACATGAGGTTGAAGTTAATGGAAAATTGTGGGAGGAGGTTAAGGAGTTAGGTGTTCAAGGTGATGAAGATGATGATGTTTATGTAGAGCAATTAAGAATCAATGAACACAAAGACAAGGATGTTAGGAGGACGAGGGAGCAATCTAAACAGTTTTGTCCATGAAGATTGTTTCTTTAAACTTACGAGGGTGGGGAAGCAGTGCCAAACGGCTCCGTTTGAGCCAGTTACTGGCTTCAGGTATGTTCGATTTATGTTTGCTTCAAGAGACTAAAAAGGCTACTTTTGATGATTATATGATTGAACATTTATGGGGTCATAAGAATGTGGAATGGGTGGCGAAAGAGTCGGTTGGTTTGTCGGGAGGGTTGTTGATAATGTGGAATGCTGGTTTATTCAAAGTCAAGTTTAGCTTTACTAGCGATAGTTTTTTGGGCTTATGTGTGGAATGGAAGGAGGGTAATCTTTACATTATCAATGTATATTCCCCTTGTAATCTGTCTGGTAAAAGAAAATTGTGGAATGATTTATTGGAGTTTAAGTTGAACAATGAACAGGGAGATTGGTGTGTAGGAGGTGATTTCAACGCAGTGATGAAGGAGGGGGAACGACAGGGTAGTAGTTCTTTTTCTAGAATTAATGAAAGGATGGAATTCTGTCAATTTGCTGAAGCTATGGAATTGATAGATGTACCGGTTGCCGGCAAGAAATTCACTTGGTTTAGTGCTGACGGGAAGGCTAAGAGTAGACTGGATCGGTTTTTGCTCTCAGAAAATTTTATTGATAAAGGAGCAGTGTCCGGTCAATGGATTGGCAACCGTGACATTTCAGATCATTGCCCGATTTGGTTATTGTGTTCTGATGTCAACTGGGGTCCAAAACCGTTTAAGGTGAACAACTGTTGGTTGGAGCATCCTGAGTTCAAATCTTTTGTTGCGAATGTTTGGGAGCAGCTGAATGTCAAGGGCAAGAAGGCTTTTGTAATCAAGGAAAAATTAAAGAAATTGAAAGAGGAGCTGCGAGGTTGGAACAGGGAGGTATTTGGCATTCTTGATTTGAACATTGAAAAAACAGTGACGGAATTGAACGAGGCTGAGGCGTTAATTACTTGTGATGGGTCGAATTCGGTGATTAGTGACAAGTCTGCTATTAACAAGAAATTTTGGGAGCAAATTCACTACAAAGAAAGTTTGATTAAACAGAAATCCAGAATGAAATGGGTCAGAGAAGGAGATTCCAATTCTCATTTTTTTCATGTTAGTCTCAAAGGCAGAAGAAGGAGAAATCAATTGTCGCTGCTCAAGAGAGGTGATGAGTGGATTCAAGGGGTTGACAACATCAAATTGGAAGTTAAGGATTATTTTGCAAGAAACTTCAATGAAGATTGGCACAACAGACCTTTTGTTCATGGTATTGATTTTAATGTTTTATCGGCAGATGACAATGAACTTTTGATACAACCTTTTTCGGAAGAGGAAGTTAGAGATGTGGTATGGAGTTGCGATGGAAACAAGAGCCCCGGGCCGGATGGTTTCAACTTTAACTTCTTAAAGGAGTGCTGGTCCACGTTGAAATTCGATGTGATGGAATTTTTGTATGAATTTCATCATAATGCAATCTTACCAAAAGCTATCACCGCATTGTTTCTAGCTCTCATTCCTAAGAAAGACCATCCTCAACAATTATCTGATTATCGACCCATCTGCTTGATTGGTATTCTTTATAAACTCTTATCTAAACTGTTGGCTGGAAGATTGAAGAATATGATGGGTAAGCTCATTTCAAACTGTCAGACAGCTTTTATTCCAGGTAGACAGATTTTGGATGGTGTAGTGGTCCTCAATGAAATTATTGATTTAGCCAAACGTAGAAAAAATTGCTGTTTATTTTTTAAAGTGGATTTTGAGCGTGCATACGATACTATTAATTGGAATTATCTGGAACGAATGATGGTAAAGATGGGGTTCGCCGAAAAGTGGATGAGTTGGATGAGAGCGTGCATATTTAATAGTTCGATGTCAGTCTTGGTTAATGGTAGTCCCTCACAGGATTTCATGGTTGGCAAGGGTTTGAGGCAAGGCGATCCACTTTCTCCATTTTTATTTTTGATTGCAGCTGAAGGTTTAACTGGGATGGTTAAAAAGGCAGTGGAAATTGGAAAGTTTATGGGTTACAAAGTATCTGATTCAATTGGTTTCGAGTTACTACAGTTTGCTGATGACACAATCTTATTGGGCGAATGTTCTTGGGATAATGTCCGTACTATGAAGTCTATATTAAGAGGCTTTGAGTTGGTTTCGGGATTGAAGATAAACTTTGTTAAAAGCAAAATTTATGGGATTAATGTTGATTCCAATTTTCTGGCTGCTGCATCAACTTATTTAGCCTGCAAATCTGATTCAATCCCATTTAAATTTTTGGGCTTACCTGTGGGTGCAAATCCTAGGAGGCAGGCGACTTGGAAACCTATAGTTGAATCTATGTCGAAGCGGCTGTCCAGTTGGAACGCTCGGAATCTTTCGATTGGAGGTAGGGTGACATTGATTAATTCTGTGCTGTCAAGTCTCCCGCTATATTTTTTTTCATTTTTCAAGGCACCTCGCTGTATCATTCATCAGTTGGAGAGGATTCAGCGGAATTTTCTTTGGAATGGAGGAAAGGAGGATAAAAAGATTTGTTGGGTTAAATGGTCTCAGGTGTGTTTACCCAAAGATAAGGGCGGATTAGGTGTTAAAAGTTTAGAACATTTCAATTTGGCTTTGTTGTGTAAATGGAAGTGGAGGTGCATTATCGACAAAGACGCAATTTGGTTTGATCTTTTGAATTTCAGGTATGGGCCTCTTTCTATCAAATTTTTAAGTTGGGATCCTGTTGTAACGGGTCATAAGGAATCCCTTTGGTGGAGAGACGTTGTGAGCGTTGGTGGGAAGGATGGAGATTGTTGGTTTCCGACACAAGTCAGCAGCGTGTTGGGTAACGGTAATTCTATAAGTTTTTGGAAAGAGAAATGGCACGGGGCTGCTCCCTTAAAGAACTTATTTCCCTGTTTATTTGACAAAGTGCAGTTTAAAGATTGTGTAGTATCCGACTTAATTCAGTCAGGCAATTTCCATTTGAATTGGCAACAAGAGTGGTTATTGTCATTATCGCAAGTTGATCAGCAGGAGAAGGATGAATTGGAAAATCTATTATTTGGAGTGGTGTTGCAAGCGGGTTCAACGGATCGATGGCGTTGGATTCCTGAATCTACAGGAATGTTTAGCGTTAAGTCTGCGTATTGTCTAATGCAAAATCTTTATGAGCCGATTTCTATTGATTCTGATTTGCTGGAAGCCTTACTCACTATGTGGAAGAATGACATTCCATCAAAAGTGGGAGTCTTTGGTTGGCGTTTATTACTAGACAAGTTGCCTACTAGGGCAGCCCTCGCTTCTAAAGGTATTTTATCTAATCCTCATGATTTACCTTGTGTTTTCTGCTTTCAAGCGGTGGAGACCAGTCATCATCTTTTCTTTAGTTGCGACAAGGCTATCGATTTATGGAAGCAAGTTTTTACATGGATGGGTGTTGAAGCATCACTTCAGGTTGGAGGTAGGCATCACTTTACGTTTTTTGGGTCTCTTGTCAAATCCAAGAAAGGGGGGAAAGTGAAACATTTAATTTGGTTGGCGACAACTTGGTGCTTATGGCGTTTGAGAAATAACATTGTATTTAGAGGTGATTTTGCTGATTTTTCTGGTTTACTTGATCAAATTAAATTTGTCTCTTGGCTCTGGTTTAGTGGTAGAGCAGGGCGTAAATCAGGTTATTTGTATCACAATTGGTGTATGAATCCTCTTTGCTGTTTTCAAAGCATTTGAGGTCTTCAATATCTTTCTTTGTATTGTAAGGATTGAGTACTCCTTATTAATACATTGTTTGCTTATCAAAAAAAAAAACTCTCCACTATTTTATAAATAATTAAAATAATTATTATAAAAGAAATGAATGGATGAGATTTCACATAATAAATATGTCACATGAAAGGATCTCCTCGCAATTAACATGTATTTATAAACTTTAAAATAATTAATTGAGGCATTCCCATGCAAAGACTTTTTTTAAATAATTAATTTTGAGAGCAACTGGATGATGAGCTTGAGAGTTTTGTCTCTACTGATATGGATTACTCTACTATTTTACATCAACTCTGGCAAGCAACCAATATATCTACAACAAACTTATTTAAAAGCCACACCGTTCATATGCAACCACTGATCCACCTTGTTTTTTTTCATTAAAATATGGAGCTTCAATAGAAATTAATGCTATTATAATGGGGACCAATTACAAGAGATGAGTTGATGTTTATTTATTTGTTACCCAAAGAAATCTCTTAATTGTTATGTGAGTTTTGTTCAATTGGTAGGACATTACATTATATTATATATATATATATATATATATATATATATATATATATATATATATATATATATATATATATATATATATATATATATATATGTTAGAGTTCGAACTCCGATCATCCCAACTTATTCACCTTAAAGGTGAAATTTTCAGCCACAAAACTATTTGACAAAGTGAATAATAATAATAATAATAATAAATAATAATAATAATAATAATAATAATAATAATAATAATAATAATAATAATAATAATAATAATAATAATAATGATGTTATGAAATTCAATGGTTCCACTCCATTACTGATGGTGTTTTCATGACAAAAATGCTAAATAAATGTTAGAGTTGATATGTGATTATAAATTATTTATAAAAATATTAAATTAAAGAATTTTATTTTCTGTTTCTATAAAATAAAATCACATGTTTTCATCTTTTAAAAAATTAGTTTTAGTCCTTAATGATCAATGTATATTCATTTTGATGTTAATGTTTATAACTCTTTCATGTTCAAATGTGCCTATGTATATCATGTCTATATATTATGTTAAACTTATATAAGTTCATATTATATTCAAAAAATGTAAAACGTGTCAAAACTTCGTCCACTAGAACTAAAAACAAAATAGAAAAATGTTTAAGAATAAAAATATGTGATTTTATTTTATAGGGACGGAAATTAAAATTTGTTAATTTTATTGAAATAAAAAACATATTTAACTCTAAAAACTTTAAAAACAATAAAATAAGTTGATATTTTAAGATCAAAAAATTATCAGTGGACAATAGACTTTCAAAATAGCCTGGGAATCCAAAGAGTTCTACAATTTTCAAGCATTTTATCCAAGGTTCACTAACTTATTTATTTTATTTATTTATTTTATTCAGTTGGACAATAGATTTTCAAAATATCATGGGAATCAAAGAGTTCTGGAATGCAAATTGAGTTCGTAATTTGTATCCTAGAAAGTGAACTTTTTTTTCATGCAAACTGTCATTACGAACTGTCATTACAAACTGTCACACACACACACACACCGTATAATTCTATAAATTGAAGAAAAAAATTATTTTTTTAATCACTCGCTCATGCAGTGTTCCATTCAAAATATTTTTTTATGGGTGAATGAATGGTTCACACTTTAACTTGTGAATTGTGTTTCAATCAAAATTATTTCATGGGACATGAGAGAATGGTGAAGAAGACAAAAAACAAAAGATTTTTATAAGGTTTGCATCCTAGAAAACGAACTCAGTTCGTAATTTGCATCCTAGAAAGCGAACTCTTTTTTCCCTAAATTTTTGCTATTTACACACTCGCTATGCGAGAGGAGTAAATCTGGAATGACAGGAAGTGCGTGTGAGATTCGGGGCGCAAAAGTAAATCTCATTCACAAAAGGCTTTTTTTTTTTTTAACCAAAAAGGCACTTTTGTATAATAGAAAAATCTAATAGTGTGTTTGGATTGACGATTGTGAGCTAGTATAAATTTTTAAGGAAATTCAATTTTATATTTTTTTGGCATATGAGGAGATTCAAATTTTATAAAGAAAATTTTGAATTTCTTCAAAACAAAAAAATTGAACAGGAATTTCTTCAAAAAATTACATCACCTCAATTTTTATTTTTTTTTCATTCGAACACACTTTCATACTTTTATAGTTTTATCAATGTTCTTTGTGATATTTGAAAATCACAATCCGATTAAACAATGATCAAATGAAAATCACAATTTCTCGCAAGTTGAATTGTACTATAAAGAGCATAAGGTTGTGATTCCAACCAACCATGTCTCTAACCTAAACCACATTGGAATCCAAAGGTTTTTAAGTTAGAACATTAAATAAGTTCTTAGAGTATCCACAATGGAGCTCCCCATTTTTTGGTACTTAACCGGGTCCCACATGTACACATCACTCATTTATATTTTTTTAATAGTAGTACCTAATAAGTACTCAATTCCTCCAACCCAACAATTCTTAAAAAGTTTTAAATAGATCCCACCAATAACATATATAACCAATAACTCTACATCATTATAAATAGGTTCCACAAAAAATGATATAGGTACCAAGTCTTATTTTAGAACTAGTACTTATTAGGTACTATTTTGATTTTGCTCCAATGGGAGTACCTATTAGGTACTAGTACTTAAAAAAAAATAAGAACCACCATTGGAGATGGTCTTATAATTTATGCAATTATCTTCCCACACCTTAATAGGTTTTCCTTCTCCAATCTTCCGGCAACTACCTTGTTTAATCATCCAAATGGTCTAATGAATACTCCTCCACATGATACTATGGTTGTGCCATATACGCTAGTAAATCCTTATCCTTAGTAAAAAAATCAAAAATGTCATGAAGTCCAGCTTATTTACTTTTAAGGAACAAAATATGCTGGGATAGTGGGTTAGCTGTTACTTCAAAGTTTTGTACAATGTGGTACACTAAAACATCGTTGCCTAGGTGTACGATGATACCGGTACCTGATACATGTATCGGTACGGGGTACGATACTTTTAGAAAAATTAATGTATGTATATGAACATAAATTAAGGTACGGATATATATCCGATACTGATACGAGTACGTATCTAATAATACTAGTACTCTTCCTCAAATTGAGTACCAGTGCATCATAAATGCAACAAGAGAAATAGTAAATATCTTCTAGCCTCTTTCTTTCTTATCGCATTCTCTAATCATCAAAGAAATTATGCTATATATATTATTTTTTTTATGATAAAAAAATAAACTAATATAAACAGATATTCGTCAAAAAAATTCAATAGCATATTTGTTGCATGTAAAACGTAAGCACGTAGATGAGATATTATGTCTCTTCTAATTGAACTATTGTTTTAAATTCCATCTCAAGTTTGGACATACATTAACGTTAAAACATCCTGTTTACACACAAAATGTACATGCCAAAGTTTATAAGTCTTAACTTGACTAAAAACTTTGGAGAGAAAAAATGGCATAGGTACACTTCTTTAGGTTTATTTCGTATGGTCCTTAACTTAAAAATATAATTTTTTTTTTTTGACATTATAATAAACTTTGAAAAAACTTTATATTTCAAATATTATAAATAGTTAAAGTTGAAAACCATACAAAAAAAAATTATGCCAAAAGGGTAAAAGCAAAATACTCCTTCAATTTAACTTTTGTTTGGAATATCAATCTATCTATTCTAGACTCTAGTTGGGTTTAAAATCGACAATTTCTCTCTCCACCTCTCACTTCTTTCTTGATGTTTTCCGAAGTTTTCTGCATATTTTGTGATAAAAAAGAAACATGGGGTGGGAAGATAAAAATTCTTTAAAATCTCATCAAAGTAGAATCTAAAAGTTTGATCTAAATGTTTCAAACCCTAACCCCTTTGTAAGTTCTTCGATATTATTATTTAAGACTAATGTCTTTGAAATATCTAAAATCAGTTAAGTCTTTTACCTCATACATGCTACAAAGTAGATGTTTTTCATAACTGCACATGCAGTCGGTAAGATCAAGATTGTTCGATCAAGATCGGACGATCAATATTTATAGATTAGAGTTTTTTTATTTTAACTACATTTAAATCTGAACTATTTGATTTTAATCAGACGACTCTGATGCACTGATTGTATCACATCGACTGCATTGAATACATGTCCCATTTCACCCTTTTGGGTAGCATATAGTATTGACTATAAAAATTTGATTTTGATTATTAACTCTAAAAACCTGAATTTTGAAGTATATAAACCATAAAAGAATTCAAAATACATATAATGGACTTTATATGAAGTTTTAAAACTATAAAATAAAAGTTACTTATAGTGAGGAAAAGAGGTCCTCACTCCTCAGCCACATATTCTAAAAGCTCTTAACTAGTTCTTAACTACAAGGTGTTCTTTCTAAAACACCAAACCTTTCAGCCATCTTTCTATAGTTAAAAACAAAACAATAACCTTCTTACATGTATCAATAGTAAACTTATGTTAATTCCACCGGTTTCAGTTGCAAAAAGGAAATTACTCTACTATCCTTTTTCAGCATGCATATCCTTGCTACCTATACTGCGACGCTAGTCGAGTAACTAGTCCAAAAGAATATTTGTATTATGTATCAAAAGAAAGTTGTTGTTGCCTATACCTCCTGTATGTTCTATTTCAGAAACTACATCACTTCCTACTTATCATTTTCCATCGGTGGACTATGCAAATGGACTGTCGGGGAGATTGAGTCCTTCGTTGCTGCATGAAATTACAGACGCGTAGTTAATAAAATATTGTCACATTCATTATGAAATATAAATATTGTCGTCATCATCGTAGTGAACAAAATAATGCCACCATTCACTGTGAAATTCAGTATCGTAAGACATGGCAAGAGATCGTAAGATATAATAAGAGATCAATTCTTTAGAAGTTGATGCTGCATACCTATTCCCTTCAGAGGAATCAGTGTCGGCATTCTTGGTTTTGTTATTCAACGCATAATTGGGAGCTTCCGTAGACTGGATATTGAAATGATCTGCATGAGAAACAATTGCAATTAGTATAATAAAAAAGAAGTGGGAAACTTGGGAAAAAAAATTATAAGCAAAATTGACTATATTATTAGATACCATCTGGAACTCTTAATGCATCCATGGGGAAGCAGCCGAACTGAGGTGAAATGGGCAAAGGTCTTTGCGTAAACTGCAACTGCGCATGCGCAAGACGTCTCCTTTGCAATTCAAGAGCTTCTTGTTCTTCCATCCACTGTCTCCTTAGAGATCTTTGGGTCCCATAACTTATTGGAACTGCGTAAATTGTGCATTAGATTAGTTGAATGACAAAGCTAATCACAAAGGCAAGCTATAAGTTGTTAATCTTAGATTAATTGATAAACTAAATTGTATCGTACTTGAGTCGAGTTCGGAGTCAATATTTGCAAAGTGATGGGGACAGCAAATAGAGTGCTCCATCTTATCTTGGTACCTCCTGCAACAAATGAAATACAAAATTACTATATGAACTGATTAAAATACCATATTTGTGTGTGGCGAGAGAAGGATTAGCGTTGTTATTTCAAATAATTACATAGTAATCATAACTTCACATGTTTTAGGAAGCCTTTGTAATATAATAGAAACCAAGATGCCATAACCATTAAACTTGTAAATTAATCTACGTTGCATAGCTATAAAAAATGGAAACACCAAATTAAAGTCAAGGTATCGTAACCATATATAATACTCGTGAAAACATACCAAGTACATACCAAAAACATTTTAAAGAATAAAAAGTAAAAGGGTATTCCATTTAATGCCTGCAACTAGATATGTGAAAATGCTTTTGTCGGCTAGTAAAATAATTATTGAAAAATCATAAAAACCTAAACATGACTATGAATATCACACTTATCAATCATAAATGAAAAGAATAACCTTTAAACCTGGTTCCCTACGAGAAACAATGGCAACTTCAAGAATGGTAGTCCATTCAAATGGTTCCCAATCATTTCACCAACATCCCACATATTTCTTCCACCCTCATCATAACCGTTACTCTATCTTAGGGTTGATCTTATAAATTTTTGAAAAATGATTTTGAGACATGTGATGAGACATGTGATATGTTCTCAACATGTGCCGTATATAGATATGTGTCTGCTATATGTGCAACTTAAAAAAAAAAAAAACGGAGTAAGAACTACGAATCAGAGAATAGACATAACACTGAGGAATAAGCATTCATCAAACTATATATCAATAGACAATATAGGCGACAAAAGAGTCATTTCCTGTATAAATCATAAGCATGAGCTTTCATTTTGCAAAGAAATACAAGGAATTCTCACCTTTCAACAACCTTTGTCTTCTCCCTGTAAGGCTTCACGAGCACACGAGACCCTCGAACATAATGGGGATTTCCCTTATCCAGAATCATTCTAACCGTTTCAGGATCAGCAAATGTTACAAAACCAAACATCCGTCTCTGCTGGCATGGAATCCTAACATCTTCAACAAATCCAAATGTGCTGCAAAGGAAAATATGTAAAAACAATTTGCCAACACAAATATAATAAAGCCACAAAAAAATGAGTATGCATAGTCACGTCAAAAATGCAATAATTTACTTGAAGTAGTTTGCAACATCCTCTTCTGTGAAGGTGCTGTCAGCTGGAAAAGTCAAATATATCTGTCGCAAAGCACTGATATTTTGAACAGAATCTCCCTTTTGAATGTATTTCGGTGCATCTTCAGCCAGTATCACTGCATGCTGTCCATGAGGCCTATAAACAAAATTCAAACAACAGTATTAGACATTGAAATTCAAATACATATACAAACACAAGAATATACATGCAAAAGATTTACATATTCCACCTGTCGATTAGCCGAATGCTATTGAGTCGCACGAGAAGCTTTGTCAAACTATAGCCAGACTTACCATGTCTCTGACTCTCGGTTAAATAACCTTGAGCTTGCAATACCTTTTTATACTTGTCATAGTATGCCATCGGCAATGAAGCAATTGACATTGGATTACCTCTTCGCTGCTTCAAAAGCTCAATAATTTCAGACTCTATCTGAGCTAGTGAACCTGGCGACATCACCGGATCCTCATTACTATCATTATTTCCATGCATATGAGGAGAGAAGCTATCATGAGGAACTTGACCATGAAAATATCGGCAGTTACTTCCATGTCTACAGTAACCTTTACTGAAATAATGACAGATCTTGAGTGGAAATTCAGACATGTTTGAATGTGAAAGCCTTTTAGTAGGTTTTCCACCGAAATTGACAGCAGAAGCATCAACTAAGCCATTGTTATAATCATTGACAGCAACGCCTCGAGTTCCGATATTCACATGATCTAAACGATTCTCCAAACTCAACAACTGTGTTTGTTTCTGAAGTTCTGCGAGAGAATCCATGTAATTCATTCCCATATATTCAGGATTGGCATTACTAGCAGATTGTGGATTCCAGTAGGCAGACGGAAGCTGAAAGTTCGGTGGTGAAGACGAAGATAACCCCGGAAAATGGCTTAAACCTTGTTGAGGGTTAACATTGGGTGGTGAAATTGGCATCATGGTTGAATTAACAGCCAACATTTGAAGATCGGTTTTCGCCTTAAACACAACTTCACTGATGATATGGTCAGGACAAGAAGCCAAGCTAGCCAATTCTTGTTCACTGTGGTCTTGCAAAAGGAGATAGCCCATTATCTTTGTAGCATTATCGGGCTCGAATTTCTGAATTTTATCAAATAAAATTCTTGTATAGTCTGATATGTCCATAGTTGTTATCCTATCACTGAAAAATAAAAATAAAAAATTAGTGAATACTGAGATAGCATTTAGCATTAAAAAATTGGAATTGCAAGAAAAGAAAGAGTCTAATGTTGAATGAAAATTGATGAACTACACTACTACTAGCATAACATGTTTTTTGTGTAAACTAGATATCCCTGGGCTCAACTGCAGAGACTAATATCTCGAGTCTTGTGGGACCCAATTGGGTGGCAAACTCTCCCCACGAGTTTTAACACTGCTGCATAACATTTTACTAAACCAAATATCTAATGAAAAAGCACAGATTTTGAGGAAGAAATTGAACAAATCCAACAAAAATAAAGTAAAATAAAAATGATATTTACATAAGAAGACAATATTGAACATTTCATTTTGTATTTCATTTGTTGTCATATACCCTAAATCGTTACAAAAAACCTAGAAAGGAAAAGAAGAGACACAGATTCTTATGACATGAAAATTACTCAATTTTGCAAGTATATATTTTCCTCAATTTTCTCAGTCATAACTCAAAAAAGGAAGTAAATTTAATGCAGAGAAAACAAGGCCTATAATATATGGAAATAAAAAGTCACACACATTCTCTCTAAGCAAATCACACAAAACAACCAAAAAAAATTCCAAAAACCCATTAACAAAAACAATGCTCACAAAAAACACAAAAAAAATCAATAATAAAAAATCAATACCATCACTATATTCTTTTTTGTAACATGCAAACAAATTGTTTTATTTTCAAAACAAATTTTTCATAATCAACAACTCAAACACACACACACACACACACACACACACACACATACAAAAACAAAAAACAATATTTATGTAAATAAAAAACAATAAAAAATTAACATCAAAATCAACAAAATGGTCAAAACAAACAGAACCAAGAACATCACTAACATGGTAGAATATTTCACAAACATGCATATAAATTTGTAAATTTCAAAACAGCCCTTTTTCCATAATCATCAATTCCAATCAAATAAAGTAAAAAAAAAAAAACAATTAAAATAAAAAAATAAAAATCTTGAAAGATGGTTGCTTACCCATGAAAGAGAAGAAACAAAATCAACAGAACAATGCTTCAAGAACAAAACTTTTGTTCTTGAAACAAAGAAAGAAACTGAGAGAATGCTTCAAGAACCAACCTTTATGTTCTGTTTCACATCACAGAGTGAGAAATGATGAGAGTTAAAACCGGTAACTACCAAAACGCACTGAGTCAAGTAGTAAGAGTGATAAGAGAGTGTGACTATGCACTATGAATTATGAAGTGTTAAATATTTTGCGGTTTCGTTTATAAAGATTCAAACTTTATGGAAAATCTCATAAGAGGTGTCAAATGGATAGAGATTTGAGCCAAAATAATTTGCTAAATTCTCTCTTAATTTTTATAACTGCTTGGAACTGCTCAGATACTGAAAAACCCCCTTTTTTTGGTAGCTACTAAAAAACCCTTCTTTTATTCTTTTTTTAATTTTAATTAAAAAAACCAAAAAAAAAAATTGGTAAAATAAATAAATAACTTTGTCAAACAAAAAGAATAAATAAAAAATAATATTTTTTTAATAAAAACCACTTCTTTAGTCAAAAATAAATAAAAAACCACTTATAGAATTTGACCAAAAAACAAAAACGACTTATAGAGACTTTTTTTTAATAATTATACAATTAACAATTAATAATTCCAAAAACCCAATGGGTTTTTTTAGGGGGAGTTCAACTCTTCAATTGACACTTATGAAAAAAAAACTCTTTAGTTGACACATCATTCTAAAAAGTGTCCATGTTTTTTTTGGATACTCAAAAAAAATGTCATGTGTGTGGTTAATTTTTTATTTAGGAATGTTTGATTAATGCTTAAAAAAAAAAAAGGAATGTTTGACTAAGTTTTCCTTTTTTATTAAGTTTTCTTCTTTTTTTTTTGTTACATTATTAAGTTTTTTTTTTTTTTGAAGGAACATGATTAAGTTTTTTATTTGACCAGAATGTATATTTAAGTTTTTTTAAAAGAATAATGTATTTTTCATTATTATTTTGACCAAAATATTTTTTTTTATAATTGACCAAAATATGTTTATGTTCAAGTTTAGTATTTTCTTTTATAATAGTTAACGGTTAATTTTGACCAGAATGGAAGTTTAAAAAAAATTATTGGAAAAAAATGTATGTTTAAGTTTTATTTTGTTTGACCAAAAAAAAATTTGTTCAAAAATTGGTATTTTTCATTATTATTTTGACCAAAATATTTTATGTTCAAAAAATATTTTTTATAATAGTTGAAGTTTACTATTATTATATAAGAAGTTTAGTATTTCTTTTTGGCAATAAGTTTAGTATTTATTTTACTCCTTCAAAAAATTATAAAATAAATTTAAAAATAAAAGTTTTCTTATAAATCTTAAAGTTCAGTATTTTAACTACATATAATGAAAAATTTGTTTTTTTTATCAAATAGCTAATGTTTAGAATTTTACTCTTAAGATGAATAAATAAAGTGTTTAAAATTTGAACTTCGATCTTTGCATATAAAATTATGTCTTTATCAATTGAATTAAGTCACAACACAATAAAAAAAAAAGTTTCATCCATTATAAAAATAATGGTCAATTTAAAAAGTGATATAATACTCAAAAAATATATAATATATCAATATCAAAATGATCATTTAAGGAAAAGGAATTAAATTTATTTTTTAAAAGAAAAAAAAAGGTATATAAAGAGATGGACCCTTGATGAATGTGGAGCACTAGGTATGATCTTTGTGAGAACTCAAATCTTGTTGAGCGGGGACCAAAGGAAAGGAGGGAAAATGTACACCTTGGAAAGAGGCTAAGGCTTTGGTTGGAACGTTTCAATTTGTTTGGGAGGGAATGCAAAACACAACCATAGGGGGTGTTTGTTTCGGAGACTAAAAACTTATTCCTGGGAATCTAATATAGGAATAAAAAATACCTATGTTTGTTATAAGGAAATAAATAATTATTCCTAGGAAATTATTATTACCGGGAACCTTTTATTCCCTTAAAGCCAGGAATTTTATTCCCCACTCATAAGCATGGGAACAATTCATTCCCATCGGTTTTTATGTCTAACTGTTGCATCCCCACTACTTGATCCACGTTTTCTTCAAGTTTTGTGAGGGACACAGTTTTTGTGTGTATGCAAATGGTCTTTACTTAAAACAAAAAAGATTAATTATTTATGAAAATTTAAAATTTAAAATAATAATTCTAGTTGTTTAAAACACTAACCAAACACATTTTTTACATATTACTGGGAATAAAATACCTGCCATTATATTCCTTGGAATAAGTTTCCTAGGAAAGAATTTAGAATCCGGAAAACAAACACACCCATAGAATAGGACAATGCCAACATCTTTTAATTAAATAAATAATTATTAATTAAAATACATAAATTCAGTGTCACATAGATAGCCAACTTGGATTAAGGGTCCACTCTTTACCCTCCATGACTTCCTTGTTGTAGGTCCGTTGCAATTCTTGAAGGGCCCACAACATCCAAACGTTTTATTAGTTTAAATAAAATGATTAAGTGATACTGTACTTATTTTGATGTTTTTTTTTCCCCAAAAAAAGAGGGTGTAGAGTAACCAAAAAAAAAAAAAAAAAGAGGGTGTAGCACCACCTCAAAATATATAAAATATAGATGAAAAGGAGAGATATAGAAAAGAAGAAAGGAGATTAGGCTAAAACCTCCTTAAGAATTAGAAAATCTAAAATCAGGTTTACCTAAACTATTGTCATAAAAAAAACTTCTAATTTGTGATGGAATGTCAAACCAAATGATAAACCTATCAAGATTCAGCCCAATGTTTGCTAATCCATCAGCACATTGATTCCCTTCCTTATATACATATGAAACCACAAAATTCATATTTCTAGTTAGTAAGTTACAATTCATCCACTTGTTGCTTAGTTCCCAATGCACTAATTCGGATGACTTAAAGGCCATAACCACAAGAGTTGAGTCTGTCTCTAACCAAAGGTTCTTCCAATTCCTACTATTGGCTATTTCAATAGCTGTCATGGCTCCATTGAGTTCAGCCATAAAGCTGACTTTAGGCCTATATTCTCAGCAAAACAACATAAAAATTTTGCCTTGTGGTTTCTAAAAATACCGCCGCCACAAGAAGATTTATGGTTGTTGAATGCACCATCTGTGTTACATTTTACACAATGCTCAAATGGAAGTTGCCAAATAACCTCTTTATTGAGTTGGGGATTTGGAGGATGTAACGTGACATTGAAATACTTAGATGTGATCCATGTTACTGCAGATTTCTAATGAGTAACTTTGTTGTTGAATCGAGCATTATTTCTAGCAAAGCAGATGGCATTCAAAAGGTTAATTAGAGCAGCTTTGATTGTGATTTTACATTGAGGTGACCAACCATTGTCACATAAATGCCAAATATCATCCATGGATTGAAATTGTAAAGTTAAGTTCAAAATAGTAGCTAACCAGCACCATAATTACAAGCAAACTTGCATTCAAAGAAAATGTGGAAAGTAGTCTCAGAGTGGTCATGACAGAGAGAGCACATAGAAGGCATACTGCAACCTCTTTCCATTAATTTTTCATCCATGGGGACTTTATCATGCATCAATCTCCAAACTAAGAGAGATTTTGATGGAGGAATATCTTTACACCCGATAGATTTTGCCCAGTGTTTTGAAGTGCAACGCCTTCTTTTGAATTCAAAAGCTTGTTTCATGGATATTTTTCCTAAGGGAGATTCATTCCAACAAAGTTGATCAGGAGTAATTTCAACAGGAAGAGTGGTGTGCTGCACCATGGACCTGAGATTTGGGAACAAAAGATTCAAAGCTGAAGGAATATGCCATTGTTGATTGAGAATAATTTCACTAACTTTTTGAGGAAGCCAAGTAACAACATTATGTTGGATATTAAGAGATTGAGCCAAAGGGATTCCACACCAAGCATCATACCACAAGTTGATCTGCTGACCGGAGCATGCTTGCCAATATGAGTTATCTTTAATTGTTGTCAATTCTGCCTTGATGCTACTCCAAAGGGAAGAGTATATATGATGGTTAATTGTGATTTTGACTATGTTTTGATCTTCAATGATGTGCGTTTATGTTATATGATGTCAAAATTAGTGTTTCAATTTAGAAAAAATGAATATATAAAAACTTGTAATATTTTGAAAAACGGTTTTAGAAAATCTAGTTTTAAAAATACAAAAAAATAATCTATTTTTTTAAATCTAGAACAAACAGGCCCATTATCTTTCCCTCTTCCAAACCCCACAAACGAATAACACCATCTTTGCCACCAGAAGCACAAAGAGAACCATCAGTTGTAACAGCAAGTGTTCAAATATTCAGAATGTCCGGTAAAAATGTTTCTCCAGCTTCAAATTTGACATATTCCAAACTTTCTAGGTACAATCCCATGAAGAAGAAATTATTGTAGGTACGGGTTGATGTTAATAAGGGAATAATTTGGTTGTCCTTGATTGTATATATTTCCATTCCTAAAATAGACCAGAAAATCAGACATAGAATATTTGTAATCAATAGTTGTAAATGCTCACGCTATTATATATAGAAGCAATACAATGAAGAAAGACATCAAGCCATAATTCCTGACATGGTATCATAAGGTTCGATCAAACATGTGATATTTCTCATCTTGGCTTCGTTCAGCGATACCCCACTGGTTCGCTCTTGAAATCGTTTGTTTTCCGTTCTTGGTCGTGTTTGTTTTGGAATCTTTTCCGAAACTGTAGTTGCCGCAGTTCTCGCCGTTTTTTGTTTATTGTTTTGGTCTTGGTGATTCTCGATTTTCCAGAGTTGAGATCGTGATTCTTGGTTGTTAAGATTCTGCGTTTTGGGCAAATTCTTGTTTGCTTGTCTTCCTCGCCGTTGAATTTCCCGATTCGTGCTTATTGATTCTCGCCGTTGCTTTGCTGGGTTGCAAATATGGTACTCAACTTTTCCTCCTTATCTAGTGTTTTTTTTGTTGCACGATTAAAAAAAAATAGAAAGGGGTTATATTTGTTTGCGTGCTGCTTTGTTGTGTTATTCTGTTCACTTTGCCCACTTGTCCTTTTTTTGGTGTTACGTGTTTCCGGTCTCTTTATTTGCAACGTTACTTGATAAAGAGTGTTAGGGTTGAATCGAACACAGCTAACAAAATCCGAATGAGCCTCACCTCCGCCTTGAATGGTGTATTTGCATTCACCGCGAGTGTTCCAAAGTTAATGGTTCGGTCACGAGATGCAGACAAGATTTGACGGTTGTCGATCGAGAGAGCAACGGAGAGAATGCCTTCGGTGTGACCAACGAATCTGCGAACGGAGGTTTCAGCTTTGAGATCCCAAAGACGGAGTTCACCGTCCCCTGAACCGGAAAGAGCAAACCGTTTGTCGGATGATAGAACAACATCCTGGACGAAGTGAGAGTGACCGGTGAGAAAGCGGCCGAGAACACCGAAGGTCTTTTCCTCCTTCGTAAGGTCCCAGAGGATGACGAAATTGTCACGTGAAGTAGTGACAATCATGGCGGAGTCGTTGATTGGGGTAGCAATGGCGGTTACGACATCGGTGTGACCACGCATGAAGCCGCGAAAAACGAGAAAATCGGTCATATTTTAGATTTATCGAATAATAATGAATTTTTTTTGTACATAGACGAAATGACAAAGACGTGATAAACTCACACACATATGTGAGGGAGTCGGGTTCGAACACCAGTCATGGTGTCCAGCCTAATAATTTCGACAATTTTTTGTCAGTTGAATTATGACTTATTGATTATTTAATAAATTTTGTCTATAATATACACCCTCCGTCCCAAAATATAAGCAAAAGTGGATCAAAGAAACTTGATATATTTGGTTAAAGATTTGGACCAAATACATCCACTTTTGTTGACCAACTTTTGCTTTATATTTTGGGACTGATAGAGTATATCGGATTTATTAATTATTTAATAAATCTGAAAATTTAATTTGTCAAAAAAAAATCTGAAAATTTAATTTTTGCTTATATTTAAAATTGAAGGATGTAATAATTTATGTCAAAAAAATAATAATTATTTTTGATTCATAATTAAATAATCGATTTTTTTAAAACAATTATTATAGACAAAATTCTTAATTCCAAAAGAAAAAATTAAGTAATCAATTCAACAATAAGCTCATGTGACATGAATAGATATGTTTGGGTGACCAATGCATTACAAAGCTTGCATGTCAAGTAAAATTGTCATAACGGTGCAGAAGGGAGTTAGGTGGATTTGGTTGGAAGGTGTCGGAGGTAGGGTGGGTGAAGTTGAACATGGATGGAGCTAGCAAAGGTAAGAGGTTGGTGGGATGTGGTGGTCTCATCAGAGATCATCGAGGTACTTTGTCTTTGTGGTTTTGCCAAATTTGTTGGTGTTGATAGTAGCATATATAGTTGAGAGTGTTAGAGGGTTTGAAGCTTTCTAAGAGGAAGGGGTTTCAAAAGGTTGAAGTCAACATTAATTCAATTTCAGTTGTGAAGGTAATCATGACTAGTGTGTGACTAGTAGCTGAGATTCTCATTGGTAAAGAGTATCAGGAAGTTGTTGGATACGGGGAGTGGGAAATAATGAAGATTTCACATTCCTATCGCGAAATAAACAAGTGTGTAAATGAATTGACAAACATCTATTGCGTGTTAGATTACAACATAATCTTCTTTGAGTCTTGTCTAAGTCATATTAGAGATTTATTTTCTGCTGATGTTTTGGGACTTAACACCCTTCGCTTGATTCCGTTGCAATCTCTTATATCTTTGGGCTTAGGCCATCTTTGATATTAAAAAAAGAAAAAAAAATTTAGCCCCGTCAATATTCTCCAAGGCTCCTCAAGATGATTTTAGAATTTGGGGAGCCTTAGAGCATATTAAGGGATCTAATAGGCTTTAAAAAAATTACTACTAGAAATTTATTTTTCGCGCCTCATAGAAATTCTCACGCGTCTCTTGAAATTATCAAAACAACCTCCTCGCATTTTATAATGTGAGCACTGTTCGCACTCTATTTTGAAGTGACAATTTTATTTGACTCAATCACAACGTCTACGCCCCATAATATAAAGGTCTCATGTGATTCACCCTTAAATTCACATTTTTCCTCTCCTCCCTAATTAATGGTTAAAAAAAGAAAAGAAAAATAAGTTGACCATATTATCAATGGAGAGAATCTTCTTCCTCTAAATAGTAAGTGACATTTTTCCAGTTTTCATACTGTGTACTTGTTGTTACTTGTTAGGATGGTCCTATTTAGTTTTATACACATGTGGTCAAACTCATGAAAAGTTAAATACTTGTTACTTGTCACAATGTCAACTATGCCAACAAAATACTACTAGTACTAGATTGTATAAAAATATTATCAAAATAGTACTTAATTTAGCAATGGGATTATACTATGAGTTTAATTGTTGTGCACCGTCGGTGTAAATTATTTTTACACATACATCCAATGACGCGTTGCCACGTCATTTAATGAATGTGACACATCATGTGTTTTTAATGGCCATACATGATGTGTCGGTTTTTTATTGGACGCATGTGCAAAATAACTTTACACCGACGATGCATATACTATATTACAGGATGTGCTAAAGTGATGGATTAGCAAAGAGGGATGCATGCATGAGTGTCCGGCAGAGTGTCATAACATGTTAAGGGCGCAAGATTAGGTAATGACATCATCTATAGTTGGAAAAATGAGTTAAGCAACAACGTCATAATGAAATTAAATCAATAAAATATATGAGTATCCGAATAAAAACTTGAGAAAATAGAATATGTATTGTAAAATAATTTTATATTTTTATTTAATGGAAATTATATATTCTGTTAAATTATCTCACTACACCTTACTTCAATGTGGAGGAATAATATATTTTTATTGAACGTCCGTGTAAAAATAATTTACACCGACAAAACGTGTGTACATATTAAACTCTAAAAACCTACACCAACTCAAAGCCTCACATGAGAAGATGGCACAAGTTTTTTTTAAGGTTAACTAAGGAATTCGAAAAAAAAAAAAAACATGTGTCTAGTCTCGTTAAAATAGTTCAGTTAGTAATTACTAGAGATATATTAATAGATTGAATTTTGAAACATTCACTTGACACTTATAACGTTGAGTTTAATCACTAAATTACTAGACAAAAATACTAAAATCATTATAAAAAAAATAGAAGATTAAAATCAGATATGCCAAAAGTACAATTAAATATTTTATTTATTTTAACAAAAATTAATAGACCCTTTAAATTCTAAACTTTATACATTAAGAAATTATAATTATGTGTTATTGATGATGATAAAGTGTTATGGATTTTTTTTGTTAGATTAGTGGGAAGGAGAAGAGGATAAATATTATTTGAAAGAAACTAAAATTGAAAATACATTTAATTTCTTTTTTAGTGAATAGAACATGTATATACATTTTGTAAAAAAAAAAAAAAAATGTATATACATTACGCTTGTAAAAAAACAATGCATATACGAGTCCGTTTGGATTAACTTATTTTTTAGTTTATACAATATAAATTAGGTTTTATGCTATTTTATAAGTTCACACTAGTGATTTTTTTTTTTGACTAAAGTGAAAATTTTATTTTTATAAGCTATATTTTATCATAAACTACATTGACAAACTTATAATATTAATATATAAAAATTGCATAAGTTATTTACATAAGCTCAAAAATAAGTCAATCCAAACGGACCATATTGTCAAATAAAATAATAAAAAAAAAATGCATATATTATATATATATATTAAGAATTAGGGAATATATTATACCAAAAAAAAAAGAAAAGAAAAAGAATTAGGAAATATATATACATTACTCTACATTACGGATTAGGATCTTCATGGAGTTTCTTGCATTCAGCCTAAATTATTGTGTTTATTTTTTTAATAAAATAATGTCTTCTCTCTCTTCATTGAAAAAAATCACTTTTCTCTCACAAAAAATACAACTGCAGACAAATATAGGGGATTTCAACTTTAGGAAATCCAATTCCGTGCATTACCATATTCCTTTCACACAACACCAAAACATACTCCATATTCCTTAATTTCATACACGTCACGTGATTCAAATAATATTGACTTTGAAGTATGAACATAGTAGCTGACTTTTTCATCAAAAAAATAAAATAAATTAAGCAGCTGACTTAGTTTGTTTGATTTTTCTTTTTTGAATGGCAACTTAGTTTGTTTGATGATAATACGATATGTCAACCGTGTTGAATCCATAAAAAGTGGATCACCAAATTATGTTTTTAAATTAACTTGTAATTCTTGTCAAAAAAAAAAAATTAACTTGTAATTAGTTAACTTAATTAATGCATGCGTTTGCTTTACAAATTAATTCAAATTAATATTAATATATACCGCCACTAAGACATGTATACATGTTCTCAACTATATATATGCATGGGATCATGGTTAAGTTAATTCTTCATTCTTCATCAAGAAGATTCTTGTACACTAAAAAATTAAGCTGATTTCATTTGGTGAAGATTATGACGGTAAGCGAAATTGCTCCCTCACATCATTGTAACTATATTTTGCAAAGTATTTGTCGAAATTGGCGTTGATTAATCTTTGTCAGAGAACTTAATTCGAATCTCTCCACTCAACTATATTTTTTTTCATCCACGAAGCTCCAACCTTATATTTTCTTATTTGATCAACTAATATCAGCTAACTAAGATATACATGCATACATGGTTTATTGCTTATTTATAAAATATTTTGAATTTACTTTATACTTATTTTTTGCAGCAAAGGATTGTGATTGAGTTGCCACTTCATTGTGCAAAATGTGAGAAGAAAATAATGGCCATATGCACCACTGCTGATGGTAAGTACACTAGACTCTTCCACATTAGACAAAGCCCTAGATCATACAAGACTAAGAGTATGAAATGTTTTTTTTTATATAAAAAATATTGTGTTTTTTCCTCAATAAAAAAGGTTTACTTTTGTATTTTTAACTTCAATATTAAGAACTAGTGTTAATTTTATTTTTTTTATTTCTCATAATTTTCTTGTGTTAAATGTTAATATTGTTATTAACTTATTATTAGTTATCTTTAATGAACTAATTATTTGTGGAACATGTATTTTATACAAAGGTGTTACAGCATTTGCTTTTGAAAGGGAAGGAAGAGATAGAGTGGTGATTAAAGGAGAAGATATTGATCCAGCAAGGATAACAGAATGTTTGAGGGAGAAAGTGACTAAGCATGCTAGACTTGTTAGTGTGGCTATAGATGATGATTAATAGTTACATATATACACACACTTTGAGTTTGAGTTGTTTATATATATGTATTCAATATTTTTATATGTAGAAAGGTGATTGTTTATTTGTTAGAATCATTATCCAAATTAGACATGTATCCATCAATTGTTTGTATCATTTTGATCATAGAAGTTTTTCATTTTGTATGTAAGGCGTGTGTTTCTTTTAATGCTTATAAAAATAATATTTGATATATATATATATATATATATATATTGTGTTTTAAAGAAAGCATAATTAATGTTCACAAATCTTAGATTAGTTCACCAAAGTTCAAACTTTGATCCCTCAACTCCACTATGTATATGTGAATTTCCAATGACTTGTTATGTAAAAAAAAAAAACATAATTAATTAATTGTCTTTTTTATAATGAAACATGGACTTATACTCTTGAACCATTAACCAAGTGATTGAAGTCTTAAACTAATGAGCTTTAATTAAACACAAATCATTTAAAAAATTCGAGTTCAAATTCTGATTAAAACAATCATTAATTGATTTTTATAAAAATTTGAGGTCAATATACATGTCAAAAGATAGAGTTCATAAGAGCACATGTTAAATTATCTAAATATAAAAATTTGTATTTAATAATAATAAAAATTAATATTTAAAAAATCTTATAATGTATTAAATGAAATGAAAATAAAAATACTTTATTATGACTTCTCAACTCTCAAGCCTTAAAAGAATACCTTTTTTTTTGGCATAGAACCCTCTATCTGTCTTGGAAAGGTTCTATATGTTAACTCATTGGTTCTCTCTTTTTTTTTTCTTTTTTTTGGAAGAACATTGGTTCTCATTTTGTACACTTATCTCAATTTTTCCATCTAATACAAAAATGGCACAAAAGCTTGCCAATTAGAAAGAACTGATAAAAGAAATGAAGAAAGAAAATGACTTATGAATTTCTAAGAGAATTTTCCTGATCAACTACATATTCATTAGAAATGTCTTCCTGTGGTCTCTTTACAAATGCATATCCATCATATTCTCCATCATCCTCAGAGTCTTCGCCGCTGTTCCATTTTCTTTTCACAATTTTCGGGAACATTCGTGTTACTTCTTTAGCCTCCAACATTTCGTCGACAGTATTTAGCCTTTCAAACCGAACAGCACTCACCTTTCTTGCATTTCCTGCTAGTATCTGCATCAAAGACAGGTAGAAGCTCTAGATTCAGTTTTGTTATTCGCACAGATTCGCAAAAATTAGCTAAAATAATTATGCTTCATATTATATTATTTCCAACTTTGGATAGTTATAACTTATAAGTTAAAACAATAAACTATAACATAAGGGACAATATTTTATAGCAACAAAATGATTACCTCAAGTTTGAAAATATGTTTTTTCTCTTTCGGTTCCTGGTGGTCGCCATTGTTGTCATCTTCATCATCTTCGTCATCCCTTTCAAGATCTATCTTGATGCTTTCACCTGTCCTTGGAATGTATCCAAAGGCTTCACATACAAAACCAGATACTGTCTCATATTGATGACCCTGGCAATATGAATAATAAGCATAGTTAATTTCGAGAAACACGATATGTAAAATGCACGTATAAAAAATAAAAAAGTGGTGAACCTCTGGCATCTTGATATTCAAATCTTCAGAAAGCTGATCAATGGATGTGTTAGCATCCACGTCAAACACACCCTCAGCTCGCATCACAATGTAGCCAGTTTTCTTTTGTATTTCCTCCTGTAGAATCACAGCAAAAGAATGTCAAATGTTTCTTCAATGAAAATTCGGTACGTAAAAGCGGCAAATAGTTGTAGTAAAAAAAAATCACATGCAAATATTCATAATGTATTTCATCTAACTTTTTTATCAACCAAGATTGCCGCTATATGTAGATTGTTATAAATATAACGAACGAAATAAAGAACAAGGTACAAGTAGAAGCATTTATACTGAGATTTACCTTTGAGTCATTTTCATCAAAGATTTCACCAACAATTTCCTCAACAACATCTTCAAGAGTTACAAGCTGTTAAATGGAAAGATACACAAGACATTTAGACTCATTGATTCAAAAACCATCGTCTTATCTAAATTCTTAGACCTTATTGGCAGATCAGTAAGAAGTAAACACTACTCAATTTAGCTATTAAGAAAATGATCTACTAAATGCAACAAGCATGTGGAAGGATGCACCATAAAATCATTGGCAAAATGAATCCAAAAGATGAGAGGAAAATTATCAAAACAGATTCAAAATTTATTATAACCAAAACCAGGAAAGTCAGGGCACAAGAAAGACAAGAACAGAAGGTAAATATCAGCATTTAGCAAATAAGAATTGCCTTTTAATCATAAAGTGAGAGAAGGTATAATTTAACTTATATCAAATTACGGCGCGGAGCATTGTCATGTAAAATGTAGTACTAGTAAGTACTAATACCTAAACATGTATCTACAAAAATTTAAGCTAATAATTGTACAGGACAATTTATGCATATTCAGAGTGTGTTTGTTAAAGAGTGTGTTGTTAGCACTCCTCTTCTTGAAATTATTCCCGATGACTGGTATGATTTCAATGTTGATTGATTCTATCAACTTTTATTTCAAATTAACATAAAAAAGAGGTTAAAAGAAACACGCATAGTGATAGCATGTTCTAATTGATATCTTTAATATGCTTCTTTTGTTTCTACGGTTATGCTTAGCACAGTTTATGCATCTTAAGTGAATCACAAATTCCATATATTCCTATTTATGCCAAACAAACTGATCTGAGTTGGTTTATTCAGGTATAGAAAGCACATACTCCAACAGTTCCACCGTACTCATTAAGAACGACAGCCATGTGAACTTTTCTGATTCGAAACTCTCTAAGAAGATTCCAAACAGACATTGAATCTGCAAAGGCAGTAATAAGAATTTATAATTCTGCAAGCTATGTGTTCCTAGCCCAAACAATTCAATTTTGATGAGTTAAGATGAAGTTAAGTTACCAGGTACGAAATATGCAGGCTTATGAGCCATATCTCCAACTGTAATACTCTCCAGCGTCTCGCCCTTCAAAATCAAACAGATTATAATTCTGCAAGCTATGAGATTGGATTAATAGGTAAAGCACTTATAACTCGTAACCAATAATAGTAGTAAAATCTCCCAACCTTTTGTACATAATCCAGCAGATCCATTGCATATGCTATACCCATTATATTATCAACACGTTGCTCAAAAACAGGTACCCTAGGAAACACGTTATATTACAGTTAGCACACTAGGGGAAAATATCACTGTTAATTCGAATTGGGAAACCTTTAAATACCTTGAGTACTGATGTGTAACCCACAAGTGATGAAAATCTACAAGGCTTGCACTTGCATCGATTGCAACAACATCAACAAGAGGTGTCATAACTTCTCTGACATGTGTGTCTTTTATCTCCAACACATTTTCAATCATATCCTATAATATATATTCAACGCACTAGTCAGAAAACAAGCAAATATATAAGGATATTATATGATTAGAATTAAACCCATATTCATTACTTGTTCTTCCTCTTCTATTGCCCCGCTTAGTTCTGCACCCCTTAGCATCAGTTTTAGCTCCTCTTCAGTAACATATGGCTCACTGGTACAATATATAGTAGCTTTAGCGTTGAATTCAATAAAAGAAATGAATTAGAATGTCCAAAGATCATTGCTTCAACAAATGGATGCAATTTCCAACGTGAGTATGAAAACAGGAACAAACTTAGAAAATGCAGCGTTATCATGGTGAATGGGTGGGAAATAAAAATTTCATCCCTGTGATGAAGGGACTGAGATTTACATTACAAATAAGAATCAGATTTCGCGACACACACATATGTAAAACAATGAATAAATTTACAAGCAGAGAAGATTAGTCGCTGGCTAGTTTTTCAGCATACCTACTTCCTTTTAAGCCAAGCAATTTAAGCATCCCCATTGAAAGATAGGTAACAATTCTTCCTACGGGATACAGTACAAGAGAAAGCCATGCCACTGGCCTGACCTAGAAGCATTAGAATTAATGGTTGAAGTAGAAATGTCAGTGTGCAAAACAAACAGAAATGCTTAATCAGCCAAATATCGAAAAAGTAAAAGGCAATAAATTTATAACTTACCACAAACCGAGCCACCTCTGTGGCATTATGAACAGCAATGCTTTTTGGAGTGATTTCAGTGAGAAGCAAAATGGCAACCTTGTTTGATTACGGAGAGGAGAGAAATCAGATATTATGGAAACAATTCTGACATACATACCAACTTGCAATCAATCAAACCAAGCTTCAGATGAGTGGCATTAGCAATGATATTTTTGGAGAAAAATAAAGGTAATGTAACAGATTGCGGACAAAAAGTTTATGGGTCGAAAAGAAACCCTCGGGGCAATCTTATGCAACCATTCTGTTTGAAAAAAAAATGTAAAATATGATAATTAACTTAAAGTAAACCCTACATCCTATAATGGTGCCTAAATTGCTGACATGTGGATAGCTTTTAAACGTATAAATTCAAATAACAGATCATATCACCCCCAACTTTTTCTATCCACTCAAAGATTAGCCCGGGCACCTTTTTCACAAATTGGTGATAAAGCTAGCTAGCTTTATATGTCAAATTCTGGTTCCCATCACATCAGGAGTTTGCAAGTTTAACGGGGCAGCATGTTGATATACTGAAAGATTCAAGGTTTGAAATGAATAACAATCAAGTAGCCTAGTGAATCTGAGTTTTGGATGATCAATTATACATGTTAATCATTTAATCACGTTTGATGTCCTGTTATTAATATCCTAGCAAGGAAGAAAGCATACTGTCATCACTCCTGTTGCTGCACTAACACCAGCTTCGCCAAATACTGCAGTTGCAGCTTCTGTGACCAGAGCAGTTGCTGCGATATTTACTACACTGCATACAACTTATTGACATGAGAAACTACTATGATCAAGTTGAAAAAAATGATATTCTTCAATTAAAAGACCAAATAAAGAAGAATACGTTGTGCCAATAAGTATGGTTGTGAGGAATCGAGTAACATCACTTCGGAGTAGTCTGAAGACGCCATTTTCAGATTCTTTTTCAGCCAACTCACGAACCTTTAAAATTTGCATCAAGAGTAATCAGACATCAAAGAATTAAAGTTAAAGCAACCATATTAATCATATGAATTGCATAGCTAATATGCCGAAATGCATGCATTTCAAAGGAACAACAAAAAAATCTCAGAGGAAAATGAACTATAATAAATAAAGGCATTGATGCTTCAATCAGCAAAATTTATTTTTCTTGCCAGCAAATAGGTGAGTTGCTACAAGCTTAACTGTATGTAGAGGCACTATTTTAGCAATTTGTGACTCTACAGTCACACAAATATTACAATTGAATTATGACATTTCGTTAGATTTTAACTAGCATGCCCCTTCAGTGTCACCATGAATGAAGTTACTAAAACAATAATGGCATAAGCGTATGCATACAAAATAATTCAGATATTGTTCTATTAAAAATATAGCAAAATTGGCCTCTTTTTGTATACCAAAAAAAAAAATATAGCTAAATTTCACATCTAAAATAGCATTCAGTTTATAATCTTAGAGTATCTTAGATACTCTCTTAAGATTGGTTTTCAATTTTCATAGTACTTGGTTATTATCATAATTTGTTTCCTGATTTCCCTATTTGTTTAGGATTATGAGTCTTACATCCCTATATATAGGGATTGATGTTTAGTCTCTTGTATCAAGTCACTATCAAGTTAATTCTCAAGTGATTATGTATAATATTCAAAATTCTTATTATTTCTCTCATTTCATTCAAAACCCATCTTTCAACAAAACCAAAGAAGTTTTGGTGTCTCAAACAGATAGATAGCAGAGGAGCTTCCGGTCTGTGTGATCTCATCTAAAATACAAACTTCATTACTTCAAAGATGTGAAACTTTAAGCAGTCGTAAGTAAATAAAAATAAACTTCACATTCAACAATATTACTATATCATCACGAATATTGATCCTATTTCCACAAAACTCACCGTCAAAACTCAACTCAACCCTGGCAACAATCCTTTTACCAACTACACTATATTCAGTAGATCAATACTGAACAATGCCGTCATAGGGGCTTAAAAAGAATAAGTTCCTATTTTTCTAGACATAGCTTCTATACTTTTATAGAACTTATATATACAAATAGGATTTAATTTATATACACTGTCAGTGTAAAGGTTTTTTACAGTATCAGTCAACCATAACCATCAAATCATTGAAAATATTTGACTTTAACTATAACTACTTATGAAGTCACATATATGAGTGGTCGTGATTTGTTAAGTGTAAACTTTTTACACTGAGAGTGTATGTCTGTATGATAATTAATATCAAAAACATAACCGTTGATAAAAGGAGGGAATAAGCATGATACCTTCCAAGGCCAAAGTGTGGTAATTGATGTCTCCGCCAAAGAGAAAAACGCCGAAAGACCCAAAAGCAAAGCCAATAACAACCCTTGTTCCTTAAATAAACGAAGAACTTGCAACACCGTAGGCCAAGTACTCTTAAGCAAAAGTATGCTCTTTCCAATAACACCATATCCAGCATTGACAATACCTTCAACAGCGAAAACTTTCGGACATCCAAACACCAACACCCCACAAACAGTAGCAGCCAAAAGAATCCCTTTTTTCAACAAAACTTCATTTATAAACTTCAAATTAGCATTGGAAACAACATTTTTCTCATGCAAACAATCACTATCACTACCAAGACACTTCATCTTCAAGCTATTCCCACTAAGTAACTTGGCATTGTTTCCATAACTTGAAACCTGAAAGCTTTTACAAGTGAAAGGACCAACACAATTTGAAACAATAGGAAAGGGGTATCTACTGTTTATACCCAAAACCTTCATTGGCATTCTCTTAGTTCGATTCTCATGAGTAGGATAAAACAATTTAGTACCCGAATTGAAAAAAACTCCATGACCCAAAACCCAAGATTCGTAGGCCATTACTAAAACACTAAAATCATAACAACCCAGAAACTCAAAATCAAATTTTGATGCTAAAAATTAAACCTTTGAAAAACCCAATGAGTTTAAGTTGAAAGTTGTATTTTGCTTGGTAATGGATATTGAAGAGTTGTGTGGTGAAATTGGGTATGCGATGCAACCGAGGAAGATGAAAAATGAAGAAGAAAGTGTATATACAGGAAATAAATTGTATGAATTTTGGTTGAAAAAGAGGAATTGGGGAATTAGGGTTTGAGAATGAAGGGGAAATTGGGCGTGAGTGTTAAGGCGCAGAGCAGAGTTTTGGACTTAGACGGACCATCCATCCCATCCCACTTGGTTTGGTTGGATGCTCTGTTTGACGCAGAAAAAGATGTGTACGTGGGATTGGGATGCACTTTTACTAGGAATATGCTTTCTACTATCTCTACTTCAATTTATCTATTTTAGGCTAAAATTAGTGGAGTTTAATTGATATGTTCTGACGGTGTAAAATAGTTTTACACGATCGTCTAATAAATAATCATTATTTTGTCATGTCATGTCAAGAAAGTGGGGTGAAGTGGAGTGATGTGGTGGAAAACATGGTTGGTATTAGTTGACAGTGTAAAATTATTTTACACCGTCAGTGCATATCAATTAAATCCAAATTAGTGACTAGATTTTTACTGTATTTTTAAAGGTGAACTAGGAGGAATAACAATCTATATTTATAAATTACACATATAATATTTTTATCAAATAAGTTATACTAAGGGAGATAAAATTACTTTTCTACAAAAAAGATCTTAACTAGTAAATATGACGAGTACTAATATGAACAAGTGAATCACATGGAGGATGGTACACAAGTTGACGATTTTATTATAATTATTATGAATTTTACGAAATTTATTGTTGAATTTTACAATTTATGTTGATGTGATAGTTTTAGAAGGTGTAACTTGAATTGAATTGGTGCATAAATATTAGTTCAATTGATAAAAAAGTCAAAAAATTGTTAAGTCGAATGCTATAATTGAAATTTGAACCCCAATTCTTCTAATTTATATGTGCATGAGTCTTAATTTCAATGATTTGTCACATTGTTTATCTTAAAAAAATACTTGAATTGAACTGACATTTACGATATATTAATTATTGTCAAAAAATTATAGTTTTAGTATTTTAAGTTTATTTTAAGTTTTACTTTAATTCCTTAAGTTTTATTTTTTATTCTTTTATTTTGGTCCTTAAATTATAAACGTTAGATAACTTGGTCAATGTTAGATAATTTGGTAAATGGATGGGACAAAGGATCGCGATCCCGCGAGGGTGAGCTAACTTCAAAAACCCGTCCTCAGTTCGGATTGTAGGCTACAACTCGCCTACATGAAGCCGGAATCGCTAGTAATCGCCGGTCAGCCATACAGCGGTGAATCCGTTCCCAGGCCTTGTATACACACCACCCGTCACACTATGGGAGCTGGCCATGCCCGAAGTCGTTACCTTAACTGCAAGGAGGGGGATGCCGAAGGCAGGGCTAGTGACTGGAGTGAAGTCGTGACAAGGTAGCCGTACCGGAAGGTGTCGTTGGATTACCTCCTTTTAAGTTTTTTTCATTTCATTTTGGTCTTTTAAGTTATGAATTTTGAGGGAAAATTCAGTTGAAAGAGAAGAACACACATTGTGTGTCCCACAGATTTTTCGACGGAGATTAATCATTAATAACAGAGATGAAAACTTCATACAAAATGGTAATCCATAAAAAAAAAATAAAAGAAATAACTAAAAATTAAAGTGTCAAATTAAAAATATTTTGAATTACATAAACTAAAATTCAAATAATCACTATTTTTGCAAGGAGAATTTGCATAATTAAGTATTTTAAATAAATAAAAGGCTTAATTAGTAAAATTATGTCTTAAAGATATTTTTGGTTTCAGATTGGTCCAATAGGTCCCCTTAAAGACATCTCTGTTAATCAGTCTGATCCCTAAAAAAAGGTCTGAATAGCATCAAGCTGATTAACAGATATGTCTTTAAGGACCTATTCAGACCTTTCTTTTTTTTCTTTAAGGGACATATTCAGACATTTTTTTCTTTAAATGATTAATGTAAAACCAAAATTATCTTTAAGGAACCATTTTACTAATTAAGCCTAAATAAAAATACTGAATCCATTTTATTAAGCATTTTTTATAAAGCATTTTTCCTATTTTTCACTCAATTCAACAACGGGAACCACTCATTTTTTCTCACGTCGCAATCACATTCTTCGCTTCATGCTTTATTCCTTTCTCCGTCGCCGGTGATTTCTACTTCTGGTACTATTTTGCAATTTAACAATTTATAAATCAGTCCCTACACAAGTTTATTTTATGGTTTCACCCACTTCGGTGCCCCTTACGTTTTCTTGTTCCACTCCGACAACAACAATAACAACGACCGCCTTTGAGCTTCATTCACAAATCCCATGATGACAATGTTACTGAGAAGAAGAACAACCTCGTATTTCCGAAACCTCACAACAGAAACAACAACCCAACAAGGTGGTTGTGATAAAGATCAAAACTTTACTCAAATTCTCAATGAAATTTGCACAATTACTCGAACTAAACCACGTTGGGAGAAAACCCTTTTATCACAATACCCATTTTTCAATTTCTCAAACCCTAATTTCTTCCTCCTTTATCACAATCATCAGAAAAATTCATTCCTTTCCCTTCGTTTCCTTCACTGGCTCACTTCACATTGTGGCTTCTCACCTGATCAGTCTTCATGTGATGTTCTTTTTGATGCTCTTGTTGATGCTGGTGCTTGCAAAGCTGCTAAATCATTGCTTGATTATCCTCATTTCACTCCAAAGAATGCTTCTTTGGAGTCTTACATTCGATGTCTTAGCAATGGTGGAATGGTTGAGGAAGCATTTGATGTGTTTGTTAGTTTGAAAAAGGTTGGATTTTTACCATCTGTGTCTACTTTTAATGTGTCTTTGTTAGCTTGTTTGAAAGTTGGTAGGACTGATTTGGTTTGGAAATTGTATGAACATATGCTTGAATCTGGTGTTTTAGCTAGTTATGATGTTGAAACTGTTGGGTATCTTATTAAGGCGTTTTGTGCCGAAAATGAAGTTTTTGATGGGTATCGACTTCTTAGACAGGTTTTGGAGGAGGGTTTGTGTCCTGATAACACGGTTTTTAACTCGCTTATAACTGGTTTTTGTAAGGAGGGAGAGTATACTAGAGTTTCTGAGATTCTTCATATTATGATTTCCATGAAGTGTAATCCTAGTATCTATACTTATCAAGAAATTATTAATGGACTCTTCAAGAGGAAGAATGCTGAGGGTTTTAGAGTTTTTAATGATCTCAAAGATAGAGGGTATTTTCCAGATAATGTTATGTATACAACAGTGATCAAAGGTCTTTGTGATATAGGGTTGTTTGGTGAGGCCAGGAAGTTGTGGTTTGAGATGATTCATAAAGGACTTGTGCCGAATGAGCACACCTATAATGTAATGATATATGGTTATTGTAAGATTGGTGATTTCGTTGAGGCAAGGAAGCTCTATGAGGAGATGTGTGGTAGAGGTTATGCAGAAAGCGTGGTTAGTTACACAACAATGATTTCGGGTCTATGTTTACATGGAAAGACTGATGAAGCTCTGAGCTTGTTTCATGAAATGTCTCGAAAGGGCATTGCTCGTGATTTGATCAGTTACAACTCTCTAATCAATGGCCTTTGCCAGAAAGGTGAGCTAGTTAAGGCTACTGATTTGTTGCATGAACTTCTCGCACAGGGTTTAGAACCATCAGTTTCTTCATTTACTCCTCTCATAAAAAGACTTTGTGAAGTCGGTGACATTGAGGGTGCAAAGAGATTGTTGAAAGATATGCATGATAGGCATTTGGAACCAATTGCTACTACGCATGATTATATTATTATTGGGTTATGTAAAGAAGGAAATCTTACAGAAAGTATGGAATGGTTGCTAGACATGCTGAGTTGGAAGCTGAAACCCAAGGAGCAAACATTTGAGCATCTGATTGACAGTCTAACACAAGAAGATAGGTTAGATGATATTTTGATTGTCTTAGATTTAATGTTTAGAGAAGGATATAGACTCAAAGAAAGCATAATTCATTCTTTGGTCAGTAAACTTAGCAAAGAGAATTTCCATTTTCCTAATTTACTTTTGGAGGAGCTCGTATAAAGAAATTGATATAATTGATTATATTGTTTGTATCTTCCATGTACTCTTACCAATAAAATGATGATTTTTTTGTTTTTTTGGAATACTTGAAGCTGTAATCATCTTGATGTTTACCATTGTAAAGGCTTCCTAATTTGTAACATGTCTGCCATTCTAGATAAAGTACCTCTCACTTTCTTGATTATGGACATCATTTTCTGTTAGGATTTCTAAATTTGTCGTATTTTTTTTTTTTAATCTAAAGAAGCTATTGGCTTTGTAGTAAACTTTGTAGGCATATTAATGTCAATGAAATTTCCACTCTCTCACAAAGAGCATTAGAACTTAGAAGCTGCCTTCTCAAATATAGAAATTTTTCCTTTCTTTATGCAATGATTTTGCGATGTGAATTGTGTCTCTGACCGTGTGATAGCAACTGAACTAAGTATACATGATCTATGAAAATTAGAAAATTGAACTAAGTATTCATACATGATCTATGAACAAGAGAGATCCCTAAAGATCCATTTGATAAAAGAAATGAATTGATAGGGCGGAGCTGGCATGCTCGTTAACATCTTAATGTCTGCCATCATCTTCCTTGTTCTATTTTATAAACTCAACTTTGAATTGAGTTTGAATTGATATGTGTGAAGTTTGGTTGTAGAACTTCAGAGAATTGATGTTGTGCAGTGAGAAAGAACTAGTGGCTTTTACTTCTGAACAAACAACTATGCATTTACTCGTTTCAAACTCGTCAAGGTTTTTGCATTTAATTGACTTATATAGGGATAAAAGTCCATTATCTATTATATGAACTACTACACATGCTATTTAGTAACATTTTTCTAGCAACGCCTAAATTATGTTACTGAAGCTACCACATCAGCTGCAATCTTATTTTCTCAGCGTTTCTTGTGAACTGATAATGTTCGCACCTTTCACTCCCTCTTTGAACAGATGCTAACATTGTGAAATTGTCCTACAAAGATTGTTGTATGTATGTATTATGAATTTCAATCTCATTTTTAAATTTATAGTTTTTTTTTAATATGAAATTTTTTAAACATGTGGTTGTGGTGATAATCACTGCTCATCTTGAATCATAAAAAGATAACTCTGGTTGTTCAATTGTGTGATATTGAGATTTGAGACATAGATGATTTTATCTCAATATATATTACTCTAGGTCGTCAAGGAACAATTGATTGTTTGAAGTTTAAAGTGGCTCTTAACATTAATGCCGGTAAGGTCGTAACCTGCAGAAAATTCCGTCTCTTGAACCGTGAAGAACAAGCTCTGGCTTGATGCATAGAATAATTTAAGATAGAATACCATTATTATTCCATTCAATGTGGATAAATATAATGTAGTATATTACTGAAAATAGGTAGGAACAAAATTTGCAAATTGGAACAGATGAATTACACAAGCCTGAAATGTGATAGGAATATTAGTTTACATGTTTGTTAATGTGGATTGAATTGTGTATCATTTTCTAGTTATTCATACTTATGTAAATTTGTTTCTAATCCTGCATGGATAAAGTATGGACTTAGCTGAGCTACTTTTAGTTACTCAGGGTTCACTTCAGGAGGGGTTTGTGGACACACAACCAATAAGCTCTTCGCACATACGATCAATGTATGTAGCTTTTTTTAGAATTGTTTTGTTCATATATTTAATTAAATTGATGTTGCTGATTGTTTTTGCAGTTAGACTTATTGTACAGGCTTCTTCTTTGAGCAATACTTATTGTGATTAATGGCATTACTGCTTCTTGTCAAAAAGAAAATGACATTACTTTTAGGTTTTGTTCAGTTTTTAAGTTTTTTACTCAAGAACTACAGTCTTTCTATGTCATATGGAGAACCTTGGTTGATCTATAAGGTTTTCTATCAGCATTACTATTGATGTCAACCACTTATGCACTACTCTTTTGTTATCTGATATCTATAATTACATGTTCATATGTTGTCATGCTAGTTAGTCATTTGTCTGCAGTGCTGAGGTCTGTGATTTGAATCTTTGCGACATCATCCTGCTGTGACTGTGAGGGTCAGGGCACCAAAATCAGATGCAAGAATTTCTTCTTCTGGAATGATGGTATGTTCCTTTTGTTGCTTCATATTTTGTTAATGACAAGAATTTATTCCAGCACTGGCAACCTCCTAACCTTGCTTTCACTTTAGAAGGAGTGTTTAATTTAACACCGTCCATAAGATTACTATGCTTCAGTAACTCGTTAGTGCCAATATATGTTACTCCCTTCGTCTCAGATTAAATGTTACATTTGGGTTGTGCACAGTTCTTAAGGAAATGATTAGCCGAGTTGATTCCAACAGTAAAATTAGTATCATTTACTATAACATCTTTATTAATTCTAGTTTGTGGAGTAGTTAGGTGGATTGAAATTAATAAATAATGGTATATTAGTGAATTATTGTGAGTAAATTAAAGTGACAATTATTGTGAGATAGAGAAAAAATGCAAATTTTTTATGAGTAAATTGTACAACCATCTAGAAGGAATTTTGAAAGAAAAAGTTTAATGTTCACATACTTTAAAGAATAAATTGTAAAATCAAAACTGTATTTATAAAAGCAACTCTTTATAAAGTTTTGACAATGACAAGTGCTATAACTCAATTGTTAGTTTCCTTAAAGTGTAGTGATTTCATTAACAACAAAAAAGACATTGTGATTTTTTTCCTGATACTAACTTCCACATATTAACAAGAAAACAATAATCTTTTGTAACTTCAACAACAAAACTTGAACTTCTTATATTAACATGCAAATAACAATCTTGTGCATTTATGGACAACAATATTCGATATGTCATTTTGAACTACTTTTCTTCTATATATCTTATCTCATGGTTGCCAATTTTTTTATAAGGTTTTATAATTTTCATTTTCTGTGACAAAAATGTGTTTATAAACCCCTTCATCTAAGCATTCTTCTTTAGTTCCTCTTAGAATTAGATCAAGCTACCATCATGGAGTTTCACAACCCTTTCTCTTGTACCTTCATAGCCACCTTTAGTTTCCTCTTCATGCTATTCAAAATAGTTAAAAAATGGAGTACTTCTAAAAACTCCATCATTAATTTACCACCAGGACCATGGACACTACCCCTCATAGGAAACATACACCAAATTATCACCAGTTCAATGCCTCATCACTGCTTAAAAACTTCAGCAGAGAAATATGGACCCTTAATGTACCTAAAACTAGGTGAAGTACCATATATAGTAGTTACTTCACCAGAGTTGGCCAAAGAGGTTATGAAAACACAAGACTTAAACTTCTGTGATAGGCCAAACCTTTTTTTGCCTACAATATTTACTTACAATGCTACAGATATTGCATTTTCTCCATACGGAGATTACTGGAGGCAACTACGAAAAATATGCATTGTAGAACTGTTAAGTTTAAAACGTTTCCAATCATTCCAGTCCATACGAGAAGAAGAGGTTTCAAAACTAGTTAAATCAATATCTACATGTGAAGGATCAATTGTTAATCTCACTGAGAACATATTCTCAATGACATATGGGATAACAGCAAGAGCAGTTTTCGGGAAAAGGACCAAACACGAACTAGTGTTTAAAACTGCGTTGGAGGAATAGTAAGCTTGTTGGGAGGATTTTGTATTGCTGATTTGTATCCTTCTATTAGAATGTTGCTTCAGAGGGTGAGTAGAGCAAAGACTAGACTTGAAAAACTTCGTAGAGAAACTGATAGGATATTGCAAGACATCATCAATGATCACAGAAGTAGTCACGAAGATGAAGATCTAGTTGATGTTCTTCTCAAGTTTCAGCATGGTGATAATAATGATCCCTTGCAAAATCACTTGACTGATGACAATATTAAAGCAGTTATACAGGTTAGTCTATAACCAAACACATCTAGAAAATCATTTTTTTCTCTTCTTCTTTTAAATGAATTACATGAACCTTTTCGTGATCGGTTTTGTTAGTAAACAATTTAAAAGATTTTTTTACTTCAGTTCATTATCTGATTTAAAAGGTAGTTATATTCTACACCAGGGAATTTATTCTTTGTATGAATTTGTACATAAGAAAATGCAAGTGTATTTACATATATAGTAATAGATAGTGATAATTCATATGTAGGACTTGTTCACTGCTGGTAGCGAAACATCCTCAGGGATTGTGTTATGGGCGATGTCTGAGATGGTAAAGAATCCAATGGTGATGAAAGAAGCACAAGCTGAGGTAAGAAGAGTGTTTGACAGAAAGGGGTATGTGGATGAGACAGGATTGCACCATTTGATATACTTAAAGTCTATCATCAAAGAAACACTGAGACTACACCCTGTCATACCATTGCTGGTTCCAAGAGAAAGTAGAGAGAAAAGTCGAATCAATGAGTATGAGATCCCACCTAAGACAAGGGTTGCTGTCAACATTTGGGCCATTGGAAGAGATCCAATTTATTGGGATGAAGCCGAGAGTTTTAAACCTGAAAGGTTTGTTAATAGCCCAATTGATTTTAAAGGTACACACTTCAAATATATTCCATTTGGTGCCGGAAGAAGGATGTTTCCGGGTATATCATTTGCTTTACCCAATGTTGAACTTCCACTTGCCATGTTACTTTACCACTTTGATCGGAAGCTTCACAATGGATTAAAGAACGAAGAACTTGACATGAGTGAGTCATTTGGATTTAGTCTAAGAAGGAAAAGTGATCTCTCTTTGATTCCTATTACTCGCCGTCCTTAATATGTACTGTATTGCCTTATAAGCATGCAATCTGTCAAAAAAAAAAAAAAAACGTTTCAGCATACAAGTTCACAATTTCCTTATGCTACTTTTCGGAAACGGATTTCATGCTGTTACAGCAGGACGCTGTAACAGCTAAGGACCGTCCGATTTGAATCATGTATCTTTGATCATTTCTAGTAATTTTGTAAATGAGTTAATCTGATCCGTCCGATTTGATAATCAACGACTAAGATTCAAAACAGTGTGAAACTGTGTGCTTTTGCAGTGCAGCAAATCTGCTGTAACAGCTAAGGACCGTCCGATTTGAATCACGTGTCTTTGATCATTTCTAGTAATTTTGTAAATGAGTTAATCTGATCCGTCCGATTTGATAATCAACGACAGAGATTCAAAACAGTGTGAAACTGTGTGCTTTTGCCGTGCAGCAAATCCTTTTTTTTTTTTTAATCAAATTGCACTGCAGCAAATCCTGGTCCCTACTTTTCATGCATGTTTGGTATTATTAGAACACTGTACATGTCTCTTGATATTCAATAAATCTATATACAAAATACTGCAACTAATTGATTATCAATCTTAACAAATTCTATATTTGACAAATCTATCTAATGTATATAAGTCAATTCTGAAGCCAGAATATTCTAACCCCTACGACACTCCTACTCGATTTTGACTGAACTAATGATGTACTTACAATTTACTAATATTCTCGTCTCTTTCGGTCAAAGTTGTGTGCGATGACCCGGCACCGTATTAAGGTGTAAATACAGAATAATGAATACACAGTTAGACAACTGACACCGTATTTTATACGGTCAGTTGGATTTTTTTGACGATAACCCTATTGAAAAGATACTTTCCCCTCCCCCAAAATTTTGGTCTTTCATCAAGAAGATTTCAAAATCAGTGATCAACAGATTTCTCAAAATTGGAGCTGGACCTCGTGGTATACTCTGCAACAAGATTAGCAAAAGATGATGACTTATCCTCTGGCAATGTGGTTGGGGAGTCATACTCCTCAATAAGTCCTACAATAAAAATACACAACATCAGAAATTGAAACACCAAGGATATTGAAAGTTTAATGAAAAATTACAGCTTTCTTCCTAACCTTGACTAAGAAGTAGAACCATATCACTGTCAAGAACAGAAGTTATTCGATGCGCAATGGTAATGACTGTAGAGTCGGTGAAATGCTGCCTAAGAGTTTGCTGAATTAAATTATCTGTAGCTGTATCAACTGATGCAGTGGCTTCATCAAGCACCAAAATCTTGCTCTTCTTAAGTAGTACCCTACCAAGGCATACCAACTGCCTCTGACCCATGCTCCAATTCTCACCATTCTCGTTAACTACAAAAGCATAGACTTCCACATTAGCAATAAGTTCACGGGTTGAAATACTATATTGTCCTTCTGGACTTGGATATAAGCAAAAAGGTACGCCAGTTAGTCTAAATTTGGACCGAATTCATTTACCTTTTTGCTTATTTACCTTTGAAGGGAGTATTTATGTTCAACAAAATTAGAAGACAAACCTGAAGAGTCGAGCTTTCCTTCTTTCTTTCTAACTTCATCTCCCAGTTGACACTTATCCAAGGCCTATTTTAAGGAATGTAAATCAGAATTTGAAGAACAATTACAAGGATAATATATTTTTGACAGAACCAAGTGTCACTGTTTTTGCATTTTGTATCAACAACTAAAGAAAACCTACTCACCTCCCATATTTGTTCATCATTGTACTCTTCCAGAGGGTCAAGATTACTTCTCACAGTCCCCTCAAACATTGTTGGATCCTGTGGAATAATGCTTAGTCTAGACCTCATATCATGCAGTCCAATTGTAGAGATGTTGATGCTGTCGATGATAACTTCCCCAGCAGTAGGTTCAACAAGTCGGAAAAGTGTTTGTATAAGAGTTGATTTGCCGCTACCTGTTCTACCAACAATCCCTGTTTTTAATCCTCCATGAAACGTGCATGTTAGTCCACGCAACACGAGCGGAAGATGTGGAGCATATCGAACCTTTATCATGGACAACAAATCATTACAAATGGTTAAATGGAGCACAAACATCATATAAAAAAATAATAATTATGCTACAAAGTATGTGGTACCCAAAATACAACTTTTCTATTCAGAAGTCAATTGACCACAAAGTGAAATAAACAAAACCAAAAACATAATTCAAAGGCAGCAACAGGAATCAAATGACCATCTACCTGCAAGTTTCGTATATCAACCTCGCCATATGCAGGCCAAGAAGGATCTGGCCTTTTTTCTTCTTCTGAAACAAGCGGAGGCTCGCTAGGAATGGTTGTATACTGAAGCATCCTTTCCACCGATATAATATTGTTCTCTAAATTACAAAGATTCCGCATCACCCAAGATTGTATCGTGTTTAAATTTAGACCATAGGTAACAACTAGACCAGCAATGCCTTCAAAAATCAGAAAAATGACACAAGGGAAACAATTAAGCGCAACTCCTCATTACATAAAAAGAGTAAATTTTGATTGATATATCATCCCAGATTTGAGTTAGGCACCTGGATTTATGATTCCGGGTGGAATCGATATCAAGAATATCAAGGAAAAGGCAAATGTGAAGGAAGACAACATATCTAAACGAAAGCATAGCCATTCCATAGCAGCTGCGCTATTGAACTTTGGCCGAGAATACCCATCAGTCAGTTTCATATTTGTTTCATGGAATCTTGACTGTTGATCAAAGCTTCTAATGGTTAAAGTACCGGATATTGTTTCGGCAAAGTGTTGAATGATTGGGGCTTTGCATACTCCACTTAAACGTGATAGTTCACGGGCTGATGGTAAATAATATCGCTGTAGAATGGAGTCAAATTTGCAAAATAAAAAAATGTGCCAACTTATTATCAAAGCCTAGACATGGTTGATGGAACAAATAATACCTGATACCAAATGCTAATTGCTATCACGGGTACACACACGATGAAAACTTGCCATGCCACCTGAGACATCACTATTATAATTCCTAGAAGCTGGATCAAGTAGAAGGCAAATGAGTCTATTTGATAAGGAATGTCAGTATCCACTGCACTTTGGTCGGTTGAAGCCTAAAAAACAACAGAGAGGAAGACAGCGATTAAAAAAAAACAAGCGACAAAGTATTCTATAGTTATATATATTATAGTGATTGAAAACAACTGGCATACCCTATTAAGGATTCGTCCACTTGGAGTCGAATCAAAAAATGACATAGGGGCGCGAAAAATGCACAAGTGCATTTTATTGAAGAGTATAGTGGCTGTCTTATAACCGACTGTAACAAGTATCAATGCTCTAACAAGAATGCATAAAACACTTCCAATGGCCAAACCAACATAGACTTCAATTAGAGTTGTTCCTTCAACCGGTGCCTCCACGTCGGCTGAGATGGGAGTTGCCCGAGCCATCCAATAGTTGCTTCCAATTTGAAGAGCTTGAAAAAGAATCTGAGCCAATAATATGAACGGTACAAGAGCTCCTCCATATGCAGTTGTGATATATTTCCAATAGACTGAAAATCCGACTTTACCTTTCTCCCTTTCTTCTTCTTGAACAAGTTGGCCTTTTGGTTCTCCTTTATCACCATTTTGCTCATCTTTGTTTACCTCTTCATGAGCGCCGGTGATATTTACAGCTTTTTCTAAGGTACTTATTTCATTAGATGTTTTTCCTCCCTCCAATGATTCAAGTGTAGACATAGCTTCTCTGTGTGCGCCGATGAGTTCCATAAAATCGGTCCCAATGTTGAGCAGATCGGCATACTTTCCACTTTGAGTAATTTTTCCATCTTTCATGACCTATAACAAGGGCCATAAAAGAGGTTAAAAGAAAACCGATCCATCATTTTAAATTAATGACAACACAATTATGATAAAAACTCACCAATATAAGGTCAGCAGTAGGTAAGAACTCCACTTGATGAGTAACATAAACAACTGTTTTGGAACTTAAAACGCCAAGCAAGCATTCCTGCCACAGAATTAAAACAAACAATTTCACAAGTGTCATGCTGTTGGAATGGAATAACAACATTTCAAAAGAGTTAAACTAAGAATTATTTGTAGGTTATCAAATCGAGATTCAAGTAATGAATCAGAAAACATTCTTTCCCCAATTATTTTTTTGGTACAATAGAATTCTTTCCCCAATTATGAATCAAGTCTTAAGATACATTACCAATATAAATGTTATTAAGTGTGTTGAATTTGTGGTATTTAGGTGAAAGAATAGGAGAAAATAATAAGGAACATACAATATTATTATAAGTTGATACATCATATATGAACCTCAAAATAATTCAAGTCATATATCAAATTATAAAAGAAAAATGATGGGTTATACAAAGTTGACTAAAAAAAGGTGGTTAGCTACACCAAGTTTTGATAGTGATTCATTAAATGAATCGGGATTCATCGTAGCGAATCAGCATATAAAATGAGATTCATGTTCAAATAGATAGACACTAGAAATTCACATCAAATGAGTTCAATTAAGTATTGAATTAAGATATGACTTGCATGTATCGTAAGATACTGATAACTAATTTTTAGTATGTACAAAAAGTAAAATAATCAAGTTAATAATACACTACACGATAAACAAAACGCAGAAAATGAGTTACCTTGAAAAGGTGAGATCCTGTATGAGCATCCACAGCACTAAAAGGATCATCAAATAGATAGATATCAGCATCTTGGTAAAGAGCGCGAGCAATTTGTATTCTTTGTTTCTGTCCACCACTCAAATTTATCCCACGTTCGCCGATAACCGTCTGATCACCAAATGACAAGATTTGCAGATCCTTCTTTAAGGAACATGCTTCAAGTACCTTCTCGTACCTTTCCCTAACCATGTGTTCACCAAACAATATATTATCCTCTATCTTGCCACTTTGAATCCATGGTGATTGAGCAACATAAGCCTTTGTTCCACAAACCTTAAGGACACCAGATATCTTTGGTACTTCTCCCAATACACAAGAAAGTAAAGTAGACTTGCCTGATCCAACTGTACCACAAACAGCAACCTTCATGCCTTGAAAAACTCTGAGATTTATGTTCTGCAAAGTTGGATTAGATGAAGATAAATCCCAGGAAAAATTCCCATCAAACACTTCAATGGCGGTATCAGAACTTCCCGGAGGAAGCTTTTCAACATCAGATTGCAAGTCATCGAGACGAAGGAACGAAGAGATCCTATCGAGAGAAACTTTAGTCTGTGCTATCATTGAAATCAAATCTGGAAGATCATAAATAGGATTTTGAAGAATCCTGATTGTTGCAAGTGCTGACAGAATCTTCCCCGATTCAAGTGGGATCCCTATAAGCATACAAGTACCAAAAGTAACCACTGATACCAATGTAGGTGCACCCCAAAAGACAAATGTAGTCAAGGCTGAAGTATAAAGAAACTTTCTCAACCACCCTTGTTCGGCATCCCTAAGCTCAGTTATTTTAGATAGAAACTTCATTTCCCATCCTTGTAGTTTGAGGATCCTCATGCTCCTTAAAATTTCAGATGTGGTTTTCATTCTAGTATCCTTTGACTCCATCAACTTATTTTGAAACTTCTCTTGCAATGATCCCAGGGGAATATTTGCCAGCATAACAATGATAGTAGTAACAAAAGCAGCAATGGAAGCAAGCCCCAAATTTTTATACAAAATTAACAACGCCAATGTAACTTGCATAACTACTAACCACAAATCATGTATGTACCAACTGAAAACACCGACTCTTTCAGCATCAACAGTCATGAAATTGATTATTTCTCCAGAAGTGTGGCATTGTCTTGATTGACATGAAAGTGTTAAGGCTTTGTTATATATCATAGTGACAAGCAGTGCTCGGAATCGAAGTCCGATTTGCTGCAACCTAAATAACCAATGCCTCCGTGCTAAGAATTCTACAATGTTTGCAATGAAAAATGCAGAAACCAACACATAGCCTTGATTCTCATATAGCCTTCTTCCATCAAGGTATTGAACAAAAGAATCAATAAGATAAGGACCAACATAAGATGCTAAAGTTTTTAAAAATGTAAGAAAAGCAGTGATAAGAATCTCTTTCCACACAGAGATTAACAATGACTTAACCAACTTAAGTGTGGTTACTCTATTGACTGCACCACAATCAGCTTCAAGTTTGTCTCTAAAAGATGGAAAAGCTCCAACCACACTATCTCCACTATCTAGCTGAGGAATATCCTCAAGGTCTAAGGTTTTCTTATTGCCAAATGCTATAAGGGGTCCCACCCAAGTGAAAGTGAGAAGGCTCAAAATTCCAGCATTTGAAAAAGGAGTAACAGTGTCACTCCCTTTAGTCTCTTTTAACCCCAAGGGATTAACATTACCATTACCAACATGTGTATCACCATTCAAAAGAGGTTCTTGAATAGTTCTCTCACCTTCTTCACTCTCATTTCTCACAAAATACCCCACATAACAGAAGAACAAACCAACACAAAAAGAAACTACATCAGAAACCAAGCATTGAGCAGTTAACTCGATGTGATTTTCATACAAAACAACAATGTCAACCACAAAACAATAACATGCAACAATGAGATAGAAAACACACCAAGCTCTAAAGAAGAATGGAAACCTTCTTTTTCTTTGACCTGAACTGAAGAAAAACAAGAACCCTTTGTGGAAACAAACACAAATAACAAACCAAGAAACTGTTTTTAAACCTAAATCAAAAAGGGTAACAACTTTTTCTTCTGACCAACCATTAGTATACCAGTAAAAATAATTAAACAGAAACAGAACAAAATTTAAAAAAGAAAAACCAATCGAGCAAAACTTTGTCACTTTAAACAAAGTACTATTAAGTTTCTCCTCCTTAGACTCATTCACAACACAAGTTTTGATTTTTCTCCAAACCCATGAAACTAAAACAGCCACAAGCAACACTACATGAAGTAAACTAGATAACCCATGAAGGAAAATGGGTTTAACAAGAAAATCAGTTCCATTGTTCATGAGTGAAGTTGAAACAAAACCCAACTCCAACATAGTTAAATTAAACTAAAAATTGGATTTTTATTGTGGAAGTTTGTTATTGAGACTCTATGAAGAAAAGGGTTTAGTGGGATATTATGAAAGATGAAATTTTTGAGGTTATATATAAAAGTGGTTGCAAAAAAGTTGTGACCACTATTAAGTCAAAAAGTAGAGAGAGAAAAGTGACCAAGTCAATAAGAAAATGTGATTCCCAGCGTTAGAATATAGAAAATATTATATTATTTGTTGAGAAAATATCTCTATGATTTGGTTTGTTTATTTTTATCTCTATAATAAAGGGATTTAGTTTAGATTTAAGTTTATTCACTTGGTTATAAATACCAAGGTAGTCATACTATTTTATTCATGTAAATAGTAATGTAAATATTGTAATTAGGGTTATTGACAAGTATCAATAATATTCATTGTTCCTTGTTATTTTCTCCTATTCTTTAACCTAAATTACCAAAATTTCAACATGGTATCAGAGCCATGGTATCCACCTTGAAACATAATTCCGCTGCAATTTCTCCCGAGAATAATTAATTCTTGGTTATTCTTCACTTTACCTTTTTTATCTTTTTTTCATATAAACCCTAGCCGTCATTAGAATTTATTTTTATTTTGTTCCACACCTTTGTGGTTCTTGTTTACCCCTTTGCTTTCTTTTCTAACCCTTATTGATATGTTACTTAACACATGCAGTCACATGCCAATTTTCCATGAATCCTTTACCTTTAACCACCGTTTTTTCCCAAGATTGATCATCAGTCTCTCTTGATCTTGTTTTGGTGGCCTAATTACCTGTTTTGTGATACCTTAATCTGCGGGCATACCCCGTTTGTGATCCCTTAATCCGCGGGCATACCCCGTTTGTGATCCCTTAATTTGCGGGCATACCCCGTTTGTTATCCCTTAATCCGCGGGCATACCCCGTTTGTGATACCTTAATCCGCGGGCATACCCCGTTTGTTTTCCCCCCGTTTGTTTTCCCTTAATCCGCGGGCATACCCCGTTTGTGATACGTTAATCCGCGGGCATACCCCGTTTGTGATACTTTAATCTGCGGACATTTTTACTTAATTTGATATGGATTCATCTCTTCGGTCGCTGCTTTACTACTTCTTTGATTGCTGCTCTTTATGGCTTGCTATCAATGGATTTAATTTATTTTTAGGGTTAATTTTGTAACAAGCTTAAAGCTTAGTAAGCTTTAACTTGAGGGGGAGTGTTAGAATATAGAAAATATTATATTATTTGTTGAGAAAATATCTCTATGATTTGGTTTGTTTATTCTTAGCCCTATAATAAAGGGATTTAGTTTAGATTTAAGTTTATTCACTTGGTTATAAATACCAAGGTAGTCATACTATTTTATTCATGTAAATAGTAATGTAAATATTGTAATTAGGGTTATTGACAAGTATCAATAATATTCATTGTTCCTTGTTATTTTCTCCTATTCTTTAACCTAAATTACCAAAATTTCAACACCCAGGAAATAGGGTTAACGTGGTGGCCAAGATTTGTGAGTGGAATTGTTAAAAGAAGAAGCTAGGAAAATGCGACAAAAAAGAGTAGAAGATAAAATGTGAAAAGAGACAAAAACAATGAGATGCTGTGAAAAAGACAGAAACATAGTTGGTGATTTTTTCATTAACATTAACATTACCAACATGTGTATCACCATTCAAAAGAGGTTCTTTAATAATTCTATCACCTTCTTCACTCTCATTTCTCACAAAATACCCCACATAACAGAAGAACAAACCAACACAGAAAGAAACTACATCAGAAACCATGCATTGACTGACACTACAACAATGTCAACAACAAAGCAATAACATGTGACTGAATGGTTTATAATAATGTGACATACAGGTTATGTTGTGTATAAAGTAGGTTTATAGTTAATATAAAATTATGCAAGGGTAGAATTTAATATATTACATGAAAGAATTGATATACTAAAAGCATATTCTTTGAATGTTGTCATTTTAGGAGTTGTTTGAATCTTCATCTCCATCAATGTGCTTTTCTTGTGTCTCAATGAGACAAGACATTTCACCATGAATGAATTTACTGATGATATAACTCCGAGCTTCTACATGTGCGTGTGACTGTGGTTTCCCATCGAGCTTTCAAACACAACTCACTTTTTACTTGAATCTGCAATAAAAATTTGTTTTAGCAAACATAATGATATATGGAGATGCAAAAAGGAAAAAGAGGTAAAAATATACATATCCAATATAAACTATATATCCTTAATCCTTACTTCATCTTGCAATTTAACATATAATGAGTAGTAATCATCAGATAAAAATGAATATCTTAGTTGGAGATCGTAGAAAATAATAAGTGAATACTGTTGTGTGTTATTCCTCAGCTCAAAGCTGGTTTAAATAGGAAGAGTACAAACATAAAAGGAAATAATAGATAAGCTTAGAATCTCCTAGAAATAACAAACTAGGAAACTAAATATTTTCCAACACCCCCCCTCAAGTTGGTGCATAGATATCTATCATGCCCAACTTGCCGATCAAATGCTCAAAGGTGGGTCTTGCTAAGCTTTTGGTCAAGATATCTGCAGTTTGCTGACTCGAAGTTACAAAAGGTAGACATATGATTCCGGCATCTAACTTCTCTTTTATGAAATGTCGATCGATCTCAATATGCTTGGTTCTGTCATGTTGAACTGGGTTATGAGCTATGCTAATAGCGGCTTTACTGTCAGAGTATAATTTCAATGGAAGCTCAATTTTCATCTTAAGCTCTTCTAGGACTCTGTGGATCCATAATCCTTCACAAATACCTTGAGTCATAGCTCTAAACTCAGCTTCTGCACTACTTCTTGCTACAACTCCTTGTTTTTTGCTCCTCCATGTCACAAGATTACCCCAAACATAGGTACAATATCCGGAGGTTGATCTTCTGTCAGTGACTGAACCTACCCAATCAGCATCGGTAAAGATAGACACATTTCTTTCATTAGTCTTCTTAAAAAATAATCCCTTTCCAGGATTTGCTTTCAAATATCGCAGTATCCTATAGATTGCCTCAAGATGTTCCTCAAAAGGAGAATGCATAAACTGACTTACTACACTAACCGAGAAAGCAATGTCAGGTCTAGTGTGTGACAAATAAATCAGTTTCCCAACCAATCTCTGGTACCTTCCAGTATCAACAGGAACACTACCTTCTTCCCAAAGTTTTGCATTAGGATCCATGGGAGTATCTGCTGGTCGACATCCACTCATTCCTGTTTCTTTCAATAGATCTAGAATGTATTTTTGCTGGGAAACTAGAATACTATCTTTTGATCGAGCAACCTCCATACCAAGAAAATATCTCATGGATCCCAAGTCCTTGATTTTAAAGTCTAATGCTAATTTCTCTTTTACTCTTGCCATTTCAACTATATCATCTCCAGTAAGGACGATATCATCAACATAAACAATTAGGACAGCAATTTTTCCATCTTGGGAGAACTTTGTGAACAAGGTGTGGTCAGCTTGTCCTTGAATGTACCCTTGTTTCTTCATGGAATAAGTGAACTTTTCAAACCAAGCTCTAGGAGACTGCTTTAATCCATACAAAGACTTATTTAGTTTGCATACATTTGATCCAAACTTGTCTTCAAAGCCAGGAGGAATGTCCATATATACTTCTTCTTCTAAATCACCATTGAGAAAAGCATTCTTAACATCCAACTGATGTAGGGACCAATCTAAGTTAGCGGCAAGAGACAAGAGAATTCTGACAGTGTTCAATTTTGCAACAGGAGCAAAAGTCTCTGAGTAGTCTATACCATAAGTTTGAGTAAAACCCTTAGCCACCAATCGAGCCTTGTACCTTTCGATTGACCCATCTGAATTATACTTCACAGTAAACACCCATTTGCATCCAACCGTCTTCTTGCCATCCGGTAGTGTCATAACACTCCAGGTTTTGTTCTTTTCAAGAGCTTTCATCTCCTCAAGTACAGCTTCCCTCCACTTTGGAACTTCTAGAGCAACCTGTACATTTTTTGGAATCTCTACACTAGACAATTTTGAGGTAAAGGCAGAAAAAGACGAAGACAAATTTGAATATGATATAAAATTGGACAATGGGTATTTAGTGCAAGATCTAATAGGTTTTCTAACAGCCACAGGATCATCGATATCGGGATACAAAATACGACTCTCAGAAACAGAGATAGACTTACCTTTTCTTTTTTTAGGAAGTTGATCATCCCCCGGTTCAGATTCATGACAGTGTTGAGATGTGGACTCATCACTTTCTTTGTGATTCTTTCTCACAAAAACCTTTCCTTTCCAAGTCTTGTTTCCTGCTTCAAACCTATTATCTTTATATGACTCATTATTTTGTGGCATTTCAATTAGATCATCATTATCATTGTTTTCAAGATTCTCATTGTTTTCTTCATGAGAAAATGTAAGTTCGGATTCACCAAGCTCACTACTCATAACAGGAGTAGGATTAGATAAAGAATCATGACCATTTTTCGTTGGTGCAGAAGTATAAGTCTTAGAACTTTGTGATACCGGCAAAGATAAATTATTAAAAAAACTCATGTCCTCAGTTTGAAACGAGTTAAAAAAACTCATGTCCTCAGTTTGAGACGAATCTTCATTTAAATTTCCCCCCTGAAGATGCGTGTCAAAAAAAGGTTTGTTTTCAAAGAATGTAACATCCATGGTGACAAACATTTTCTGATTTTTTGGATCAAAATATTTATATCCCTTCTGGGTTGGAGAATACCCAACAAAAACACATTTTATAGCACGCGGTTCAAGTTTGCTAATATTCTTATGTTCATGAACAAATGCAGTGCAACCAAAGATTTTTAAGGTCAAATCGTTTGAAACACGATCATTAGGAAAACATTCTTTGAAAATATGAATTGGAGTTTTAAAATTAAGAACTTTGGAGGGCACTCTGTTAATTAAGTATGCAGCAGTTAAAACTGCTTCACCCCACAAATAATTTGGTACTTTACTTGCGAAAAGTAAAGCTCTAGCCACCTCCAACAAGTGCCTATTTTTTCTTTCTGCAACTCCATTTTGTTGGGGAGTGTTAGGACATGAACTTTGATGCACAATTCCATTTTCACGAAAAAAATCACTCAACATTGTGTTAAAATATTCTTTGCCGTTATCACTTCTAAATACTTGAATATTTGTTTGAAATTGATTTTGCACCATTTTAACAAAATCTTTTACGGCCTGACAAACGTCAGATTTCCCCTTTAACAAGTACACCCAACAAACTCTTGAGTGATCATCTATAAATGTGATAAACCATTTTTTATGAGAAAGTGTACTCGTTCGGTTAGGGCCCCAAACATCACTGTGAATAACAGAAAAAGGTTTTGATGGTTTGTAGGGCTGTAATGGAAAATGAGAACGATGATGTTTTGCAAATTCACATGCTTCACATTTAAACAAAGATAAATCCTTATTACGAAATAACTCAGGAAATAAGTGTTTTAAATAATGAAAACTAGGATGACCTAATCGTGAATGCCATAACATAACATCATCATTATTATTATTCAGAACTAAAAAAGATTCAAAGCATGAACTTATTGGTTTGGAAGGTAGTTGTGATTCAGATTCAATGTCGAAGTAGTAGAGTCCTCCACTCTCCTTAGCACTACCAATCATCTTCCCCGAGTTCAAATCCTGAAAAACACAATGAGTACGAAAAAAATTAGTTTGACAATTTCTATCTTGGGCTAATTTACTGACAGACATGAGACTACAAGATAGATTTGGGACATGAAGAACATCTTTAAGGGTTAGACTTGGAGACAACACAACCGAACCTTTACCCGCAATGGCTGAAAAGGATCCATCCGCAATTTTTATTTTATGGTTACCTGCACATGGACTATAAGAAGAAAACAGAGTAGAATCACCTGTCATGTGATCACTTGCACCCGAATCTACTATCCAAGCACGACAGGGACTGACACTAAAAAGGGCAGAAGTACCTTTGGGGGCAACAGAGCCAGAAAGAGTGTTAGATTCAAGAATTTTGTACAGTCTGTCTAGTTGTTCCATCGTGAATGAAAGCTGAATTGAAGAAGACCGATGCTCTTGATCAGAATTACTGGCTTGGAATGTATGACTCTCACCTCCACCTTTGTTCTTCTGATTTGAAGGTCGCGGAAGACCATGTAATTTCCAACATTGAAAAATAGTATGTCCCAAACGATGACAATATTTGCATTCACAACGATATTTGAAAGTGGATGATCGTCGTCGAGAATAAAAAAACGTCATAATTAATAATCTTAGCCAAGTAGTACCGGAAGTAGCAAAGGAAAATTAAAACCGGTGAACAGTACTCATGAACAGTAACGCATAAACAGTACGCGTGAACAGTACCAGCGAAATGAACATACCGTGTGAACAGTACCACGGTCGAACAGTACACGTGAACAGTACCAGCGAATGAACAGTGCCGCACACAAAATCAGTTGTCGTGGTCAGATCGTAAACACGACGGCGACTAGGGTTTTGCGGAAGCGAGACCCCCAAAATCGGGAGCTCTGATACCATGTAGAAAATAATAAGTGAATACTGTTGTGTGTTATTCCTCAGCTCAAGGCTGGTTTAAATAGGAAGAGTACAAACATAAAAGAAATAATAGATAAGCTTAGAATCTCCTAGAAATAACAAACTAGGAAACTAAATATTTTCCAACAGAGATTATCAAGAATCAATGTCCAAGACAGACAGTATGCTGGTGTAGGACATTATGATCGAGAGCATGAGTCCATCCTTCGATGGAGGAGAAGAAGCTCCGTTATCATTCAACAATTGCTCCAAGACATAAGAGCTGGACTGACATCTGAACCACAAGAGAATACTTATAATTCAAGGTTCCTATGATTCAAACTGGGAACAAAGTGATGATCATACTGTGAAGAATCTATTATATTCTCCGGGTGACTATTTTGTAGGGCCTGGTTTGGATCTATTGTTGCACAGAAGAAAGCCGTTGAAGCTCTACCTACTGTGAAGATCAATGAGAATTTGCAATGTTCCGTCTGTTTGGATGATTTTGAAGTTGGTTCTGAAGCTAACGAGATGCAATGTAAACATAGGTTTCATAATGCTTGTATCCTGCCCTGGCTGGAGCTTCATAGTTCTTGTCCAGTTTGCAGGTCTCAATTGCGAGTGGATGAACCTAAGCAAGATTCTGATGTGTCAAGGAATCGCAGAAATCAAAAGGAGGATGAAAATATCGGACATGCCGATGCTAAAGGAGGTAGTGAAGGGAGAAGTCCAAGTGGGGGTAGAAGATTCACGTTTCCATGGTCTTTCAATGGATTATTTTCTTCATCATCTTCTAGTTCCAGTTCAAATGGAAATGGTACTCAATCAGAAAGAAACGGAGTATTCTTGCATATCCATTGTATAATTTGTGTGCTGCTTTTGCTTTTGTACAGAGAGACAATGTTGACATTATTGTACATAGCAACACCTCCCAGTAGGTGTACTACTGACAGACAGTATTTAAAGACTTAGTATATCAATATATCAAATGATTAAAAAGTCTAAGCATTTCCAAGACACTAATTAATCAATTTTTATTTCTATGTTTTTAGTTAATGATCAATTTATCTTAACATTTCCAGTTTTGAAACTTCATTTTCTTACCATGTAATAAACTTTGAAAATGCGCCCAGTGATGGTCTGGTCTTCTTTCTTACAGACCTAGCACACGTCACGATTCCCGACAACTCACGTGAGGACTTCTCGGAGCAGCTGATGCAAAGAATGCTTTCAATAGATTTGTTGGTGTAGAGTTTGACACTTATGCCAATCCCTGGGATACCAACTATGCACATATTGGAACTAATCTCAAAAATCATTATACTCGGCCAAAATAATGAAATGGAAATGGGTCTATGGGATTATGACATTGCTGAAAGTAAAAATAACATATACTCTAGTACCTTGACTGTTGTCATAGATGATGATGGTCACATTTCCACACTTCCTCAAATGCTTGATTTGAAATGTTGCTACCAGAGATGGCTGTGGTTAGTATAGATCTGGAGACAGATGCCAACACTTTGCCATCCATTGGAAGTAGTGCCAGATTCATGAATTATATAACCACATCTAACTTGAGTGCCAACATAAAAAATAATTTAACTTGCACTTCATACTGTTAAAATTATATAATGAGAACCAAAAAAGTATTTCTGCCATTGATAAGACAAGCCTGAATTGAATTATTCATTGAATTTAGTGATAGGAATTCAACAAAGCAAAAAAAAGTATTCCTGCTACTGCAAAGACAACTGTTTCCATAAAAAACACTTCATTAGGAATGAAAAAAACAAGATAAATGGTAATCTATAAACGATTTATTTCAGAGAAAATTTCGAATGTAATTGGAGTGTCCCTCTACTGTTAAAGACAGGGCATGTTAATTAGAAGCACAAAAGCACTCAATTTGCTCAATGCAGCAGGCGAACAGAGACGACCACAGGCAAGTTTGAGCAAACCATCGGCGACGAGACGCGAATTGGGAAGCAGACGTGCATGGTGAAGACTGAATAAAGATGCAATGCAAACACATAGCGGCTAGGGAACACCGTATCGCTCAGCTGATATTCAATTCAATGAATCTATATACAAAATACTACAACTACTAGTTTATCATCAGACCTTTTTTTGACAGGCACACGAATTTATTATCAGTCTTTAATAATATTTGCATTACCAAAATTTTCTAACCCCTACGACACTCCTACTTGATTTTGACTGAACTAATGGTGTACATAATTATCTAAACTAATAATTTTCTCTGTCTCTTTCTCAGTCAAAGTTGTAATCAGAAACACTATGTCACGACCCAATCTCAGATCATGACCAGCACACAGGCTAACACTAACTAACCCTATATTTAGCCTGGCAAGCCTAATACAATATAACTATACCTATCTAGATTATATAGAGTTACTGAAATTATAACTCGGCAGGGAGGATCCCTGGTCCTACGTATCCCTAAACGATTAGGGAATCAGAGCCACGTAGTTCTCTAAGTGTTGGTTAACTATCAATAAAGTATATAAAAGAAAAAGAAAGAACTATCTCTTTTCATTTTGTAAACATAGACCACATTATCTCTTCGTTGTGGTGAACGGATACCTATACCACATTATCTCTTCGTTGTGGCAAACGGATATCTATACCAATAATTCCAAAACAGTCCCAAAACTATTCCAATATCAAATAACATGGAATTTCAAATAGATTATAATTAAATCAAAACAAGTATATGAAGCTAACATACTCTAATTTCTGCTTTAAGTCTCTAATCATAACTTGTCATAAGTTGGGGTAGAATTTCTTAACATTCTAACACATGCAACTTCTAATACTTAGATATACTCTAAAACTGTAAATTTGTATCAACATCAAAGCTAATAAGAGCTGACCTTATTAATCTGAAAAGTGATGATTGATGGGTGATTGAAAATAGTGACGAAATGGGAAAAATCTCTAAGACTTTTGAGTTCTAACTTGCTTCTCTTTTTAACAGCCCAAACTTGTAGTGATAACCTTAATCCTCTTCAACTTATGTGTTTCAGATTATCAACTTATGGTCTAATAACCCAAGAAAATTATACTAAGAAGTTGTGAGGTTACAAATTGGTCTATATGATCAATATCACAACTAAAATTAATATCTTCCTTCTTATGATTGAGTTTCCTCCTTCAACTCTTCAAGAGCTTATAAATAGCAATACTTGTTTCATTCTTTTCAGGAGTTAATCATCTTGAATAACTATAACAGGACATACCAACCAAGCCTACATATACTCAATTTAAATGTACTCCTAAACCAAGGAGTCTTAAATTTCAAGCCTATTAATATCCTTATCAAGGTCTAAAGTTCAACCGACAAAAATATCAATAGCCTAGAAGCTACTTATGAATTCAAAAGGTAGAATTTGTCAATTATAACAAGGTCTTGATTGTGAGAATGCCCAGGTTCGTAACCGTGATCTCAACTTTATAAAGTATCCCCTGCCTCAACTACATATTAACTCAAAACCTTCCTAAACGACACCAATATATATAAGCCTAATTTCATTAAGAAAACAACCAATTTAGCTCCAAGGCTACCTTTCATAATATGTATATTCTTCATATAATCATAGGTTTTTTTTTTTTTAATTTAAAGTGTCAATTCTCGTTTTCCAAGAGAAACATCTTAACGGTTGAATTGTAATTCATCGATCAATCTAACATATAAATTCGTATACAGAGGTAGTATTGATTCTCACCAACCTATTGTAAAATAAGCCAAAACAAGTTTTAGTTGCATTGAAGTTTCTGTTTAGATATTACTTCAAGTAAATAGAGCATGATGACTTTACATACACACATTTTTAGAAACTTCAAATATTATATTATATACATATCAGTTCTTTCAAACACAGGGTGCTAGCTTTTTATTGATAGAATTATAAATATATTGTTCATATCAAACATGATTCATTGTTGTGTCTAAAGCTCAATTTCACCAAAAGTGATAACAGACTAGTATAATGAGCCACAAGATAAGCTTGTGATCTTTGATTTATTGCAAAAATAATGTATTATACCTCCTTGGAAGATCAATATGGAAATCAGGATAAACACACACCACCTAGGTTTAACTCATGCATGCATAACAACTACCCCTCTTCTAGTTTGCAAGCAATCTAAAATACTTCAGTTTTGGGGTTACGAACTGATATTGTTTGTCAAAGACTCAATATAGAGTTTTCAGGTCATTCTAATATTATGCTACACAATGAATTAAATGGAGGTAAATCGTGAAAAGTTTCTTTTATCATGCCAATACTTTACTGACTTTACTCTAGTAGTTAAACTAACCTAAAGTATCAAATAGTCTCCTTAATCCTTATTTGTATTCTACATATTTCAACATGCTTATCAATTTCTATTAACCATTTTTATTTTATTTTACCACACACTAGGTTTATATTATACCCTTAGACCACATATAGTATCACAATAATTCTTTTCTCCTAAATTAAAGGAACTAAAAATATAGAAATATCATAGGATATCCATTCAATCATAACCATAACTTATCTTTTCAATAGCATAGCAGTAACTAAGACAAAGCAAAAAGAAGGAATTCTACAACATATCTTTTTTTTTTTAAACTCACACAAACAACTATCAAAAATCATTTGGCTCTGCAACCGCCCTCTGATACCAACTTTGTCACGACCCAATCTCAGATCATGACCGACACATAGGCTAACACTAACTAACCCTATATTTAGCCTGGCAAGCCTAATACAATATAACTATACCTATCTAGATTATATAGAGTTACTGAAATTATAGCTCGGCAGGGAGGATCCCTAGTCCTACGTATCCCTAAACGATTAGGGAATCAGAGCCACGTAGTTCTCTAAGTGTTGGTTAACTATCAATAAAGTATATAAAAGAAAAAGAAAGAACTATCTCTTTTCATTTTGTACACATAGACCACATTATCTCTTCGTTGTGGCGAACGGATATACCACATTATCTCTTCGTTGTGGCGAACAGATATCTATACCCTATTATCTCTTCGTTGTGGCGAACGGATATACCACATTATCTCTTCGTTGTTGCGAATGGATATACCACATTATCTCTTCGTTGTGGCGAACGGATATCTATACCCTATTATCTCTTCGTTGTGGCGAACGGATATACCACATTATCTCTTCGTTGTGGCGAACGGATATCTATACCCTATTATCTCTTCGTTGTGGCGAACGGATATACCACATTATCTCTTCGTTGTTGCGAATGGATATACCACATTATCTCTTTGTTGTGGCGAACGGCTATACCACATTATCTCTTCGTTGTGGCGAACGGCTATACCACATTATCTCTTCGTTGTGGTGAACGGATACCTATACCACATTATCTCTTCATTGTGGCAAACGGATATATCTATAGTATACCAATAATTCCAAAACAGTCCCAAAACTATTCCAATATCAAATAACATGGAATTTCAAATAGATTATAATTAAATCAAAACAAGTATATGAATCTAACATACTCTAATTTCTGCTTTAAGTCTCTAATCATAACTTGTCATAAGTTGGGGTAGAATTTCTTAACATTCTAACACATGCAACTTCTAATACTTAGATATACTCTAAAACTGTACTCACTTGCAACAACTAAATGATAATAATTACCATTGCTTACATATTATATACCATAAGGTTGGTTTGGTGGCTGGGATGAGGTAGTTAAGGAGTAGAGTGATAAGGAGGTCGAGACTCGAGAGTTTGATCATCACCCGGAACATAATACTAACAATTACTAGTATTTCACCATCCTTTATGTGTCGTGGAATGCTTGTATGGTATCCCTCTCAAGCCTCACTCAATGTTATCAAATGACAGTTGTATCAGCAAATATAGCACAATAGCCTTATTAGCATAGCACAATTTTTTAAAACCGCTACCGTACTGCTATAGTATTGCTACGTAGCCAAAATTTAACAAACCGCTATTTTCCGGGATCGACATCACTGCTCCCATCTTTATAGAATGTCATTCTATGTGCACTTCATTGGTTTTAGCTCAATCTATCTTTTTATATTAACCACATACAGTAAGTTTTTTTTTAACAAGCGATGGAGGGAGTATGTTATTATAGGTTTTGAAGGAATTTCAATTATATTTCCCTTGAATATAAATGTGCAAATTCATTGTAAAACAGTATTAATGCAATTATTCACATTATTTGAGTAACTATACCATGATGCAATTATGCACATTCAAACTAACATGATTGTTTCATTTTGTAATTCTTCCCTCTAGTAATTTCCTTCAGCCTTGAAAAAAAGGTGAAGTTGGACATTCAAAGCCTTATTCTTATATATTACATTTTCGGATTTTCCTATCAAACATGCTTAATGGAAGGAGAACTACAAACCCTATTGAAAAGATACTGCCCCCAAAATTTTCGTCTTCATCAAAAAGCTTTTATCTTGGACGGAAGACTTCAATCAGTGATCAACAGATTTCTCAAAATTGGAGCTGGACCTCATGGTATACTCTGCAACAAGCTTAGCAAAAGATGATGACTTATCATCTAGTAATGTGGTTGGGGAGTCATACTCCTCAATAAGTCCTACCATAAAAATACACAACATCAGAAAACGAAACACCAAGGCACAAAAGATATTGAAAATTTAAGGAAAAATAACAGTTTTCTTCCAAACCTTGACTAAGAAGTAGAACCATATCACTGTCAAGAACAGAAGTTATTCGATGCGCAATGGTAATAACTGTAGAGTCAGTGAAATGCTGCCTAAGAGTTTGTTGAATCAAATTATCTGTAGCTGTATCAACTGATGCAGTGGCTTCATCAAGCACCAAAATCTTGCTCTTCTTAAGTAGTACCCTACCAAGGCATACCAACTGCCTCTGACCCATGCTCCAATTCTCACCATTCTCGCTAACTACAAAAGCACCAACTTCCACATTAGCAATAAGTTCACGAGTAGAAATACTATATTCTCCTTCTGGACTTAAATATAAGTAAAATGGTATACCAGTTGGTCTAAATTGGACCGAATTCATCTACCTTTTTGCTTATTTACCTTTGAAGGGAGTATTTATGTTCAACAAAATTAGAAGACAAACCTGGAGAATCGAGCTTTCCTTCTTTCTTTCTAACTTCATCTCCCAGTTGACACTTATCCAAGGCCTATTTTAAGGAATGTAAATCAGAATTTGAAGAGAAATTACAAGGATAATATATTTTTGATAGAACCAAGTGTCACTGTTTTTGCATTTTGTATCAACAACTAAAAAAAACCAACTCACCTCCCATATTTGTTCATCATTGTACTCTTCCAGAGGGTCAAGATTACTTCTCACAGTCCCCTCAAACATTGTTGGATCCTGTGGAATAATGCTTAGTCTAGACCTCAAATCATGCAGTCCAATGGTAGAGATGTTGATGTTGTCGATGATAACTTCCCCAGCAGTAGGTTCAACGAGTCGGAAAAGTGTTTGTATAAGAGTTGATTTGCCGCTACCTGTTCTACCAACAATGCCAGTTTTCAGTCCTCCACGAAACGTACATGTTAGGCCACGCAACACGAGCGGCAGATGTGGAGCATATCGAACCTTTATCATGTACAACAAATCATTACAAATGGTTAAATGGAGCACAAACATCATATAAAAACAATTATGCTACAAAGTATGTTGTACCCAAAGCACATCTTTTCTATTCAGAAGTCAATTGACCACAAAGTGAAATAAACAAAACAAAAAACATAATTAAAAGGCAGCAACAAGAAGCAAATGACCCTCTACCTGCAAGTTTCTTATATCAACCTCGCCATATGCGGGCCAAGAAGGATCTGGCCTTTTTTCTTCTTCTGAAACAAGCGGAGGCTCGCTAGGAATGGTTGTATACTGAAGCATCCTTTCCACAGATATAATTTTGTTCTCTAAATTACAAAGATTCCATATTACCCAAGCTTGTATCATGTTTAAATTTAGACCATAGGTAACAACTAGACCAGCAATGCCTTCAAAAATCAGAAAAATGACACAAGGGAAACAATTAAGCTCAACTCCTCATTACATAAAAAGAGTAAATTTTTATTGATATATCATCCCAGATTTGAGTTAGGCACCTGGATTTATGATTCCGGCTGGAATTGATATCAAGAATATCAAGGAAAAGGCAAATGTGAAAGAAGACAACATATCTAAACGAAAGCATAACCATTCCATAGCAGCTGCGATATTGAACTTTGGCCGAGAATACCCATCAGTCAGTTTCATATTTGTTTCATGGAATCTTGACTGTTGATCAAAGCTTCTAATGGTTGAAGTACCAGATATTGTTTCGGCAAAGTGTTGAATGATTGGGGCTTTGCATACTCCACATAAACGTGATAGTTCACGGGCTGATGGTAAATAATATCGCTGTCGATTACAAGTTCAAAAGTTGTTAAGGGTTACCATATAATATTATAATGGAGTCAAATTTGCAAAATAAAAAAATGTGCCAACTTATTATCAAAGCCTAGACATGGTTGATGGAACAAATAATACCTGATACCAAATGCTAATTGCTATCACGGGTACAAACACGATGAAAACTTGCCATGCCACCTGAGACATCACTATTATAATTCCTAGAAGCTGGATCAAGGAGAAGGCAAATGAGCCAATTTGATAAGGAATGTCAGTATCCACTGCACTTTGGTCGGTTGAAGCCTGAAAAAAACAAAGAGGAAGACAGCGGTTAAAAAAAGCGACAAAGTATTCTATAGCTATATATAATTACAGTGATTGAAAACAACTGCCATACCCTATTAAGGATTCGTCCACTTGGAGTAGAATCAAAAAATGACATAGGGGCGCGAAAAACGCACAAGTGCATTTTATTGAAGAGTATAGTGGCTGTCTTATAACCGACTGTAACAAGTATCAATGCTCTAACAAGAATGCATAAAGAACTTCCAATGGCCAAACCAACATAGACTTCAATTAGAGTTGTTCCTTCAACCGGTGCCTCCACGTCGGCTGAGATGGGAGTTGCCCAAGCCATCCAATAGTTGCTTCCAATTTGAAGAGCTTGAAAAAGAATCTGAGCCAATAATATGAACGGTACAAGAGCTCCTCCATATGCAGTTGTGATATATTTCCAATAGACTGAAAATCCGACTTTACCTTTCTCCCTTTCTTCTTCTTGAACAAGTTGGCCTTTTGGTTCTCCTTTATCACCATTTTGCTCATCTTTGTTTAACTCTTCATGATTGCCGGCGATATTTACAGCTTTTTCTAAGGTACTTATTTCATTAGATGTTTTCCCTCCATCCATTGATTCGAGTGTAGACATAGCTTCTCTGTGTGCGCCGATGAGTTCCATAAAATCGGTCCCAATGTTGAGCAGATCGGCATACTTTCCACTTTGAGTAATTTTTCCATCTTTCATGACCTATAACAAGGGCCATAAAAGAGGTTAAAAGAAAACCGATCCATCATTTTAAATTAAGAACAATAGAATCATGATAAATACTCACCAATATAAGGTCAGCAGTAGGTAAGAACTCCACTTGATGAGTAACATAAACAACTGTTTTTGAACTTAAAACGCCAAACAAACATTCCTGCCACAGAATTAAAACAAACAATTTCACAAGTGTCATGCTGTTTGGAATGGTATAACTACATTTCAAAAGAGTTAAACTAAGAATTATTAGTAGGTTATCAAATCGAGATTCAAGTCATGAATCAGAAGACATTCTTTCCCCAATTGTGAATCAAGTCTTATTATGAATCGTAAGATACATTACCAATAAAAATGTTATTAAGTGACATAACAAAATTATAAGTTGATACATCATATATGAACCTCAAAATAATTCAAGTCATATATCAAATTATAAAAGAAAAATGGTGGGTTATACAAAGTTGATTAAGAAAAGGTGGTTAGCTACACTAAGTTTAGATAGTGATTCAATAAATGAATCGGGATTCATCGTAGCGAATCAGCATATAAAATGAGATTCATGTTCAAATAGATAGACACTAGAAATTCACATCAAATGAGTTCAATTAAGTATTGAATTAAGATATGACTTGCATGTATTGTAAGATTCTGATAATTAATTTTTAGTATGCACAAAAAGTAAAATTATCAAGTTAATAATACACTACATGATAAACAAAACACAGAAAGTGAGTTACCTTGAAAAGGTGAGATCCTGTATGAGCATCCACAGCACTAAAAGGATCATCAAATAGATAGATATCAGCATCTTGGTAAAGAGCGCGAGCAATTTGTATTCGTTGTTTCTGTCCACCACTCAAATTTATCCCACGTTCGCCTATAATCGTCTGATCACCAAATGACAAGATTTCCAGATCCTTCTTTAAGGAACATGCTTCAAGTACCTTCTCATACCTTTCCCTAACCATGTGTTCACCAAACAATATATTATCCTCTAACTTGCCACTTTGAATCCATGGTGATTGAGCAACATAAGCCTTTGTTCCACAAACCTTAAGGACACCAGATATCTTTGGTACTTCTCCCAATACACAAGAAAGTAAAGTAGACTTGCCTGATCCAACTGTACCACAAACAGCAACCTTCATGCCTTGAAAAACTCTGAGATTTATGTTCTGCAAAGTGGGATTAGGTGAAGATAAATCCCAAGAAAAATTCCCATCAACCACATCAATCGCAGTATCAGAACTTCCCGGAGGAAGCTTTTCAACAACATCCGATTGCAAGTCATCGAGACGAAGGAACGAAGAGATCCTATCGAGAGAAACTTTAGTCTGTGCTATCATTGAAATAAAATCTGGAAGATTATAAATAGGCTCTTGAAGAATCCTGATTGTTGCAAGTGCTGACAGAATCTTCCCCGATTCAAGTGGGATCCCTATAAGCATACAAGTACCAAAAGTAACCACTGATACCAATGTAGGTGCACCCCAAAAGACAAATGTAGTCAAGGCTGAAGTATAAAGAAACTTTCTCAACCACCCTTGTTCGGCATCCCTAAGCTCAGTTATTTTAGATAGAAACTTCATTTCCCATCCTTGTAGTTTGAGAATCCTCATGTTCCTTAAAATTTCAGATGTTGTCTTCATTCTTGTATCCTTTGACTCCATCAACTTATTTTGAAACTTCTCTTGCAATGATCCCAAGGGAACATTTGCCAGCATAATAATGATAGTAGTAACAAAAGCAGCAACGGAAGCAAGCCCCAAATTTTTATATAAAATGATCAACGCCAATGTAACTTGCAAAACTACTAACCACAAATCATGTATGTACCAACTGAAAACACCGACTCTTTCAGCATCAACGGTCATGAAATTGATTATTTCTCCAGAAGTGTGGCATTGTCTTGATTGACAGGAAAGTGTTAAGGCTTTGTTATATATCATAGTGACAAGCAGTGCTCGGAATCGAAGTCCGATTTGCTGCAACCTAAAGAACCAATGCCTCTGTGTTAGGCATTCTACAATCTTTGCAATGAAAAATGCAGAAACCAACACATAGCCTTGATTCTCATATAGCCTTCTTCCATCAAGATATTGAACAAAAGAATCAATAAGATACGGACCAACATAAGAAGCTAAAGTGTTTAACAATGCAAGAAAAGCAGTGATAAGAATCTCTTTCCACGCAGAGATTAACAATGACTTAACCAACTTAAGTGTGGTTACTCTATTGACTGCACCACAATCAGCTTCAAGTTTGTTTCTAAAAGTTGGAAAAGCTCCAACTACACTATCTCCACTATCTAGCTGAGGAATATCCTCAAGGTCTAAGGTTTTCTTATTGCCAAATGCTATAAGGGGTCCCACCCAAGTGAAAGTGAGAAGGCTCAAAATTCCAGCATTTGAAAAAGGAGTAACAGTGTCACTCCCTTTAGTCTCTTTTAACCCCAAGGGATTAACATTACCATTACCAACATGTGTATCACCATTCAAAAGAGGTTCTTGAATAGTTCTATCACCTTCTTCACTCTCATTTCTCACAAAATACCCCACATAACAGAAGACCAAACCAACACAAAAAGACACTACATCAGAAACCATGGATTGGGCAGTTAACTCAATGTGATTTTCATAAAAAACAACAATGTCAACCACAAAACAATAACATGCAACAATGAGATAGAAGACACACCAAGCTCTAAAGAAGAATGGAAACCTTGTTTTTCTTTGACCTGAACTGAAGAAAAACAAGAACCCTTTGTGGAAACAAACGCAAATAACAAACCAAGAAACTGTTTTTAAACCTAAATCAAAAAGGGTAACAACTTTTTCATCTGACCAACCATTAGTATACCCGTAAAAATAATTAAACAAAAACAGAACAAAATTTAAGAAAGAAAAACCAATAGAACAAAACTTTGTCACTTTAAACAAAGTACTATTAAGTTTCTCCTCCTTAGACTCATTCACAACACAAGTTTTGATTTTTCTCCAAACCCATGAAACTAAAACAGCCACAAGCAACACTACATGAAGTAAACTAGATAACCCATGAAGGAAAATGGGTTTAACAAGAAAATCAGTTCCATTGTTCATGAGTGAAGTTGAAACAAAACCCAACTCCAACATAGTTAAATTAAACTGTTCTATGAAATAGAAAAATTAAAAATTGGATTTTTATTGTGGAAGTTTGTTATTGAGATTCTATGAAGAAAATGGTTTAGTGATATTATGAAAGATGAAATTTTTGAGGTTATATATAAAAGTGGTTGCCAAAAAGTTGTGAGCACTGAATAGTGATTAAGTCAAAAAGTTGAGAGAGAGAAAGATGATTAAGTCAATATAAAAACAAAAAATATGATTCCTTGGGAATAGGGTTAACGTGGTGGCCAAGATTTGTGGACTGGTTTGTTAAAGAGAAAATGTGAAAAGAGACAAAAACAATGAGATAGGATAGATTGGGAGTGTACTGTAATGTGAAAAGGTCAGAAACATAGTTTGTGATGTTTTCATTAAATGAAGAGACAAAAATGGAAAATTTAATTGAAATGGTTTTAATATGTGAGATACTCCTATGATTACAATCGAATCAAGGAGTAGTGATTTGAGTTTGAATGAAACGGGGTTACAGCACACAAACTAAGAGAAGATACTTGCTTCAATCTAGATATTCCGTTAGTATTCAATACAGTATTCAATTTTTTAAACAATTTTTTTTTGTTGAGAAAAACAACAAAATTATTGTAATTTTTAATTTGTGTATTTAATTCAATTTTTAATAAATTAATTGTATAAATTTTAAGAAGTCTGTAACTCAAATGATAGATATCAGAGACATTATTCGAGTGGTCGGAGTTCGAACCCCGAATTTCACATTTCTTCACATTTAAATGTGTGAGTAGGGTTGGTAGTCGTTAGCTTCGTTGCCGCTTGTTTTAACCTTCACGCTACTTTTGTGTCGGAAGTTTGTTTTCATTCAAGTTCCCCGTCGTTGGGCCTTTTGGTTTCACAATGGAAAGCTCGTGTTCTGCTCAAGTCCATTTATCACCGCAACATTCCGCAACATTCTGTGAGTGGGTGTCTTGGTTAGTTTTTGTTGGTGTTGCGCTCTTGAATATTTAGGATTCGCATGCGCTCTTGGTTCATTTAAAAGGATAAATTCTTTCAATATTTTAATTTTTTGTGCAACTATTTATTTTTGGATTTTTAATTTTCGAAATAGCACTTTTGATAACAATATTTATAAACTTGTGATTTTGACTCTATGACTAAGTTGTCGCACATGTGGCAAGTGACTCACATATCACGTCGTGTTGACGTGTGCTGACGTGATATGTGAGTCACTTGTCACATGTGTATTGACTTAGTCAAAATCAGTATATGAAAAATTGAACTCATATAGTATATGAAATTTTTATTCAAAATATTGGAAAATAATTTTGCACCCACATTGATTAAACGTTTTCTATTCCATCAAATTATATAAGGGTATATTAAAATTAAAAATATAACATCGCAGTTGGTTTTCTATTGCATGCTCATCAAACAAATAGTTATTGTACTACATTATCTCATTCATATATCGTTAGAAATAATATAAAACCATAATATGTTTAAATTCTACTTTTTTAATTAGAAAGTGAGAAGAGTGGAAATCAAACTTTAGACCACTTAGTTATAGAGACTCTGATATCATGTCAAATAACCAATTATCCCAAAAATTTAAGTTGTTAGGATAGAGCTCCATCAATGATTTTATATTATTTCTAATATATATATATATATAAAACTCATTTTTTTGTTGATAATTTATATAACTAAATTTAAGTTAGGTAACAAAAATCAATAAATTTATTTTTATGCATGCGGTTGTTATTTTTCTTCCTTAAACTATAATGACATACACCCATCAAGGAAAAATACAAACGCAAAATTAAACATCATGGATGGAAGAACTTCCACGTTGTACAAAAATGCTTCTCCTCCATATAAAAATAGTAACGAAATTGGCACAATGCACTTTTTTCAACCATGCACTAGCTGCACAATATGGGATCATATATGTGTCATGTCACTACAAGAAAATACTCATTTACCGACGAAATTTACTGGCGGTTTTGGCCCTCAGTAGCTTACTGGCGGCCTAAGCCCCCAATAATTAATCAAAACCGCCACAAACTTATCAAATAATATTTAATTACGAAAATTTGAATTTATTGGCGGTCCTGGCCGTCAGTAATTGTCTTGGACATTACCGGCGGTCCAGGCCGCCACTAACTAACCAAGAATATTAAAAAAAAAAAAATGGCGCCTCATACCTTATTGGCGGCCTAGGCCGCTACAAAGTGTTGGTAATTTAAAAAAGTAGTCGTTGGAGGACTTAGTGGCGGTTTTGACCGCCGGTAATATTCTTGAAACACGCCCAGACATTAATGGCGGCCTGGGCCGCCGCAAAGTGGTTGGAAATTGAAAAAAAATATAACCGTTGGGGCTTAGTGGCGGCTTTGACCGCCAATAAGCTCCAAGAACAGATTTCCACGAATTTTATCCCCCTCTATATATATCTTCCTTCACTTCACAACTCTCATTTCCTACAATCACTACAAAAAAGCTGGAAAGCGGCGACCACTGAAAAAAAGCATTAGCGTCGGTTTAAACCGTCGCTAATTGACATATGCGGCGGTTTGACAAGTGACGCAACAAGCAGCGTCGCTAGGGTATACAGCGGCGGTTCACGTAAACCGTTGGAATAACCGCCGCATGGACATTAGCGTCGGTTGTATTGATTATGCGACGGTTCTAACCGTCGCTGTTTGTAATTATTTTTCAAGTGTTTTTTGAAATTTTAGCGTCGGTTTGAACCGCCGCAATTTGCTTTTTTTTTAAAAAAAACTTTTTTTTTTTGGTTTCCCACAAAAAAAATTAAATGCTTTTTTTTTTCCCCCAATTTTTTTTAAATGGTGTATTTTTAACACTCTTGATTCCCATTAATATATATATATATAACAAAATCTAAAACACAACATCCTCACATTATTTTACTAAACATATAGTAATTGATTCTCACAATTCATATAGAAAATGATACTCACAACAAGTTTACATCAAAATTATTTTGAGTTAACACACTAAACATAAAACTATTACATTAAAAAGTGTAGCAAAACAAACAAGCTGCTTATAAGCTCTTAGACAACAAAGAAAATCAACTATATAGATCATCTAATTTCACACTTGAATTACTGTTGGTATACCTTGAGATCCAATTCTATAAAAAAACAGCCCCCGATTCCAAAGCAAGCTTTGATGCAACCAGGAATAGCAACAATGAGAACTTGTCATGTGACTGAAACCATTATACAAATCATCACCAAAATTTCAATTGCTACACATGCTACAAAGGTGATGGAATAAGGTATATCAAAGTCCAAATTACTTAAATCTGAAGAAGCCTGCACAAGGGAGAAGAAAACGTTGGCCTAAAAAAGAAGGGTTATCAAATAGTAATGACTAATGAATGACCAAAAAGAAAATTTATAGATTTTTTTTTCCTTCATTCAGAATGAATAAATCTTACTCTAGTTAAAATTCTTCCGACAGGAGTTGAATCAAAGAAAACCATTGGAGCATTGAAGATAGCTGTAGTGAAGCTTGAGAAGAAAGCAATAAAAGCTTTTAATCCCAAAAGTGCGGTCAAGTAAGGTTTTACATAAACAAAAGCAACAGCAGCAAAAGAAATTAATGCATAAACTCCAACCAAGGTGGCATTAGTTAATTTTGGAAAGGATATATGAGAGCGAAGATTTATACTCAAGGGAGGAAAGTAATTTATGACTAAATAAAAGAAATTCAAATACTGAGCTAATAGCGGTACCTCATAAACATGATGCTACACTTCCATTAGCCATCAACGGATACACAAGCAAACGTTCGGTAATGTCATGCAAAAACCACAAAGCCGAAGCAAATTACAATGCATAGCCTTACGCGAACGGAGTACTAATGTTGATTGACTGTTGTACAACTTCTAGTATATATATATATTTGAAATGATGCAATGGTTAATTTTAAATTGACTGTCGGATTAGTCTTAGGATCATTTAATCTTTTAATTATAATAAAAGTTTTTGTACAAGGATCGATGATATATAGACAACATTAGTGTCTGATGTATTAGTACATTAGTGTGTGTATAAATAAACAAGTATTATGTTGAATTGGTTACATCTTTGATAGACCGAGAGCGAGTTGATCAAAACATGTAACAGAAAAAATGCTGATATGATGAGAAAAAATAAAATTTCATCTGATTCAAGGGTGGAAAAAATGCTGTATTAGTTGGCCTAAAAATAAAATTTCATCTTAACTAAAGGCCAAACTCCACTGGTATAATGAGAAAGCGCAGGTGGTAACTGTTCACCTGCCGATATGATGAGAAAGCGGTGGCGGTTCACTACTAAGTGCCTCAACTTGCTTGTCGCTATTTGCATATTTTCTTATAGCGTGTATAGAAGACAGAACTCGGTTACTACTTACAACTAGTACAGATAGATAAACATGTCAGAGTATTTATGCACCGGAAAAACAAACTTTTATAGACTAACCTGCCACCATATATCTTGCCCTTCCGTCCATTTAGTATCTTCCCTCTTCAATGCAGATGTGTTATCGTAAGTTATGCATACATCTGCTTAGACATGCAAAAAGTGCAAAGGACAAGGTCAAATAAGATAATAAAGTAACATGAGGAAATACTCATTTTATTCATAGAAAAATCATCGACTTATCTTCCTAGTAGCAGGCTAAAGTTTACTCACTGTTATTGATCATGAGCTATGAAAAGGTGCATGATATTAGCTATCGCGATCTCTCGATATTGTGTGTGTGTATGCATCCACTCATATTTGAATTTTAATACATGATACCGGACAACACAATCAATTGAAGACAAGAGATTATAGTGCTGGACATTAAACAAATCAATGACATTCTCACCTATAGAGACCCTGTTTTGAGTTGAATCATTGATGGCAGTATCGACTATGTCTTAAATCATTGATGGTAGTACCTGAAGAAAACCCGACAAATACAACCTATACAAATCAAAAAGCTAACAATATTAACTCAAATGGCAAGTGAAACAAATCAAACAATCTGATAACTTTGAAAACATGACTAAACAAGAAATAACTACAAAACGACAATATTATTTTGTGTTATACCGAATGAACAGCACCAATGCGAGCACAAGAAAGCATTGTGATAGGAAGTTCCATTAGCATCGACAAATAAATAATCACAACATCTCCCTTTTTCACACCAATATCTTTTAGGTAGTTTGCAACCTGAAATTAAAAATATATACATTTCAATCAATCTGTCAATTGCCATTAACATTTTTCCATCTATAAACAAAACATTCTAGCGCCCTAATTTGAGAAATTTCAGAACTCATAAGCAACCTGGTAGCTCAACTGGTTTGAGCTACATGTAAAACAAGTTGAAAGACTTAAAGGACGATTCAAACCCCGGTAAAGTATTAACAACTAACACGCTAACATTTGCCTATAAAAAAAATATAGATACCTGACAAACTTGATGGAGAAGCTGAGTGTATTTTAAAGAAGCAACCTTGAGTCGTAAAAAGAATAAAAAGGGAACATTAATCCATTACTCGTTTGAAATTGCTTCAACCATCAACATCAATAAACCAAATTCAAAACTACAATATAAATCAACTATAGTCTTGGACACAAATATTTGCAAAGTTATAGATGTCAAAGTCAAATACCAAATTTAGAAAATAAACTCTCCCAATACTCTTACTGTTCCAATGAAAACCACCATGGATGAGTGTTAATAACTCTGCTAATGGAGTATATTACACAAATACAACCAAATAGAAGAACCTGACTTAACCAAGTTTAATAATTAGAACATGTAATAATCTTAAATGATTGTAAAGTGAAGATATCTTCAACCAGAAAAGTACATAAAGCAAGTTGGTGAATACTCAATAAAAAATACCTTTTAATTAAAGGTATAACTTCAAACATAAATATACATGAAACCATGCTGGTGAAACAAATCATGAATGAAGCATTGAGAGACAATTTTCTAAAATATTGCAAACCCATTAGATCAGCCTTTAAATCAATAGTAATGCAAACTGCTAACTATGGACTGAAATTCAAGGCAGGGCTTTATTTTCTTAGTAATGAGTTGTAACTTTTCTGCTTAAGTTGATAAATTGTGTAGTTTTTTTATTTTATGATGATATATATAGTGCTTTTATATTAAGGATTATTAGATTCTTAGATTCTAACAACCAAAAACAGGATTATCAAATTTTGTATCTCATATCATCCTCCAATAATTAATCATATATTAAAAGAGTAAATTTATAATGCCATATATATTGAACGTGATTAACTATTACCTGTACAAACACACAATAATCAACACTAAAATTAGATTAGAATCGAATAGAACAATATACACTATAAGCATCAAGCAGATCACAGATCCGCTATAGTGGCGCTATAGCGCACTATTGAGCTACTTCTGCTACAACAGCAATACAAAAGAGTTAAATTTGACACACTGTTAAAAGCTTGCAACTCAATTGATATGATGCACAAGAAATAAGCTAGCATCACTATTCCAATAATCACAATTTTGAAACATAAAAGATTGCAACTTATGTCTTAATTCTTTCTACACTAAGCAGAAAAGTTACTTATCAATTTTTTCTTAATTCACAATTTTACTAATCTTTCTATCAATCTCACTTAACACAATTCTTCCCAACAATCAGTGAAAACCAAAAAATAAATTTCAATTACCTAATTCCCAAATTATATAACCTAAAGTTGAATGGAGAATGAAGGTTAAGCGAAGCTTGAATGTTGAACCTGAAGCTTGAAGGTTCATCGAAGCTTGAGAGATTGAATAACAAATTTGCACAAAGCTTGAGATGAATCTGAACGTAGCTTTGAGAGATTTAGGGATTGGAGCTTGTGAGTGAGAATCGCGGATTTAGGGATTGAAGCTCGAGCGATTTAAGGAATGAAGCTTGTGAGTGAGAATCGCAGATTTAGGGATTTGGAACGGTGAAATTCGAACCAAGGAATGAAAAGCTGCGAATTTCTTTTGTTATTTTGATTGAAAAAATTGGAAATAAGATTGCGCCCTCTAATAAGAATACAGGTGCGGCGGTTCAATGAACGCCGTAGTAACTGTCAGTATTGACAAGAGCGGCGGCAGTTCACTTACTAGTGCCTCAAATTGACTGTCGCCGTTTTCTATTTTTCTTGTAGTGAATCCTTTCTCTATCTAAAATTTCTCCAACATCTCTCTAAAAATTCTTAACTCTAAAAATTCTCCAACTTTTTATTATTTCACTCTTGTTTTTCTTCATTTTGGTAAGTATTTCTCTAATATTCATGCAAGTTTAATATTTGATGTTTATATTGATATGATAAATTATGTTTATATTTAAATAAATTAAAATGTTTTTTTAAAGCAATTAATATTTAAAAAAAATGTTTTTTTAAAACAAAATAATTAATTATTAAATTTTATATTTAAATAAATTAAAATGTTTTTTTAAAGCAATTAATATTTAAAAAAACGATTTTTTTAAAACAAAATAATTAATTAAAAACGTTTTTTTAAAAAAAAATTTGAAAAGGCTGTAGTGGCGGTTCAAACCGTCGCTAAATGGTCAAAATCTGGGCAAATTTAGTGGCGGTCCTAGCCGCCAGTAGCTCTGACGCAACCTGCAAAAGAAACTTGACCGTTGTTACTTAGCGGCGGTCTGGGCCGTCAGTAAGTCTCGTCAGCTCTGTTTTCGACGGCTTTGGCCGCCAGTAATGTTACCGTTGCCTTAATTACTGGCGCATCGTGGCCGCCAGTAAACCGCCACTAATTTAGCTGTTTCTGGCGGTTTTTCCTTGTTTCTGGCGGTTTTTGGCCGCCAATAAATTGCGTTTTTCTTGTAGTGTGTAATGCCATGTTATGTTCAATGTGATGTGAAATCATCGTAGAATTTTCAACATCCTAGGCTCCTAACCACACTACAGTCTACATACAGCATATACTCCACTATTACTCACTTGACCAGGGACGTCTCTGAGTTTTAGGAGACTCTGTGCAAAATTTAAAAGTAGCCCCTTAATAAAAAAAAATATAATTTTTTTTAAAAAAAAATTATCGATTTAAATTGTATATAATAAAAAAAAATCATTTTTATTCTTATAATCATATAAATTATCAATATTAAATCAATTGCACTAAATCAAATAGAACAAAAAATACAAAATAATTATATTTGTATATAACGTCAAAAAGGAACATCTTAATCTAAGATTAAATTTTATGCAAAGATTAAAATGGACTATAACTATATTTTCGAGTATAGATAACTAATCTATTGATATTCATATGATATTTTATGAACATTAATAATATATAACTATTATTTTAGGACCTAAAATTTAACCTATTAATATATATCTGATATTTTATGGATATAAATAATATATAAGTAATATTATAGGACTTCAAAATTTTGAGTTAAGGCCCTCAAAATTTTGAGGCCCGATGTCATCGCACTTCCCGCACATGTGTGCAGGCCGGCTCTGCACTTGACAAGTCAAGTTTCTTCCACTAAATTTAGCATTAACTAAATTTCATTAACAACTTTTCTTCCACTATTACATAATGGATGTAGCCATTTATGAATTGACTTGACGTTTAATATAATCTTTGCCTATTTGGTCCAAACCACACTTCAAATCAACCACATATATGATGCAATTTTTTTGTAAAAATAAAGGTGAACACTTAAGTTCATATTCAAATAAGATGTATCGATATATATTTAAATAAAATATATACAAAGAATTCACTAAAAATAAAACTACATAATGCAATTTGAAACATTTTTCCTCTCGGTATTGCATCTCAAACTGAATACCTCAAATGTCGGGTCTCGGAGAGTATCTCAAGATTGAAGAGTGGAATTCTAACCAATTGTAAAATTAGTCACACAACATTATGAATTTGTATAATTCAATACCTCAATGTTTTCACCCAAATATCAAATTAACAGTTTGTTTTCCCTCTTCAAACTACAAGAGATTTATTTTTGTCACCCTACCGGTTACTCCTGCGCCCTACGGGTTTTCCATTTTACCCTTCCGCTACTTAAGTAGGGGTCGTTGTAAGAATGAGAAATTTTGAGAAAAAACACCCTACATGAAATTCAAAATTTTTACCAGCTCTACATAAGTAGCGGACGTTATAAAAATGTGAAATTTGAGGAAAAAAAACATCCCCCTAACATGAAATTTTCCCATTTTTATAACATTCACTACTTAAGTAGCGGATATAATCTACTACTTAGAGAACTGGTAAAAATGTGATTTTTGAGAAAAACATCCTCCTACCGTGAAATTTTTAAGATTTTAAACGTAGAATTCGCACTTAAGTAGTGGACGAGGATATTTTGATAAATTCGTATGGCGCGCAAGAAGTGCAGTAGGGTGGCAAAAGTAATTTTGAAACCAGAAATGGTTGGGCTTGTTAAATGTTTAATAGCTAGTCTGCCTAGCCCACCCCACTACAAAGCCCAAATACAAGTTTTTTCCTAACAAATACAAGACTATTTATTGTTGAAGTTTTCTCTCCCGACCCCCCCATTTCTTTTCTACCCCCTGAATTTCCGTTTTTACCCTTGGGGGTACAGCGGTTTATATAAACCGAAGTCTTTTGACATGTTGAAACATTTCGGTAACTACGAACCGAACGTGGTGTTGACATCGTTCGGTAACTGCGAACCGAATGTAGGGTTGACATCGTCCGATACTTGTAGTAGTACTTGTTATCGTCAAGCTTCTTGCATAAGTGTTGCATCTCAGTCATGGACGCCCTCATTTTTACTCTGTACCTATGACGAGCGTTGTACACTTGCTTTGCAGAGGTCTTGTTTTCCGGATCTCTCTCCTTTAATGTGGACAATATGTTTTTTGGAGCCACCGCATTCCTTGTCATCTCGTCCATAAAATCCTTCTCTTGCGGTTTCAAACGCCCCGCCACGAGATGCCCTTCAAGCCCTTTGTCCAACTCGTGGTTATGCATACCGTTGACAACAGTCAAACGCCATAGTTTTGTTGCCTTGTTGTAATACCCACGGAGTCGGAAAGGACATTCGCATTTTCTTGTTCCGGAGGTATCGGATTTCAACTTCTTCTTGGCTGGAACATACTTCCCACTACGTTCACACTCTAACACCAATTGAGCCTTTCTCTTCTCGCCCGAATCGGATCGCCTAACTATAATTGCGAACCTTAAACTTTGCGACACGCTTCGAGCCCATTTGATCAACTCATCTCTGTCGTTCTCTTCCCTATCAGTCGCAAAATGAGACGATGTGTCAATTTCTATCGGCTGCGGCAAATTAGGAGGACTTCTTGGTTGACCAGCTGGAACAATGGCCGTTGCAAAAAGGCCAAGCACAACAGGTCGCCTAACTTCGACAACTTCGTTAATTTCGCCTTCCGTAACTACAGCATACGCAAATGAAAAAACAATCAATCAACCACACATAATATTTACAATCCTATTACAACACTAATTAAACACATAGGACACTATGAAGTCAATATGAAGCCAAAATAAAGTCAAGTCAATATGAAGTACAGTTTATAAGTCAATATGAAGTACAGTTTATAAGTCAATATGAAGTCAAGTCAAGCCAAGCCTAAGCCTAAGGCAGAGGATCAACATTTCGGTTCGTATAAACCGAAGGTCACATAACTTGACTTCGGTTTATATTCCCCGAAGGGTTACTGTCAGAACCATTGCGAAAACAGAGCCTATGATAGCAAGAAAAAACGAATTTAAATCGGTGGTTACCTGAGTTTTGTGCTTTGGTGCGTGTTGAATCCATTAGATGATGCTTCAATCTTGATTTCAAGCCTCAAATGCGTCAAAAATTGATCTTCTTTCCGTAACCTTTTTAAATTCTCGTTTTGTGAACAATAAGAACTGACAGCAGGTTATTTATATAAAGAAACACTTCGGTTAACATAAACCGAAGTAATTCAGCGAGTGGTTTATATAAACCGAAGTCCATGGCCTGCGGTTCGTACAAACCGAAGTCTCTTGGCAAAAAAATTTTATACTGCAAGGGGCAAAATGTGATTTTTTGGGGGTATAAAAGAAATGGGGGGGGTCGGGAGAGAAAACTTCTTTATTGTTTCTATTGTTTCTAAAATTCAACGCAATATTAACTAATATTTTATCCATAATATCCTTAATTATTTATTTTTCTTCTTTTTAATGTTAAAGTTTAAAATGTATTCTTTAAAATGTGAAAGACTTCTTTTTAATGTTTCAAAGAGTAGTGCTATACATAGCAAAGAAATTGAATCGCAAACTTAGTCAGAGTTCAAAATTCCCAATTGCAGATATATTGTCCGAAACTAAACTTCTAAAAACATTTGTGTTCTTTCAGAATCATTGTGTTATTTAACGTTCAAAATCCATACATTATATTATTTCTATCTATCTTTCTATAATATTTTATCTTCTACAAATTACGTACAAAGCACGTTTTAAGAATATTCGGAAAAACAAAGAACACTATATTCAACATCAAAACTTTAATGTAAAAAAAAAAAAAAATGCTCTCTTTAGATATGTGAGACATTTGTTTGTACACATGAGATTATGAGAAGAAACAATTTTGAACATAGTAAGTACATATAAATCCATCCAATGCTAGCTAATCTCAATCGGAATATTACAAGCCGGCCTTAGATACGGTAATACATATGAGAAGAAAATGAAAGATTTAACAATTACAGTTAATTACATTCATACAAGTGGAGTTTTTGCCGTTTGAATATATTTGGTACCAATAATCAAGACAAAGGCATAACGCCATGGTTTCAAGTTTACAGCTATATGTATATACTTCTTTAATTTTATATTTTAAAATGGATGAAATATCATACGATGAGTGTATCGATTTGTTGACCAACTTACACATATTAATAAAATAAAAATAAACTAGTTTTCACCACCGGAATTTGGCCATTGGACCGTCTAATCTGGTTTGGGGGTCAGTTATGACATTAAGACACTGTTTGGTAAGTCCAATAAGCTTGCTTATAGCTTATTGAACTAGCTTATAAGCTTGTTTGAAAAAAATGTGAAGTGTTCGGTAACGAGATTATCTAACTAGCTTATAGCGTTTTTTGAGATGTTATTTCAAGTAGCGTATGAGCTTATAGCTTATAGCTTTTTCATTTTATTCCATATTTACCCTCATTAATTTTATTTATTTATTTTTTAAAAATTATAATAACTACCCACTAACACTTATTTATTCTACTAGCTTTTCAGCTATAAGCTACCAGCCATCAGCTATAAGCTAGCTTATAGCTTATTTTTACCAAACAGAGCCCAAGTAGTTCTAGCCCCCTCCCGATCGCAGTTGCGGGGAATCGAACTACAGTCATTCCTATCAAATTCAGTATACGATAAATGAAAAAGAATAAAGAAGGATACGTCTTTTAAAGTATTTTTATCTTTGTTACTAACTCTTTGATTCCTAGGGAAAGGGCACTTTCGTACGAGATAAGTTAAGTCTGCCAAAAAATTGATTTCATTAGGAATCAAACTTGAGTTCTCTCAAACAATTCATCCTAAGAGAACTCATTACTTGAACCCAATATTTTAGTTTTTTTAAAGTATTCTTATCATGTATTTGATGTACTCACTTTTATTTAAAGTTGAAAATATTGAATTAAAATTGTACTCACTTTTAGTTTTTAAGTTATTTTTACAAATGAGTTGATTATTTAGACGGAAGGAGTAAATTTATTTAAGAGTTCCAAATTCGTACTAGTACAGTTTTATAAATTGAAACAAATGATTTTTTGCTGACAACTAAAATATACGATTTTTAAATAGAAATAGAAAATCCCTTTCGTGAAGGTAAAATACCCTCCACATGGAGGTGTAGCACTTCGACGGCTAAATGAATCGATTTTTAAAATAAAAGAACTATGACTTTATTTTTAAATAAATAAAAGAATAAAAAATGCATTTAAGTTTTCATTCTATTCATTCAAAACTCATATGATCAATGATGTGTTATGCGTAGATTCTATACTCTCAAATATATTTGCTTCTTCTTCTTTTTTTTAGTTGACAAACACAAATAATATTTGTTATAATTTCTTCTCTCTCAATCATATTAGAGAAAACAAATAAGGCTAAGATATTTGTGAAAACACTTAAATTTTTTTTCTAAAAGAATTTAATTTATATACATTATCGGTGTAAAGTTATTTTATACATGCATCCAATAATATATTAACACATCATGTGTTTAAAAAAATACTAATTAGATAATATATTTCTTTCAAATAACGTAATTGTTTACATCAAAAAAGACATTGCTAATCAATTTAATATAAATTAATTATCGATGTTCTGTGAATTTAGATCAGTTGACAGGACAACACATTATATATATAAGGGACCAGAGATCATCTCACTTATCCACCTTAAGGATGAAATTTCTAACCACTAAACTACTTAAAAAAAAATTATTGATAATTTTTTTTTTTTTTTTTTTGTGAAAATTTTATCGATAAATTTAACTCTTTGAAACATTATCAAACTCAACTTTTCTGAATAAATAGTATTTGTTTTATATTAATTTTAAATTTTCTTCCCATTATATTACACCCTATTGTAAAAAATAACTAATTTTTGTACTATTCATTTATCTTTTTCATTCTCTTCCCAAATAACATATATAAATACCCTACAATGAATCACATCATTCACATGCATATCACCATTTGCTCTCCTCCTATACATTTTCCTCATGGACATATCATTCTTACCCTTCCTTTTATTTTCAACAAGTTTAATATTTCTTTTCATCACACAAATTCTAAAATTAGGAAAAAGAATATTAAGGGTCACAAGCAAAACACAAAAAATCATTCCACCTGGACCATGGAACCTTCCTATCATAGGAAGTATACACCACCTTATTGGTTCTCTACCTCATCATGGTTTAAGAAATTTGTCCAAAATACATGGCCCTATCATGCACCTAAAACTAGGTGAAATATCAACCATAATAATTTCTTCACCTGAATTTGCCAAAGAGATTTTGAAAACTTATGATATGGTTTTTGCTCATAGACCACACCAAGTTGGTGCAGACATCATGTGTTACGGTTCCACCGACATCGCGACAGCGCCTTACGGTAGCTATTGGAGACAATTAAGAAGATTATGTTCACAAGAGCTTCTTTGTACAAAACGTGTTAGATCATTTCAATCGATTAGAGAGCAAGAGGTATCAAATTTAATAAAACATATTTCTAATAACATTGGAACATGTATTAACCTTAGTGAAAATGTTGCTTGCTTGACAAGTTCCATTACTTCAAGAGCAGCTTTTGGTAAAATATGTAAAGATCAACAAGAGTTTATTTTGTTGATTAAGAAACTTGTGAAAATTGCTGAAGGGTTTGTTATAATGGATTTGTTTCCTTCACAAAAGTGGTTACATGTGATAAGTGGAATGAAGCCTAAATTGGAGGAGTTGCATATGAAATTTGATAATATTTTTGAAAATATTATTAAGGAGGCTATGACAAAGAAGGGTGATGGAGAGACAATAGAGGGTTTTCTCTCTGTCCTTCTTAGGATTAAAGATTGTGATGATGGCCTTGAGTGTCCTTTGACTATTGACAATATCAAAGCTGTAGTTTTGGTAAGTTTGAGATTATATATTCTTTGGTTTTTATTGGTTTCTTTAATTTCAAGCTTTTATACTGCATATATATTACTACTATGATATAATACAAAATAATGATGTAAAATAATTGTTAGAACTTAGAACAATTACTCTAGTTTAAATAGATACAAAAAATGCACACATAGAAAACACAAGATTTGATTTAACAATTTAAGAGTTCGACCAATTGTGTCTACGTTAGGAAGAATGACAAATGATTTTTCCATTTTTCAAGCTTCAAATTACAGATTATAAATAAATTAGTGATGATTGGGCAGGTTGCTCGCCACCTCGAGTAACATGTCCACTTATCAATAAATTATGAGTCATATGTATAGGATTCAAGGTTATTTCATTGCCATGTTGTAGGACATGTTTGTTGCTGGAAGTGATACATCAGCTGCAATTATAGAATGGGCTATTTCAGAAATGATGAAAAATCCAACAGTAATGATCAAAGCTCAACAAGAAATAAGAGAACATTTTGACAGCAAGGGATACATAGATGAAACATCTCTTAAAGAACTAAAATATCTAAATGCAGTGATCAAAGAAGCATTGAGATTACACCCTCCTTTCCCTCTTCTTCTCCCTAGAGAATGCCGAGAAACTTGTGAGATTAAAGGGTACACAATACATGCCGGAAACAAAGTGATAGTTAATGCATGGGCAATTGGAAGAGACCCTGAGTATTGGAGTGAACCAGACAAGTTCATGCCGGAGAGATTTTTGGATTGTTCCATTGATTTCAAAGGTTCCAATATTGAATACATACCGTTCGGTGCTGGAAGGAGAATTTGCCCTGGTGTTTTGTTCGGTGTATCTAGTATTGAAATTGCTCTTGCACAACTTCTCTACCATTATAATTGGGAACTTCCTAGTGGATTAACAATGGAAAATCTAGAAATGACCGAATCTTTGAGTTCCTCATCAAGAAGAAAAACCGATCTGATTCTAGTTCCTATTTCTTGTTACAATCCTAAACATGCTTCGTAAGGGATTTGAATTGACTGCGGTCACTATTTTTTATGGTCATTGTAATGTGAGCCGTTTGATTTGTTGGATTTTAGTCACTATGTATAGAGGACAACTAATGTGTGCAGATGTTAGTTGCATTATTTTACATATTCTATGTTCCTGAGATATATTATATGTGTGCAAGTATATATAAAAAAGATAATATGGGTGCATTGTTATACAATGAGAAAATCACTTCTACTTCATTCTCAAATCTTTCAGATGTGATAAAATGAGAGTTTGGTTTCACAGTAGAATAAAGCAGAACCTTTTGGAATCACAGTATAAAGCAAAACATATTTTGATCTACTAGCCAAATAATTCTTAAAGACCATAATTTTGAGTCACTATGACTAAGGATATCATGGTTGTAGGGTAGCCAAACTTACCTCTCAATATTTTTTATTAAACTACAGTATGTGATTAAAAGTAATAAACTAGAGATTTAGTAGTGAGTTAAAAACTGGTGTATCTGGTCTATATATTATTAGACTAGATACATCAGTTTTCCAATGAACCTAAAAAGTGGTTTTTTGCTTATAATACAGATTGGAGGGAATAGTAGAGGATTATTTTAGTTAAATACAAAAGTACATATCTGTAATATATAATCAAACATTTGTACATACTTTAAAAACTAAGAACTAACATAAGGATGAGTTAATTTTAAAAGTAAAACCTAGGGTTTACCTTGGCTAATAGTTTAATCATGGATTGCCGGACTACATTTTTTTCTTTTTTGCTTCTGATACCTCAAAGCTTGATGCAAGATCATCGAGATACGATAAATCACAGCAGGACGAACCAGAACTGGAGGTTTCAGTGTCGGCCATAGAATGTTTTCTTTTGGACATGTCAACTGCTATTGATGAACTTGGAGTTGGATGCCCATTCTTCGCGGCAATTCCAGAAATGGTGTTCTTTTCATGCACTCCTCGAGACATACGCTGATCATCGTCAATATCCTTTTCCATTTTCAATCTTCCACTAGCTGGTACAAAAAGAGATATGTATAAGCTACCATAACATTTGCCAAACATGATGTTACTCAAACAAAAACTTGGAAAATACAGAATGGTAGAATCTTTATTTCAATAAAAACATTGCTAGTAGTAGCCTCAGCATTTCATGGAAAATCCAGTCATTGGCTCTTCAGGTTATTCTCTATATATGATTTCATCAAAATTCAGAATTTCAGATAATATATACAGCAGGCATTCTGTAATCAAGTTTACCACAAAACGAGTTTCTTACCTGCTTTTGTTCGTTTTTCATTTTTATTTTCGGGAATGAAAACTTCCTCAAGGGATGATGATGAAATCACGTAAAAGATATAACAATAGGAAGAAAAGGAAGAACATGTAAATTATTTTTACAATGTATAAATTCAGTGCTGCACAGTAGTAATTGGACTATATCTCGAAAATAGGAAGAACAAAACAGAAGGATATTCTGTTGTATTTTAAGTAAGCTTCAAAGTATGGTTTCAGAAGACTAAAAAAGAATAGAAATAGAAAAGAGCTATATACTAATACTTTTCCAGAGACAAGCTTATAAAAAAAACACATTTGGATAAACAACTTATTTGCAGATTATAGCACAAGCGCTTATCATGATAAGTGTTTATGTATGAGCTTACATAAGCTATTTTTATATCAAAAGATAAATTGTTTTTATATATGCTACGAGCTATTTTGAAAAGCTATATTGTCATAAGTTCTCCCAAACAGTCTCGCAAAACGTATGGTAGTAGATAAACTCAAATAAGTCAATCCAAACAGACTCATATCCCTCAGCTTACTTCTAAACAAAAGAACAATCATTCACACCATCTCTTTCTAAGTTCTAAGTAACCTCCCCTACATAAACACCCTCATTCTACTAGTCCATCTGGATAATAAAACAAGAAAATCATGGTTCGAGGCCAAGCAATCTAACCAAACAAGTATCCAATCACACATATTAAATTAAATAGTTATGAAGTAACATTAAAAAAAAAATGCATATCTTTATAAGAATGATGAGATGCATGAATAATTTCCATATACCTGATGATGCACCTAGAGCATCCATGCCCCATTTGTTCTGCAGGCGAGTACTGGCAATAGCAGCTTCTCCGTCATTGTTTCTACCACCGGAGGCATCTACACTCATCAAAAGTTTGGTGTCATCCTCCACTTTTGCGACTCTTTCAAGCAGTCCAATAAACTTTATGTACAAATTATTGTTTTCATTCTTCAACTTGCTTATAGTTGCCAAATTATTGTTCACTGATTGCTTCAATTCCCCGTTTTTAATCTCAATATCAGCTGAAGCTTTTTTATCATCTTCCAATACACGAACCTTGCTTCGAAGCTCCTCAAGAGCATTGCTATCATTTAACCATTTTTTCTTCAACTCCAACACTTCATTCTCTAATTCAGCATTCTTTTCTCTTATCCCGCCAAGGTCATTGGTATCTTCCCCCCACTTTTCTTTCAGCTTCCTAAACTCCAAAACTTCATATTCTAATTCACCATTCTTCAATTTTAGAAAAACAAGTGATTTCTCATCTTCCACCTTTTTTCTCTTCAACTCCAAAACTTCATGCTCTAATCCATCCTTCATTTTTCTTAGCACATCAAGAGCATTGCCATCTTCCAGTCTTTTCTCCTTCAACTCCAAAACTCGAGATACTAACTCGTCATACTTCAACTTTAGCACTTGAAGTTCATTCCTATCTTCCATCCTTTTTTCCTCTATCTTCTTAACCTCACACTCAAACTCAATATTCTTCTTTTTCACCTCTTTCAAAGCATCTCTATCAACTAAAAGAGCTATCTCGGCTTCTTTAAACATAGCTTCATAATTTTGAACCTCTCTTTTACCTTTCTCACACAATTCTCTCAACTGAACATTTCTCTTTCTTAAAACATCAATAGTTTCTCTATGATCAACCAAACCAGCTATCTTAACTTCCTTCAACAAAGCTAAATAACGTTGCTGTACTTTCTTACCTTCCTCACAAAGTTCTTCTCTTTTCTTAACCTCTTCCTCAGCCTTTAACCTACCAAGTTTCTCCATTTCAACATTCTGTTCTAAAAGTTGTATCTTGTTTCTGAGTTCCAAATCCTTACTCACCAAAACACTTTCAACTTTATCAAAAGTTTCTTGAAGACAAGCTCCACGTAATACTTCAACAAGATCAGGGATAGTTTTATCTTCAAAGTTATGAGGTGTTTCTATCAGATTCAGATATGTTTCATCTTCATCTCTATCAAGAATAACATGGTTGGTTGAAGGTGACCCAGGTTCTATTTTGGGTTGAATGTTCATTATAAGGTGGAAAAATGCAAACTTTAGATGAAAATAAGTTTAGCTGAAAATGGGTTTTTGCTGAAAATGAGAGATTTTTCAATGGAAATGTAGGTATATAAAGAAAGGAGGAAGAAATAAGAGGGTTGGTGTGTGGAAGGAAATGAGTGAGAGGAAGATGAAAATGGAGCTAAAAACCAGAAGAAGGAGGGAAAAAAGCGATTATAGTAGAGCAAGGAAAGTGAAAAAGCGCTTATTGTATTTTAAACAAGTACTATAGTAACCAAGTTGTTACTGGAGTGTTGTCAGTCACAAAGAAAAGCATGTTTCCTCTAACTTCTCCTAAACGACAAAATGTGGTCATAGGATTTTAACTGATGTTCTCCTTTTTACCCCCAACCATCACACCTAATTACCCTTTTGTCCCTTGATGATTTACCACCCCCTAATTCACATTTTAACCCATGTAGATTTTTTAAACACATGGCATGGACACCATGGAAATTGATTAATTTAATATTTAGTTGTAAAACGAAATAGTAATAAGCCAAAGCAAATGTTTTAAAAACCGAACCAAATTTTAAATCAGTGTGACTTTTGCGGGTAATAGTTCAATTGATTCATAGAGTTCAACCGGTGTGATTTAATACACTACTTTCATAATTATATTATTTTTTGTCATTAGCGTAATAATACAATGGGTTAAAGATGTTGTCTATATAGTCCATATTAGAATTTGTCTCAAAGATTCCTGATTTTCAACTCGAAAACTTGATATTCTAACATTAGCACTTGAAGTTCAGGTGGCATTTAGTATGGTCTAGTTAAAAATATGTCCACCATGGTGAACTTTAGATAAATGGTTAGATTTTCCACTTCTATTGAATCTTATCATGCCCCTTCCACACTATATACTAAGGGTCCGTTTGACATAACTTTTTTTGAGCTTATGCAAATAGCTTATGGAATATAAATTAAGTTTTATATTATTTTATAAGTTCACCCTAGTGAAAATTGTAATTTTATAAGCTATTTTATCATAAACTACCTAGACAAACTTATAATAATATATACAAATTGCATGACTTGTTTGCATAAGCTCTAAATAAGAGGAAAAAAAGTCAGGCCAAAATTGTAAATACATACTTCAAGTAGGCGACGGCATTGCTCGTATTTATGGTCTTAATGAAGTAATGGAGCTAAATTAGTAGAATTTAAACAATGAAACAATCTTAACATCACACTCAAGCTCAATGTTCTTCTTTTTCAGCTCTTCCATAGCATTGTTATCTGCTAAACGAGTTTTTTTTGAAAAGATCTGCTAAACGAGTTATCTCAGCTTCCGCCAACATAGCTTTATATTTTTGAACCTCTCTTTTTTCTTTCCCCCACATTTCCTTCAACTTAATGTTAGTCTTTCTTAGAACTTCAATAGTGTCTCTATCAGCAGCTAAACCAGTTCTCTTGAGTTCCTTCAACAGAGTTGTATAACGTTGCTCTGCCTTGTTAACCTCTTCCTCAGCCTTCAACCTTGCAAGTTTCTCTTCTTGAAGCTGTTGTTTCACTATTTCAACATTCTGCTGTAAAAGTTGTATCTGGTTTCTGAGATCATGATCCCTACTCAACAAAACAGCTTCAACACTATCAAAAGTCTTAGGAAGATATGCAACACGCAATACTTCAACAAGATCTGAGATAGTTTTATCTTCAAAGTTATGAGGTGTTTTCATCAGATTTGTTTCATCTTCATCTGTATCAAGAATGACATGGTTTGTTGAAGGTGACTCAGGTTCTATTTTGGGTTGAATGTTCATGGTAAGGCAGAAAGATGCAAACTTTTTAGATGAAATGAATTTGCTTGGTGTGTGGAAGAAAATGAGTAGGGGAAAAGTGATTATAAGGAACGAGTGAAGGGAACAAAGAAACAAGTACTATAAATGACTTTGTTTTTCAAAATATTCCTTCACACATAGGTACTCTAATTAAGGTAAAGGCTCTCATATCAATCACTAGTAATCAGGTCCATTGTGGGGATCAATGTCATGCTGCTAACATGAATACTGCCTTCGTCCTATATTATAAGCACAAAAAAAAAAAGAGTTTTCACATTTATTAAGAAAAGTTGAATATGATAATTTGAAGTATGATTTTTTGTGTTTTTCTTGAAATAAATTTCATTGGAAGATGTAAAATGTAAGCTGTTAAATACAAGAAAATTATGTATTCTTGCTAATTGTATTCTTGATATTCCCCTATTTGATGTGGTTGAGGAAGATAAATTAATTTGAGTTGATGAGATACATGGTCAATATAGTGTTAAAAGTGGATATAATATGATGTTAAATGTTTTGGGGAGAGGTAGTGACTCGGTAGACCAAGATGGATGAAATATTCTATGGAAAATAAACGCCCACCAAAGGCCAAAAATTTCCTACCAACCCGAACTCGGCTACAGACACACCCCTTAGCATGTCCACTTTGTGAGCATAATAGCGAAGATGATTGGCATATTTTATTTAACTGTAATGATAGTAAGTTGCTGGCCTTGAAGCAACTGTAGCACCACGCTGTCATCTATTTAATACAACAAAAGATTTGATCTTGGACATTTGTAGGCATGTTTGCTATGTTGTTGTGGGTTGTTTGAAACAACAAAAACAGCAGTGTATGGAGGGAGAGGAAGGACACAGGCCAAGATTTAGGAGCCAAGGTACAATACCTTTGGATCGAATGGAAAATTATGCAGCACAACCAGCAAAACAGCAGGTTGGCCGAGCAGTAACAACAGGAAATTAAGTGGCAGAATCCTCCATTTGGGTGGTACAAATGTAATGTAGACGCGGCTTTCACGGTGAATTAAATAAAAACAAGTGCAGGTTGTTGTTTGAGAGATCACACGGGTCAATTTGTGATGGCTGGAACCTCATGGAGTCAAGGACAATGTTCCATGACTGAAAGCGAATCAATTGTCATACTTGAAGCTATGAAACAAATGGAACAAAGAGGATTCACTCACATCATCATTGAATCGGATTCAAATAATGTGGTGGATGCTATTCACAACATACGCCGGTTGTAACTTAGAATTTAGTTCTTTAATTTGTAATATTAAGAATGTGTTGTCTTTAAATACAAACTTTGTGGTAAAGTTTATCAAGCGAATATGGTGGCTTAAATGAAATGATATGAGTTGTTGATTGTAAAAAAAATAAATCAAAAACACTTAGTCATAAACAATAATCTTCGTTATACTTCAGGGAATTAGGTGTGGAATGATGTCTGCAACTATATTGCAGACATAAGTTCTTTTGCAATGGTTTACAAAACTAACTGGAACAAAGAGGTAAGATATTCTTAGTATACTCATTTTCATTCACAAATTCAAGAAAATGTGTTTTTCAAGCATGACATACATACTATTCACTTTTGTTTTCTAAGCTTTATTGAGCACAACGTCAACAATCGTTTTTATTATATAATAAAGCTCTATCAACCAAGAAAAAAAGCTCTATTGATGTAGCAAGAACAACAACGACGTTTAGTAAATATGGATCACTGGAATCAACTAATAAAACATTTTTCTAGCTCATTCAATCGAAAGAAAAAAAAGAATAACCTTGATATTCAACCACCTGAATTGAACATACCTACCTAGCCATGAGCAACACATTTCATCATTGCAGAACTCAGGCAAAGGAGATAGATGACTTAGAACTAGTATCACCAAACATTGACACCTTAGATAATTCACAATGTGCAAACATGAGACAACAATTTACCATCACAGACCACAATCAAACATGACATTAATTACTCTTAAGGTGTGGTGAAATGCAACATGAACAAGACAAATGCACAAATCTAAAGGAGAGGAAACCTCATAATTGTTTTATTCAAGATGGTAACTAAACTCGACCTATAAGGGATGCATACCTCCTACAAACAATAAACAGCACCATCACAATTGAGTTCTGCTTAGAGGCAATGGGTAGTATAAAACAGTATAACTCTAAAAATCCAACTAGGAATAAGGCTGTTAAAAAAACCAGCATCAGAGGCAAATAGCTCAATATTATTTTTCCTAAGACAGCACTAACAATTGTGTAATCGAAACTCAGACACGACACATTATAGGTATAGCATGGAAAGAGTAAAATGGAATGGGATAGCATCTATTTCTTGAAGCATTCCACCCTATACAACCAATCCAACACTCTAACATTGCATAACTGATAAAAGTAAAACATTTGACACTCTACCAATGGTGAAATGCAACAAAGCCAATAACAAGAACGGCACAACTGCACAAATCTAAAAGAGAGGAAACATCCTAATTATAATATTCAATGTAGTAAGTAAACATTGAAATCGTGTATTCGTGTAATCGCACATAAAAGGACACCACATTACAGAGCATGTTCAAATTCAAATTGATGATATCTTATGAAATAGTGCAAAATAAAATGAGATAACATCCATTTTGCAAATCCTAATAGTCTATTTCATTTCATTTCACCCTGCACCACAAATTCAAACATTGCATAATTATATCCTAAAAAGACATAATTTTCACAACACTTGTAACACACATTGCATAATTGATAAAAGTAACAACTCAAAATCAGAATCATAAACAACGAACAACTAGGTACCAAAAGCCTAAAATATCATTATAATCTGAAATTTATAGTTTCCCAAATTTAAACCAAAACAAAACCATCATAATAATCTCAATCTCAAGTACAAATCTAGAAAAAACAAATAACTTGAAAATTGAAAAAACCTAAGCAGTAAGAACAACAGCACCACCAGCTTCCTTAATCTTCTTCTCAGCAATCTTAGAAATCAACTTAGCTTTAACAACAAGAGGCTGATTAGTCGGCAAAACACCCTTACCAAGAACCTTGAAAAATCCATGCTGAGTAACATCAAGAACAGGTGCGGTGTTCTTCGATTTGGCAGCTTTTTCCTTAACATCTTCCGGAACAAGAGACCAAAGCTTGTCGATGTTCACGATTGGAGAATAGAATTTGTTACGAAGCTTGTGGAAGTAACGCATACCAACTTTACCGAAGTAACCTGGATGGTACTTATCAAAGAGGATACGGTGGTGATGCATACCTCCGGCGTTACCACGACCTCCAGGATGCTTTCTGTGTTTTCCGATACGACCGTGTCCGGCACTGACGTGGCCGCGCTTCTTCCTGTTCTTCTTGAATCTGGTTGTCATGGTTACTAAGCTCTGTCTCTGGTTTCGGCGCTGAAAGAGATATTAGGGTTTTGTTTATACGTGATTTGATCGGGTTTACCTTTTGTCAGTTTGAGGGTGGTAAATGGATTTAGGTTATGGATTTGGGCTTTTTTTTTCGTGTCTAAAAGCTCATGGCTAGTCTCATTCTTTATTTTCTATTTACACACCCCATCGCTCACTCACTCCCTCGGCACTTCTATCCTTCCAAGTCATCAATTTTAATCATGTTCGACTTCATGCCAATTATCTTTTCAATTCCCAACCGAGTTTGTCTGATTGAGTGTCGATTTGAGTCAATTTTAAAAATACAAATTTCGATGGCCTTAAATGACAATGTTTCATTCTCATGATTTTTTGAGTTAGTCGTATTACTATTAGTGGTGTGAGATATTGGTGGAAAATGGGTTCTAGTGAAGAGAAACGATCGTTAGTTACATGTATATTTGTAATTGTTTATTAGAGTTAAGTTATGTCTTAAGAAGATATATTAAACAATTTGATTAGAAAGATGTTCGCTTCAAAATCCGTACATTTAACTTTTTAAAAAATTAAAAGTCATTTTTTAATATGATTTTAACTCTTTCTAAAATAAAATATAAATAAAAACGAGTCAACAAGTCAAATTATATTTAATACAAATTTTAAACAAAATACATTTAACTTTTTTATGCATCGCAACATGAATATATCAGGTTGGAAACCCACTTGGGGTTGGTCGAGTGGTGTTGGCTTGGGCGGGTTGGTCGAGTGGTGTTGGCTTGGGCCCTTGGAGTATGCTCCTCTCAAGGTCTCAGGTTCGATTCCCACTGGTGCCAATTTCGGTGGGCTAAGTCCATACAGAATAAAAAAACTCTGGCTTCAAATGGGGCCCCCGCAAGTGGGCGGTGGGATTGGTCCCCTTGAATTAGTCTGTCCTAAGGCCGGATACCAAGTTTTCAAAAAAAAAATAATAATATCAGGTTGGACCATCATGTGTCTTTTGGGATGAACGTTGTCGTACAGTTTGTTTCTGCATTATATATATGACTCATTACACATAATATAAAGTAAAAATTTAGAAAGTTTTGCAGTGTGAGAGTCTCAAATGAACTAGTAACAATTTGATTAGAAAGATGTTCATTTTAAAATTGTACATTTAACTTTTCAAAAAATTAAAAGTTTTTTTTTAAATAGAATTTTATCTCTTTCTAAAACAAAATGTAAATAAAAACAAGTCAAAAAGTCAAATATATTTAATAGTACAAATTTTAGACAAAATATGTTTGATTTTTTTTATGCGTCGCAACATGAATATATTGGACTGGACCATCATGGTGTCTCTTCGGGTGAACATTGCGTAAAGTTTGCTTCTGCGTTATATATATATATATATATATATATATATATATATATATATATATATATATATATATATTATTAGAATTTGTGAGGCCTATACTCAACCACAAAAGCTAGTTTGAAAGTTGAAGTTTGCATGTCAATCATAAAACCATGATTTTTGTTTGTACCCAAATAAACGGCAAAAGTTATCATGCATAAGTGTTTTTCTTATGCATGGTGCATAAGGCAGGAGCGCGCGCTAATCCCTTACGTGTGCGCGTATCGTTACTTCCACGCACCATTTCATTTTAGCCTTTGATTCTTGATCAAGTAGCCTTAGTGCTTCCACTCTCCTGATCAAGCATGAGTCGTCTGATTAATCAAACAACCCAGATCATCCCCCTGTAATTTTTGTTTGTTGCTGCGCTGAGCCTTCTTGTGGGTTGGACATGTATTCTTTCATGCTACATGCACCTCTCCTGCTTACTTTATGCACCCTTGTGATGTTATTTGTTTTTTTATTTATTTATTTATTATCTAATTTATTTAATTTGTTTAATTTAAACCAAAAAATCAAAAAAATGATAAAAACCTACAAAACAAATTGTAATTAAATAATTTGGATTTAAAATGGGACCGGCGGGTTTACATCCGCTAAACCCTCGAATGACCGAACGCTGATCGTGCGCTTTGCTTACCGGTTGTTTGTCTTCCGCAAATAAATTTAATAAATAAAATTGGATTAAAAATGGGACCGACGGGTTTACATCTGCTCATCCCTCGCTCATGCCTCGAATAATCAAACGATAAAGCTAGACAAACTAATATTAATCCTATTTGGTATGTTAAATGGTTTCAAGATATTATACACTGAAACCATTAGTATTGTTAAATGGTTTTATATAATAAGGTGGGAGAAAAATATATATATATATATATATGCAATATTATTCTGGAAATCATTATGCTGGTTAAATGGTTTCAGAGAGTTAAACAGTGAAACCATTTATATTGTAAAAGGGTTTTATGTGTTTACTGAAACCAATATTGTGTTTTTATGGTTTTAAAAATCCTGGAAATCATTATGCTAGTTAAATGGTTTCACAGTTAAACAGTGAAACCATTTATATTGTAAAAGGGTTTTATGTGTTTACTGAAACCAATATTGTGTTTTTATGGTTTTAAAAATCCTGGAAATCATTATGCTAGTTAAATGGTTTCAGATAGTTATACACTGAAACCATTTGTATTGTAAAATAATAACTTTTGTTCCATGTTCCATGTTAGTTAATATGGGAGTGCATGGAGTAAATGGAGGGTGTATTGAGTAATTTTCATTATTTATGAATGATGCATAAGTTTGGCTTATGCACGACAACCAACCATCCTCGCATGTGTCCTCTAACTTTTAACTAAACGAGATACAAATATTCATATAGGGTTTTAATTGCAGCCGCTGAACTGTGTTGCTTGATCTCTACCTTCAATTTATTTTTTATATATTAAAATGATAGCAGTTAACATGTTAATATAATTGATGAATGATTCAGGTTATTACAAGATGCAAACTGGAGAAGAAGAGAAGGAGAGGATCTGGATCATGATTGTTACATCACCTAATTAGTTATGAGGTAATATTCTACCATTTTAAGACTAAATTTGAGTCACTATGGCTAAGGATATCATGATTGTATGCTTGGTAGCCAAACTTACCTCGAATAGTTTTATTAAGCATATGTTTGATCAGCTTTTTCAAGTATCAATTGTGTCTCAATGCACATTTTGCGGTTGATTAGAAGTAACAAACTAGAGATTTTGCAGTGAGTTAAAAAACTTAACAGTAAATTTGACTATAAACTTGTTTTCAAAATAGAAAAATAAAAACAACCATAACACTTCACACTTCAAACTCAATTTAAACCAAAATAAAGTATGCCTAGATACAAATGTACCATGGCTTCCATACATATCTGAAATTATAATCCAACAAATGTATATTTTTTAAAAAATTAAGAATTAAGCTAAGAATAAGTTAATTGTTTGAATGGAACATAACAAAAAATCATGGCTAACTGTTATAGTTACCTTGGCTAATATTGTCTTGCTACATTTTTGTCTTTTTTCTTTGTGATACCACAGAACTTATTGGAAGATTATCATCAATAGAATCATCAGAGGAACTGGAGGTTTCAATGTTGGGGAAAGAAAACTTTCTTTTGGCTGTGTCAACTACTGCATTGGTGAATTTGCTTTTTTGTTGTGTTGCCACTGATGAACTTGGATACTCATCCATCACGGCATGTCCAAAAATTGTCTTCTTTCCATGTACTCTTTGAGATATAGACCGATCGTTGTCATCATCATCAAGGATTATGATCTCATAATCCTTTCCCCCTAGTTTCACTCTTCCACTAGCTGGCATAAAAAAGATATGTATAATAAGCTTACATAATACTTAAGCTAAAACTTGGAAAATAAGGAATGGTAGATCATTGAAGGAAAACCATGCCCCTGGCTCTTAAAGTAATTGAATATATATGATTTCATCAAATTCAGAATTTCAGATAATATATCCAGCAGGCATCCTTTAATCATGTATAAAGTAACATTAAAAAATGCATATCTTTACAGGAAATAATTAAATACATGCATAATTTATGTATACCTGATGATGCACCTTGAGCATCATTATCGCTTATGTTCTGCAGTTGTGTACTAGCAGCAACTCCAAAAGAGTCACGAACATCTTCATTTCTTCGCAAAGGAGTAGCGTCCGTAGTGTCATGTCCAAACACATTGACAAGAACATCCTCTCCAGTAAGATCTTCAAAATCAGCAACCATAGGATCAGCATGAGGCTCCCACTCATCGTTTCCTCTTTCTTGTAGTTCTCTATGCTTTGTGCGCAAAGACTTGTAGAACATTTCAACCACCCGCTTCTCATGAGCCAATTTACTGTTTTCTTCCTCCAACTCACTTATAGTTGTCAAATGATTATTCACTCTTTCTTCCAATTCACCAATTTGAATCTTAAGTCCAGCAACCAAAGCATTTTTATCAGCCTCCAATACATGAACCTTACCTCGAAGCTCATCAAGAGCATTGTTATCTTCCACCAACTTTTCATTCAACTTTTTCAACTCCAAATTTTTTTTCTTTAATTCACTTCTTAAAACACCAAGTTCATTGCCATCTCTCTCCCATTTTCCCTTCATCTTCCTCAAATCCAAAACTTCAAACTCTAATCCCGCGTACTTTACTATCATCACACCAAGTTTATTACTATCTTCCACCAACTTTTCATTCATCTTCCTCAACTCCATAACTTTTGACTCCAATTCCTCGTTCTTTGTTCTCATCACATCAAATTTATTGCTATCATCATCACATTTCTCCTTCAAATTCTTCATTTCACACTCCAATTTGCCATTCTTCTTCTTAAGCTCTTTAATAATACGATTATCTCTATAAGCTATACCAGCCTTTACTTCCTTCAACAATTTTTCGTAACTCTCTTCCACTCTCTTTCCTTTCTCACAAATTTTCTCTCTTTTCTTAACCTCTTCCTCAGCTTGTATCCTTAAACGCTCTTCCATTTGAAGCTTCTCTTGAAGTTGTAGTTTCTCCAATTCAAACTTCTGTTGCAACTGTTGTTGAATCTCTGTTCTTAGTCTCGTCTCTCTATTCACCAAAACACCTTCAATGACATCATATGTATCAAACTGGCATGTTCCACGCAAAATATTCACGAGCTCAGGAATGGTTTTTTGTTCAAAGTTGTTGTTAGAGTTTGTGGAAGTGGAACCTGGTGGTGGCGCAAATTTGGTTTTGAGTTTAATCTTCATGATAAAGTTAAAAAAAATGGAAACTTTAGGTGAAAATGAAGTTTTACTAAAAATGAGTGGTTTTTCAATGAAAATGTAGCTATTAGTGATTGTGAGGGGTAGGAGAGGAAGATGAAAATGGGGCTAAAATTCGGAAGGGGAGAAAAGTGGTTATGGTAGATGGAAGATGAAAAAGTGATTATGATAATAATATGATGCCATTGAAGGGATCTGGAAGCTACACAGAGAAATCGGGAAAAAATCTAATTGATTTGGTTTGTGATTTGAGATTAGGGCGGCGTACAACAATCTCCAATTTGCGAGAAGGTTGTGATTAGGGTTGCAACTTAAGATGACAGGCGCGATAAATCGATTACTAAAATGGATTTGGCAAAAGGTGGGTTTACTGTTTTATTTAAAATGGGCTGGTTTAGTTGTTTTTTAAAATGGGTTGGGCTTTACCAATCGTTAGTTAGTCCAGTTATGATTGACGTTGGACTTGGAAAAGTGGTTATGGTAGATGGAAGATGAAAAAGTGATTATGATAATAATATGATGCCATTAAAGGGATCTGGAAGCTACACAGAGAAATCGGGAAAAAATCTAATTGATTTGGTTTGTGAGTTGAGATTAGGGCGGCGTACAACAATGTGCAATTTGCGAGAAGGTTGTGATTAGGGTTGCAACTTAAGATGACGGGCGCGATAAATCGATTATTGAAATGGATTTGGCAAAAGGTGGGTTTACCGTTTTATTTAAAATGGGCTGGTTTAGTTGTTTTTTAAAATGGGTTGGGCTTTACCAATCGTTAGTTAGTCCAGTTATGATTGACGTTGGACTTGGTAAAGATGACCACGATTCGATTCCCCGTAACTGCGATCGGGAGGAGACTGGAACCACTTGATACTAGTGGTGAAAACAAAAAAAAATAAATGGGTTGAGCTTTTAAATTTGGGTAAGGTTTGGTTACATATAGGGATGTCAATGGATATCCATGGAGGCGGATAAATATGATATCTGTATCCGCTCCATATCTGTGCGGGTATCCGCTAAGCGGGTAATCCACAGATTTTGAGGTATTCGTGGATATTTACAGATATCCATGGATTAAATGACAAAATTATGATTTTTTTTTAGGGTAAATATGTGTTTATCCCCCTGCAAAATACGTGACTTTTGTGTTACCCCCTGTAATTTATTTTTTTTAGATTACCCCCCTGCAATATGGAGATTCTGTGTATTACCCCCTGATTGAACAAGTTGGCAGATGACTGGATCACTAACATGACGTGGCACGTACACGTGGAATTAAATTATTTTATATTTATTTTTAAAATTCAACTCATTAATGTATGTGTAATTATTAATTTTTATTAAAAAAAACTAAAAATGAAAGAATATGTAGAACAACAACATCTCATCCCGTACAAATAAAAAAAACAACAATAACTTCTCATCTTCTTCCTCCAATCTCAATTTTTTATTTTGTTCTTTGAATTGCAAAAATTTTATTGAAAGGAACTCATAGTACAAGGACAACACAGTAACACTACATCACATCATCATGAACATCATCATTGTTTCAAAAACTCATAGATGAACAGTAACTCATCTTCTTCCTTGAATCACGCCTCTTCAGCGCAGTTTCTGTTTGTTTCGAGCGATTCCTGACCTATGTTCGATTTCCATTTCATTTGATTTCTTTGTTCTTCAAATCTGAGTTTCTACAAGATCTATGTTCTTTGTAGATCTATTTTTTCTAATGCTGTGTTTTTTAGAATGGTTTTATGGCAATGGATTTGATGAATTTTGTTGGATTTGATGAATTTTGTTGTTGTTGTTTTTTGCTTTTTTTAATGTTGTTGTGAATTTTGGGAATGTTTCTGGGAATGAGTTTGAGGGAGGGAAGAAGAACATTGTTGCTATTTTTTTATTTTTTTTTTAAATTAATCAATTAACATAATAATTGACGTGGCATTAAAAATTAAATAAAAACTAAATAAACTCCATGTATAACCGCTACGTCAAGATTCTGATCTAGTCATCTGCCAACTTGTTCAATCAGGGGGGTAATACACAGAATCTCCACATTGCAGGGGGGCAATCTCAAAAAAAAAAATTACAGGGGGATAACGCAAAAGTCACGTATTTTGCAGGGGGGTAAACACCTATTTACCCTTTTTTTTATCGTAAATGAAAAGTTGTAAGAAGATGATGAAAAGTTTTACCTCAAAAGATGAAAAAGAACATGAAAAGTTTTCTCTATTGAATATGAAGAGAAAACATAAAAATATGAGAAGACTATTTTTTTATAAGATAAAACTACTAGAGTTTATATTTAAATACATATATTTAAGTAATTTTACTAATTTATTAGCGGGTATAGATATCCGCGGGCACGGATAGTATTAAATCCTCATTCGTATCCATTAAATACAGATAATTGAAATATCCATTTATTTTATCCGCGGATATCCGTTAAACTATATGTCCTGTGCCCGTGACGGATTTTATCCGCTGATATCCGCGATTATGGATTTTTTACATCCCAAGTTACATATGTGGTTTGGGTAACCAACTTTTTTGAACACCTCTAGTGATATTTAATCAACAAATTTGGAAAATATAAATCAATTTGGTAGTATTTAATTAAGATAATTAAGATTTTATTTTTAGAGAAACTAATTTTTGTGGTAATTAACTGAAATTATTTACATCGGTACTATTCTTACAAAAGTTAATGAGGGTGATACCTAGTCGGAGATGTCCTAACTTAAGGTTTGAGATTTTTTGTTTTGTTTGGTAAAAAGTGAATGAGTCTTTTTTTTTTAAGCAAAAAAAAAAGTGAGTGATTCTTAACCAATGGGTATCTTGCCTATATGTCTCAGAAAATGATGGGATGTAGTGGAGTTATAAATGAACCACTCATCATGTTCATCAGCTAATTCATAATATTGTTAGGCTCAAGTTGAGCTCATATATAGGCGCAGCTTGTGCTCACTGCTCACTAGCTTGTTTGTGAGTTAAATGTATTTGTACTTGCATATATATACGATATTGATCATTGAGTAGTAATGAGATAACCATTTCACTCTTACGAGTGGTATCAGTAGGATCCACCGGACATGTTGCTCTCTCTGAAACGCAATTTTGGAGGGAAAATTCGTTTTCTTTAACAGTATTATAACCGTTTTCTTCATCATTCTTTTTCTTTGAGCTTTCTTTTTTCTTCTTCTTGCAACTGCTTCAAGGGCAGATGACGCAGTACGGAAGCGCTAGGTTAGCAAAACGCTAAACCTAATGGATAAAGACAAGCCGCAAACACAAACTTGTCAAAATAGGGTTTCGGAGTCCACCGAAAGTTGAGATAAAACTCGAATAATTTTATTGAATCAAAAAACTGCCTTCAAGGCTACAATAATTTAGCTTAAATAGGAGTGAAAAATAAAATTAACAAATCTCCAAAAAGATTGTAAAAATAAAAATAACAAACCTAGCTAAATAAAAATTACAAAACTACCTAAAATATAAAAATAACTATCCTAGGTGAAATATAAAAATAAGGAATCAACCTAAAATATAATAAAACTAAATCTAACTAAAATAATAAAATACAGAAAAAATCCTCCTACATCAGACTCCTCTACCTCAAAAGAACTCGACCCCGAGTTCTCGTCTTGATAAAGAGCTTCCTTTGCAGGTTGACTCCTCCAATGAACAAGAGACCACCCTCCTGGATCCCATTGAATTAAGTGAGAGGACCTGTCTCGTGTCAACACATCCAAATAACCACCGGGGTTCCATTGCTCAAAGATAGAACACAGAATTTGAAATTTATCACAAAAGGGTATTTGACCCAACTCAGTTAACATGTTTGAGCTAGTGCCTAAACCATAAGATTTCAGGTAAAATCCGAATTGAACCCGATCTATAAGCAAATCCTTGAGTTCAATGTGACGGCTGTGATGCGGAGGTTTTGCTGAGATGGAAGTCGCCGCCTGCATCCTAGTGTCCGGAGGTTCTAGTGGCGGTGAGGTTGTTGCCGGATTTCGCACAAATACATCTGGCCTAAACGGAGCCGCCACAGGTAGGTCGACATCAAGTTGTGGATCGCCAGACTTGCACAAGACAATTTTTTTTATCCTAGTTGGATTCTCTTCACCTCCCTTTTCGGACACAACTTCCTCATCCTCAGAACTCGAGTCATTAGTAGATGGGTTGTTGCGGTTGTTGTCGCCGTTTCTGTTGTTGTTACTGTTTCTATTGCTGTTGTAGTTTCGGTTGTTGTTGGATAACGTTGTCACCTGTGTTGTCAGAGCTGTGATGGCCGCGGTTAAAGCCGTCATGGCACCGTAAAACTCTGCTTTCGTCACCGGTTGATCTCCCATCTGATCACGTTAGAAAAGAACAGGAGAAACCTGCTCTGATACCAACTGACGCAGTACGGAAGCGCTAGGTTAGCAAAACGCTAAACCTAATGGATAAAGACAAGCCGCAAACACAAACTTGTCAAAATAGGGTTTCGGAGTCCACCGAAAGTTGAGATAAAACTCGAATAATTTTATTGAATCAAAAAACTGCCTTCAAGGCTACAATAATTTAGCTTAAATAGGAGTGAAAAATAAAATTAACAAATCTCCAAAAAGATTGTAAAAATAAAAATAACAAACCTAGCTAAATAAAAATTACAAAACTACCTAAAATATAAAAATAACTATCCTAGGTGAAATATAAAAATAAGGAATCAACCTAAAATATAATAAAACTAAATCTAACTAAAATAATAAAATACAGAAGAAATCCTCCTACATCAGCAGAAACATCCAACTTTGTTCAACCTACGATCCCTAAATTAGATGGCTTTTACGATCACTGATTGGAACTTGATTGAAATTGGTGTTGTTCTTGCTCCTCCAAACGCAATAGTTGAACAACGAAAACTCGCGGATGAAAGCAAACTTCAAGATCATAAGGTCAAGAACTATTTCTTTCAAGCCATTGATTGTTCGATTATGGAGACTATTATTGCTCATGACACGGCAAAGGATATTTGGGATTCCATGCGTATCAAGTATCAAGGTTCAACTAAGGTGAAAAGAGCTCAATTACAGGCTCTCAGAAGGGAATTTGAAGTTTTTGCTATGAAATAAGGTGAATCTGTTGATGAATATAATGCAAGAACATTGTCAATTGCAAATCTGGATGACTGCTCATGATGAAAGATTGGAGCAAACTGTGATTGTTGAGAAAGTTTTGCGTTCGATGATTCCAAAATTTTCAACTATGTGGTGTGCTCAATTAGGAATCAAATGATGTCACCATTGATGAGTTTTGAAGCCGAGCCTTTCCAGCAATGGGGCCGAGGGACCGATATGTTGATTGGTTTAGGTAGGGCGGCCGGCCTACTACGGGCACCTGTAGGGATTAGTGCGTGAGACCGCGATCCCCCACTTTCAACTTACGCGTAAACTATCTCCCTCCTCTATAGCGAGCTAAACCATTCATACTCTACTATAGTCTTTGTTTGTTTGCGCAGTGCAGTTATATTAAATTATCCACTCACAATTTCCTTCAATAAAGTCTCTATTAGTTTCAAAACAACACTAATAGTTCCAAAACAGTCCCAAAACTATTCCAATATCAAATAACATAGAATTTCAACTAGTTCATAATTAAATCATAATAAAATATGAATCTAACATACTCTAATTTCTACATTAAAGTTTCTAATCATAATTTGTCATAAGTTGGGGTAGATTTTCTTAACATTCCACCAGATGCAATTTCTCATAATTAGGTTTACTATAAAACTCTAGCTTCTACAAAAATTCAAACCTAATAAAAACTCACCATGTAATCAATGAATTGACAGAGAAATTGGGAGAAAAAGAAGGCTTCTTGAAAATCTAATTGCAAAATGAAGTAGAATTTGTCTCCCCCCTTTGTAAGGTGATTCCCACATGATTAAGGAGAGATTGAGGTTGTTTTTATATTCTTCTGAGCTCTACACCAAGTTGGAGTCCAACTACCGATCCTATTGCATGCAAGTTGTAACTAGAGAGGTTTAGACATGTGATCCTTGGGAAAGTTTCTTTTGGTACTCTATGAGTTTATTCGCGCGTACTATTTTTACTCATCCGCTGTTTAAATATCGCATGTTATAAAATGAGACATTTGAAGAAAATACATTGTCCGCTACTTAAGTAGAAGTAGCGGATGATGTTTATGGTTTTTCTCTGACACTATGTAAACCTTTGTAGTCTACTCGGTACTTGTGCTGAGGGGACTGTTTTATTAATATATCTCATTTTGGCTTGTTAAAAAAAAAAATAGCGGATGATGTTTGAAAAACTCATAGGACGTCAAAACAATTTTTCTTAAGGAAAATGCTAACTAGTGCCCCTGGGGCACTGGTTAAGGAGCTAAATAAGGTATGAATGTATTGGAAATTGTGTGATCTACTTTTTATAATTATAAAAAATGCTCTTTTCAATGCAAAAATTACTCCTTTTAATATCTTTAACTAATGTCTCGGGGGCACCGGTTAGCATGACCATTTTCTATATGGAAGTGATGGGCTTCGATCATTGAAAGTTGAAACAGAAGAGGAAGGGTTTGCTGATTTTTGTTTTTTTACCATTCTATCCTTAATGGTTTAGACTAATTATAATTTAGGCTTAAATGCAGTTTTACCCCCCCTATTTTGAAAAATGCGGAATTTTACCCCCCCTATTTTAAAATGCGGAATTTTACCCCCCCTATTTTATAATTTGTTGGATTTTGCCCCCCCACCAAAATTTTGCACAAAATCTGCTTCTGAGCCTCAAGTTCAAAGCTACGCACAGAACTGAATTTGGATCAATAATTCACCAAACTGGTACCGAAACGACCGCAATCGAGTTAGTTTTCCACAGAATCAAACTCCACTAAATTTGGAGTTACAGAGAGAGATTAATTACTGTTTTAGTGAAGGTCTGTTCAAATTAATTATCGTATGAAACTACTACTGGTATTCTCGTCATTCCTCTCACTCTGTAGCTCATTTTTTAATACTATTTACATGTATGGAAATATAACGAAATTACCCTTGTTGGCATTTCAATTTCGTCGAATTTGGAGTTACGATGTGTTCGGTAGACGATGTTGAATTTGAAGATCACAAGTAGATTTCTGCAGAATTAGTAATTGGACAGACCTTCACTAAAACGGTAATTAATCTCTCTCTGTAACTCCAAATTTAGTGGGGTTTGATTCTGTGGAAATCTAACTCGATTACGGTCATTTCAGTAGCCATTTGGTGAATTATGGATCCAAATTGAGTTGTATGAGAAGCTTTGAAGTTGTGACTCGAAAGCAGATTTTTTGCAGAATTTTGGGGACATACCTTCACTAAAACGGTAATTAATCTCTCTTTGTAACTCCAAATTCAGTGGGGTTTGATTATGTGGAAAGATAACTCGATTACGGTCATTTCGGTAGCCGTTTGGTGAATTATGGATCCAAATTGAGTTGTATGCGAAGCTTTGAAGTTGTGACTCGAAAGCAGATTTTTTGCAGAATTTTGGGGGACATACCTTCACTAAAACGGTAATTAATCTCTCTTTGTAACTCCAAATTCAGTGGAGTTTGATTATGTGGAAAGATAACTCGATTACGGTCATTTCGGTATCCTTTTGGTAAATTATTGATCAAAATTGAGTTGTGTGCGAAGCTTTAAATTGTGACTCGAAAGCAGAATTTTAGGGGGGGCAAAATCCAACAAATTATAAAACAGGGGGGGTAAAAGTCCGCGTTTTAAAACAGGGGGGGTAAAATTCCGATTTAATCAAAACAGGGGGGGCAAAACTGCATTTAAGCCTATAATTTTTTTACTTTCTTACAAATAAATAAATGGTTATTAAATTTGCCTCTACAATTACCATTTCACCCTTGAACTCTAATTAATTACAATCATGTCATTGGCATTTAACCTTGATTCAAAAAGAAAAAAAAACTAATTATATTTTTAACCAATTACTCCTTAATATTTTTAATGATTATCTCAGGTAATTGGTTTCCAAAATTCTGGGATGTTACAGAGATGATTCCAAGATGCATGTTATGGGGGAAAGGTAATTTGAAATTATTCATAGGAGGAATAACTCAAAGTCATAGCTGATGTGTATGTAACGGATAAATTAGATTCTAGGGACGAAACCGATATAATCAAGTCTCAAAGTAGGAATTCTAATGAATTGAATAGAATTCGGTACAAATAAGATTATGTAAACATAAATGAGAGAGTTTTGAGATAAGAAGATAATTGTTCATTCATTGATTGATTGATTTTCAAAGTGAGACACAATGTCTTTAAATACAACCCTAAAGGATAAAAATGTAAAATGACATAAAATAAACTATTATTTAAAATAAACTATTAATCTAATATTATTTCCTGTTACAATACCCTCCCCTTCAAACATCCTTGTCCTCAAGGATGAACAATCACAAGTGCCATGTTTATGAGGCAAATCTTTCCATTTGATTAGAATTTTAGCATCTGGAACATTCCCCCAGTTGATCATCTTTCTGTGAAAAATAGCCACACAAGTAAACCGGTAAAAAACTAGCTGAGACCGCCTTGGTGAATAGTGTGCAGCAACCACAAATATAGGTGTTGTGAATAGCTTCAGAGCAAGATGCCAATAAATAGAAAACACCATTCTTTTTCCATTAGCCAAGGTAGTATATGTTGGATGACAATTGCAGCAGCATACATTAAGAAGAGAGCATTGTTGAAAGCTTGTTATCTGATTAATCACATGTAAGTTCAATATGTGGTTTACCAATAAACCAAGAACAAATGCAACCAACTCTCCAACCTTTACAAAACCAATTTTAGAACTACACCTCATGCTTACGTAACATAATCTCAAAGTAGGAATTCTAATGAATTGAATAGAATTCGGTACAAATGAGATTATGTAAACATAAATGAGAGAGTTTTGAGATAAGAAGATAATTGTTCATTCATTGATTGATTGATTTTCAAAGTGAGGCACAATGCCTTTAAATACAACCCTAAAGGATAAAAATGTAAAATGACATAAAATAAACTATTATTTAAAATAAACTATTAATCTAATATTATTTCCTGTTACAGTGTATTATCTGCCTGCCTCGGTCAAAAAACAATCTAATAAGCATTGGACAGCTTAAAAAAAATTGACTAATTTTTCAAAAGGATCGCTGCAAGATATTTCATGAGGATAAAGAATCATGGACTACCAGACTAATTTTGTTTTTTCTTTTTTGCTTCTGATTCCAATAACCTTGATGCAAGATTATTGAGATACGATAAATCACAGGAGGAATCAGAACTCGAGGTTTCAGTTTCGATGAAAGAATGTTTTCTCTTGGTTATATCAACTGCTATCGATGAACTTGGAGTGGGACGATCATTCTTCACTGCAAATCCAGAAATAGCCTTCTTTTCATGTGCTCCTCGAGACATACAATGATCATCATCATCAGTATCCTTAATCATTTCCATTCTTCCACTAGCTGGTACAAAAAGAGAATGTATAAGCTACCATAACATTTGCCAAACATGATATTACTCAAACAAAAATTTGGAAACTAAAAAATGGTAGAATCTTTATTCCAGTGAAAACATTGCTATTAGAGTCATCAATATTTCAAGGAAAATTCAGTCACTGGCTCTTCACGTAATTAACTATATTATATGATTTCATCAAAATTTAGAATTTCAGATATTATATACAGCAGGCATTATTCTGTAATCATGTTTACATAGAAAATAAAAGATAATTGACAGTTTTTAAAGAATACAAAAATAAAATAAAAGAACAATAACTTCCTCAAACACTTTATCAATTGTATTTGTTGGTATGGACTCATCTTTGGTTGATTTCAACGCTGACATTGGCACAAACACCATTTTGTTATGCTGGACCTGAACTAAGCATGAATTGGTTTATAGCTTCAGTATATCCAAAATTTTACTAATATACTCCTAAGCAAATTGTTACACGAGCATGACCAGAAAGGGGGTTAAAGAATGAAGAAATGTCGGAGCTCATGGTTTGAGTATGTATGCAATCTATGATTGATTAAGTGACTTGAACATTAAAGTGGAATTGCTTATGGTGTGATGGATGGATTTATGAATGGCCTGCAGTATAATGGAGGGACATTCTAGTTTTTGAAACACGAGTAAACTAGTTGTATGCATCCAGGACAAGAGTCCGTGATGATAATAGAAACAGTATGTGCTTAGAGGCTTTAAGCGCATAATGTGCTTGTTCTGGTTTTATGGGGCTCATCAATTCTACAACTTTGTCTAGTAGCCTCACCATATTACATATGTCATGTGTACATTGTTTTATATAATAAAAGATATATTCTGCAGTGCATAGATTGTTATACAATGAGAAAGTCATTTCTACTTCATTCTCAAATCTTTCAAATGTGATGAAATGAAATGTTGGCTTCTTCATGTGCGAGAATCTGGGCATTTGCCATGCCCTAGGTGCAATGATCAAGGCCATTAAATTGGCCAATGATAGAGGAAAAATTCTCTTTTCTCCCCCTAAAGAGAGTCTTTGAAAGAGTAACTCATCATCAAATCTATTTTTAAATAGCGAATTTAATCCTCAAATGCATTTTTTATCGACCAGTTTAACTCATAAAATTACTAACAAAAAAGACGTATGAGATCTGTTTGTAATTTCAATAAATTTAAAGATATATCAAAATGGTTGTTTGTCGCATTCTAGTGCTATAATATCTGGAAGGAGAATCTGTCATGGTTGATTGAACCTTTTGGAATCACAGTAGAAAACAAAACAGATTTTGATTTGGTTCCCATTTCATACAATGTTGTGCCATTTTAATAAGACTAAATTTGAGTCACTATGACTAAGGATATCATGGTTGTATGGTTGGTAGCCAAACTTACAGTGATTCTTGGCTTTGTTAAATAAAGTACAAATGTACCATGGCTTCCATATATTTTTTAAAAACTAAGAACTAAGTTAAGGATAAGTTAATTGTTTCAATAGAACCTAACAAATAGTCATGGCTAACTAGGATATGCTATATATAATGCTATAGCCTGTTTTACCTTGACTACAGTTTTTTCTTTTTTCCTTGTGATACCACAGACCTTATTGTAAGATTATCAAGTGAGGATGAATCATCAGAGGAACTAGAAGTAGAACTGGAGATTTCAGCAAAATGAAACTTTCTTTTGACCGTGTCAACAACTGCATTGGTGATTTTGCTTTCTTGTTGCGTTGCCACCGATGAACTTGGATACTCATCCTTCACAGCAATTTCAACAATAGCGGTCTTTCCATGTACTCCTTGAGATACAGTCCGACAATCATCGTCATCGTAGTCATCATCATCGTCAAGGTTTATGACCTCAATACCATTAACCAGTTTCGCTCTTCCTTTAGCTGGCATAAAAAAAATATGTATGAGTTTACATAACATTTGCCAAATACGATAATACTTAAGCAAAAACTTGGAAAATAAGGAACGGTAGATTCTTTAAGGAAAATCAATCCCCTGGCTCTTAAAGTAATTGAATATATATGATTTCATCAAATTTAGAATTTCAGATCATATATACAGCAGGCATTGTTTTCTGGAAAGAAAACTTCATCAAGGGATGATGCAGAAATCACAAAAGATAATTGACAGTTTTCGAAGAGAACAAAAATATAAAAGAGAAGAAATCAAAAGAAAATCTCAAAAGTAGACACTTTAGGCTAAAGACTTGCTAAAACTTTTTATCCACTGGCTACCAAAATTCAAACCATAATCCAACAATATTGGCACTATATTTCTTGGTATTAGACTCATTTTCTATTTGTGGAGGGTGGTTCCTCTTCAAATTTGTCATAGGAATCTTCTCTGAATATTCATCTTTGGTTTATTTCATTGTTGCCATTGGCGTAGAGCCGCAGACAACATTTTGTTGTATTCTGAGTAAGATTCAAAGCATAGAGGTATAAATGGTTTCAAAAGAAATAGAAATACAAAAGAGCTACTATGTACTAGTAATATTTTCGCAGAGAAAAGCTTCAAAAGAGTAAATCTTTAGTGGATGTTTGTTTTTGTGAAAGAAACCCGTGTCAAAATGGAAATGTAGATTCTTAAAATCACAGAAATGTGCATTGGGAAGTCATTTTGGTCTTGGAAGGAAAAGTTAAACCAAACATATGGTTATTTCATCAGCTTACTGCTGAACAATTGAATAATCATTCACATCACACCCTCTATTCTCTAACTTTCCTCCCCAAAAAATCTATTCCAATTTCACTATGCCTTCTGGATGCTGCAACTGAATTACTAACCTCTACTAGACCCTGCCATCTCAACCGTTTTCTTGGGCTTTCTTGTGTATACCATCCAACACTTTTCACCTGCAGGTTTAGATGGATTATATCTCTACAATAGGAAGTACAAAACATAAGGACATTCTATTGTATTCTAAATAAGCTCCAGAAGAGACAAAAAGATTAGAAATAGAAAAGAGCTACTATATAGTATATACTAATCAGTAATCACTCACACCATCTCTTTCTTAGTTCTAAGTAACTTCCCCTACATAACCACTCTCATTCCACTATTCCTTCTCGATGCTACTGAATAACTAACTCCCACTAGTCCCTGCCATCTCAACCATTTTCTTAGGCCTTCTTGTGTATAATATCTAACCCTTGACCCACGATCATGACACGATTGGTCTACAATCTGTTCACGAGGATCATCTCTCCTATTCTAGTTCTAGTAAATTTACTAATAGTTTTGAGTTCCTGAAGCACATCCCTATCCTGACCTCAAGGCTGAAATTAGGGCTTTGCCTCATGAATTTATCTTCCAAAGCAGCTTCCTCAGCAGGTCTGTTCTGCAATTGAGGCAATACCTGACTTATCAATTAATTGTGGCGATCTATGCTACTTCCATTTCCATAGGAAAAACATATTCAGCTAAAAGAGAGCCGCCGATAGCTTTCTTGGGCAGAGTAACATGGAATAAATGTGAACCTGAGAGCAGAAGGAACGAACTTCAGAAGTCACAATTCAGCTTGCATCTGAAAACCATAATATTCCAGCGCTAATTGAGTTGTTTTCTTAATTATGTCACTCTCTAATTGCGTATTTTAATGACTACTTAGTAGTATTTCGACGTGATCCGGTTCAACCACTAGTTAAACATGGTGGACCAAAGTACAAGAAGCCTCACTAGTTCAAAAAACTATTAAACATTAAAGCAGGAAAATCACAGTTCCAGACAAGCATATTGAATTCAATATATATATTTATAAAGTAACATTCAAAAATGCATAATTTCCATATACCTGACGATGCACCTTGAGCATCATTGCCCCCTATGTTCTGTGGCTGTGTACTGGCAGCAACTCCGAGAGAGTGAGGAGCATCTTCAATTCTTGGCAAAGGAGCAGCCTCCACCATGTCATCCTCTTCACCATTATCTTCAAAATCAGTATCTGGATCAGCACGAGGCTCCTCCTCACTATTTTCACCATCAGAGACGTCGACATTCATCCAAGGCTCCTCCTCATTGTTTCCACCATTATCTTCAAAATCAGCAACCATGTGATTAGCACGAGGCTCCCCCTCACTGTTTCCGCCATCAGAAGCATCAACATTCATCCAAAGTTTGGAATCACTCTCCAACTTCGATACTCTTCCTTGTAGGTCTCTAAACCTTGTGCACAACAACTTATCTAATATTTCAACCTTCCGCTTCTCATGAGCCAATTTACTGTTTTCTTCCCCCAACTTTTCCTTCATCTTCCTCAACTCCGAAATTTCAGACTCCAAATCCTCATTCTTTCTTCTTATCACATCAAGCTTATTTTCATTATCAACACATTTTTCCTTCAACTTCCTCAACTCCAAAACTTCAGACTCCAATTCCGCGTTCTTTCTCCTTATCACATCAAGCTTATTTCCATCGTCAACACATTTTTCCTTCAACTTCCTCAACTCCAAAACTTCAGACTCCAATTCCGAGTTCTTTCTTCTTATCGCATCAAGTTCATTACTATTATCCACCCACTTTTCCTTCATCTTACTCAACTCCAAAACATTAGACGCCAATTCCGCATTCTTTCTTCTTATCACATCAAGCTTGTTTCCATCATCAACACCTTTCTCCTTCAAATTCTTCACTTCACACTCCAATTCATTGTTCTTCTTTCTTAGATCTTTGATCATATTACTATCAGCTAAACCGTTTATCTTCACTTCCTTCAACAAATCTTCATAACTCTCTTGTACTTTTTTCCCTTTCTCACAAAGTTCCTCTCTTTTCCTAACCTCTTCTTCAGCCTGTATCCTTGAAAGTACCTCCATTTGAAGCTTCTCTTGAATCTGCAATTTCTCCCATTCAAACGTCTTTTCCAACTGTTGAATCTTTTCTCTTAATCTCTTATCTCTATTCACTAAAACACCTTCAACGGTCTCAAAAGTTTCAAACTGATATGTTCCGCGCAAAACCTTAATGAGATCAGGAATGGGTTTTTGTTCAAAGATTTCGATAGGGTTTGTGGAAGTGGAAACTGGTGGTGACCCAGGTTCGGGTTTAGGTTGAATGGCCATGATAAAGTGAAAAAATTGAAACTTTAGGTGAAAATGAGTTTAGGTGAAAATGGGTTTAGCTGAAAATAAGTGCTTTTTCACCGGAAATGTAGGTATCTATGGAAAGGAGGAAGAAAGAGGAGGATTTGGTGTGTGTTGAAGGAAATGAGTGAGAGGAAGATGAAAATGGCGCTAAAAATAAGAAGAGGAAAAAAGTGATTATGGTGGTAGATACATAAAAGAGGAAAAAGCGATTATTATAATACTAGTTGAAAGAAGATCAAAACGACGTCGTCGCATTTGAAACAGATAAGACAAAAAAGAAAAGAAAAGAAAAAGGATAGTACTACAAACTAAACCCCATAACAACTTTCAGTTTGGGTTTCTCATGTGATGTGCACAATATAGGATATGAAGAAGAAAATTAAAAAATGGAATTTATATAATTGAATTTGAGATGGGTTGGTTGAGTAGTACAATTGGTTCAAGTTAATGGTTAAAGGAGTGAAATGAAATGTGCATGATTCAATCTCTAACAATTGATTACTAATTTTAGTTGTTTTTTTAAAAAAAAAAGTAATTTATAGTGATGAGCGAGATATTTGTTTAATTATAATGATGCTAATGATTTGTGATTTGTGATTGATTTGCAATTAGTGTCGTGTACAATGACGTGCAATTTGTGAGAAAGTTGTGTTGTGGTGAGCATGATAGTTAAAACTGAATTTGATTAGTCGGTTCAACTGTGAACTAGACCATTGTCCGATCAACAATGTCTTATAAACGGCCCTATAAGTTAAAGTTGGGTTGTGGTGAACATAGCTAGTAGGAGAATATTGTGCTTTTATTTTTTAGACTACTAGTTATTGAAACATGATTATCTCATACGGTAGCTTCACAATTTTTCAACAAGCATGTGTTCGTGGCAATTTGATATTTCATTTCTAAGAGGGTTGCATTATATTGGACCGTTGGTCTGTCCAAACATATTGCTTGACTTGCCGGATGATTCAATTAATAAAATTAAATTAAATTATAGTAGTACTTTCGAAAAAAGCATTGCAACGACTATATTAAGTTTGAGGAGACTATATTAATGAAAGTATTCTTGTTATGTTATTATGTGTGAACTTTGAAGTTAAGTTTATTAGGAGACAAGTAAATTCGGTTGCTCACACTTTAGCTAGGGCGACCAATTCCTGGACTAGTTTCCATAGATTTGAGATTATTCCTTCATGTATTGAACTTTTGATAATTAATGAAATGCAGTAAGTTTGTTTGGTTAAAAAAAAAAGTTTGAGGAGACTAACTTATATTAAAAAATCAATCTTTTCACTCACAAAATTTTGAGACATTAGTTAATATTTTTCTTATTCTTAAAATTTTGTCAATCTCATAAAAAGGATCACATTAATTCTAAAAAAAAAATCTCATATTAATCTCTCTTTCAATGAAACCAGATTAGTCATTGTCTCTCTTTGTTTTTCGCAATAAATAGTTGTTGTCTCTTATTATATATACATTTATTTGTCATTCTGTTAAACACCATTCATTTTCTAGTCCACATATTACGTTATCACGATTGTTCTTAGTCTTTAGAAATTTACATTGACTAGGAAATTACATTGACTTGGAAGTTATTGTAATTGTAATCTTATACTCATCTAATTTACTTCATCTTTCTTGTAATTTTTTCTCTACACATTCTTTTGTTAAGGAATCTTAATAAATCTCGATGCAATTTTTTAACCAAATGGTAGCAATCCTCCTATTTCAAATCAATAAAACATCTCAAATTTTGAAAATGCACATCTTATTCAAAATCCAAACCATAACCAAAATTTTCAAAATTCACTTTTTATCCCAAATTTTTCAAAATTCACATTTTATCCCAAATCCACAAAAATCCATCCTTTAGTCCATTTAATACATATAGGTATAGATGCATGACATGTGGCAAACAAAAATCCAAAGGCTAAGATTAAATATTGAAATAAGCATTTAATTAATTTAATAAAATATAAAAATTGATTCCCGTTCCTTCTCTGTTAGATGCGAACTCTTTCTCCTCTTCCTCCCGTCGTCAATCTCCTCACCGCCGCCGTCAACCTCCATCCCAGCGCCGCCCATAACAACCTCAGTCTGTCCTAGTGCCCCATATCTCCGTTCTCTCGTCTCCCAGAACGCTCTTATTTGTCGTTTCTGATTTCTAGGGTAAAGTTCTTCAATGTTTTTCGATATCGTTTCAATTTTCAACTGATTATTGCTGTAATGCATGTTATCTCTGTGCCCGTTCTTGTGCCGCATTCTTTAGTGGGTTACCCCAAATTTTTATTTACTCTGTTGTATCAATTTTTCATATGCTTAGTTGATAATTAGTTTGAATTCTATATGAATGAAATCAGAGTGGTTTTGGCATCTATGTGTTAATTCTATATGTTAATCTTAGGTATACAACAAAAAGACTATGCATTTGTGTTTATTGAGCTTGCTTGAATTGAATTCCCTAAAGTTTCAAAGCTTTGTTGCCTATACCTATCAACTTTAGGAATTTATGGCATGTTTGGATAAACAACTTATTTGCAGCTTATAGAACAAGTGCTTATCATGATACGCGCTTATGTATAAGCTTACATAAGCTAGGAAAAGTTAAAGTGCCCGTTTAGATTGACTTATTTTTGAGCTTATGCGAAACAGCTTATACAAATAAATAAGCTTTTATGCATTATTATAAGCTTTTCAAGGTAGTTTATGACAAAACAACTTATAAAGATACAATTTTTGTTAGCAAAAACTTACGTATTACCATAAAACTTTATTTATTTGCATAAGCTATTTTCATAAGCTAAAAAATAAGCTAAATCCAAACGGGCCCAAAATAGAGATAAATTGTTTTTTATATTTCCTACTAGTTGTTTTCATAAGCTATATTGGAGAGCTTATGAAAATAAGCTGAAATTCTTTTATGAAAATTGTCATAACTTGTTTTCATAAGTTTTCCATCAAAGGGTCTCGCAAAACCTATGTCAGTAGATAAGCTCAAATAAGGCAATCCAAACAAGCCCTTAATCTATTACACACTGATGGAATATTTGTTACTGTTGTTATTTTTATACATTTTATGCTGTTTATACTGCTAGTTGCTTTTTTCTTGCTTTTATGCAAATAAAATTGGAATGGTACAAGTAATGAACGTTTCACTTTGTGTTCAAATTGCAGTGAAGAAGAGGCGGTTCAAATGAGCAAGTATGGTTTGAACCTCAGGCCTGCGAAGGGAAAGAAGCAGCCACCAAGGCCTTCCATTCCCCTTCCTTTTGGCTTCAATGAAGATGATGATAATGATGTTGAGAAAGAAATTGCTATCCAGGCTAGCAAGACTAAAAGTCTTAAGGATGTATGTTGACCTTACATTTTAATCTGGTGGTTGTTATTATGAACATTGTTTTTGCTCGTACAGATTATGATCTTACTTTCTGTTTGGTTTGTTTTTTTTCGTTTTTAAGGTTGAGGAGCAGCAAAAGAAAGCCTTGGAAGAAGATCCAACCATATTTGACTATGACGGGGTTTATGACAAAATGAAAGAGAAAGTTGCTCGTCCATTGATACAAGACCGTGAAGAGAGAAAGGTACAGTTACAGATCTTAGCATTCTTTTAAAATTTCAATCAACCATTTTATTGTTTTTTAAAGCTCAATAGAGAATAATAAAGGAGAATCTATGCCAAGTTTCACCATAATTATGACTCTTGTGATTGGCCATATGGAAGTGCATATTCACATACTTACATGATGGATCCCAGTAACATTAACTGTATCTTTCTTTATGTTTTGCTGTTCTGTTTTATTTTTTATTTGAAAAAACAATGTTTTCATTGGTTTAGAGAGTGATTAAAGTAGTGGAAATAGTTATGTGTCTATTCCTTTCCAATAGTTTGGCTTAACTTGATTTTTTGTTTTACTTTCTTGAGGACCAATGCTGGTTTATTCCCCCTTCATTTTGGGTGGTCTGTGTAATAACGTTGTTACTCATCAAACTTTGATCATTGATGCAGCCAAAATATATCCAAAACCTTATTCAGAAAGCAAAAGAGCGAGAGCAGTATCGTGAGATTGTATATGAGAAAAAGATTGCCAAGGAGAGAAGCAAAGACGATCATCTCTTTGCTGACAAAGACAAATATGTTACAGAAGCATATAGAAGAAAGCTTGCTGAACGAGAGAAGCAGATGGAACTAGAACGGCTCCGTGAACTTCAAGAGGAAAGAGAAGATGTATGTTCCTGCCTTTTTGATTAATCTCATAATTCATATTGCGTTTTCAATTAATTTGGTATGCTTTGCTTATGGTTTAATTCCTATATTTTTTAAATTGCTGACATATTTTGCTTTTAATTATTTGCATAGGTTACAAAGAAGAAGGACTTTTTGCTTGATTTTTATACAAACCTTGATAAAAATGTTGCTTATGGTGCAAACGATGCTCAAAGGAGAAAGCATGACAATCGGACTGAGAATAGAGTTCCAGAGACACACGAGGGGACGGGCCCTGATACATCAAATCAGCATCAGGATGGTAATACGGATGAAGAACAGCATTCATTGGCTAAGGCAAGTTCACCAGCAGAGACTTCCGAGAAAAAGATTGGGGATGAGGGTGAAACTTCCAATCGTTCTAATAGAAGCGCCAGTCCCTTGGATACGAAGCCAAAGCTTGCAGTTTCTTCAGAAGAAAAGAGCTCAGTTGAGGAGCCATCAGCAGCTTCACAACCAAATCCAGAGCATCACAAAAGAAGTCAAGATGCTGTGGCTGCAGCAAAAGAACGTTTTCTGGCACGTAAGCGAGCAAAGCAACAGTGAACAGTTTTTTCTGCATTTGCTCAGAGATGTCCGGTGACAGATTTTGTCTCTAGTATTTCGGGTTTGATTTTCTATCCATAATGCTATGTTACCTTAAATGCTAATAAAGAGCTTTATCTGTTAATAGGAGTCACAGAACGAGCTGATACTCAGTAGGAGTGTATGATATTTTGGCAATTTTATGATATCTATATTGGTGCCAATGTAATGATTCACTTGGTCTGATCATGCACTTTTTCAAAGATTATGCAATGTTGTCTAAAAAGGCCTTATTGAATTTTATCTTCACATGTTTCTATTTTGGTTCCCACTTCTAAGTTCTTAGTCTGTCTTTCTCGCTTTGTATGGTTTAATATTTCTTACTGGATCACACCCCAATCTAAGAATGGCTTATTTTGCATAGTTGAAGGAACGATATATTTTGCATTATGAATAATAAATCAATCTTTGGTTTAGATTTTAGGATGTCCATTTATTGTTTGCCATAGCCCTCTTGATTTTCAAGGAAAAAGATAGGTCGAACCAAATTGTGGTCCGAGTAATAAGGGATCGAGTCTTTTAAGTATGTGATCAAATGTTTGATTTTTTGTTCATTGGTATGGAAATCTTCTAAGCACTTGTTTGGTTGCACGACACACGTGTTTGCGAGGATGTTGATGCAAAATTGTCGTGATTTCGAGAAGGTAGAAAATGGAGCTTCGTTAACACAAAAATGAAAGCGCGGAAATGTTGCCACATAACCAAAAAGTGGTTTTTCTAAAAAAACCAAAAACAGGCTAGGAGATTAGTCTTCATAGTAGCATATCATAACTCATAAGTATATTATTATTGTAGAAAAACTTTTATTTATCATCAAAAAATATTATTGAATTCTCTTCCTATATAGTAAATCATATGTAAGAAAGAATGAGACAAAAGAAATCAAAACAATTTGTTAGGTAAATGTTTCTCGTAAGGAATAGTCAATTTTCTCCTATAGGAAGTGCGCACAATATGACAAGTAATAATAATTTAAACAAATTCTAATATGATAATGTTGCCTCATAATAAATAAGGTAAATTCTGATACGTGTACCATGTCGATAATAATATTCAAAATATTAATGATGATAAATCTCGTCTCTTTGATCTAGAGGGGATTCAAACAAATATGAATTTGATACTCAGCCGTTATCAATTAGGTCACTGATTAAACCGTAAAAAGTACGAGTCCATTATGAATTTTTATTTCTTTAAGTGTATCATTCAACAATTATTAGAGTTTTTTAAGAGGTCCATGTTATCACTTACGTAATAAATAATATCTATAATGATCTCGGCGAATGAGCATGATATTGATGGGGGGAGGATGTGAGCACTGACGTACCAAAATAGTAGTACTAGTCAAATAAGTCATTTTGTAAGGGAATCATGTGCTTAAATAAAAGTGAAGATAATCAATATTTGACTCTTCTATATAAATTATTCTAACGCTATGAGTATAAATACATAAAGAAACAAGCAATCTCAAACATCTTCACAACAATTAACAACATATATATTAATAGTGGTTCTGCAAAGGAAATTTATAAGATCATTTGAAAAAGAAAAATGGCACAAATTGAAGAACAATTGAGTAACAAACAAGTTCTAGCTACAGATTACATAACTGGTAATCCAAAACAAACAGACATGTATTTGAAAACCTCTACAATTAGCTTACAACTTCCTTTAGATTCTTCAGAAGCTGTGTTGGTTAAGAATCTTGTTTTATCTTGTGATCCTTACATGAGAGGAACTAAAAGAACAGACAGAAATAACCTCTTTTATTCCTTCTCTCCGGATTCGGTACGTTCACGATTATTACACAACTTATGTTGTCTATTTTTGTCTTCTTCTGTGCTTGTATACTTCATCTATTCCAAGATAACTGGTGTATCTGGTCTAATAAGCGAACCAAATACATCAATAATTCAATGAATCTAAAAAGTGAAAAATTGCTTATATATGAGACCGAAGTATAAGGAATATATACGTGGTTTTCTAAATGTTTAATTTTGTGATGTTAAAATGTTTCTTTCAGCCAATTGTTGGATATGGAGTATGCAAAGTGTTGGATTCTAAACATCCAGATTTCAAAAAAGGAGATTTGGTTTGGGGAGTCACCAAATGGGAAGAATATAGCATCATCACCAAGACTGATAGCCTCATCAAAATTGAACATACTGATGTACCTCTTTCCTATTATACTGGATTACTTGGTAAATAAGTCGAGACTTTTCTTCTTCGGAAATTGCATTGTTATGTTTGCATGGAACCTAGACACGGACATTGACACTGGAAATATTTTTAAAAAAAGAACTAAATGAACGTAGTGACATAATCACATGTGTCAATATCATGTTTGTGTCGGATACTGGACACACATTTAATAAGAAATGTCGATGCTATAGAGATAATAACTAGTTGTTATATATATGTAGGTATGCCAGGTATGACTGCTTATGCAGGTTTCTATGAAGTTGGTGTCCCTAAGAAAGGAGATTATGTCTTTATCTCTTCAGCATTTGGTGCAGTTGGTCAACTTGTAGGTCAACTAGCAAAATTGATGGGATGTTATGTTGTTGGAAGTGCTGGAAGTAAATATAAGGTATAGATTTGCATTTGTACTTGCTAAAGTAATTAATTGCATTAATCTATAGTTTGAATAGTACTCACAATTGATTGGTTTGTTTTCATGTAAATAAGGTTGACATTTTGAAGAACCAATTTGGGTTTGATGAGGCTTTTAATTACAAGGAGGAACAAGACCTAGATGCAACATTGAAGAAGTAAGTGATTAATTGACATTTAGCTTATGCAAAACTAAATTATCTTGCATAAGGGACAAACTAGTAAAACCTTGGCTCAGTGTTGTTAAATATCCGGTATAGCGCCGATATACCGGTATTGCGTATCGAAATTTTGACTATCCGATACGAAAGGCCGGTATGGCATCTTGACTTCGCTATGCTCAAAATAGCGCTGTTTTTCTCATAAACCGGTATAGCCGCTATGTATTGATATCGGAACTGGTTAATGTTTCATAAATCGGTATAGCCGCTAATTATTGACCCATATTAAAAATAAATAATAACAATGTGAAGTGGTGGAGTTGGTGCTGAGTTGGTGTGGGTAGGTAAACAAACCCACTACCGACTCTCATATTTTATAACCCGTGCCTCCATTATCTTCACTTCTCAACTAAGATTAAAAATTTATATTTTTGTTCATAGGTACTTTCCTGAAGGAATTGACATATACTTTGACAATGTTGGCGGAGACATGCTCGAAGCAGCACTTATTAACATGAGAAGGTGCGGTCGAATTGTGGTAGCCGGAATGATATCACAATATGAACTTGATGAACCTCAAGGCATAAAAAACTTGCTGAACATTGTATATAAGCAGATCAAAGTAGATGCATTCACAGTATATGATTACTATCATTTATATCCAAAGTTTTTGGACACAATTTTGCCTTATGTTAGGGAAGGGAAGATAACATATGTTGAAGATATAGCTAAAGGTATTGAGAGTGGACCAGTTGCATTAGTAGCAATGTTCACAGGCAAGAGTAGTGGCAAACAAGTTGTTTTAGTTGCTAATGAATAGCTTAGATTTGTAACTCCAATTTCAATAGGTTGTATTGTGAGTAATAAACAGATTGATATCTTTGTAAAATATTAGACATGTACTAATAAAATTATTATGCTTTTCATTTAGCTTCAAGAAGACCATTTTTTAAAGAACATTAGAAGTTGTGATAGTGTGTACATTGACTTGGAAACTCGTTGTTATTATCTTACAAAATGATTAGTTATCTATAACAATATATAAAAAAGGATATGTGAGTTTGGGATGAACTTTTCAATATACCTATTTTACCCTTGCCTTAGTTTCACAACTTCCATTAACTAATCAATTTAAAAAATGAATTCAAATCATAAAAATGTGAATAAGTGGCAAATAGGTTGTCTATATATGAATGATTACCAACTTAATATTACATCTATACTATATAAAAAGATAATACAAATATTTTTGGTGTCGATTTTTCATAATACCAACAATATCCTTATTTTTTTAGCAATAAAAATCTTTTATTAACAAATTCACCATATCATAAAACATTTTTTTGGATATAAGTTAGACACAGGCAGGCGCGTTCCGCGCCTGTCTGGCCCACTAGTTAATAATAATGACATCACCTATCAGATTGACTTGGAAAGTTGTGGCTATTAATTTTGTAAGAAAAAGAGAAATGTCGTAAAGTGAATTATAATTTGAGACAACTATAATTAATATAACATTACATGGGTCAATTTGTTGATTTGTTACAGGATTCTTTATAGAAGCATGTTACAGGATTTATATTTACAACATTAATTAATATAACATTACATGGGGTCAATTTTGTCTTTTCAGCAAAACATGTGTTCTTTTTCACCTTTCCGTCCGGTTTTGAGCGGAAAAGAATTTTATGTGGGTTCCAGCCTAAATTTTCTTTCCTTCCTTTTTTGTGATGTAACCAAACAAAGAAAACTGTTTCTTTCCATCCACTTTCTTTCCTTCATATAATCTTTCCTCAAAATCAAACATACCTTAGTGTTTAGAATGGAGAAAGACAGAAAATGGTAATGTTATGTAATATACTCCAAAATTGGTACTGTTATGTATGAGTGTATGACATACTCCAAAATTGACTGATATTGCATATACAATTTGGTTATTATTCTTCAAGTCCAGTTTATAAAATGATAAGTAGGTTAATATATTCATTAATTTTTTAAATTTTACCAAACATATAAAAATTATCTCATATAATTAGTCTCTTCAAAGGAGTCAGTTGCCATTTTTATTTTTGGACGAACAGTCTTTATCACTTTATTTGTCATTCTAATAAACACCATTCATTTTCTAATCCATTCATTCATTACATTATAATGTTTGTTTGAGAGTCGATATAACCCATAAGAAACTGTCTGCATTGACTTGAAAGTCATTGTTACCTTATTATAGGAGCATTGATTGGTTTGATTTTTCATTTCACAATTTCTTCCACTTCATATATCTTTATATTATATATATTTTATAATTTCTTTTTTAAAGCAAAAATTAAAAAGTAACGGATATTTTACGCGCGCGTTTGCTAAAAAATTGAATTGAATTTATAAATCGCTGAAATTCGAAGAAGGAAAAGAGTGGCGAAAATGGAGCGAAAGAGAATGAAATCGGAATCACAATCAGAGAACGCGATTCTACTCACCAAAATCAAAGGTTCTTGTTCCTTCGTATTCACAAAAATCAGATTCTCAATTTCCATAACCCTAACGATTCAATTCATTCGTTTTTTGAATTCAGAATTCACTCGAAGTTTACTCGTTAACCTAATCAACGGAAACTCACCGATTATTCTCATCGATCGATTCAGAAATCACTGTACTCTTCCAGATTCCAACTGGTTCGTTCGTTCTCTTCTAATCTCAAATCTCACAATCTTCATTTTTGTATGGTAATTTTATACATTCGTTCTTCATTGCAGTTTCTGTGGTTCCGATTTACCGTTCGGAAAGGAAGTTCTCACTCTTTGCAAGGAAACACATGTTCACAGATTAGGTCACTCACTCTATCTTTTACTTTCATGAATGTGTATAATTGTTTTGCGGATTTAATTTATATACACCGTCAGTGTAAAACTATTTTACACATGCATACAATCAAATCATAATATGTACACATTTGAGGCTATATTTTAGGAACAAAGGCACTATGATGTGATTTCATTGGATGCACATGTAAAAAAGTATTACACTGTCGGTGAATAGTAATTAATTTCATTTTCTGTCAGTTCTTCAATGATGTTATTACTGTTTCTAGGTTTTGATTTTTGATTTTTTTAATTTTGGTTTTAGATGTGATGTTGAGAGTTCTGCTGATTGTTCAGAAGCTTTTGCAAGAGAATAAACATAGTTCCAAGAGAGATATTTATTACATGCATCCATCTGTGTTTTTGGGTGAGTATTTAGAAACATTTAACATGGATTCATATGGGTGATAATCTTTTACTAGTATAGTTGATCTTGTATTGATTATGATTGACGAGAATTATCTTTGTAGTACCGACACTTCTGATGGAAGGTGCGTTCGGTGTTCGACACCGACACTTGTGATTACATTCAATCAATTCATTTTTTCTCAAATTTTTACCGGTGTCGACATGTCCATGTCAATACCGTATCTGGAGTCTGTCTGTTTTGGTGCTTAATAGAGAATTATTCAGATGTATTTCTGCAGAAATTTACTAAGATTCTTCATTGTACTCAGGATTAGTTTGTCACAATCTTATACGTGAGGTTGTTTAAAAGATGGTGCCTTGACTGCTATATTGCTAATTCTTGAAAGATTTATTTGTAGCGTAAAGGTTTATCTTCTCTTTGCCATATACTGACTTCCTTTTCATGTGTTGTTCTATTTCTTTTCACATTGCAGACCAGTCAGTTGTAGACCGTGCTATTAATGATATATGTGTCCTTATGCAGTGCAGTCGCCATAACCTTAATGTGGTAGGTTTTCTGCACATCATGGTTTTATTTATGTTTTCTTTCCGTTTGGATCTCTTAATTTGGTGGATTTTTGTAAAACCTTCATGTTGTTTTTATGATATGCTTCTCTTTCTGCATATTAATTTCAAATAGGAAGTTAACCTTGCTTCGTGGTTATTTTCATTTTTTTTTTGTAGGTTTCTGCCGGGAATGGGTACTGGATTATATCACATGGAATCATGGAAAATGCACTTTTCTGTCAGAATTAATTTTATATGAATAATCATGAATCATGATAGTTTTATTTTCACACATGAGCTATTTTATGAATGTGTACATTTTTGTATAAAACAAATTCTTGCCACTTATGCTGTGAATTCCTGCCCTGATGCATCTCAAAGTTATGAACTTACTAGTCTGTGCTTTTTGGAAATCTGAGATCTTCAGTTGGTTTCACAAATTTCATTCATAATCATAATGATGTCAGTTAGAAAATATGATTCTTACTAGTCTGTGCTTGGAACATTAATGGGGCTGCTATATGTGGCATTCAGTAATCTAAATTTTTATCTCCTGCTGCATTAGCAATTGTTAATCACCTTTTTCAAGCCTGATGTTGTTTGGCTCCTATTCAATTCTTCATATTCCAATCCATGTTGAAATGTGTTCAACTGATAAGACCTATGGATCCAATTTGTTTCTGATATAGGTTAGTTATGGGCTGGATAAGATTCGTTGAAGGAAAAAAGATATTTGACTGCATCAGTTCTCCCAACACTGTAAGAACTAACCTTAATGTAGTAGTTAATTTTACCATTTTAATTACATACTGACATTTAGCTCTTCTGCAGTCCCACCCTATTCCTGTTTATGTTGAAGACATTAAAGGTATCCTATTTTCTGGGTGATTACTCTGCATATGTTTAGTTTCCTTCTTTTAATTACATTTTCTACTTCATATTAACTTAAATAAAGTGATAAGAGCCGATGACAAACATTGCTTAACTTTTGCCCACAGATATCATAAGCGTTGCTCATTACATATTAGTTGTTGAGAAAGAATCAGGTAAGCATGCTTTCATTTCTATGTGGGAAATGAGGAAAAACATAGGATACACATGTTGAAAAGAGAGTCCATGTTGAACTTGCAGTTTTCCAGAGATTAGCAAATGATCAGTTCTGCAACGCAAACTGTTGCATTGTCATCTCTGTAAGCAATTTTCTGAAGACCTTAGCTTCTTTTGCTTCAATACTTCTTCTGAATGAATTCTATCTTTGTACAGGGAAGAGGCTACCCAGATATTCCTACAAGAAGGTGTGAAATGTCTCTTCCGCTTTTCTAAGATATCTTGCCGCCAAGCCATATGCCAGCTTGCCTTTTGTACTGGACCATATGATTGTGTCTAGTTTTATGCACTGTTACAAATGTGTCTAGTTATTTTTTCATTTAATGCATTGTATCCTAATTCCCAACAGGTTTTTGCGGCTTCTGGTTGATAGTTTGCACATACCTGCTTATTGCTTGGTAGATTGTGATCCCTATGGCTTTGATATTTTAACTACTTATAGATTTGGCTCAATGGTTAGTATTTTTAACTTTATCAGTTCAAGTACTTCAACATGTATATAATTAGTTACAGGGTTCTCAACATGAAAATACATGATTGTTGAGTGGATCGAATCTTTGTCTAATGATCAAGTTTCATTTTCATTGTCTTTTTGACTAATCCGTTTCCTACTGTTCTTTTAGCAAATGGCTTATGACACAAAACATCTTCGTGTCCCAGAGATACACTGGCTTGGAGCATTTCCTTCAGATTCTGAGAGATACTTTGTTCCAAAGCAGTGCCTCCTTCCTTTGACTGCTGAAGGTAACTACTGATATTACTTGGGCGGCTTCAGATTTGCATAGTTGCATATTTGATCTAATCAATATGGTAACTTCAAATTCTTATTAGACAAAAGAAAAATTGAAGCTATGTTGCATAGGTGCTACCTGCAAAGGGAGGTCCCACAATGGAGGTAATATTTATATACATTCCATCTGCCTTTTTGTTCAACTGGTTTGTCTTATGGTTAATGTTTTGTTATGAAGGTTGGAGCTCAAAATGATGTTGCAGAAAGGGGTGAAGTTTGAGATTGAAGCGCTATCTGTTCATACACTTTCATTCTTGACAGAGTCTTATATACCATCCAAAATTCACTGTAAAGTTAAAATATAGCTTTTAGGACATTCGTGTCTTAAGCCCTATATATGCAATCGGACTCCCGCACATTTCATAATGTACCATTTATTTTCCTTTTGCAATGTAGTTATATGTTGATTACAGAATGGTTTCATTGGTATTTTAGAGTAGCAGGGGGTCAGTTTAGGATCTTTGATCAATTTTTGTCTAACAATTAAAGATTCTATAAGCCAATATTAGCAAGGATGTAGTTAGAGAACCCTGTAAGGCTGTAACAATGCTTTAAGCTATAAGGAATGTAAATTTTTTTGGCAATGTTTTGTTTGCTGGTTCTTGTGTCTGCCTGTGCCTTTGTCGATGGGCGTAATACCATAAACTTCACAATTCTATTTATTTTTCTTGTTTAATTGTATTCTCAAATATATGCTGATGGAATTAGATTGGATGAACTGGTATATTTTGAAATTACTTGCTTGTTTAATTGTATTCCCCTTTCACACACACAGACACACACAGACACCATCTCTTCCTAAACAATCACACCACCATGAAATCATAAGCAACAGTGCCCTTCTCATTCCAAACTTCGCCATCACTTTCATAAAACCATCTTTAACCACTTTCATAGAACCAGTGGTAGCTATATTTTTGCTACTGCCATCAAGAAGTTCAAGCCAAGACAGTTTCTTCCTCCATAAACGATTAAAATTTTCGTTTTCATTATTGAATTAGGACGAGCTTTCTAATTGTTTTTCTTTTCATTTAAGACTTTCTTCAAATTATTGAACATTTTTTTTATTTCTTTCAAACTTTCAACTTCTAATGATCAACATATCAGTGACTCTTCGATTTGATCTTCTACATTTGAAAATGATTAAAAATTAAACATATTGTTCAACATGTAAATGATTATGACCTTTAAAGCCTATACAAATGATTATGGAGTACAATCTAGTATCAGTAACTTCTAAATATTTTATGGTACACAACTATTATATTTTATGGAGTACAAGCTATAGTATCAGTAACTTCTAAAAATTTACTGTACTACAGAAATATATGATGGTCATCTCAACAATTAATAATGGAATTGCAATACCACCCTGCTCGTCTCATTTAACTTTAATTTCAATTCAAAGCCTCATTAATTTTGAAATTATTTACAGTAACAAAGTGGAAGACTTCAATTTCATAACTAGTTACTGTAAATAATTAAGTACGACGAGTTATAGGAATCAAACATAGATCATATTTTCTTCCTGCAGTAATCCCAAATGACTCGGTCATATTGAGTTCTTCATTCTTCATTCCATTGGGAAGCTTCCAATCAAAATTGTAAAGTAACTGAGCAAGAGGCAGCTCAACGTTGGGTATGGCAAATGCAATGCCAGGACACATCCTCCTTCCAGCACCAAATGGTATGTATTCAAAGTCTGTGCCTTTGAAATCAATTAGGCTATTAACAAACCTCTCAGGTTTAAAACTATCCGCTTCGATCCGATACCTCGGATTTCTTCCAATTGCCCAAGCATTGACAACAATTCTAGTCTTTGCTGGGATCTCATATCCATTGATTTGACATCTCTCCCTATTTTCTCTTGGAAGTAACAATGGTAGGATAGGATGTAAGTCGTAACCTCATTGTTTCTTTGATGACAGACTTTAAGTATATCAATTGGTGCAACTTTGTCTCGTCCACAAACCCCTTTCCATCAAACACTCTTCTTACCTCAACTTGTGCTTCTTCCATCACCTTTGGGTTCTTCACCATCTCGGACGTAGCCCATAAGACAGCCCCTGACGATGTTTCGCCACCAGCAGTGAACAAGTGCTGTAAATGATTTGCATACACAACTAAAAAATACTGTAATAAGTTATTAATTTGATGTTCTCTCCAAAATACTCTGATTAGGTAAGATCATTATTTATTTATATTAAGGAAATTTTACCTCTAAACATTTGTAAATTTATAAATTAGTGATTTAATTCTGAAAACAAACAAACTAGTTAACATGTATGGTTGTAGACTAACCTGAATGACTGCTTCAAATTATCATCGGTCAAGGGATGCTGTGAGTGATAATTTTCTTGTTGAATATTGAGAAGAACATCAACTAGATCTTCATCCTTGCTTTCTTCTTTGTGACTTCTTTTATGATCATCGATGATGTCTTGCAATATTATATCAAGCTCTCTCTGAGCTTTTTCCATTTTGGTCTTCGCGCAACTCACCCTTTGAAGCATTTTAATAGAAGGATATAAATCAACAATAAAAACTCCTCCCAACAGAGTCAATGCTTCGTCGATTGCTAGCTTGAACGCTTCTTGGCGTATGTTCCTTTTCCCAAAAGCTGTCTGCCCTATTATCCCGTATGTCGTTGCCAAAATCTTATGAGTGAGATTAACAACTGATCCTTCACTTGCAGATATTGATTTAACAAGATTTGAAACCTCTTCTTCTCTTATGGACCTAAATGATTGGACACTCTTTGCATTTAATAGCTCTATAACACATATCTTTCGTATTTGCCTCCAATGTTCTCCATATGTAGAGAAAGCAATATCTGTAGCATTGTAAGTAAGTATTGTGGATAAAAGAAGGTTTGGCCTATCACAAAAGGTAAAGTCATTTGTTTTCATAATCTCTTTGGTCATTTCTGGTGAACTAACTATTATATATGATACCTCTCCTAGTTTTAGGTGCATTAACTACTGATAACCTGATGTATGTTTCCTATGAGGGGTAGTGTCCATGGTCCTGGTGGTAAATTCACAGTGGAATTGTGACAACTCCATCTTTTAACTATTTTGAATAACACAAAGAGAAAGGAGGCTACGAAGTTAATATTAGAAAGAAGGTGGTGAGGTTCCATAGTGATAGTTTGATCCAAGAGGAACTAAAGAAGAATGCATTCATGAAAGTATCTTTGCAAAAGTCTCACAGGATCATATGCATTTTCAAGATAATGCAGTCATGTCAATCAATTTCAACCATATATTTATTAATTATTTAAGAAAACAATATAGGAAAAATCACCCATTTTTTAAAAATTGATGCGTCATTAGACGATAAATTAGTCACCTTTTTACGTATCTTTCATCTATTTTTTCAATATTTTTTATTTTATTTTAAATTTAGCTGATGTCAATACTACTCGCTTGATAATTTTAGGATATTTATCCAACAACCAATTAATGGGAACAAGTCACGTACGTAAGTTCGCATCATGTGGTATCCATAACTAATACTTAACAAATTTTTATTTCACATGTATGCGACGGAAGCAGATTGTCTCCCGTCACTTTTTTATAGAGTGAAATCTGGGCCCTTGATTTTTTTGCTAGTTGGACTTCCAATTTTTTAAGAATAAAATGATGGGTGGATATGGCAACTGGACTTTCTCCGGTGAATCCTCCACGGGAGAGGATCCATTCCCGTATGCGACTTGTTCACATTTTCTTTGTCATTTCTGCCGGTGTAATGATTATCATATTTCGCATCAAGTCACATTTTCTGTCATTTCTGCCAGTGTAATGATTATCATATTGGTTAAGCTGTTTCCTACAACAGTGACGGGGTCTTCATTATGTCAAGAGTAAAAAACAAGTCAAAAGCTGCCAAGAGATCATTATATTCCAATAATACAGTAAAATTTAAGTGTAACATCGTTTTTCTACAATTTCAAATTACATTTTCAAAAAATTAAGAGGGCAAGAAGATTAACTACTCAAAAAGCAATTGATAAGACTAGTGAAAAATGATACTCCTTCAAAAAATTATTAACTCAGTATGATTGGCAAGAATGAAAAAATTACAACGAGGGAAATATCCATTTGGGCCATACTCCCTACAATAAAATAAAATTCATGACAATTATAAGAATTGCCTTCAAAACAAATCATGATCATATTTTCAAAATAAATCCATGAGTAACTAGAAAATGACCCATTGGTAACCATATAGTAGGTATCTAACAGATTAGTTAGAAGGAAACATAATCTGTCCAGGAAGATCAGCAAACTTGCAAAACCATGAGTAACTAGAAAATGACCTGTGCGGTGTGCGGAAATCACTGAAATTTGATAAAAGTAAACTTTTTTACGAATGAATTTCAATGTTATATGAAAGGTACAGTCAAATTTATTGGAGATATCACTGAATTTGATTTGGAAAGTGTGTCTGTGTGTGTCTGTGTTAATGTTGCTTGAGAGCAATTTACCACATGATTGGACTAAGCCATATATCTAAAACAGATGAGGGAAAAGGATCATGAAGTAAACTTAACTAATGTTTGGGTTGTGTAACATGGTGGGTTCTTTTTCTTCTGAACTATTGAACATAAAGTATAGAAAATGATAAATTGATGTTTTCTTTGATATGTAACTGGAGGGTGATAAGATCAAGGAGCAAAAAATTGAAAGGAAGGGAAGTCAATCTAGTTTGAAAGAAAGGCATTTGGTAAGAGCTAAGAACCAAACACTACATATATTCTTCAATATGATTTTGATTAGTCTATTTTACTCATTCACTAAGTATCTCAATCACCAAGTAATTTGACTTATCATGTGATCTACCAATAATAGTACCTACCAAACATGCTAAAATGACACAGAAAATATCAATATCATGTGATCTACCAATAATAGTACGCATAAAAACAAATTTTGGCAACGCTGACTTGAACATATGGTGGATAAGTGAATCTTAAATTTTTTGTGCTTTCAGATATGATATGACCAACAAATAGCTAACTAGCAAATACAAACTACATATCAACAACTTGGCCAAGACTCAGAGTCCTACTATAAGCTATTGCTACTGGTTGCAACCCCAAGACTTTAACAATAAGGACTGTCAAGTGTCAACTAGGACTGTCAAACTACACTGTGAAATGGTTGCCATAAAATTTTGGGACTTGTTTAAGGCTAACTAACCAACACCTACATACAAGGATATAATACAGCAAGATGTTATGTGAATTTTATCAGTAGCTTGGTAGATTCAAAATACAACTAAAAATCAGATAATCAAGGATCGTCATAAATTAATCCAAATATGAAATTCAGAGGGAAGCCATGACATTTGCTCACATGAATAAAGACAAAGAACGATCATTATATTTTCTATTGTAACAATGGTAACAAAAAAATGGATTTGTGTTGAACCTGAACCATGAAATTCTATCTCAGCGTAAATATATCAAATTCTTCTTATTCAAAAATAACTCGGCAGAATTTGCTATTTTATTTTCTGCTTTTACACAAATAACTTGCTACCATGAAATGCTGCTTGTACACCATTTCCAACATAAGAGAAACATGGTAACAAAGAAATAGATTTGTGTTGAACTTGAACCTGAAAATGAATATTATTTTTTCCGTTCGGGGCGCCAAGATACTTTCATGCTGCATATGAGATCAAATATGTCATCTCTCAATTACATCAGCATCCGACAGTGCAACTGCAAATAATACTATATCAATATTCCAACATAAGAGAAATAAATTAAAAAGATAACACATAATCTGAAAGCATGCCAACACTTTTACTAAGAATTAGTGATTCGGACAAATAAGAGAATGCTATAATTTGAAAAGCTAACAAGCAAACATTAGTATATTACTTCACAAATACAGAACACCTCCCATTCTCTTTTCGAGGTGCTTTTCGTCCACCATGTTTGAAGTTTAGAGTATGCAAGAGGATGACAATTATCAGGTGAAATTTTTTCACAGGCCAAGAGACCACGAAGAAGTGATACTTTGAAATTAAGATGGAGTTAAACCATTAGTTATTGTAAACCAGGAAAACATAAATAATACAAGCTAGACAGACTTTTCACTTAACACTAAACTTGAATTTTAGTTTTAGAATTTTCTCCAAGCCAGGCTTATTAGCCAAGAAATTGCTACTAAGCTGATAAAGGTCAATACACAATACATAGTCCAATCAAAAGCACTGTATGGTGAAAGTTTGATTTACTATAGTAAAAGTTGTGGCAACAAAAAGGCACATATAAAAAAATAGAAGGAAAAGAATGAACAGGCACATATAGAAAGATTATTAAATGAATTCAACTGGGCATAATAGAAGTCATCAAGATATCTGTTTGCAAGCCGAGAAACTCGTTCGATCAGAATCACATAGCAAGTCGTCGACTGGGAAGCTCATCACACATATTGGTTATTGTGAAACCTGACAACTATTGCAATTTGTAAGAATTACCTGAGGCTAGGACCATTAGCCTTATCAAATCGTTGTGACATTGGAAATCTCTGGCTTTGTCTTACAGATTGCCTGATCAAACAATCGGAACTTGGAAGGCAGGCATTGAATGAGAAGAACCTAAACTTCTATTCCAGTATCGGTACAATATACACAACCAATTTTCAGGGTAATCTTGTAGCATGTTGAGACTTTGCCATTTCCCTTAAGACAGCGCCAACAATTGCTGCCTGCTCAAGGCAATCAGCCTTATGCAATGCATCTAAAAGAACAACACATGTTTTGCTATTTACACGGCATCCTCTTAATCGAGTTTCTTCAAAAACTGTATATGCATCCATTGCTTTATTGGCACAGCTTAATCCTTCTATCATGGCATTATAACAAGCAGAATCAGGTATTCCCCCACTCGCCTTAAATCTATCAAATAGGCCTCGTGCTTCCATAACATTTCCGGCCCTTGAAAGTCCCACAATCATTGTGGTATAGGTGTAAGTATTGGGTTTTAACCCTTTTTTCTGCATTTCTTGCCAAAATACGAAGGCTTTATTAAACTTTCTAATCATACAAAGACCATTTATCATAATGCTGTAAGTCATTCCATTTGGAGAACATTTTTGGTTTTTCATGTTCTGAAAGCAAACTTGAGCTTCATCAATTTCCTCAGCTTTCACCAATGCATCAAGTAAACAATTCCATGTGTACGTGTTTGGAGTCAGACCTTTCTGCATCAACTCCTCCAAAATTAAGTATGCTTCATCAATCCTTCCCACCTTGCCAAACCCATCAATAAGACTACTATAGATAACTACATTTAAATCAACACCTATTGATTTTGCTTCTTCAAATAACATATATGCTTCGTCAAGCCTATCAATTTTAGCTAGTCCATCAACAACAGAACCATATGTTACAACTGTAGGTTGTAGACCCTTTGTCTTCATTTCCTCCAGCAGTTGGTATGCTTTATCGACCTTACCAGACTTGCAAAATCCGTCGATTACAGTGTTGTAAGCAAGGACATCCAAATGTAGTCCTTGTTCCTTCATCTCGTAGAATAATTTATATGTTTCTTTTGAAAAACCTGCTTTCACGAGACCATGAATTAAAATTGAGTAGCTTCGAACATCAGGAACTAAACCTTGAGCCCTTATTTCTTCAAATAAAGCTCTACCTTTCTCAACTTCACCAGCTTTGAAAACACAATCCATGTAAGAATTAAGAAGCATCAGATCAGGAGAACAACCCCTATGCACCATCTCTTTGTAAATTTTGTGACCATCCTCCTTCCTACCACACTTAAAAAAGTTCTTAATTAGAGATGTATACACTACTACATTTGGAATTTGATCAGAATCTAACATCTTTTCATAAAGACAATAAGCATCATCTACCCTGCCACGTCTTCCCAAGCCATCAATAAGTGAACAAAATGTTCTTGAGTCAGGAGTGCATACTTTATGATCCAATCCTAAAAATATGGAGCAAGCTTCATCAAGTTTTTGAGCTTTACATAGTCGATCAATCATTATATTTACAGTCATGATATTAGGGAATAAGCCGGCCTCTTTCATGGTATCCTGAACTTTCAGGGCAGCTTCAAGTTCTCCTGCTTTACAAAGCATGTCAATTAAAATGTTGTAGGTTGTAAGATTGGGTGCAGCATCTTGTCTCATTTCTTCAAGGATCTTCAATGCTTCATCTATTTTACCCTTTCTTCCTAAGCAGGTTAGAATGCAATTATATGCAATGACACTAGGTATACACCCTTTTCTCTTTTGTCTCTCAAGCAAACTGTATGCTTCATCAAATTTCCCAGCTGAACCATAACCCATAATCATGGTATTATAAGCATAGACACAGGGGACACTCCTGTTTTGATCCAGTTCTTCAAACAGCTCAATAGCTTCATCCAATCTCCCAACCTTGCAAAGAACTCCGATCAAGGTAGTATATGTGACATCGTCAGGAATCAGCCCTTGTGCCTTCATCTCATGAAAGAATTTCCATGCCATATCCACCTTACCAACTTTACCAAAACAGTCAATACATACATTATAGAGGACAAGGTCAGCAGTGAATGAGTTGCTCTTCATCTCTTCCAACAAGGAAAGAGCAGCATCTATGCGACCCTCCCTGGCAAACACGCGAACAAGCGTTGTAAAAAGATGCACATTTGCTTCATAACCTATTTCCTGCATTTGGTGAAAGAGAGTAAGCATAGGATCAGGTATATTTGCCTCAGCGAGGGCACCAATCAGTGTCGTGTAAGCCGAAAATGCAGGGCGAAACTTGAACTTCCTCATTGTTTCAATAACACCAAAAGCTTCTTTTAGCTTATGCGATCTGACAAAACTAGTAACCAGTTCTATACAAACATGATTGGAGATACCAAATCCAGCCACACTCATTTCTTCAAGAATTTGTTCCAAATACTCCAAGTTTCTAGTCCGAGCCATAACCATGAGAAATGCATTATAAACTTCTGCACAATTCCCTTGTTCAGTTTTCCCTTCCACCCACCTAAAATACTGAAATGAAACATTCACATCCTTCAACCTCTTCATCACTCCAACAATAACTTCTGGTTGAGACATTTCATCGAACGAGTTGAGTGCATCCTCAATAGCAGGTCCCCATGAACCATTTTCCAAAACCCCACACACATCATACACTGTCTTTCTCATACCATCAATTTTTGCTGCATTTTCTTGGCAACCATCATCCATAAAGGGTTTAACTTTCCCATTCCAATCCGTTTCAGAAGACGAAAAAGAAGACCCATTTGAAAATGATGATGAGAACCTCTTGGATAAAGGGTCGATTTTATCACATTTAAGAAAAAATCGAAACTTCACAACTGAAACAACAACAATAACAATATCAAAAACAATAAAAATTGAAATTTCAGATTGTAAAAGTTGTAACGAGTGAATGAGAGTATGGGCGAAAATAAGAAACACATTGAATTAAAGGAGAAGAAGGAAGAAAATAAATACCTTGGAGCCTTGAAAGAATCTTCATGTATGTAGTGTTGTTGAATAAGGAGAATCAATGGAGAATAGAATAAAAACGAACGAGGTTGAAGAAAAACAGAGTCGACAAAGAAAACGCAGCTGAGAAGAACCTTGGTATCTGTTTGTTATAGTTGGACCAAAAAATAATCAATGTGTTTTTGTTTTTTATGAATACTTTTTTTTTAATAAATTTTCTTATAAATACTTTATTCTTTTTGTCGAGAAGTCTCGTGGTTAGAAAATTCACCGGTGAATAAGTGGAGTGTTCCATATTAGAACCTGAACTCCTCCACATACAGTGATGTCTCTATAAATACTTTAATAGTTTAAATAAAGATAAAATTATAAGAGTATAAAGAAGATTAATTTTGAAAATAAAGAAGATAAAAAAGATCATTTGTTAAGAAATCACAAAATAGTTTAAATAGATTAATTATTATAAATTCGTGTATAAAACATTTTTACACCTTTATTTAGTCAAATTACATAAAAAAATTACTTTGTTACATTTATTTTTAAATTATTTTGACCCATTTATGCAAACCGAATACAAATGGTATAATCGGTGAATATTTTAAAAACCATTATATGAATTGCACATTTATATTAGAATTTACCTATCAAATATATCGATCAATGATAATTTATTGAATAGAGTTCTTTGATGCCTATTTTTTTTTTGACAATGTTCTTTGATGCCTCTTGTGCATTAAAGAAATGAAGAAATGAATTAGATATTGTAGACAAAATTTCTTATTATGAAACTCATGATTTTATTACGTGTCTTTTCTACCTCATGTATATCTCTATTTATAGAAAAACTCATGCCAAATATTAAAAAGACAAAACCTTGATTTCCAAAAATGTAAATTTGAATTTCAACCTAAGTAATTATTGCAACCTTTCATTTTGTTGCCTCCTATATAGATAAAAATGAAGAATTGTGTAGCTTTGTATGATAAAAGATACCATGGGAAGCCTTATATATTGAAGTCAAGTCATGGAAAGGCAAAGATCTTAACATTCCTTTTTTGCACTGTTGTCAAATAGCAGCTATGGTGAAATTATGAAGGGTTAGTAATCGTTAGTTGGTTCAGTGGTGATTGGCGCTGAACTTGGTAGGGAGGACCGCGGTTGGATCCCCCGCAACAACGATCTAGAGGGGGCTGAAATCACTTGATGCCAGAACTGACCCCCGAACCAGATTCAACTGGTGGTGAAAAACCCAAAAAAAAAAACAATTATGAAGGGTTGCAATGAAGAACCAGTGGGACAATCTCTGACCGTTTGCTTAAGCGGCGCAGAATTCAACCGATTTATTATTGGTAAAAAATTTACATGCTACTTAATACTTACCTTAAGCTTAGTATAGAATTTTTGCCTGGTTTGTTAGAGAAGTCACGCATGGGTTGTGAGATGGCATGAACATCTGTTTATAAAATAGAGACTACTCGTTTTACAAGTTGATTTTGTAGGATTGAGTTAGTCAACTCTCAATTCTAAGGTGGTATCATAGCTTCCTCCATGATGCGTTGGACCGCCTGCTATCAGGTTTTTGATCGGATTATCTACCATTTATATCTGCGCCCAAACCCAATAGCGCTGGTCGTGAGGGGGGGTGTTAAAGAAGTCTTACATCAGTTACAAGATGACCTGAATATGTGTTTATAAAATAGAGACAATTATCACCCTATAAGTCGGTTTCGTAGGATTGAGTTAGATCCAATTCAGTTTTATGCAAATTGTTATCACTAATTTTTATCTCCAATCCATAGATATCTATACCGGTGATATTTGATTAGTTTTATGTTAATTTAGCAAGTGAACCAGTCAAATAAATTAAAAAGCTGGAAATTTTAAGACAGGTTCCATCTTTGGAGAAGACTTCGAAGTCAATAAAATTTAGTATAAAACAATACTATAGAGGACAACCTTAATACTGCCTTCCGCTATGTGTTGACCTTTGTTATTATTTGGTATGTAGTGTGTAGTTGCTTGTACACTTCTTAGGTGTTTCCTTTTTGAACTTCTTGTGCATGGATAATACTTTTATATAATAAAATATTTGATGCTTTCAATTTTTTTTTCGACTATAAGTATATAATACTGCCTTTCCTATAATTTCATGTAATAAACTTCTAACACTTCTCACAAAATTTGAATTGACTATGAGGTTGATTCTTCTGTATTTGCATATTCTACTCTTCCATTTCACATCCTTCTCTTCATCTTCTTCTAATTTGTTATGTCATCCTGAAGATAGCTATGCCTTGCTTCAATTCAAATCCTCCTTCACTACATATAAAGACATTACTTGTGAGAAACAACTTCAGAAAACAGCAACATGGAAAAATGGGACAAATTGTTGCTCATGGCATGGTGTCACCTGTGACACTGTCTCTGGTAATGTGATTGGTCTCAATCTCAACCTTGACTGTGAAAGTCTTCATGGTGAAATTTATCCCAACAGTACCCTTTTTCATCTTGTTCACCTTAAATCACTCAACCTTTCTCACAATTATTTCTCCAACTCCAATTTGCATTCTCAGTTTGGTGGATTTCAGAATCTCACACATCTTGACTTGTCTTATTGTAGCTTTAAAGGTGAAGTTCCTCCTCAAATCTCACATCTTTCTAAATTAACATCACTTCATCTATCTTATAATGACTTAATTTGGAAAGAAACCACTTTGAAAAGCCTTGTGCAAAATGCAACAATTTTAAGAGTTATATTTGGAAGGAACAAATATGTCTTCAATCAATCCAAACTTGTTGAATTTGATCTTCAATCAATCTTCTTCTTTGATTAGTCTTAGTCTTAAAAGAACAGGATTAAGTGGAAATTGGAAAAATAACATTCTTTATTTGCCAAGTATTCAACAGCTATATATGTCAGAAAATAAGTACCTTGAAGGCCAACTTCCAGATTTGAGTCACAGCACTTCTCTTAGAATCTTGCATCTTTCATATTGTTTGTTCAAAGGACCAATTCCTCTTTATTTCTCTAACCTCACATATCTTACATCCTTGAGTCTCATTGGGAACAACCTTAATGGTTCAATCCCATCCTCACTTTTAACCCTTCCACATCTAACTTTTTTGTCTCTCAAAGATAATTTGTTCATAAGTGGTCAAATCCCAAATGTATTTCCCAAATCAAATAGATTTCAACAATTAGATTTGAGTGGCAACAAAATTGGAGGTGAGTTGCCAACATCACTTTCTAACCTTCAACATCTTATCAATTTAGACCTTTCGTCGAATTCATTTAGTGGTCAAATTCCAGATGTGTTTGACGGACTAACTAAATTACAAGAACTCCGTCTAGGTTACAATAGATTAGCTGGACAAATTCCACCTTCATTGTTTAGCTTGTCTCAACTTGATTACTTAGATTGTTCTTATAATAAATTAAAGGGTCCTCTACCCGAGGAAATATCAGCGTTCCAAATCTTAGGTGATTTATTACTGAATAACAACTTACTAAGTGGAAACATTCCGTCATGGAGTTTATCTTTACCATCTTTGGGAACACTGGATCTATCAACTAATCAATTCACAGGAAATATAAGTGCAATTTCATCACATTCTTTGCGTTATCTAAAACTGTGCGGCAACAAACTAGAAGGCAATATTCCAGAATCTATTTTCAGCCTTGCAAACCTAACTACACTATGGATATCATCAAACAACTTGAGTGGTGTGGTCGATTTTCAATACTTTTCCAAACTTCTCAATTTGGAGTTTCTGTCCCTTTCACATAATCGACAATTATCACTAAACTTTGAATCCAATGTCAATTACAATTTTTCTATCCTGTCAATATTGGAATTGTCTTCTGTTGGTTTGATTGGATTTTCAAAGTTATCATCAAGAAAATTCCCTGCTCTGAATTATCTGTCTTTGTCCGATAACAAACTCTTTGGAAGGGTGCCCAATTGGTTGCTCGAAATAGATTCCTTACAATTTTTGGACCTCTCTCATAACATGTTCACATCAATGGACCAATTCTCAAGGAATCATTGGCACTTCTTCTACGCCCTTGATCTTAGTTTTAACTTACTAGCTGGTGACATCTCTTTGTCAATTTGCAATACAAGTTCACTTCAATTGCTCAACTTGGCACACAACAAATTGTCAGGTATCATTCCACAATGTCTTGCTAATTTATCATCCCTTCAAGTTTTGGATCTAAAAAGTAACAAATTATATGGCACTTTACCAAGTAAATTTTCAAAGTACTGTGACCTTCGTACTCTAAATCTAAATGGCAACCTATTAGAAGGCGTTTTGCCTAACTCTTTGTCCAACTGCAAATACTTGGAGGCTTTAAATCTTGGTGGCAACAAACTAGAAGACCATTTTCCATACTGGATTCAAACTATGCAAAATTTGGAAGTATTGGTTTTGCGAGGGAATAAGTTGTATGGTCCCATTGCTAATATAGTTATCAAGGATCCATTTCCCAGTTTAATTATTTTTGATATTTCCTACAATAACTTCAGTGGACCACTACCAAAAGCCTACATACAAAATTTTGTGGGCATGAAACATGTTATTCAAGTTGATAACGATAGTATCTCACAGTACATGGAATGGATGGTACTTGGTGACATGACATACTATGATTCCGCGACTATGACAGTGAAAGGAAACGATGTTGTGATGGTGAAAATTCCAATAGCCTTTGCAAACATTGATTTGTCTCAAAACAAGTTTGATGGAGAGATTCCAAATTTTATTGGAGAGCTTCGTTCACTCAAAGGGCTTAACCTTTCTCAAAACAGGCTCACCGGTCCTATTCCCCAATCCATAGGAAACTTGTCAAACATGGAATCATTGGATCTTTCCTCAAATATGCTCAGTGGTGTGATTCCTTCAGAATTAACCAATCTGAACGGTCTTGGAGTATTGAATCTTTCCTATAACCATCTAATGGGAGAAATACCTCAAGGTAAGCAGTTCAATACATTTTCAAATGATTCCTATGAAGGAAACATAGGGTTATGTGGATTTCCCTTGTCCAAGAAATGTGGACCAGAAGAACACTCTCCACCTTCAACCAACAACTTTTGGAGTGAAGAGAAATTTGGATTTGGGTGGAAACCAGTGGCTATTGGATATGGATGTGGAACAGTGTTTGGAATAGGCCTCGGATATTTCGTGTTTTTAATTGGAAAGCCAAGATGGCTTGTGATGATATTTGGTGGTCAGCCTAAGAGAAGAGTGAACAGGAGGAGGACTGGAGTGAGGAGGACTAGTGGTTCAACCATGAACCAGATGGTGCCAATGTCCTAGTTTTATTGTTGTGATTAGTTTCTCTACTGTGTTAGTTTTTACCTACTCTTATTTGATCTAGTTAGTTTTAATTCAGGTTGTAAGTTTGTATAGTGAATGTATTGTGCTACAACACGAGTTGTATGAAGCCAATGATGCATAATAGTTCTGTCCTTGTTGTACTAGTTTTGCATTTACATCAAACTTTTGCTATTACCATTATTTATTCTTGATTTTCTGGCATTGCCTCACACATGCATTATCATTTATATGTTCAGTACTTAGCAGCATTGACACGCCTTTGTTGCTGGAAGATATAGTGAACGACAGTTTGTAAGTTGCGAAATAGGTGAGATTGAATAAGAATGATAGTTAGTAAGTTGCAAAATATAGCTGTCAAATTTACATGACATATGGCATATCATGGAAATTCTTAATGCTATGATGATACTAAACCACTTTTGTTGTTAGCTAACCAATAAATTTGCTTCTGTGACATAAAATGTGTAAAATAAATAAACAAGAAAGGCTCATAATGACCTTGTCAATTAATCTTTGATTAGAACTGAGAGCAAGGCCCCTGATTCCCTTTTGCTGATTGATATGCTGCCACAATTGCATACCACTGTTGAAGTATCCCACTGATTAGAACTTCGTCTTCTGAAAACAGAAAAATGGCACTGATTGCTGTTTATGGCATGGTGTCACCTGTGACGGTGACACCATCACACCATCTCTGGTTATGTGATAGGTCCCAACCTTTGCTGTGAAGGCCTTCAAGGTGATATTCATTCTAACAGTACGCTTTTCAATCTTTCTCATCTTCAAACACTCAACCTTTCTTACAATGATTTCTCCCACACTTATTTTCCTTCTAAGTTTGGTGAGTTTCCGAGTCTTACACATCTTGACTTGTCTAACAGTAACTTATATGGTGATTGGTGAATTTCCAACAAAAATATCACACCTTTCCAAATTATAATCACTCCATCTATCTGGGAATGGGTTAGTTTGGGAAGAAACCGCCTTAAAAAGGCTTGTGCAAAATGCAACAAATTTGAGAGAGCTGTTTTTGGATGAAACAAATATGTCTTCAATCAATCTCAACTTTATGGATTTGATCTTCAATCAATCTTCCTCTTTGGCAAGTCTTAGTCTTCAAAGAACAGGATTAAGTGGAATTTTGGCAAAAAATGTTCTAAGAATTCAAAAGCTAGATATGTCACATAATTACATCCTTGAAGGCCAACTTCCATAGATATGTCACATCTATGCAAACCTCCCTGGCAAACACACGAACAAGCGTTGTAAAAAGATGCACATTTGCTTCATAACCTAATTCCTGCATTTGGTGAAAGAGAGTAAGCATAGGATCAGGTATATTTGCCTCAGAGAGGGCACCAATCAGTGTAGTGTAAGCCGAAAATGCAGGGCGAAACTTGAACTTCCTCATTGTTTCAATAACACCAAAAGCTTCTTTTAGCTTATGCGATCTGACAAAACTCGTAACCAGTTCTATACAAACATGATTGGAGATACCAAATCCAGCCACACTTATTTCTTCAAGAATCTGTTCCAAATACTCCAAGTTTCAAGTCCGAGCCATAACCATGAGAAATGAATTATAAACTTCTGCACAATTCCCTTGTTCCGTTTTCCCCTCCACCCACCTAAAATACTGAAATGCAACATTCACATCATTCAACCTCTTCATCACTCCAACAATAACTTCTGGTTGAAACATTTCATCGAACGAGTTGAGTGCATCCTCAACAGCAGGTCCCCATGAACCATTTTCCAAAACCCCACATACATCATACACCGTCTTTCTCATACCATCACTCCAACAATCTTTGCTGCATTTTCTTGGTAACCATCATCCATAAAGGGTTTAACTTTCCCATTCCAATCCGTTTCAGAAGACGAAAAAGAAGACCCATTTGAAAATGATGATGAGAACCTCTTGGATAAAGGGTCGATTTTATCACATTTAAGAAAAAATCGAAACTTGACAACTGAAACAACAACAATAACAATATCAACAATAATAAAAATTGAGATTTCAGATTGTAAAGTTGTAACAAGTGAATGAGAGTATGGGCGATAATAAGAAAGACATTGAATGAAAGGAGAAGAAGGAAGCAAATAAAAACCTTGGAGCCTTGAAAGAATCTTCATGTATGTAGTGTTGTTGAATAAGGAGAATCAATGGAGAATAAGAACGAGGTTGAAGAAAAACAGAGTCAACAGAGAAAATGCAGCTGAGAAGAAGAACCTTGGTATCTGTTTGTTATTGTTGGACCAAAAAATAATCAATGTGTTTCTTTTTTATAAATACTTTTTATTTTTAAAGAAATTTCCTATAAATAGTTTTTTTTTTGGTACACCTATAAATACTTTAAAAAAAGATAAAGAAGTTTAATTTTGAAGTAAATTGTCTTAAAATAAAATTTACAATGATATATGGCAGAGAAATGATAAAATCGTTTAAATAGATTCATTATTATACATTCATGTATAAAACATTTTTTACACATTCATTCGGTCAAATTACATGAAAAAATTACTTTGTTACATTTATTTTAAATTATTTCCACCAATTTATACAAACCGTAGAAAAATAATATAATCGGCGAATTCCCTTTAGATACTTTAAAAACCTTATATGAATTGCACATTTATATCTGTTGGAACAAATGTTGAAGCAAAACCAGACACACACACTTTGTGATTTGAGAGAGATGAAGGAGAAGAGAGAAAAAAGAATTCTTTATTAATTTGAGAGTAATTGTGAGTTACAATGAAGTGATAATGAAGTGGTACACAAATAAGAGTATATATCTGTATTTATAAACTATACAGTGTAGTGTAGCTTACTCTCTAAGTAACAAACTAACAAAATGTGTAATTGTCTAACTAACCAACTAATTGACTCAGCTAGACAGATGTTCACACACTTGTCACTACACTAGAGCCTGAAGAATCTGAGAAGAAACCTTCAGAGCATGAAGAATCAGATGAAGTAGATTCTTAGGTTCATATGTAATAGATTTTCAGTATTAATAAAAAATTTGTTTCCTTGTTTTTCAATTTTCTGCTTCTTTACTTACTTGTTTTCGTTAAGTTTATGAAAGGAAAAAAAGAAAACTACGTTGTGAAATCAAGAACATACTAAAAAAAATATCCAAACAAACAAAATACATAATCAAAAAACCATAGTTTGAATGTGCGTAATTAAAAGAAACAATCTAAAATATAATTAGTGCAAAAACATAGAAGCCTAGAGTTTTGAGGATGCGAAGAGGTCAAGGAGCTTGTCAAATTTCTCATGGACACACTTGTCACGACATCTTAGTATGGACAAATGTAACTACATCTGACACAACATAATAGGTTTGACAATTAATAAACAACAATATCGAGCATATCGATCAATGATAATTAACTGAATAAAGTTTCTTCGATGTCTCTCATGCACTAAAACAATGAGGAAATGAAGTAGATATTTTAGACAAAATTTCTTACTCATGAAACTCGTGATTTTATTACGTGTCTTTTCTGCCTCATGTGTGTCTCTATTTATTGCTAATAATAATCACAACGGTTTTTTCTTTATTTAAATAATAATCACAACGTTTGAATAATATTAAGATTTTTTTTAAGCAAAATATTATTAAGATCAATGGTTAATATTTGGAGTAAGTACAAAAACTTAATCATTAAAAATGAAATTTTTTTCCCGTGAGTTTAGCTCGGTTGATAGAAAAAATGAAAATTTGCAGTAGCTGAAGTTCGAACACCGGACACTCCACTTATTCACCTTTCATCTTCTTGTTTTTTTTTACAAACCCTTTCATCCATTTTTTTTTTACAAACCCTTTCATCCTTAATTGATGTATTTGGTCTATAATTAATATACAAATACATCAGTTATTCAATAAATCTAAAAAGTTGACTTTTACTTATAATTAAAGATGTACGAAATACTTATAGTATTTTTTTTTGTTGACAAATAACAATATACTTCGTCCAAAAAAAAAAACAATATACTTATATACAATAATAAAATTAATTACATTACAAATCTCAGTTATCTCGAGTATTAGTCTTCGCAGTTGCGCGTGGAGGATATGTTTAGTTTACGAAAAAATTTAATTACATTACATACATTATTATTCCACTAATACTACTATGTCTTTTTGCAAGTTAATTGTGATGAGTTTAATTGTTGTGCATTATGGGTATAAATTTTTTTTTACACATACATCTAATGACGGGTTACCACGTCATTTCATGAATGTTTTTTAATTACCATACATAATGTGTGTCAATATATTATTGAACGCATGTGCAAAATAACTTTAAACTAACGGTGCACATAAATTAAATTCAATTGTGATTAGGTAGATTTTATATTTGTTATTTTTTTGAAGAAAAGGTAGATTTTATACTTGTTGTAGTACTCTTCAATTTTAATTCTAACAAAGCCAATCTTCACACTATTCCAGACATTGAAACACGCAACGCAAGGGTTTTGGATTTGGATTTGGATCTCTCCTTCCATTCTTCCGGATTTGGATCTCTCCCATTTTTTCCTATGTTTTCTCTTCTTTTCCTAATCTCAGGTTGGATTAAGAATACAGAAAAATCAACCATTAGATTAAGAAAATGAGGGAAAACATGAGAGAAAAATCGGAGAGGAAAAGAGAAGAAAGGTTTCAATTTTCTTAGATCTCTCTTATTCTTCTTTGTCGACATTTGTTTCTTTTTCTTCTATCTCCTAATCAAAATCGAAAGAGAAAAGAAAGGTATTATTTTTTCCTCATTTCATCTTCTCATTTTCGTTATTGCATATTGCAATCCATTTTTGTTCTTTTTTAATTCAATTTAGGGTTTGATTCATATCGCATAATGTGAGGTTTTTGTGAACCTATCTATTGGGTCATTTGAATACTCATATGAGTTTTCCTTACTTTTAGTTATTTTAGATCAATTATGGGCGTGTTTGTTTCAGATTTTTCACCAAAAAAATCTATTTTTTTTTATCTTACTTGTGTTTGTTTCAGATTTTTTCAAAAATCATTTTACTAAAAAAAATCATTTTTTCCATCAAAATGAGAATCTATTTTCAATAGCTTTTATCAAAATCCATTTTTTTTATCGTTCATCATCCCTCACCATCTTAAAAAAATAGATTTTAATGTTTTTAAACAAATGGCAAATAGCTTTAGATTCTTTTCAAAATCTCTAAAAAAATGATTTTCTTGAAAATGATTTTTTTTTAAAAAAATATTTTTTTTTAAAATCTCAAACAATCAGGCCCTATATATTAGGTCATGCCAAATTTGTGGGAAAATTGGATTTTAGATTACAATTTATTTAAGATAGCATGGTAATTTGGTAATGCATGTAAGATAAGAAATTTGAATATACAATTTGGAGTTTACTGCAAAATTAATAATTATGGGTAATGTTATGCGACCTGTGCGAATACACCGGTCTTTTACTAGTTACTATAGCAAAGTGGAATTGTTCAAACCATTATTTTCCGTGATAACTGTCAGTCAAATACTAACACATAAGAAATTATAGGTTGTTACTACTAGTGACCTTCATGTGATTGGGTGATGCCAACAGAATCAGTAAATGTCATTTGAATAGTGCCAACAGATGAAAGAATGGAGAGGTTATATTATCATATATATGGTTTTCTTTCTCTGTTGGATGATATCATGCTTGACAATCTTATATAGAGATGTGGGGTACTATTAGGATTCAAATTTATATAGTTGAGTTTGGGTGATATATATAGGCCGGCCGCTTTTAATAATACAGTAGCATAATAAATAAATATTTTCAAAAAGATAAGCTAGAAATTTTGACATGGTTCAATCTTTGAAGAACTTCCAAGTCAAAGAAATTTTAGTATAAACTTTCAATTTGACTATAAATATATATTTCATGCAATAAACTTTTTAACACTTCTTACCATCATGAGGTTGTTTCTTCTGTATTTTCATATTTTGCTCTTCCATTTCCCATCCTTATCTTCATCTTCTTCTAATTTGTTATGTCATCCTGAAGATAGCTATGCCTTGCTTCAATTCAAGTCCTCCTTCACTATATATAAAACCAGGTATGCTTGTAAGGAACAACCTCAGAAAACAGCAACATGGAAAAATGGGACAAGTTGTTGCTCATGGCATGGTGTCACATGTGACAGTGTCTCTGGTCATGTGATTGGTCTCAACCTTGGCTGTGAAAGTCTTCAAGGTAATATTTCTCCTAATCACTCAACCCTTTTTCGTCTTTCTCACCTCCAATCACTCAACCTTTCTTACAATGATTTCTCTGGCACCAATTTTCATTCTCAGTTTAGTGGATTCAAAAGTCTTAGACATCTGGACTTGTCTTCAAGTAACTTTCAAGGTGAAATTCCTCCTCAAATCTCACACCTTTCCAAATTAACGTCACTTCATCTTTCTAAAAATGATGAGTTAATTTGGAAAGAATCTACTTTGAAAAGCCTTGTGCAAAATGCAACAGTTTTAGAAGATTTATTTTTGGATGAAACAAATATGTCTTCAATCAATCCAAACTTGTTGAATTTGATCTTCAATCAATCATCCTCTTTGATTAGTCTTAGTCTTCAAAGAACACGATTACATGGAAATTGGAAAAATAACATTCTTTGTTTACCAAGTATTCAAGAGTTAGATATGTCAATAAATAACCTTCAAGGCCACCTTCCAAATTTGAGTTGTAGCACTTCTCTTAGAATCTTGGATCTTTCATATTGTTTGTTCACAGGGCCAATTCCTCTTTCTTTCTCTAACCTCACATATCTTACTTCCTTAAGTCTCATTGAGAACATCCTTAAGGGTTCGATCCCATCCTCACTTTTAACCCATCCAAGTCTAACTATTTTGTCTCTTAGAGATAATTTATTGATAAGTGGTCAAATTCCAAATGTATTTCTCCAATCAAACAGATTTCAAGAATTAGATTTGAGCAGTAACCAAATTGTAGGTGTGTTGCCAACATCACTTTCAAACCTTCAATATCTCATTAAGTTGGACCTTTCATCGAATTCACTTAGTGGTCAAATTCCAAATGTGTTTGACGGATTAACCAAATTACAAGAACTCGATCTATATTATAATAGATTAGAAGGACAAATCCCACCTTCATTGTTTAGCTTGTCTCAACTTGATTACTTAGATTGTTCTCATAATAAATTGAAGGGTCTTCTACCCAACAAAATAACAGGTTTCCAAAAATTAGGTTCATTAGTATTAAATAACAACTTACTAAGTGGAAAATTTCCTTCATGGTGTTTATCTTTACCATCTTTGAGTTTGTTGGATCTATCAACTAATCAATTTACAGGATATATAAGTGCATTTTCATCATATTCTTTGTGGTATCTAAACCTATGCAACAACAAACTACAAGGCAATATTCCAGAATCTATTTTCAATCTTGCGAACCTAACTGTACTATGTCTATCATCAAACAACTTGAGTAGTGTTGTCAATTTTCAACACTTCTCCAAACTTCAAAAATTGTTTTCACTGTCCCTTTCACACAATAGTCAATTATCACTAAACTTTGAATCCAATGTCAATTACAATTTCTCTATCTTATCAAAATTGGAATTGTCTTCTGTCGGTTTGATTGGTTTTTCAAAATTATCATCAGGAAAATTCCCTCGTTTGAGATATCTTGATTTGTCCAATAACAAACTTTTTGGAAGCGTGCCTAATTGGTTGCTTGAAATTGATTCATTACAATTGTTAGGGCTCTCTCATAACCTGTTCACATCAATGGACGAATTTTCAAGGAATCACTGGCAAAACCTATATAGCCTTGATCTTAGTTTTAACTTACTAGCTGGTGACATATTTTTGTCAATTTGCAATAAAAGTTCCCTTGTATTGCTCAATTTGGCACACAACAAATTGACAGGTACCATTCCACAATGTCTTGCTAATTTATCATTCCTTGTAGTTTTAGATCTACAAATGAACAAATTTTATGGCACTATACCAAGTAACTTTTCACAGGACTGCCACCTTCGTACTCTGAATCTAAATGGCAACCTATTAGAAGGCGATTTGCCTAAATCTTTGTTGAACTGTGAGCAGCTAGAGGCTTTAAATCTTGGTAGCAACAAAATAGAAGACCATTTTCCATATTGGATTCAAACAATGCAATATTTGGAAGTATTGGTTTTGCGAGAGAATAAGTTGTATGGTCCCGTTGCTAATATAAATATCAAGGATCCGTTTCCTAGTTTAAGTATTTTTGATATTTCAAGCAATAACTTCAGTGGCCCTTTACCAAAAGCCTACATACAAAATTTTGGATATTTCATGAAAAATATTATTCAATTTGGAGAACAAAGCTCGCAATACATCGAAAAGATGGAAGAAGGTGGCATGACATACTATGATTCTGTGAGTATGACAATGAAAGGAAACAACATTGTGATGGTGAAAATTTCAATAGCCTTTGCGAACATTGATCTATCTCAAAACAATTTTGAAGGAGAGATTCCAAATTTTATTGGAGAGCTTCAGGCACTCAAAGGGCTTAACCTTTCCCATAACAGACTCACCGGTCCTATCCCTCAATCCATAGGAAACTTGTCAAGCATGGAGTCATTGGATCTTTCCTCAAATATACTCACCGGAGTGATTCCTGCAGAGTTAACCAATCTGAACAGTCTTGAAGTCTTGAATCTTTCCTATAACCATCTAATTGGAGACATACCTCAAGGTAAGCAGTTCAATACATTTTCAAATGATTCCTATGAAGGAAACATAGGATTATGTGGATTTCCCTTGTCAAAGAAATGTAGAATTGAACAACATTCTCCACCTTCAGCCAGCAACTTTAGGAGCGAAGAGAAATTTGAATTTGGATGGAAACCAGTGGCAATTGGATATGGATGTGGATTTGTGATTGGAATAGGCCTTGGTTATGTTGTGTTTTTAATTGGAAAGCCAAGATGGCTTGTGATGTTATTTGGTGGTCAGCCTAAGAGAAGAGTGAACAGGAGGAGGACTGGAGTGAGGAGGACTAGTGGTTCAACCATGAACCAGATGGTGCCAATGTCCTAGTTTTATTGTTGTGATTATTTCCTGTAATTTTGATCTATTTAGTTTCAATTCAGGTTGTAATTTTGTAAAGTGAATGTATTGTGCTACAACATGAGTTGTAAGAAGCCAATGATGCATAATTGTTCTGTCCTTGTTGTACTAGTTTTGCATTTACATCAAACTTTCGATTATACCATTATTTATGTATTCTTGATTTTCTGCGATTGCCTCACACATGCATCATCATTTATATGTTCAGTAATTAGCAGCATTGGTATGCCTTTGTTGCTGGATGATATAGTGAAAATATTATTCTTCCAAACTATAACCTGCTCAAAGAATCTGTTAGCTGTCACAGAAAACATTGCAACAATTTTTTTAACAAAAATAATTAGTCTATAACAGACTGACAGTTTGTAAGTTGCGAAATAGGTGAGATCGAATAAGAATGACAGTTATTATGTTGCAATATAGAGCTCTGTCAAATTTACATCACATATGGCATATCATAGAAACTCTTAATGCTATGAAGATACCACCAACCACCTTTGTCAATTAATTTGCTTCTGTGCCATGAAATGTGTAAAATAAATAAACAAGAAATGCTCAAAATGACCTTGTCAATTAATCATTGATTAGAACTGAGAGCAAGGCCCTGATTCCCTTTTGCTGATTGAGATGCTGCCACAATTGCATACCAGGATTAAATGTTATAGACATTGCGAATATTAAATGTTAGACTTTGTCACACTAATGTTCCTATTTTATATAGAGAATTAGTGTGACAAGGTCTAACATTAGTGTATAAAATGGGTTCGAGGATCTCTCAAATTCAAGAGTCGCGCATCGGATTAATAGGAACATTAGTGTGACAAGGATCTCTCAAATTCAAGGCCTGTTGAATTGTGAATATTAAATGTTAGACCTTGTCACACTAAAACATGTGTCACAAGTAATAGATATTATGTCTCTTAATATCTTGGCAAAGTCAAGCTAGAAGTATCCACGCTGTCTAACACAACTATTCTCCCTGCCAAACATCTTAGAAAGTTCAATGCATGTTCTGACTTTTCACTCCTAACTGCATTTTCTAACACTTTCTTAAGTTGACTATGGCCTAATGAACCCAATTGGCTTGGTTTTATTTCTTTCTTTCAGCTAAAACTACTTTCCACAAAAACTGCAGCCATTAATATTGATCATCAGTCATCCATGGCGTGGCTGCTTCAGTTCAAGTCCTTATTCACTATAGAAACTGATTATTATCCTTGTGATGAACTTCGTCTTTTGAAATCAGCAACATGGAAAAATGGCGTTATATACAGAAGCCGGGGTTGAATATCGACCCAATTGCACTTCTATAACAGTCGACATTAGATTGATTGGCGTTTATTATCAATTATGATATTTTATCCACAAGATCCGTCCTTACATTGATGTCATTGGCTCTTCCATGTGGACTATATATATCCTTATGCATGGGACATATATCTTATTTTTTACTCAAAATTTTCACTTCGCGCAAATACTTACTTGAGCGTCGTAGTATATTGTAGATACACCCCTTCTGATCTATCGTGCGAAGAAACGTTCATCGGCCACGATCCTTTGTGAGATCAATATATAAAATACGCATCGCTTTTACCGGTTTAGAGATAAAAATTCAAATGAAATAATAACCCAAATACCCAAAGTCATGATCGCAGTGGCTTGTTGAAATTTTTTCATATATTGATTAGTTTCGAACGTACTTAATGGGGACGACTTTGAAAGCTCGAGATATGAAATGAAAGATAAGCTTTGAAAAAGACATTAATATATGCACCTCATACAGTCACACCGGTTCGACGTCAATAGTGTGTATTCAGTGTCACGAATATCGAGGCCTAACTCATCCTTACAAAACCGGCTTGTAAGGTGAGGATTGCCTCCTCTTTATAAACTCTTCTCTTCTCAAGAATCCTATCTATCCGATGTGGGACTAAATCCCACCGAGTGTTGGCTACTAACACACCCCCTACCCGATAGGCTCTGATACCATGTCACGAATATCGAGGCCTAACTCATCCTTATAAAACTGGCTTGTAAGGTGAGGATTGCCTCCTCTTTATAAACTCTTCTCAAGAATCCTATCTATCCGATGTGAGACTAAATCCCACCGAGTGTTGGCTGCTAACATTCAGCATGGGATACTTTTCCATTTTCAAATACTACTGGACTTTGGAGCATGTAATATCTAATAATCGCTCCAAAAATATTCAGTTTTAATATTCATTTTTCAGCTTTAGATTTCAATAGAAATGTGAACACAACTATTCTCCCTGCCAAACATCTTAGAAATTTCAATGCATGTTCTGACTTTTCACTCCTAACTGCATTTTCTAACACTTTATCAAGTTGACTATCATTTGAGGGAGCTGTTTTTGGATGAAACAAATATGTCTTCAATAAATCCAAAAGATGCAAACAGCTCCCTCAATTAATCTTCCATTTTCCTTTTGTTCTTCCATTTTGCATCTTTTGCTTATAGTAAAAAAATAAAGAGCATCACTCTTATGTTTTTCGCCCAATATCGTTTTTTTTATTAAAAATAATACTTGTAATATCCATGTACTGTGCATATGGTGAGTTTCGTTGTTTGTGGTATCGTGGTAAATAGCATGGCTCTTATGTTACTTCAATAAATTTCATAATAATTTTATAAGAATCACCTATAAGTAATAGAAGAATTGTGGTTCACTTGAAATTAAGTTTTTGCCTCTTTTTGTATCATGTGACTTTTTCAACCAGCCTTATGATTTGTTCAAGCCACTACTAGTTAATGGCTTGTGGAAATTTTTGATACAGCAAGAAAATTCAAATGAAATAATAACACAACTACCAAGTCATGATCGCAATGGCTTTGTGGAAACTTTTTCATATTGATTAGTTTCCAACTTTCAATAACACAACTTTTTCATTAGATAAGCTCAAGATATCAAATGAAATATATTCAAGATGAAAAATCAAACAACCATCAATACACCTTTGTTGACTGGTTCCATCTTTGGAGAAGACTTCGAAGTCAATATAATCTACACGACTATTTCACACGAGTAAAATAGAGTCTTTCGCACTTGTTTTGAGAGTCATCATGCGCTTGTTTTTATAGGCAATTACTTTCTCTCTATTGTTGCTGTTGCGAGATAGTCTGAATATATCTTTATAAGTGAGTGCAATTCTTACGTTACAAATTGGTTTTGTAGAGTTGAGTTTAGCGCTCAACCCCAACTCTAAGATCCTACAACAACATTAGTCACCTCTATAGTCTATTCAGTTTGAAACAAAATGAGAGCAGTATCATTTTTCACCTCTGTAGAATTTTGTTTCCCATATGTGGTCCCCATGCAAAGACGTTTAATACTATATTTTTCATTAAAAAATTATACTATATTTTATTTTTGATTTGGTATAAATATCTATGCTAAGTTCCTTACCATTTCATGCAAACTTTCTTTTCTTCTGGTTTTAATCAGGTAAACTATTAACACTTTTCACAGAATTTGCATTGGTGAAACAAAATCAATCATCCATGGCGTGGTTGCTTCTGTGTTTGCATCTTTTATTCTTCCATTTTCCATCCTTCACTTCTTCTTTCAATTTCTTATGCCATCATGATGAGAGCTCTGCTTTGCTTCAGTTCAAGTCCTCTTTCACCATAGGAATTGATTATTATCCTTGTGATGAACTTCGTCTTCTGAAAACAACAACATGGAAAAATGGGACTGATTGCTGTTCGTGGCATGGTGTCACCTGTGACGCCATCTCTGGTTATGTGATAGGTCTCAACCTTGGCTGTGAAAGCATTGAAGGTAATATTCATTCTAACAGTACCCTTTACAATCTTTCTCATCTTCAAACACTCAACCTTTCTTACATTGATTTCTCCAACACTCATTTTCCTTCTAAGTTTGGTGAGTTTCCGAGTCTTACCCATCTTGACTTGTCTAATAGTGACTTATACGGAGAAATTCCAACTAAAATATCACATCTTTCCAAATTAGAATCACTCCATCTATCTGGGAATGGGTTAGTTTGGGAAGAAACCACCTTAAAAAGGCTTGTGCAAAATGCAACAAATTTGAGGGAGATTTTTTTGGATGAAACAGATATGTCTTCAATCAATCCAAATTTGTTGAATTTGATCTTCAATCAATCTTCTTTGATTAGTCTTAGTCTTAAAAACACAGGATTAAGTGGAAATTGGAAAAAGAGCATTCTTTGTTTAACAAGTATTCAAGAGCTAGATATGTCACAAAATTACAACCTTGAAGGTCAACTTCCAAATTTGAGTTGTAGCACTTCACTTAGAATCTTGGATCTTTCGAATTGTCTATTCGAAGGGCCAATTCCCCTTTCTTTCTCTAACCTCACATATCTTACTTCCTTAAGTCTCATAGCGAACAATCTTAACGGTTCAATCCCAACTTCACTTTTTACCCTTCCACATCTAACTTTTTTATCCCTCAAAGATAATTTGTTCATAAGTGGTCAAATCCCAAACATATTTCCCAAATCAAATAGATTTCAAGAATTAGATTTGAGTGATAACAGAATTGGAGGCGAGTTGCCAACATCACTTTCAAACCTTCAACATCTTATTAGTTTAGACCTTTCATCTAATTCGTTTAGTGGTCAGATTCCAGATGTGTTTGACGGGCTAACCAAATTACAAGAACTCCGTCTAGGTTATAATAGATTAGAAGGCCAAATTCCACCTTCATTGTTTAGCTTGTCTCAACTTAGTTACTTAGATTGTTCTTATAATAAATTGAAGAGTCCTCTACCCGACGAAATATCAGGGTTCCAAAACTTAGGTTATTTATTTTTGAATAACAACTTACTAAATGGAAAATTTCCTTCATGGTGTTTATCTTTACCATCTTTGGGAATGCTGGATTTATCAAATAATCAATTTACAGGAAATATAGGTGTCATTTCATCATATTCTTTGTATTATCTAAAACTATGCAGCAACAAGCTACAAGGAAATATTCCAGAATCAATTTTCAACCTTGAAAACCTAACTAAACTATGTCTATCATCAAACAACTTCAGTGGTGTTGTCAATTTTCAACACTTTTCCAAACTTCAAAATTTGTATTATCTATCCCTTTCACATAATAGCCAATTATCACTAACCTTTGAATCTAATGTACACTACAATTTTTCTCAGCTAAGGCAATTGTATTTGTCTTCTGTCAATTTGACAGAATTTCCCGAATTATCAGAAAAACTGCCAAGTTTGGATTCTCTTGATTTGTCAAATAACAAGCTTAATGGAAGGGTTCCCAATTGGTTGCTTGAAACATCAATATCTTTGAACCTCTCTCAAAACTGTTTCACTTCAATAGACCGAATCTCAAGCAATATTGACCAGCTCCATGGCCTTGATCTTAGTTTTAACTTACTAGAAGGTGACATCACTTTGTCAATTTGCAATTTGAGTTCACTTCAAATGCTCAACTTGGCACACAACAAATTGACTGGTATCATTCCACAATGTCTTGCTAATTTATCATCCCTTCAAGTTTTGGACCTACAAATGAATAGATTTTATGGCTCTTTATCAAGTAACTTTTCAAAGTCTTGTGAGCTTGAAACTTTGAATCTCAATGGCAACCAATTAGAAGGCTATTTTCCTAAATCTTTGTCCCACTGCACAAAACTGCAAGTTTTAAATCTTCGCGACAACAAATTAGTAGACAAGTTTCCTGACTGGCTTCAAACTCTTCAATATTTGAAAGTGCTGGTTTTGCGAGACAATAAGTTGCACGGTCCCATTGACAATAAGTGCTGGCTTCAAAGTCTTCAGTTTCCCAGTTTAATTATTTTTGATATTTCGGGCAATAACTTTAGTGGTCCACTTCCAAAAGCCTATTTAAAGTGTTTTGAAGCCATGAAGAAAGTTTCACAAGTTAACAATGATGGTAGTTTGTCATATATGGAAACAACATTGGGTTATCAAGTTGACAATTTTGACAATACTACAGGTAACGCGAGTTACTATGATACTGTGATTGTGACGACAAAGGGGGTCAAAATGACACTGGTGAAAATTCCAACAATTTTTGTAAGTATTGATTTGTCAAGAAACAAATTTGAAGGAGAGATTCCAGATGTTATTGGAGAGCTTGACGCACTCAAAGGACTTAACCTTTCTCATAACAGACTCACCGGTCATATTCCGCAATCCGTAGGAAAATTGACAAACTTAGAATCGTTAGATCTCTCATCAAATATGCTCACTGGTGTGGTTCCTGCAGAATTATCCAATCTGATCAGCCTTGAAGTCATAAATTTTTCCAATAACCGTCTAGTGGGAGAAATACCTCAAGGACAACAGTTCGATACATTTTCAAATGATTCATATGAAGGAAACCTGGGGTTATGTGGATTTCCCTTGTCAAAGAAATGTGGACCTGAAGAACCTTCCCCACCTTCAGCCAACAAGTTTTGGAGTAAAGAGAAATTTGGATTTGGATGGAAACCAGTGGCTATTGGATATGGATGTGGGTTTGTGATTGGAATAGGCATCGGCTATTTTGTGTTGTTAATCGGAAAGCCTAGATGGCTTGTGATGATGTTTGGAGGTCAGCCTAAGCAAAGAGGGAACAGGAGGAGGACTAGAGTGAGGAGGACTAATGGTTCAAGCATGAACCAGATGGTGCCAATGTCCTAGTTTTATTGTTGTGCTTAGTTTCTCTACTGTGTTAGATTTTACCTACTCTTATTTGATCTAGTTAGTTTTAATTCAGGTTGTAAGTTTGTCTAGTGAATGTATTGTGCTACAACACTAGTTGTATGAAGCCAATGATGCATAATAGTTCTGCTGTCCTTGTTGTACTAGTTTTGCATTTACATCAAACTTTCGCTCTTACCATTATTTATGTATTCTTGATTTTCTGGGATTGCCTCACACATGAATTATCATTTACATGTTCAGTACTTAGCAGCATTGACGCGCCTTAGTTGCTGGATGATATAACAAAAATATTATTGTTTCAAAACAATAACCTGCACAAAGAATCTGTTATCTTTCACAGAAAACATTGCAGAAAACAGAATGACTGTTTGTAAGTGGCGAAATAGGTGAGATCGAATAAGAATGACGGTTAGTAAGTTGCAAAATAGAGCTCTGTCAAATTTACATGACATATCATAGAAACTCTTAATGCTATGAAGATACCAACCACCTTTGTTGTTAGCTAACCAATAAATTTGCTTCTGTGACATAATAAAATGTGTAAATTAAACAAACAAGAAATGCTCGGACATCTAAATTGACCCACTCGTCCACTTTGCCACCCCTAGATACAATTTAGTACAACAATTTTTGAGATTTCTACAATGTACCGCAACTTACAATCTTATTAGCAATGTTATAGCAAAGTGGAATTTGTTCAAACCACTATTTTCTTATTAGAGGGATCACAATTTGAACCTCAAATTTCTCATTTTTCTATACTTATAGTATATGAGTCGTCTTTCATCTAACCACTAAACTACAATAATTACCTTCCAAAAAACAACAGTCAATAACATAAAATAACATATTCCAAAAAAAAAAAAAGACAACACAGTCAATCAAATAACATAAAAAATTATAGGTTTTCAGAATCATTACCTGAAAAATATCATTTGCAAGAGAGTTACTATATGTGGCAAATCGATACAAGTTGCTAAACAGCTTACTATACCAATTGGTTACGTCACGCCATATGTCATTTCCATAGTGCCAACAAAAGAAAGAATGGAGAAGTTATATATTATCATATTGTCGTATTCTTCCTCTATTGGATGATCCTAGAAGCTTCATTATATGGATGTGGGACACTGTTAGTACTTTCCATATTAATACTAACAAAATAAACAAGTATTCAAATTTGGTGAACACTCCGGTACACGTATTATGTGGACGTGTACCGGTACACCGTTGAGGTGTATAATTTTAATTGATCCATGATAATTTAACATGTCATTTCAATACTTATTTAGATATAAGTTTTCTAAATTACTCTTTTAATTTACAAAAATTCCAAATTACACCCATGGAAATTATTGTAATTTTAAAATCTTACAACATGTTACAGTAAATTACTCTCCTGAAACATTTATCTGAAAAGAAACATTTCTTTCTCTTTCGTGTGTCTCTCTCCACGACGTCATCCCGTACCTTCAATTTTGTGTGTCTCTCTTAAAACATGTTATAGTAAATTTTTGGCAAAATTACATTACAGATCCTTTATCTTATTTTTTTGTAACACTTTGGTCCTTTATCTTTTTTTTGTAACATTTTGGTCATTTATCTTTTATTTGTAACACTTTAGTCCTTTATTTTTTTATTTGTAACATTTTAGTCCCTTTTTTTGTAACAGTTTGATCCTTTATCTTGTTTTATTTGTAACACTTTGCTCCTTTATTTTTTATAAATAAATAAGATATGGATCAAAGTGTTACGAAAAAAAAGATAAACGACCAAATTGTTACAAAAAAAAAAATAAAGGATCAAAGTGTTACAAAAAAATAAAATAAAGGACTTGTAGTGTAATTTTGCCTAAATTTTTCTAGTACCTTCAATTTTGGCCCCATCCCAGCGGCGGCAGCGCCTCTCTCCACCGCGTCGCTTCATTTATGGACCTCTAATGTGAAATCTAATTATGGATTCATGATCAGTGTGAAAAATGAAGAGGAATGGTATATTCGTTTGTGATTTTTTAGGCCAATTTGACTTTTTCTGAAAAGCTCCATTGAGCTTCCATGGTGGTGTTCATCGTGGTTTCTTTTTGAGGTAGAAGAAGATAGAGGTTGAAGACGATGACAGGTCAGTACGTCATTGGATCCATCTTTAGTTTATAACACAGCCGTCTGATCATTTTTAAAAGGAATTGAAGGCCCAGATCTGTTTTGGCTTTTTTAAATAATAACCATCCGATAGATCGGAAGGTCAGGATCTTCGAGCTGCACCACACATCATAGAGCTTCACCACTCTGAATCTGTGTTTTTGTTTGGACGTGAAGGAGATTGGGCTTGGGCAGTTGGGCCCTGGTCCTTCTGTTTTCCTATATGTTAACCCCCATTCTTGCTTGCACCCTCTGCGGGTTTTGAGTTTTAAGTACTTATTCAAAGCCAGTACTTATCCAAAGAAGTGCTTACTCACATAAGTGCTTATTTTTATAAGTGTTTACTCATATAAATGCTTATTTAATTAAGTACTTTTATCTCATGAATAATTTTATTTAAGTACCTTTTTTAAGTTCTTTAACTTAATAAATAGAATGAAAAAGGGAAGGTCTGACGTATGACTTTCTTTCCCCGAATGATTCGAGGCCTTGACGTATGGCTCGTGACTCGGATTATCCTCATTCTCGGACGTTTTCATAAAAACTCCTAAAAGCAATCCAACACATTCAAACCTTTTCTATGCTCACGCGCGCAATAAAAGTAATAAAACTTTTCACAAACCGGGTGATGTTTTTGTCTGTTCTCCATAACAGAAACCACGCTTAAGCCTCCACTGTGCGAGCATACAAGCAACATTTAAATACTAGAATGCGACATTCTCCGTAATACAAACAATGCTTAAGCCTCCGAAGTGCGAAGTGCGAGCATACAAGCATCATTTAAATACGAGAATGCGACTTAGACGTCATTCGTCTAAAAACAACCAACCCACAAACATACATTTTCTACGTAGGAGCAAGATTCAACATCTTGTCGGTCATAATCATAAAAAACAAACTTTTTCCCCCACATCGATGAAGTAATGATAAGCGACCGCTTAGGATTGTCTTGAAATCAGGTAAAAGATGAACTTGACCCTAACCGCGACCTTCCGGTAGAACCAAAATTATCAAGGAAAAGAGGAACTTGACCCTAACTGCGACCTGCCGATAGAACCAAAGTTATCAAATAAAGTGCGACCCTAATCGCGACCTGCCGGTAGAACCAACACTATAAAGTTCTTATCTCAAGAACAATGTTTTTATCAGAAGAACAAATAAAAAGTTCTCACAAGAGAAACTCTCAAATTAGATTATATTCCAAGTTCTTTGAAAAGTACATGATAGTCCTATTTATAGCATATCCTTACATAGTAGGATTTATTGTCCACTACCATACATTCACCATAGAACTTAGAAAATTCCCACTAACATGCTTATAAATTCCCACTAGCCACTATAATGACTTAGTGCACCACTAGGAAGCATCTAGAGAGCCTAGGGAGCAACTAAAGGTCATCTAAAAACCCTCCTAATACAAAAAACGAAAATTACAATAAAAATAAAGAAAATTGGACTTAATTGTTTTCTATTTAGTCCAATATTATTATACCATAAATCAACCCAGAGATGCTTCTTATTAGGGGTGTGCATGGTTTAAAAACCACACCACACCAAACCATATTTATGGTTTTGGTTTAGAACCAAAACCATTTTAATGAAAAATTGGTTATTTTGCAAAACTAATTTGGATATGGTTTATAATCGGTTCGAAACCAATTTATAACCGGTTTATAATAAAAAATAGGTTACTTATTTATAACCGATTCATCTTAAATTTTATTTTATTTTTTATTTTTTTTAAAAATGCATTATTATAACTTTTAATTCCTATATATTTAAACTTTTTTTTTTACAATAATTAAGCCAATTTTTTTTTTGTTTAATTGATTAAAAGAACATATTTAATAATTATTGTTTATAAAAAAAAACATAATTTTTCTTTAATTTTTTGAATTATTGGTTTATAATCAATTTATAAAAGTTTTTTTTCTAAGCCCAAACATATTTCAAACTAAGCCCAACAAAACATATTTTTTTAAGCCCAAAATAATTAAAATATAGATTTTTTTTAAAAATAAAACCATCAAAAATCTGTTTTTTATAATTATTTTTAAAATAAATAAATTTTGTTAAATAAAAAATAATTAAATATTAAAGGGTGGTTGACGGTGGCCGGCCACCGGAGCGCCGCCGCCAACCACCGCACCGGTCACCGGAAGTTCACCGGAAAATCGCCGTCCACCGCCGTCCGTTGCCGGAGCTCCGCCGTGCCGGCCGCCGGTGGTCCGGCGTTGACCAATTCCTCCACCACCTTATTAATTATTTATTTATTAAATTATATAATTAATTGAATTTGAAAAATTTGTTTTTTTTTTAAAAAGAAACTATTGGGCTTTTTCCTTATTGGGCTTCAATTTAAAAACCAATTTTAAACCAATTATAAAAAATTGGATATGGTTTAGAATTGGTTTTTTTGTATTGGATTGGTGTGGTTTTTTTTTAAAATGGATTTGGTTATTAATTTTGGATATGGTTTGGTTAGTGATTTGGTTAAGGTTACTTGGATTTTTTGCACACCCCTACTTCTTATCATGTGAAATTGACTTCAAGTTGGGCTCAAGCATCTTCATCCAAATATTTTCCTAAATCTCAATGGCAACCAATTAGAAGGCTATTTTCCTAAATCTTTGTCCCACTGCACAAACCTGCAAGTTTTAAATCTTCGCGACAACAAATTAGTAGACAAGTTTCCTGACTGGCTTCAAACTCTTCAATATTTGAAAGTGCTGGTTTTGCGAGACAATAAGTTGCACGGTCCCATTGACAATAAGTGCTGGATTCAAACTCTTCAGTTTCCCAGTTTAATTATTTTTGATATTTCGGGCAATAACTTTAGTGGTCCGCTACCAAAAGCCTATTTAAAATGTTTTGAAGCCATGAAGAAAGTTTCTCAAGTTAAGGATGATGGAAGTTTGACATATATGGAAACATCATTGGGTTATGATGTTGACAGTGCTAAAGGTAACGCGAGTTACTATGATTCTTTGAGTGTGACAACAAAAGGGATCAAAATGACACTAGTGAAAATTCCAACAATGTTTGTAAGTATTGATTTGTCAAGAAACAAATTTGAAGGAGAGATTATAGATGTTATTGGAGAGCTTGATGCACTCAAAGGACTTAACCTTTCTCATAACAGACTCACTGGTCATATTCCGCAATCCATAGGAAAATTGACAAACTTAGAATCGTTAGATCTCTCATCAAATATGCTCGCAGTGTGGTTCCTGCAGAGTTAACCAATCTGATCAGTCTTGAAGTCATAAATTTTTCCAATAACGATCTTGTTGTAGAAATACCTCAAGGACAACAGTTCGATACATTTTCAAATGATTCATATGAAGGAAACCTGGGGTTATGTGGATTTCCCTTGTCAAAGAAATGTGGACCTGAAGAACCTTCTCCACCTTCAGCCAACAAGTTTTGGAGTGAAGAGAAATTTGGATTTGGATGGAAACCAGTGGCTATTGGATATGGATGTGGATTTGTGATTGGAATAGCCATCGGATATTTTGTGTTGTTAATCGGAAAGCCTAGATGGCTTGTGATGATGTTTGGAGGTCAGCCTAAGCAAAGAGTGACAAGGAAGACAAGAGTGAGGAGAAGAACTCATGGTTCAACCAGGAATTAGATGATGCAAATGTGGTAGTTTCATTGTTGTGAATACTTTGTCTTCTTTGTTAGTTTTACTAATTGTAAAGAACAAAAATCAGGTGTGACAATCTTGTTACATTCTTATTTGATCTAGTTCTATTTTTCTTGCTAGTGAATGTACTCTGCTTTATTTAGGCAGTGTTATTATTATAGAAAAGTGCATGTTTTTTCCTCTTATTTTTGCTGCTATATATCTTGTATGCTTGATTTTGGGTTGCATGTGTGTTGTATGAATGTATTGCCGAAAATTGATTCTAGCGAAATGAGACTAACAACTTTGGGAGCAAGTAAATCATGGAAGAAGCCAAAAAGAAGCATTTTAAGTTATTCATTCCTTTGTGCCAATATACAATCTTTGAATATTGCAATCTACAACTGTTTGATTAGGGTCTCAGCTCTCAGGATATTGACTCAATGAAAGTTTTTTGGGTCTTCCACGCCAAACTTGATGAATATTCTTGTGCAGATAAGAAGCCATTCCAGTCTCACTTTGTTTTTGCTACAAATGATTACATGCTTTGCTTGTTTCTTACTCCTTTCTCTTGTCTCGGAAAGTTGTTCTAGATTCTTAATGAAACAGTGTCAGTTTGACCTCATTTTCTACTTATCATTTTAATATCTTGAATATTTTACTTATTTTCTTAATGAAACAGTTACTCTTTCAACTCTTCAAAGTATGCAGCTCTAATAAGCTTAAGACTCAAACTGTTATTAGATCAAACCGAGTGCACGTTCCATGACCAAGGAGGATCATTCTGATTACAAATTCATGCAGCAAATTTCATCACATCACATCACATTTTGGATTAGGGGAGTGTAAAAATCCTGAAATTTCACTTTGTCATAAGAGAGGTTCAAACCTTGTATAGGTAGGGGCATTCGAATTCTAAATCCGGACGTGTAAAATGAAATTTTTACACGTTCCTGTTTATATTTGAACTCTACCAGATCTTCTTTTCCTTGAATAAGATGAAGTTTGAGCAGTGTCCTTTAAGAGGGATGGCACCACTTTCTGAAATTTCTCGCATCTTTTTGGATTTGTCTTTCTTTCCTTTCTTGGAGGCTTTCTTGTCACCCAAGACATCCTTAATGTTAGAAACAAGTATGAGCCTAACTCATCCTCACAAAACCGGCTTGTAAGGTGAGGACTGCCACTTGCTTATAAACACTTGACAAGGCTAACTCATCCAATGTGGGACTTTTTAACATTTAATTTCCATACACTTTCGACACACATTACAATCTTTTATATGTGTGACTTTAGAAGTATCTAGGATAAAAGTCAAATGTTTTTTTCTTATGCATCTGACAAAAAATTTATCATGAAGAAAGTAAACACAAAACAAAAGACCAGAATATCAGAAAAAATTCAAAGGAGAGTAACATAAATAGATTAATTGTTATGCATTCATATATAAAATACTTTTACACATTCATTCGGTCAAATTACACAAAAATTACTTTATGTTAATTTCTAAAATATTTCCAAAGATATATATATAGGGTGATATTTGATTAGATGTATTGAATGAGAGTTACAAGTGGCCTAGGCCTTCATGTAATTGGGTGATGCCATATGGCCTAATATATAGTTCAGTTTGGGTGATATATATATATATATAAGGCCGGCTGAATACTGTGGTGGACCGCTTTTAAAAATAGTATAATAAATGAAAGAAATTTTGACACAGTTCAATCTTTTCCATACTTCCAAGTCAAAGAAATGTTAGTATAAACTTTCAATTTGACTATAGATATATATTTCATGTAGTAAACTTTTAACACTTCTCACAAAATTTGAATTGATCAATTAAAATAACTACACCATGAGGTTGTTTCTTCTGTATTTGCATATTTTGCTCTTCCATTTTCCATCTTTCTCTTCATCTTCTTCTAATTTTTTATGTCATCTTGAAGATAGCTATGCCTTGCTTCAGTTCAAGTCCTCTTTGAATACATATACAGATATCAATATTTGTCATGAACAACCTGATCAGAAAACAGCAACATGGAAAAATGGGACAAATTGTTGCTTATGGCATGGTGTAACCTGTGACAGTGTCTCTGGTCATGTGATTGGTCTCAACCTTGGCTGTGAAAGTCTCCAAGGTAATATTTATCCTAACAGTACACTTTTTCGACTTGCTCATCTCCAATCACTCAACCTTTCATACAATGATTTCTCTGGCACTCATTTTCATTCTAAATTTGATGGGTTTCAGAGTCTCAAGCATCTTGACTTGTCTTATTGTGACTTTAGAGGTGAAGTTCCTCCTCAAATATCAAACCTTTCCAAATTAGTATCACTTCATCTTTCTAATAATTTTGATTTAATTTGGAAAGAAACCACTTTGAAGAGACTAGTGCTAAATGCAACAATTTTAAAAGAGTTATTTTTGGACCAAACAGATATGTCTTCAATCGATCCAAACTTGTTGAATATGATCTTCAATCAATCATCCTCTTTGATTAGTCTTAGTCTTCAAAGAACAGGATTAAGTGGAAATTGGAAAAATAACATTCTTTGTTTACCAAGTATTCAACAACTATATATGTCAGAAAATAACTACCTTGAAGGCCAACTTCCAGATTTCAGTTGTAGCACTTCTCTTAGAACCGTGGACCTTTCATATTGTCAATTCATAGGGCCAATTCATTTTTCTTTCTCTAACCTCACATATCTTACTTCCTTAAAACTCATAGCGAACAATCTTAATGGTTCAATCCCATCTTCACTTTTATCCCTTCCACGTCTAACTTTTTTGTCTCTCAGAGATAATTTGTTCATAAGTGGCCAAATCCCAAATGTATTTCCCAAATCAAATAGATTTCAACAATTAGATTTGAGGGGTAATAAAATTGGAGGCAAGTTGCCATTATCACTTTCAAACCTTCAATATCTCATTTATTTAGACCTTTCATCCAATTCCCTTAGTGGTCAAATCCCAAATATGTTCGACAGACTAACCAAGTTACAAGAACTCCGTTTAGATTATAATAGATTAGAAGGACAAATCCCACCTTCATTGTTTAGCTTGTCTCAACTTGAATACTTTGATTGTTCATATAATAAAATAAAGGGTCCTCTACCCAACAAAATAACAGGTTTCCAAAAATTAGGTTCATTAGTATTAAATAACAACTTACTAAGTGGAAAATTTCCTTCATGGTGTTTATCTTTACCATCTTTGAGTGTGTTGGATGTGTCAACTAATCAATTTACAGGAAATATAAGTGCAATCTCATCATATTCTTTGCAGAATCTAAACCTATGCAGCAACAAGTTACAAGGTGACATTCCTGAATCTATTTTCATCCTTACAAACCTAACTACACTATGTCTATCATCAAACAACTTGAGTGGTGTTATCGATTTTCAACACTTTTCCAAACTTCCAAATTTGGCTTCTCTGTCCCTTTCAGGTAATAGTCAATTATCACTAAACTTTGAATCCAATGTCAATTACAATTTTTCTATCCTATCAACATTGAAATTGTCTTCTGTCGGTTTGATCGGATATTCAAAAGTATCATCAGGACAATTCCCTGCTTTGAGTTCTCTTGATTTGTCAGGAAATAAACTTTTTGGAAGAGTGCCCAATTGGTTGCTTGAAATCGATTCATTAGATTATCTTAGCCTCTCTCATAATTTGTTCACATCAATGGACCAATTCTCAAGGAATCATTGGCACAACCTAATCGACCTTGATCTTAGTTTTAACTTACTAGCCGGTGACATCTCTTTGTCAATTTGCAATAAAAGTTCACTTGTATTGCTCAACCTGGCACACAACAAATTGACAGGTATCATTCCGAAATGTCTTGCCAAATTATCATCCCTTCAAGTCTTGGATCTACAAATGAACGAATTCTATGGCACTTTACCAGGTAACTTTTCAAAGAATTGTGACCTTCGTACTCAGAATCTCAATGGAAACCTATTAGAAGGCATTTTACCTAAATCTTTGTCAAACTGCAAATACTTGGAGGCTTTAAATCTTGGTGGCAACAAACTAGAAGACCATTTTCCATATTGGCTTCAAACTATGCAAAATTTGGAAGTATTGGTTTTGCGAGAGAATAGGTTGTATGGTCCAGTTGCTAATATAAATATCAAGAATCCATTTCCTAGTTTAATTATTTTTGATATTTCATGCAATAACTTCAGTGGCCCACTACCAAAAGCTTACATACAAAGTTTTGATGCCATGAAAAATGTTATTCAAGTTGTAGAGGTTAGTAGCTCGCAATACATGCAAAGGATGGAAGTAGGTGACATGACATACTATGATTCTGTGACTATTACAGTGAAAGGAAACAACATTGTGATGGTGAAAATTCCAATAGCCTTTGCGAATATTGATTTATCTCAAAACAAGTTTCAAGGAGAGATTCCAAATGTTATTGGAGAGCTTCACGCACTCAAAGGGCTTAACCTTTCCCATAACAGGCTCACAGGTCCTATTCCCCAATCCATAGGAAACTTGTTAAACATGGAATCATTGGATCTTTCCTCAAATATACTCACTGGTGTGGTTCCTGCAGAGTTAACCAATCTTAACAATCTTGAAGTCTTGAATCTTTCCCATAACCAACTAATGGGAGAAATTCCTCGAGGTAAGCAGTTCAATACATTTTCAAATGATTCCTATGAGGGAAACATAGGATTATGTGGATTTCCCTTGACCAAGAAATGTGGACCGGAACAACATTCTCCACCTTCAGCCAACAACTTTTGGAGTGAAGAGAAATTTGGATTTGGATGGATACCAGTGGCAATTGGATATGGATGTGGATTTGTGATTGGAATAGGAATTGGATATTTTGTGTTTTTAATTGGAAAGCCTAGATGGCTTGTGATGATATTTGGTGGTCAGCCTACGAGAAGAGTGAACAGGAGGAGGACTAGAGTGAGAAGGACTAATGGTTCAACGATCAATCAAATGGTGCCAATGTCGTAGTTTTATTGTTGCCATTATTTTCGCTACTGTGTTAGTTTTTTATACCTACTGTTCAAAATTAGCTTGATTTGAGTGTGACGATGTTGTCACTCTTATTTGATCTAGCTAGTTTTAATTCAGGTTGTAAGTTTGTACAGTGACTGTATTGTGCTACAACACGAGTTGTATGAAGCCAATGATACATAATAGTACTATCCATGGTGTACTAGTTTTGCATTGACATCAAAATTTTGTTTTTACCATTATGTATGTATTCTTGATTTTCTGGGATTTCCTCACACACATATGCATCATCATTTATATGTTCAGTACATAGAAGCATTGACGCGCCTTAGTTACGGGAAGATATAACAAAATTGTTATCTGTCACAGCAAACATTGCATGAATGTTTTAAATAAAAATCAGTCACAAACAGAATGATCGTTCGTAAGTTAAGAAATAGGTGAGATTGAATAAGAATGATAGTTGGTAAGTTGTAAAATAGAGCAATTTACATGACATGTCAATTTACATTGAATCAATTTACATGACATATCATAGAAACTCTTAATGCTATATGAAGATACCGAACCACCTTTGTTGTTAGCTAACCAATAAATTTGCTTATGTGACATTAAATGTGTAATCAAGAAATGCTTAGAAAGACCTTGCCAATAACTATTTGATTAGAACTGAGAGCAAAGCCCTGATTCCCTTTTTGATGATTGATATGCTGCCACAACAATTGCATATCAGGTGTTAGGCATTGTGAATATTAATCATTTGTAATTAATTATAAATACTAAGTCACAGAAAATAAGTAACAAAATCACTCAAGTAATAAAAATCAGATGAAACAAAATATCAAATGCTACCCTACCCATTTTCTCGCACGCCCTACAAAATTCACTACTTAAGTAGCGGATTCTATCGGCTACTTTAGTAGCTGACATTTAAAATCTTGAATTTTATGTAGGGTGTTTTTTCCTCAAAATTCTCATTTTTATAACATCCATTACTTAAGTAGTGGAATGGTAAAAACGAAAACTTGTAGGATGCGCAGGAAATTGATAGAGTGACAAAAGAAAATCTCATTATATGTAGTATTTTGACACACTTTAAAAGAAAATGAATGAAAATGAAGAATGTTTCAATTTTCTTAGATAGTTTTATTGTATTTGTTAGTGTTATTTTAATTTTCCAGAGTAGCGTAGGTTTAATATAAAAGAGCCTAACATATATGCTTTCAGTGTCACAGTGTTCCACAGTTTATGCCTCCAATATAGAAGATTGTGTAGCTATGTAATGGATGATAAAAAGATACCATGGGGAGCCGTGTTGTCAAATAGTGGCATCGTGAAGGGTTGCAATCTAGGAAGCATCAACACTTCTCAGATTAGGCGTGCTCGTGTTCGACACGTGTCGGTGTCCGTGTCTGACATCGACACCGACACTTATTATTACACTAAATTATGTCATTTTTTCAAATTTTTATCGATATCAACATGTCACTGTCCGTGTCGTGTCCGGTGTCCGTGTCTGTGTCCGTGCTTCATAAGTTGCAATGATGAGACAACCTCTGACCATTTGCTTGGTGGCGCAGAACTCTTACAACATGAACCAATTCATTATGGGATTAAAAAACAATATTTTGCCATGTCATATTTTAGTTGTTTTTTTAAATAATTTAATTAATAATAAAACAAACCAAAACCACCCACGTGAGCACGTCTTCATCTCTCTGAGTGTTCCTCACCCACATTTGGATCTACCAAGAACCATTGCAAAAATCTGCAACCATTTCAATCAATTCTTCTTCTCCAAACTCATCTCTCACCATTTTCACATACCCTCCGTGATGTGGCAAACAGATAAAATCTGATTGGTTGCAGTGTAAACTTCTATTACAGCGTCAGCGTCAGTGCACTATCTTTTAAACTCATTCATTATTGGTAAAATATTTACATGCTACTTATACTTATTACCTTATGCTCTTATAGAATTCTTATAATGTGGTTGTTTGTGAATTCTAACCACCAATTTTTATCTTCATAGATAGATATCTATATGATGATATTTAATATCTTATCTCATTTACATTCTTGACAGTGCATCAGCAGCAGGATACTTTGATGTTGACATGACTGGACATGTATGTTGCTTGGGATTGATATATAGATAAGGTCGGATGAATCATGTGGTGAACCGCTTTCATAGATTTGTTGGCATTTTTTAATACTATTTACATGTATGGAAATGCGGTTTTACCCTCATGTTTTGAAAAATGCGGAATTTTACCTCCTATATTTTAAAATGCGGAATTTTCCCCCCTATTTTATAATTTGTTGGATTTTGCCCCCCACCAAAATTCTGCACAAAATCTGCTTCTGAGCCTCAAGTTCAAAGCTTCGCACAGAACTCAATTTGGATAAATAATTCACAAAACTGATACCGAAACGACCGTAATCGAGTTAGATTTCCACAGAATCAAACCCCAATAAATTTGGAGTTACAGAGAGAGATTAATTATTGTTTTAGTGAAGGTCTGTCCAATTACTAATTCTGCAAAAATCTACTTGTGATCTTCAAATTCAACATCGTCTACCGAACGCATCGTAACTCCAAATTCGACGAAATTGAAATGCCAACAAGGGTAATTTCGTTATCTTTCCATACATGTAAATAGTATTAAAAAATGAACTACAGGGTGAGAGGCATGACGAAAAAACCAGTAGTAGTTTCATACGATAATTCATTTGAACAGACATTCACTAAAACGGTAATTAATCTCTCTCTGTAACTCCAAATTTAGTGTAATTAATCTCTCTCTGTAACTAAATTGATTACGGTCATTTCGATACCAGTTTGGTGAATTATTGATCCAAATTGAGTTCTGTGCAAAACTTTGAACTTGAGGCTCAGAGGCAGATTTTGTGCAGAAATTTGGTGAGGGGAAAAATCCAACAAATTATAAAATAGGGGAGGTAAAATTCCGCATTTTAAAATAGGGGGTAAAATTCTGCATTTTTCAAAACAGGGAGGTAAAACTGCATTTAAGCCTAAATACTAAATAATGAGACAGGTTCAATCTTTGGAGAACTTCCAAGTCAAAGAAAACTAGCTAGTAGTATTAAATTGAATTTCAAGTTGACTGTTATAAGTATATTGTAATATCCCAAAATTTTAAAAATGAAAAAAAAAAAAATACTCATTTATTAATACAACCTTATATTAGGTTAGGAATTTTTTTTTTTTGGTTACACATTTGGGTAACACTTCTAGAAATTTCTAATTTGAACTCTAGAACTTGTTATTGCAATTCTCTGAGTTAGAAAAGTTTAAAATGGATATTAGGACTGTGTTGGGACTGTTAAAAATGGATGGAAGTGTTGTGGAACTATATAATGTCGCAGGTTTTGGTAAACAAAGTACTGCCAGGGGCTTTCAGTCCTGTTCTTGGCCCTTATGTGTAAATGTAAGGTCTAATGGGCATTATAGGCATAAGTTGATGATGGAGTCCATCATTAAATAGTATTATTTTATAAAATGTTGGAACTAATAGAAAAGACAATGCAATGTGATTAATAGAAAAACTAGCAAATGAATAGAGAATTAGAAGAATATTTATAGATACTTTTTCCCAATGAGCATGGCTTCCTTTTAATTTATAACTAAAGAAAAGATAAGAATGAACATGTGGTTCGAGAATAATTACATATTTTTGTGAGTATGAAATATGTTGAGATCAATAGTGTATGTATCTAGAAATGTATTAGTGTTGGTACAAGTACAAGTATGAACAGTGCACAAGTGTAGAGTAATAATATAAGAAATTGTGAAGTAGACAATTTATCTTGCGGCAAAGTTTTCTATGTTACTCCTTCCGGTCCTTATTATAAGGAACACTTTGGAAAAAATATTTGGTCCTTTTTATAAGAAACTTTGACTAATTTTCAAATGTTCTAAATGTTCAATTTCACTTATGCCCTTATTTATTATGAAAGAGAATTTAAAAATAAGTAAGTTAGTTGAATAAAAAGTAATTAAATAAGGGTAAACATGGAATAAATTTAAATTTATAAGAGTATTAAATGAAAATAACTATGTTAAATGTGTTTCCTTAGTCTGTGTGATTTTTTCAAAGTGTTCCTTATAAAAAGGACCAGAGGGAGTATTATTTTTATGAGAGAAACAAATTTTCTTAAAAAGTGAAACTCATTTCATTATTTTATTTACTTTAAAGATTTGATTTTGGTGGTGCAAAGCAGTAAAAAAAATAAATTGTGGCTTTATAGAAGTTGTTACGATACCGCGAATTGATTTAAGTTATACAATTTGTTTTAAAGTATATTTTGACACATTTTTGTGAATATAAAGTTAGCCGTTTGCTGCAACGAAGAGAGAATGCAGCCTATGAACAATTGTTCATAGTATATTTTAAGTAGATATCCGTTCGCCACAACGAAGAGATAATGTGGTATAACCGTTCGCCACAACGAAGAGTTAATGTGGTATAGTCGTTCGCCACAACGAAGAGATAATGTGGTATAGGTATCCGTTCGCCACAACGAAGAGATAATATGGTATAACCGTTCGCCACAATGAAGAGATAATGTGGTATAGCCGTTCGCCACAACGAAGAGATAATGTGGTATAGGTATCCGTTCACCACAACGAAGAGATAATGTGGTCTATGTGTATAGAATGAAATGAGATAGTTTTTTTATATATACTTTGTTGATAGTTAATCAACACTTAGAGAACTACGTGGCTCTGATTCCCTAATTGTTAAGGGATACGTAGGACCAGGGATCCTCCCTGTCGAGCTATAATTACTGTATATTTTAATAAGTATATTTGTTATAGTGTATAGATTATAGCTAGTGTATTAGGCTTGCACGGGCTTACGATATGATGAGGTAGTGTTAGCTTGTGCGCCGGTCATGATCCGAGATTGGGTCGTGACATATATATATATATATATTAATGCTGTCTTCCTATTATTTCATGCAATAAACTTTTAACCCTTCTCACAAAATATTTGAATTCAATTAAAATAACTTCACCACCATGAGGTTGTTTCTTCTGTATTTGCATATTTTGCTTTTCAATTTTCCATCCTTTTCTTTATCTTCTTCTAATTTCTTATGTCATCCTGAAGATAGCTATGCCTTGCTTCAATTCAAGTCCTCATTCACTACATATACAAACTATGCTTGTCAGGAACAACCTCAAAAAACATCGACATGGAAAAATGGGACAAATTGTTGTTCATGGCATGGTGTCACCTGTGATACTGTCTCTGGTCATGTGATTGGTCTCGACCTTGGCTGTGAAAGTCTTCAAGGTAATATTTATTCTAATAGTACCCTTTTTCATCTTTCTCACCTACAATCACTCAACCTTTCTTACAATGATTTCTTTGGCACTCATTTTCATTCGAAGTTTGGTGGATTTCAGAATCTTACACATCTTGACTTGTCTTCATGTAACTTTCAAGGTGAAGTTCCTCCTCAAATCTCACACCTTTCCAAATTAATATCACTTCATCTTTCTAGAAATGGTCAGTTAAGTTGGAAAGAAACCACTTTGAAAAGCCTTGTGCAAAATGCAACAATTTTGGAAGAGTTAATTTTGGATGAAACAAATATGTCTTCAATCCATCCAAACTCGTTGAATTTGATATTCAATCAATCTTCCTCTTTGACTAATCTTAATCTTCAAAGATCAGGAATAAGTGGAAATTGGAAAAACAACATTCTTTGTTTACCGAGTCTTCAAGAGTTAGATTTATCTAAAAATGACTACCTTGAAGGCCAACTTCCAAATTTAAGTTGTAGCACTTTTCTTAGAATCTTGGATCTTTCATATTGTTCATTCACAGGGCCAATTCCTCTTTCTTTCTCTAACCTCACATATCTTACATCCTTAAGTCTCATTGATAACAGACTTAATGGTTCAATCCCATCCTCACTTTTAACCCTACAAAATCTAACTTCTTTGTCTCTCAAAGATAATTTGTTCATAAGTGGTCAAATCCCGGATGTATTTCCCAAATCAAATAGATTTCAAAAGTTAGATTTGAGTAGTAACAAAATTGAAGGCCAGTTGCCAAAATCACTTTCAAACCTTCAACATCTTATCAATTTAGACCTATCTTCCAATTCATTTAGTGGTCAAATTCCAGATGTGTTTGACGGACTAACCAAATTACAAGAACTCCGTCTGGGTTATAATAGATTAGAAGGGCAAATTCCACCTTCATTGTTTCGGTTATCTCAATTTGATTACTTAGACTGTTCTAATAATAAATTAAAGGGTCCTCTACCTGAGGAAATATCAGGGTTCCAAAACTTAGGTTATTTATTTTTGAATAACAACTTACTAAGTGGAAAAATTCCTTCGTGGTGTTTATCTTTACCATCTTTAGGAATGTTGGATCTATCAAATAATCAATTTACAGGAAATATAAGTGTCATTTCATCATATTCTTTGTATTATCTTAAACTATGCAGCAACAAACTACAAGGAGATATTCCAGAATCTATTTTCAACCTTGCAAACCTAGCTACACTATGTCTTTCATCAAACAACTTGAGTGGTGTTGTCAATTTTCAGCACTTCTCCAAACTTCAAAAATTGGATACTTTGTCTCTTTCACGTAATAGTCAATTATCACTAAACTTTGAATCTACTGTCAATTACAACTTTTCTATCCTATCAACATTGGAACTGTCTTCTGTCGGTTTGATCGGATATTCAAAATTATCATCAGGAAAATTCCCTGGTTTGAGATATCTTGATTTGTCCGACAATAAACTTTTTGGAAGATTGCCTAATTGGTTGCTCAACATAGATTCATTACAATCTTTGGGCCTCTCTCATAACATGTTCGAATCAATGGACCAATTCACAAGGAATCAGTGGCAAAACCTACAGGGCCTTGATCTTAGTTTTAACTTACTAGCTGGTGGCATCTCTTTGTCAATTTGCAATAAAAGTTCGCTTATATTGCTCAACTTGGCACACAACAAATTGACAGGTAACATTCCACAATGTCTTGCTAATGTATCATCCCTTCAAGTTTTGGATCTACAAGAGAACAAATTTTATGGCACTATTCCAAATGTTATTGGAGAGCTTCAGGCACTCCATGGGCTTAACCTTTCCCATAACAGACTCACCGGTTCTATTCCCCAATCCATAGGAAACTTGTCAAGCTTGGAATCATTGGATCTTTCCTCAAATATATTAACTGGTGTGATTCCTGCAGAATTAACCAATCTGAATGGTCTTGAAGTGTTGAACCTTTCCCATAACCATCTAATGGGAGAAATACCTCAAGGTAAGCAGTTCAATACATTTTCAAATGACTCCTATGTAGGAAACTCGGGGTTATGTGGATTTCCCTTGTCAAAGAAATGCTGACCTAAGCAACATTCTCCACCTTCAGCCAACACCTTAGGGAGTGAAGAGAACTAATGGTTCAACCAGGAGCTAATCGGAAAGCCTAGATGGCTTGTGATGATGGCTAGAGGTTAGCCCAAGCAAAGAGTGGAAAGGAGGACAAGAGTGTTGAGAACTAATGTTTCAACCAGGAATTAGATCGATGGTGCAAATGTGGTGGTTTTATTGTTGTGATTACTTTCTCTTCTGTGTTAGTTTTATTGAGTTTGCTTGCATGAATGTATTGTGAATGTACTATGCTTTATTTAGGCAGTGTTATTAATAAATAAAAGTGCATGTTGTTTCCTCTTTGTTTGTTGCTATATATATCTTGTATGCTTGATTTTGTGTTGCAACTGTGTGAGCAAGTAAATCTTGTAAGAAGCCAAAAAGAAGCATTTTAGGTTAACCATTCATTTGTTGTACCATACATTTATCTTTGCATATTGCAATCTACAACTGTTTGATTAGGGTATCGGCTCTCAGGATATTGACTCAATGAAAGGTTTTTGGGTCTTTCCACGCCAAACTTGATGAATATTCTTGTGCGGCTAAGAAGCCATTTGTTTTTGTTACAAATGATTACATGCTTTGCTTGTTTTTTACTCCTTTGTCTTGTCTCGGAAAGTTGTTCTAGATTCTTAATGAAACAATGCCAGTTTCACCCCATTTTCTACTTATCATTTTAATATCTTGAATATTTCACTTATTTTCTTAATGAAACAGTTACTCTTTCAACTCTTCTATGGAGCTCTAATAAGCTCAAAGTCTCAAACTGTTATTAGATCACACTGAGTTTGCGATCTATGACCAAGGAGAATCATTCTGATCACAAACTCATGCAAATTTCATTCATTCAATTGAGCACAGTGAAGGCTTTCATCACATCACATTAGGATTTGAATTTTAACCGAAGATTAATGCTATTGAAACCACTAAATATATGTAGATTATCATAAACAACTTTGGGATAGGATCTTTCCCTTGAATGAGAATCATTGAGCAGAAAGTTTGAAATTTCCTTGAGATAAAATGGTTATGCGACATAATCAAAGATATACTTGATGCAGCTTTTAAAATAAAAAATTTGGGACAGTTGAAGTACTTTCTTGGATTGGAAGTTACACATTCAAAATCAGGAATAGCTATCTCTCAGAGAAGTATTCCCTTGATCTTCTTTAAGATTCAGGATCAAAGACTGCAAGTACTCCACTTGACACTTTCATCAAGCTTCATAGTGATTCAGGAAAGCCTTATGCAGAATAATGAGAAAATCAGTGTATTTGAACACAACTAGACCTGACATTACCTTTACAACTGTTAAGAAGTCCCAGGTCGATTGCGAGATGGCCTCAATATGTGCTTATAAGTGAGGACAATCTCACCTTACAAGCCGATTTTGTAAGGATGAGTTAGACCTAAAATACTCGATTCTAAGAACAACAAAACAATTGAGCCAGTTCATTCATGCACCCACCGTTACACACTAAAATGTTCCTTGTAGAGTCATAAGGTACTTGAAAATAGTCCAGGACAAAGGCATATTTGCAGCTATTAGGATACTCTGATGTTGACTTGTAATATCCCAAAAAATTATCGAAATGAGAAAATACTCATTTATCGGCACAATCATATATTAGGATACTAATTAGTACTCATTTGCAACTGTATTAAGAACTAATTAGAGGATTGAGAATAAATTAAGTTGAGATGTGAGACTTGAAGACATGATAGAAATGATTAGAGTAAGTATTGGAATTTTGTTAGTAGTAACAAGGGCAAGATGGTAAATTAATCTGGAAAGTATTTAAGCACAATTCATGAGTTGAAAAAAAAAAACAATTTTTCTTCACTCTTTCTCTCTACAAACCCTCATAAGCCAGAATCTATTTTCAAAGAATCAAAGGCGAGTTCTTATTAAGTTTTAATTTTGGATTATAGTGTTATGAATTGGGAATGTACCTTATGGGTGCAATGAAGGGCTGATTGTATATGCAACGTATGATTATGTTGAATTTCTTAGAGAATCCATGAAATTAGGTCAGAATTAAGGACAAATTGAGATATTAGATGAACATAATATTAATACAATCCTGCTTGTGTTTACTTATAATTTTGTTAAGGTTAATGGAAGTTAGGTTAAATTCATGGAAATCATGGGTTTAGTAAGAAATTGAGAAAATGGGAGATTTAAACCCTTAAACTCGTGTAGACCCAGTGAGTAAAATGTCCGTAACTTCCTGTAGATACATCGATTTGGAATGAAACCTGAACCCGTTAGAAAAAGGACGGGATTAAAAATCGAAATTTACTTTGGAATGACTCAATTAACTATGTTATGAAAATAGATGAGACACTGTTAAATTTCAATAAGTATGTATATAATAAGTATATGTGTTACAGTGTCTTAGGCTTGCGAGACTAACTATATGATGAGTTAGTGTTAGCCCGTGGGCCGGTCATGGCTTGAGATTGGGCCGTGACAGGACTGGACAAGTTGCTTTGGACAGTAGAAGATCAATATCTGATCATTGCTTCTTTAGAGGTACTTCATTTATATTGCGGCGTGCAAAGAAACAAGCTATTGTATATCAATATCCTCATCTGATGCAGAGTATCGAGCATTGTCTTCAGCTACTTGTGATCGGCTCCTTTAACTACTTCAGTACTTAAAGGTTGAACATATCAAACCACATGTTCTTTATTTTGACAATCACAGCGCTATACACATTGCATCAAACCATATGTTCTTTATTTTAACATATACCATGCTTAAGCTTGAAGGAGGCTATTAAGAGTTTAGTTTTACATTTAGCATTAATGTAGTTAAGTTTACATTTTAGCTTTAGAAAATATTAATTATGAAGAAATTTGGATTGATATATAGATAAGGCCAGTTGAATTCTGTGGTGAGCCGCTTTTGTTGACTGCTTTTATAGATTTGTTGGCATTGAATCTGACAGCTACTAACAATAGCATACATGTTTGAAAGAGTATTATTATACTATTTTCAAAAATATAAGCTACGTGATCCAGTCAAATAAAAGCAAACACTAGAGATATGAAATTAAAGAAATTTTGAGACAAGTTCAATCTTTGAAGAACTTCCAAAAGTCAAAGAAAATTAGTATAAAACACTTCTCACAAAATTTGAATTCATCAATCAAAATAACTTCACCACCATGAGGTTGTTTCTTCTGTATGTCCATATTTTGCTCTTCATTTTTCCATCCTTCTCAACTTCTTCTTCTAATTTTTTATGTAATCCTCAAGATAGCAATGCCTTGATTCAATTTAAGTCCTCTTTCACTACATATACAAACTATGCTTGTCAGGAACAACCTCAGAAAACTGCAACATGGAAAAATGGGACAAATTGTTGTTCATGGCATGGTGTCACCTGTGATACTGTCTCTGGTCATGTGATTGGTCTCAACCTTGGCTGTGAAAGTCTTCAAGGTAATATTTATTCTAATAGTACCCTTTTTCATCTTTCTCACCTACAATCACTCAACCTTTCTTACAATGATTTCTTTGGCACTCATTTTCATTCGAAGTTTGGTGGGTTTCGGAATCTCACACATCTTGACTTGTCTTCATGTAACTTTCAAGGTGAAGTTCCTCCTCAAATCTCACACCTTTCCAAATTAACATCACTTCATCTTTCTGGAAATGATCAGTTAAGTTGGAAAGAAAGTACTTTGAAAAGCCTTGTGCAAAATGCAACAGTTTTAGAAGAATTATATTTGGATGAAACAGATATGTCTTCAATCGATCCAAACTCGTTGAATTTGATCTTCAATCAATCTTCCTCTTTGACTAGTCTTAATCTTCAAAGATCAGGATTAAGTGGAAATTGGAAAAACAACATTCTTTGTTTACCAAGTATTCAAGATTTAGATATGTCAATAAATGATCTTGAAGGCCAACTTCCAGATTTGAGTTGTAGCACTTCTCTTAGAATCTTGGATCTTTCATATTGTTTGTTCAAAGGGCCAATTCCTCTATCTTTCTCTAATCTCACATATCTTACATCCTTAAGTCTCATTGAGAACAAGCTTAATGGTTCAATCCCATCATCACTTTTAACCCTTCCACATCTAACTTTTTTGTCTCTCAAAGATAATTTGTTCATAAGTGGTCAAATCCCAAATGTATTTCCCAAATCAAATAGATTTCAACAATTAGATTTGAGTGGTAACAAAATTGGAGGTGAGTTGCCAAAATCACTTTCAAACCTTCAACATCTTATCAATTTAGACCTTTCATCTAATTCGTTTAGTGGTCAAATTCCGGATGTGTTTGACGGACTAACCAAATTACAAGAACTCCGTCTAGGTTATAATAGATTAGAAGGCCAAATTCCACCTTCATTGTTTAGCTTGTCTCAACTTAATTACTTAGATTTTTCTTATAATAAATTGAAGGGTCCTCTACCCGACGAAATATCAGGGTTCCAAAACTTAGGTTATTTATTTTTGAGTAACAACTTACTAAATGGAAAATTTCCTTCATGGTGTTTATCTTTACCATCTTTGGGAATGCTGGATTTATCAAATAATCAATTTACAGGAAATATAAGTGTCATTTCATCATATTCTTTGTATTATCTAAAACTATGCAGCAACAAACTACAAGGCGATATTCCAGAATCTATTTTCAACCTTGTAAACCTAACGACACTATGTCTATCATCAAACAACTTGAGTGGTTTTGTCAATTTTCAACACTTTTCCAAACTTCAAAAGTTGGATACTTTGTCTCTTTCACGTAATAGTCAATTATCACTAAACTTTGAATCCAATGTCAATTACAACTTTTCTATCCTATCAACATTGGAACTGTCGTCTGTTGGTTTGATCGGATTTTCAAAATTATCATCAGGAAAATTCCCTGGTTTGAGATATCTTGATTTGTCCAATAACAAACTTTTTGGCAGATTGCCTAACTGGTTGCTTGGCATAGATTCATTACAATATTTGGGCCTCTCTTATAACATGTTCACATCAATGGACCAATTCACAAGGAATCAGTGGCAAAACCTACAGGGCATTGATCTTAGTTTTAACTTACTAGCTGGTGACATATCTTTGTCAATTTGCAATAAAAGTTCACTTCAATTGCTCAACTTGGCACACAACAACTTGACAGGTATGATTCCACAATGTCTTGCTAATTTATCATCCCTTCAAGTTTTGGATCTACAAACGAACAAATTTTATGGCACTATTCCAAGTAACTTTTCAAAGTACTGCGACCTTCGTACTCTGAATCTCAATGGCAACCTATTAGAAGGAAACTTGCCTAAATCTTTGTCGAACTGTGAAAACCTGGAGGCTTTAAATATTGGCAGCAACAAATTAGAAGACCATTTTCCAAACTGGATCCAAACAATGCAATATTTGGAAGTATTGGTTTTGCGAGAGAATAAGTTGTATGGTCCCATTGCAAATATAAATATCAAGCATCCATTTCCTAGTTTAATTATTTTAGATATTTCAAGCAATAACTTCAGTGGCCCTTTACCAAAATCCCACATACAAAATTTTGATGCCATGAAAAATGTTATTCAAGTTGGACAGGATAGTAGCATGCAATACCTGGAAAGGATGGAAGTAGGTGACATGACATACTATGATTCTGTGACTATGACAGTGAAAGGAAACAGCATTGTAATGGTGAAAATTTCATTAGCCTTTGCGAACATTGATCTATCTCAAAACAAGTTTGAAGGAGAGATTCCAAGTTTTATTGGAGAGCTTCAAGCACTCAGAGGGCTTAACATTTCCCATAACAGACTCACCGGTCCTATTCCCAAATCCATAGGAAACTTGTCAAGCATGGAATCATTGGATCTTTCCTCAAATACACTCACTGGTGTGATTCCTTCAGAATTAATCAATCTGAACGGTCTTGGAGTATTGAATCTTTCCTATAACCATCTAATTGGAGAAATACCTCAGGGAAAGCAGTTCAATACATTTTCAAATGACTCCTATGAAGGAAACTTGGGGTTGTGTGGATTTCCCTTGTCAAAGAAATGTGGACCTGAGCAACATTCTCCACCTTCAGCCAACACCTTAGTGAGTGACGAGAAATTTGGATTTGGATGGAAACCAGTGGCTATTGGATATGGATGTGGAACGGTGTTTGGAATAGGCCTTGGATATTGTGTGTTGTTAATCGGAAAGCCTAGATGGCTTGTGATGATGGTTGGAGGTCAGCCCAAGCAAAAAGTGACAACGAGGACAAGAGTGAGGAGAACTAACGGTTCAACCAGGAATTAGATGGTGCAAATGTGGTAGTTTTCTTGATGTGATTACTTTCTCTTCTTTGTTAGTTTTATTGATTTTTCCTGAAGACATGTATAGTGAATGTACTATGCATTATTCAGGCAGTGTTATTAATAAATAAAAGTGTAACAAATGCAGAAAACTTAGTGTGTTCTTCTATCTAAGATATAGTCACTACTCCATTTAATATTTTACGAAACTCAGTGTAACAAATGCAGAAAACTAATAAATAATGTATGTTACACTCTAAATATTAAGATAGAAAAAGTTGGTACATTATCACATTTCATCAACTTAATGAAACTCAACTCTTATTCAAGGATTGTAAGGAGTTGGAATTACTGTTAGCTCACTTTTCCTTTTCACTACAGCGCCAAAGGCTTCGGACATGTCAAAACTTTCATGACTGGTTCCAAAGGGAAACTCCCAATCAAAATAGTACAGCAATTGTGCAAGAGCAAGTTCTATATTAGGCATAGCAAAAGAGATCCCAGGACACATTCTCCTTCCAGCACCAAAAGGCAAGAACTCAAAATCGGACCCTTTGTAATCAATTGGACAATCCAAGAACCTTTCCGGATAAAACTTTTCTCCTTCATTCCAGTACTTTTGGTCTCGTCCGATTGCCCATGCATTCACAAACACTTGTGTTCCAGCTGGTATTGTGTATCCATTTATCTCACACGTTTCAATACACTCTCTTGAATATATAGGATTAATAGGGTGCAATCTTAAGGTTTCTTTAATAACTGCTTTTAGAAATTTCAGTTCTTGAAGATCCATTTCATCAACATATCCTCTGCTACCAAAAGCTTGTCTAACTTCTTCTTGAGCCCTTTTTAGTGCTTTAGGATTTTTTAGCAATTCGGAGAAAGCCCATTCCATAGTTAAAGATGATGAATCACTTCCACCGATAAGCATATCCTGCACCAGAACAGTGAGATTAGTGGCGAAGCTAGCCGAAAAAATATTACCTTAAAAGACAGTTAATATGAGACAAACAGAGTAGTAGTTATGTACCCTAAAAAAATATCATACCTGAATAATGGCTTTAATGTTGTTGATTGTCAAATGAAATCCAGTCGGATTAGAAGAGCCGTCGTCTTTGAGCTTCAAAAGATAGGACAGAAGACTTCCATCTTCACAAGTCTTTGTCGTTGCTTTGTTGATGATCTTTTCAAGAACCATATCACCACTTCTATGCAATCTCTTCAATTTATGCACCATACCACTAATCACATGTAGCCAGTGTTGGGAGGGAAACAAATTACTGACGCTGAAATTTTCAGCCAATCTCATACATTCCTTCATGAACAAGATATATGATTCTTGGTCCTTGCATTTATCACCAAAAGATGCCCTTGAAATTATGTTATATGTCATAGATAAGATTTCATTTGTGAGATTGATAGTAGTTCCTGTGTTTATAGAAATATGTCTAATTAATTTTGACACCTCTTCCTCGCGAATCGATCGGAACGATCTCACGCGTTTAGCAGTCAACAGTTCCAATGTGCATATTTTTCTTAGCTGCCTCCAATAGTCTCCATAGGGTGAAAATGCAATGTCAGTGCAACCATAAGAAATAATTTCTATACCAAGAGAGCAATGTCTTTGAGCAAATTTGACTTCATTTGTTTTCAACACTTCTTTTGCAAGTTCTTTAGAAGAAACCACTATGGCTGATGTCTCTCCAAGTTGTAGGTGCATGAGAGGACCATATTTTTGGGACAATTCTCTCATTTTGTGGTGTGGTAGGGAGCCAATGAGGTGATGTATGCTTCCAAAAATTGGTAGTTTCCAAGGTCCTGGTGGAAGGTTTGAGGTAATGTTGTCACTACTACTTTTAGGTTTGAATCTCTTTGTCACATTTAGGATCAAAAACATTGTCAAAAGGATAAGACTCAAAAGGATGGGGAAAGTATCCTCCATTTGGAAAGGTAACTGTTGTTGGATTAATGAGGACATATCACATTCCAAAAACATTATTCTCTATATTGATGATTGGAAATGAATATAGTATATATTGTTTATACTACACATTCATTGCAAGTTATTTTTTTATCACAAGGGTCGAAGGATTAATCTATGCAGTTGCACGCAGAGGATACCCGGTTTACACAAAAAAGAATACTTTGTTCCAAATCTGAGGAAGTGTTCACACTAATGACATTTTCCTTCATTAATTGTCTAATTGACAAGTTATTTTGTACTACTACATCTGATCTTAAATATAAGCAAAACTCAAACTGTTAATTTACCCTCACTCATTTGACAGATGCATTTCAGTGTTTCCACCTGCTATTTCATGTTTTTCCATTCTACTTGGTTGTCTGTCATTTCTCATTAATTACTTGTCCTTTCCCATTTACTGTATTTGCAGGGTTGGTTGAATTGACCGAATGCTTTGGCACTTGGATCGTGTTGGTATTTCGAGTGTAAGTTAAGTCACACATTGAATAGAAAAGTGAATTTTGAACACTTTATAAGTGGGAGAACCCATAAATCAAATGTCTTAAGGTTTTGGGTAAAAGTGTAGTGTCCTACTCATTTGTATAGTTGTTCTAAGCCCAATGTAGATGATACACCGGTAGGGATGTCAATTTGCATCCGTCAGAGCGGGATCCCCGCGGGGATTGCCCCGTTCGGAGCTCCGAAAATAGGGAGGAGCGGGGCGGATGCATCCGTCCCCGCGGATTCCCCGAATCCGTTCATATATATATACTTAACTGTATATATGCATTATTTTCTCCTACAGTTTTGAGATGTTTTTTATTTTTTAAAAAAGAAAGATGCAAAATATTTGTTTTTTAAAATAAAATTGGAAAAATAACGTCATCCTATTGTCATAAGTTTGACTAAAAAATATAGAAATTTTGTTAATATTCGATATCCGTGTATCTCCGCAGGTACCGTGGGGATCTGTGGGGATGGGGACAAATATTCCCCTGTGAGGACGGGGATGGAGGCAAAAACTCCCCGGCAGGAACTTCAGGGCGGGGAACGGAGAAGCTTCCTTCGCACATTCCCCGCCCCGTTGACATCCCTATCCACCGACTTCCACTCATGACCCACTTGATCGATTAGTACTTATTAAGGTTACTTCGGTAAAAAAGACTACTCTTTCTCTTTCAATTATATATATTTTTTAGAGTTATGCTAGGAACAAACGCTCAAACAAACGCTTTTAAGCACACGCCACAAATTGGATGCCACGTATCATTTTTCTTCACACCACTTACCTGCTAACCGGTATTATACGTTTACTTGTTTTTTTTTTTTTTCTAAAGTCTAAACAAACCCCTCTCCATTAATCTCCACCATCTTTGATATTTTTTTAACACCACACTCAAATTCATCTTCCTTAGTCCTTCCAAATTCCAATTGCTGCAACTAATTTTTTTTTCCTTTCATTTTGATACTTTTATTCTCTCTCCGAAACTATCATCCCTGTCTAACAAGCACCAGTTTCATGATTGGAGATCGCATATGAGCCCAGATCTGATTTTCTCTCAATTTTGTTTTACGATTTATGATTTATTTGATTTGATAACCAAACTGTTTCACTTTCTCTACCTTTTGCAAGTTGGAATCCCACCACCAGTGACCGATGTTGTGATAAGCTTGACCGATTTTGCAGAGAAAGAGAGAAAAAAGGATTTGTGAGTGTTGAATTTTTCCAACCGGTTGTTCCGGTTGCCTGTTTGCTAGTTTAATAAAAAGTGTGACTTGGCGTTCTATTAGAGGGTGTGTCAAAAGGCGAGTGTTTAAGCGTGTGACGGTAGCAGTACTCTATTTTTTAATATGTTTGAAATGTTCAAATAAGTCACTTATTTTGTGACCGAGTATTAGGTACCGTTTGGCCCGACTTATTTCTGACTTTTTACTCCATAAAAGTATAAGTCAGGCCAAACAAATTTTTTTAAAAGTACTTAACAAAAAAAGTTGCTTAATTTTTATGTGTAAAATACATCAATAATGAACTTTTAGAAAAGTTAATATATTGAACTTTTTTAGAGCAAATCAGCTTTTCGCTCATCAACTCTTCTTCGAATCCCGGAGAACGCAATCATTCATATTTAAGTGATATTAATATATACTAGTATATGCATCGCCAGCCCATTATATTTTTAATTTTTTTGACGGATCATTTTTATATTATTCATTCATATTATATGCAACGCAAATCATACATATTTAATATTTAAGTGCTATTCATATACATGCACCACCCTTCTATCATATGCACTATTATTATTTTTTGAAGCAATATGCAATATTATTATTATTAATTATATTTTTGAAAAATTCACTATTATTAATTTTCACTGTCAGGTGCATACTACTACTATTAATTAAAAAACTAAAACAATAAAATACTCATCCATTTCATATTTTCATTACAATGACTATAATATATACACACACACGTGGGTAGATAAAATTAAACCGATAATATTATGCCATGCAATAATATTTTAATAAATATAAAATTTATAATGGATTTAAAGTTTATATCATTTAGATTATTTGCTTAAAAAATTTTCAAATTTTATGAATATGAATATTAGTAACGTAACAAATTGTTATAGATTTGTGTAATGTATATACTTCTAATTAAACGATAGATTTTATAAAATACTATTATTTAAAATGTTATATATAGACACACAAAATGTTAATATTTGGTTATTATATTTTTAAATTATTTTATTTATTTTTAATGATTTTCAATATTATCATAACTTTTATAAAACATTTAATCAAACAAATTTTAAATTGGGGTTTATTTTTTAAGTTTTTTAAAAATGAAATAGCCAAACAACTTTAACTTTATTTTTAAAACACTTATTTTGAACTTTATTTTAAAGTAGCTCTTAGACCGTAAAAAAGTCGGGCCAAACGGTACCTTAATAATAATAGTAGAGTATTGATTGCTCTTGTCATTCTTCAATCAATGTTGGCAGGATATTGTCAGTGCAAGTATCATTGAATAGTATGAATGGATGCCTTATTTTTCTTACTGGGACGTTGTAGCATTAAAAACTTCATAATCAATACAATGGAAAGTTTGGTAACCATTGGCATATAGATAATATTCAGCAATGTGTGTAGCTAGCTACTATCGACTCAATACACAACAAATAAACATCTTAGGCTTAACCATTTTGAACTGTACCTAATTACCTATCATAATGTAATATATAGAATTTATTATCTTAACCATGTCATCAGGTGACAACTTTATCACCACCATATATAAGTACAAAAACCTCTCCACATAAATGTTCAAGCATTTTTAAAGAGAAATTCACTACTATAGAAACCCTGAAGTTTTATTATATGATGGTTTTATGTTGAAATTTGAGATTAATTGCTTCTTAAATTCTTAAAAATAAATCATGCTTCACAGCATCCATAATTTCTATTTCCAAACCTTCACCTTGAGGACAAGGTAATGGCTGCAAAAAATGAAAAAAGATAGCTCTATAAAATGAATATCTATTGTGACAATTAAAGTGATATATATTGCAAAATGAGTAATATTAAAAAAATAGAGTTGATACAAAGGTTTTCAACATCAAAATACATCAAGAGATGGATGGAACCTTCTTAGTTATCTCATATCTAAGTCCTTCCTCATTCCCACTATGCGCTATGTTCAACCAGTGCCACCATTGTGTGTGTATCAATCAGAGCAATCTGCTAGATGTGCCACCTGACCTGACATGTTCTAGTGGCATCACTAACCTGTATATAATTGATACAACTCCCAATACTAATATTAATTCCAACACTGTTTAGCAACACTACTTGGAACTTGGGACATCGATTTTGTTTTATTTTCATTGCCTTGCATGACTGGCGGAATAATATATGGATGCGAGATGGTATGATACCATTCAAAGTATTTGTCAGTGCACTCTGATGGATAAGTAGCCTGACTTACTCTGTTGAAAGTATGAACGACATAATCGGAATAACCTAACCACCTCGCATCTACTTCAGCAATGGAGAGCCTGACAGCTGTAATTGACTGTGGTGATCGAGGAATGTCCTGAACATATCCAAATTGTCTTAGTACCCTCTCCGGAAGGTATGGTACCATGATCTTACCCCACTGGATGTAACCCGAAAACATAGAAATGTCCTCGAAACCTCGATACTGCCTATGATCCTGGAAAGCTGTCCAAATAACATCATCTGCCGTCAAATCATCTAGCTTCCTGCGATAGGGTTGAACCTCACCAGTTCCCTTGACAGGTCTCCAACGATAAGCTCGACACAACTGTCCGGAGTATCCATCATTCTCTATCCGGTCACAAATATTTGGAAAATACTCATATATCCATGCCTATAACAACAGTAATAAATCAATTAAAATAAGTACACAATAAATTAATATGATGAGATTGATTAACAATATATTTTTATGGCTTTAGCTAATATGAACGCGTGCATGTCTGTAATGATGCACAAGTTAATAATATCGTTATAACAAATACGAATTTTATAAAATCAACCGTTGAATTGAAAGTTTGTATCATATAGATCATCCATGTCAAATTTTAAAGAAATTGAAAATCATATGATATGTCATTGAGATCCATCAACATTAACTGTATTTAATAAAAACTCATAAACCGTTAATCTTGATGGGTCTCAATGACATATCATATGATTTTCAATTTCTTTAAAATTTGATATGGATGATTTATATGATATAAACTATCAATCTAACAGTGGATTTTGTAAAATTCGTTATAATGATATCATTAACTTGGGCACCATGCACCATATGCATCACTTGTGCATGTTAGAATTGGCCTATTTTTATCATTGAAACTTATACCTGTAGAAGGGTGATATAACCTCCTATCTGTTTAGTATAATGCATACTGGCATCACCGAGATACTTATAGAGGATAGTAAGAGCTGCAGAACCCCATGACCAATTACCACAATTGTTCAGGTCCCGGAACAACTCCAAGTATTTTATATCCACAAAAGCATGACTCTTATCTACCAAAATAGTACAGCCTACCAAATGAAGAAGAAATGCCCTTGATGCATGCTCCCATTGCTGCTCTGCACATTTTTCCGCATAAATCTCCCGCAACCAACTCAAACGAAGATGAGAACGCTTGGTATGGTTCATCTCTGACATTGCCTTGGCATATGATACCCCTAACAGTGCCATTACACAAGCACATGCAGTGTTTGTATCCATCTTCTCTGGTGGACTGAAGGAAGCACCGCTGATTGGTAGGTGCAGTAAACATGATACATCGTCTAGTGTGATGGTCATCTCTCCAATTGGCAGGTGAAAAGTATTAGTCTCTTGATGCCACCTTTCAGCAAAAGCAGACACAAGTGAGATGTCGGTCATTTTGAAACTGGAACGCAGCAGTGATGCCAAACCAGCTGTATTCACTGCTTGCAGTATCGGCTGAGGTAGCTGTGTAGGAATGAACTTCTTCAATTTCTTCCCGTGTGCAATCACTCTAAGGGGCTCCCGTTCCTACACACAAGAGATTTGTCATGTCCATTGTACAATTAAAATGTAAACAGCGAATTAAAGTCAAACACAGACAGTTAATTACCTCTCCGCGCCATATCCGAGCAGAAATGTGATCCTCAAATGATGTAAGGACGGACATGTCATACGGTCCTCCAGGAAATGATTCCTCAGACAAAGGTTCATGTCTGGCTGCCAAAAGGCTCTTACGCATAGAGGAAATAGGAGGATGTCGGGAACTCGAAGCACCTTTCATTTGTGAGATGACTACATAGCAAAAATGAATAAATGGAAAATTAATTAAACACGGGTTTTCATACTCAAGCAATCAACTCACAAATTAAACAATGAATGAACAGGACAACAATATTGATTGGTTTAAAAGGAAAAAAGTAAAGAAAGCTACAACAATATTTTCTAGTTTAAACTATAAAAGGAAGATGAACACAGATGGTTACTTAACGATAAGTGTTGGGGATAAGTGATTATTTAATATTGATGCATATCCTGTGCATTTGATTTGAATCTCTTTTACATGTTACTTTCATGATTTTGTTTTCATCTTTTCTCCTTATGCTTTCTATGATTTGCCACTCTTAAGAATAATTTATTATCGGTGTCGACGTGTCCGTGGTGTCTGTGTGTGTCTGATGCCCATGTTTATGTCAATGCTTCATAGAGTCCATAATAATCCAATGCTAAATGAGTTTATGTTCTTAAGTTGTGTCATATTCATATTACAATTGCAAATTATGATGATGAGTAATGGTATTTTAATGTGATGTGGTTCAATCACCAGTTGAACAAGTTGGACCCATAATATCGGTGGAAAATCTACAAAAACATTCAAAGGCCAAGCTCCCTAGAAATCTACCAAAGCATTATCTAATGATCATCACTTGTATTGAATTCAGTATTAATAAAGCAGCATTAATAAAAATGCAGACCATTATAGGAATATAAGAAATAAGAGAATCATGCAGAAGTTTTGTACCTGATGATGATGCACCTTGAGCATTCTTGCTCCTTTTGCTCGGCGGTTCATTTCTTTGCAAAGGAGTAGGCTCCACAGTGTCATTGCCAATCCCATTGTCACCAACATTCTCTTCATCTTTGTCATCAAAATCAGCAATCCAAGGATCAGCAAGAGACTCACTCTTCATTAATTTCTCTAACTCGCTATTTTTCACTCCAAAGATTGAATCTTTGTCATTCTCCAAAACACCAACTTTGATTCTAAGCTCAGCAAGAGCATTGCTATCACCCTTCCATTTTTTCTTCAACTTTCTCAGCTCACAAACTTCCAATGCCAATTCATTGTTCTTCTTTCTTAGCTCTCCAACGTTGTTTCTTTCGGTTAAATTACTTTTTTTCTTGACTTCCTTCAACAATGTTTCATAATTATTCTTGTATCTTTCACACAGTTCCTCCCTTTTCCTCAAATCTTCCTCAGCTTGAAACCTCGTAAGTTTCTCCAATTCAAACTTCTCTAGAAGATGAAAAACCTCTGTTTGGAGTCTGTTATCTCGACTGACTAAAACCTCTTCAACTCTATCAAAGTCTTCAGTCAGAAACGCTGTTCGCAACACCAAAACCAGTTCCAATGCTCATGTCTTCCAAGTTTCTATGGTCACTTGAACCAAACCCAGGTTCGATTTTCGGTTGATGTTCCATGAGAAGCCGAAAGATTGAAACTTTGAAAAGAAAAAGGGTTTAGCACCAATAATGGTGGCTTTTGCTGAAAATGGTGGGAATGTGGGTTGTAACAGATTCAAAATTGTGGTGTTGAATGAAATAGGAGTATGAGGGGAATGTGGTGTACTATAGGAACTTCTTGTTAGAGTTGGTGGCTTCTATTTAGAGGCATGTACTCACACATCATTGGTGTGAATACATTCATCTCTAATGCTCATGAGAGCATGATTTACAAGTGAGTACAATCATCATCTTATAAGTCCATTTTGTATTGACTTTAAGAAATGTAATACTAACCAAATATGTATTCAACATCATCTCGAATGAATGAAGATAATGCTCTTTGGGGACTTAACTGAAAATGTTGATGATGAATGACTAGTTTTTTTTTACTACATATACTTATGTTAAAGCCAAATTAAATGAGTAGTTTTTTCTATGATGGAGATATATTTGTATTGAAATAGAATGTACTGACATAAAAGATTCTAAAAATGTGTTTCCCTTAAGATAATCTCTAATTCAAAACAACTTTGGAAGGTGTCTGTTGGTGTTGAGAATAAGAAAATGGATGATTCAGCTCTTTGAACTATTGATCTTAGCATGTGAAAAGTAATGAACAAATAAAAATTATCTGGTATATACAAAGATACTGACCAGTTGCATATTGACTCCTAACTTGACCAGTTGATAGCAAATTTGTGTTACTAAGAAAAGAAACACATTTGTGAGATAAAACTGATCTTTTAAGTACAGAATTGTAGATCATTCCTTTACTTAAAGTTGAGAACTGTAAATAAATTGTTCACCTCACTCCAGAACTTATCATTATGTTTCACTGAAATATTGTACGAAAACAACTCAAAGAGAGGAATAGAGTTGGAGAATTCTTGAGGACTCTTTTTGAAAGGGTGTGTAACAAAACCATTAAGGAGTGCAAACATCTTTTTCTATAACAAGACATAAGTTATTTATTTGTTATGCAACCAATTTTAGTTTGAGTTAGTTTTCATGTTCACTCGTTATTTATAGATTATGGAGACCTTTCTTCACATGTCATGTGGATGAGGAGACATTATCCTCTGCATATAGAAGATTGATTAACCTCCATAATTGCTTCTCTTCTAATATTGATAGCTATCCAAACTTCCTTGTCTTCACATTCTTAAGAGCTTTGTGACTCTTCCTAAAATTTCAAGTGCAATAAAGGATGACAACTAAAGTAAATATTAGAAAATTAAGTTAAATCTGACATTAAATCCATATTGTCCTCACAATGGAATAGAATTGACCACATTGTTCTCTAGCCCTCATTGTTTGTGTCCACCAGTTTGCGCAAAATTCACACCCTCCATGGCCTGACCTCAGGCCAAGAGATACGAGAGACAAAGGCCTCAGCAGCAAAGGTAGGATCCAGGATCTGCAGCTGCAACCTACACATGGAATCATGCATAGAAAGTAAAAGCCCTATATTGGGCATCAACAATGTTCCAGCTATGAGTAAAACTGGAAAGGAAGCGTGGATCCCAATCATTAAAACAAACAGGGCAGCAAGCAGTGCAGGAGCATCAGTTCTGTGTTGGTGTGTCTTTGTACAAAATCAAGTGAACTTGTGATTGAATAGGTACCCTTGCTTTCCGGCGTAAACCCATGATCAACCCTAGAAATGCTAGAGGTCACTTGGCCTGGTCCAATCGTGAAATAACGATGTCATGGAGTTCATTGGATATGATCCTGGCAACATCAATTTCTTTACTTGTCATAAGATACCATAACAGATGAGAAATATCCATAGGTGCAGAATACGTGTGGCTTTTCGGTATTATGTTGTGGAGGATCAAGAGCAGCCACATTTGTGCCTCAGGTAACAAATCCTGCTCTTGAATCTAACCGAGCTACCATCTGTCTTCCCCTCTTTGAAAATATAAGAAGCAATAAGGTTATGATCCCAATTTCCTCTAGCTACCAGCTTCCCAAAGGCATCTAGCTCATTTGGAATAGACTCAAACGGATCTCCCAAGAAAGTGTTGATAGCGTCTCTGTCATATCTTATTTGACGCCTTCTGACCCATGTGACTCTCTCAATTGGATTTCGCTGGGTTGAGTAGGCATCAGCATAGAACTCCCGCACAATGTCTATATTGATGTTCCTTTCCGGTTGTGCAAGGACTCCCTAGCCTTTTCTTTTGATTTCAAGACCAATACTAGCATATTGCCCTGGTATCGTCAAAGTTATCACTTTTTCAGGAATAAGTCACTTATCCTCTATGACAATACCTCCTTTCATGATCGATGCTCTTAAACTTTGAAGCATTGTGCTGCTGAATAGGCCCTCTGGAGGAGCTTTCAGGTGCTGACCTCAGCCTCTTGGATGTGCTGATTTGAGATTGTCTCTTTGGTCCCATTTCTGAAAAACAAGATACAAAGCATTTAAGATACAAACATATTACTTATGCTTCACACAAGTTAACAAGCCTGAAATGGACTCAAACATTGCCTAGAACCAGAACAAATGGATTTATAACCAATATTTACACAGCAAATAAGTTCCAGAAGTTATCGAATTCGCTAAGCCAGCAAATAGCTCGCAGCAAATTGTAATTTCCAAGTCCTTGTGATAACCCTTATGTTATTCAGGTATGCATTTGTTCAGAGTACAATTAAATTCATTCAAGTATAAAAGACATTTTATTCAAAATGTACATGTCAAAAACTTTCACATTTAGGGTTATGTACTAAAATCAAAATATGTCTTGACAATCCTTCATACATGCAACATTCCCATCCAATACATATTAACTTAAACTACCTTAAATGTCCACAAATCCTAGCTCAATTGGCAGAAATGCCGAAATTGCTAGTGTCGGACATTATGACCAGGGTTCGAACCCCGGTCACTCCACTTTGTGCGTGTGAGTTTTCAATGACTTTGTCATTTCTTCTATCAACCAACAAAAAAAAAAAAACTTAAACTACCTTAATCACAACAACAAATTAAACACAGCCAAAGTTATTCATGTTTTTCAACTTTTTAAAGTTACACTTCGAATCAAGACATCATCACAAGATAATTCCTTAGATGACCTAAAATAAGAACAAGCATCAACAACTACTTCTACACTATAGAAGAAACATGGTTTTCATATTCAAACAATCAAACTCACAAATTAACAAAGAATTCAATGGAACAACAAGATTGATTGATCTAATAAGAGATGCATGCAGAAATTTCATACCTAACAATGCAGAAATTTCTTAACTTCCTTCAACAATTTTTCATAATTATTCTGTGCTTTTTTCCCTCTTTCACGAAGTTCCTCTCTTTTTGTAAGACCCGTAATTTTAGCTAGAGCTAGAACGAGATTCAATATCTTTTTGGTGTCTTTAATCCTAATATTTGTGTATTTGTCGTTTTGTCATCGATAAAATTAGAGATTTTGTTGAGATCGTGCCTGTGCATTATTTTAATATTTGAAAAAATTGGCACAATGATTTTATGAGCTTTAAATGTGTTTAGAAACATATCTCTCATGTCGGAATGTCAAAAATAAGTTTCAATCTTCAATTCCTCAGCTCAGGATCACAGAAAGTTGAATATCTTCAGCTTCAGACCACTTCTTTACACCAGAATTCGTCTTCACTCACTCTTTGTTCAAGCCTAGCTGCTCGCCTAGCTTCCCTTACCGCTTTCCAATTAGCTCTTGCAGTTTTTTCGATCTCCGGATCGTATTGAAGATCACCGGAATTTGTACCTCGCATACAAAGGGAAACAAACAAGAAATATTAGCTACTACTAACAAGAAATGAAGAGAATGCAAAATGTTTTTGAATTTTCTAAGTATAAGAACAATAACAAAACAAAAAAAAAATAAAAAATTAAGCAAAGGTCCAGTTGCCTTGTCGAATAATCGACAATCCCCGGCAACGGCGCCAAAAACTTGATAGATAAATTGCAAGTATACAATTATCGTCAAGTAGTAATTAAGATATCGTGTCCACTAGGATTGTCTTTAACTTTGAACCAAAACAATTAAACCAATGCTTAAAAGAAAATAAAAGAATATTTGGGGGGATTTGTTCATAAGAATTTGTTGAAAACGAAAATTGGAATTTTATCGAACGGTTGGCGGGCGGTTGGATCTCTTCGGTTCATCTTAAAGTAATTTGTTTAGTGAATCATATTATACACTCATGAATTACTCAACTAGCTTCAAGATTGAATCAATAAAATGATTATTCTCAATCTCTTGGATAATAATCCTCACACTTAATCACAACTCCCCAATCTCTTGAGTGAATTTGTGTTAAGTGAGGATTTCACAAGCATTGATTCCTAAATCACAATCAATAAACCTAAATCTCTAAAGTGATTATCAATTGTTCAATCATTCCTAGCTACATAGTTAATTTCCATTCTCATGATCACACAATTTCGTCAAATTATATGAAACATTAAGTGCAAGAAATAATCAATTGAAACTAGATCATAATCTAATTGCATACAATCAAGTTCACATGGTTCAAACTAAATACAATGAAAATCCCCTAGAAATCCAATCTAAGAATTTAGCCAAACATAGTGAAAGAGGAAATTACATGGATGAAAAGAATTGAAATTTTCATGACAAGAGGAATTGGATGTGTTTCCACACTTGATTCCTTGCTTGGATCCACCTTCTGCTTGAACTCATCTCCAAAGACCCACTTTTAGCTCCAAAATTGCGTTACCCTCTAAACTGGGATAAAACATGCTTATATAGTAAGCACAAGTTCTACGCAGGGCACAAGCAGCCTGCTGCCTGTTGCGCTTCATAATCCAATTTTCCGCGCATCATGAGCAAGTAGCAGATTCAAATTTAATACAACAATTGATTGTCAACAAATTTAATACAACAATCAACTTCTCAATTCCAACGATCTGCGCCACAGAGGCTTTTTAAATGAGCTGCTGTGATTGTCCTATATGGCTTAACCATTTCCTCATTATTTTCAGGGTAAACCCCCACCCTTTCACAAAGCTTGCTGATCAATGATGCATGGCTGATGTAGCTTGAGGAAGAAGAACAGTTCGCTGCGCCCCAAAGATCATCTGCTAGGAGACGGCCAACATTGACTGGTTCACCCTTAAGGATTGCAGTCACTAAGGTTGCTTGCCGAATGGTCAAGGCTTTATGATTTGAACACGGAAGCAAGTTACGCAAAACAAATGTTGCCCATGCTCTAGCAACGGGTGTGAGGCCGGAAATGCGAAGTTTTTCTGGCATTCCATCTTTGTTCATTATCCAACTGGGGAATTTGGGCTTGCACAAAATATCCGAATGAACAACGTAGAAAGAGTTCATGGCCATTCTTGCTTCAAAGGAACACTGCTCGTAGTTCTCAAGCCCAAACAATTGATTGATAACTTTATCATCAAATGGAACCATCTTCCCTCTGACAAAACTAGTGAATTGCTTCAGATCATTCTTATCATTCCCCTCTTCTTTAGCAGGACCTTGATATGCGTTTGCAAAGAACTCTTTAGATAATGTCGTACTGGAGACTTTTGCAAATGATGCCAATTTCCCCCATCCTCTGGCCACTATCATTGCTTGAATATCCGAGAATCTGTTTCCTTCAACCTGCAAATTTTGTTCTATCAGAAACCTTTTGCTGGCCAGAAAATTAGAATAGCGCTCTTGATGGACTAATGATATGAAGCGGAAGTTGTCAAAGGAGTTAGGTGAAGCGTTGATGGCAAATCCTATTCTCTTTTCTTTGTTTTGTGTTGCAATTTGTTCCTACAAAAATAGTCAACCACAAAACGAAACATGCATTGTATCCAAAGTTAGAACAAGTACCTATGAACAAGTAACCATCCCCTTCACACAACCATGCTCAGGGTCTGGTGCTAAGAGAAAAACGGAATGAGAAAAGAGTTGAAGTTTAGAAAGAAGGGACTTCAAAAATCATAAGACATTAAAATAGTTCATAGCTTCAATATTCGCACGAGTTTAAATACATTTTACGGTTCAAGTGTTCAACCCCATCTAAATTAATGTAATTAAGATTTGTCATACCTGCACGTCTGATGGAGGGACAGCAACACTGTCCATCACAGTGGCATCCTCTGGCTCTGACATATGAACATTATCATTTTCTTGCCGTTCCTCTACTATATGTGCATTTATAGCTAAAGAGGTAACAGGATGTCCGTGCCAAAAATGGGAAGCGTCAACCGTAGCTCCTCTAGTTAGTGTCGTCACTGATAAGAAATTATATTAATTGATAAATATATTAGAAAGATAGAGAAGATGGTGTATTCATCTTCACATACAGACAGAAACAGAAAAGTGTTTGTGTATATTGGATAGAAAGTGAATTATGAATTACAATGGCTTCCATGACATTATATATAGGAAGCTAGATCTAACAAGTTACAAGTCTCTTGCAACTGTGCAGACTCTTTCATACCTGATGACGACGATGCGCCTTGAGCATCCTTCCACCTTTTGCGAGGTAGTTCAGGAAGAGTAATGATACTATCCACCCAATTTTCATTCAACCATCTCAGCTCACGAACTTCTAACGCAAGTTTATTGTTCTTCTTTCTCAGCTCTCCAATGATGGCTGCAAAAGATGTTTGTAAAGAGCTGTCTGAAGAAACATGTGATTCAAAAGCAAAAAGGTAGGTTTAAAATCACTCAATTATCCCGTATAAAATGTTCGATTATATCTCTTCCAATAGGAACCTAACAATGTGGAGCATAAAACAGAAGAATGTTCGATTGCATTCTAGGTAATCTTCAAATTTAAGTATACAAAACTATAAAAGAACTGATATACTACTCCGTCCCAAAATATAAGCAAAAGGAGGTCAACAAAAGTGAATGTATCTGGACTCAATTTTAAACCAAATACATCTGATAGTTATGACAGATTCTATAAAAGGAAACGTGGGCAAAAGGATAAGAATACAGTAAATCATTCCCTTGTAGGAATGTTTCCTTATTCAGCGAAGGAGGAGAAAATAGATCTGGATCCAATTGATTAAATAGCAGAATGTTCTCTGTCATTGTTTTTATGCATAGTTTTCTGTAGTCACTACTACTAGGAGAGATTTGGCCTCTCGAAGTGCCATTCCCTTATTTCAGTACTATTTCTTTCAAAATTTCCCTTTGTACTATCAGCTAGATCCCGTTTGAACTCTAGTTGACAATATTATAATAATATTTCCTCAATTTCCCTCTGTTATTACTGTTGATTGCTTTTAATTGTTTTTGATACTGAATTGAACCTATCAATTTGGTATCAAGAGCCTTGGTTCACATTTACATAGTGGCTGGTTTGACGACGGGAAGTATCATGGAGAATCGGGTTGACATTCTGGAACAGAGGATGAATAACATGGAGACGACGGTTGAACAGATCCGTCAGGCGGTTTCTGAACTGCAAGCTCGTCCTCAGGTCACGTTGGAGCAGATGAGACAGTTGCTGCAAGAGCAACCACGTCGTCATCGTCGTCATGGACGACCACATGGTGATGAGGAAGGGAGTGACGATAGCGGTGTTTCGGGAGAATCGCGACCACGACACCGACATCAAAACGGTGGAAATGGATCGGGATTTTTTGGAGGAAGGAGACGTTTGGAGATTCCGGTGTTTAAAGGAGAGGATGCGTATGGGTGGCTGGTTCGAATCGAACGATACTTTCGTTTGAATGGGGTACGTACCCAGGATAAAGTTGATGCAGTAATTCTGGCCATGGAAGACAAGGCCCTGAACTGGTTCCAATGGTGGGAGGAGCAGACACTGTTACGAACTTGGGAGGAATTCAAACAAGCAGTGATTCGTCGTTTCCAACCAGGGTTGATTCAAAACCCTTTAGGACCACTGCTAAGTTTAAGACAAAAGGGGACTGTGATGGAGTATAGAGAGAAGTTTGAGATGATGGTAGCACCCTTGCGTAGGGAGGATAGGTTCATGTTGAACTCCATTTTTATTAATGGACTGAAGGAAGAAATTCAAGCAGAACTAAAGCTACATGATAGTCATGATCTAGATGCAGTAATGGATCGTGCACTGTTGATTGAGGAGAGGAATGAGGTGATGCTGAGAAGAGGGTCAGGATGGAAGGACAGAGGAGGGACTTTTAGATTTAAAGACCCTGGAGAAATTAGTGGGGCAAAGAAGGACGTGGAAAGAAGAAGTACAGGCACTAATGAGAAATGGAGGGGTAGGAATCTAAATCCTGCTGAGCTAGAAGAGAGAAGCAAGAAGGGTTTATGTTTTAAATGTGGTGACAAATGGAATAGGGAACACATATGCAAATTCAAGCATATGCAGTTGAGGTTGTGTGAGGGCAGTAGTGAAGAAGAGGAGATTGAGGAGGTAGACGAGGAACAGAAGGTGGATGAGAGTGAGATAACTGAATTGAAAACCTTGAAATTATCCCTACAAAGTAAGGAAGGATTCACTTCCAACAAGTCCTTCAAGGTGTGGGTACAGATTGGTGACAGACAAGTGCTGACCCTCATTGATTCTGGAGCAACAAGCAACTTCATAACTACCAAGCTGGTTGAGGAATTAGGGTTGAACGTGGTGAACACTCCCACTTATGTGATTGAAGTCGGGAATGGTGAAAAGGTGAGAAATCAAGGAGTATGCGAAGGCCTAAAATTCAAATTACAAGATGTTGAATTCAGTCAACATTTTTTTATAATGGATTTAGGAGGGTCTGAAATGGTGTTGGGGATGGATTGGTTGGCGAGCTTGGGAAATATTGAAGCTAATTTTGGAAATTTGTGCTTGAAATGGATGAAGGATGGTCAGAAGCACTTAATTCAAGGTGACCCTACTATGTGTAATAGGCAGGCTTCTTGGAAAGCTATGATAAAAGCTATGTCCAACGATGGAGTGGGATTCTATGTGCATACTGTGGCTGGTAACAGTGGTGAAGGTTCAGATGCTGAGAAATTAGCTGAATGGGACAACATCATTGCAGAATTTCACGATGTGTTCAACATGCCATCAGGTTTGCCTCCTATCAGAGATTATGACCATGCTATTCAGTTAAAACCTGATGCTGCCATTCCTAATTTAAGACCCTATAGATATCCTTTCTATCAAAAAAATGAGATTGAAAAGATAGTAAAGGATATGATGCAAGCAGGGATAGTGAGACACAGTACAAGCCCTTTTTCAAGCCCAGTTTTGCTTGTTAAAAAGAAGGATGGAGGGTGGAGATTTTGTACTGATTACAGGGCTTTAAATAAGGTGACTATTCCAAACAAATTTCCTATTCCTATTATTGAAGAGTTGCTGGATGAACTGGGGGGAGCTGTAATTTTCTCAAAATTAGATTTAAAATCAGGCTATCATCAAATCAGAATGAGGGAGGAAGACATAGCTAAAACTGCCTTTCGGACTCATGAAGGTCACTATGAGTATTTGGTCATGCCTTTTGGCTTAACCAATGCTCCTTCAACCTTTCAGGCCTTAATGAATGAAGTATTGAGACCCTATTTGAGGAAATTTTGTCTAGTGTTTTTTGATGACATACTTATTTACAGTAAGAGTAAGGAAGATCATCAGACTCACTTGAGGGAAATTCTGTTGGTTTTAAGAAAACACCAGCTGTTTGCTAACAAAAAGAAATGTTCATTTGCCCAGGATGAAGTTGAATATCTGGGCCATCTCATATCGGGAAGAGGAGTGTCAGCTGATCCAAAGAAAATTGAGGACATGTTGAAATGGCCAGTTCCCAAGGATCTCAAAGGTTTGAGAGGTTTTTTGGGTTTGACTGGATATTATAGAAAGTTTGTTAAGGACTATGGAAAGAAAGCTTGGCCTTTAACTCAATTGTTGAAGAAAGATGGGTTTAATTGGAATGATGAGGCTCAGAAGGCTTTTGAGTGTTTGAAGCAGGCTATGACAACACTCCCAGTGTTAGCTATGCCAGATTTTACTAAGGAATTTGTAGTGGAGACAGATGCTTCTGGTAAAGGTATAGGGGCAGTGCTTATGCAGGCAGGTAGACCTATATCTTTTATGAGTCAGACACTATCTGATAAGGCTCAACAGAAATCAGTTTATGAGAGAGAGTTGATGGCCATTGTAATAGCAATCCAAAAATGGAGACCCTATTTGATGGGAAGGCATTTTCAGGTACACACTGATCAAAAAAGTTTAAAGTTTATTACTGAGCAGAGGACTATGGGGGAGGATCAGCAGAAATGGGTTTCAAAATTACTTGGGTTTGATTTTGAAATTAAATATAAACCTGGGAAAGAAAATAATGCTGCAGATGCCTTGTCTAGGCAAATGCAATATAACGCCATCACCACTATTCAGTGTGAAGCTTGGGAGGGGCTAGAAGCTGAGGTACAAGCTGATGCTAAGTTAAAAGCTATGGTACAAGCTTTGATAAGTGATCCTTTGAGTTACCCAGGGTATCAGTTGAAAGGAGGAAGATTATTTCATGAAGGTAGGGTGGTCATTCCAAAACAATCACCTAGGATTGCTTGGTTATTACATGAATTTCATGATACCTCCATTGGTGGGCATTCAGGGTCTCTCAGGACTTATAAAAAAATTTCAAAGTTGGTGTATTGGGAAGGTATGAGAAAACAGATACATGACTATGTGCAAGCCTGCGAAGTATGTCAAAGGAATAAGTATCAAACCTTAAGCCCAGGTGGACTGTTACAGCCTTTACCAGTACCCACACAAACATGGAGTGATATTTCTATGGATTTCATAGGGGGTTTACCCATGGTTCAAGGAATTGATACAATTATGGTAGTGGTTGATAGGTTGACCAAGTATGCCCATTTTTTACCAGTGAAACACCCTTATACTGCTCGAGATATTGCAGAATTGTTTATCAGAGAAGTGGTAAGGTTGCATGGGTTTCCAAGCTCCATAGTGTCGGATAGGGATAAGGTCTTCTTGAGTCATTTCTGGTCAGAATTATTCAAACAGGCAGGAACACGGCTGAAGTACAGTAGTGCTTATCATCCTCAGACAGATGGCCAAACTGAGGTAGTGAATAGGTGCTTAGAGACTTATTTGAGATGTTTGACAGGGTTGAAACCAAAGCAGTGGCCTAAGTGGTTGGCTTGGGCAGAGTACTGGTACAATACCAACTACCATGCGTCACTAAAAACTACTCCATTTGAAGCCTTGTATGGAAGATCACCACCAATCTTAGTGAAGGGAGATGTAAGTCTGTCAGCAGTGGAAGAAGTGAATAGATTGACAGCTGAAAGGAATGTAATGCTGAAGGAGATGCAAGAGCAGTTATTGAAGGCCCAAGACGTTATGAGAGCTCAAGCAAATAAGCATAGAAGGGAGGTGGAATATACTGAAGGTGATATGGTTTATTTGAAAATTCAACCATATAAATTGAAGAAATTAGCTAAGAGGTTTAATCAGAAGCTAAGTCCTAGATACTATGGACCCTATGAAGTGATACAGAAGATAGGACCTGTAGCCTATAAGTTGAAGTTGCCTGAAGACACTAAGGTGCATCCAGTTTTTCATGCATCATTATTGAAGAAAGCTGTAACTCCTAACATTGAGCCTCAACCCTTGCCTGCTTGCATGAACGAAGATTGGCACTTAGAACCTGGTCCAGCAGAGGCTTTAGATACTCGAAGGAATGACCAAGGAGAAGTGGAAGTTTTAATCAAATGGGAAGGATTGCCGGAATTTGAGAACTCTTGGGAGTTAGCTGACAAAATGAGAAAAGAGTTTCCTGGATTCCTCCTTGAGGTCAAGGAGAATTTTGAAGGGGGAGGTATTGATAGTTATGACAGATTCTATAAAAGGAAACGTGGGCAAAAGGATAAGAATACAGCAAATCATTCCCTTGTAGGAATGTTTCCTTATTCAGCGAAGGAGGAGAAAATAGATCTGGATCCAATTGATTAAATAGCAGAATGTTCTCTGTCATTGTTTTTATGCATAGTTTTCTGTAGTCACTACTACTAGGAGAGATTTGGCCTCTCGAAGTGCCATTCCCTTATTTCAGTACTATTTCTTTCAAAATTTCCCTTTGTACTATCAGCTAGATCCCGTTTGAACTCTAGTTGACAATATTATAATAATATTTCCTCAATTTCCCTCTGTTATTACTGTTGATTGCTTTTAATTGTTTTTGATACTGAATTGAACCTATCAACATCAACTTTCATTGACCAATTTTTGCTTATATTTTGGGACGGAGGGAGTATACCAATACTTTATGAGAAAAAGTTCCAGAACAGACAGTATTTCTTCTTTAAGTTTACTACTGAAGAGAATAATCACTCGCCCTCTCTTATCTAATTAACCTCCTATAAATAACAATTCTGATTCGAATCAGTCTTATGGGTGCTACTGAATAACTAACTCGTACAAGACCTGCTGTCTGAGCCTTCTCTAGGATTCATGTATGGATGATTGAGTATGAAAACCGTGCTTCTCTAGTCTAGTAGTAGTTATTGATTTAAATGTTATGCAAATTAATTGAAAATTAAGATGGGTTCATCGTCTGAGTTAGTTACCGAATTTTCTTTTCATATTCAAATCACAATTCCTTAGGTAGATGGACCTTTAAACTAAATAAATCCTTAATTCCTTAGTTAACCGAAAATAATAAACATCAAGAGCATAATTCGTTAGCACAGCCTTGAAAGTTGAAACTGGCTTTGCATCATGAATTTAACTTCTCACAAGCAGCTTCCATAGCTGGTTTGTCATGCAACTGAACCAATATCTTGATACGACCCAATTCGAGTAGGGTCACACTCAAGAATTTGGAGGAAATAACTAGAGATAAAAAATAAAAATAAAAAGAGAAACAGATTATATTTTTTACTGATTTTAATAATGAGGCAATACAATGCTTATATAAGCTAGTAAATCATAGTAAGATAACTACAACTACAATACAATAGCATTACTCTCAGTAACTAACTAATAGAATATGCCTAAAAGATCTCTTCTAGAATAGACTAGAAGAATCATTATTCTTTTCTTTTTTTTTATTTACAATGTTGGCAATGAAGAATATTATTCTCTTATCATAAGAATCATATCATATCTGTCATATCAATTAATATGGCCAAATAACCTCACTACAACCAACACTTTTTTTAGGTTCAACAGATCCTGCCAATGAAACTTCCATCCCCCCACGGAAATCAGATTCAATTAAGAGAGAACCAAAAGTTTGCTTGAGCTGGGCAATGTAGAATCGAGATTCAATTAAGAGAGAACCAAAAGTTTGCTTGAGCTGGGCAATGTAGAATTGAGGTGAACCCGAGAGAGGAAAATGCTTCAAAACAAAAGGCACATTTTATGTTCTAAAGTTATGCATCATATTACAACTGCAAATTATGATGATGAGTGATTGTATTGTAATATGATTTGTTCAGTTACCAGTTGAACTAGTTGGGCCAACAATATCACTATCATGATTCAAGGGACATAATTACACGCACATACGCACATCAGAGAGAATTTGAGCGGAAGAGTTTTAAGTTTTAACACCAACTCACTATACTTCATTCAACTCAAGTAGATACTATGAAGCACGGACACAGACACGAACACTGACACATCGATATCGATAATAATTTGAGAAAATGACATAGTTCAATGTAATCATAAGTATCCAGGACACACCTAATCCAAGGAGTGTTTGTGTTTCATAGTAGATATATAAATTCATGGAACAACTACAACCCTTTTTATAGGCTAACTACTACAAAAACTTAATCCTAGGCTAACTACTACAAAAACTTAATCATGAAGGATAAAAAAAATCTAGAGGGGCTTGATTTATTTACTACTGCTAGTAACAACCAAGAACTAATAGCCTCACAAATTCAAAGAAATTATAACATTGGTCTTGACCATGGGCATTCCCTACACGGCTACACCTTGTTTTTTTATTTTTTTTGGGTTTACAATGAGTGGGAATCGAACCCATGACCTATTGCGTACTACCCAAACCCCTCACCACTGGACCAAACCTAGTGACTTGGCTACACCTTGTTTCTATTCAGCAGGAAAATCACATTTCCATGCCAAGCTACCTAGAAATCTACAGAAGCATTAATCCTATCACTTGTATTGAATTCAATTAACATTTGAAAAAAAATGCATATCTTTATATGAATAAGAGATGCATAGATAATTTTCATACCTGATGATGCACCTTGAGCATCCCTGCTTCTTTTGTTGGGCAGTTCAGAAAAAGCATTGGTATCATCAATCCCTCTTTTCTTCAACTTTCTCAGCTCACAAACTTCCAATTCCAATTCATTGTTCTTCTTTCTTAGCTCTCCAATGATGTTTGTGTCAACTAAACTAGTTTTCTTAACTTCCTTCAACAATGTTTCATAATTATTCTGTGCTTTTTTCCCTTTTTCACAAAGTTCCTCTCTTTTCATCAAATCTTCCTCAGCTTGAAACCTCATCAGTTTCTCCAATTCAAACTTCTCTTGAAGATGAAGAATCTCTGTTTGGAGTTTGTTATATCTACTGACTAAAACATCTTCAACTTTATCAAAGTCTTCTGTCAGAAAAGCTGTGCGCAACACTGAAACAAGTTCCTGAATGCTCATGGCTTCCAAGTTTGTTTGGTCAGTTGAATCAAACCCAGGTTCGATTTTGGGTTGATGTTCCATGAGAACCCAAAAAGATTCAAACTTTGGAAGAAAATGGGTTTAGTGAAAATGGGTTTCACCAGTGACCAGACTACAACAAGAGTTGGCGCCTAAACTTGTATATTATCCCGCCTGAATGCTCTGCCATGCCACGTGTCGCATTTGATCTTCTCCCATTTTTCCTCTTGGTCATATTGTAATTCATTTTTATCCCTTAGATATTTTTAACAGGACAATAATTAAATTAATCCTTGATATTTTTATATTGAGAATAAACTAATTTTTGACTTGTTATAATAGATAAATTGATTTATCTTCAATATAAAAATTTTAGATATTAATTTGAGTTTTATTTTTATTATGAACCAAATTTTTCGGTTTAAAATTTGAGAAAGATCAAAATAGATCTTCACTTTAATAATTTTAGTCATTTGTTAAGTTTTAATATTTTTTTTCAATATTTGTGATTTGCCAACTATTTGATTTTAAAAAATAAGGAATAACACGAGGAAAAAAATGAGGGAGTTAAGTTAATCATCCAATTGTGAAAATAAACTTATTATAAAAGACTTGTTTTACTTAGAGGCTATGATGTATGGATACTCTATTTGAAGAAGATTTTTTATATTTTTTTTCATACTAGGTACGCATAGGGTACACCACGGGTACACATGGGGTATGCCAAACACTTAAAAATGTAGGATATGAGTGGAGATGAACACAATCTATTTAATGGAGCAACCCATTTGGGGTTGGTTTAGTGGTGTTAGCTTGGGTCCTTGGAATATTCTCCTCTCAAGGTCTTAAGTTCGATTTTCCCTGGTGCCGATTTCGGTGGGCTAAGTCTATATAGAGCAAAATACTCTAGCTTTAAATGGGCCCCCACAAGTGGGCGGTGGGATTGGTCCCCTAGGATTAGTCGGTCCTAGGGCCGGATACCATGCTTTCAAAAAAAATCTATTTAATGGAGTCGTTATTCTTGAAGTTGCTAATCTTTTTCTTGATAAATTTAATCTAAAGGCCGCTCTTCTTGAGCAAATTGCTTTTATATTGATATTTTATTGTCATTTGAATAATTTGAATTACTTTTAAAATATAATTTTTTTTATGTTTAATAATGTAATTTTATTTATATAATTATATATTTTAAAAAAAGTATACAGATGTACCGACACCTTAGTTTTTCTAAAAATATCGTATTTCATACCAGTACTCGTACCGGGGTACCGGTAACGTATCAGTACCTAGGCAATTTAGCTTATAAGACATATTAGACAAAATCCATAATTAATATTAGAGTGAAGATTCATTTTGATCTTTAAGAAAAATCTCAAGATTCAATTTAATCTCTAATACAAATAAAAGCCATTTTAGTCCCTGAGAAAAATAAATCGAAACAATAGAGTGCTCACCTAATTTTTATTTGGTTGGTTGATAAAGGAAAAATAAAGAGAAGAAAAAATTATTAAAAAGTAGTAACCATATGATATGATGCCAAAAAAAGAAAATAAATTAAAGATAGAAAATAAATGCTTTAAAAAAAATAGAAAATAAATATGTGTATTTATAAAAATATAAAAGTAATAATCAAATTCTTAAAGAAATTACCTATAAATCATACTAATTATCAATTTACGTCAACATGTCACATGTCATATTAATGTGGCACATAAGTTATTGTCCACATGAGAAGATATATTAACCTAACATGTGAACAGTTTATCACATGTGTCTTGACTCGGTCAAAATTAATAGGACTGTCCTTTGTAAATAGGACAAAAATTAAAGAATCAAAATTCTAAGTTTGCTAAATTTATGGTCAAAACTGTTACTTTGTTTTTAGAAAAGCAATGATTCGTAGAAAATAAATTTAAAATAAATTTTTTATTTAGTTTCCACTTTCATAGTTCACTTCACTCTTCTCCTGTAAACCCATTTTTTTCCAAAGTTTAAACCTTTGCAGCTTCTCATGGAACATCAACCTAAAACCGAACCTGGGTTATGTTCAACCGACCAAAGAAACTTGGAAGCAATGAGCATTCAGGAACTTGTTTCAGTGTTGCGCACAGCGTTTCTGACAGAAGACTATGACAGAGTTGAAGATGTTTTAGTCATTAGATATAACAGACTCCAAACAGAAATTCTTCATCTTCAAGAGAATTTTGAATTGGAGAAACTAACCAGGTTTCAAGCTGAGGAAGATTTGAGGAAAAGAAAGGAACTTTGTGAAAGAGGGAAAAAAGCACAGAATAATTATGAAACATTGTTGAAGGAAGTTAAGAAAAGTAGTTTAGTTGACAGAAACATCATTAGAGAGCTAAGAAAGAAGAATGATGAATTGGAGTTGGAAGTTTGTGAGCTGAGAAAGTTGAAGAAAAGATGGATGGATGATACCAATGCTCTTTCTGAACTGGTTCACAAAAGAAGCTATGCTCAAGGTGCATCATCATCACCAGGTATGATTTCATGGGTCCAACTTGTTATTGAATCAGTTCACATTAAAATACCATTACTTATAATCATAATTTGTAATTGTAAATGTAATATATGACATTGGGTTGAATTCGAAGGTAATGTCACTCTAAAACCTTTCTCATTCGTTTTCTTAAGTTTTTCGTTTCAATCATGTCAACAACTTTTACTGGTACAGTTCGCTCTTTAGGTAGCGAACTACTCTGATACTGAATTTGTTGTTTTTTTGAATTTTAGGAGTTGTTATAGTTGATGCAAAATGCTTATTTATGCAATTTTACTATTATAATTAATTAATAATTATTTTATATATCCATTAATATGATATCTTATCAGTGACGGCACAAAATGACAACATTCATATGTTTGAAGAGGTTACAGTGACGGACAGTGTTGGTGTCCCTCCATCAGGCGTGCAGGTATGACAAATCTTAATTACACCTAGAATGAGGGTATTAATTTGAATAGTTTCTTAGTGAACTGAAGAAATTCGGATGGGATTGAGCCGTAAAATGTAATTAAATTCATGGTTGTCTGAGAAGTTAAGAACTGTTTCTTGTGAATTTTGAGTGCACAAACATTATAGTGGAGTTTAAAAGGAAGATTTTAAAGTGTTTTTCTAGTACACATGCGCCCAGTTGCCCTACATTGTGCCAAGTACATTTCTGATATCCAAAAGAGAAGGCTACAGGTCATCCTTTGCTGGAGCGTAACCCAAATGCACTAGGTGCCTCCTTGTGCGCTTGGGACACGTTCCAGATGCACTGGGGCTCATTTTGGAGCGTTGCGCACATTTTATTGTGTTCCTTATTGACTTGGCCTCACTGGAGTGCCTCTTTGAGCGCGTGGAGCACATGCTGGACACAATTGATTGCGATTGAGGCACATTTTTTCTTTTTTTATAAGTTTTTGTTTTGCGCACGCTCGAGAGCAGGAAGGATGCACGTGAGGGCTGCTGCGCTTGAACGCAGGTTTTAAGTCCCTTCTTTTTAAGTTTCAACTTTGTTTTCCTTCATCTCTTGAACCAACCCAAGCTCATTGTCTTACAAGTAAGAGGTATAGCAAGAGCAGCAGTGACATTAGCTTGCAGTATTACACAGTATATTTGTTAGCATGTTACATGCTGTTATCAGGATAATTCCCTTTAGACTATGCTTGGACGAAGCATTTTAAAATATAGAATGCATTTTTTGCACAATACTTCCTCCGGTCCTTTTTATAAGGAACACTTAGGGCAAAAAATTTGGTCCTTTTTATAAGAAACTTTGACCAATTTTCAAATGTTTTAAATGTTCAATTTCACTTATGCCCTTATTTATTATGAGAGAGAATTTAAAAATAAGTAAGTTAGTTGAATAAAGAGTAATTAAATAAGGGTGTACATGGAATAAATTTAAATTTATAAGTGTATTAAATGAAAATAACTATGTTAAATGTGTTTCATTGGTCTGTGTGATTTTTTCAAAGTGTTCCTTATAAAAAGGACCGGAGGGAGTATTATGAAACCACACATTGATATTACATCTAGCTTCTGCTTCTTATGATTTGCGAAATGAAGGATATATCCTTCCCACGATTTGGATGAGATTGTGAATTGTGATGTCGGATGTTATGATTATGGTAATGATGTTTTCAATGTTTTCAAAGAGAGTAGTATATGAGTAATTTGTGTTACGCATTGCATACCACCAAGGTAGTAACTTTGTCTTAAAAATGGATAGGGTGACTGGTTCTAAAATGTGTGCAAGGGTGTGGTTGTTGTTAATTATTGTTATGATTATCCTGCATGATGCATGGTTGTGATGGAATTTTATTTTATATTCAATTTGTGATTGAGCATGCTTGTGTGAAGGGGATGGTTACTTGTTCATAGATATTTATAACTAACTCTAACTCTGGATACTATGCCTGGTTTTGTTTTATTGTTAACTGTTTTTTTAGGAACAAATGGTAACACAAAACAAAGCAAAGAGAAAAAGGTTTGCCACCAACGCCTCATCTAACTCTTTTGACAACTTCCACTTCATATCATTGGTCCATCAAGAGCGCTATTCTGAGGTTATGGCCAACAAAAAGTTTGTACCTGAAAGATATATCCGGGTGAAAGGGGGCAAATTCTCAAATATTCAAGCAATGATAGTGGCCAGAGGATGGGTGGAATTGACATCGTTTGCAAAAGAGGCTAGTGCGACATTAGCTAAAGAGTTTTTTGCAAATGCCTATCAGGGTCCTGCTAAAGAAGATGGAAATGATAAGAATGATCAGAAGCAATTCACTAGTTTTGTCAGAGGGAAGATGGTGCCATTTCATGCTAAAATCATCAACCAATTGTTTGGGCTTGAGAACTATGAGCAGTGTTCCTTTGAAGCAAGAAAGGCCAAGGGCTCTAACATTGATCATCAGGAGATTCATAGTATTTTGTGCAGGCCCGAGACCGATTGGACTAGGAGCAAAGATGGAAAACTATCGCGACTTCACACTTCTGACCTCACACCCAATGCTAAAGTATGGGCAACATTTGTTTTGCATACCTTGCTCCCGTGTTCAAATGTGTCAGACTTGAGCATTCAAAAAGTAACGTTGCTGACTGCAATCATTAAGGGTGAACCTATCAATGTCGGCCGTCTCCTGGCAGATGACCTTTGGAGCACAGCGAACTGTTCTTCTCCCACGAGCTACATCAACCATGCCTCACTGATCAGCAAGCTCTGTGAAAGGGTGAAGGTGTACCCTGAAAAGAATGAGGAAATGGTGAAGCCATCTAGGGCAATCAACGCAAAATGGATAAAATAAGCATTGTGAACACGCACATGAACCTAAATAATACTGAACATGGAATTGTAAAGGTATGGAGTACCTTATCGAAGAAAATGAAAATGCATTTTGAATTGAAGTCAATCCTAACTAGAACTAAGTTTGGAATATCTTGATTTGTCTAATAACAAAATTAATGGAAGTGTTCCCAATTGGTTACTTGAAATAATGGATTCATCAGGATTTATGAACCTCTCTCAAAACTTTTTCACATCAATAGATGGAATCTCGAGGAATAATTACCGGCTAAGTGGTCTTGATCTAAGTTTTAACTTACTACATGGTGAAGCCTCTTCGTCAATTTGTAATATGAGTTTACTTCGAATGCTCAACTTGGCGCACAATGAATTGACAAGTATCATTCCACAATGTCTTGCAAAGTTTTGGATCTACAAATGAACAAATTTCATGGCACTTTGCCAAGTAACTTTTCAATGAACAATGAGCTCCAGACTCTGAATTTCTATGGAAACCAGTTAGAAGGCCATTTGCCTATATCTCTGCAAGTTTTAAATCTTGGCTGGCAACTAGGGGTGTGCATGGTTTGTATCTGATTTTTTTAATTATTTTTAAAATAATTATTAAAAATCTGATTTTTAAAATAAAATAATATTAAAATAGTATGGGTGGTTGGTGGTGGCCGGCCGCCGGAGCACCACCGCCGGCCGCCGTGAAAGTTGCCGGAGGTCCGCCGGAAACCGCCGCCCGCCGCCGGAGCGCCGCCGCACCGGCCGCCGGTGGTCCGGCGTTGACCACCGGTTGACCACCGGTCCTCCACCCCTCTTTTAATTAATTATTTTATTATATAATAAAGAATTTTAAAAAATTGAATATTGGGCCTGAATTAGCTATTGGGCCTAAATTTTCAAACCAATTCCAAACCAAATTACAAAATGTGGTTATGGTTTATAATTGGTGTTTTTTTATTGGAGTGGTGTGGTTTTTTTTTTAAATGGATTTTGCAAACTAAAATTGGATATGGATTGGTTAGTAATTTAGTTAAGGATAACCAAATTTTTTGCACACCCTACTCGCAACAACACATTAGAAGACAATTTTGCTGACTAGCTTCAAACTCTGCCATATTTGAATGTGTTAATTTTGAGACAATAAGTTTCATGGTCCCATTGCTGATATTGTCTCGCGTCACGTCTGTAGACACTCGTTTTCGTCCTGCGTCTGCAACCTCATCTTCAATCATCTGATACAATTTTTTTTTTCTTCATCATTTCCTCTTTTCCATGTTTTATGCGATAAACTTATTATTAGTCATTAGTCATTAGTCATTAACAAATATTTGAGTATACAGTTTTTTAATTCATGAAAGTCGATGAAGTTAATGATGAAGGTGTTGATCAATTTTTGAATTTCTTTATTTTGATAAAAGAATATACTTTAAAAAAATCAAATTATTCCATGTAACTTGCTACTTAAGCATTTTTTAATAAAACAAAAGAATTAAATAAATAAATAAATAATCAAGTGTTACAAATAAATACTCTCTCAGTTATAAATTATGGGGTTGTTTAATAAAAAAAAAGTAAATTTTGTATCGAAAACAACATTTTTTTTATACTTTAAAAATATCGAATACACAAATTTCAAGACCATTTTACCATATTAGGTTGTCACATCGGCATTGGTTAGTATTTTTCCTTTAATAAACATGTCATTTCTTTTGATATTTGCATTTTTTGGAAAATGTTAAATAGTGTCCCGGATAGAGGTGGCAACAGGCCAGACCGGCCTACCAGACCTTAAAGCCTAGCCTACATAGGCTCAAGCCAGGCCAGCCTATTTCTTTAAGTAGAGCAGGCCGAGGCTTTTTTATAAGCCTATTTAGTGAAATAGGTTAGGCTGTAGGCCGTTAAAAAAGCCTTTTAGCCTATTAGGGCGGCCTATTTAAATTAATATGAATAATATTCTAACTACTATTATTATTTATAATATTAAAATTTGTACTTTGATTAAATTATAAATTTATTAACTTTTTCAGTAGTTTAAGTTTATTAATCGACATTAGTTTTTCACATATATAAATGTATTATTATAAACTAGAATTGAAATATGATGACATATATAGCCAAAGTCTCTAACATATCATGTTATATATCAAAAGAACATTCATTTATTAGTTCATAAGTATATTTAAAAATAAATATAATTATTTATTCAAATATGTTCATGTGAAATAGGCTTTTAAACCGGCTAACATGCCACATTAGGCTTTCAAAAGGTCAGACTCAGGCCTAAAAGATAAGCCTATGTTAGGCCACGGGCCAGGCTCAGACCTTCAAATTTTTGATAGGCTAGACTCAGGCTTGACAAAGCCTAACTCGGCCTAGCCTATTCCCACCTCTAGCCCCGGACACTGGTTAAGGATACCAATGTGGAAGTTTTGTCTTGAAACTTGTGCATTTAATACATTAAAAACATAAAAAGTCATGTCTTTAGACTTTAGCATTAACTTTATCTTTTGATTTCTTTTTTTAATATGCTTAACAAGTGCCCTGGAGGTACTGTTTAGCATGACCCACATTTTTTAATACGTAAATTTTTTGATACACATTTTATTTAATATGTACCGACGATACATTGATGAAGTGTACTGTATAATTCTATTAAGTTCACAAAAATTAAATTGAATTTTTTTTTACGAGTCCTTGTATTGAAACTTATTTGAGTAATGAAATGAATTGAGTTTGTTTTTTTTATGAAAAAATAAAATAATCTGAACAATAACAACCATTTGTAAGTCACTAGGTTTGGTCTAGTGGTGAAGAGTTTGGATACATGTTATAGGTCATGGGCTCGATCCCCAGCTCATTGTAAAAAAATAAAAAATAAAAATTTGTCATAATTATCTGCCTTAACGGTATGCGAGTACATATCCAAATAAAATTTGTATGGAATTAGTCTACAACCTTGTAAGACATTCTTAAATAGGTCTTTTGACTTTACAAATATTTTGAAAAATTCTCTAACTTTATTAAACTGTCAAATTAATCCCTATATTTAACAACTTACTATCAATTAAGTCCATATATTTGTTCTCACTGTAAAAAAAACCCTATATTTTAAAAATTTACCAGTTTAAACATAATTCTTAAAAACTTAATATGAGTAAATTTAATAGAGGTCATAAACATTTTTAAAATATTCATAAAATCCTAAACTTATTTAAGAGTATCTTATATAGCCAGACACTGATATGGTAATTTATTTTAATGTACTCTAAGGGGGGTGTATTGGATTAGGATTTTGACGGACAATTTTAACAAAAAAAAATCTTGAAGATTTTAAAAGATTTTATAGGATTGTATAGACTTTTAAGACTTTTTAAAATACTTTTTTACAATCAGGATTTTCCAATTTGGATTTTAAAAGACTTTAATGGATTTTATAATACAGATTTTTAAGATTTCAACTGACTTTATGAATTTTTAATATTGAAAAAAACTTTCCATTCTTGGTGAAAAAGAAAAAGAAGTGAATGAAAAAAAAATTAAGGTTGCCACACCAATGACTAAACCAGTTGAATGATAATTAACGTGAAAAAAAAACAAGTACATCCCTTCCTTTGATTTGGAGATACTGGGAAAAAAAATTATGAATGGATCATAGATTCATAATATATAAGAAAGAAAGAAAGAAAAACAACAATAAATTGAAAAAATTAAAATCGATCATAGATTCATAATGTATAAGAAAGAAAGAAAACAACAATGAATTGAAAAAAATTAAAATCGATGGGCAATAATATATATAAACAATATTGAGTACACTTGTATGCATGTCCATTGTCATTCAAAAGAAATCACCATGAAGAAATTTGATTTGATGGTGAAAAGAAAATCAAAATATTGATAATGTTCTATTCTGTAGATAGAAGAAAAAAAAGTCTTGAAATATTATAAAAAGTCTCATGGGTTTTGGTGAGATTGTTGGAGGAGTGTTTTGTGTGTATTTTCAACTAAAAAGTCCATCAAAATCCATTGCAAAGAAGAATCCATCAAAATCCATAGACTTTTGAATACCAATAGACATTTTAAAAGTGGTAAGAAATCTCAATTGAATACCAACAGATTTTGTTGCCTTGAAAAAAAAATCTTAATTGTCTTAATTGAATACCACAAGATTTATTTAACTTTTCTAAAAATCTTGATTGAATACCACAAGATTTTTTTATCATAAAAAAGTCTTTTAAAATCCTATGAAATCCTAATCCAATACACCCCCTAAAAGCTCTATTTGGTAAGGTTATATTTTGAGCTTATAGTTTATAATTTATGGCTTATAAATTTATATAACAAAAAAAAAAAAATGGTAAGCGTTTTTCAAAAAGAGCTTATAACATCATGTATTTTACTAGTTTATAACTTATTTTTTAAATGCTATTTCAATAGGGGTGGAAATGAGTCGAACTTACCTTCAACTCGGCTCAACTTGTTAAAATTAGACCAGCTCAAAAATTGACTCGAGTTCGTTACGAACTCTTTTTTTAGCTGGAAGCCTGGAACTCGACTCGCTTCGAGCTCATGAGCAACTCGGTTCAGCTCGATAGGTTAAACTCAATATCTTACTTTGACCTTATTTTTCTACTAATAAATAAAAACAAATATTAACATATAAGATGTTGTTGGATTCATCTCAATGGATATTTTCAAAATATCATATTTTTGTAATTTTTACTATTATATAATTAAAAATATTAATCGTCAAAATTATGGATTGACATGCGTAACGCAATCAACTGACTCATTCATTATAGAACGAAAGGAGTACTAAAATTCAATTAATTAGTTTATTTGTTATAGGCTAACGACTAGTAACTTATGAATTATTCGCTATCAACTCATTGATTATAAACTAACTTATCAATTTTTACCAAATAGATAGAGCCGGATGTAATTATTGCGGGTGTTGGAAATGTCCAAGTAACTGCGTTCATATCGACAGTACAACCCAAATTACTTCAACTTTCATAGTTCACTTCTTCACTCTTCCCGCTGTTTCTGTTTAGCGAAACCCATTTCCCGATAAACCCTTTTTCTTCCAAAGTTTGAATCTTTTCAGCTTCTTATGGAACATCAACCCAAAACCGAACCTGGGTTAGGTTCAACTGACCAAACTAACTTGGAAGCCATGACCATTCAGGAACTTGTTTCAGTGTTGCGCACAGCTTTTCTGACAGAAGACTTTGATAGAGTTGAAGATGTTTTAGTCAGTAGATATAACAAACTCCAAACAGAGAATCTACATCTTCAAGAGAAGTTTGAATTGGAGAAACTGATGAGGTTTCAAGCTGAGGAAGATTTGATGAAAAGAGAGGAACTTTGTGAAAAAGGGAAAAAAGCACAGAATAATTATGAAACATTGTTGAAGGAAGTTAAGAAAAGTAGTTTAGTTGACACAAACATCATTGGAGAGCTAAGAAAGAAGAATGATGAATTGGAGTTGGAAGTTTGTGAGCTGAGAAAGTTGAAGAAAAGATGGATGGATGATAGCAGTGCTCTTTCTGAACTAATTCACAAAAGAAGCAAGGATGCTCAAGGTGCATCATCGTCATCAGGTATGATTTCATTGGTCCAATTGGTGATTGAATCAGTTCACATTAAAATACTATTACTCATAATCATCATTTGTAATTGTAAATGTAATATGGCATAACTTAAGAACATAAACTCATTTTGCATCGGGTTATTATGGACATCAGACACGAAACGGACACACTGACACGTCGACACCGATAATAAATTGAAAACATGACATAATTCAATGTAATCATGTGTGGTTGTAGTGTTGGACACTAACATGTGTCCGACAAGGACAATGAAACACGTCTAGTTGGAGGAGTGTCTGTGTGCTTCGTATATTTGGGTGTCCTTGGATATTTTTGTGGTGTTTACTAAAAAAAATAAAAAATAAGAACCACTAATACACTTGCCATATGCAGTTCCAGTAACAAATAGTTCAGATGTTTCTTCGAATTTTACTCCAATTATGAGTTGAAAGGCTCCTACTATATGCAATTCTGAGTTCAGATGTAATTTTTTGTAAGCCCTTATTTATGCAAATTTACTATTATAGTTAATATGATTTCTTATCAGTGACAACACAAACTAGAGAAGCTACGATTGATGCTGCCCATTCTGGACATGGATATTCTACTACCAGTTTATGTAGGGAGAGTGCAGCAAAACATGCACCTATAGTAGAGAATGACAACCTTCATGTCTTAGAGGAGGTCATTGTGACAGATAGTGTTGTTGTCCCTCCATCAGACATGCAGGTATGACGATTCTAAATTACATCTAGATTATCGGTCTTAATTTTAATAATTGCTTAGTGAATTGAATAAATTTAGGTGGAGTTGAGCTTGAGCCCCATAAAATGTATTTCAAATCATTATTGTCTGTTGCAATGTGAAGTTATGATCTATTTTAGTGTCTTATGGTTTTTGAGTGCGCAAACATTGAAGAGGAGCTTAAAAGCAAGATTTTGAAGTGTTTTTCCAGTACAGGGGCAACCCAGATATCTAAAACAGAAAGCGACAGGTCATCCTACACTGCAGCGCAACCCAGATGCACTGGGACTCATTTTGGAGCGTTAAGCACATTTTCATGTATTCGTTACTGACTTGGCTGCACTGGAGCGCCTCTTTGCGCGCGTGGAGCGCATACTGGACCCAATAGTTTGCGATTGAGGCACATTTCTTTCTTAGTTTCTGTTTTGCGAGCGCTAGAGCACAGGAAGGATGCGCTTGGAGGGCTGCCGTGTGACCACAGCTTTTTAAGTCCCTTCTTGCTAGGTTTCAACTTCGTTGTCCTTCCTCTCTTAAGCCAACCCAAGCTCATTGTCTTACAAGTAAGAGGTATAGCAAGAGAAGTAGTGACATTTACTTGCAGTATTACTGTATTACACAGCATATTTGTTAGCACGTTACATGCTATATCAGGACAATTCCCTTTAGACTACGCTTGGATGAAGTATTTTGAACATAGAATGCATGTTTGCACAATAGTATGAAACAACCACATTTATAATCCTAATTACCATAACATCTAGCTTCCGCTTCTTCAAACTCGAATTGGTTTGATATAGGAATACTCTTTCATTATTCTTATAATAGAAGGCAGTAGATTCTCAAAACAAAACTCCTCCATGAAGTATTAGGTTTGCATTATCTGCCCCTTCTGTTTGGTCTTTTAATCTATTTTGCTTGGTATATTGTCATCCATTCTATTTGTATTTCTTCCTCTCTATTAGCATCTATAGTGTAAGTACACACGATACCTAGTATATTGCTTTGTCGTATTTTTCCTTCTATCCATCAACTGCTTGCACTGACAGTCCTAGTAAGTAGTAAGCTCCGACTTAGGTGTGATTGAGAGGGTGGCAAGGGACTAAATTGCTTCCTCAAAATTCTCCAAGTCCAAGCACTAACAAATATGTTAGAAAATTATAGAACGTTAACACTTGTTATCCCCATCCCTTCATATCCAGATATATCCTTGTAACATCTATGGCTTCTTGTTTGAAACTCCAAAACCATGGTTTTGACAGAAGCTACAAGAGACAAGCTGTTGCCAAAACCATTGTTTTTATAAGTACGGTCAGAGCCCAAAGGAACAAAACTACAGACGAAAATCCTATGTGGGAGAGAAACTCCCAGAAAGTCCTTCTCCCTCCTCAACCCAGGCAAACATTATGGCCACCGTCGCACCACGATTCCCTTTATCCTCTCTTCTGTCACATCTCTCTCTTTGAGTAATTTTTTTCAAATCTCTATGGATTTACCTTTCCTTTCTTATGATTTTAGAACTGGAGGATATTTCTTTGTTGTTTTGCTTTCCTTCCCATGATATGGACAAGATTGTGAAGTTGGATGTTATGATTATGGTAATGGTCTTCACAATGTTTTCAAAAAGAGTAGTATATGAGTAATTTGTGTTACACACACCACCAAGTTAGTAACTTATGTTTTAACAATGGGTAGGGTGAGTGGTTCTAAATTTGTATAAGGGTGTGTATTGTTGTTAATTATTATTGAATTTTTGTGTTAAAATAGCAAAAACCTTGTTATTGTTTCAAGATTATTGAGTGTGATGGATTTTTATTTTTATTTCAATTTTGTGATTGAGCATGCTTCTGTCAAGAGGATGGTTACTTCTTCACGGTACTTGCTCTAACTTTGGATACTATGCCTGGTTTTGTTCTGTTAACTGTTTTTGTAGGAACAAATGGTTACACAAAACAAAGCAAAGAGAAAAAGGTTTGCCACGAACGCATCTTCTAACTCCTTTGACAACTTCCACTTCATATCATTGGTCCATCAAGAGCGCTATTCTAAGTTTATGGCCAACAGAAAGTTTGTGCCTGAAAGAAATATTCGGTTGGAAGGGGACAAATTCTCGGATATTCAAGCAATGATAGTGGCCAGAGGATGGGTGGAATTGACATCGTTTGCAAAAGAGGCTAGTACGACATTAGCTAAAGAGTTCTTTGCAAATGCCTATCAGGGTCCTTCTAAAGAAGATGGGAATGATAAGAATGATCTGATGCAATTCACTAGTTTTGTCAGAGGGAAGATGGTACCATTTCATGATGAAATTATCAACCAATTGTTTGGGCTTGAAAACTATGAGCAATGTTCCTTTGAAGCAAGAAAGGCCAAGGGTTCTAAAATTGATCATCAGGAGATTCATAGTACTTTGTGCAAGCCCGAGGCGGATTGGGTTAGGAAAAAAGACGGATCACCATTAAAACTTCGCACTATTGACCTCACACCCAATGCTAAAGCATGGGCAACATTTGTTTTGCATACCTTGCTCCCGTGTTCAAATGTGTCAGACTTGCCGATTCAGAAAGCAACCTTGCTGACTGCAATCATTAAGGGTGAACCTGTCAATGTTGGCCGTCTCCTGGCAGATGACCTTTGGAGCACAGCGAACTGTTCTTCTCCCACGAGCTACATCAACCATGCCTCACTGATCAGCAAGCTTTGTGAAAGGGTGGGGGTATACCCTGAAAAGAATGAGGAAATGATGATGCCGTATGGGTCAATCACCGCGAAATGGATAGAAAAAAACTCCACTGCATCAAGTAAAATATCTGTGCATCCGCACAAGTAGCGCAATGCTGTTTGTAATGTTTAAGGTATATATTATAGAGTAGTAATCTTTAAAGTTTTGTTATAAAAAAAAAAGAGGGAAGTTATTGGAAATTGATTGGTGACACATGAACCATATTAATCTGAACATGAAATTGTACTGACAACAGAGTCAAGAAATTATCTAATTGCATTGCATATTGTAAACATGTCACTGCATAGATGTTTACTGCCAGAATTTTGCTGCAACATGGTTCTACAATACTTTGCATTCTTTTCTTGTGGTAAAGTGATTTGTCTCATACATGCTTTTGCTGCATTATCCTTCATCATGTTTTGTTGGTTATCCATTGCTTGTGGTAAAAGTAAAAAGAAGGCTGTAATCATGAAAAATGCAAACAACACTATCATGACCGTGTTTTCCGCCCAATAATGTTGGATGTGAAAGGGTGTGTTTAGAGTTCTACTTCAGATGTGAGCTGACATACACATGAGTTTGTAACTAATTTTCACCTTTCAAGTCAATATTGTAAGAATAAGTTAGACGCAATATAAAATCTAACAAGTATAGTCACTATTAATAGAATTTTGTTTCCTATATCATTAGTCACCTCTATAGAATTTTGTTTCCTATGTGTGGTCGCCATACAAAGACATTCAAAACTAAATTTCTCATTAAAAAAATGATACTATATTTTATTTTTGATTTGACTATAAATATCTATGCTAAGTTCCTTACCATTTCATGCAAACTTTCTTTTCTTTTGGTTTTTAATCAGGTAAACTATTAACACTTTTAACAGTACCCTTTTTCATCTTGTTCATTTCCAAACACTTAACCTTATTTTAGTACTATATATTATTATTATAGATAAGTAATGACTAGCTTGATCTTTGTCCTTTTTGTGAAGTGAATGTAAGCCTTTGGAACACACTTCTGAATCATTACTGCCAAAATGTTACTTCCATTAAACAACAAATTATGAGCAAACCTTTGAAATTCAAGAAACAGTGCACATTACTTATACAAGCAGGGTCTATTTCCTTCACTGCTTTCAGATCATGTTTTACTTTTACAGAATCCATAATTTCTTTATCACATTCCAAATCACCCAAAAAAAGATCAGAAAGATGCCAAATTTAACAGCAAGTTGATGATTAGCCAAAGCTGTTTCCAACATACAAGTTCACCGGTGCTTTCTGGCCGCCCCACGTTTTCTTATAAATAGAGGCGCACGATAATGTGTCCTGACTACATTGCAAAAATAAATAAATTAAAAATAAATTAAACAAATCAATATTTTTACACTTGTTTATATCATAAAAGTCATCATGTTGCGGATTGCTATGTTACTAGAATTGCACAATGCATGTGTACTAGTAGTAGTTCTTGACCATGGTCATTCCCGGGCCAAGCTACCTAGAATTGTTATGTTACTGATCAATTGGGCGTTTAGTGTGACAACATGCCTCCGGTTTTTATTTTTCAGCAATCCGCAACAACAAGAAATACATATAGCAATAATAAGAGATGCACGCAGAATCTAAATACCTAGTGATGATGCACCTTGAGGATTCTCACTCCCTTTGCTGGCGGTTCATTTGTTTGCAAAGGAGCAGGCACCACGGTATATCACCAACATTTTCTTCATCTTTGTCTTCAAAATTAGTAGTCCCATGATCAGCAGCAAGAGCCTCAATATTCTTCTTCATTGATTTCTCCAAAACACCAACTTTGATTCTAAGCTCAGAAAGAGCATTGCTAATATTAATATCATCCACCAATTTTTCTTTCAACTTTCGCAGCTCAAAAACTTCTAACTCCAATTCATCATTCTTCTTTCTTAGCTCTTCAATGATGTTTCTGTTAACTATACTAGTTTTCTTAACTTCCTTCAACAATGTTTCATAATTATTCTGTGCTTTTTTTCCTCTTTCACACAGTTCCTCTCTCTTCCTCAAATCTTCCTCTGCTTGAAACCTGGTTCGTATCTCCATTTCGAACTTCTCTTGAAGATGCAGAATATCTGTTTGGAGCCTCTTATCTCTACTGACTAAAACCTCTTCAACTCTGTCAAAGTCTGCTGTCAGAAAAGCTGTACGCAAAACACAAACGAGTTCCTGAATGCTCATGTCTTCCAATCTACGTATACTATTTCTATTTGTCTCTTATGGTCCGTTTGGTTAGAAAGAAAAAAAATGAGAAGGAAGAAAAACATGAAACCTATGAATGAATTTAAACTAAATCTTAGTCTAAGTTCATTTTTCGGTTTCCGTGTTTTTATTCATTTCTACTTTATTTCCTTTCAACCAAACGGACCATTAAAGTTCTTATAGTTTAAGAGAAACAGTTTAAGGTTCTATTTGGCGAAAATACAATAGGTGACAAGCTAACTTATAATGTGTTCTAGACTTGGGCAACAACCATCTGCGAACTGGATTGTATCAACCGAATCGCGTTTAGCAAAGCGAACTATAGTACGGTGAATACGCCTTGAAAATAGACGATTACTACTTGACAGCGACAAGTGAAAAATTTGGCTTTGCCATCATCCAATACATGTCTATGACACATACACATAAGATTAATGTTCTAGGTCCCTAGCAGCACTAGTTTCAACTTCTACTATATATCTCATGGCCATGGGCTAGGTCATCTAGGGATGTTATAGTTCATTTCATACTTATAAACTAGCTCAAGCGTTAAATTTACCAAATATTATCAATGTAATCACCTAGTTTATTTGTTATAAGTCACTCCTTCCGTCTCAAATTGAGTGACTCAGTTGACTGTTGTGCACTTTTCACATATTTTGGTTTGACCATATTTTTCTACCACTAAATAAAAAATAAACATTAACATATAAGATGTTATTAGATTCATCTCGATGAATATTTTCTAAATATCATGTTGGGACGGAGGTGCAGTAACATCTAACTTATGAATTATCTTCTAGTATTTTTTATTTTTTTTAGCAAACAAGGCCTAGATGTAATTATTGCGTGTGTTGGAAATATACAAGTAACTGCGTTCATATCGGGAGTACAGCCCAAATCCACTTCGATAGTTCCACTTTCATAGTTCACTTTTTCACTCTTCCCGCTGTTTCTATTTAGCGAAACCCTTTTTCCGATAAACCCCTTTTCTTCCAAAGTTTGAATCTTTTCAGCTTCTTATGGAAAATCAGCCCAAAACCGAACCTGGGTTAGGTTCAACTGACCAAACAAACATGGAAGCCATGAGCATTCAGGAACTTGTTTCAGTGTTGCGCACAGCTTTTCTGACAGAAGACTTTGATAAAGTTGAAGATGTTTTAGTCAGTAGATATAACAAACTTCAAACAGAGATTTTACATCTTCAAGAGAAGTTTGAATTGGAGAAACTGATGAGGTTTCAAGCTGAGGAAGATTTGATGAAAAGAGAGGAACTTTGTGAAAAAGGGAAAAAAGCACAGAATAATTATGAAACATTGTTGAAGGAAGTTAAGAAAACTAGTTTAGTTGACAGAAACATCATTGGAGAGCTAAGAAATAAGAATGATGAATTGGAGTTGGAAGTTTGTGAGCTGAGAAAGTTGAAGAAAAGATGGATGGATGATACCAATGCTCTTTCTGAACTAATTCACAAAAGAAGCAAGGATGCTCAAGGTGCATCATCGTCATCAGGTATGATTTCATTGGTCCAATTGGAAGTTTGTGAGCTGAAAAAGTTGAAGAAAAAATGGGTGGATGAATATAGCAATGGTCTTTCTGAACCGGTGAACAAAAGAAGCAAGGATGCTCAAGGTGCATCATCGTCATCAGGTATGATATGGTGATTGAATCAGTTCACATTAAAATATTATTACTCATAATCATCATTTGTAATTGTAAATGTAATATGACATAACTTAAGAGCATAAACTCATTTTGCACGGACACAAACATGGACATCAGACATGACACGGACACACTGACACGTCGACACTGATAATAAATTGAAAAACTGAGATAATTCAATGTAATCATGTGTGGTTGTAGTGTTGGACACTAACACGTGTCCGACAATCCTATTTCGAGGAGTGTCTCTGCTTCATATATTTGGGTGTACTTGGATATTTTTGTGGTGTTACTAGAAGAAAAAAAAAACACCAATACACTTGCCATATGAAGTTCCAGTAACAAATAGTTCAGATGTTTCTTCCAATTTTACTCCAATACTGAGTTGAAATGCTCCTACTATATGCAATTCTGAGTTCAGATGTAATTTTCTGTAAGCCCTTATTAGTTATTTATAATTAATATGATTTCTTATCAGTGACGACACAAACTAGAGAAGCTACGATTGATGCTGCCCATTTTGGACATGGGTATTCTACTACCAATTTAAGTAGGGAGAGTGCAGCAAGACATGCACCTATAGTAGAGAATGACAGCATTCATGTCTTAGAGGAAGTCATTGCGACAGACAGTGTTGTTGTCCCTCCATCAGACGTGCAGGTATGATGATTCTTAATTACATCTAGAATAATGAGTCTTAATTTTAATAATTGCTTAGTGAATTGAACAAATTTAGGCGGAGTTGAGCCCTGTAAAATGTATTTAAAATCATTATTGTCTGATGCAATGTGAAGTTATGATCTATTTTAGTGTCTTATGGTTTTTGAGTGCGCAAACATTGAAGAAGAGCTTAAAAGAAAGATTTTGAAGTGTTTCTCCAATACAGGGGCAACCCAGATATCTAAAACAGAAAGCGACAGGTCATCCTACACTGAAGCGCAACCCAAATGCATTGGGGCTCATTTTGGAGGGTTAAGCACATTTTCATGCGTTCCTTACTGACTTCACTGCACATTTTCTTAGTTTCTGTTTTGCGCTCTCTGGAGGTCTGCTGCGTGACCACAGCTTTTTAAGTCCCTTCTTGCTAGGTTTCAACTTTGTTGTCCTTCCTCTCTTAAGCCAACCCAAGCTCATTGTCTTACAAGTAAGAGGTATAGCAAGAGAAGTAGTGACATTTACTTGCAGTATTACTGTATTACACAGCATATTTGTTAGCACGTTACATGCTATATCAGGACAATTCCCTTTAGACTACGCTTGGATGAAGTATTTTGAACATAGAATGCATGTTTGCACAATAGTATGAAACAACCACATTGATATAATTACCATAACATCTAGCTTCAGCTTCTTCAAACTTAAATTAGTTTGATATAGGAATACTCTTTCATTATTCTTATAATAGAAGGCAGTAGATTCTCAAAACAAAACTCCTCTGTGAAGTATTAGGTTTGCATTATCTGCCTCTTCTGTTTGGTCTTTTAATCTGTTTTGCTTGGTATACTGTCATCCATTCTATTTGTATTTCTTCCTAGTATATTGCTTTGTCGTATTTTGCCTTCTCTCCATCAACTGCTTGCACCGACAGTCCTAGTAAGTAGTAAGCTCATTAAGACTTAGGTGTGATTGAGAGGGTGGCAAGGGACTAAATTGCTTCCTCAAAATTCTCCCATGTCCAAGTAACTAAAAAATGTGTTAGAAAATTATGGAAGGATAACACTTGTTCATCCCATCACTCCTTAAAAAAAATTCCAAACAGAGAAATGTCTCTGAAACCTTCATATCCAGATATATCCTTGTAACATGTATAGCTTCTTGTTTGAAACTCCAAAACCATGGTTTTGACAGAAGCTACAAAAGACAACCTGTTGCCAAAACCATTGTTTTTATAAGTACGGTCAGAGCCAAAGGAACAAAACTATAGATGAAAATCCTACGTGGGAGAGAAACTCCCGGAAAGTCCTTCTCCCTCCTCAATCCAGGCAAACATTATGGCCACCTCAGGCCCGCCGTCAGACCACCATTCCCTTTATCCTCTCTTTTGTCACATCTCTCTCTTTTCTTTGAGTAAGTTTTTTTGAATTTCTATTGGATTTACCTTTTCTTTCTTATGATTTTAGAACTGGAGGATATTTCTTTGTTGTTTTGCTTTCCTTCCCATGATATGGATGAGATAGTGATGTTGGATGTTATGATGATGGTAATGGTGTTTGCCATGTTTTCAAAAAGAGTAGTATATGAGTAATTTGTGTTATGCACACCACCAAGTTAGTAACTTATGTTTTAAAACTAGCTAAAGGGCGTGTATTGTAGTTAATTATTGTTGAATGTGTTGCGCTAATATAGCAAAAACCTTGTTATTGTTTTGAGATTATCGAGTGTGATGGAATTTTATTTTATTTTTATTTTGTGATTAAGCATGCTTGTGTGAAGAGGATGGTTACTGATTCCTGGTACTTGCTCTAACTTTGGATACTATGCCTGGTTTTATTCCGTTCTTGACTGTTTTTGTAGGAACAAATGGTTACACAAAACAAAGCAAAGAGAAAAAGGCTTGCCACGAACGCCTCTTCTAACTCCTTTGACAACTTCCACTTCATATCATTGGTCCATCAAGAGCGCTATTCTGAGTTACAGTTTAAGTCCAAAAACAGCTTTGTGTTTGAAAAAAATTTCCGGTTAGAAGGCGACCAATTCTCGGATATTCAAGCAATGATAGTGGCCAGAGGATGGGTGGAATTGGTATCATTTGCAAAAGAGTCTAGTACGACATTAGCTAAAGAGTTCTTTGCAAATGCCTATCAGGGTCCTGCTAAAGAAGATGGGAATGATAAGAATGATCAGAAGCAATTCACTAGTTTTGTCAGAGGGAAGAGGGTTCCATTTGATGATAAAGTTATCAATCAATTGTTTGGGCTTGAGAACTACGAGCAGTGTTCCTTTGAAGCAAGAAAGGGTAAGGGCTCTAACATTGATCATCAGGAGATTCATAGTACTTTGTGTAGACCCGAGACCGATTGGATTAGGAACAAAGACGGAACACCAGCAAAACTCCGGACTGGTTATCTCACACCCAATGCTAAAGCATGGGCAGCATTTGTTTTGCATACCTTGCTCCCATGTTCAGATGTGTGTTACTTGACCGTTCAAAAAGCAACCTTGGTGACTGCAATCCTTAAGGGTGAACCGGTCAATGTTGGCCGTCTCCTGGCAGATGACCTTTGGAGCACAGCTAATTCTGGTCACACAAGCTACCTCAACCACGCCTCACTGATCAGCAAGCTTTGTGAAAGGGTGAAGGTGTACCCTGAAATGAATGAGGAAATGGTGATGCCATCTTTGTCAATCAACGCGAAATGGATAGAAAAGAAATTCACTGTATCTAAGAAAATACCTGTGCATCCGCACAAGTTGCTCAATGTTGGTTACAATATTTAAGGTATACATAGTATGTTAATCTTTCAGGTTTTGTTATAAAAAATATAATGAAGTGAAATTATTTGGAAATTGATTGGTCATACAAATGAACCGTATTAATACTGAACATGAAATTGTACTGACGACAGATTCAAAAAATGATCTAATTTCATTGCATATAGTAAACATGGTTCTACAATACTTTGCATTCTTTTCTTGTGGTAAAGTGATTTGTTTCAAACATGTTTTTGCTGCATTATCATTCATGTTTTGTTGGCTATCCGTTGCTTGTAGTAAAAAAATAAAAGAAGGCCGTAATCATGAAAAATGCGAATAACACTATCATGACCGTGTTTTTCGCCCAATATCGTTTTTTTTTTTATTAAAAATAATACTTGTGATATCCATGTACTGTGCATATGGTGAGTTTTGTTATTTGTGGTATCATGGTAAATAGCATGGCTCTTATGTTACTTTAATAAATTTGATAATAATTTTATTAGAATCACCTATAATTAAGTAGAAGAATTGTGGTTCACTTGAAATTAAATTTTTGCCTCTTTGTATCATGTGACTTTTTCAACCGACTTATGATTTGTTCAAGCCACTACTAGTTAATGGCTTGTGGAAATTTTTGATACGGCAAGAAAATTCAAATGAAATAATAACACAACTACCAATCATGATCGCAATGGCTTGTGGAAACTTTTTCTTATTGATTAGTTTCCAACGTTCTTCATTAGATAAGTTCAAGATATAAAATGAAATATTTTTTAGATGAAAACTCGAACAACCATCAATACACCTTTGACCGGTTCCATCTTTGGAGAAGACTTTCAAGTCAGTATAATCTAAATCTACACGACTATTTCACACTAGTCAAATATCTCAATCATTTGATGTTTTTTTTAAACATGACACTCATTTATAATTAAGTTGAAATTTTGAATTATTCATGCGTATTATATATGTCATCGATATAATAATTTTTATTATTTTAATATGAGATAAACTCATAATGAATTAAGGTAAAGACTCGAGTTATTTTTAATAAAAACTCGAGGTAAAAAAATAATCAAAATTTCACATCTACAAACCATACCCCGATACGAAAAATTATTCTCTAACTTTGTCTTCCCTACCTTTTGTGTGACTTTAGGCAAAACATAAAAAATAAAATATAAAAATATGAATAAATTTTGGAGGGAAAAGATGAGAGAGAAGATAAAAGAGGAGAGAGATAGAGAGAGTCATCTAATTTAGACAATATTGGTTCAGCCTCATACCCATAGTATATCAAAGAAACAAAATTACTAATTTAAGGCAAGGTAAAAAAAATTGTGAGTTCGGACCCAACAACAAAGAGCTTATTTCATGATTGTTTTACACCGAATTCATCCAAAATAAATAAAAAAAATTATTATTAACTTTATAATTTTAGAGTATAAAATTCAATTTTAAATAGCATTTTTTAATCAGCTATATAATTTGTCCAAACTTTTTATTTTGTATAACTTCATAGTTTACGACAACATTTAAAGTTATATGTTAATGATGTGAATAGAAAATAATGAAATCATATAAATAATACAAACTTCTCTTAATATAAGAGGGTAGAAAAATATAATCTAAGCTCTTAATTAAAGCATGAGAGTGTATATTTTAATGGGATTGGTTATTATACATAAGCTATCCTTATGCACCATGCATAAGTTACTTAGTGCACCTCCCAAATTACTTGTGCACCCCCCAAATTACTAGCACACCCCCAAATTTCTCATGCACCCCCAAAATTTCTCGCACACCCCCAATATGACTTTTGCCCCCCAATTTTATTTTTTTGGTCCCCTCCACATTTCTAGCCTAAACCATTTTGTTGTGGGAATGGTTTCAGAGATATGCACTCCAAAACCATTAAGTGTATAAGATGGTTTTAGAGTACAACCCTATAATTAGAATACAAACAATAATTGTGATTTGAAACCATTTAACCAACATAATGGTTTCCAGAATTTTTAAAACCATATAAACACACATAAAACCATTTTACAATACAAATGGTTTCAGTGTATAACTATCTGAAACCATTTAACCAACATAATGGTTTCCAGAATTTTTAAAACCATAAAAACACACATAAAACCATTTTACAATACAAATGGTTTCAGTGTATAACTATCTGAAACCATTTAACCAGCATAATGGTTTCCAGAATTTTTGAAACCATAAAAACACACATAAAACCATTTTACAATACAAATGGTTTTAGTGTATAACTATCTGAAACCATTTAACTGGTTTTAAATAATGATTATAATTGTACCAAAAAAAAACAATTATGATTCTAATTATAGGTTGTACTTCAAAACCATCTTATGCACTTAATGGTTTTGGAGTGTATATTTTTGAAACCATTCCCACAGCAAAATGGTTTAGGCTTGAAATATGGGGGGTTAAAAAAAAATTGGGCGCACAAGTCATCTGGGGTGCGTGAAAAATTTTGGGGGGTGCGCTAGAAATTTGGGGGTGCGCGAGAAATTGGGGGGTGCACGAGAAATTTGGGGGGTGCGCGAGTAATTTGGGGGTGCGCGAGTAATTTGGGGGGTACGTGAGAAATTTGGGGGGTGTGAGATTAGGTGTGAGTGTGTGAGTTGAGATTGGCTAGGATTATTACATGTGGATGCTCAATCTAATGGATGTTATTGACTTATGTACCATGCATAAGGATTACACTTATGTATAATAACTTCTCCCTATTTTAATTGCTTCAAAAAAAAAACATAAAAGGCATATCAATGTAATGTAAGCATCATGTTCAAAAAAAAAAATGTAATGTAAGCATGGCATCTAATTTAATCTATTATTTTTGCTTTATGATTTTTTTTTTTATAATTTTTTTTCTTCTTTATGATTTTAGTCCCCAGTTTTTAAATTCCAAAGATAATCTCTAATAGGTAAACCCTCAACATTTAAGATAAAAAATGTAAATTAAGATAAAATATAGCAATTAATAAAAAATTCAAATATTTAAAGTAACTTATAATTAAGTTTCTTACATTTATATAAAAATAGGAAAAAATAATATTTTAAGTTACTTAGTAAAAAAAAGGAGAATATTTTAAGTTACTTATAAATTAAGTTTCTGACTTTAATATTTTAAGTTACTTTTTTTTTTTTTAAGGAAATATTTTAAGTTACTTATAAATTAAGTTTCTCACTTTAATTTACTTATATAGAATATATTTTTTTTGTCACAGTGATGAAAAATTTCACTCTTAAGTAATAAGTGACTGTTCGGGTTCAAACTCTGCGTATATAATTTAAAGTAAACATAACAAAAAAAACATTTTAAAGTAAACATATAATTTTCTCTATAAATTCAACGGAATCAGGTTTTTTAATTTCACAGCATAAATCAACCAAAGCAAAACCTGGCTTCATGTTAAAATGAAGAGATGCGTGGATGTGTTCTTGGCAAATGAGAAGGTAATGGTAAGAAATCAATTACATATAGCTAATGATCTTTTCTTCTCTATTCTTTCAAAACTACCTATTAAATCTTTGAAGCGATTCGGATGTGTACGCAAATCATGGTCCTCTTAATTCATGACTATGTACCACAATAATTTCCTAACCAAGGATCATTCTTATTATGATGATGCAACTATTTTAATACATCAAACATTTTGTCCTTCGGACGGTTATTATCATGATAAAACATTTGAGTTATATTGTGTTTCCGGTGAAAGGTTTGAGAATCGAGTCAAATTAGTCTAAGAAGTAACTCTTGGAGAAAACTTGATATCGATATGGATCATGACTATATGGGTGATGAACAATTGTACATAGATGACCTCTCTCACGGGTTGTGTACTAGTGAAATTGAAACACATAATGAAGCTCATTATTTGTGGTCGTTTGATTGGAGCAATGAGATTTTCCTTACAACATCCATACCCTCGGACATCATAGATGATAGATTTGAATATTTTTCGGTGTGGAGACTGTTAGTGCTATTAAATGGGTCTATTGCTTTGATCTTAAATTACAAAGATTCAGCTACTTTTCACATTTCAAAATTTTAGGTGAACTCGGTGTAAAAGAATCATGGACTAAATCTTCACTGTAGGGCCTTTACCTTGCCTCGAGAATCCTATTGGAGCAGGAAAGAAGGGTTATATGTTGTTCAGAAAAAAAGATGGCGAACTAGTTTGCTGCGATTTAAATACTCAAATGATTGAAGACCTTGGTGTTATATCTAGAAGATTTGGTTGTAAGATAGTAATTCACAAGGAAAACCTTCTTCCATTTGAAGGAGCAAATATTTAATGTTTCTTCTTATTTTCACCTAAGATATATGACTATGGTTATTATGAAGAAAATTCTTGATTGTTTTGAATGTTTGTTCTTGTTTTATCTGCAAAATGATATGATTTCTCTCTTTATTGTAAGAATGTGAGTGATCACAACACTCAGAGGCTTTGGATTTTCGCTTATGTTGTCCCTAATCTTACTTAAGACGTTTCATGAATTGAACGGTAAAATTGTTGAGCTCAAGCGAGCAGTTCCTAAGGAGTTACCACCAGGACCTACTCGCCCCCATCTTAGTGGATACAACTATGGTCTGTCTGAGTAGGGTCAATAGTTTCTTCAAAGTTTCATATTGTCTCGCGTCGCATCTGTAGACACTCGTTTTCATCTTTCCTCTTTGCCATGTTATCATTCCATAGAATTATTTACTATGTTTTTTAGAAGCTGATTCTCCTCTTTGACTGATTCACTGTTATGTGACGAATTAGTTTGCGGAAGCTATAGATTGTCAAATTGGTAGCGGTGATGCTACCCTTTTTTGACGTGATAAGCATATGGAGAAAAGCTTCATATACAAATGTTTTTATACATTCTGAAATGCAACTATAAGTTCAATTAGCATTCAATTGTTTTATGTTATAGGATGATCAAGCCGACGGTGCCATAGAGTTTGTGATGGAGCTTGAACACCTCTTGCAATCACTTGAAGCTAGAATGCTACAACTTTTACAACAAGAAGTAGCACAAAGCAATGAAGATACAATCAAGAAACAATGCACATGACTTATACAAGCAGGATCTCTTTCTTTAACTGCTATCAAATCATTTTTCATAGCATCCATAATTTCTTTATCAGATTCAAAAACACCAACAAAAAGATCAGAAAGTGTTGTACTAGGAAGACTTACACTGCTTAGTTTGACTGAAAGGTGATTGGCAAAAGCAGTTTCCAGTGATTTTTGTGACAAGATTGAAACATGATAGTAACTAGACAATATTGGTTCAACAGTGACATCAATTTTAGCTTCTTCTTGCATCCTCAACCAAACAAAATCTTCTACCAAATCTCTCTCAGATTCACAACAGTGACATCAATTTGGATTTGGATGGAAACCGGTGGCAATTGAATATGGATGTGGAATTGTGTTTGGAATAGGCATTGGATATTTTGTGTTTTTTATTGGAAAGCCTAGATGGCTTGTGATGATATTTGGTGGGGAGCCTAAGAGAAGAGTGAAAAGGATAACAAGAGTGAGGAGGACTAATGGTTCAACCATGAACCAGATGGTGCAAATGTCCTAGTTTTATTGTTGTGATTATTTTCTCCATTATGTGTGTTAGTTTTTACTTTCTGTTTAAAATAAGCTTGATATGAGTGTGACAATCTTGTCACTATTATTTCAACTACTTTGATTTTAAGTTTTAGATTTGTACTGTGAGTGTATTATGCTTTTTGTATCATTTCATGTAATGTTACATACCAGAATGGTTAGAGGAATACTTTGTTTAGCATAAGAAATTGTACAATTGGCTTTAGAGATAGTTATCAATTCAATGTTATGAACAACATTATTTCATTCAAATTTACTATATGACAGTAGGATTAACTTCAATTCAAAATACATTTTCATTTTCTTCAATAAGGTACTTCATACCTTTACAATTCCATGTTCAGTATTATTTAGGTTCATGCGCGTGTTCAAAATGTTGGGGTGATTGCCCCAGATGGCTTCACCATTTCCTCATTATTTTCAGGGTACACCTCCACCCTTTCACAGAGCTTGCTGATCAATGATGCATGGCCGATGTAGCTTGAGGTATTAGAACTGTTAGCTGTGCTCCAAAGGTCATCTGCTAGGAGACGGCCAACATTGACTTGTTCACCCTTAAGGATTGCAGTCACCAAGGATGCTTTCCGAATGGTCAAGTCTGACCTATGTGAACACGGGAGCAAGGTACGCAAAACAAATATTGCCCATGCTTTAGCATTGCGTGTGAGGTTAGAAGTGAGAAGTTTTGATGGTGTTTCATCTTTGTTCCTGACCCAATCGGCCTCATCCCTGCACAAAGTACTACGAATCTCCTGATGATCAATTTTAGAGCCTTTGGCCGTTCTTGTTTCAAAGGAACACTGCTCATAGTTCTCAAGCCCAAACAATTTGTTGATAATTTCATCATGAAATGGAACCTCCTTCCCTCTGACAAAACTAGTGAATTTCTTCAGATTATTCTTATTATTCTCATCTTTTTTAGCAGGATCCTGATATGCATTTGCATAGAACTCTTTAGCTAATGTCATACTAGCATCTTTTGCAAACGATGTCAATTCCACCCATCCTCTGGCCTTTATAAACCATTGAATATGTGATGATTTTCCCCCTTCAAACCGGAAGTTTGTTTCTTCCACAAACTTTTTGTTGGCCAGAAAATTAGAATAGCGCTCTTGATGGACCGATGATATGAAGTGTATTGCCATTTGTTGCTACAAAAACATTCAATTCAACCACAAATTGAAATCAGTCCCAATGCATCTGGAACACACCACAAGCGCACAAGGAAGCGCACCGGTGCAGAATGACCTGAAAACTTCTGTTTTGGAATTCGGAAATGTGCTTGGGTATAAGGTAGGATACTTGGATGTACGTGTTCTAGAAAAACACTACAAAATCTTTCTTTTAAGCTTCTCTTCAATGTTTGTGCACTCAAAAATCATAAGACACTAGAATAATAGATCATATAACTTCACATTGCAACAAACAACCATGATTTGAAATACATTTTACGGTGCTCAACTCCACCTAAATTTCTTCAATTCACGAAGAAATTATTCAAATTAACACCAATAAATATAGATGTAATCAAGATTCGTTATACCTGCGCGTCTGATGGAGGGACAACAGCACTGCCCATCACAATGACCTCCTCTACTACCGGCGCATGTCTAGCTACAGACTCTCTACAACAAGAGGTAATAGGATTTCCATGTCTAGAATGGGCAGCATCAACTGTAGCTCCTCTAGTTTGTGTCATCGCTAAAGAAACATGAGATTCAGAAGCAAAAAAGTAGGTTAACAATCACTTAATTAAATATAATCAAATATTTATTAAGCAACATTCATAAAAATGCATATAAATTTCATACCTGATGATGCACCTTCGGCTTTCTTGCTCTTTTTGCTGGGAGGTTCGTTACCTTCGTTGCCATTGCCAATCTCATACTCAGCAATATTCTCTTCATCTCTGTCTTCAAAATCAGTAATCATAGGAACAGGAAGAGCCTCACTTCTTTTTTTCATACCTGATGATGATGATGATGCACCTTGAGCATCCTTACTCCTTTTTCTCAGCTCAAAAACTTCCATTTCCAATGCATTGTTCTTCTTTCTTAGCTCTCCAACTCCAATGTTGTCTCTTTCAGTTAAACAACTAGTTTTTTCCTTGACTCCCTTCATCAATGTTTCATAATTATCCTTGTGTCTTTCACACAGTTCCTCTCTTTTCCTCAAATCTTCCTCAGCTTGAAACCTGGTTTGTTTCTCCAATTCAAGTTTTTCTTTAAGGTCTAGAATCTCTGTTTGGAGTCTTTTATATCTACTCACTAAAACACCTTCAACTCTATCAAAGTCTTCTGTCATAAATGCCGTACGCAACACCGAAACCAAGTCCTGAATGCTCATGTCTTCCTCTTCCATGAGATGCCTTGTAATATTCAAATTTTGGAAGAAAATGAGTTTGTGAAAATTTGTGAAGAACAAATCAAAACCACCAAAAGTTTCAAAACCACCAAACAATAATAAGAAAAAGAAGAAGAAATCACACAATGTATAGAAACAGTGCAAAGAGTTGTGGAGTGAAATAATCAACTTGTGTGTATTTTTATACTATTTCTTTTAGAGAACTTGTGTATTTCGCAAACGGATTGCACGCAGTGACTGTGTGCGGCTGTAATTAATTATAGCTGTCCGATCGTGAATCAATGACAGAGATCGTTTCGTACAAATTTTATAAAGGTGTAATATCAACATGTTAAACGAAGTCTACATCGGTTTATACGTGTTTATAAATTAGAGGCAATCCTCATCTTACAAACCGGTTTTGTAAGGATGAGTTAGACTCAATACCTAATTCTAATATGATATCAGAACCTCTCCACGATTCCCTGGATTGCTTTTTATCATGTTTCTGATCGGGTCATCCACCATTTATATCTGCGCCTCAAGCGCTATTATCGCGAGAGGGTTCACATCGGTTGTGAGATGACCTGAATATGTGTTTATAAACTAGAGTCAATCCTTATCTTGCAAGCTGGTTTTGTAAGGATGAGTTAAATTCAACACCTAATTCTAAGACAACCGTATCTTAAATCAAAGGTTACTTAATGAATTTAAATTTATAAAGTGAGTTATTTTATTTCTAATAAAAAAGATAGTTATTCCATCATAGTCTATTCATGACACCTCGACAACCTATAAAACTAACATTATAGTGTTAAATATTGTCCAAAGAAAAAAACATTCTAGTGTAAATTATTATGTTTATTGAAAGGCTTGTGACTTCTCAGCAATGGGGGCGGGTGTCTTGCGACTGAAGATGGCGTCTCAATGCCTTGAACAAAAGCTATAAACATAAATCAAGGCCTTAGATTTATTAGACTCCGTTGATTAGAAGAATCTGAGTTCAATTTTTTGTGGAAATTATTTTTTTGTCAAGTAACCTAGTGGTTAAAAAATCCACATTTAAGATAAATAAATGAAGTTTTCTGGGTTCGAACCCGAACTCTTACGCATATAGTACGGTGTCCTACCAATTGAGTTAAGTTCACGGAAACTACGGGAACAATTTTTAATCAGAATTTATTTACCCCACAACTAAACTCTAAAATATTGAACCTCTTTTCCTAAAAATTAAAGGGTTAATGCCAAAAAAAAAATATCTTGCACCGTGAAAAATTAAAATTTCACATATACAAACCATACCCTGATGCCCACATTATATCAAAGAAAAAAATTAATTATTTTTAATAAATGATATTATTACACATATACAAACTAAGTCTGGTACATAATTTTGTTTTTTTTTAAACATGATATCCGATGCTAGGACCGACGAATCCAAGGGGACCAATCTCACCGTCCACTTGTGAGGCTCCATTTAAAATCATGGTTTTTTTCTTTTTCTTTTTCTGTATGGATTAGACCACCAAAATTCACATCAGAGGGTATCTAAGCTAAGACCTTGAGATAATCATCCTCCAAAGATCTAAACCAACACTACTAGAACAACCAAATGTGGGACTCTCCTACGTACGTAACAAAGTGCAACTTTAGCGCACATTCAATAAGCCCAGGTTTCTTATAGTTGACGTAAGCAATGTGAAACTTGGATTGGAGTGTGGGTGTACTTTTAGTTGAGAGAGGATTATCTCCATTGAGGGTAAATTTTATTTTGAACCCTTGATTTGGAAAGAGAGAGAAAGGAGAAAAGGTAAAAAGGTGAATTGAAGGGTAGTGATTAGCAAACTTGAGGAACATGAGGAAAAAAAATTAAGAGAATTCACTCTCCTTTTAGTTCACGAAAATTGTATAACTAAAGTTAACTTCACAAATCATATAATATTACTTTGTTGAAAGAACATTTTCTATTTTTTCTTTATCCTTTTTGTAGGATTTTTTTCAATTTTTTTTGTTTTCACCACCAATGTCTCTGGCCGATTGGACCGTCTAATCTAGTTTGAGGGTCAGTTCTAACATCAAGTGATTTCAGCCTCTTCCGGTCGCTATTGCGGGAATTGAACCATGGTTCTCCCTACCAAGTTGAGTGTCAATGACCACTGAACCAACCCAACTAACGATTGGTAGATCCCTTTAAAAAATTTAAGGGTATTAATTATTTCTTTAATAACATACCCCTTAAAGAATTTTTTGTTTCACATTGATCATTTAATGACAAAAAGTTCCTCTTTGATCCCTGGATGTCACATTGATCAGTGCTGTTAATTTTTTGAAAAACTTGTTAACTTTAGGACCAATATGAAACCTATTAAACTATAGATAAGAGACCAATATATGAAACCTATTAAACTAGATGTGAACCTATCTATGCTATGCTTAATCGGTTCTTGCTTGTGGGATTACTATTCTGCCGCTGCTGCTGCACTAGCCTTAGCCATGAGTGAAACTAAAGTTCAACCAAACACATTTCCGATTTCTCTGATACCTTTGCTGCAATCTTCCCTTAAGCTGCATAGCCACAAAACAAACCTAAACTCAATTAATATCTTGTTTATGGTGCATTATCCATTTTGCATTCTTGATAAACTAATTCTATTTTGGCTAAAGAGTAATCAAGACTTCTGTAAACCAATTAATTCATGAAGCATATATACTCCTCAGATTAGGTGTGTCCACACGTCGGTGTCCGACACCGGCACTTATGGATACATTGAATTATGTCATTTTCTCAAATTATTATCGGTGTCGACGTGTTAGTGTCCGTGTCGTGTCCGGTGGCTGTGCTTCGTCCAATTGCAACTTTTTCTTCTACACAAAAAATTTACAATGTTAGTTTCTGCATGCTCTATTATGTACATTCTTGAAAACATTTTGAAAACCTATGAATTGACTCTGCAAGTGGCTGAAAGAAAATGAGAATACTCATTTGGATTATAACACTGTTAGCATTTCTTTGGCTAGCGGAAGTAAAATATTCTAACTGGTATGGTGCATTGGTGCCTCTAGTAAACATAGGATTGCTTCCATTATAGTAGCAATATCAAAGTTCATTAGTCTGATAAGTTGAATAAGTAATTAGCTTAGTACTTTCATGTTTCTTGTTACATCGTATTTACCTACATAGAGTATAACAAATAAACAAGAGATGCTAGTAGATTAAAATGTTCTAATTCATTGTCTTAACAATAATTTTGGAGCCTTGCTGAAGAAGGTTAAGGATGTGGCTTATCACAGATACACTAAATAGTTCTCATGTGGCTTAGAATGTTTTTTTATCCAATAACAGTGACAAAGAGTGATTTCAAAATGTACTTTGATGATCAGTTTGGGACTATAACAGATGTTGTGGTAATGTGTCACAACACTTAGAGACTATGGATTTTTCACTTATGTTTAACCTCGTCTTACTTGAGACGTTTAATGAATGGTAAAATGGTCGAGGTCAAGCGAGCAGTTCCTAAGGAGTTATCACCAGCACCTACACGCCCCCATCTTAGTGGATACAACTATGGTCTGTCTGAGTAAGGTCAATAGTTTCTTCAAAGTTTGATATTGTCTCGTGTCACGTCTGTAGTACATATTTTCTTCTTGCATCTGCAGACACTGGTTTTCGTATTGTGTCTGCAACCTCATCTTCAATCATCTGATACAATTTTTTTATCTTCTTCATCTTTTCCTCTTTGCCATGTTATAATTCCATAGAATTATTTACTGTTCTCCTCTTTGACTGATTCACTGTTATGCGACAAATTGGTTTTCGGAAGCTATAGATTGTCGAATTGGTAGCGGTGATACTACCCATTTTTGACATGATGACCATATGGAGAAAAGCTTCATATACAAATGTTTTTATACATATTCTGAAATGCAACTATAGGTTCTACTAGCATTCAATTGTTTTATGTTATAGGGTGATCAAGCCGATGGTGCCATAGAGTTGTGACTGTGAAGGAGCTTGAACACCTCTTTTTTGGTTTTCACCACAGTATCCGGCTCATAGGACCACCTAATCTTGTTCGGGGGGGGGCAGTTCTGGTTTGCAATCACTTGAAGCTAGAATGCTACAACTTTTACAAGAAGTAGCACAAAGCAATGAAAATACAATTGCATATGAAATAATACCATAGTCTAAATGTCAGGGCATAATTATTTTCATTTTTTTTATTATTAACATAGCAGGAGAACAAAGATTCTCTCTTACATAACAAACAAGAACCCCCAAATTTAGATAACTCGATTCGAAATTCTAAACATCAAACTATAAATTATTTTTTTCAAGACTATACTCTAGATAACATAATCATAAAATTCAGAAACATGTGAAATATGATCCATAGTGTGACTAGGAATTTTATCAAGTTTAATAGGATTATTCTTCCCTCCAATCAATTTAGCCGGATTCCCAACGACCGTTGTCCTTGGAGGAACTTCCATAATCACGACCGAACCAGCACCAATTTTCGCGCCATCACCAATCTTAATATTCCCTAAGATACAAGTTCCGGCACCTATCAACACTCCATCACCAATCTTCGGATGCCTGTCACCATGAGCCTTACCGGTCCCTCCTAAAGTCACACCGTGCAAAATTGAAACATCATTACCAATAATAGCTGTTTCACCGACCACAATCCCCGTTGCGTGATCGAGCAAAATCCCACTTCCGATCTTAGCTCCCGGATGAATATCAACTCCAAAAACTTCTGAAACTCGATTCTGAATCATAACAGCTAAAACTTTCCTTCCATTTGACCATAAATTATGAGCTACCCTATGAGCTTGACATGCTAAAAAGCCTTTGAAATTCAAGAAACAATGCACATGACTTATACAAGCAGGATCTCTTTCCTTAACTGCTATCAAATCATTTTTCATAGCATCCATAATTTCTTTATCAGATTCAAAAACACCAACAAAAAGATCAGAAAGTGTTGTACTAGGAAGACTTACACTGCTTAGTTTGACTGAAAGATGATTGGCCAAAGCAGTTTCCAATGATTTTTGAGACAAGATTGAAACATGATAGTAACTAGACAATATTGGTTCAACAGTGACATCAATTTTAGCTTCTTCTTGCATCTTCAACCAAACAAAATTTTCAACAACATCTCTTTCAGATTGTTCCACAACTGAACTACTAGTATGTAAAGTGTTGACTCCATATTTCATATTGAAACTTGGTTTGAAGATTTTATCACATGAAGGATCATCATGAGGTAAAAGATTGTTTGAATTTGTAACAAGATTAGAAGAAACAACAGACATGAATTGATGAGATTGAGATTTGTGGTGTCTAAGAGAAAATAGGGACCATTCTTTTGGTGTTGGATTGACAAAGAAATTGATGAATTTTCCTCTCATCATAATAGCTTTGTTTGATTGAAGATCTAAGAAATTTTCTCAAAGCTTAACACTTGGGCTAAAGCAGTTTATTTCATTATATAGTGTATAATATAATTTTTTTTTTATGCATATTGTATAATATAATATAAGACAATAGACAAGATAGAATCAAATATCAATCACTTTTTTTTTATTGTGCTTAATGGACAACTATCTATAGATAGAATCGAATACCAACTTTTTTTTTTCTTTTTAATAATTTTGAGAATAATGGCTAAATATTTTTTTTGAAGATTTTATATTTAAATATATTTTATATTTATATTTTAAATAAAATAATATTAGAGTTTAAGATTTATATTTCAGTTTAAAATATTTAGAGTTTGTTTAGAATTTATAGGATTAATTTGTTATTTAAAACATATGATTTCTTTTTTATGTGACTCTATATATAGAGTCTTATCGTTATGAATATACTATATGAGAAAGAAAAACAAGAATATGAGAGTATTTTATGTGTAAAAATATTTTTTCTTCTCCGTATTTTCACAAAAATATGTTCCACCAAATTTCGCAATACCAAAAAAAAAGTAATTAATTAAGAATTAAATAAGATTGCATCACACAAAATAACGTGCTTAAAATTGGAGACTATATTAATTAAGAATTAAATAATAATTTTGATAAAAGTAATGTTTAATCATTATATTTTTTAATCTTGTTGCTTTGTAAACGAAATGGAGGAGAAGGAAAGTGACTATTGTTGGTCAAAGGGATGGTTTATGGTTGGATAGAATTAAATATTTTATATAAAGGCATAGTAAAAAAATTATATTTTATATATTATTAATAATTAGCACAGTACACTACATAGTACATACCATTTTCTTTTAGAAAAAGAAGAAAGAAAAGTCCATCTTTTGCATCATTGTTTCAATTCTAAATTCTTTGTTGACGGCCCAAATCCAACCCCCATCCCATCCTATGTAACTAACCAATGACATCATTTCAATAATTTAATATTTTGTTTTTCTTATGATACAACAATTTAATATTTTTTAATTTTATGATACAATAATTTAATTTAATACTCGTTGGCCCATCTCCATATATTCTCTAAACGGTAGACTGACGGTTTCTTTATACATTTCTTTCTATATTCTATACTTTTATTTTAGTATTTGATAAGACTTTCTTTTGGTACAATGATAAGATTTTGTTTATTTAATTATTTTTAGATTTGTTGCATAAAGCAAAATTTATTTTTCAATTGTATTACATTAATGGGTACCATTTTTAAAACTCTTTAAATAATTTTTATTGGTCATTGTGAGCAGATACATAAAATTTATTGGATAAAATGTTTACCTAAAAAGAATATTAGGTTAGAGGTGTGATGTTTAATATTGCTTTGTTCGAGAAGTGATGTTGGAGAATGATGGATGAGAAAGAGAGTTTATGGTTTCAAATTATATCTAATAAATATGAATTGGAGAATGAGGTTTTGCGCATGTCAAGTAGTCTAGATTCATCTTGATGGAAAGACTTTTTTTGATGTAGAGAGGGATGAAGTAGTATTTCTGGTAATTGGTTATTTGTCCGCTTATCAAAAGTGGTCGAAAATGATAAATATACGTTATTTTGGTTTGATTTGTGGGTGGGTAAATAAATTATTAAGATAGATTTAACCGACTTTCGACAACATGAACGAAATATGGTTGAATGTGGTAGACATGTCGAATGTAGGTGAAGGTTTCGACGACATGAACGAAATATGGTTGAATGTAGGTGGATTGTTTAAACGATATACATTGAAGGTGGCATAAAAGTCTTTTCCTTTTGGGAGAAGAATGAATGGACGAATATAGATATTTTTTGGCTAAAATATGAAAACATATAAAGGATATATTGGACGTGAAATGAAAATTCAAGTAAATGTTATTCGGTCATCATAGAATTAGAAATACAAGTCACTTGAAAAAAAAATGCTTACGTTGTATTTATGCAACACGACAATACGTACACATTTTGCTCCAAATGATAAAAAATAAAGTACTACGTATACATTATTGATGTTAAAATTTTAGTATTATACAACTAAACATTAATCATAATATCATACCCTTTTTTTTTGCATAAAATATCATATAAGTTAGCTACTTCATCAATTTTTATTGTCCCTACTTTATACATTCCTAGCTAGGGATGGTGATGGGATGGGTGTTAATCGGTGCGGGTTTGATACTATCTAAACCCACACTCATATATTCGGGTGCCACCCAAATCTAAATATTGTTCGGGTGGGAAAATGAAACCCCACCACATGCTGGGTTCGGGTTTTTTCACCTGAACCCGAAATCCGTAACAAAAACACGCATAATTGATTATCTGCTCAAACCCGACCCGAACTATATTATATTTGATAAAATGCAAAATGTAGCATAATTTGGTAATATAGTTTGTAAATTTCAAAATAGTTTTTTTTTTTTACTAAACAATTCATAAAATGTTATCATCACTACAACATGCACCAGTACAACATTCAAAAACATAAAAGGGAGCAAAATACATAAGGGCAAATAGCTAATTAAATATATAAATGGGTGGGTGAATGAGTTTCGGGTGTGAGTTTGATACTACCCAAACTTACACCCATATATTCGGGTGTCATCCGAACCCAAAATTAAACTCAGTCAACTCGAGTTTCGTCCGTTGACTTGAATTCGTGTCGGTTTATCGAGTTTGAATTTTCCTACCATCTCTATTGCTAGCTCCCCCTCCAATGAATATTATAACACTCGATTGAGGAGATACATTCTCCTTATTATTTTGAGATAGAGAGAAGGTATAAGAAACAAATTCATCATTAAATAAAATCTATTGTACTTGGGTATCCTCATTATAGTTGCTTTTAATAGCAATGGAAGCATGTGTGTGTTATTATTGCATAGACAGATGGTACTCATCACACCATATCCCCTCCAAGACTTTGAAGCATCCTCATTCCTCATGACTCATGAGTGCATCCTATATTAATTGTTTTTTACCTTAAATGTACAAGTGATTTTAGAGAAGGGAGAATTTGAAGTACTAGCAGTTTGGTATTGTAAAAACTGAAGGAACATGGAAAGGTAATTATCAATTCACTCTAGTTATTTTCAGTCTACTTATTGATTTCCCAACTGCTCCTACAATCCTATGATTATTTGATAGCTATAGTATATTAGAGGTTTAAGTTCGATTCTCAGCTCTATTATAAACCAAAAATATTATGCTAACGTGTGTTCTAAGAACACGTATCAAGCAATTTATTTTTTTGACTTACGTATCAAGCAATTTAAAAGTAAGAATTGTGTATTAGAAAAAAAAAATTATAATTTTATTAAGTTTCTTAATATATTTTCTTAAGATAAAAATTAACATTTTTTTTAAAATATAGTTCACCATAAATCAAATACTAAAAGAAAAAAAAAATCAAATATATGCCAAAAGTCTAACGAATAGGAAAAGGGTGGGGTGGAATACAGCGAAGGTGAATGATATAGATAGTTTTTGTTATGGAATATACTAGAATTAAGTCTACTTCATACCCCCTAAGTCTATTCATACCCCCTAAGTCCATGACAGCTTGTCCCAAACATCTATGTCAGTAAAACATGGTGGAACCTCTCCACCAAAATAGAAGCACTGCTTCACCCACTATCTAAGGGTAATATCTTGGCAGTCCATCTTATTGGGCCTGACTTGATCCAACCCAATAAGAGAACCTTTGGCCCAGAGCTCGGGGCTATATAAGTTCTCCTATATAGGAGAGCTAAATAACACTATTCATTTACTCAATTACTTTCTCTCTCTTGTATCTCACTTGCTCTCATTCCCTCTCTAACTTTGGCATCGGATCACCTGCAAGTACAACCCCCTCCATGGATCAGATACTCGACCCGCCATCAACCACCTACTCAACTGACTGCCAACTGGTCATCTACCTGTTCTGATCAACAGTTAAGATCAGTTTCCTTCTTTATTTTTTGGTGAATATATTAAGGGTCTGTTTGGTAAAAATAAGCTATAAGCTAGCTGATAGCTATAAGCTCAAATGCTACTTGAAATAGCATCTGAAAAAAAGCTATAAGCTAGTACAAAAAGCTTTGTTGGATATGCCTTGAAATCTCGGTAACAAAAAGTTGGAAAAAATATATTTTGTGAAAGAATATATTTTTTGTGGAAAAATATATTTTTGTGAAAAAAATATATTTCCTTGAAGGCCACTTTGACTTGGATTTGTTTTATTTTAAAATAGATTTGTTACTAATTTTTTGGCATATATTTTTCTATAAATAGGGATCACTTTATTCATAGAAAAATAAAGAAAGTAGAGATGTAGAGGCAAGGATTAGGGTTTGCCACCACACAAGGGCTAGGGTTTTAGAGAGGAAAAAGAGTTTTCTCTTGGTACAACTCTAGGGTGGGTGAACTATCTTTGTGGTACATCTTGGGAAACACTTATCAAATTGAGTCTCTTGGCCACGGGAAGAGATTCGGGTTTTGGGTAGAATTAGGATTAATTCTTGTAACCCAATTGGAATTTCTTTGTAGCGTTACTCTTTGATATAGTGGAACGGAGGGGCTGCTCTCTCCCCCAGACTAGGTCATTATTGGACCGAACTGGGTAAACAAATTATCGTGTTCTTTCTTCTCCTTTATCTTGTTTATCGTTTATTATTATTGCTTATTCCGCTTAATCATTGGTTGTCGTTCTATTGCTCCACACATCAAGTTCTTTTATTGGTGTGATTTTTATAGACGAATTCACAACAATTGGCGCCCACCGTGGGGCAATCGGAACAATTTGAAGTGAGCACCATGGGTTCTAAGTCGGATATCGAGGGACTTTCCGAAAGAAATTTGGAATTTTGGAAAGTGAAGATGGAAACAATTTTAATGTTCGGGATGATGGGTAAAACATGAAGTGTTGTTACCCGGTGCCTCGAAGATAAAGAGTTAATGGAGATTGCAAAGAAGACGGTCGGCCTGGAGAGGCGGTGGTAATAATACTCGGGTTACTTCTGAAACAACAACTTTATTATGAGGATGCGGAGGTGCTAGTGGAAGTTGGGAACCGGTGGAGTATTTGGGTCATGGAATTTTGATGCTCCAATCACATGTGGTCAAAGAATGAATACTTTGAGACTCTAGAGCTAGTTGAAGGTGGAGCCATTCATCTTGAAAACGGAAAGCTTTAAGGTTCAAGGTATGGGTTCAGTTTGTCTTACGAAGTTTGACAATCGTGAGTTTCTTTACACGATGTGAGGTATGTTTCTGAACTTAGATGCAAAGATAGTTGGTCATGCATCTATAACTAGTGGTGACTCTCATAATGTGGTTGAGTTGTGGGACTTCGGGTGGACCTGTTAGTGACATGAGTTTAGTTGGACTAGTGAACAAGGTTTACTAGGTGTTGAACTGAACTGGAATTGTTGGAGACTAACAATAGCTTGAAGTATGTTTCAGAAGAGTTGAAAAGGTCTTGCGTGTTACAAGGTGGAGATCATGGTGGGTATACTTTGGTGGAAACTCGGTTTGAGGTGGAGTCTTCCAATAGTGGTAGACAATCAACATTAGCTCTTGGCTATCTAATCGGAGATAGGGAGGAGAGTGGTATTGTTGAACCAAAGGGGATGACCATGGAGACCTTGTGGATTATGTTTCAATTGTGGCTGAAGAAGTGCAAGACCTTGAGAGGATCTTCAGGGAGACAATTGAAAGCAACATGTGATCAGACTTGGTAACTTGTGAGACTGCTGGAGGTAGTTGGATACAAGGAGAGTTTGATGTTGCAACTTGTGGAACCGCCTAAAATTCCAAGGTTGGTTTGGAGCCAAGCAAAACTTCGAGAGTACGGAAGGCATTCCGGGGTCGAAGAGTGGTGAAGGCTTGTAGGGCTATCGCAAAATCCCATGGATAGTCGGAGGCAAGCGATTCTTCAGGAGGACGGAAAAGGCACAATCCGGGGGCTGAAGAGGGATGGTGGAGCTTGTTGAGCTATCTAAAATTCCGATGATAGTTGGGAGCAAGCGTTTCTTCAGGGAGGTACGAACTTGACCAGTTCGGAGTCTGAAGAGGGTGCGGTGAATCTTGTGGGGCTACCTAAAATCCTATGGTAGTGGGATGCAAGATCTTCATGAGAGCGGAAGGCATTCCGAGGATGAAGAAGGAGGTACAATCCGATGATCTTGAATAGAAGATTCAAGATGGAGAGAGCAGCACGGTGGTTGATATGGGATCACCATCGATTTAAAGGCAAGGTGGAGAATTGTTGGATATGCCTTGAAATCTCGGTAACAAAAAGTTGGAAAAAATATATTTTGTGAAAGAATATATTTTTTGTGGAAAAATATATTTTTGTGAAAAAAAATATATTTCCTTGGAGGCCACTTTGACTTGGATTTGTTTTATTTTAAAATAGATTTGTTACTAATTTTTTGGCATATATTTTTCTATAAATAGGGATCACTTTATTCATAGAAAAATAAAGAAAGTAGAGATGTAGAGGCAAGGATTAGGGTTTGCCACCACACAAGGGCTAGGGTTTTAGAGAGGAAAAAGAGTTTTCTCTTGGTACAACTCTAGGGTGGGTGAACTATCTTTGTGGTACATCTTGGGAAACACTTATCAAATTGAGTCTCTTGGCCACGGGAAGAGATTCGGGTTTTGGGTAGAATTAGGATTAATTCTTGTAACCCAATTGGAATTTCTTTGTAGCGTTACTCTTTGATATAGTGGAACGGAGGGGCTGCTCTCTCCCCCAGACTAGGTCATTATTGGACCGAACTGGGTAAACAAATTATCGTGTTCTTTCTTCTCCTTTATCTTGTTTATCGTTTATTATTATTGCTTATTCCGCTTAATCATTGGTTGTCGTTCTATTGCTCCACACATCAAGTTCTTTTATTGGTGTGATTTTTATAGACGAATTCACAACAAGCTTGTTACCAAACACCTCTAATTTTTTGAAACAAGCTTATAAGCTCATATAATAAACTATAAGCTAGCTTATTTGTGTTACCAAACAGAGCCTAATTCAAGCACAAATTTATCATTTTGTTATGTTGATACAATAATTTCACTTGCATTTTACGTATTTGATCTCTTAATCTCGTGGCATACACGTAGTAATAATAATTGTTGCTTTGTCACTGTACTTAAAATGAGTTTACGTGGGACCAGCATTATTTTAAATAATTATTGAGATTTTGGAGTTTGTTTTTCTCAAGGTTTTAATTTTAAATTTCTCTTTTATTTATTTATTTTTTTTTTATGTTGAGCTCGTACGAAGTAAAACTCTCTGATTTTAAATGAGCATTCTATTAGTGAATGATGACATTGATGTCGCTAAAATTAGTCGATTTTGAGTCTGGTAAAAAGTTTTCAAGAAACAAAAATAAAACCTCAATAGCAATTTATATATTGCATCAAAATATCCTTAAAAAAAATATTGCATCAAAATAATCTGTTAAAAAAATGAAATTAAATCAAACAAGTCAAATTAAATTATATTTTTACTAAATAATAAAAAATAGAGCAAGTAGTAACATTTGGTGGTTCATCAAATTTGAAAGGTGGGAAAAAAAACAAATTTCAAAATTAAATTTCAAGAAAATAGTGGGAAGCAGTTACACCCAATATGCCTAATAAACCCCATGAATTATACTAACTCAACCGCTCTCAACCGTTTCCTATTTTTTATGATCAATGTTTAAAAATTAAATCACACAATTTAGACATAACCCATTTTTATCTACTTAATGTTCCATCAATTTCTCTTTTATGTTCCTTCAATTAAACTCAAAAACTTTATTTAATTTTCATATTCCAAACTTGTATTAATATGAAAGCATTACAAAGATTGTAACTGACGGTATATCACACTATCTAACGCTCTCTTTGTTATTTATTACAGTCAGCTACTTCATGCTTCAACTCTAATAATAAAACCGTTACACAATCTTTCTATCTATCTTACATTAGAGTTTCATTTCATATTCACATGTATATATATTCCTATGTAAACATAACAACAACATTAGATAGTGTAACATTTTTCTTATGTGACAAACAAAACAAAAATGATGTTTTCTTGTAGAGTTGTCGTTGTTTTGTTTGTTTTGGTTTTTGTTATGATGATGGTTGAGGTGGATTTAGTAGAATGTGGTAATGGAGGTGTTAGGAATTATATTAGTTGGGAAGATATGATGGTTGATGAACAAAGATTAGTTCTTAAGAAGAATATTAATCATAATGAGAGAGTTATTATTGTTGATCAGAATGGATATGGACATTCTAAAACTGTTCAAGGTGCAGTTGATTTAGTTCCTGATTGGAATCAACACCGAGTCAAAATCTACATTTTTCCCGGAATTTACAGGTTCGTAATTACAAAATAATATTTTTTTTATCAGTAGAAATCTATGAAGCACCGACACTGACACTGATACATACATGTCATCATAATTTGTGTCGGAACTTAGACACATATTTGACACCGAACATTTGATCATAAGTGTTGGTTCTACATAGATAGACACATATCTGACACCGAACATGCATTTGATCAGAAGTGTTGGTTCGTTGGTTCTACACAGACACATATCTGACACTGAACACACATTTGATCAGAAGGGTTGGTTCTACGGAGGTAGAAACATGATTTGTTTGTTTTTCTTACTAACTATTGGTTTATATGAAATTTGTGCAGAGAAAGAGTGTTTGTGCCAATCACAAAACCTTATATATCATTTATAGGTAGAAGAAATGAAACAGCAAGTCCTGTAATTACATGGAACAGTAAATCGTCAGATAAAGGTCCAAATGGTCAAACATTGGGAACTTATGGTTCAGCAACTGTAGCAATTGATTCAAATTTTTTCTGTGCAACTGAGGTTACTTTTGAGGTAAGCACACAATTTTCAACATGGTTTTAAATTGCAATTACGGTTTATGTTGCAATCCTTGGTATTGCAGACAAATGCAACCAATACAACTCAAATTTTGTTTACAGCCGCAATTGTAGTTACAGACCGCAATTTAACGTCATTCTTTGTGTGGTGGAGGCAGAACACAGTGGTTGCATTAGCAGGTGGACAAGGAATGCAAGCAGTTGCACTAAGAGTAAACAGTGATAAAGCAATGTTTTATAGAGTTAAGATTAAAGGAACACAAGACACTCTCTTGGACAACACAGGAACTCACTACTTCTATAGATGTATCATCCAAGGAAAAGTTGATTTCATCTTTGGCAGTGCAAAATCACTTTATGAGGTAAAATTATCGCTTTTCCATGTTTTTGACTAAAACAAAACTAGTTTCATCCGGTGTTGTCAAATAGCAGTTATAGTGGCGCGAATGCTATATAGTACAATCCTGTCAAATAGCGGTTATCTATGAAGTATAGACACTCCTCAAATTAGTTGTGTCACCGACAAGACACCAACACTTATGATTACACTTAATTATGTCATTTTTTCAAATTATTATCGGTGTTGACGTGTCAGTGTCTGTGTCGTGTCCGGTACTCGTGTCTGTGTTCGTGGTTCATAGGTGTTATAACAGTGGATTTGAATGATTCTGACATTTAAAGTGGCTGGTTTGTACTTATCAGAAATGTAGGCTTCAATCAATAGCTGAGAACTTTGGAGCAATTGCAGCACACCATAGAGATTCACCACTTCAAGATACAGGATTTTCTTTTGTAAGATGCAGTATTAGAGGAACAGGAAATATTTTACTCGGAAGAGCATGGGGAGCCTACTCGAGAATAATTTACTCAAGTTGTAATATGGATGATATTATTAAACCTGAAGGCTGGTCAGAATGGAATCATCCAGATAGAAGAAAGTATGTATAACATTACCTGTTCTCTACGTAGCACCGACACTTCAAATTGAAAGTGTGTCTGGTGTCCGACATGTGTCAGTGTTTAGCACTGACGATGTTCATGTCTGTGTCAGTGCTTTATACCTGTTTTACATATGACATTTTATACATATGCATTTGATTTTTCAGGACTGCAGTGTTTGGTGAATATAATTGCCATGGAAAAGGAGCAGATAGAATACAAAGGGTACCTTGGTCAAAAGCATTAAGCTATGGAGAAGCAAAGCCTTACTTGGACATTAACTTCATAAATGGAAATCAGTGGCTCAGACTATAGTGTAACAATGCAACAATCAAATGACATATATTCATTAGTTCTATCCTTGTTTATGATCTTTCCAATGAAACATGGCCTTTTAAGTGATGCTTTTTATTTGTATATATGTGATAACTAATAGACTAGTGTAGGGTCCTAGATGTTCAATCTCTATAATAGTTGTAACTAGTTAGTACGCAAAGAAGAAAGGAAATTAAGGATAGACATGGATATTGGTTTTGAACTAGAACTACTTCCTCTAAAAATGCTTAACTGATAACTCCTCTAAAGTACTTAACTGATTTTTTATCCAAAGCGTATGTTAGATAAAATAAAGCAAGTATCACTTGTTCGTGTATTAGAGGAGAAATCAGTTACTTTTTACCCGCAAAGTTGATATCAAATTTCACATTAACGTGAACAAGTAGAGTGTCCGAAGTTTGAACTTGACCTCTGCATATATAATGCGTTGTTCCTATCAAATGTTTTTAATTCTACTCATGATACTTTGGCTTAAAAAAAATATTATCATATCATACACATTGATATTGTGTCTAGAATTAATTCCTCAAAATATTTTAATTGTTGATACTTGATATGGAAGGTGCTGTGATTAACTTTTATCCAGTACACTTTAGTTGAAACAAGGCAAGTTCACTAGTTCCTGAATGTGTTGAGATTTTAACCTATATTTGGTATCACGTTAACTGATCTTATCGTGAAGAAGCGTCTAATAGTAGCTTCTTATTTGACGTACATTGATGACACAGTTTCTCTATTCATCCAACACACACAATTACCATGAGACATAGACATGTACTTCCCAACATCACAAGGAAGCACCTATCTAGTGTTAGCTTCTTATTGTTAACCAATTTGTTAACCAATTTCTCTGCTGCCAAGTTATCGCAAATTCATGCAGTATGTGTACTTACACCATTAGATTTCACACAAGTCTTTGGTTTCATCAGAAACAAGATGCAAGTAAAAGACTAATCTGACTGTGTAAATTAACTAACTGCATGAATATGATCTCGTGACTGTTCAGAATCCAAGATGTGAGAAAGTGACTGGCTCTGTTTGGTAACACAAATAAGCTAGCTTATAGCTTATTATATGAGCTTATAAGCTTGTTTCAAAAAATTAGAGGTGTTTGGTAACAAGCTTTTTATACTAGCTTATAGCTTTTTTTCAGATGCTATTTCAAGTAGCATTTGAGCTTATAGCTTATAGCTTTTTACACTTTATTCCATTTTTACCCTTTAATTTAATAACTACCCACTCTAAAAAATAAACTACCCACTATCAATTATGTAATTTTATATTTAATAACCACTTTAAAAGCTAATTTTACCAAACACTTTAATTTCAATAAGCTAGCTTTTCAGCTATCAGCTATAAGCTAGCTTTTCAGCTATCAGCTAGCTTATCAGCTATCAGCTAGCTTATAGCTTATTTTTACCAAACGGAGTGTGTTTGCTAAGTCCAATAAGCTAGCTTATAGCTTATTGGACAAGCTTATAAGCTTGTTTGAAAAAAATAAAAGTGTTTGGTAAAAAAGCTTTTCTCACGAGCTTATAGCTTTTTTTGAGATGCTATTTCAAGTAGCGTTTGAGCTTATAGTAATTATAACATATAGTAAATGATAAATCCGTTAGTATAATATATAGGCAACTGAAATTCAAGCTTTGAACTAATAGTAATTATAACATACTGTAAATGATAAATCCGTTATTACTAGCTAGCAACTGATATATGTAACATGAATAGAAGAATGTTGCAGCAAACAACAGCCATAACTGAAAAACACTGAATGCTACACAGCATAATCACTTGAAACAAATTCTGAGAAACTTCAACAATAGTTTTAATGTTTGTTTAATTACAATTTAGTCACCACTATAAAAAAATGTTAGTGACTAAATTGATGGATTTGTTGAGTGACACAAATGCATAACAAACTCTTCTTAAGAGTTTTAATGTTGCTATATACACAAGCAAACTATCTCCAAGAGTTTTGATGTTGCAAAATACACAAGCTCAGGTTTGAACATGCAATGACTCGTTGGTCTTTTTCTTTATTTGTAAACCAATGTCACTTACGCGCGCAATTGCCGAGATTAGTTACCCAAGATAAAAGATCCATTAAGCCTTGTAGGACTCAATTAAGAAGCAAACTTTTTATGAGAATTTTAATGTTGCTACGTTCACAACCTCAGGTTTGAACCTACAATGGACTCACTAGTATCATCTGTACACAACTATCGAGATCAATCACTCGAGGTACTTAGATCTATTTAAAAGGATGACATCTTCCAACAAATATTTTTTCATACACAATAATCAAAAATTGAATCCTAAAAACAAATATCTACCACTTGTATCTTGTGAACTCATAATTCTTCTTCTTTTTTTTTTTTAACTATGAACTCATTATTCTTTAATATATCATTCCAACATATAACATAGCATGCATAATTACTGAAACAATTTTTCATATACTTTACAAATTACTTACTCCCTCCGGTCCATTTTACAAGGAACACTTTGGGGAAAAATTTTTTAGTCCTTTTTATAAGAAATTTTTACCAATTTTCAAATGTTTTAAGTGTTTGATTACAATTATGCCCTTATTTATTATGATAGAGAATATTAAAAATAGGTAAATTAGTTAAACTAAGAGTAATTAATAAGGGTATACATTTTTTTTTTTTTTTTTCTCAAATTTGGTGGATTCCAAATTACTCTTTCGGTGGACTCCGAAACCCTATTTTGACAAGTTTGTGTTTGCGGCTTGTCTTTATCCATTAGGTTTAGCGTTTTGCTAACCTAGCGCTTCCGTACTGCGTCAGTTGGTATCAGAGCAGGTTTCTCCTGTTCTTTTCCTAACGTGATCAGATGGGAGATCAACCGGTGACGAAAGCAGAGTTTTATGGTGCCATGACGGCTTTAACCGCGACCATCACCGCTCTGACAACACAGGTGACAACGTTATCTAACAACAACCGAAACTACAATAACAATAGAAACAATAACAACAACAGAAACGGCGACAACAACCGCAACAACCCATCTACTGACGACTCGAGTTCTGAGGATGAGGAAGTTGTGTCCGAAGAGGGAGGTGAAGAGACTCCAAATAGGATAAAAAAAATAAGGGTATACATGAAATAAGTTTAAATTTATAAGAGTATTAAATGAAAATACCTATTTACAATGTGTTTTTTTGGTCCGTGTAATTTTTTTAAAGTGCTCATTATAAAAAGGACCGGATGAAGTATTAAATAATACTCCTCAGTTCCTTTTCAATTGTCGTTTGAGAGTCGTGCACATTATATACTTTGACCCTATTTTCTTATTGATATATAAAATCAAATGTTAGCATATAAGATATTGTTCAATTTGTCTCGATGAGTAATTTCAAAATATAAAATTTTCATAATTTTTTATAATATATAGTTAAATATATTAGTGATTAAAGTTGTGCATTCACATGTGTGCCGTGATCTAAAACAATATTTAAAAAGGATCGGATGCAGGGACGGACATAGAGGATGGCAACCAGGGGCTGAGGCCCCTCCCTCATCCATATAATTATCATATTAATATGGTTATTAACTTATCATATTAATACATCGTTGGATTAGTAAAGGCCTAATAGGTTGTCCACTTTTCCACACTTACTTAAGCATTTAAGGTGTATGAATCTAATCACTAGATTATTTGACCAAAAAAAAATAATTTATTTATTATTTTAATTTTCGGCCCCTCGTTACATAAGTTTCTGGATCTGACCCTGTCGGATGGAGTATTAAATAACCAAGACATTTGGTTCAGATGATTAATAGGAACCCCCTAAGACGAATTATTTGGGAGAATCTAAATTCGATTTCTGTTGGGAACAATTCTTGATCAGATGTAGGATTGGTAAAAAGGCGAACAGTCGAAGCCTCTTCTAATCTTGAGTGTCTTTATCAAGGACTGATTCTCCTGCAAGCCTGTCAAAACAGTGTTTTCGAACGATGTTGAAGTTCACAGGATTCACAGGCCTAAACCACAAGGACTTCTATTCTGTGTCAACTAGTAGTCACCCATAATATGCCTAGGTGGCGGTGGTGGCGGGTTACCTTCAACCACGTGTCGCGCAAAATAAACGCAAAATAAACAATATCTTAGTGGAATTGTACAATATAACTAATAATATATTTAATACTAACTAGCGGTCAGACAGACGCATTCCGCGTCAGTCTCTGTCTATTGTGCAAACTTATGTCAAAAAAAAAAATACATGTCATATGTTATGGTGAATTTGTTAATAAAAGATTTGTACGGCTAAAACAAAAAAAAATAATACATCTCTTATGGTGTAGTGAAAATTTTTGTTGCTCAATAAAAATTAAGGGTATTGTTGGTATTCACACCATAGGTTTTTGTATTTTTTTATATATTAATATGGAATAGATAATAATTGACCGTAAAATAAAATTAGAATTTTTTTTTTACTGCACAATAAAAACAACAGAATCAAATAAAATTATTTTGTATATTTTTTTATAAAAAAAAAACAAGAAAATAAGTTCTTGATTAAATCTTCATTGTCTTCTTGAAAAAGATTTAAACAAATATTTTAACAAATATCTTTTCAAAAATCTAAAAATAATTTTAATTTTTTCGAACACTTCTTTTAAATACACACAAAAAAAAAAAAGCATCTCTAGATCAGCGAAGCAACACTCACATAACCTTCACTTCCAAAAGAGGGTTTTAGGGTTCCGATTCCGGCGATTACCGGAAACAAATCAACGGCGATTCGTTATTTAGTTTCTTCATTCTCATCTCAATTCACTAATTCAGAAGAAGGAAAAACCAGAAGCAACCGAAAATGGCTCGAAATGAAGAAAAAGCTCAATCGATGCTTAATCGATTCATCACCATGAAAGCAGAAGAAAAGAAGAAACCAAAAGAACGCCGTCCGTTTCTAGCTTCCGAATGTCGTGACCTAAACGAAGCAGACAAATGGCGTCAACAAATTATGCGCGAAATCGGTCGGAAAGTCGCCGAGATTCAAAACGAAGGTCTTGGCGAACACCGTCTTCGTGACCTAAACGATGAAATTAACAAACTTATTCGCGAAAAATCGCATTGGGAACGTCGAATTGTTGAACTTGGCGGTCCGAATTATGCTCGACATTCTGCTAAAATGACTGATCTTGATGGTAATATTGTTGATGTACCTAACCCTAGTGGACGTGGTCCTGGTTATCGATACTTTGGTGCTGCGAAAAAACTCCCCGGAGTTCGTGAGCTTTTTGAGAAGCCGCCGGAGTTGAGGAAGAGGAAGACTCGTTATGATATATATAAGAGGATTGATGCTTCTTATTACGGTTATAGGGATGATGAAGATGGGATTTTGGAACGGGTTGAGGCGCCGGCTGAGGATGTAATGAGGCGTGAGGCGGCTGAGGAGTGGCATCGGCTTGATATGATAAGGAAGGAAGCTAGGAAGGCTGTTAGGAGTGGGGAGGTTGCTGAGGTTACTACTGCTGCTAGGGAGATACTTCATGAGGAAGAGGAGGATGTGGTGGAGGAAGAGAGGAAGAAGGATAGGGAAATGAGGGAGAGGTTGGATGAGAAAGAGAGGGAATTTGTGGTTCATGTGCCGTTGCCTGATGAGAAGGAGATTGAGAAAATGGTGCTGCAGAAGAAGAAGGCGGATCTTTTGAATAGGTATGTGAGTGATGTTCTTATGGAGGAACAGACTGAAGCTAAGGACTTGCTTAACATTCATCGTTAACTAGGTTGGTTTTTATGTTCTGCTTTGAATTGGAACTTTTTGCTTACATTGCATGTTGCAGTTGGTTTAGATTATAGATTCAAGGAACTTCTTGGGACTATGTTTGAGGTTCTATGAATGATCTATCTATAGTTGTAAATTGCATTGAATGTTGTATTCGCTGAGAGAATTTAAATGCATCCTGCTTGAATATTTGGGTTTTTGTCACCCAACATAAGGATATGCAAATGGTTATGCTTTTTTTGAGATATAAAGTAGTTTTATTTTCGGTTTGTCTCCGAGCTATATTGTTTTGGCTTTAGTAGTATGTCACCCAATATAAAAAAAGATGGGTAGTCATTGAAGATCAACTAAATGATAATGGATTTGATTGTTGGTTTTGTAATTGAAACTTTATGAATGCATTCATATGGTATAATTGTTCCATTTTATAGATAATTAAATCAACAAATTTTATCCAGCAAAAGTTAAGTCACGGTTCACCACACGAGTTACTTGTTAGAAAACATCCTCCATCAACCATACTGATTAATACAAGCAATAGTATAAGATTATGTGCATAAATAAATGGTTAGTCAAATATAAATGGCTCAGATTTTGTCGTTTGTTCATTTTTACTCTTCATGTCTTCTCTTCCTGATTTTGCTGAAAGAAGGGAACAATGTGCTGTTTTGGTTTTGATTTCAGGGGACTTTGGAAGATTTTGTTAGTAGGGTTTGCAAACCATGCTAATCTGAAAATTACATAGTTGAATCAAACTTGAAAATGGTGTTTAAATGCTAGTTTAGATCTACTATTGCTGATTGTATTGAATTTATGAACACTTTTATTTTAGCTACTGTGTGTTAAATTAAATTGGTAGACAAAACAATGCTGTAAGTCGGTGGGTATAGCAAAACGTGTAGGATCAAGAACATGGGGCATGTCCCAGACTATTATGATGCTTACCTAATACGTAATTAGTTATCGTGTTTTAATGCAATTGTCTATCCTTTCAAAAGAAAATGCTGTCTTTAAATGTTAATCTGCTCTTTGAATTATGTTGTTTATATTTGATTTTGAGGAATTGGCTTAGAATAGTTATGTTTTGCAGTGATCTATGAGGTTTATAAGGTTCTTGTCATATTTCTAAACAAGACTTGCCTTCTAAGATAGTATACTCAATGGAAAGAAGAAACACCGTCTCTTTGGCATGTGAAATTTGAATGTCATAAACCCTAGTTTACCTTACTTCTTAAGAGCTAGCTTTCACCTTTCCTGTTATACATTTTATAGAATTGAATATCTGAATGGAAATAGGGTAATGGTGCAAAATTTACGAACACAATTTATACTTTAGAAAATTGTTTTCTCTCATTCATGTTTTGTATCTATAATTAGTCTCAAAGTAAGTAACACAGCTCATTAATACTTTTGTCTCGGTGTATAATTTGATCAGTTTGTAAATGTAAATGCTATTCTTGGCTAGCTTGGTTAATTTGATTCTGGACTTGTCTTGAAAACTGTTTTTCCTTGTTAAAATACATCGATTGTATCATTTACTTCGAATTGATTAACAGATATGTCAAGAGTAGAGCAGAATTGGTTCATTAATGTATTTGGAGAATTTAGTTTAAAGTTTTGCTGTGTTCAAGCTCAGATAGATTTGGATAAATTCAAAAGTAAAATTAATTATATATCAAGTTTGAAATAATATTTTCTAGAGGATTTTCCTATATCTCGTCCATGTCACGATTAAGATGGTTTGTCTTTGATTTAATTTGTTTTGAATGACTGTGTTTGATTTTGCTTGTCCAGATAGTACTTTCTTTATGTTTGTTTCCGCTGTCATGACTTTATAATATTTAGCATCTTAGAATAATTATGGTTACTGGATAAGCAAGGATCAACAGCGAGCTAGCTAGTGCTTGTTTTTGTCTGTCCAAACTTCCTTGATTTTGTATTTGTTGTGTTACTGGTTACTGATTTTGCATTTGGTTGTGCTATTGGTTTTTCATAAGGCTGTGTAATACTTCATTTTGGTTCTGTTTTGCACTTAAAGTTGCATATGATTTTGCATTTGTTAAGGCTATGCAAATTCATGTCTTTTAAAAAGGGAAGTACAAATGGAAAATTCTCGGCCATTGCAAATGAAGATACATGCAACGTGTTACTGCACAATTGCTACTTCGTTACTGGTTTTATGAGTACTTGCAAATTGCAATGTTTTACTGGTTTGTGCTCTTGTGCAGTTTTGCATACTTACTGGTTTTATGAGTACTTGTGATGTGTTGTATGACCTTAATGTATAATAATCTGAATTCTATAACTGAATATAAAATGATTTGGATGAATGAAATGTGTATTTAAATGGATAAGTTTAGGTGTGATAGACAGTAATTAGAAGTCAAAAGGAAACAAATAAGGATAAATAAATGAAAAAACGCTCAAGAATATTCTGTTTCTGTATAATTTTAGTTAGTACCAACAGTGTTTTAAAAACCGGACCGGACCGGCCGGTCGGACCGGTCGGACCGTGAACCGGAGGGGTCACCGAGTTGGTTCGTTAACTGGACCGGACATGTAATCAAACCGGTGTGAACCGGACAAAACCGGAAAAACCGGACAAAACCGGTGACTCGGCGGTTTTCAAACCCGGCCGGTTTAAATGCATATTAAAAAAAAAAAAAAAAAGTATAACCCAAACATTTTTACGGTCAAGAGAAGAAATTAAATAGAAAATGAACAAAGGAAGTGAAGATTTAGAAGAATTTTTCAGTTTTCTAAAAAAAGAACAATATATGAAACTGAACAGATTTATTAGAAATTAAATAGAAACAAAGGAAGTGAAGATTAGAAGTGTAACATAGATTTAATCTTGCAACTTTATAGTTAAAATTCTCTTTGTTTCATGATGATCTTAGTACTTCTCATAAGTATTAATGATGTATGTCATGAAAATAGAAGAAGTAGAAACAAAGAAGGGAGAAGTGAAATCTGATGGAGGAAGAAGTGGCTGGCGGCTAGAAGAAAACAAGAAGATTAGGGTTGTCTTATTTTAAAAGATAGGCATTGGGTTTTTTTAGGCCCATATATTATTTTTGAAACAAAGCCCATATATAATAATATGTTAAGAGATGAATACTTTTATTCAAAAATTAAAGGAAAACATATTAAGAGATGGGTACTTTATTTTTTATTTTTTTATCACTATATACTTTTATATAGTATAATTACAATATATATATATATATATATATATATATATATATATATTACAAAATAAAAAGTGGGGGGAATATAATAGGAAAAAAACTTAAAACTTGTTTACCTTTCTTACACCATCTATATTTTTATTAAATTATATTAGAAAATATAAATAGACTTTATTAAAAATTTATTTGAATATCAACCAAAAAAAAAAAATTTAATTTGTATTTTGTACTATTTTGTTATATGTGTGATGATTATATTTAGAATTTGAATTTAAAGAATAAACTTGTGAAATTATGATATTTTAAAATTTTTATATTTTTTAGGTGTTATGAGTTTTTAGAGACTGAGTCATCCGGTTTAATACCTATATAGTTTGGTTATAGAGACCGGTTTATTCAACCGAGTTATCCGGTTTTATTCGGTTTAGTCATGCGGTTCGACCAGTGACCCAGTGGTTCGACCAATGAACCAGTGACCCAGCACCCTCACCGATTCAATGACCGGTCCGGTTTTTAAAACACTGAGTACCAACTACCAATTGGGCTGGGAAGAGGTATTAGTATTTAAGAGTAGAAAATGATATGATAAGCAGGATCTTACATATTAAGACAGCCTAGTTATGGAGGCCATCTGTATTTTCAGTGTGTTTCAGACCTCTATTAAAGTTTAATTTTTAGTTTTAAATCTACTTTACTACAATTTTTCATCTAGCAGTTGAACATATTATTCCATGAAACAGAATGTTTTCTAGATAATGGAAAGATCAACCAAAGATGCAATAAAATGTATGAACAGACACTACTCAATTTAGAGGCAATAAAATTTTGAATTTCAAAAACAAATTCATTATCCAAAATATATTTTCTCAGAAACAAACTCAATTTCACAATTCGGATTTTAAAATAAGGAAAATGCTTGATATAGCGACAAAGAAATTCACGAATTATCACGAACATGTAGCTCGTCTTGTTTTCCTTTTTTTTCTTCTTTCCCTTCGTCTCTCCAAGCGCTCTCACTCATGTTATCTTTTTCATTATCTTCCCCAACAACTTCTTCTGATACAAAATTCCATCCACTTCAATTCATAACTTCATAAGTGTTTCCTTTCAATATTCTCTATTCTAAAACTTGTATGTTCCAACTTTTCTCAACTTGTATAATGCATGTGGAAAAAATTATTGACAGAAAACATAAAAGATGATTTGAACAAATATGAATTACGGATGAAAGTATAGAAAAATTGTGCAAATAAATTAAATAGAATTTACAGGATAATTTATGTTGGTGTTTATAAGTCTTATTTTATCCTTACTATGGTGTTAAAGTCTTAAAATGGAAGTAGACACAATGATGAGGTGCAAGCGGTGGGGGCGGTGCAATTGTTTTTTTGTTTGACCAATATATATATAATCATTTGCTTACCATATACCTTTGTTTTCCTTTTGATTAAAAATTACATAGTATACATACTATATGGTAAAACTGGCATTCGTGATAATTCGTGGAAATTCTTTCGCGATATATAGCATTGCTCTTAAAATAATTCAATGAAAAGTTTTAAAAATAATTCATTGAGAAACTGGTTTGAAAGTTGATTTGGGGAAAACTAGTTTGTGTTAAAATTGATTTGAGATGACGTAGCTTAATCAAAGTTCTGAAGTTCTGAATTTGATGTTTAACTTGGACATGCAACAATCCAATCCAATTATTTTATGTTACAATAAAATAATGTGATATAAAGTTGTGGGATCAACATCAATATCTTGATGTTTTCTCTTACGACCTCGCGTGATTCTTTTATTCCCCAAATATTTAAATTTTACCCTTGCAGAAAAATTAGGTTTGTAGAAACCGAATTTTTTTTAGTGCAAATTCAGAGTAAATTTCAGTTTTTACAAACCGAAATTTGTTTCCAAGGCAAAAAAAAAAACTTCGGTTTCTACAAACCGAAGTTTTTTGCAATGGCAAAATTGAAAATTCATGCGGTATAAAAGAAACACGGGGTCGGAAGAGAAAACATCCAATATCTTAGAGAAAAAATTAACATAACATTGTAATACTAACAACTAACAATTGTTTATATAAAAAAAACATCAATATCTTAGAGTTACATTATTGGAGTAAAAAATAAAGAGTCAGAATCCGTTGACACCAGGTGTCAAACTTTAATTTGACACCAAATCATATCCCTTGATTTGATCTCATCCAAAGGCTCTCATTGATTCACTTAATGCTGCGCGTGACCCTTGCTTTACCCTAGTCTATGTTCTTTGTTACTCCCTCCGGTCCTTTTTATAAGGAACAATTTGGAAAAAAAATTTGGTCCTTTTTATAAGAAACAATCATTAAATTTATTCTTACAATTCCATTTATACCCTTATTAAATTGTATCCATTCAAAAGTTATGCATTAATTAGAGTGACATATTCCCTAAGAATAAATTAATATACCAAGGTTAGTTTTGGAATAGATTGTAAAATTTTAGAATTTTTATTAAGAAAGATAAGGTTTCTTGGTATGTGTGTTTTTACCAAATTGTTCCTTATAATAAGGACCGGAGGGAGTATTCATCGTTTTCGTTCATCCCCTTCTCCTAATGCGTGCATTTCGTTTGTCTAATGTGCTGCTCATAGAATTTAAAATCCCACTATTGAATTACTTATGGAGTTGAATTGAAAAATTATTAAAATATATGTTTAACCTAATATCCTTTTGCAAGTACAAATCAATAATATTTTCTCCGACATCATCTTCCCTTAGAATTCCCAAAACAACTAAAATAAAACAAAAACTCATGAAGGAATGGAAATCTACAATCAGATTTTCGATCATACAATTGTTTCCTCAAAAATCTCAATAACATGGAAATAAAAGAACGAGAAATTCATAATAGTGGAAATATACAATTGTTTTCAAACCTACCATTCATAAACGCAAGAGAAATAACCATGCCATCAAAGTACAGACGAGATTACCTTGTAAACAAAAGTGCACAAGATATTAGTATTGTAAAAAAAGAAAAGTATAGATGAGGTCTCACGTGCAATATCAAGTGAGTTAATTAGAGCCTTTGGATTAGATGGAATCAAAGGATATAATTTGGTGTCAAAATAAAGTTTGACACCTGGTGTTAACGGATCCTAAATCAAAAATAAATTAGTTATTTCTAATTGATATGATTTAATGGGACCCAACAAATAACTTCGATGTGGAGTTCACCGTTGGAGTTGATCTTAGAGAGAGTTTATCATTCATTTGAGTCCATAAGACTTGAAGAATTAGTATTTACAGTTGCGTGTGGATGATATCAATCGAACGGGACATGAACTGGTATTGCAAAAATAACTGATTTTTATTAAAACATGATTAGTTAAAATATAAATTTGATCCAATTTAAATTGGTTTATGAACCATACACACCCCTAATTACCATATCACCCCGCTTATTTATTGCAATCAACTCCACCTTTCTACTCTAAACCAAAGCAAAGCCAGCGAGTCAGTTCGGCAATAGTAGTCTTCAATTTGTAAGCAACATAAGTTTTGTATCTCATGGATCTAAATGCCACCCTATTATATTAATAACACATCGGCAATATGACGTTTTCTAATACATTATGTGGTTTTGTTTTTGACGCAATACATTATGTGGTTGAGGTGCCAAACAATGGTTTTGATTTCCTTGATATGTTCAAGTGGAATTAGTTGAAAATGGGGAATGGCATTGTTAGGAAGATTTGGAGGAACAAAGGTTGGCCTTGAAGTCCAATAGCTAGGTTGAGCTATTGTGGTGGTTCACCAAAATGAAAAGGGACTTGTCTTTTACTTCCATTGCCATTTTGTCATTATTGATAATTCCTCTTATAACTTATCAAAAGAAATTGGCTTCCTTATGAATTTTGCCATTTTAGAAATCAAATAGTATATTTGAATTAAAAATCTCATTTTGCAAAAGCAATCCGCTCTTTGCTTTCATTTCAAACCGAGTTTGAAGATGAAAAATCCGAGGAGTCATTAACAGAAATTCAAGCACGTAGCCTTGCAGGAAACCAAGGGCATTAAGAACTAATTCTTCTATTAGACAAAAAACAACAAAAACCTTTAAAATCAACAAGTGCTTTCCAGCAAAGGAATTATGTAGGCCAAAAAATTATGGTTCAAGACTAGAAAAAAGCTACATTTTATCTATTTGGTTTAATCACTCCTAGATTTGCATTGGATTCAAAAAACTTTGGTGAACTGGCTAATCAATCATGAAACTGACAATCTTTTCCTCAGCTTGCCGCCAAACTTGTGTCATCCAATTCAATATTGTTATTCGATCAATTTCTCCAGAAGCTTTTTTGTTGCTGTTTTTTCCTGCATCATTTGGAAAACACCATGAGTAAAAATATTAGTGGAAATACGATAGGATAAAAATCCTGTTTAGAGTTCAACTATTTATGTGTAACAAAAGAAAAACCTTCAACAACCAACCCAGCATCAATTTATATAATATGCCAGATGAATTAAAAGTAATTTATCATGTAATGTCTTGTGTGGAAATACAATTTACCACAAGCAAAATTAACTTCACATTCCAACCTTTTGAAGCTTGCAACATTAGTGCAGATTGCTTCAATAAAACAAAATCCATAAATTAAAGGATTGGTACTAGGTGGAGGGCTATGAAGCACGGGTACTCTATTTGAGAGAGTATGTACCCAGTACTGGTACACGCAAGGTATGCACCAAAACCGTACCATTTAAAAAAAATAAATCATACTGGATGCACCGTACACGCGGGGTACACCAAACACAAAAAATGAATTTTTTTTCTTCAGTTTTTTATCGAGAAAGAGTAAAACTTATAATGAAGGAACAACAAAAATTACGATATTAGTGGAGATGAATGAGATCCATTTAATAGAGCTTGTATTCTTGAACTTGCTAATCTTTTCTTGTGGTTTACCTCATATTAAAATAAACATATATAATATATAGTTTAGCTTATTTAATTTTGAACATAATCTGAAATTAATAATTTTATTTTTAATTTAGAAATTTAAGTGTTATGAATACTATTTACCAAAAATATAACAAAATTAATATATTATTAATTTTAAATTAAAAATAAACTTTAAATATTAGATAATTCACATTTAATTGATGTTCCCTCGATCTCATTAGTTAAATATGACTACATGCATGTATTTTAGTAACAAATAACACAACAATTATATGCCCATCAATATATTTTGTAAAGAAATAATGTTTTCTTTTTTTCTTCTTCACTTTTTAAACATGACTCTTTGAATCATATTTGAATATTATATATATGATTGAAATGCAAAGTGACTGTATATTTAACCCCTCTTGTTTTATTTTTATTTTTACGAAAACTCAATTATATATTATGTATTCCTTTTTTTGTTGATAATTATGTTTTTTTTTTACAATATTTATCTTATTATACTTAAAAATCTATAAATCTCAACTCAACTGACAGAGAAATGTCGAACGTGTTAGGTTGGACGCCATTTCGTTTATCTACCAGGAAAAAAAACTTATTATATTTAAATAATCACATAAAACTTTGCTATATTATATTATTTTATCAAAATATAATTACTTATTTGTTTTATTTCTCACTTGTTTTTATCTATTCTTTTTGTATCATTTTCTATTTTTATTTTTGCAGAATAATAGACATTTGTTGGGATACACAAGTACTAAAAATTATTATCTAACTCTTATGTATTTCCTCCCGTTCCTCAGTCCCCTTTTATAAGCAAAAATCGTCTTTTTAGGAGCATTGAATAACTAATGATTGTAAAAATTAAGAGTAAATAATTGTTACTCCTATAATTACTAATATATACTATTATGAAAAATTAAATGGCTCCCTGGATATGATATTGTATAACCCTATATTTGAATTATATTTTTTTAAAAAATTATACAAACATACTTATACCTCAGTTTTTCAAAAAAAATTGGGTACCTGTATTGGGTAATGGTATCGTACCCGAACCTAGGTAACGTAAGTGGAGGGGCACAACTATAATATATATCCAACAAAGGTGGTTGGCTTGTGCTAACTTCAATTTTAGTTTTGTTAAGAAAATAAAAACAATTCGAATGTTACCTGATATGCTCTTTGGAACGTCGGATGAATTCACTTGGAATATCAAGTCCCTGGTAAGACTGTAGCACTGGTCGTATATCAGCCGGACTACTACGGGCAACAACTGCATATGGATAATGGAGAAGGTAATGCGAGCATAAAATATATAACAACAATACTGTCAATCAAGATTTCATCTAAATACGAGGAATCACACTTACACTCGAGGAATGGTATAAAATCTACAAGAGCTGTATCATCTTTATCAGTATGCAGCCATGGCTTAATAGGAACAGAGTTTTCAGGTTGTAAGGAACTTTCTAAAGCATGACCACTCAAGTACATAACTTTTGCAGGATTCCTATTTAATTTTGAAAGATCCTGCAAAAAAAAAACATTTAATTACAATTCGCGTGTGCATATCAAAATAAAAGACACAAAAAATTCAGTTCAAGTCATATGTTCTTCTCTATTACAAGAGAAGATCGGTCGTACGCTTACCAGCTTACCACTGAAGTGTATATACATAATTGAGAAAGAATAGTACAAGAATATAAACTCAGACGTACTCTATAGTGTTTCCCATCCTGATACTTAGTAGCAGGCCTTGATAGTTTGTACCTAATGCAGTGCTTGGGATCCAGCCTTTCTATAACAGGATCTACAAACTGATTTTGTTCATCTGTATACACCACTATTTCATAGAATTGGGCTAGATGTTCCAAGAAAGCATCAACTCCAGGTCTTTTAAAAGTCTGCCAGCCAGTATCTCTCTTCACATCCCATATAAAAGTAAAAATCAATATCATAAGTCAGATGTTTGCAGCATGTAAGAGATCCAACTCTTTCTTTTGTGTCACATAAATTATAGAAACGAAATTGTCAATAAAAAGTCATAACATCACCAACCAGATAGCCCGAAAAATGGTACATTAGCAGTCGAGATCTTACCTTCCAAATATAGTGAATCAATGTTTCATTGAGATCTACAACAAGTGTGAACACATGTTGCTCTTGAGGAAGCAAATCTGGAAGGAGTTTATCTGTGTATGGTTCCGTATAACTCTAAAAGGATGAAAGACCAAAGTATTAAAAGTTTAACACAAATGTGGGAAAGTAACAATAGAAAAAAGGCAAACATTAAAAACCAAAATCAGATAAATAAAAGTATGCACATACCCTAATTTGTTCTTCAATTAACCTTCTTGCATCCAAATACAGCTCTACTGCTTTAGCAGGCACTGAAATATATTACATAAAAGAGAATCATAAGTTGTTAATATGAAAAACATACACATATAATTAGTTTGGAGTTCAATACACCCCCATCCCCCAAAAAACTGCATACAATGTCAATTAGTCTGCATATGGCATAGGGGGCATATAATAGATATTGATGTTCGTATAGAGTACAGTTCCTATGGTACATCTAAAAATTACGTTAATTATTATATTATAAAAGTATTGGTTGTACCATACTAATACAAACAGCAATTTCTCCATGGGACCCCTACAACATGTTGCTTGATTGACGAATAATTCTATAATAAATTTTAATTATCCATAGCAAAGAGAACTTCACAAAATCACAAGAGATATAGTGATTAACTCATCCATGCAATTCATGCTACAGCAACACTCCAGGGGTCCAAGGGAAGAAGAGACTCGGAATATAAATTATCATATATTTAAAGGAGCCGAACAATACTGATATAAGACAAGTTATGTACAGAATAAAGCTCATGGAACCCACCTGTCACTGCAGTTGAGTATAACATCCCTTGAAACTTCTGCAAGCATAAAATCAAAAAAATGTCAACCTATTAATGTGACGCCTATTAAGTATTAACATATCAAACTAACCGAAGAAACAATGATAATCGATGACATTCAATCCATTAGTTCCAAAACACTAAGCAATAGTAAGGTCCACAATGCGCATTTCCAAGAAACAAAACAGTAAAATATCAAAGTATTACATCCAAAGATACCACACCAACAATACATTGACAAAATCAGGCAAAAAGATAAAATCCACACAAATTTTGCAATTAATCTCAGTTCATATCTATGAACCATGGAGACAAACAGATTATAATTTGAGAAAATAAGTGTTGGTGTCCAACACTGAAGCGTGTCCAACATCGGGACATGCCTAATCCGAGAGTGTCTGTGTTTCATAGGTTCATATTGCATAAATTGCATTTCAAATTAGAGAACAACATTTACAATCTCGAATTCATAAAGATTGAATATCAACACTCACATCGAGAGAAGTAGCTCCATCAGCCGGAGTATACTTCGTCGATTCACGAAAGGACTTTGTTTTCTCATCAATTTCGTCCAAATTATAAGCTGCACAATGCAATCAAACAAAAAAGAAAATCAATCAATCATCAACATATAACAAATCATCGTTTCTCCAGATCAATACAATTCAATAAGAACACAAGAAAACGAACCGTAAGAGGCGTAACCGGTGAGGGCAGTGGTTCCAGTTAAGGCACCGATGACGGTGTATTTGAGGAAATTCCAGCGGTTAGGAGAAGTGACGGAACCAGGAGGAGGTTGAGGAGTAGCAGGAGCTGCATTGGTGCAGAGGAATCGTTTGGATGCGACGGAAAAGAAACGAGATCGGAGAAATCTGAGAGACATGGTGGTTGTGATGGCGATGAGAATGAATGAAGTGAAATAAGGTTCAAGTAGGGTTTTGGGTTGGCTTCACAGTGACGCCGAGAAACGCTATGCTCTCTTTGGCTTTCTGTTATTGTTACGTTAACGCCGTAACTAACACTTCTTTTTTTTTTGATGAAAAACAAACACTTCTTCTAGATTATTCAATTTTTTATTTATGGCATTAGATTTTTTTTTTTTTCTTGTGTATTTGGTTGGAAGTAGATGGAGGGGGTGTGAGAGAATATTTTTAATAAAAAAATATATTTATTTGAAAGTTTCTAAAAAAATAATATAACATTTGATAGAGTTTAAAAAAAATAAATATAATATTAATATCCGAGAGAGTTTCTATAAAAAAAACATTTATAATACGTATTTGAGAAGTAGAGTTTATACAAAAAGAAAATATATAATATATTTTACCCTTTGTTAAAAATATTCTCTCGCCTATTCTCCATCTACTTCGAATCAAACAGACACTTAGGAAAATATTTTATTGGCTTCAGTGCAGTTTTACCACCTGTTTTGAAAAATCCGAAATTTTACCTCCCTATTTTTAAATTTGGAATTTTACCCCATATTTTATAATTTGTTGGATTTTGCTCCCCACCTAAATTCTGTACAAAATCTGCTTGAGCCTCAAGTTCAAAGATTCGCACAAAACTTAATTTGGATCAATAATTCACCAAATTGGTACCGAAATGACCGCAATCGAGTTAGTTTTTCACAGAATCAAACTCCACTAAATTTGGAGTTACATAAAGAGATTAATTATGGTTTTAGTGAAGGTCTGTCCAAATTAATTATCATATGAAACTACTACTGGTATTTTTGTCATGTCTCTCACCCTGTAGCTCATTTTTTAATAGTATTTATATGTATGGAAAGCTAACGAAATTACCCTTGTTGACATTTCAATTTCGTCAAATTTTGAGTTACGATGCGTTCGGTAGACTATGTTGAATTTGAAGGTCATAAGTAGATTTCTACTGAATTAGTAATTGGACAGACCTTCACTGAAACGGTAATTAATCTCTCTTTCTAACTCCTAATTTAGTGAGGTTTGATTATGTGGAAACCTAACTCAATTACGGTCATTTCGGTATCAGTTTTGTGAATTATTGATCCAAATTGAGATCTGTGTGAAGCTTTGAAGTTGAGACTCGAAAGCAGATTTTGTGCAGAATTTGGGGGGGTAAAATCCAAAAAATTCTAAAATTGGGAGAGGTAAAATTCCGGATTTTAAAATACGGGATAAAATTCCGATTTTTTCAAAACTTGGTGGTAAAACTGCATTTAAGCCTTTTTCATTTATTGACCCAAAAATTGAGCATAGCGTTAGTCAGCTCGGCTCGTTTAAAGTGTGGGTTTATTTGGTGTGGGTTACAGTAATGGCGTTAGTTAGTCCGCTTCTTTTTTTTTTAACTGTCCGGATGTTGTTAGTGTAACTAACGCTTCTTCTAGATTTTTCATTTATTCGCCCATTTAACCCGTCCCATCGAAAATAGTATAGCTAAGTTTATGGAGTAATGTTCGCGGGTCGACGTAATTAATTTGAAGTCTGAGCGGATTTAAGATCATGATTTTTTTGTCCGTTTATATTTTTGTACGTGTAAGTTGGACTATTAAAACAGTAGGTCAAGCGGATTAAAACTGCGTGTTTGCGAGTTGACCCGTTTAACTTTTTTTTTTTTTACAAAAGCACATTTAGTGCATTAATTTCAATACAACGCTTTTTTTTATATAATATAATTTGGCTCATGTACAATTTCGATACTCAGATGCCTTGTAAATTTATATGTTATCGCATGTTTACTTTTTTAAAGGTCATGCTTGCATTTTAAATGCATACTTTTTTTTTATTAGCAATGTTAGTTGTTAGTATTACAATGTTATATTAGTTTTTTCTCCTTTGCCAAGACTAGAACCCTGGACCTTCTGTTTCTTAACCCTTAAATGCATGCTCGTAATCTTTCTCATTGATATGTTTGACTTTATCTTGGTACTTACTTTTGATGATCGAGTAAAATAAACTCATGGAAAAGATAAATAAACTCATAAGGTCACAAAGTATTTTTTGAATTATTTACTTATAATTTATCACATAAAATATTTAACAATAATAGTTACTTTAAGCTCTTAAAAATGAATTTTTTTATAATATCAATATTTTAATTTTTTTTAATTTTATTTTGTGACAGTCTGCAGGTTAACCGTTTAATCAGTGGACTAACGCGGATTAGACTCGAGCCAATTTATTATAACCCATTTTAATTTGCTAATGGGTCTTGACCAAAAAATAAATAAATTTGTTGATGGGTTAGCCAGACTCATTTAAAGTGTGGGTTTAGATAGCTTCGCTTTAGGCCCCACGTTTCTTTTAGACCCTAAAACGCGCGAAAAAAACCAGTTTCTAAAACCCAAAGTTTTTTTAGAGGACACTTAGCTTGAACATATTTCAATCATAAAACTCGTTGAGGTTTTCGATAAGTTGGAGTGTTTCTTATTTAAAAATTCGGTTTCTAGAACCCAAAGTTTTTTTTTTAAAGGACACTTAGAGCATCCACAATGGAGCACTCCAACTTTGAGTACTTAAATGAGTTCCACATGGACACATCACTAATTTATTATTTTTTAATAATAGTACCTAATAGGTACTCAAACCCCTCCAATGGAGCACTTCTTAAAAAGTTCTAAAATGGGTTCATCAATAATTCAACATCATTACAATAACTTTTTATATAATTATATATTTTATAATATAAATTGATTGAATGATAAAATTACAAAATTAGTATGTACTATTTTTTTTATAATTCGAAAAATAATTAAAATTCAAAATTTAATTTAAAATAATATTGCCAAATTTTAAAAATTATATAATTAAAAAATAATTTAAAATAACATTACATAATTTTAAAAACAATTAATTTTGTTGATCATCATGCCCAAAACGTTGCCAAATATGCTCGACAAGATCATGTTGAAGTTGAAGATGAGCTCGCCTATCTTGAATTTGTGCTCTTCTTTGAAGGTATGGTGCGAGATTTGGATGAGGATTATGTGTGTCATTTGTTGAAACATCATTGTTGGGGGGCTGATCATAAGAATAATTAAAATGACCAGCATACATGTGTCGTTCGTCTTCCACAATCATGCTATGCAATATAATGCGTGCATATAATATATGTTTAATTGTATCCATATGTCAATTACGCACCGGGCCACATACAATTGCGAATCGAGATTGAAGCACTCCAAAAGCACGCTCCACGTTCTTTCTTGCTGCTTCTTGATGTTGGGCAAACAATTTTCTTTTATCTCCTTGTGGCATTAGAATTGTCTTGACAAGTGTAGCCAATTGGGAATAAATATCATCGGTTAAATAATATCCCATATTATATTGGGTTCTATTTACCGAATATTGCACCAACGTCTATATGGTTGGCATTAAATTTTTTTAGAGGCATGCCAATTCAAAAATTGTGCTTTTGTGATGTACAAAAAAAAATTGTGTTTTTGTACCATTAATTCAAATTGAATATATAAAATAATATTTTAATAAAAAATAAGGTGGGTCCAAGAGAAGAGGGGGTTCTTATTTTAGAAATAGTACTTAATAAGTACTCAAATAAGTGATACTCCAATGGTAGTACCTAATAAGTATCATTAATACCTAATAGGTACTGCACCATTGGAGATGATCTTAGCTTGAATATATTTCAATCATAAAACTCCTTGGGGATTTTTGGCTTTTGGAGACTTTCTTAAGCACAACAGGTACAGGCAAGTTAGGCATCTCATCTGGTGCACAACAACGTGGAGTATTTGATCATTGAGAAACAACATCATTTTCAAAGGATGAATTATTAGTTTGGATGTTTTGTTGACAAACATTAAGTTCTTCTCTTGGTTGTGATTCAGTAATAGGAGAGGACATAATACTTGTTATATTTACTACAATTGGTGTATTACTACTCTAGTTTGTTTAGAAAGTATTTGATACTCTTTTATATTTGTAAGGGTTGAAGTACCCCTAATATTTCCTTAATAATACACTTCTTTGCTTATAAAGAAAATATGACTAATGCTTCATATAGTTTCACATTGCATGCAAATGAAATAATAAAAGTTTTGTGACTGTAAATAAAATATATATTTTTAATAATGTTTATAACACCTTTTAGCACATTTACTATTTTGGTTGAAATTCATCATTCATACATATATAGGTTATATTAAATTTATATTATGAGCATGCTTTATTATACAAAATAGTTTTAGAATATTTTAGAATGACTTATCTATTTATTCTTTCCGTATATTATTATTTTTAGAATGACTTATCTATTTAAACAAAAACAAAAAAATTTCAAATGAAAAATTATTTCAATAAATTCTATAAAAACTAATTTTAAGTATATGTTATCATATTGTTATAACATTTTTGGATGATAAAATTTTAAAAAATATTTTTTTTTTCGACGCAAAATTTTTAAAAAATCTTAAGAAGCGCCTAACATGAATGTCATTTTTCTTTACGATAAATTTAAAATACGTTACTCTTTTAATTTATAATAAATGAATTCAAAATCATTTTTATTATTTTTAATTAAATTCACGTAAAATATTATCCTTTATAACCCATAACTACACAGCTCAACAATAAACTATGAAAAATCTTGTATTATTTTATTCCGTCAAAAAAAAAAGAAATATATATTTTATGAGTATAATTAACGAGTACCAAATTATTATTTAGTCTTTTTATTTTTTGTAAGGAAAATTATTATTTAGTTGAAAAGAGTAATTATATTAGGTGGAGGACTGATGAGAGGGCGTTACACAAATGAATTTTATTTTACCTCTGGTAACCATTAGTATTAATGGTAGATGATCAAATTGTCACACAGCTACATTATGTCATTATAGTAGCATCACACTCTAAAGAGTAATTACTTTCTTTCTAATTCAGTCAATGTATAAAACTAATATGAGTTTCGTGCAAGTTTTATCTTTATCTTTTTACTACTAATAAGGTTATAATATGTATATAAGAAAATACTACTACTAAATTGGTGAGTCAGTGGGTCATTGATGAGGGAATTGAACACAACTAGCATTTTATTCCTTCTTGATAATTAATATTAATTTATTTTTTTGGTGAATATATTAAATTTTAAATATATAACAATATAATAGCATCCAAAATGTTATGCCAGCTGGGATTGGGATGAAAAAGAAACAACTTGTGGTGATTGAAATTAATTTTCATTTTTTTTTATACTTTAATTTTCAATTTCCAATCCTAATTTATCTTATAGAAAACAAATCCGACTTTCACTCCATTAGCTTTTTTATTATGATATTGATACGAAATTTTTCCCACCGTTAGCAGTGATTAATCTTCATCGATGAATATATGAGACACACAAGATATGTTCTCCTCTTTCAACCGAATTTTCTCCACATGTATAGTCAGGAATGAACTCCTAACCACATATTTAGGACACTAAAATTCTTACCACTTAAACCAAGTTTGTTGGTACTCCACTAGTCCATTTATTCATTATGAAATGGATTAATAGAGAGACTTTAATGAGAATGACAATAGAACAAAGGTTCAACCATAAAAATTAATAAATAGATTTTTTCATACTCTTGACAAAAAAAAAAAAAAAATTCATATAAGTGTAAGTTTAGTGAAGTAAAGACCGCTTAATGGAATTTTAAGAACCGTTAATGATAAGATTATTAATTTAGTGGTCAAGTTTGTGAAAAAGTGTGAAAACATGTAGATTAAGGCTTCGACCTTTATATAACAAGTATTGGTCAAATAATACAATAAACTATAAAACTTAGGCACAGTTCCTTAGATCATGTTACAACTGTTCTCCAATGAAATTTTGACAACTGGATTATTTAATCCAGCTCAGCCTCTTATCAACTAATCTCTCGTTAAATCATGTGCTTCCATTAACTCTCTTTTGCTTCTGCTAACCATTTAATCTACTGTTAACTGTTTCACGCATTCTACATCCGTCACTCAAACTCACAATTCTTTCTAGCGCAAGCGACTACTCAAACTCTGATATATAATTGTGTGCCTAAGTTTTATCCTACAATAAAATATGCGTAATTTCTCGGTACAGTTAACAGTGATACCAAATGTATCGATTCATTGACAGCCTTATTTGTGACTGTAAATAAAATATATAATTTTAATAATGTTTTTAATAGTGGTAATAACACTTTTTAATGCATTTACTATTTGGTTGAAATTCATAGTATATAGGTCATACTAATTTATATTATGATCATATACTTTATTACAGAAAATAGTTTTAGAATATTTTAGAATGACTTGTCTATTTATTTTTTCGGTAACATTGTTTTTTAGAATGACTTACCTATTAAGTTAATAAATAATATTTACTTGACCAAAAAATAGAATTTTTACTTTTGACAAGAAAAAATAGAAATAGATTATCTTTTTTTTTCCTAAGAAATATAAAATATTTTATAATGTTGTATATGCGTCATTCAATGTTCTTGTGATGCATTTCAATTCATGTGCCTCTTAATTGTTTGATGAGTATATTTGGTAAAGAAGAAGTTACATTGGGGTGAAAATAGAAACAACGTGTGGTGATTGAAATCAATTTTCAATTTCCATTCCTAATTTATATGCAATAAATCCCACTTTCACTCCACTAGTCCCATTTAGGGGTGCTCGTGATTCGGTTTGGATCAGTTTTGAGACAAAAATTCATCTGATCCAAAAATAAATTTATTTGCGGTTCGGTTCGGTTTTGGATGACAAAAAAAATAAATCAATCCAATCCAATTTTATGCGGTTTAATTTGGATCGGTTTTTGGACATCCAAATTATAAAATGTAAATTTTTTTATTAAATATTAATATTATAAAAAACACTATAAAATAATAGTTTGACTTTTTTGACAAAATAATTATTTATTTTATGTAAGAAATAACATATAATATATTAAAAGTTAATATTTTGGAATGACAATTGTCAAGTATATTTTTTTTTTACAAAAATTGTCAATTATATTTGAAACATATCAAAAGGTGAAAAATTAATTAAATTAAACTAACAAATAGTATTAACAAAATTTAAAATGAACAAAAAATAGGTTAATGCAATATATATTCATACTAATAAAAAGATAAATAAATATTAAAATATATGTATGCGGTTTAGTTCGGTTTTGAAAAAATGATCCGAAATCTGATCCGATCCAGCGATTTTCACAAAAGGACATCCAAACACATCCAACAATATTTGGTTTTTTGCGGTTTTCAATTTTTTTGGATCGGTTTGCGGTTTTTATTTGGATTGGTTTGGATTTGAGCTCCCCTAGTCCCATTTATTCATTATGAAAGTATTAATAGAAAACCAAAAAAATAAATTATGAAAGGATTAATAGAAAGACTATATATAGCAATTATTACTGAGTTTATCTCATTTTATTTTTCCACTTACTAATTATACACGTAGGAAAGAAAGAATAAAAAAAAGTAAAGAGAGACTTGAATGAAAAGAACATGAGAACAAAGGTTCAACCCTAAAAATTAGTAAATAGATTTCATATTAGGTGTAAGTTTTGTGAAGTAAAGATCTTTGAATGAAAATTTGAAGGATGCCTAATCGTTCTTAATTTATAAAAAAAAAAAAAAAGAAATGAAAATTTGAAGATTTTTTTTTTTTTATATGTAAAAGTTAAATTATAAGAAGTATAAGGGATATTCAACCCTTACAATAATTTGAAGAATTGTTGATGATAAAATTATTAATTCAGTCGACAAGTTTGTGAAAAAGTGCGAAAACATGTAAATTAAAGCTCTGACATCTTTTATATTATAAGCTTGTATACACAAGCAAATTCTAAACCCTAATTGCTTTCCCTGTTTCCCTCCATTTTGTCTTGCAATTTTTAATAAAAAATAATACAATTTTGTCTTGACTGAGATTCGAACTCACAACCTTTCAGTGAAAGGCAATATTTCCAACCACTATAGCAAGTATACCAATTGTGATTAAAATTATGTGCAATAATTGATAAGCACCATCAATTTTAAAAGTATATCATATCAAAATTATTGTTGACTATATTATTCATCACAAAATATTTTTATGTCTTTCTTGATCAATGATTTTTTTTCTACCGGCTCATATATTTAGAAAATAATTATCATGTGAGATTTGGAAAGTTATTATCACGTGTGATTTGGAAAGTTATATATTCTCATACTATAACACTTTCAACAATATTGATATATATATATATATATATATATATATATATAGGAGGATTATATTGACTCCAAGAGTAACTTTAAAGAGTTACTCCACATCCCCACCCTTGATTTTGTTTAAATCTAATGGACTAAAATTAATTCTCATTAATAATGATGGACTCCATCTTCCCAAATTATTTCTCATCACATTTATGATTTTTTTTTTTACAGTTTTATAGTTTCCTTTCATTATACTCAATATTCATTGTTTCCTTAATCATATTTTTTATACCACAATTAATAATTGTTAAAATAAGAAAAGAAGAAACAATATCCACATATTCTTTCGAATCTCATGTGTATTGTGCAAGAATGATTTCTTAACCATGAAAGCAAAAAGAATGTGTCAAGTGACATTACATCTCTCTATAAATAACAAGTTGAATTTGTTGATTTTTTTAACATATTGAATTTGTTGATGATTTTATATAGGGACATGTAAACATTATCAAGGGAATATGTAAACATTCCTTAAGATTAATTGTAATCTTATATATGCTAAACCTAACCCTAAAGAAGAATATGTCAAAAACCTTTCTCTTCTACTTCCTGATGATTTTGATCTAGGGACCTATGTTATTCCTTAATTGATAGAATAAAAGAAAAGGAAAGTATTAATTTTGACAAATAGGGAATCATAATGATGTGAAGAATAATTAGGGAAGATGAGGTCTATGATTATTATTGGGAATAAAATTTAGTGCATTAGATCTAAACAAAATCAAGGGTGGGGATATGGAGTAACTCTTTAAAGTTACTCTTGGAGTCAATATAACCCTCCTCATATATATATATATATATATATATATATATATATATATATATATATATTCTCATACTATAACACTTTCAACAATATTGAAATCTATTAAAAAAACATCTTTCACATTTCAATGTTTCATGTAACCTTGCTTATATCACTTTTTAAATTATTTATTATGCAGTTTATTAAATTGCAGTTTTTTAAAATTGGAAAAAGAATTTTGTCAAAAAAAAAAATGGAAAAAGAATTTATATTTGTTATAAATACCCTTTATTTTTACGTTAATGTATCTAAACATAAATCAATTCTGTTTAACTCACTTTTAAGTTTTAACCAAAATCAAATCTATCAAACTCAATTCTGCTAAATCAATTTTTTTTGCAATACAACCAAACACAACCATAATCATGTCACTAATCACATTCATTATTTTGATTTTAACGTTGCAGATTTAATATTAACCGATGATCAATTAATACAATATGCACTAGCAGATATTGAGATGATGTTACGTAGTTGTGGAAAGAGTTTAAAAGATTATCCTTTAATGCTTAGAGCAGACACATCATTAGTTCCTGATATACAAAATAGTTTAATACACGACGAATTGAATTATAACAGACAATCATTAGCTGAGGAACATGTTAGATTGATGTCAACTATGACTTCAGAGCAACGTAAAGTATATGACACAATCATGACAAGAGTTAACGAAAACAAACCAGGTGTGTTTTTTCTTTATGGTTATGGCGGTACAGGGAAGACATTTATCTGGAGGGCCATGTCAGCCGCATTACACTCAAAAGGTGAGATAGTTTTAACAGTTTCCTCAAGTGGGATCGCTGCATTGCTTATATCTGGCAGTAGAACAACACATTCAAGGTTTTGTATTCCTCTAAATGTTGACGAGTTTTCAACATGTACGATAGTTTCTAAAAGCCCTTTGGCGCTATTAATACAAAAAGCAAAGCTCATTATATGGGATGAAACACCAATGATGCACAAACATTGTTTTGAAAGCTGTTGATCGAACTTTAAAAGATATTCTCAAGTCTGTTGATGAAAAAAATAAACACATTCCCTTCGGTGGAAAAATTGTTGTTTTAAAAGGAATTCTACCAGTAACACCCAAAGGTACAAGGCCAAAAGTTATTCATGCTATTATTAATTTTTCGGTTCTTTGGAAGTTTTGTGAAGTTTTAACATTGGGTAAAAACATGAGGCTTCTCGGTGGTGCTTCGAGTGCAGACGTTGAACAAAGAAGATTGTTTTCTGAATGAGTTTTGGGTGTTGGCGATGAAGGAATTGGAGATGACAACGACGATGATTTAGAACTTGACATTCCATCAGATTTATTGATTCCAAATTCAGGTGATCCTCTTGCTTCTATCGTTGAAAGCACCTATCCCCAACTTTTCCAAAACATGAACGATATAACGTATTTCCAAAATAGAGCTATACTAGCTCCTAAAAATTTAATAGTCGGCACAATAAATGATTATATGTTGGATTTAATTCCTGGTGAAGAAAAAACATATTTGAGTTATGATATTCCACTCACACAAAATGTAGACGGTCAAACAGTGGATGATGTTCATACTCCCAAATTTTTGAACACGATTTCTACGTCGGGACTTCCAAATCACAAGTTGAGACTTAAAGTTAGAGTTTCAGTTGTGCTATTAAGGAATTTGAATAAAAAATTAGGATTATTCAATGGAACAAGACTTATTATTACGAGATTGGGAAAACGTGTTCTTGAAAGAAAAAATATTTCACGAAGTAATATTGGTGATCAGGTTTTCAAACCTAGATTTTCTCTGACACCATAAGACGTGAGAATTCCTTTTAAATTTCAACGGAAACAATTTCCTATAATGATTTCTTTTGCGATGACTTTTAATAAGAGTCAGAGACAATCTTTAAAGCATGTTGGGATATATCTTCTGTCGCCAGTGTTTTCACATGGTCAGTTGTATGTTGCAATTTCAAGAGTTATTTCTAGAAAATGATTAAAAATATTGATCATCGATGACGACGGTGATAATACGACTAAGACTTCAAATGTGGTCTATAAGGAAGTCTTTCGTAATATAACATAATTTTCTTTGTATGAATATTTATCCAAAATTATTGTTGAACTATCGTTTACTCAACTTTTTTCATATACCTTACATTATTGGAATTATCATATATTATTTAATCATTATATATCTTATAGCTAATCAGACCCGGGTCGATGTTCTAGTTTATATAATAAGTATCTTTTATATTATAAGCTTGTATACACAAGCAAATTCTAAACCCTAATTGCTTTCCCTGTTTCCCTCCATTTTGTCTTGCAATTTTTAATAAAAAATAATACAATTTTGTCTTGACTGAGATTCGAACTCACAACCTTTCAGTGAAAGGCAATATTTCCAACCACTATGGCAAGTATACCAATTGTGATTAAAATTATGTGCAATAATTGATAAGCACCATCAATTTTAAAAGTATATCATATCAAAATTATTGTTGACTATATTATTCATCACAAAATATTTTTATGTCTTTCTTGATCAATGATTTTTTTTCTACCGGCTCATATATTTAGAAAATAATTATCATGTGAGATTTGGAAAGTTATTATCACGTGTGATTTGGAAAGTTATATATTCTCATACTATAACACTTTCAACAATATTGATATATATATATATATATATAGGAGGATTATATTGACTCCAAGAGTAACTTTAAAGAGTTACTCCACATTCCCACCCTTGATTTTGTTTAAATCTAATGGACTAAAATTAATTCTCATTAATAATGATGGACTCCATCTTCCCAAATTATTTCTCATCACATTTATGATTTTTTTTTTTACAGTTTTATAGTTATCTTTCATTATACTCAATATTCATTGTTTCCTTAATCATATTTTTTATACCACAATTAATAATTGTTAAAATAAGAAAAGAAGAAACAATATCCACATATTCTTTCGAATCTCACGTGTATTGTGCAAGAATGATTTCTTAACCATGAAAGCAAAAAGAATGTGTCAAGTGACATTACATCTCTCTATAAATAACAAGTTGAATTTGTTGATTTTTTTAACATATTGAATTTGTTGATGATTTTATATAGGGACATGTAAACATTATCAAGAATGTCAAGTGTCATTCCTTAAGATTAATTGTAATCTTATATATGCTAAACCTAACCCTAAAGAAGAATATGTCAAAAACCTTTCTCTTCTACTTCCTGATGATTTTGATCTAGGGACCTATGTTATTCCTTAATTGATAGAATAAAAGAAAAGGAAAGTATTAATTTTGACAAATAGGGAATCATAATGTTGTGAAGAATAATTAGGGAAGATGAGGTCTATGATTATTATTGGGAATAAAATTTAGTGCATTAGATCTAAACAAAATCAAGGGTGGGGATATGGAGTAACTCTTTAAAGTTACTCTTGGAGTCAATATAACCCTCCTCATATATATATATATATTCTCATACTATAACACTTTCAACAATATTGAAATCTATTAAAAAAACATCTTTCACATTTCAATGTTTCATGTAACCTTGCTTATATCACTTTTTAAATTATTTATTATGCAGTTTATTAAATTGCAGTTTTTTAAAATTGGAAAAAGAATTTTGTCAAAAAAAAAATGGAAAAAGAATTGATATTTGTTATAAATACCCTTTATTTTTACGTTAATGTATCTAAACATAAATCAATTCTGTTTAACTCACTTTTAAGTTTTAACCAAAATCAAATCTATCAAACTCAATTCTGCTAAATCAATTTTTTTTGCAATACAACCAAACACAACCATAATCATGTCACTAATCACATTCATTATTTTGATTTTAACGTTGCAGATTTAATATTAACCGATGATCAATTAATACAATATGCACTAGCAGATATTGAGATGATGTTACGTAGTTGTGGAAAGAGTTTAAAAGATTATCCTTTAATGCTTAGAGCAGACACATCATTAGTTCCTGATATACAAAATAGTTTAATACACGACGAATTGAATTATAACAGACAATCATTAGCTGAGGAACATGTTAGATTGATGTCAACTATGACTTCAGAGCAACGTAAAGTATATGACACAATCATGACAAGAGTTAACGAAAACAAACCAGGTGTGTTTTTTCTTTATGGTTATGGCGGTACAGGGAAGACATTTATCTGGAGGGCCATGTCAGCCGCATTACACTCAAAAGGTGAGATAGTTTTAACAGTTTCCTCAAGTGGGATCGCTGCATTGCTTATACCTGGCAGTAGAACAACACATTCAAGGTTTTGTATTCCTCTAAATGTTGACGAGTTTTCAACATGTACGATAGTTTCTAAAAGCCCTTTGGCGCTATTAATACAAAAAGCAAAGCTCATTATATGGGATGAAACACCAATGATGCACAAACATTGTTTTGAAAGCTGTTGATCGAACTTTAAAAGATATTCTCAAGTCTGTTGATGAAAAAAATAAACACATTCCCTTCGGTGGAAAAATTGTTGTTTTAAAAGGAATTCTACCAGTAACACCCAAAGGTACAAGGCCAAAAGTTATTCATGTTGGAACAAAATTGATTTAAAAATGTTTGCCCCTAAATCTATAAAGGTTTTGATGATAACAAAGTATTAATAAACAATTGGAAGGACTAAAAATTTATTTTAAGTGCGCAGATATAAGCATCATTTAAGTCCTGAGTGAAGTTCAGAGGATGTGAATTCAGAAGTTCACAAGCGCTCAGAAGATGTTGGACTTCAGAGGTTACAACGTTCAGAGGATGAAGACTTCAGTACTTCTTGTCTGTCTACGAGCTTCATCAAACTCTGAAGATCTCTTTGAAAGCTGTGAAGATTCTCTTTACTAGTCAACTCTTCTACCAATGGAGAAAAGGACCTTTCAAGCCTGATCAGTTCAGCTACCTCTGTTTTGTCTGTCCTAACCTGAGAACGTGGGTCTTCAGTTTTGTTAGCTGAATAAGGAAAGTCTTCTCTGCAGTAGTCAAAGTAACTGAAACTCTTTCTTAGTTTTGGATACAACCAAACTGCATCAAGACAGACTGCTTGAAGACAAAAGGTTATCAACTCCAACGGCTCCTTTTGCAACGTCTCTTTTCTAGTGGTATATATACTAGAAGAATCAGCTACAACATATACACAATTATCAAGATTTGAACGTGCGCTGAACAAACTCTGAACTCTGTGATATACAAGCTCTGAACCTTTCTCAAGTGTTTTTGCACTTTAGCCAAATACTCTGTAATATTTGTATTTGCTCTATTTAGGTTCATCTAAGAGCATTTGTATATTTTTATATACTTTACCATTACTTGAGGAAACTTAAGCTTGTGTGCTTAAGTGTGTAACTTAAACTTGTGTGTTTAAGTGTGAAGTCTTAAGCTTGTGTGCTTGAGCATAGTTGTGAAGTCTCTTGCTTGTGTGCTTGAGCAGGTGTAATCTTGTGTGATTATAGTGAACTCCCTTGGAAGTGCAAGGGGACTGGACTACTCTCGTTTTGTGAGAGGAACCAGTATAAACTGCTTGTGTGTTTTTCTCTCTCTCTCTCTCCTGTTATTATTTGTGTTATTTATCCGCTGCGAACGTAGTTGAGTTAAGAACTTGAAAAAGTTTTAACTTAGCTAAAACACAATTCAACCCCCCCTTCTTGTGTTTTCACACCTTCAATTGGTATCAGAGCCTGGTTTGTTACTTTCACTTAACAGTGAGACAGTAAAGATCTTGTGAGAACACTATGTCTGGAGGAGATGATAGTAGTACTAGAACTACTGGTGAAGGTGAGGCCAGTGGTGCTGGTGGTGGTCCTAGAAATGCTTTTGGTTATGACTACTTAAGTAATGAATCACATGAACATAGTGGCAATAGAAAAGCCCCTATATTCAATGGTGATGCTTCATTATTTGAGTGGTGGAAAGAGAGACTGTATAGCAATATTACTGCTATTGATCATGAGTTGTGGGATTTGGTTGAGTTGGGAGTAACTTTTGAAAACTTGAATGAACATGGTAGGTTGTCCATGGAGAATAGAAAGTTACTCACACCAGCTAACCTAAAAATCTACACAAAACATCATAGAGTAAAGGACATTGTTGTTGGTGCTATTAGACATGAGGACTATGTCAGAATAGAGAACAAGTCCACTGCTAAATCTATCTTTGATTCCATGTGTGCTACCTATGATGGTAATGAAAAGGTTCAAGAGGCTAAAGCTAGTCTTTTGATAAGACAATATGAACTTTTCACTATGCAACAAGATGAAAACATTGAGACTATGTTTACAAGGTTTCAAATCCTTGTATCTGGTCTTAAAGCTCTTAAGAGAAGTTATTCTACCTATGACCATGTTCAGAAGATTCTGAGAAGTCTTCCTATTGCTTGGAGACCCAAGGTCACTGCAATAGAGGAAGCTCAAAATCTCAAGACTCTGAGTCTTGAAGCTCTGATAAGCAATCTCAGAAGCCATGAGATGGTTCTGGATGCTGATTCAGAAACTAAGAAGAAGTCTAAGTCAGTGGCTTTACAGTCAACGAAGACTACTTCTAAGGCTCTTAAGACTCAGCTTCTTGATATTGAAGAAGAATCTTCTGCTGATGGTCAAGAGGATGAAATGAATGAGGATGAGTTTGCTCTATTCACCAAGTTTCAGCAATGGAACAGATTTAACAAAAGAAATTTCAGAGGAAACAGCTCCAGAAATTTTGTCAGCAAAAAGGATGATCAGAAGAACTGCTTCAACTGTAAGAAGCCAGGACACTTTATTGCTGATTGTCCAGAAATGTCTGCTAAAGACAAAAGCAAAAGATACAGCTCAAAGAAGCAACAATTCAAGAGTAAATTGAGAAAGAGTCTGATGGCTACTTTTGAAGAGCTATCATCTGATGAAGAAGTTGAGGAAGAAGAAGAGGCAAATCTAGCCCTGATGGCTTCAGCTGACTCAGATGTAGATTCAGACGATGAATCAGAATCAGATTCAGAAGTAACTGATGAGGTATTCTCTGACTGCTCTAAATCTCAACTTATAATTGCACTTAACAAGGTCATTGAGAAACATCTCAGAGTGTTAAGTAAACAAAAAGTTTTACAAGAAAAGCTTAATACTCTGACTGAGCAAGCAGAACATTTTCAAGGTCTATATCAAGAAACTCTGAATAGAGTAGATGACTTTGAAAAGGGTTGTGCTGTTTGTCACAAACCTATTGATGAGCAGGAAATAGCTCTTCAACAGTTTGTGCATCTCAACCTTGGGAAGAGCAAAGCTGCTAATAGAATTTATAATGTTTTAAGACATAGAGGAGAAGGACTTGGCTATGAATATGGTAGAACATATTCAAAGCTGAAGACCTTTGCTAAAAAGGTTGGAAAATCTTGGGTTTATTATGTTGTTCCACCAAGTGAAGAGGGAAAGATTCCTGGTATTTGTGAAAATGACAATGATGATCTGAGTGATTTAGAAGCTGACAGCTCAGAGGAATCTAGTTCCTCAGGATCTGGAAAGAAAAGTTCAGAAGATAGAAGTTGTTCAGAACCTGAGAACATTAGTTCAGAAGTTCTGAAAGCTTCAACATCTGAGACTTCAAATTCTGGATTCAAAGGAACTTCAGTACCTGAAGCTAGTCAACCTAAAACATCAGAAGTTTTTAAAAAGAAAAATTCTAAACCTCAGATGAAGTACAAGACTCAGATTATTTATGATTCTAGAGTCAGTAGATATAATCAATCAGAAAATGGGATTGATAATAGATACAAACCCTGGAATCATAAACAATCCAAATCTTGGAACAATAACAGATTTCAAACAAAGAAAAGATTTCAAAAAGGTTATTATTCCAAACCAAGGTCTTTCTCTAACACTAGACAACATAATAAGCATGTTTGGACTAACAAGCGTGGACCCAGAAGATGGGTACCAAAAGCTGAAATCATGTATCATTCAGATTTACCAACTAGGAAAGGATATGTCCTACCTAAAGTATGGAAACAAGTCCTATGCAAAGGAAGAAGGGCTTATGTCCTTGACCAATGGTTGACAAGTTCTCAAGTTAACAATCAGAACTTGGAAAATGAAGATGAAGAATATTGGGATGATCTTATCATTAACTGTGATAAAGAGTTCCACCGTAGTGATTAAAGTTGTTTCTCATACAGCCTGTCACTCAAAGAAGTATCATGAATCATTCATGGTATCTGGATAGTGGGTGTTCAAGGCACATGACTGGTGATAAACAACTATTTTCTAAGCTGACTATGAAAGAAGGAGGTTCTGTTGGTTTTGGAGGAAATCAGAAAGGAAAGATAATAGGTACAGGTACAGTAGGTAATTCCTCCCTATCTATTAATGATGTTTGGTTAGTTGATGGACTTAAGCATAATCTATTGAGCATAAGTCAATTTTGCGACAATGGTTATGTAGTTGTCTTTAATAAGGAATCATGTACGGTGTCTAAACAATCTGATAACACCATGATATTCAAAGGTCTGAGAAAGAACAATGTTTATAAAATTAATCTTTCCGATTTGAATGAACAAAAAGTGATGTGTCTTTTGACCTTGAGTGAAGAAAAATGGATCTGGCATAAGAGGTTAGGCCATGCTAACTGGAGGTTAATCTCTAAGCTTAGTAAGCTTGACCTTGTCAGAGGTTTACCTAAAATTAAATATCACTCAAACACACTTTGTGGTTCATGTCAAAAAGGAAAGATTACAAAATCTTCTTTTAAACCTAAGAACATTGTCTCTACCTCAAGACCATTGGAACTTCTTCACATTGATCTTTTTGGACCAGTTAACACTGCTTCAATCAATGGAAAGAAGTATGGATTAGTGATTGTTGATGACTACAGTAGATGGACTTGGGTAAAATTCCTAAGAACAAAAGATGAAGCTTATGATGAGTTTAGCATCTTCTGCAAACAAATTCAAAATGAAAAAGGCTACACTATTTTAAAAGTTAGAAGTGATCATGGTGGAGAATTTGAAAATGAACCTTTTGAAAACTTTTGTGAAGAATATGGCATTTTGCATGAATTCTCTTCTCCTAGAACTCCTCAACAAAATGGGGTTGTAGAAAGGAAGAATAGAACTCTGCAAGAAATGGCCAGAACCATGATGCATGAAACTAAAGTAGCTAAGTTTTTATGGGCAGAAGCTGTAAACACAGCATGTTATGTTCAAAATAGAATCTATATCAGATCTAAGTTGAACAAAACTGCTTATGAATTGTTCAAAGGAAGAAAACCTGATATTTCTTATTTTCATCAGTTTGGATGTACATGTTATATCTTAAACAATAAAGTCCATCTAAAGAAATTTGATGCTAGAGGTTATAAGGGTATCTTTATAGGATATTCTGAACGCTCAAAAGCATACAGACTGTATATTTCTGAAACACACACTGTGGAAGAAAGTATGCATGTCAAATTTGATGACAAAGAGCCTGACCAAGTGTCAGAGCTTGTGGAAGGTTTGTCTAGATTTCAGGTATCAGAGGATCAATATTCAGATATTCCAAACTACTCAGAACATCCATTCTCTGAAGTACCTCTGAACACAATAGTTCCTACAGACTCTGAACAACCAAGTACTGAAGCATCTGCTGAACCTGATGCTGATGAGTCTGAAGATGATGATCCCCCAAGAAATACTTTCAAATACAAATCATCACATCCAGAGGAACTAATATTAGGCAACAAGGATAGTCCAAGGAAGACAAGATCTCAACTGAGAAATGAGGAATCATTAGTTGGTCTTATCTCAATGATGGAACCTTCAAAGATTGATGAAGCTCTGAAGGATGATGCTTGGATTGTAGCAATGCAAGAAGAGCTGAATCAATTCCAAAGGAATGATGTATGGACTCTAGTGCCTAAACCTTCACACAAGAACATTATTGGAACAAAATGGGTATTCAGAAACAAGCTGAATGAACAAGGTGAAGTGGTAAGGAACAAGGCTAGATTGGTTGCACAAGGTTATAGTCAACAAGAGGGGATTGACTATACGGAAACCTTTGCACCAGTTGCTAGACTTGAAGCAATCAGGTTACTTCTATCTTATGCTGTTAATCATGGAATAACCTTATATCAGATGGATGTTAAGAGTGCCTTCTTAAATGGTTTTATTTCTGAAGAAGTGTATGTTAAGCAACCTCCTGGTTTTGAAGATATCTCAAACCCTGAACATGTTTTTAAACTGAAGAAATCACTGTATGGTCTGAAACAAGCTCCAAGAGCTTGGTATGACAGACTCAGTAATTTCCTTCTTGAAAAAGGTTTTGAAAAAGGAAAGGTTGACTGCACACTCTTTAGAAAAACAACCAAAGAAGATATTTTAATCATTCAAATTTATGTTGATGATATTATTTTTGGTTCAACTAATGCTGCTTTGTGCAAGAATTTTTCTAAGATAATGCAGGATGAATTTGAAATGAGCATGATGGGAGAGTTGAAGTTCTTTCTTGGAATTCAAATCAATCAGAAGAAGGAAGGAACTTATGTTCATCAATCAAAATACACTAAAGAACTTCTGAAGAAATTCAATCTAGATGACTGCAAGATAATGAATACTCCTATGCATCCAACTACCAACATGGGCAAGTCAGATGATGAAGGAAAGGTAGATCAAAAGGTCTACAGAGGTATGATTGGTTCCTTACTCTATCTGACAGCCTCTAGACCAGATATTTTATTCAGTGTTTGCTTATGTGCAAGATTCCAGTCAGATCCTAGAGAATCTCATCTTACAGCTGTAAAGAGAATCTTTAGGTATCTGAAAGGAACAACTAATCTTGGACTTCTCTATAAGAAATCCAATGATTATGTGCTAAATGGATTCTGTGATGCTGACTATGCTGGAGATAAAATTGAAAGAAAATCCACAAGTGGCAATTGTCAATTTGTTGGTGAAAACCTTATCTCCTGGGCTAGTAAGAGACAAACTACTATAGCTTTGTCTATAGCAGAAGCAGAATACATTTCAGCAGCTAAGTGTTGCACACAACTACTCTGGTTAAAATATCAGTTAGAAGATTACCAGGTAAGCAGTAACAATATTCCTTTATATTGTGATAATACTGCAGCCATTCATCTATCTAAAAATCCTATCCTACACTCTAGAGCCAAACATATTGAAATTAAACACCATTTTATCAGAGATTATGTTCAGAGAGGCATTATAGATATTAAGTTTGTTGATACTGAAAATCAATGGGCTGACATATTTACTAAAGCCTTATCTGTTGAAAGATTTGATTTTATAAAGAAACATCTGAACATGTTTTCAATCTCTGAATGAAAAATTGTTTTTTGGCAATTAAAGTGTAAGAGGTTAGGTATATCAGAACTTATGATTCAGAACATCTGAAACACAAGCTCTGAAGTACTTAACTCTGATAGAGAATTTTAAATAACTCAGAGGCTCTGAATTATTTTAGTGGGAAACGTTTAGTATTCACTGCTGAACAGTTGTCCATTAAAATAGCAGTTACCGAGTAAATTTCAGCACGTGGTCTACGTGTGTCAGGTAGTAGGTGGTTAATGATGATTTTTGGTATTCAACTTTTTGTCAATTAGCGTAACTTCCCAAATTTGCTATTTTCGTGTTAACTGTACTCATTTAAATAAACTTACACAATACACTTGCACACTATTCACTTTCACAACCTACACTTTCATATTCTCTCTAAACCTCCAACACAATTTCTTTCTCTCTCGTTAGTCTTCCAAACCTTACCCTAATCTCCAACAATGGCTGGTGCTTCGTCTTCGTCTTCATCAAAGATTCCACCGTTCATGTTTAGACATCTTCAGATTGTTGGAAATGAAATGGAATTCCCAGAATCGCAACTAACGTTACTACCTGAGAAGATGGTCGACTTTGACAGTTTGAAAGAAAATGGGTATGATGTGAAACCTTACTTCTCTGCTCAAGGATGGAACAAGTACTTCGACATGTTGAATGGTCCTATCTATCCAGATCTTTTGAAGAAATTCTGGATGAAAGCGCGAGTTTTCTCTAAGTATGAAGCTAAGCAAGAGGAACTTGCCGCAATCGAAAGAAATCCTAGTCTGAAAGGAAAAACTAGGAAGGAGATGGGTCTTTTGGAGTTCACTGGTACACAGATTAGGTCTAACATCTGTGGTATCAATCTTACTTTTTCTCCAATACACTTCAATGCGTTGTTGGGTCTGGACAACTCTGGTTTGGTGCTGGATGATTTTGAAAAAGATACAAGATTCAGAGAAGAACTTCTGCACAGGATGTGCATTGATATGAAGTTGAAGGGAAAGGTTAAAGGTCTGACAGATGAGTGCAGGGTCTTATTCAAGATTATCTTGTCAACTATCAGTCCAAGAGTTGGTGGTACTGATACTATCTCGTGGCCTCATCGTCATCTGATTTACTTTCTTCTGACTGAAAGGAAAGTAAATCTGGGTAAATACTTTTTTGAGAGGATCTGTGAAGCCATCTTCCAAAGCAAGTCTCAGAGAAAAACAACTATTGTTTATCCTAGATTGCTTTCAGATCTTCTGTACCAAGGTCACATTGTTCAGAATCTGAAGAAGTTCTATCCAGAACTTATGGCTCAGAAGCTCTTACCAGAAGTTCTGAATGCAAGCTTCTTAACAAAGATGCACTTAATCAACACCAAGCTGGTTCAACCTAAACAAGAATTTAGAGTTAGACCTGAAGATCGTATGTATGTAGAAGGCTACCCAATTATATCTGAAGCTGATGCTGAGCATGTGATTCAGGACTACTTAGATGTGCTTAGAAAAGAAGGTTTGGTTGTTGATAGAAGTATGGTTCCTCCAGCTCCTGTAAACATGTATAACCCTAAGAGGAAGCCAAAGAGGAAAGCTGAACAAGACAAACCAGATCTTTTGGCTCAGAAGAAAGTTAAAGTTGAGCAATCTATGGCTGAGCAAAGAACTAAGAGGAAGCATGAAGAAACTACTAACAAGGCTGCTGAAGGAGCTTCCAAAAAGCCTATTGTTGTTGAGGATAACAGTTCATCTGAAGGATCTACATCAGAAAATGAGACTGAATCTGATGAGGAGATTCTTGCTACTCGTTTGAGGAAAAGACCTGCTCCTACTCCTAAAGATAAAGGTAAATCTTCTAAGTATGTCTTTAATGAAAAAGAGATTGGATTAGGTTACACCAAACCTCTCAAAACTATCTTACCAACCTCTGATATTTCAACCTCTGATAACCCCCTATCTGAACTGGAAAAACATTTGAGCCCTGACCCTCTTAATAATCACCCTCTTTCTCATGAAACTCAACACAAATCTAGCTCACCTCCAAAACCTATATCACCTCAACCTGAACCTCAACCTGACATTCCACCATCTGAACCTCAACCAGATATTCCTGTCACTAAACCAACCTCTCCCACAAAACAATCCTCTCCACCTCCTGAACCAACCCCTGAACAAATTGCTCCTAAACCAACTCCTGAACATAAATCTCCTGAACCATCTTCTGAACATGTTCACCCTGAATCCACTTCTGACATCTCATCATCTGAACCAACCCCTGAACCCCATATTAACCCAAGTGCTGAACATGCTTCTCCTGAGCGTATTCACACTTGTGCTCCCAAGCCTTCAGAGGTAGAAGTTGTGATTATTGACAACCCTACTCCTGAAATACCTACTATCTCTACCATTCCCAATCCTTCACCATCATCATCCAACACTTTTAGAAATCTATCCACTCAATTTCATGAAGACTTGCTTAGATTATCTACAATAAAGGACAGGTTCTTAGTTTGTCCTTCTGATGTGGACTTGGAAGTTTCACGCATTAAGGCAAGGATTTGCAATGCTCTGGATGGTGCTGCTGAGAAAATTAAGGCTGTAGTTGGAAGAAGAGACTTGGATGTAATAAGCTTCATGAGGGAGAGTATGGCTAGGGCTGAATTGAAAAGGTTAACCATGTTTAATCATGCTGGATTTGAACTTGCTAAGCTGGAAGAAATTGCTGCAGTTGAACACCGTCTGAATGCTTTCAAGAGTTCAGAGTCTGGAGTCATCTGGATAGACTCCAAGCTTTTTCAGAGCCTTGAAGCTCAGAGATCTGAGCCTGAAAGGTTAGAAGAAGCTGCTGCAAGAGTTGCCCAGTTGGCAAATGAGGTGCACCAAGAAGATGTGCTTGCTTCTCAGAATCAAGAGGATGTGCTGATGATAGACTATCCAGAGGAAGGTGAACCCTCTGATAAAGGCAAGGCACCTTTGATTGAAGAACCAGAACCTGTGATTGAAGATCAAGCTCATGCTATGGCAGATCAGTTGCAGATTTTTCAAGAAGCCCTGAGGGAACAGCAAGAAGGTCTAGAACGTCAAAGAGCTGCTCAAGAGACATTGGAAACCAAGGTGGATGGTTTAGTTTCCAATGTGGGATCTTTAAATGACAAATTCGACCAACTCTTAGCCCTTCTTAAGAAACCCTAGGATTCTATGCACATGTTTTTAAGTGTTTCTTTCTTTATTCTCTGTTTATCCTCTGAACAATTGTTTTCTTTAAGCTCTGTCTTTTTTTTTAGTATGTGGTTTGTTATATGTTTTGCTTGTTTTGCTTGTGATTATTTTATTTGTTAAATTAGAACATAAGAACACAAGATGCTTTCTAAAAACGAAAATTTTTATTAATGATCTGATAATGTAGAGTACATTGGTAAAAAGAAAAAGAAAAAGACAACCTAATCCTAATCAGATGGATAAAACTCAGAAGAAATCTCTGATTTCTCCTCAGCATCCTCTGATGAAATTTCAATGGGATCTGGGTTTTGCTCTTGTTCTTCTTCTTCTTGTTCCTCTTCTGGAACATAGCCAGCCAAGAACTCAACATAGTCAGCATCATCTTCATTCTCTTCAGCTTCAGAGTCTGATGAGATGATTATTATCTCAGCATCTTGTGGTTTCTTGTTATCTTTTTTCTTCTTCTCATCGTCTTCGCGTTTTTCGTCTTCTTTCCTTCTCTTAAACTCTGCGATGCGTAAACTAAATCTTTTCATTATTCCTACTTTTTCTTGCTTCACTTGTTTACTCTTGTTTTTACGTGAAGAAGGCATGTTAACTCGTTCACTTTTTATAAACCCTTGAGCGCGTTGGTTTTCGTTTTTGAAATTAATTCACCTTTGTAACAACCACTCTTCTTTCTTTGACTGTCTTGGTTTTATAACTTTGTTTTACTTTTTGATAATGACAAAAGGGGGAGTAGTTACGCATTAATTGATAAGTTCCAAAACTGAAACCACACCTTTTATCTCGCTTTTATCTGTTAAATTAAAAGTTGTTACTTTTAAGTTGTTTTACGTATTTCAAGATGGAGACTAAGTTAGTTGGCTGAATAAGGAAAGTCTTCTCTGCAGTAGTCAAAGTAACTGAAACTCTTTCTTAGTTTTGGATACAACCAAACTGCATCAAGACAGACTGCTTGAAGACAAAAGGTTATCAACTCCAACGGCTCCTTTTGCAACGTCTCTTTTCTAGTGGTATATATACTAGAAGAATCAGCTACAACATATACACAATTATCAAGATTTGAACGTGCGCTGAACAAACTCTGAACTCTGTGATATACAAGCTCTGAACCTTTCTCAAGTGTTTTTGCACTTTAGCCAAATACTCTGTAATATTTGTATTTGCTCTATTTAGGTTCATCTAAGAGCATTTGTATATTTTTATATACTTTACCATTACTTGAGGAAACTTAAGCTTGTGTGCTTAAGTGTGTAACTTAAACTTGTGTGTTTAAGTGTGAAGTCTTAAGCTTGTGTGCTTGAGCATAGTTGTGAAGTCTCTTGCTTGTGTGCTTGAGCAGGTGTAATCTTGTGTGATTATAGTGAACTCCCTTGGAAGTGCAAGGGGACTGGACTACTCTCGTTTTGTGAGAGGAACCAGTATAAACTGCTTGTGTGTTTTTCTCTCTCTCTCTCCTGTTATTATTTGTGTTATTTATCCGCTGCGAACGTAGTTGAGTTAAGAACTTGAAAAAGTTTTAACTTAGCTAAAACACAATTCAACCCCCCCCTTCTTGTGTTTTCACACCTTCAATTCATGCTATTATTAATTTTTCGGTTCTTTGGAAGTTTTGTGAAGTTTTAACATTGGGTAAAAACATGAGGCTTCTCGGTGGTGCTTCGAGTGCAGACGTTGAACAAAGAAGATTGTTTTCTGAATGAGTTTTGGGTGTTGGCGATGAAGGAATTGGAGATGACAACGACGATGATTTAGAACTTGACATTCCATCAGATTTATTGATTCAAAATTCAGGTGATCCTCTTGCTTCTATCGTTGAAAGCACCTATCCCCAACTTTTCCAAAACATGAACGATATAACGTATTTCCAAAATAGAGCTATACTAGCTCCTAAAAATTTAATAGTCGGCACAATAAATGATTATATCTTGGATTTAATTCCTGGTGAAGAAAAAACATATTTGAGTTATGATATTCCACTCACACAAAATGTAGACGGTCAAACAGTGGATGATGTTCATACTCCCAAATTTTTGAACACGATTTCTACGTCGGGACTTCCAAATCACAAGTTGAGACTTAAAGTTAGAGTTTCAGTTGTGCTATTAAGGAATTTGAATAAAAAATTAGGATTATTCAATGGAACAAGACTTATTATTACGAGATTGGGAAAACGTGTTCTTGAAAGAAAAAATATTTCAGGAAGTAATATTGGTGATCAGGTTTTCATACCTAGATTTTCTCTGACACCATAAGACGTGAGAATTCCTTTTAAATTTCAACGGAAACAATTTCCTATAATGATTTCTTTTGCGATGACTTTTAATAAGAGTCAGAGACAATCTTTAAAGCATGTTGGGATATATCTTCTGTCGCCAGTGTTTTCACATGGTCAGTTGTATGTTGCAATTTCAAGAGTTACTTCTAGAAAATGATTAAAAATATTGATCATCGATGACGACGGTGATAATACGACTAAGACTTCAAATGTGGTCTATAAGGAAGTCTTTCGTAATATAACATAATTTTCTTTGTATGAATATTTATCCAAAATTATTGTTGAACTATCGTTTACTCAACTTTTTTCATATACCTTACATTATTGGAATTATCATATATTATTTAATCATTATATATCTTATAGCTAATCAGACCCGGGTCGATGTTCTAGTTGGTCTAATAATACAATAAAATATGCATAATTCCTCGGTATAGTTGGCAATGATATAATTTACAATTATCCACCAACAATGAATGAATTGACCCAACCCAAGTCCTAAGAATTTTGGATATCTAGGTGTGTGAATAAGTAAAAATAAATAAGTATTAGTGTATTGATATATTTGGGTGAATAAGTAAAAATAAATACATAAAAGTCAAAATATAAATGGAAATAAACCAACTATCAATATAAAAATTATCTTCTCTTTTTTGCCAAAATAGCAATTAAGAATATGTTGTATACTTGTATTGTAAAAAACAAAAAAAAAGGTCATATTTTCACCTATATATACTACTAGCTAGACACATAACTTTGACATTCAAATATACACAATTAAAAAAAATGATGAAGACAAGTTTGATAATATTGATGATATGGTTTTTCTTAATTCCATCATCCTTTGCTACATTTCAGTATTTCAAAATGAGCATGCAATGGCCTGCTGCTTATTGTAGGAATAAGAATAACAGTTGCCAAGGAGGGATGGCACAACTTGGAAGGTTCACAACCCATGGGTTGTGGCCTTCCAACAGCACTTGGCCTGAGCTGAAAACATGTGATACCATTGATTCAAGGGCTCAAAATTTCGATCTTAAAATGGTGAGCATAATAACTTTCATTTTTATTATTTTTATTATGCATGGTTATATTTACTCTTGATTATAACATTATTTTTTTTTATTTCATTAGATTAGTCCGACGTTGATCAGTAAACTCAATATCTCTTGGCCGAATTTAAAGGGGCCCCCAAATCTAGGTTTTTGGCAGTACGAGTGGAAAAGGCATGGGATATGCTCATACAACTCATTTAATCAAACTCAGTATTTTCAACTGGCATACGACATTTGGAGTAGAATTAAACTTGTTGATATTCTTCGTCAAGGAGGCATTACTCCTCGAGTAAATGTCAAATACCCTTTTCGTCCAATTCAATTTGTTAATGCCATAACTGCGCACAGTGATCGTGGTCGTTTTCTTCAGCAACCTGAACTTCACTGCGGTAGTAATCATGAGTTGCTCGAAATAAGGATATGCTTAGATCAATCCGGAAATAATTACACGAATTGCCCTAAACGTGGAAATTGTTTTAAGAGCATACTATGGATGCCATGAGAAAGATTGTATTAGTATATGAATGATGCATCCAATGAAAAAAATAATAATAAATAAATTGCATCATTATATATCATATAAAAATTATTATAATCAATAATATATAAAAGCTTATTTTTAATTATTATATTTATTTTCTTGCCATCCTTGTCTTATCTATATATATAAATCCTAGATAGTTGTGGAATTGCCCATTTAAACCCTAATTCACAAACCAATGAAAACCTTTCATTTAGCCACATCATCCACTTACATCCATTTAATGTGGGGTATTAATTGTAATTATTATTATTATTATTATTACTATTATTATTATTGTTGTTGTTGTTGTTTTGGGTTTTTATTCATTTTAAATTTTGTGTATTTTAATTTTTTTTTCAAAAAAGTTAATGTTTTTGCTAATAATTTTTTGTCCAATCTTTGTAAGTATAAGGAGTTGGTCGATTGTCAGGACTACTTTCTAATGTTAGTAAAAACAAATAAATAAAATAAAATTTACTAATGGTTGTTATGCCCTAAATGATTTTTATCATATTCGATATTTGAGTATGAGTTAAGTTGGTTTATCTTTGCTCCAATAAGTTTCAAATTAATATAAATGTCAAATTCGATAATACAATAGTTTTTAGTAAGAGATAATGAAGTAGTTTATCCAACTCAGAATCCTCCAATCAGATTTATAATATAAATAAAAACATATGTTTCAACATCGATTGTTTTCCATGGTCAATTATATGTTGTCATTTCCATAGTTATTTTGAAGAATGAGTTAAAGATATTGCTAATCAATGTTAATGAAGAAGATACCAAAGTAACTTCAAATGTGATGTATAAATAAGTTTTTTAAATGTATAAACATCTATATATATAATTCCTAGATAGTTGTGCAACCACTGATCTAACCACGGTGTATGAGTATGACCACAAACCGTTTTCATAGTGACATGACAATTTATGGATTACCAACTTATTTTGGTAGATGCAATAGAATCCATTGTAATCTTTTCGAAATGTATAAACACATCTTTAATATCTATCTTATATTTACATCACTTTATTATTATTATTATTATCATTATTATTATTATTATTATTATTATTATTATTATTATTATTATTATTATTATGTTGTTGTTGTTGTTGTTGATGTTATTATTATAATTTTCATAATACTTATTGTTTCAATTTATACGAATGATTTTTCAACATTATAATATAAAATACCGCATAATACCCGTATATCGCACGGGTGTGGGACTAGTATAGTTATTATTATACATACGTTGCTCTTGTAAGTGTCCAATGGAAATAGATGATCGACCACATTAATTGTACAAACAAAAGCGTTCATTTTTCTTGCTTCATCAAATTTAATTTTTTTAATCAATTCCTTTGTTAATTTTTTTTTTTTTACTGAAAACCCATTGTTAATTAACACCATAATCTACACTAGAAATTCTTTAAATTAATACTCGGTAAATTAATAAACTCTCTAGAATAATAAATTTGTCTGGTCCCGACTTGGGCCGATGTAAAAAATTGAAAAACTCGATAAAATAATAAGATAATAATTTTTCGGAATATCCCTTTATAATTTTCGGTCCCAAGAAAATCATAAATTAATAATATATTACACTAATTGAAATATATGCCAAACTTGCTTAAGAATACATTGAACACATTTGTTCCTCTTGTTTACATTTACATTTAATGTACTTCAAAAGTAAAAAAAAAAAAAAAAAGTCATTATTGATTTTCAATACATATGAACACAGTAGTTACTAATTTACGTTGAGTCTCAAGGCTCGCTGCAATGTAATTCTAAGAGGCATAGACTAATTTTCCTTTTTGTTTGGTATGTACAGTATAATTACTTAAAAACTCTTTAAATTAATAATTATTAATTTATCGATAAATTAATAACTCTCTAAATTAATAAAATTCTCTGATCCTGACATTGTTAATTTAAAGAGTTTCTACGGTAGATGTAAAAAATTATTCCAAAAACGCTCTACTATGAGTTTATAAAGATGACCTTAAAATTTTAAGTTCTCGAATATGCAAATAGTAATTAAAAAAAATAAAAAATGAAAAATATACACAACGATAGGAATGACTTAAGTATTCTACAACATCCGGATACAAACTACGAATATTAGTGGTAAAGACAAAAGACCTTGAACTAGAGGGTACAAGTCTTTTTAAATTGACACATTAGTAAAAAAAACATGTAGCTAAAAAGAGCTGCTTTTAATTTTCAATAATAGTCTCTTTTTTAACCATATCATTGAATTATTATGTAGATCACTCCTAAAATATTATTATTATTATTTGCAAAGTATAGTTTATACAGTATATTTCCTTTATATATCATCATATGATATTCATTTACATATTAAGCCAAAAAACAAAGTTTCCCTCCTAACTTCTCATTATCCTTTCCTAAACCACTTTCATTATTTATTTTATTTTTTAATTTTTAACACTCATTAATCATCAATTTAAACTAAGCATAAATTTTTTTTCCAATTCCCATTGTTTCAAAACTTTTAATGTTGTTATTCTTCAATCGATTAAATTACCTTTTCTTAATATTTTATCATAAATCGGTGTATATATCCATATGTGTTTTTCAAAAAAGTCTTTGCATATGTTCGACAAAATTTTTGCCTCAAATGGGTGCTCATGTATTTAACTCACATGTACTTTGTGATACTGCCTTATCCTATCCTACTTACTACTAATGGTGCAACCCTATTTGTATCTTTATTTTGACGCAATCCTATTTGTGTATCTTAAAATAATTCAAATTAAATATATCCATATTGTGCTTTTTAAAAAATAAAAAGAAGTCTTTGCATATGTTGGACAAAAAAATTGCCTCAAATAGGTGCTCATTTATTGATTATTATTCAACTCACATGGGGGAATGTTTATAATTAAGTAACCATTAACCATTCATCTACTCATGGTACAACCCAATATTTATATCTTAGATGAGTCCATAGTTTTGTTGGATATTTTGATATATAAATAATTTATTTTAAAGTTATTTTAATAATTTTAAAAGAATTAATTAATATCATTATTATTATTGCCGATTTGTTAAACGTGTGAATACTTGGTCAATATGTCAGTTACTTATGTGCTTATCAAAACCAATAAATCCTAATTAATAGGAGTTTGTGGTTTTACCATGCAAAATATAAGGATGAAAAATAATGATAGAAGAAGATATAGAAAAGTAGCAGTGCACATACATGCTTAACTTGACCACATAATGATGTATCAAAAAAAATAATTTTCAATATAAGCCAATTTTATTTTTTCTAATAATAACATTGAGAGATTATCTTCCTGGATTACATTACCGGTGTTTAATAATGTCTTGCTAGTTCTGTCACCTCGGATATGATTCATATCCGGGAAGGACCTGTTGAATCCTGGGGGATTTGCGCTTATGAGGCGGATAAATCCTTAAGGACAGTGCGATCAGCACGCCTCAGGTATTATTATTTCATGGTTTACTATTCTCCCTATTTGAGACTCGGTGGTTGCTTACTTCGCGGTGGTGCCGGCAACATCAATTGCAACAATTATAAGATAAGTTCTATAATCTCTATTTTATTTTATTATCATTCATATTTGTTTAATTACATAAATTTATATGTTGTTTATTATTGTGATTAGGTCCAATTTTTACAACAATCTTAAGGATTTGGTCTCTTATATTATGCTCGGATTATAGAACGTAAAACCCCAATTTTGCGGCGAGAGAAGAATTACATATTAAATATCCAAGTAGAGTGGGTGATAAAGAATTAGGTAGATAGCTGGAATTTCCAATCCACGAAATGATGGTATACGGTTAGTTGAATCCCTTAGATATGAATGTTGCAAAAAAGTGATATAAAAATTCAAGTCTTTTTTAACTATGCTTGTTGAATTTGATTGTGAAACTTATATCGGTGATCTGTCTATATAAATTTCTGTGAATAATTTTTATATCTTACTCAACATCTATGTGAATGAATGATAAGATAGTTTTGAAATTACGTATTCAATTCCTAATTGGACTTTGTGCAAGTCCATAATACTCTGTTTCTTCTAGTGGAAAAACAAAACAAAGGTTTATTATATGTATAGTTTTGCTTGTGATCAATCAGTATGAAAAAAAACAAACAGATGACTACTACTAAAGAATTTAATTATGAGATTCTTAGTTTCTTGTGTAAGTGTTTGTCATATTGCTCTAAGTGATTTAAACATATAATTTTTCATGAGGTTTGAGATATTGGCTTATTTGAATAACCTGGACATATAAAAACGAAAATACAGTGGCATACACTTTGCATATTTGTTTCTCTGCTGTGAAGTTAATTTTTATGGTATAACTGTATTAGACCAATTATTTTATGGCACTTGATGTGGTTCATTGTTTATATTCGTTATTCAAGTGTGATGCAGTAATATTTGTTGCCACTGAAACATGTAAATTTGTAGAGCAGTAATGAAGCAAATTGGGGAGACATTGAGAAATTTATAGAAATACATATGTGATAAAAATGTTGTCACTTAAAAATATAATATTATAAGTAGACCTGTGAATGAAATATTTTTGAGATATATTGTGGTTATCCATTGTATTAGAATAATACAATGATGTATGTGAAATTGTGGATTATCCATTGTATTAAAATAATACAATGATGTTTAGTAAAATTGTGGATTATCCATTGTATTAAAATAATACAATGATGTTTAGTGAAATTCGTTTATGAGAAAATATATCTCTATGCGGAATTATAAATTGTCCTTATTGTGGAGGCACTGTCACTTGAAATTATTCAAGTAGACCTGAATAAAAATTCACCTATATGCTACCAAGTGTGGGGGTGATGTCGCTTGATAGTCTATCAAGTAGACCTGATGAATTATATATGATGAAAGTCAGTTTGATAACATATGAGATATCACTTAAAGTGATGAGCCATTGTATTAAAACAATACAATGATGTTAATCGGATACAAGAGCCGATGAAAATAAAATCGATAAGCGAATTTATTGTGAGGAACAAGTTTATTGTTATAGACTTGAATAAATATTATATGAGATTAATTGACTTCGAGACGTCTTAGTCAATATTACTTGATGAAAGAAAATTATGTCTTCATCATTTGTGTAAAGTACGTAGTGAAAAAGCCCCTGGGAAGAAATAATTTTGTGACACATCGAGAGGAATTGAACTTAAGCCATTTGAAATCAACAAGTGATAGGAACCCAACCTTTGTGATTGGAGATCCCATGAATAAGGTTCATATGGGTAAGAACAAGTTACTTGTTAGATCTGCTAGCACACAAAAATTAGTTAATTAATTTTTGTCTTAGTCCTTTTTCTGTGGTGTGAGTGAGAAAGTGCTAGATACTGCATTATTGAGAGGTTAAGCTTACTATAAAGCTTTTAATGAATTTCATATCCCTTATGGGTGGTGTATGATTTGCAGCATACACTTGATGAAATCACCTATTTGAGTGTCAAGTGGGGCCGCTTGCATGAGATCTTGGCGAAATCTCTAGAGCACTCATGAAAGAATCCAGGCACGCGCACGGCCTATTCGCGCACCACAGCGTCAACAGCAAGAATGTGGGGTGTAATGCGATTGGTAAACCACTAACATACACCAAGTTTCATTGGTTCATATAGCTTGCTACACCAATGTTACTGTGTGTTAAGTACTATCAGTCTAGGACTGGTTCATATAGTTTGCTACACCAGTTTGATGCATTACATCAATGATGTTAACCCAGAAAATGATTTTGAGTATTCTTCTAAACTTTAAAATAAATTGTGGGGATTGTTGGATATTTTGATATATAAATAATTTATTTTAAAGTTATTTTAATAATTTTAAAAGAATTAATTAATATCATTATTATTATTGCCGATTTGTTAAACGTGTGAATACTTGGTCAATATGTCAGTTACTTATGTGCTTATCAAAACCAATAAATCCTAATTAATAGGAGTTTGTGGTTTTACCATGCAAAATATAAGGATGAAAAATAATGATAGAAGAAGATATAGAAAAGTAGCAGTGCACATACATGCTTAACTTGACCACATAATTTTCAATATAAGCCAATTTTATTTTTTCTAATAATAACATTGAGAGATTATCTTCCTGGATTACATTACCGGTGTTTAATAATGTCTTGCTAGTTCTGTCACCTCGGATATGATTCATATCCGGGAAGGACCTGTTGAATCCTGGGGGATTTGCGCTTATGAGGCGGATAAATCCTTAAGGACAGTGCGATCAGCACGCCTCAGGTATTATTATTTCATGGTTTACTATTCTCCCTATTTGAGACTCGGTGGTTGCTTACTTCGCGGTGGTGCCGGCAACATCAATTGCAACAATTATAAGATAAGTTCTATAATCTCTATTTTATTTTATTATCATTCATATTTGTTTAATTACATAAATTTATATGTTGTTTATTATTGTGATTAGGTCCAATTTTTACAACAAGTTTTACATCATAATTTAACAAGTGTCTTGGGGATCCTGTTTAGCATTACCCTTAAAACAATTATGCAATTTTATTCTTCAATAGTAAAATTCTTAAAAGAACTCTTATCATAGACTCTACGACTTAAACTCTTATACCAATATTTTATTTATATTAAATTTGATTATAACTTAAAATATTAGGTTAACAATTACAACTTAAAATACTAGTTTATACATTTCAAATTTAATTATATTAAATGATTGACGAATCTAATTTATAATATAGATCAAATAAATTAATCTTTCAATGAATTTAAAAAATAGTGAGAATAGTGTCTTATTTGTTTTCTCAAGTGTCTCAATTGTTCAATCCTCACCAATAAATTCACATTTTCACTCATTTTTTCCCTCTTTTCTCCCAAATCAATGGCATAATTATTGTTTTTTACCATAGTGTCACATGAGAAAATCGTCTTTCAACAGTAGTATACATGATCATGTGTGGCATACAGTACAAGTGGACAATGGTGACTTGTGACTTGTGAGTTGTGACTCAACATAAGAAAATGGTTAAATCCTAAATTAGACAGTCACATATCCTATCCTATCCTACTTACTACTAATGGTGCAACCATATTTGTATCTTTATTTTGACGCAACCCTATTTGTGTATCTTAAAATAATTCAAATTAAATATATCCATATTGTGCTTTTCAAAAGAAGTCTTTGCATATGTTGGACAAAAAAATTGCCTCAAATAGGTGCTCATTTATTAATTACTATCGGGCCAGCAGGCGCGTTCCGCGCCTGCCTGTGTCTAACTCATGTAAAAAAAAAACGACATGTCTTATGTTATGGTGAGTTTGTTAATAGAAGATTTTCGCTACTAAAAAAATTTGTGACTTATGTTATGGTAAATTTGTTAATAAAAAAATTTTATTGCTAAAAAAAATAAGGATATTGTTGGTGTTATGAAAAGTCCACGCCAAAAATTATTATTACATTATGTATAGAATAGAATAGATGAAGGGCAAAATTGGCAAATAAAAATCCACACTAAAAAATGATTATGCATGCGGTTATCAATTACTTGAATCAAACACTCATATATGAGAGGGTAAAGTTGGAAATAAAAAAAATTCACACAAAAAAAAAGTATCATCTTTATTAAATGTATAGTTATTCAACTCACATGTGGGAATCTATTATTTATATGTTTATGAGTTTTTTCTCATGGAAACTTTCTTATGTGGCATTCTCTTATTTAGCCAACTTTGTTTTCATCCTACATGGCATCTTCTCAAGCATCAGTTGCATATGTGTCATTTGTTTACAACTTTTTGAGTTTTATGTTCACAATTTTAGTAGTTTTTGATTTCTTATCACATTTAAAACTCCTTAAAACTCCTATTTAAGTTTTTTTTTAATTATCTTTGTTTATAGGTTTTCTATGTGTCAACCTATTAGAGACTACTCATATACAACCAACTCATAGTATTTATTTTGCTCAATTATAAATATAGAAATTGTTCAATCAGGTTTTATGAACAAATGTCTATATATTAATATTTTGATACAATTGAAATTTTACATACAGAAACTTTTGATTATTGACCAACTCATTTTTGGAATATATATTGATTAAATTAAATCAATGTTGAAATGTATGGAAATTTCAAAAATTAAGGACCAAAAATCTACTATAGTTTCTATATATACGAGTCAACATGTAAGAGTGGGGGTCATTGAGTGTCTCAGCGCCCCTTCTCTATTTTCTCTTCTCACCTTCACTACTCTTTTTTTTTTTTATTGACAGAATCACTACTTTTTTTTTTTCTATCTATTGCTATTGTTGGTTTTTTTTTTTTAAATAAAAAATCTATTGCTATTGTTGGTTATTTCTTATTTATTTGTTCAATATAATTTTTGTTGCTCTCAAGTGGAATGAAATCTAAATTTTATTTGTTTTTCTTTGCATGTATTTTGTTTACTTGTATTAGGCTACAATAAGAGGATTCAACATAAAAAAGAGAAATCATTTTCTTCTCTAAAGTCAATAATATTTTGTAAACTTCTTTTTTTTTTTGGTAGAAATTGTAAACTTCTTTTTAAGAAGCCAGAATATTATTCATCTATCTTTGTAACTTTTATTTACTATTTGGATTCTTGCAGAGACTGATGAAGATGACTACGAGGGATAAATAACATGTGGATTGGGAACAGAGGAGTGGATAAAATATTCAAGTTTAATTCTACAATCAGAAAATTGTACTAATTTTGAGTTATAATTCTTTATTTGCAGGTCCATATACGGAAGAACAACATTGTTTGTTATTCAAATTAGGATTAAGTATTATCAATTGATGTTAGAGTTTTAAGTATTTATTTATATTTTTTATATTTTATTTTCATTTTTTTTTAATCATATGTTTACTTATTAAAAAAGAATTGTTGTTCATATTATTTTTTATTGGATTTAAATCATGCTTATAAATGTTTATTTACTTATTTATAAATAAATGTTGTACTCTATTTTTTTACTCATTATTTTTTTATTTGTCTAATTTTTCATGTGATATTTAACAAATACACTGATAAAATAATAGAAACTCCTCAAATGACTATACTATAGAATGAATTGGAAAAATGTGGAGTTGAGAAATTGATATGCTTAAAAAAAATTATTCTTAAACTTCATACTTATCAAGTAGAGAAAAAGGTGTCATTGTCTGAAATATAAAAGGAATGAAGTAATTTTCTTCATAGATTATTTTTCTATTTCATTTTATTATTAATTATGGTTTACCTTAACGTGGTTTTTCTAATAAAAAAAATATACATAGTGATTTGTACCAAACAAAATATTAAAATACGGGGGTATTGATAAAAAAAAAAACCTACATGGAGGTATTAAGCAAAAAATAACTTACACGGGGTGAGACATACATTTGTATATTTTATTATATAAAAAATACGATATCAATTGAAAGCAGGGAAAGTAACAATGATTTTATATATATAAAAAAAGAATTAAAAGCAATAATATCATGTATTACTTTATTTTTATTCTCCATACATCACCGTAAAATAAACAAATAAAAATAAAAACAAAAACAAATAGATACATTTTTTAAAATTTGCACATTAACAAATGAGATATGCTTAAAAAAATTATATATAATTTTTTTTTTGTCAAGCAAATGACAAACAATTCTACTGTTCATTACTTTTAAATAAATAATATTAAAATTAAAATCGCCCCATTTTGCTTCTCAAATGTGAAATTTTTTCACACGGGGACATGAGATAAAATACTCCTGAAGAAAACAAATGTCTAAAGAAGAGAGATGACGATTAAGAACAAATATATTAACCGTTAGATTAGTTTTTGCATAATGACCTTTTTTTATATGAAAATAAAAGAACAAATATATGAACATGTGAGTTGGGAACGGGGAGTGGAGTATCACTCTCCATTATGTCATTTCTCCTTAAAATCTCCAAAATTTGGATCTTTTATCATATTTAAATAAACTATTACATTAAATATAAAATTAATTTTACAAATAATTAAAAAAATCACAATATTAAAATTTTAATAATCCATATTTTTCATGTGTGAAAAAAAATATCTATATTTTTCATAGAACATTAACTCAGGCGATAGCACGGGTAAGTTATACTAGTGTTTATAATTAACCATTAAAGATTCATCTACTCATGGTACAACCCAATATTTATATCTTAGATGGGTCCATAGTTTCACATCATATTAAAACAAGGGTTAAATATGTAAAAGGTCCCTGCACTTACGAGTCATCTGAGTTTTAGTCTCTGCATTTTAAAAACATTTCATTTTGCCACTGCACTTTCATTTTACTTTAAAAATAGTCCCCATACCTTTTTTTTTTTTGTTGAAATGGCACATTTTTGCCGATCTGTCAGTGTTGACTGGACTTTAGAGTTGATGACTCATTTAATTTTGCAGTTAATCGATCAAAATACCCTTAAATAAGTAATTTTTTAAAAGTAAAATAAAATTGACACATCATAAAAAAATGTGTCACTTCAACAAAAAATTGGTTAAAGGACCATTTTTAAAGTAAAATGAAAGTGCAGTGACAGAACGAAAGATTTTAAAATGCAGGGACTAAAACTCAAATGACCCGTAAGTACAGGGACCTTTTGTATATTTAAGCCTTAAAACAATTATGCAATTTTATGCTTCAATAGTAAAATTCTTAAAAGAACTCATATTATAGACTCTACGACTTAAACTCTTATACCAATATTTTATTTATATTAAATTTGATTATAACTTAAAATATTAGGTTAACAATTACAACTTAAAATACTAGTTTATACATTTCAAATTTAATTATATTAAATGATTGACGAATCTAATTTATAATATAGAATAAATAAATTAATCTTTCAATGAATTTAAAAAATAGTGAGAATAGTATCTTAATTGTTTTCTCAAGTGTCTCAATTGTTCAATCCTCACCAATAAATTCACATTTTCACTCATTTTTTCCCTCTTTTCTCCCAAATCAATGGCATAATTATTGTTTTTTACCATAGTGTCACATGAGAAAATCGTCTTTCAACAGTAGTATACATGATCATGTGTGGCATACAGTACAAGTGGACAATGGTGACTTGTGACTTGTGAGTTGTGACTCAACATAAGAAAATGGTTAAATCCTAAATTAGACAGTCACATATCCTATCCTATCCTACTTACTACTAATGGTGCAACCCTATTTGTATCTTTATTTTGACGCAATCCTATTTGTATCTTAAAATAATTCAAATTAAATATATCCATATTGTGCTTTTTTTTTAAAAAAAAAAGAAGAAGTCTTTGCATCCATATACTTGACACAAAGAATTCGTTTTTTGGCCACTGTAGATTGCAATGGAGTATGCCACGTCGGATGATTGTTGGTGGGCCATGGTGTGTGGTTTTTGCGTGGGATAATTTCTTTGTTTTATTTTTATTTTTTTTGCGTTCTGTGTCTAGAAGAAGCTCTGCGAGACTGCATATGCTAGGGTTGTGATTCAGAAAATTCATTGAATCTGGTCGAATTCCATCCTTGTGTTATTGAGAGGTTCATCTGGGGTGGGTTGATCTAGTGGAGGTAGAATTTCCCCTTATTATTTCCCCCTCAAACAAGTTTAGGGTTATTTGAATTTTGAATTCTCCATAATTTTCCCTCCTAATTGGATTTCTACTTATCCAGTGGCCTATAAATTGGGGATGGGGAAGACTTGCGATGCACAGGTTGAGAACAACATGGTGTTGTTTGGTTTGACGTGATGGTGTATAACGATAAACATGGAGAAGGTTGCAGGTTAGTGTTCTAACTTCTCTATTGACTATTGTTATGATATTTATATTCTTTTGTTGAATGTTTTATTGTTTGATCAGATTGCAAATTAGGTTTTGTTTGGGTAAGTTGCATCTTCATGGAAAACCCCACAGGCAGTCCTTCTCCATTGTTTTTGTTTTGCTACTGTTCACAGAACTCCTTCTCTGTTTTATTTGGTGTTATCTGCTATAAGTTTGTTGTGTGATGTATCATTGTTTGAAGCAATAAAAGTGTAGTTTAGTGGGGATAGAAATAGAATTAGTAATTGAGATAAAATGCATTGTAGGTGTTTGATAAAATGTCTACAAAGAAAGTTGTGATGGATGCAATGGAACTATGTGTGAATCACTAAGAAATTTATTTCCTTTTTCGATATGTATCCTTTATTGATAGCATATAAATATAAATACATGATGACAATCCAAGTTTTCACACCAAAATTATGCAGCTCAGGCAACTTTAGTGGATTACTGGCTGTGATGCAATGGGAAAAATGCACATGGGATTTTGGAGGTGTTTGCTATTTCTTTATTTATTCCTGATCTTTAAGGCTGAGAAAGGTATAGAAATGTGTTTTTTATGCTATTGTTATAGTTCATTTTCCTTTTAATCATATCTAACTCTTTGTGTACTGAGTGTTTATTTCTTATAGATTGTGTTTCTACAAAGTTCCTAACCACTGCATTTTTAACATGTTGAATATTGAAGCATGTTGAATAATGACATATATGTTCTTCTACTCTCATTGTCAGTGTCAAATTTCTCATAATTTCATTTTTAGGGTTCAAAGTGAATTGAAAAATTGAACTGAAGAAGTTTAGATAAAAATAATAATTGAACTCAAGTATTAATCAAAATGGTGTACTAGCATGTTAATTGAATTCATTTTTCTACTGTTTCCATTTAGATTCCTTTTTTCATATGCCAACTGTTAATTGAATAAGTATATTTCTGACTTGCCTTGGTACATGCCAAAAATTGAATTGCAGCAAGTACAAAATGTTGTCAAAATTGCCTTGGTGATCTTTGCTGATGCTTGCACTTTTTTTGGTTATTAACTGGGATGGGATGAACTTATGGCTCTTGATTATCTGGTTGTTGATGAAGTAGCATTTTTAGATAGGACATATGTATTGAAGTACCTAAGAGAGGATACATTGCCTTGCTTGAGTTATTTACTATATGTGTTCTTTGTTTTCCAGCTTGATGCTGTTATTGAAGCAGAAAAGAAAGCTGCACGAAATTTGATTCTTGAAAAGAAGAAAGATTGGGCCTTGTTGGCAATGAAGAAAAAAAAGACACGAGAAGAATTGTTGAAGCAAGTTGACGCCTGACTAATAAACGTTGAGCAACAAGTAATGACTTACTCTTCTCTGTCATTTATTAAAAAAGTTTTCTTCTTTGTTTTTGTCTAAAAGAGATACTTACATTTATTTCCTTGGTTTAGTTAGCAGATATCGAACTGGCAAGCAAACAAATGGCGGTGTTTGAAAGTTTGAAGGCCGGTAATGATGCAATGAAAGCCATACAAAGCGAGATAAACATCGAGGATGTTCAGAAACTTATGGATGAAACTGCTGAAGCTAAAGCTTATGGATGCAATGTAAGTTTGAGTTCACCCTTATTTATCCTTACTCTCACTGCTTTTCAAAACTGACTTCCACCTCCAGACTCATTACAATTTTTTGGGGGTTGGAATTAGGGATTAAAGTTGTACTGGTTTGATTGAGCTTTTTGTGTTGTTACTATTTAGCTGCTACTTTTTCTTTGGCAATTCCCATCTCCTGCATTTTTTTGTTTGTTTGTTTGTTTATATTTGAAACTTGCTGATGGTTTACATTATTTTGTTGAATTTGAAGGAAATTCATGCAATACTTAGGGAGGAATTATCAGCAGAAGATGAAGAGGAAGTTTTGGCAGAGTTTGAGAACTTGGAAACCCAGGTACATGGATTTTCAATTTTTATGATTTTGTATTGACTTATAGTTTGCTCCAATATAATCCATTCATATTGTTCCATTTGTATTAATGCTGTAATCATAGTAGTATGGAAAGGATATGCTATATGTCATTATGCTTCAATATTCAACATGTTATAATTTTTTGTTTTTTCTTTCTTTTCAAACCCTGTTTTTCTGGCTTCAATATTCAACATGTTATAATTTTGTTTTTTTTATTTGATTTACATTGTTTTATTATTGCTATATTGTCTTAGATCTCATAATTTTTTGTTTTGACTTTTATTGAAAATTTGGTGTTACATTTTACTTATAATTTTCACAATTTCTTTATCAATGCAATATTATAATCTTTTCAATGGATTTTCTTGGTTTAATGATCACTTGAAAGTTTCTTATTGAGTGAAAAAGATTGGCATACACTTCTTTTTTGAAGTGGAATAAGTTAATAAGTTTGGCCTATTCAGAGGGAGTGTGGTTATAGACTGAGCTTTTTTGCCAATTAAAGTTGCAGGTTAGTATGGTTGGCCAAAATGTGGAATGCATTTATTTTCATTTTTCTTTGGATATCTCATGTTTTCCTTTCTTTTCTCTTTGCCTTGTAGAATTATTGTAAAAGAGAGGGGTAAAATGATTAGAAAAGCTATTACAAGAGAAAGAATTGAAGATGATAAAAGAGATATATATAACAAATATGAAGGAATATATCACATATTGTCTACCACTACCCATCACATTGTTTCACCTCTTCAATTTGTATGCTCAGAGGCGAGATTTCTTGGTTCAATGATCATATTCAATGATATGCCAACTTGTTTGTCTTCTTTGCACCACTCACCTACCCTAAATTAGTCATTACAAGGCTAATGTGCTAGCTTTCATTAGTCTATGTCAAATAATATGACAACACAGTACATATAAAAATAACACTGTTGTTCATGGATGAAAATTGTTTCTACTATCCCAATAGGATTAGTGGATTATCACTCTCTGCCATTTGTATTAGAGTATACCTTTCTTCGTAACAAAATTTTGTTTCTATTATCAAAAGATCAGGCTTCTCTTGTGCTCACAACTTGATGCAATCCATTAGAATCCTGTTGAGTGTGTATTGAATTCAACTTGTGTTTGAAAAGTGGTGCTGCTGCTGCATTTTGATGGCTCAATTTAATTATTATTATTTTATTTTTTTGTGCTGGTTTTATGTAAGGGGGATCAATATGGACATTTTAATTTGTTGAAAGTATCTTGATGTAGTGGACATTTTTAATTCATTTTTCTACTGTATAAAGAAAAAAAAAATCTGATTATAAAAAAAATCTAAAAAAATTTGAATAAAATTTGAATAAAATTTGAATAAAATCTGGTTTTATGTATATCCCGAGGTATTTAAAAAAATTTGAATAAAATAATATATTATTTACTCTCTATAAGTTATTTTCGTATGTCACTAATTTTTCACTAAATGTCACTTAGTTAGTTTTTCTGCATATAATATTAGTTGGCATTTCGTTTAGAAACGGCGGTTGTTAACATGAGAAACTTTTATTTTACTGGTATTGCTAGTGGGCTATTACCACTTATAAAAATTATCAATTATTTTTTTAAAGAGAATTTCTTTTGTCATCCTACTGATTACTCGAGCGTCTTATAACTTTTCAATTTTATCCTTCCACTATTTAAGTAGCGTATGTTATAAAAATCAGAAATTTTGAAAAATAACGTAAGTAGCGGATGTTATATAGGTAGTGTGTTTTGAGGGGTGTCTACTACCTAAATAGCGGACAAAGATATTTTGGTAATTTTTTAGGATGCGCCCCAAAATTAGTAGAGTGACAAAAGAAGTTCTATTTTTTAAATTTATAATAGGCCATGATTCAAATAAAAGACCTAATGGGCCGTGCGAAAGCACGGGTAAAAAAACTAGTATGTTGGACAAAAAAATTGCCTCAAATTGGTGCTCATTTATTGATTATTATTCAAACTCACATGGGGGAATGTTTATAACTAGTATCCGGATCCGTGCCAAGCACGGGTTAAAAAGTAACTATAAAAATTAAGATTTTAATATTTCAAATTTCATAATTATTTAACACAAAAAATGATAAATTACACTAATATATATGTTTAATAAGTCATCAAATTTTTTTGTCTTTAAAAATCTGTGTAACAAATTTTGCTACTTCAAAAATTAAAATGCCAATAATTAAATAATGACTAAAATTTTGGGAAAAAAAAATAAGCCCAAAAAATCATTTTTTTAATAAGGGATCTAAATTTTACTTTTATGAAAATATGAAGACCAATATACATTTAAATTTATTTTAGTACAAAAACAATTTATCACAATTCAAATTTGTTGCGCACATAAAATAAAGTAGAGTAGTTAATTCGAATATCATCTTTTTATTTCTAAACTTTTGACTTTCTACATTTTATTTAAAGTAAAATAGTTACATGCGAATATCATCTTTTTCTTACGGTTATCCTGTCATAATTCGGTTCCTGCTTTATCCTTACTCAATCATCGGAAGTTGGACACTTCCTCTATTTTTACTCGATGTGGCCTCCAGGAAACGACTTTCCTTCATTGTGTTCAGGACTATACATTCTCTAGAAACCTTTGGCACCACATTGAATTCAATGACTGACTTTTTTTTTTGAAGGAATTTATATGAATGGCTTATGACACATATAGAATGTTAACTAAAGGCGCAAGAGATTAAGAATTGCCATAACTAAAGGCAATTAAATGACACATATATGAAACCGCAGCCGATTGACCACAATGTACAAAGCAAATGGAACAACATGCCATTTTCTTATAACAACAATAATAAAATATACAAACACAACAACACCAAGAACATATCCACATGAATTCCATTCCAAAAGCTTGACATTTTCTTTAATACAGTTTTGATAGAATTGTAAATCAGTAATCATATTTGATCAACAATCATACTTGATCAACAATTTTTAAATATATGCGTGTGTTATTTTTCAAATCATAATTGTGAAAATAATTTAGTTAACACATCTAATATTTGAGAGAAATAAAAAATAAATACAAAATAAAACGCCTTTTACATATATTTTTATCACAAATACAAAATGAAACGCATTTTTTTTAAAGTAAAAAATAAAAACAAAATAAAACGCCTTTTTTTAATAATCATATAAAAAACCTTTTTTATTTGAGTAAAAATAAATTTATATGTGATGAAAATATAATATTTAATATTTATAAAATCAAATATGAATGTACATCGTTATTTGAATAAAAATAAATGTATATGTGATAAAAGTATAATATTTTAAATTTATAAAATCGAATATGAATGTTTAATATTTAAATGGATAAAAGTAAATTAATTTATAAAATCGAATATGAATGTTTAATATTTAAACGGATAAAAACAAATAATATTTTCACTAATCAAATATGAATTGTTTATAAAATATATTAATTTAGTTAATTTAATTATTAATTATTGTAATAATAGCATTTAATATCAAATGCATGAGGATTGAGAATGAATGAGAAGAGGAGAGAGAAAGACAAATAAGTTTGGCTTTTTACATATTATAGATTATAGATTAAGTAACCATTAACCATTCATCTACTCATGGTACAACCCAATATTTATATCTTAGATGGGTCCATAGTTTCACATCATAGTTTAACAAGTGCTCCGGGGGCTCTGTTTAACATTACCCTTAAAACAATTATGCAATTTTATTATTCATAGTAAAATTCTTAAAAGAACTCATATTATAGATTCTACGACTTAAACTCTTATACCAATATTTTATTTATATTAAATCTTTTATATTATAAGCTTGTATACACAAGCAAACCATAAACCCTAATTTGTTTTTCCTGATTTCCCTCCATTTTATCTTGCAATTTTTATTAAAAAATAATACAATTTTGTGTTGACTAGAATTTGAACCCACAACCCTTCAATGCAAAACAATATTTCCAACCACTATGGCAAGTATACCAATTATGATTAAAATTATATGCAATAATTGATAAGCACCATCAATTTTAAAAGTATATCATATCAAAATTATTGTTGACTATATTATTCATCACGAAATATTTTTATGTCTTTCCTGATCAATGATTTTTTTTTCTACCGGATCATAAATTTAGAGAATAATTATCATGTGAGATTTGGAAATTTATTATTACATGTGATTTGAAAAGTTATTATCAAACTCAATTCTGCTAAATCAATTTTTTTGCAATACAACCAAACTCAACCATAGTCATGTCACTAATCACATTCATTATTTTGATTTTAACATTGCAGATTTAATATTAGTCGATGATCAATTGATACCATATGCACTAACAGATATTGAGATGATGTTACGTAGTTGTGAGAAGAGTTTAAAAGATTATCCTCCAATGCCTAGAGCAGACACATCATTAGTTCCTGATATACAAAATAGTTTAATACACGACGAATTGAATTATAACAGACAATCATTAGCTGAGGAACATGTTAGATTGATGTCAACTATGACTTCAGAGCAACGTAAAGTATATGACACAATCATGACAAGAGTTAACGAAAACAAACCTGGTGTGTTTTTTCTTTATGGTTATGGCGTTACATGGAAGACATTTATCTGGAGGGCCATGTCAGCCGCATTACGCTCAAAATGTGAGATAGTTTTAATAGATGCCTCAAGTGGGATCGCTACATGGCTTATACCTGGCAGTAGAACAACACATTCAAGATTTTGTATTCCTCTAAATGTTGACGAGTTTTCAACATGTACCATAGTTCCTAAAAGCCTTTTGACGCTATTAATACAAAAAGCAAAACTCATTATATGGTATGAAGCACCAATGATGCACAAACACTGTTTCGAAGCTGTTGATCGAACTTTAAAAGATATTCTCAAGTCTGTTGATGAAAAAAATAAACACATTCTTTTCGGTGGAAAAGTTGTTGTTTTTAGCGGAGATTTTAGACGAATTCTACCAGTAATACCCAAAGGTACAAGGACAAAAGTTGTTCATGCTACTATTAATTCTTCAGCTCTTTGGAATTTTTGTGAAGTTTTAACATTGAGTAAAGACATGAGGCTTCTTGGTGGTGCTTCGAGTGCAGACGTTGAACAAAGAAGATTGTTTTCTGAATGAGTTTTGAGTGTTGACGATGGAGAAATTGGAGATGACAACGACGATGATTTAGAACTTGACATTCCATCAGATTTATTCATTCCAAATTCAGGTGATCCTCTTGCTTCTATCGTTGAAAGCACTTATCCCCAACTTTTACAAAACATGAACGATATAACGTATTTCCAAAATAGAGCTATACAAACTCCTAAAGATTCAATAGTCGACACAATAAATGATTATATGTTGGGTTTAATTCCTGGTGAAGAAAAAACATATTTGAGTTATGATACTCCACTCACACAAAATGTAGACGGTCAAACAGTGGATGCTGTTCATAATCTCGAATTTTTGAACATGATTTCTACGTCGGGACTTCCAAATCACAAGTTGAGACTTAAAGTTGGAGTTCCAGTTATGCTATTAAGGAATTTGAATAAAAAATTAGGATTATGAAATGGAACATGACTTATTATATTACGAGATTGAGAAAACGTGCTCTTGAAGGAAAATTTATTTCATGAAGTAATATTGGTGATCAGGTTTTCATATCTAGATTTTCTCTGACACCATCTAACGTGAGAATTCCTTTTAAATTTCAACGGAGACAATTTCCTATAATGATTTCTTTTGCGATAACTATTAATAAGAGTCGGAGACAATCTTTAAAGCATGTTGGGATATATCTTCCGTCGCCAGTGTTTTCACATAGTCAGTTGTATGTTGCAATTTCAAGAGTTACTTCTAGAAAAGGATTAAAAATATTGATCATCGATGACGACGTTGAAGATACGACTAAGACTTCAAATGTGGTCTATAAGGAAGTTTTCCGTAATATAACATAATTTTCTTTGTATGAATACATATCCAAAATTATTGTTGAACTATCGTTTAATGTTACTCAACTTTTTTCATATACCTTACATTATTGGAATTATCATATCTTATTTAATCATTATATATCTTACAGCTAATCAGACTCGTGCACCGCACGGGTCGATGTTCTAGTTTGATTATAACTTAAAATATTAGGTTAACAATTACAACTTAAAATACTAGTTTATACCATAGTTTTAAAAACCGGACCGGACCGGCCGGTCTGACCGGTCCGACCGGGAACCGGTAGCATGAGCGGTCCGGATAAGCTGCAGAACCGGTTCTGCAAATGACCCGCGGTAACCCGCCTTGAACCGGCCGGTTCATCGTTTGAACCAGGAACCGTTGAAACCCGCCCGGGAACCGAACCGGTTTTGGGGAGAGAATAAACATTAATTTCAAAAATATTTCAAATATGTTGCACATGGGAATCGAACCCAAGCCTTTTACAAAGGAAAACATGACTTGAACCACTTGGCCACATGAATTTATGTGATAATTTATATCATTGAATTATATTTAATATTATTTAAGAAAAACCATGACATGTATTAATAAATGCATTGATCTTTTTTTCCTTGTTATTTTAAATTTGATTTTCTTACATATATATATATATATTCATCGTTTTATTTTAACCTAATATATTGTTATGTTGTTCTAGCAAAATTATGATATAATAATATTTTAATTTAGTCAATAAAATATTTTAATTTATTTAAAATATTATTATAGCATAATCGTGTTTTTTCTTTTAAATACATGAAATTTTATTAAAAACAAGTTTCAAAGGAAATGTTTTTTATTAAATTTTATTTTATGAAATCGAAGTCAATATATTTAAATTTTTATTATAAGCCGGGCCAATAGTCATGCGGTCTGACCAGTGACCCACTGGTCCGACCAGTGAACCAGTGACCCAGTGTCTTGGCCGGGTCGATCACCGGTCCGGGTTTTAAAACATTGGTTTATACATTTCAAATTTAATTATATTAAATGATTGACGAACCTAATTTATAATATATAGATCAAATAAATTAATCTTTCAATGAATTTAAAAAATATTTTTTTTTAAATTAAAAACTAGTGGGATTAGTATTTTTTTTTTGGTAGAAGTGAACCAATATAGTGAGAATAGTGTCTTAATTGTTTTCTCAACTGTCTCAATTGTTCAATGCTCACCATTAAATTCACATTTTCACTTATTCTTTCCCTATCTTCTCCCAAATCAATGGCATAATTATTGTTTTTAATTTACCATAGTGTCACATGAGAAAATCGTCTTTCAGCAGTAGTAATGTGTGGCATACAATACAAGTGGACAATGGTGACTTGTGAGTTGTGACTCAACATAAGAAAATGGTTAAATCCTAAATTAGACAGTCACATATCAACCACTTGGTGATATTAGTAATAACTTAGAAAGATATTATTCCACATCAACCTTTTTTCATGAGCAAATATTAGGACATCAACCTGCAAGCTTTACATTACTTTAGCAGTAATAATAAAATAAAATAAAGATAATGAAAAGTGGCTGAAATTTAATTTGCACATTGACTTAATTAGAAACAGAAAGGAAGTAATTACACTGTGATAGAGAAGCAAGGTTTTCCAAAGAGGTGGTGCAATTTCTGAATTTGAAATCCAAAAATTTAAAGGAAAAAAGAACAGTTAATGTTGTTAATTTGAAATATGTTATTTTAATAAAAAAAATATTGATTTATAATCTTTCTTGGCTTTGCCATCTCAATATTTTTAATACACATCAACACCTTTTATTTAAATAGAAAATAAATAAAAAGGACAACTTTTTGCATTTTAAAAAATATAAAGACCTAAATAGAAAATTTAAATAAAGAATTTAACTGATACAAATAAATAAGATAAAACCTCTAATTTTACATTAAAAAAAATAGGGAAAAATACACTATATGTTTTTTATCTTATTTATCTATAAATATTGATTCTTTATCATTTTTTCTTCTCATATCAATCTTTTATCTTTATAAACACGCACAAATTAGTCATTGATTTAATTTTTTGATCAAAAAACGCTGATGTGGTAGACCACATGAGATAAATTTAATTATTTTAATTTTTTTTAAGAGTTTAATTGATATGCATCGACGGTGTAAAATAGTTTTACACCATCGTCCAATAAACAACCATTATTTTGCCATGTCATATCAAGAAAGTGGGGTGATGTGGTGGAAAACATGGTTGATATTGGTTGACAGTGTAAAATTATTTCACACCGTCGGTGCATATCAATTAAATACCTAGAAATTATGAATGTTAGCCATCTTCATCATGTTCATTAAACTATAATAAATTATACCAATAGCCCATAAATCGTAACTCAACTAGCAAAAATGCTGAAATTATTAGTGTTGGACGTCAAAACCTGTGTTCAAACTCTGGTCCATTTATCTATCCACAAAAAATTACACCAAAAAACACTTCAAAATAGTATTAGTTTATGTGTTTGTTTACTTCATCTTCTTTCAATTTCAAAATTTCATTAAGATAAAAAAAACCTAGTGTAATTTTACCAAAAGAATAATAGTAATTTTGATACTTCTTTCTAAGATGCACATCCACTGAATATTGAAGCTCCTCGTGTTGTTAGTTGGTTAGTTGCATTGAGATCGTTAGAGTTCGTTGGATTGCTTGGTATTATTTATAGTGAATATAACTCTGCATTTTGTAATCAATCAATCCTTATGAATAATTTTTTTTTATTATAATTATTAATTTTATGTGTGTTCATTCCTTTCTCTAAACTTCATTTCTTTTTATTCTTCTCTTCATTTCTCTTTGATTATAATTATTAACTTGGACTTGGAAGCATACAATCATTTCCTATTTAAAATGAAGGAATACTTACTTCATGGCATGTGATTTATTTTTTACCGCAATATGTAGAAAATACTTAGAAACTTAAAAAAAGAAACAAAGGTTAAATACATATATAATAGACAAAGAACACACCGTTTGTCTTAAATTATTATTAGAGAAATGTTATTTCAACACAATATTCTAACAAAAATACAACAAAGTTTCACTTTATGCTTTTTTTAATATTTTTTGCACATCTCGATAATTGTGCTGTGAGTGGAGAAAGGTTGTATCGTATTTTTGTCCGATCTTTTTGTGTTCATATTGTTGGGAATAATGGCTAAATATCTTTTTTGGAAGATTTTATATTTAAATATAGTTTAGATTTATATTTGAAATAAAATAATATTAGGGTTTATGATTTATATTTCTGTTAGAATATCTAAGATTTGTTTAGAATTTATTATAGGATTAGTTTCTTTTTTTTAAAATATATGATTTGTTTTTATGTAGCTCTATATATAAAGCCATAAGCATGATGAATAAAATAAGAACTTTAGTTTTCTTCGTATAATCCTATATTTGAGGAGAGTTTTCTCCCTAAATTTATATCTCACCAAATTCCGCAATACAAAAACACAAAAAACCATATCAGTGGTATCAGAGCGCCGTCGTTCACAAGGACCCGTAAAGATGGAAGAAGGAGAAGATGAAGTTGATGAAGAAGACGAAGAAAAAGAAGAAACCATGAAATCAACAACCCATAACCTTGACTGCATCTTTATTATGAAGATGTGAAAAAGAAGAGAAAAACAATCCATAGCCAAAAACCATAACCATAACCTACACCTTTCATACGTTATATGCGAGATGGTTTCATGTATTATATAACTCATAACCATAACAAATACATGAAAAAAGCTCAAGTCTCATATGAAGATGTAGGCAACAAAAACAAAGATCAACATGAATCTCGGACGGGATACAACACAAAGATATTCAGTCAGGGAGGAGTGTTAAACAAAAACAGCAACAAAGAATGTGGATGAACAACAACAACAACAACAACAAAAATCAACATGAATCTCATGCTGGATACAACACAAAGATATTCAGTCGAGGAGGAGTGTTCAAAAAAAAAGTTTTTTTCAACTCAAATCTCATGTCGGATACAACACAAAGATATTCGGTCAAAGAGGAGAGGCTTGAGAAACAAAAAAATACAATAAAATTTCAGCGCAAATCTCAGATTGGATACAACAAAAAGATATTCAGTCAAGGAGGAGTGTTGGGAATAATGCCTAAATATCTTTTTTGGAAGATTTTATATTTAAATATAGTTTAGATTTATATTTGAAATAAAATAATATTAGGGTTTATGATTTATATTTCTGTTAGAATATCTAAGATTTGTTTAGAATTTATTATAGGATTAGTTTCTTTTTTTTAAAATATATGATTTGTTTTTATGTAGTTCTATATATAAAGCCATAAGCATGATGAATAAAATAAGAACTTTAGTTTTCTGCGTATAATCCTATATTTGAGGAGAGTTTTCTCTCTAAATTTATATTTCACCAAATTCCGCAATACAAAAACACAAAAAACCATATCACATATAACCCTTCTCTTATTATTAACCACACCTTTCTTAGGTAGCCAAAGTTGCAATAAAGCAAGTGAAGCCATCACAAAAAGATATTATATTTATAAAAGTTTATTTTTAATTATGAGGAATGCTAAGGTCACACTCTTATACACACTCTTTTGAACACACCCACACATATGAAGCCACGTCACTCCCAAAAAAAAATTCTTTTACTTGTCACCGGTTACTAAACTAGATATGTGTATTTTCTTTTTTATTTTCATATTTATTATTTGAACTTTAACCACCCATCTTCTCCCGTCTCCCTCCACTCATCCTCCCACTAAAAATTATCTCTGCAGATTCACCCTGTTTATTATGTTCATTGCTCACCTTCCAAACTGCAAAATCAATTTCATTTTTATTCTTAAAACAACTTGCGTACCATCTCAATAGAATAAAACAAACCCAAATAAAAAATATACATTCAACAAATTTGCAACTAATGAATTGAACCTAAAAATTGATAACCATTCCAACAATACAATTCTAAAGAAATTGAACAAGTATTTAGAAATGGATTTTTCATAAATCTATTTTGTGAGAGGAACTGAGACCCATATATAAATTAATACCCAGATCTATTTTATGAGAAGAATGAAACTGGTGTGTAGAAATTTATTCAACTCATTCACTTACGGTTTGAGACAAATAGCACGCGATTGAAGTTCATGATAGATGGTGACCATGAGAGATTTTAGAGAAGACGAACCAACAACTCAATTAAAAATAAAAAGATTAAATAAAAAATAGAAAAGGTTTCTTTCCACCGGTAGAACTGGTTACCAGGTGAAGGTATTAAAAAGAGAGATGACATGGCTTCATATGTATGAGTGTTTTTAATAATATTTTTCTGTTCTTTTGATTTCAATTGTTTGGTTCCTACAACTCGCTTCTATTAAAGTTAAAGATATTAACAAAAAGGACGATTTAAAATAAAACATAAATAACTTTCAATTGTAATAGGGTGATACTATCAACTAAATCAAACTGTATTCAATTAGTTCCCCTGGGCTAACATATGCAATTTCCAAATATAAATACCAAAATAAGATAAATTTGAAATATAAACTTGACCATCTCCTCTGCTTAAAATATATAAAATAGGCAAATTCTTATCTACCCATTTCATTAAATTGGGCTGGATTACCCATTTAAGTTGGCACTAATCTAAACCATCCAATTAATCTTCTATCATTTATGTCATAAAAAATATAAAAGTTGCAACTCTAGCAAGTTATAATTATGTAATTATAAAAATACCCACTGAATTTTAACAATTTTTCATTCCATCTACTTCAAAGTTCAGATTTTTTTAACTAAAAATTATCATTTTTCATCTTTTCTTAATTTCTAGTTCATTTTCGTTTTATTATTTTTTAAAATTTTGAACTTGGTATGCAACAAATTACAGTAAAACATTAAGTAGTTTTGTGGATCATGATTTTACAAATTTAATGACACAAATTTTGTGTTTTTTCGACAATCATAGAGGGAGAAATCAAAGAAAAACCTCTTCTTTTATGGTGTTCACAAAATCACGAATTTTGTTTTAAATCTCACGTTTTGATGTTTAAAACTTGATAATTTTGTGTTAAAATCTTTAGAAGATTGAATTCTGGTCGAAACGCACCAAAAATCGCACGAAACAGGGCTGAAAACGCGGAGAAAATGGTGATGGAGCGCAACCCAGTTTTGACCCGTTTCTGGTCACGGGTCGACCCGCCAGAGGTTGAAGATACACTGTTCATGCTCCAGTGAGTCCCACTCGCGGGTCAGAGAGAGTGAGGGAGAGTGTGATAGCTACGAGCGTCCGATTTATATGCCGTTTTTTGCGTTGCGCTTTATTTAACAAGCTTTATTTTTATAATATTTTTTTCAAATTTATTTCCTGAATTAAATTTTATTTATAAAATATAACAACAATATTAATTAATTAAACATTTTTAAATAATGTTATTATGAAAAATATGTTAGAAATACAATATTATATATCGTCAACTTTATATTGATATTCACTTCCCTTAATAAAGATGATATGATTATGCTTACCACATTCTACCTTCTCTAATTATAACAAACTTAATTTTTTTAATTAACAAAATCCTACAATTAGATGCAAGTGAAAGGTTAGAAATAAGAAGAAAAAAAATGAATTTTGCACATTATCTTTGTTTGGCATATTCTTGTGTCATGGCAAATAATTTAGAGGAGAGAGTTATCATATTACCGAGGGGATTAGAAATAGTGAAACAACTCCTGACATCGCACGTAGGGACATCGCAGGAGTCGGGGTTTGAACCTTGAACATTCCACTTATTCATCTTTAATATGAAATTTTTAACCACTAGGCTACTTGACAAGAAATAGAGAAACAACTCAATAATTGGCCTATTTTCAAAGCTAGACAGACGAAATCAACGAATTATATGGATATTGGGAGAGACTCGGTACAAATCAAATCTTATTGAAAGTTCAAAGCAACCCAGAACTAATCGAAAGCTTAGAATAATAATCATCTCAAATATTAATTTGATTAAAGTTTTATTATAAACAAGTTTAGAGATTCGTGCATTCGCACAGATCCATTGATTTTTATGCAATATTTAAATTCATAATGATATTAATGCAAAAATATATTTAGGGTAAAATATTTTAAATTTTGTTATAAAATATAAGTGAAACTATTGTGCTATTTATTGTAAAACTTATTAAATTAGTAAAATTGATTTATTAAAAGGTATTTTCCCGTGTATACTTTTAAATAAATTAAAATTAATACGTTCTAAATTTTAAGCATGTCATCTTTTTATTGTATTTATCTTATATTATTTCTATTTTTTTAATATTTATTTTAGTTAAATTACAATAAAGAATATAAAACTTGGAACGTGGTTAAAACTACTAAGGATAAATTAGCAAATTATATAGTAATCAATTTTATTATATTAGAAGTAGATAACTATTGAGCTCTTCCTTGTAAAACTTATTCAATTAATAAAATTATTAAAGGTATTTTCTCGTGTATACATTTAAATAAATTATAATTAATACATTCTAAATTTTAAGCATGTCATCTTTTTATTGTATTTATCTTATATTCTTTCTATTTTTTAAAAATATTTTTAATTTTAGTGAAATTACACATTGGGTATGGGGTCAATTGTCATCCCTAATTCCCAACCTTAACTATCAACTAATTTATCACTCTTCCGCTATTTTTACCAATTAAAGTTTATATTTGTTCTGGTGAACACTCAAAGGGGATTATATTATTAATAATGTGATGTTGGAATTACAATGTTTGATCCCTAATTCTGGGAATCTTAGTAAAAATGTCATATATCCTTTTACAATGAAAGCTTGATGTTATTTATAGACTGATATTCATTCTTCTCCAAGTTTAAACTCCTGGAGATTCGGCCATCACCGTCTTCTCCGGTGATTCAGCGCAAGAATAGGGGTAGTCATCTTTTCCTTCGTCCCCAAGCTATGGAGGTTACGAGGTGTTGATTTCTTCCACGCGAAGTTAAGCAGTTGACACATAGAAGAGGAAGAAGATATTTGGGCGCGACATACTTGCTAGCACCGTCTCGCCGCGTCATGTTGGCTCGCCTCCTCTCATGGATCATTTTGATTGGGCTTTGATACTTTGAGACTTATTGGGCCTAATGGATTTCTCCCTTTTAGCCCATTGCCCGGTCCAATATTACTTTTCACGATAATACTATTTAAAAAATGGTTAGCGGTGTAGTTTATTGTCTGTCTGCCTTTCATTAAAGTGTATATTTTTCATGCATATAAACTTTATTATAAAAAAGTTTATAAATATTCAAATGTTAATTAATTTGAATAAAAAATAGGGTCAAGTAAGTTTTTGGTTATGATAAATATCTCGAATTTTGTTTTTAATTCCTATAAAAAATTTCTACAACTTTTAATCCCTCAAAAATTTTCTGCCACAACTTTTGGCCATTACTTTTAATAAACTTTTGTGTACTTCCACATTTTCGAATGATTTTTTGTATTCATATTTATATTTTTTATGCATTTATATTCATGTTTATAAGGTTATAAAAACCTCTCCCATAACATTTAATTCATTCATTGTCAAAAAATTTTAATTTTTGCAAGAGATATTCTTATGATGTACTAAATATTTAATGGAATAAAACTTGCTAAGAGGGACTAAAAATAAAATTTAAAAGTATATAAGAACTAAAAATATATTTAACTATAAAAAATATGATTTTCTCTATTAAAAATAAAAAATATGATTTAAAAAATATACAATTTCGTATGTTGTTTGCCTTTGTGAAAACAAACGAAAAATAGTGTCAAATTTTCAAAAAATAATGAAAAGGAGTACTAGTACCGTGAGTAAATTAATTAAAGAGAGTGTACCAAAAAAAATTTAATTAAAGAGAGGGAGTTTCAAAAAAAAAAAAAAAAGGCGATTGGTTTTTCATTGTAAACTACAACAGACCTTGAATTGTGTGGGTGTGATTTAATACTTCCCTTCATTAACTTTGGGGAAAATGTAACATTATTAAAAATTTCATTGCTACAATTAAAAATTACAAAGTTAATATCTCTTCACCACTCAATATTTGACAGCTCGGATGGGTAAAAGTAACCCAATTGCTATGGATGGGCAACCAAGTTGTCACCCTCATTATAGTCTATTCAAATAAGGGTAAAATTTAAGGTATAGCAATTTATGTACTCTTTTAAATTTCAACTTCTTTTAAAGAGTACATAAATTACAAGAGCTGTAAGACCACCATGAAATCTCATAAACCCAATTACAAAGCCAGCAAGCTTGAATACGGAAGAAAAACTAAAGCACAATATTATACAGTGGCGTAGATTATCAAGTTTCCGACTTATAAGCTATTTCTACATAAAACTGGAGGACACTCAGGAAAGGAAAAGGATCATTCTTATTATTGAAATAAAAACTGCATCAGTAAAGCAAGATTTGTATCACAAAATGGCTTCTTGATTTGTCAAATACTTTATAATAATTATTATAAGTGCATTCGACAAGCCACTTTGATACAGGTAGAAATCCTAATAACCATAGTCATATATACCTCTTGAGAGAAAACATGAAAAACAGTTAATCATTAATTCCTCCAATACAAAGAAGACTTTCCTTGTAAATTCCCATTTGATAACAGTATCTCTCCCCTTTAACACCAATCTCATCAATTATTTGGGTGCTTAAATCAATCCAGACTAGTTCATCATTTGTTTGTCTGAAGCAAATGCCACCCTTCTTCCCAACTGCAATGGGCCAGTCAAGGGAAGGTATGGGCCCAACGATAAAGAGTTTGATCCACGATTCCTTCACACCGAGTTCAACCAAAATTGAAATGTGAAAAGTAGTAGCCTTGAAACGGTTTGAGATCAAAGCAATAGATTCATTTAACACCACCAATCGTCTATCTATAGCGTCTGGCCACTCTATAGATATAGGATCACGACTTAGATCCATGTCTAACTCTACCGGTGTTGGTGTTGTAAAGAACACCTCATTTCTCAAGTCAAATGACACCAAATAGCCTTCACCATTACCAAAATCAGTTGTACCCCACCAATGACACACTCCATCCATGTATACTCCGACAGGTTTCTCAAAATCAATCATACTGATATCATAACCATCAGGTATATTGACATCGAGTATCCTCCAAGTGTTACTTCTAAGACTATATATCTGCAACAAGGGGTCATATGATCTATCTTCATATGGCACATCTTCCTCTTCGTCAACTACTTGAAAAAATGTTATATAACGAATAAGTTTATAGTCATCTCTAACATTGTCATAACCAAACCCGTGAAATATAAAAAAAGGATCCCTATAAGGTGGTACAGATTCATCAGGGCTGGGAGGAATGCCCATGACTTCAGCGGTAGCCGGGTTCCATAATGCAGCTTGGAAGGAATTCACAATTCCTCTCCTTGTATCTTTCCCAAGACAGAAAATGCCATTAACACTAACAGAACTTAAAATATACATTGCAATATCTTCTCCGTCAAATGGAGGTGGCAAATCTAATTTGATCCTATCCTCAAATTTGTCATTGGAGAGCAAATAGAACGAGGCACGGTAGTAATGAGGGCGTAAAGGCTCATATAGGAAGAGAAACGTATCACCACCGTAATCGGAGCAATGACGGTTATTATTATACAAGAAATGGTTGCGGAGCATGTTCATGAAATAGGGATTTTCAAATAATAGCGACCATGATTTACGTACACATCCAAAACGCTTCAAAGATTTAATAGGTAATTTTGATAAAATAGAGAAAGCAATATCATCAGGAATATGAACATTGATACGGTTGTTGTTGTTGCTTACCTCATACTTTAAATCTTCATTCTTTCCGGCGGCCATTGGCACACATTTCTCCATCTCACGGTTGCAATTTGGAATGAGATCGAAACAGCACTCAGAGCAGCGATGAAGATTTTTTGGTTTTACAACAACTATCTGGCTATGTATTTGAGTCAAAAAAAATTTTTTAAAAAAAAAAAAACTTTTTTTTTTGTTTATCAAGGGAAAAATCAAATAATTATTATAGTGTTACATAATGTGTCCTTAGCATGTACTAATAGAAATTAAAGATATTAGTGATCAAAATTGCGCATTGACATACGTGCAGCGGTCAAATTAAACTCTTATATTTAGGGACGGAGGGAGTAATTTTTATGAATTTAATTTATATGCACCGTCGGTGTAAAGTTATTTTGCACATACGTCCAATAATATACCGACACATCATGTATAGTAATTAAAAACACATGATGTGTCACATTCATTAAATGATGTGACAACACGTCATTGGATGCATGTGTAAAAATAATTTACACCAACAGTGCAAAACAATTAAACTCAATTTTTATAGGATATAATGATGTAATTTATTCATTATTTTTTCTTCTTCACTAAATGCATCATATACTAATGCAATCTCATGGCATCCATAGTACCATATTGTGAAATCTAGGCTGATAACAATTTCCAGCATAAGAGCAATTCATGTAATTGCTTCCCGATTGATCTAAGCAGAGCCTTATTTCGAGCAACTCACCATTATTAGCACAGCGAAGTTCAGACCGCCAAAGTAAACGACCAGCGTAACTGTGCATCATTATGGAAGTAACAAATCGATCTGGAACATAGTGGACATTTGATTGAGGTGTAATGCCTCCTTGCTGAAGGATTGCAACAAGATCAATTCTGCTCCAAATATCGTATGCCTTTTGAAAAAACTGAGTTTGATCAAATGCGTTGTATGAGCATAGTTGAGAGACAGTTGTAGACACTATTGAAGGAGAGGATCCAGATCCCTTTTTCACTCTTGCTCCCAAAAACGTATATTCGGAGTCCACTTTAAATTCGGCCAAGAGATACTTAGGTTAATTTTTTTTACTTAGTGTGTATGTGCGTGCGTTCACTCGTGTGTGCGTGCATGCGTCCGTGTGTGTTAAAATAAATAAATTTATTAATTATTATAACTAAATTTTAAAATAGATTTAGACTCTTATGATCTTGATATTGAAATTGGGTTTATGAGATTTCATAGTGGTCTTACAGCTCTTGTAATTTATGTACTCTTTAAAAGAAGTTGAAATTTAAAAGAGTACATAAATTGCTATACCTTAAATTTTACCCTTATTTGAATAGACTATAATGAGATATTATTTAATAATAATAATTTAATTTGTTGGTTTATTATCTAGAGTATACTCACCATATTAAGTAGGAAATTTTGACCTTGTGAAATAATGGTATGACATGTGATCTGGTTAGGCCAAGTGTTGTTCGAAGGCCACAACCCATGGATTGTGAACCTTCCAAGTTGTGCCCTCCCTCCTTGGCAACGGATATTCTTATTCCTACAATAAGCAGCAGGCCATTGCATGCTCATTTTGAAATACTGAAATGTAGCAAAGGATGATGGAATTAAGAAAAACCATATCATCAATATATTATCAAACTTGTCTTCATCATTTTATTTTTTTTAATTGTGTATATTTGAATTTCAAAGTTATGTGTCTAGCCAGTATATATATAGGTGAAAATATGACCTTTTTTATTTAATACAAAACATACATATATTCTTAATTTCTCTTTTGGCAAAAAAGAGAAGATAATTTTTATATCAAGTTGGTTTATTTCCAATTTTATTTTGACTTTTATTTATTTATTTTTACTTATACACCCAAATACCTCCTCCGGTCCTTTTTATAAGGAACACTTTGAAATTTTTATTTGATCCTTTTTATAATATTTTAAAATGTTAATTGAATTTATTTTAAAAATGTTCCAAGAAACTTTATTTATTTACCAAACACATTGATAGGAATAATGTTCTCAGCAATAATGTTCCAAGGAATAATAAATCCGAGGATTGTTTTGATTAGTCTTTGAAAAGTTTACTATATTACCCATTTTAAAAAGTGTAAAAGCGTAAAAGTGAAATAAATGCCTAAAATAAAATAGAATTAAATAAATGTATATTAGAAATAGTAGTATTAATTAGTTTAAAAGTTGTTAACTTTTGCTTATAATAGTGACCAAAATTTGAAGTGTTTTTTTGCTTATATTTGTGTCCGGAGTGAGTAACTGGCTATGTATTTATGAGTCAAAAATTAAATATAAAAAAGCTTTTTTTGTTGTTTATTAAGGGAAAAATTAAATAATTATTATAGTGTTAGAGAATGTGTCCTTAGCATTTACTAATAGAAATTAAAATATTAGTGATCAAAATTGTGCATTTGTTTACGTGTCATGGTCAAATTAGGTCTTATATATAGGGACGGAGGGAGTAATTTTTAAACTATATAATGATGCAATTTATTCATTATTTTTTTTTTCATTAAATGCATCATATACTAATACAATCTCATGGCATCCATAGTACCATATTGTGAAATCCAGGCTGATAACAATTTCCAGCAGCAATTCATGTAATTGCTTCCCGATTGATCTAAGCAGAGCCTTATTTCGAGCAACTCGCCATTATTAGCGCAGCGAAGTTCAGGCCACGCGCCCAAGTAAACGACCAGCGTAACTGTGCATCATTATGGCAGTAACAAATCGATCTGGAGCATAGTGGACATTTGATTGAGGAGTAATGCCTCCTTTAGGATTGCAACAAGATCAATTCTACTCCAAATATCGTATGCGATTTGAAAAAACTGAGTTTGATTAAATGCGTTGTATGAGCATAGTTGAGAGACAGTTGTAGACACTATTGAAGGAGAGGATCTAGATACCTTTTCCACTCTTGCTCCCAAAAACGTATATTCGGAGTCCACTTTAAATTCGGCCAAGAGATACTTAGGTTAATTTTTTTTACTTAGTGTGTATGTGCGTGCGTGCGTTCACTCGTGTGTGCGTGCATGCGTCCGTGTGTGTTAAAATAAATAAATTTATTAATTATTATAACTAAATTTTAAAATAAATTTAGACTCTTATCACTACTAGAAATTTCGCTTTTAGCGACCGATTTAGAGACCGATTTTCATCAAAATCGGTCTCTAAATCCGTTAGCGACCGATTTAGCGACCAACTAAAATCAGCATCAACGACCCTGGTCGCTACTTCGTTGTGACCAAGCTAGCGACCGAATTTTAGCGACCAAATTAGCGACTGATTTTAGAGACTGAAATAGTGACCGAACTTAGAGACTGGCTTAGAGACTAATTTGCGTCGGAACTACTGTCGCTCATAATAATCGGTCTCCAATTCGGTCTCTAAAATCCCTTAGCGACCGATTTAGCGACCGAATCTTTTTTTACTTTGAAGATAAAACTTTTGGTCTCTAGTTCGGTCTCTAACAGCGACCGAAATATTGGTTGCTAATAATCGGTCTCTAATTCGGTCTCTCTAATTACTTAGCGACCGATTTAGCGACCAATTTTTTTTTTAACTTAGAAACTTGAAATTTGGTCTCTAATTCGGTCTCTATAGCGACCGAATTATTTCGGTCTCTAAATCGGTCTCTAAAAGCGAATTTTCTAGTAGTGTATGATCTTGATATTGAAATCAATTTGAAGAATGACAAATTATCAGAGAGATTTTAACGATTGAAAGTATTATCTTTAATTTATTTTCCCATTATATTTATATATTTTATAATTATATGACTTATAAAAAATATTTATATATTATAACTTGCATAGGACATTCAAAATATTTATATATTTTATAATCTTTCTTGGCTTTGCCATCTCAATATTTTTAATACACATCAACACCTTTTATTTAAATAGAAAATAAATAAAAAGGACAACTTTTTGCATTTTAAAAAATATAAAGACCTAAATAGAAAAATAAAATAAAGAATTTAACTGATACAAATAAATAAGATAAAACCTCTAATTTTACATTAAAAAAAATAGGGAAAAATACACTATATGTTTTTTATCTTATTTATCTATAAATATTGATTCTTTATCATTTTTTCTTCTCATATCAATCTTTTATCTTTATAAACACGCACAAATTAGTCATTGATTTAATTTTTTGATCAAAAAACGCTGATGTGGTATAGACCACATAAGATAAATTTAATTTTTTTAATTTTTTTAAGAGTTTAATTGATATGCATCGATGGTGTAAAATAGTTTTACACCATCGTCCAATAAACAACCATTATTTTGCCATGTCATATCAAGAAAGTGAGGTGATGTGGCGGAAAACATGATTGATATTGGTTGACAGTGTAAAATTATTTCACACCGTCGGTGCATATCAATTAAATACCTAGAAATTATGAATGTTAGCCATCTTCATCATGTTCATTAAACTATAATAAATTATACCAATAGCCCATAAATCGTAACTCAACTAGCAAAAATGCTGAAATTATTAGTGTTGGACGTCAAAACCTGTGTTCAAACTCTGGTCCATTTATCTATCCACAAAAAATTACACCAAAAAACACTTCAAAATAGTATTAGTTTATGTGTTTGTTTACTTCATCTTCTTTCAATTTCAAAATTTCATTAAGATAAAAAAAACCTAGTGTAATTTTACCAAAAGAATAATAGTAATTTTGATACTTCTTTCTAAGATGCACATCCACTGAATATTGAAGCTCCTCGTGTTGTTAGTTGGTTAGTTGCATTGAGATCGTTAGAGTTCGTTGGATTGCTTGGTATTATAGTCAGGGACGGACCTGGAGGGGGTAAGCAGTGGCCAAGGCCCCCCCTGCTCCTCATTTACATACATACATATACATAATATATCATATACGATTAGTATATTATATCTATTATTTATCATTTACATTATATAAATAAGAATTTAATTGATATGTATTTATGGTGTAAAAATATTTATATTGTTGAACAATTATAAATGTTGAATTAGTAAAAATATAGCCTTTTAATTAACAAAAAATTAGTTGTTTTAAGTGGTAAAAGTTTTGGGTCTGTTAAGTAAGTGGTCAAAAGTTTGATATTTGGCTCTTGTGTATGAACAAAATTCGTTTGAGGGGACTAACTCATTTTTTGTGCCCCACATATTTCCTGGAGGTAATTAGTCATCAGTCACTATTAAACAAGCACTTCGTAAATATAACACGGTAACATAAAAAAAAAATATTACATGGACAGTGTAACAAAAAAATCTACATTTATTTTTATTATTTTACTATTTTATGGCCCCCGGTATGATAAACTTCTGGATCCGTCCCTGATTATAGTGAATATAACTCTGCATTTTGTAATCAATTAATCCTTATGAATAATTTTTTTTGATTATAATTATTAATTTTATGTGTGTTCATTCCTTTCTCTAAACTTCATTTCTTTTTATTCTTCTCTTCATTTCTCTTTGATTATAAATTAATTTGGGGTCCGGTTAAGGTGCATAAGCCCAAGCTTATGCACCATGCATAATTGTTATGTGCGCCCCCCATATTGCTACGCGCGCCCCCCAACTGCTACGCGCCCCCCATTTTCTAGCCCCAATTTCTAGCGCTCCCCCCATATAGCTACGCGCGCCCCCCCCCCATTTTCTAGCCCCCCAATTTCTAGCGCACCCCCCCAGGTTTTTTTTTTTTTTTTTTAGATTTCTAGCGCACCCCTCAGATTTTTTTTATCACGCTTTTAATTTTGATTGATTTTATTTTATTTTATTTTATTGATTAGGGATAAATTTCAGAGTATTATGTATGGTTAATTATTTTAGTAGTTAGTTTTAAACTAAAATCATGCCAAACCATCATCGCTGTAACCGCTGCAAGCTCTTCAATCTTCTTCGCTCTCGCTATCTTCGTTTTCCAATCGGAATCTTACAAATTGATTCTCTTGAATCGACCGAAAACTAGAACGAATTGCAATTTCTGAGATGAATCGGAATCGGAATCGGAGTTTTGCAATTTTTAAGATGAATTGGAATCGGAGTTCGTGAGAGAAGGTGTGAGTTCGTGAGAGAAGGTGAAGAAGATGAACAGTGATCGCGGATGAACAGTGATCACGTTTTCACTGTTTCGCGTAAGAGAAGATGAACGGTGAATTTTCGTTACAATTATTCTGGAAACCATTGTGCTGGTTAAATGGTTTCAGAGAGTTAAAAAGTTAAACCATTTGTATTATAAAATGGTTTTATGTGTTTATTGAAATCAATATTGTGTTTTTATGGTTTTAAAAATCCTGGAAACCATTATGCTGATTAAATGGTTTCAGAGAGTTAAAAAGTGAAACCATTTGTATTATAAAATGGTTTTATGTGTTTATTGAAATCAATATTGTGTTTTTATGTTTTAAAAATCCTGAAAACCATTATGCTGGTTAAATGGTTTCAGAGAGTTAAAAAGTGAAACCATTTGTATTATAAAATGGTTTTATGTGTTTATTGAAATCAATATTGTGTTTTTAATATTGAATTTATTGTATTATTGAAATAATATTCCTTCATTATTATTACTATTACTGAACCAAATTAACATCTCAAGATTCTCTAACCAATAATCACTCAACAATTATAAAATAAAAAAATAAAAAAAATTAATCACTCTACTTTGTCTCCATTCAGCAAAAACACAAATATTTTATCACTAAAAAAACCTCATCACAAAAAGAAAAACCAAGCTACCCAATTCGAGTCTAATTCATACGTTCTTCATTGCCGTTCAAATTCGATTCTGAGACAAAAAAAAAAGCCTAGAAATCTAAAAAAAAAAAAAAACCTGGGGGGGGTGCGCTAGAAATTGGGGGGCTAGAAAATGGGGGGGGGGGCGCGTAGCAATTGGGGGGCGCGCGTAGCAATTGGGCTTTCAGGCCTAGTAGGCTAAAAATAAAAACAAAACGTGTGCATCAGCAGAAAGGGGGTGGGGATAGCGAGCCTTTGGGGGGGCTGGGGGGCGCGCGCGAGAAATTTCTAGGGGGCGCGCGAGTAATTCTGGGCTTATGCACCATGCATAAACATCCCCTTATGCATATTAACTTTTGCCATTAATTTGGACTTGGAAGCATACAATCATTTCCTATTTAAAATGAAGGAATACTTACTTCATGGCATGTGATTTATTTTTTACCGAAATATGTAGAAAATACTTAGAAACTTAAAAAAAGAAACAAAGGTTAAATACATATATAATAGACAAAGAACACACCGTTTGTCTTAAATTATTATTAACCACACCTTTCTTAGCTAGCCAAAGTTGCAATAAAGCAAGTGAAGCATTAGGGGCCTAGGTTTCCCGTGCTAGGATAGACGGGAAATTTAGTTAGGGTCAATTAGGATACCTGAACAAGGTCGGGCATCGTCCATTCTGGGGGTACTACCCTCATGGCTTCCTGCACACATCTGCGTAACTTAAATAAATAGCCCTGCTTCATTCTTTTCTTTCGACAGATTCTTTCGAGTAAAAGAAGAAATCCTTTGTAGGGGAAACCCTTGGGGGAGATTTGTATTCTTCAATTTTCATAAAAAATTTGATATATCTCAGACTAGGCCTAAAAGGCTGAAGTGTAACATTGATTGAGTTATAGCCATCACAAGATGCTCCGTCCATCATCCTATTATCTAAAGTGAACAATGCAAAAGGATGAAGGACCAAAGACGAGAAAGTCATTCAATTGACCCAAACAACAAAGACTCGACCTTGAGCATGATATCTTAGTTGGCAATGGTCACAACAGTTTCAGGCCGGAACAGTTTTTAATAATACTTTTCTGTTCTTTTGATTTCAATTGTTTTGGTTCCTACAACTCGCTTCTATTAAAGTTAAAGATATTAACAAAAAGGACGATTTAAAATAAAACATAAATAACTTTCAATACCGGAAGCACCTCCGGCACCGTTTCATTTGCACCGAAACTCTCCATCAAGCTCAACGACAAGAACTTTCTGCTTTGGAATCAACAGGTTGAAGGTGTAATCCTCTTTCACAAACTGCACCGTTTTGTCGTTAATCATCAAATTCCGGCAAAATTCGATTCGAAATCCGATCGTATGCTAGACAGAGTCTCTGAAGCTTACGATCTCCAAGATCAGATGTTGTTCACGTGGTTGCTCTCTACATTGGCTGAGTCAGTTCTTCCACGCACCGTCGGTTGCCGTCATGCTTTTCAGGTTTGGGAACAAATCCATAAATATTTCAACGCTCATCTGAAAGCTAAGGTTCGTCAACTCCGATCTGAACTCAAGACTGTCAAGAAAGGTACTAAATCAATCACCGACTTTGTTCTTCGCGTTCGCGAAATTGCTCTGATACCATATTAGATTTCAATCTTTAGAATTGCACATATTGTGAAGTTGCTCTGCAACTTATTATTCATTGATGAATAGTAATGAAAATCCTAATTGTTACAGTGATGAAAGAAGCTATTATATACTAGTGTAGCTTCTAACAGATTCTAAACGGTGTGTAAACAGAAGTCTAACTGCATAGTTAAAAGTGATGGCATCCTAACAATATTGCCAGCTAAGTGTAACTGACTATGCCAGCGTGGAACAGTGGTTGCCAGCTTGGCAGAGAGCAGCCTAAAGCCACTTTCTTCTTTATTAGATACTATCAACTAAATCAAACTGTATTCAATTATTATTACTTTTATGTGTGTTCATTCCTTTCTCAAAACTTCATTTCTCTTTTATTATTCTTCTCTCCCTTTGTCTTTGACTATCTTTCTTTAAAACTAAACTAATTAAACAAGTGTTAAACATTAAATTGTTCCAACACTCCCACAATGGCGAACCAAAATCACATATTTAAATCCAAGCGAAACTCTTGTGGTGGTCTTAGTAAATAACCTTCATTCTGAACACAGTTCCGAGTAAATAACCAATATTCTTTTTCACCTTCACAAAGGCTTCACCATCTAATCAAACTAATTACAACATGAAATGTTGACCAACATTGTCTTGAATAACAACAAACTCTTAATAAAAGCACTAAACAAACACTTGAACATACTCAACATATTCGTAACTAAAAACATATATACTCATAAACATTAGAAATCTGAGTGACCAAAGTTGTGTAGATTAGTATTAACCAAATCATAATTTGTTCTTCCTAAAGATATATAGGTCGTGTTCCATAGCTTGCCAGGAAAAATCCACTTCAACGAATGATTACATTTCAACATTTGCTGAAAATAAAAGAGTAAAGAAAACAGAACAGAACAGAATTTCAAATTAAAAGTTAGTTTGGCATAATTAATTACACAACTATAAGGCAACTGAATGAATTACAAAGAGTAGAAAATTCACTGATTACCATTAGTTAGATGTGGGCTAATACATGCAATTTCCAAATATAAATACCAAAATAAGATAAATTTGAAATAACCTTGCAAATCAGACGACATAATGCAAGCAAGATGTATAAACAGCAATAGGAGGAGTAGTCAACTTGGTAAATATTGGGGGATGCATGCATAGAATAGATAAAAGATATAAAAATACTATATTGTCACACGGTGAATGACTAAATGTTACAAAACAAAGATTCATATGCGGGCAGACCAAGTAAGAACTAAGAAGCATATGCATAACTAAATACCTACTGTTTTATCCGAGTCAAGAAGGATCAGCAAGCAGCCTATTAGCTTAATTTTATCATGATTAGTAATTTGAATTCAAGTTTATCATATATATATTCAATAAGAATAATAACATACAATCATGGGAGGGAGGCAAACACTTGTATTAGTAAGGGAAAAGGGAATGTCAATTCTTGATTGTAATAATAAATACAGTAAGTTTATTATTGAAATAAAAACTACATCAGTTTGCAAATAGAAAGAGAGTAAAAATTCAAAATAAAATTCATAAAGCAAGATTTGTATCACAAAATGGCTTCCTCTTGAGAAAAAACATGAAAAACAGTTAATCATTAATTCCTCCAATACGAAGAAGGCTTTCCTTGTAAATTCCCATTTGATAACAGTATCTCTCCCCTTTAACACCAATCTCATCAATTATTTGGGTGCTTAAATCAATCCAGACTAGTTCATCATTTGTTTGTCTGAAGCAAATGCCACCCTTCTGCCCAACTGCAATGGGCCAGTCAAGGGAAGGTATGGGCCCAACAATAAAGAGTTTGATCCACGATTCCTTCACACCGAGTTCAACCAAAATTGAAATGTGATAAGTAGTAGCCTTGAAACGGTTTGAGATAAAAGCAATAGATTCATTTAACACCACCAATCGTCTATCTATAGCGTCTGGCCACTCTATAGATATAGGATCACGACTTAGATCCATGTCTAACTCTACCGGTGTTGGTGTTATAAAGAACACCTCATTTCTCAAGTCAAATGACACCAAATAGCCTTCACCATTACCAAAATCAGTTGTACCCCACCAATGACACACTTCATCCATGTATACTCCCATAGGTTTCTCAAAAGTAATCATACTGATATCATAACCATCAGGCATATTGACATCGAGTATCCTCCAAGAGTTACTTCTAAGACTGTATATCTGCAACAAGGGGTCATACGATCTATCTTCATATGGCACATCTTCCTCTTCGTCAACTACTTGAAAAAATGTTATATAACGAATAAGTTTATAGTCATCTTTAACATTGTCATAACCAAACCCGTGAAATATAAAAAAAGGATCCCTATAAGGTGGTACAGATTCATCAGGGCTGGGAGGAATGCCCATGACTTCAGCGGTAGCCGGGTTCCATAATGCAGCTTGGAAGGAATTCACAATTCCTCTCCTTGTATCTTTCCCAAGACAGAAAATGCCATTAACACTAACAGAACTTAAAATATACATTGCAATATCATCTCCGTCAAATGGAGGTGGCAAATCTAATTTGATCCTATCCTCAAATTTGTCATTGGAGAGCAAATAGAACGAGGCACGGTAGTAATGAGGGCGTAAAGGCTCATATAGGAAGAGAAACGTATCACCACCGTAATCGGAGCAATGACGGTTATTATTATACAAGAAATGGTTGCGGAGCATGTTCATGAAATAGGGATTTTCAAATAATAGAGACCATGATTTACGTACACATCCAAAACGCTTCAAAGATTTAATAGGTAATTTTGATAAAATAGAGAAAGCAATATCATCAGGAATATGAACATTGATCCTGTTGTTGTTGTTGCTTACCTCATACTTTAAATCTTCATTCTTTCCGGCGGCCATTGGCACACATTTCTCCATCTCACGGTTGCAATTTGGAATGAGATCGAAACAGCACTCAGAGCAGCGATGAAGATTTTTTGGTTTTACAACAACTATCTGGCTATGTATTTGAGTCAAAAAAAAAATTTTTTAAAAAAAAAAAACTTTTTTTTTTGTTTATCAAGGGAAAAATCAAATAATTATTATAGTGTTACATAATGTGTCCTTAGCATGTACTAATAGAAATTAAAGATATTAGTGATCAAAATTGCGCATTGACGTACGTGCAGCGGTCAAATTAAACTCTTATATTTAGGGACGGAGGGAGTAATTTTTATGAATTTAATTTATATGCACCGTCGGTGTAAATTTATTTTGCACATACGTCCAATAATATACCGACACATCATGTATAGTAATTAAAAACACATGATGTGTCACATTCATTAAATGATGTGACAACACGTCATTGGATGCATGTGTAAAAATAATTTACACCAACGGTGCAAAACAATTAAACTCAATTTTTATAGGATATAATGATGTAATTTATTCATTATTTTTTCTTCTTCACTAAATGCATCATATACTAATGCAATCTCATGGCATCCATAGTACCATATTGTGAAATCTAGGCTGATAACAATTTCCAGCATAAGAGCAATTCATGTAATTGCTTCCCGATTGATCTAAGCAGAGCCTTATTTCGAGCAACTCACCATTATTAGCGCAGCGAAGTTCAGACCGCCAAAGTAAACGACCAGCGTAACTGTGCATCATTATGGCAGTAACAAATCGATCCGGAACATAGTGGACATTTGATTGAGGTGTAATGCCTCCTTGTTGAAGGATTGCAACAAGATCAATTCTACTCCAAATATCGTATGCCATTTGAAAAAACTGAGTTTGATTAAATGCGTTGTATGAGCATAGTTGAGAGACAGATGTAGACACTATTGAAGGAGAGGATCCAGATCTCTTTTCCACTCTTGCTCCCAAAAACGTATATTCGGGGTCCATTTTAAATTCGGCCAATATACTTAGGTTAATTTTTTTTACTTAGTGTGTATGTGCGTGCGTTCACTTGTGTGTGCGTGCATGCGTCCGTATGTGTTAAAATAAATAAATTTATTAATTATTATAACTAAATTTTAAAATAGATTTAGACTCTTATGATCTTGATATTGAAATTGGGTTTATGAGATTTCATAGTGGTCTTACAGCTCTTGTAATTTATGTACTCTTTAAAAGAAGTTGAAATTTAAAAGAGTACATAAATTGCTATACCTTAAATTTTACCCTTATTTGAATAGACTATAATGAGATATTATTTAATAATAATAATTTAATTTGTTGGTTTATTATCTAGAGTATACTCACCATATTAAGTAGGAAATTTTGACCTTGTGAAATAATGGTATGACATGTGATCTGGTTAGGCCAAGTGTTGTTCGAAGGCCACAACCCATGGATTGTGAACCTTCCAAGTTGTGCCCTCCCTCCTTGGCAACGGATATTCTTATTCCTACAATAAGCAGCAGGCCATTGCATGCTCATTTTGAAATACTGAAATGTAGCAAAGGATGATGGAATTAAGAAAAACCATATCATCAATATTATCAAACTTGTCTTCATCATTTTTTTTTTTTTAATTGTGTATATTTGAATGTCAAAGTTATGTGTCTAGCCAGTATTTTTTTTTTATAATCAAAATTTTATTATAAGGAAGTACAAAGGGGTACTCAAACTCTTACAACAAAGAGCACTAAACTAAGTGCTCATAATACAAGACATGAGATTTAAACACCAAAAAGAAAAAGGAGTACAAGTCCTACGCCCATACCGACTAGTGAACCACAACCAAGAATGAAGTTTGATTGTCTCCAATAATGACGAAACATCCGGAATATTTCCCTTAAAAATTAGCCAGTATATATATAGGTGAAAATATGACCTTTTTTTATTTACAATACAAAACATACATATATTCTTAATTGCTCTTTTGGCAAAAAAGAGAAGATAATTTTTATATCAAGTTGGTTTATTTCCAATTTTATTTTGACTTTTATTTATTTATTTTTACTTATTCACCCAAATACTCCCTCCAGTCCTTTTTATAAAGAACACTTTGAAATTTTTATTTGGTCCTTTTTATAATATTTTAAAATGTTAATTGAATTTATTTTAAAAATGTTCCAAGAAACTTTATTTATTTACCAAACACATTGATAGGAATAATATTCCCAGCAATAATGTTCCAAGGAATAATAATTCACAAGATTGTTTTGATTAGTCTTTGTTTTCATTTGAGGATCCAGATCCCTTTTCCACTCTTGCTCCCAAAAACGTATATTCGGAGTCCACTTTAAATTCGGCCAAGAGATACTTAGGTTAATTTTTTTTACTTAGTGTGTATGTGCGTGCGTGCGTTCACTCGTGTGTGCGTGCATGCGTCCGTGTGTGTTAAAATAAATAAATTTATTAATTATTATAACTAAATTTTAAAATAGATTTAGACTCTTATGATCTTAATATTGAAATTAATTTGAAGAATGAAAAATTATCAGAGAGATTTTAACGATTGAAAGTATTATCTTTAATTTTTTTTTCCCATTATATTTATATATTTTATAATTATATGACTTATAAAAAATAAAAATAAAAAAACACTAAAATTATAACTTGCGTAGGACATTCAAAATCTCGACCTAGAAGTAGGCCAAGTGTTGTTAGAAGGCCACAACCCATGGGTTGTGAAATTTCTAATCGGTGTCATCCTTCTTGGGCAATGGTTAATTAATCCTACAAAAAGCTGGAGGCCACTGTTCAGTCATTTTGGCATGCAAATTTGCTCTTTGTTGACATGGTGGAAATTTCAGAGAAATAGTATTGCAAAATATAAGGGATGAATACAACTAAAGTTCAAGAAGATCCTATGGTTGATGATGTTACTTAAATCAAACCATTGACTAAATGCTGTCTAGCATCAATTCTTAAATCTTCTTTCATCTTTCTAATAAAATCTTCAAATTTTTTGTTTAGCTCCTCTGTGCTTATACAACTTTCTTCTTCTTCTTCTTCTTCTTCTTCTTCTTCTTCTTCTTCTTCTTCTTCTTCTTCTTCTTCTTCTTCTTCTTCTTCTTCTTCTTCTTCTTCTTCTTCTTCTTCTTCTTCTTCTTCTTCTATGTTGATTTCTTGAATTAGAATGTAATCATTTTCTGACCCTATATCTCCCTCTTCATTATTATTTGCATCAAATAGTTCAACTTCTTCTTCTACATCATTCATCTCTTCTCCTTGTTCTTCATCTATAAGTATTATATTTTCAATATTTTCTTCTACTTCTTCCTCTGCTGCAGCATTTTGTTCATCCGGTTCACTAGTTATCTTCTCATCTTCTCTAACCAACATTGTATCATTGGCTTCAACATCAAGGACATGAGATTGTGAACAATCATCTTCTTTGTCTTCTTCTTCAATATACTTTGATGATGGTAAATCATCTGAGCTATCAGAAGATTTATCGTCATCACTAGAAGAGGCGGAGAAAGATTTAGTTAAACCGACAAAAACAAGGAGGCCATTACAAAGGAGAAACATGCTGTTCTTGTCTATGTTATGAGTAAAGAGTTGAAAAGGTAGAGTAGAGAAATAGAATTTGAAGTAATGGAGAAAAACAAACAATGAAGAAGGTGAAAAGATGAAGGACAACAATGATATTGAAATGAGTAATTGAGTGAATTTAATCAGATTGGAGTTATTAGTTTTCATCCCTTGAGTTAGTGTTGATATATTTTGGAATTTGAGTTGACACATCATATCCATAGTGTTCACTCACTCTATTGAAGAAATGAAAGGAAACTAAGAAGAGATTGATAAATGGAGATTGATCGAAGTGAGAGATTAGATGGTTTGGTGAATTAAAGGCATGAAGGACTCATTATTATATATATAGTGGTGATTTGTGTGTGGAGAGAGTGATTCTATTATTACTTTTGTTGGTTTCTGAAAATAATTTAAAGAGTATTGTGCATAATAAAAATATTTGTTATATATGGTGAGGCATACTATTATTACTTCTATATATTATTTCATGGATGTTTGGATATCAAAAAATTGATGTTAGAGTTTTTTTTTTTAAAAAAATGATGTTAGAAACAGTGTTAAGTTTTTTTTTTTCATGTGTTTTTGAAATATGTATATAGTGTAGAAAAAAAAATACATATAAACATTTATAGTACATAGAATATCAATATTTTGATATTCAACTCGCTTTTTTGCGTTAAAAAGAAGAAAAAATAACTAAGACAACCGATTCAATTAGCCATATATCGCATTACATAGATGTTACGGATCAAATTATATATTCTAAAATTTGATAGAGGTTTTTAGTTGTTCATTGATTCAGTCACAAGCTAAAGAAAGATACAAGTGGTGAGGTTTTGTTTTTTTGTTTTGGTAGAGAGATGAAATGATACAGTATTATCAATTGACATAGACACAAGTGAGAGAGCTGAGGTTCGAACTCCGATCACGACGTAAAGTAGTCCGATTTATTTTCATGAGAGATAATATTGAGAATTCATCATTTAATTGTATATTTAATATCATGATGAGTATGTTAGAATTCCGGTAATCTATCTTACAAAAACTACACTAATCATCAAACATAGGCTAAGTGTTTCCATAAATGTTCATGATTGAAAATTATCATTAGGCAAATGGCATGTTAGGCACTATAACAAAGCTTACATATTCATAATGCATTTTGTCAATGAACTATGATAGCTGTACTTGAAGGGTAAGTAGTAGCCAGTTGTCATCTCGTGAGTATTATTAGTCATAGAAATTTGCAACTTTCATCTTCTATCTTCTTGTTGAACAAATTGAGATTTGATTGTCAAGTAGCACTCATGCTATTCTTGGTTTGGGGCCAAACTCCCCGGCTGATGCGGCAAGGAAGATCAGGAGAGAGGGCCAATGAAGGGAACGGCCTTCAAAGCCAAGTCACATTATTGAAAATTAGTCAGCCTCCATGCATAGTGATCTTGCTGGATAATAATAATAAGAATAATGCTAAAGGAATTCATGAGTCCCATTAAAAATATGGGTCCCATATAAATATTTTTGGATCCGTATAAATTTTAGGGTTTTGCTAACGAGGATTTTCATATACTCTTTGAGCATTTCATTTAAAAAAAAATTATTCAAAAAATAAAACACTACATTTTCAATGCGTTGACTTTAAACATTCTCATATAAATTCTGTAAAAAAAAACTTACAATTTAAAATCTTAAAGAGTGTTCGGGGGCACTCGTTAGCATTTGCCTAAGTTTTAATCAATAAAAGAGAGTGTGTTGAGATATGTGTTTGTTAGAGAGTGTCTTGCTAGCACTCCTCCATAATAATAAGAGTCTTGCTAACTTAGTGAACTGGATATACTAGTTAAAGAACTAAAAAGAAAAATAAAATAAAAGATATACATTAAAAAAACCAAAATTTAAACTTGTAAATGTTTGACGATACAACTTTCAAGGAAAATTTTCTAAGTTTGTACTCTTAACTGTGACTCTGATGCACTAGTTAGCATTTGTCTAATAATAACTAGTGCCTCTGGTATACTAATTAACATTTTCCTAATAATAATAATAATTAATTAATGTAATGGGTTGTTACGACACTGGCTATTGGAGGCTAGGGTTGGGAACAGGCCAGGCCAGGCCTTGACAGGCCTGAGCCTGGCTACGATTTTTTTTCAGGCCTGAGTCTGGCCTGTGGCCTATCAAATGTTATTTTTTTTGGCCTGGCCTGGCCTTGTAGCCTGTTTAAAAGTCTGTGTTACATTAAAACTTCTCTATATAGTTTTTTTAAATAGGCTAAACGGGCCTTAAAAAGTTCACATTTAAATTTTTATAATTTCTACAACATTAAGAAAAAGCTAATAATATGATTAACACAATAATTAAAAACTAATAAAATAATAAATGCGATTACGAAAAGTCGCAATAATTAAAAGCTAATAATATTTATATAAATAATATTTTTTATAAGATATAAATAATAATATTATATAAATAATAATTATTATAAACAGGCCGGCCTATCAGGCTTCGTAGGCCTTTTTAGAAGCCTAAGCCTGACCTATTTATGTAAACAGGCCGTTTTCAAAGCCTAAGCCTGACATTTTTAATAACCAGGTCAGGCCCGGCCAGGCTTATACAGCCCAGGCTGAAGGCCCCTGTAGGCCGTCTGGCCTATTCCCAACCCTATTGGAGGCCCTGTGAGAATATTAAAATGTTCCCTAATAAAAGATGCAACAAAATTATTAAAAAAAGTATCCTTAATTTAAATTGCAAATAATATCAATAACATTAAAAAAAAATCATTGTTATTATCACTAACATAAAAAAAAAAATTGATAAACAAGTCAATCTTTATTACATCTCTATCTATTTGATAAAATTATATATAAATATACCAATTAGCTATAAAGCGTTTAAATTTTTTATCTTTAAGACCCTTTACAATAGAACAATCTTTTTTAAAACTTTTTGTACAAATAGACTAAATATAAAGTATAATTACACAAAGTTCAAAAGGAATAGCTCAAAATTTATACTCTCACGAGATAAAACAATATAGATTAAGAGAGACAATGGAAACTAAAAAGTTAAACTAATTAATCACTTTCTAAAACACAAGAAAACAAGGATCCTAGAAAAGAGAAATATTACTTTATTATAAGATATATAGAAAAAAGCACCAATACTTGAATCCCACAATTTCTTATTTTAAGGCTCACATTTTCATTTTGTATCCCTCATTTACTAATACTACTATCCTATAAAGAAATTTGGAAGTCGCAAGGCGCTATATCATAGTCCATATGACACGTGCATTGATGCATAGGGGCCGCCCCTGGTGGTTACCTAAACTATTACTCATGGTTGATGAATACTCATACTCTACTAATGGATTGAATCACGAAAGTACATGCTATGAGGTTGTACCAATGGCGTGCCTAGCTAGCGAACACATCAAACCCTCCAACAATCATCATCTGATCAAGATTAGACGATGCCAAATCCCGCGTTGAAGTGGCTCAAGGTTTTCAACTCGTATTCTTGAAACCCTTTCTATGTTGCTCATGTACATATTTAATTGTTATTGGCATTAATATGATTTGGCCATACTTGTTACTAGTCCAAGAAGGGGACCTCAAAGACCAACCTATTAAAAAAAAAATTCCTTCTTACATTTCTCTATTTGTATGTATATTGATTATTTGTTTACGAGAGTTGATTGTGATTGTTTTGAATTGTGAACTGATTGGAATAATATATTGTACGGAATTCTTTCAAGAACTTATTTGATACTTAGCTTTTTGATGAAAATATAGGTTGTTTTGTAACTTCAAAAGAAAGTTCTGGGATGATTAAGCTTATATATATTGCAAGATTTAGGAATACTTGATTTTGTTCCAAAACTGTTAGACCCACTTCATTATTGAGTACTTGATTTTGTTTGAAGGACACAAAGGGAAGGTGGTTTATTGTTAATTTCCGCATTCACGCAGAATATATTTGTGGACGTTGAATTAAAGTCAGACAATTCATATTTCAATCTACATACTTTAGTTTTTAAAAATTAAAATATACTAAAATCTTAATTGTTCCGATGATTCAACCTATCATCGATGTGCTGACTGTGTGAATACAGATAATTTGAATTCAAGAATTTACTACTATAATGTAGCTTTTGCCTTGTGAGATAGTCCTACCAAATTTGAAAGTGTCCATAGAAGATCTCACCCACATTGATGTTGCTCTCTACAAAAGGGAAAGATCAAACTAAGTCCTTTTCAATTTCATGATGAATTGACTTCACTTTAATTTAGAAGATCACTTGGGATTTATCCTCTCTCTGATGAAAATTCACTTAAGAATATGAAAATGAAATGTCCATAGTTTTCTACCCTATCTATGTCAAAGCATTTATGGACTATCTGCCATCAAGTAATTGACAAATTTTTAGGTCTCTTTCATAAATAAAAGTAAAAGTCTTCATTCTTTTTGTTGGTAGCTTTTTTACCAATTTTCAAGCCTCCAAATTATACTATTATCTAATAATAATTTAAGATCCTCTATTTGGTTTCTACGTAAAATTTCTATTTTCATGGCCGGTCTAACAGTAGACGGGGACTAAGCAAACTCTACTCTAAAATGAAGTTTATTTACTTAAAAAATTATAATATATTATTAAAATTATACAATTTTTCTAAATTTAATTTTCAAAATAATATTATTTACTAAATTAACAAATAAATTTGCTTTCATTATTTTTTTCGCCATCTGTCGGAGCGTGTTCAGATTCAAATTTACACTCATCAACAACTCCTTTAACTCAAGTAAATATTGCAAGTAAATATTGCTCTTCCGATTGCGATAAAACATCACACCATTTCCACCGCCACGGCGTTCCCTCCCCGCATCTGCAAAATTTGGAATCAATGTAAATTTCAATTTACTATTAAACCATGTCCAAAACCATATGTTGTACCAGGAAATGTAGTCCTACCATCAAATTAAGGGTGAATCAAATGTGTCCTTACTCCTTAGAAATATAATTTCTTTTTTAAACTATACTATATGTATTAACTACTTTTTTTTTCTTACAAAAAATACCTCTAATTAGTTTACTAACTTTGTGTCGTTTTGAACTAAAATATTTATTTAAAAGCAACTCTGGAACATCAACATGCAAACTTGACAAGTTTAATACACTATATATGTGTAAAATTTTCTTAAATTATTAGAGAATAATATATATAATTGTAAATATTTCTTTTTGACTAAAGAGAATAGTATAACTTAGGGGATTGAAAATTGAAACAATTGGTAAGATAGCTAGTACCAACTACCAACAAAAAGAATGAGGACTTTTATTTCTGAAAGAGACCCAAGAGTTTGTCAATACTTGATACAAAAATGGCCGATAACCCATAAATGCCTTCACATCGATAGATATGGTAGTGTTGGAGAGTCCAGAGAAACTCGGAAGAATCTACGAGTTAAATGTTTCAGGATTACGAAAGAGCGAGATGTCACATTTCCATCAAAAATCTTAAGACATTATGTTAATGAGTCACACTTCTCTTATAAATCCAACATTTGTTTCCATTCATCGTAGATGTGAGACTAAAATCACACACAATTGAAACCCAATATGGGTAGAAAATTATAGACTTTTCATTTTCATAGTCTTAAATGATTTTTCATCATTTTGAGGATATATCCCAAGTGATCCTCTAAACTAATTAAAGTGAAGAAGTCAATTCATTTTGAAATTGAAAGGGACTCAATTTGATCTTTCCCTTTTGTAGAGATCAACATCATTGAAAGGGAGTTAAGTTTGATCTTTCCCTTTTGTAGAGGATGCTTCCAAATTTGGTAGGACTAACTCACAAGGCAAAAGCTACATTATAGTAGTAAACTATAGAATTTTGCAATATTGTATCCACGCAATCGGCACATCGATGGTCGTTAAATTGAAATATTACGCTTTAGATTTTAATGCAGATTTTGATTTTTAAAACGAAATAATACAGAAATTGAAATCTAAACCACCCAATTTTGATGCAACGACCACCGATATCAACGGCGTGATATCTATAAATTCTAAACTCTAAACATGAAGGTATATCTTTCTTCTAGAAGAAATGATCGTCCTAGTGTCCTTGAAAGTACGTTCATGCATCATGTATAAATAAAACAATAATACAAATAAAGCAAATCCAAGACGTGTGAAAAATAATTATGAAAGCTACGTAGTAATATAATGTTATGAGTCCACTTCTGGTTGTATTATGTGGCAAAGGTGGCTATTAATAATTATAGATAGATAATAAATTATGTAATTGCATGGCTTAGAACTTAGAAGTCTTTTTCTGATGTGTAAAATTAAACACATGAACGTGTATACATGAATATCATTGATGAAGACAATTGATATTATTTTGCATTATGCATTATGTACTCAATAATGAAGTGGGTCTAAGATTTGGAACAAATTAAATCATGTACTCCTAAGTCCTATCCTATATATAACATCATTATTCACCATTAATTCTTCAAGCATTCAACTTTTTTTTTGCAGTAACAAACAACTTATTTTCTTTGATCAAAAGCTAAGCTTCAAATTAATAAGTTCTTGAAAGAATCACAATCAACTCTCCCAAACAATCAATATATATACTAATCAAGAAATGTAAGAAGAAGAAACAAAATCTGCTGGTCTTTGAGGTCCCCTTCTTGGACTAGTAGAAAGAGTATGGTCAAGTCATACTAATGCAAATAACAATTAAATCTAATAAACACATAAACTAAGTACAAAAATTATTGAACTCTTAGGGTCAAACAAGATATGGTCAATGACTCAATGTACCACTTAGCTTGAACATTTTTCAATCCTTGCATGAGAGCTTCCGTTAGTATCCATGATCATTAAATGTTTTGGTCATTCGAGATGGGAGTTGATGAAGCGCGAATTGGATCTCCGGCGCGGGGGGAGGAGCAAAGTGCAAATACTTGACATTCAAGTTAGTCAAGTGCATGAAGTGTTTTCGAGATTATTAGTGAACAAACTTTTATTCAGGTGTACTTATATATGTTCAAGAATACGAGTTGAAAACCTGTTGAGCCTTTTGAGCGAAATTTGGTTTATTAATTCTTGGGTCATCGTTTGATCTCGATCATGGTGATAGGAAGACTTGACAAGTTCGTTAGGCATGCGTCGGTGCAACATCAAAGCATGTACCTTCGTGATACAATCCATCATTGGAGTATGCGTCTTGACCCTATCCAAATTGTAAATAATATCATATTCATACTGCTTTGAACGAGCAAAATGGAATGGTTCCTCCGATGAGATAAAGTTTAGCTGATGATGGTGGTAATGCTCAGGCACGGTGGATGTACTTGAACAAGTGTTAGCACTCCAACTCAGGGACGGATCCAGACATTAGATTTTGGTGTGGCTAAATATTTGAAAGACGTTAACCAGAGACACTTCAAGCTTAACCACACCTAATAACATCAATATTATTAGTGACTCGAAAACAATATTATTAAACTCTAATAGATACTCACCCAATTAATAATGAGTGAGAGAGTTGATCAAATTAATGTGTAATTAATCTGTATAGGTGGGTATAATAATGAGGGTTAACAATATTTGCATTCTATAGAGACTATTTTGAGGCCTAACGGTATCTATTTTTCATGAAAAGATTTTAAAATAAAGACTATTTTTATAAATTATAATATTATAAAGACTAAAATTACCATTAAAATTTAAGCCACTTGGTTTGGTCTAGTGGTGAAGGATTTGAGTAGTATGTTATAGGTTATGGGTTCGATTATCGGCTCATTGTAAACAAAAAAAACAATAACCATTAAAATTTTGTAAGAATTTTTTTTAATGAAAAATTTAATAAGAACTGAACTTATGATTTTTCTCTTAAAGAAACTTTTTGAACTAAAAGAAAAAATATATATGAATAGCTTTCCCAGCATTTTTTCTCCGTTTCATCCCTAGTGTTCAAAATACTACCAAATAGGGGTATAGAAAAAAATATAAGTGGTTAAAAGTGACACACGTAAACATAAGGCCAAATGGCCCAAGCCCATAATATAATATAATATGCATAACCCTAAATAATTGTCTTATTATGATGTAGAGAACAAAATCTGCCGCCAGGGTGTTTGCTAGTCTTCTTCTTCCAACTTCTTGTGCTTGCTATTCTCTATCGTTTTGCTTCATCTTCTTTTCTTTTCATTTTTCTCATTTTTGCTTCATCTTCATGTGTTTCTTATTCTGGTGTTCTTTTTTCTTTTTTATGCTCAGTATATACCATGTATATGAAAAAAAATAGTGAAAATTCTGGTGTGGCTATAGCCACACTCAACCTCTATGTAGATCCGTCTCTGCTCCAACGCTAAGTTAATAATAACTAAGATGGTTGTGTAGAAATTGGGTGAAATGTGTGTATCTTGAGAGTGAGTACAACAACATATATGTAGAAAGTAGCGGAGTGGTGGGAATAACTATCATGAGGGTCTCATGGCGTGAGTGGAATGAAGAGTATATATATCTTTATGTATATCCGCTATGGATTGCATACCATAAGAGGGTGATGCGTCTTTAACCTAGGACAAGAGTGAGGTGTGTTGAGGTTGTAAACATTGTAGACTTTGGTTAAAAATTATAACTTAGAAATTATACCTTCAACCATGATTAATTTTTTATGTAACAACCCATTACATCCCCACCAAGATCACTATATATGCATGGATATGCTGCTAGTAATTTTTAATAATGTGACTTGGTTTTGAAGGGCGTTCCCTTCCTTGGCCCTATCTCTCCTGATCTTCCTTGCCGCATCAGCCGGGGGTTTTGGCCCCACAACATGAATTGATATGAATGCTACTTGACAATATCAAACCTCAATTTATTCAACATCAAGAAAGATATATAGAGGATGAAAGAAGCTTGCAAATTTCTATGACAACTGGCTAAGCTTTGTCATAGTGCCTAACATGCCATCTGCCTAATGATAATTTTCAACCATGGACATTTATGGAAACACTTAAGTGGTGAATTCTCATTATCATCTCTCACAAAAATAAATCCAAAAAAAGTTAGTCTATGAACCAAAATTCATATACATGTTATATATTACTCCCTTCGTCCCAAAATATAAGCAAAAGTTTGTCAAACAAATTTGATGTATTTGGTTCAAAATTTGGATCAAAATTTCGACCAAATACATTCACTTTTGTTGACCAATTTTTGCTTATACTTTGGGACGGAGAAAGTATCTTAATAATATTTTTTATTATGCACAATACTCTTTAAATTATTTTCAGAAACCAACAAAAGTAATAATAGAATCACTCTCTCCACACACAAATCACCACTATATATATAATGAGTCCTTCATGCTTTTAATTCACCAAACCATCTCATCTCACACTTCAATCTCCATTTATCAATCTCTTCTTAGTTTCCTTTCATTTCTTCAATAGAGTGAGTGAACACTATGGATATGATGTGTCAACTCAAATTCCAAAATATATCAACACTAACTCAAGGGATGAAAACTAATAACTCCAATCTAATTAAATTCACTCAATTACTCATTTCAGTATCACTGTTTTCCTTCATCTTTTCACCTTCTTCATTGTTTGTTTTTCTCCATTACTTCAAATTCTATTTCTCTACTCTACCTTTTCAACTCTTTACTCATAACATAGACAAGAACAGCATGTTTCTCCTATGCAATGGTCTCCTTGTTTTTGTTGGTTTGACTAAATCTTTCTCCGCCTCTTCGAGTGATGATGATAAATCTTCTGATAGCTCAGATGATTTATCATCATCAAAATATATTGAAGAAGAAGAAGACAAAGAAGAAGATTGTTCACAATTTCATGTCCTTGATGTTGAATCCAATGATCTAATATTGGTGAGAGAAGATGAGAAGATAACTAGTGAACCGGTTGAACAAAATGCTGTAGCAGAGGAAGAAGCAGAGGACGAAGTCGAAGAAAATATTGAAAATATAATATTTATAAATGATGAAGAACAAGAAGAAGAAGTTGAACTATTTGATGCAGATGATGAAGAAGGAGATAAAGGGTCAGAAAATGATTACATTCTAATTGAAGAAAACAACATAGAAGAAGAAGAAGAAGAAGAAAGTTGTATAAGCACAGAGGAGTTAAACAAAAAATTTGAAGATTTCATTAGAAAGATGAAAGAAGATCTTAGAATTGATGCTAGAAGGCATTTAATTATGGTCTGATTAAATTTAGTTGTATCATTGTATCTATCCCTTAAATTTTGTAAAACTATCTATCTATCTGATTTCCTCAACAAAGACCAAGTTTACATGCCAAATTTCTGTTTAATCCTTACTCTAAGCATTTTTATGAGCATATATACTTTTCAAAAAATCAAAGGAAAAGAGATAATTATGATTAATTACAGTGAGTCAGTGACACTAATAATCATTTTTAACCGGTGAATTTGAATTATGTCACATGGAGTTATAAAGTCAATTTTTTTATGGTCATACTAATTAATTAGTATTCTTGGAGTACTAGTTAAGGAACCAGAGAAAGTAAGTTTTAGCTTACACTCTATAACTATAACCATTAATTTGATCACGATGTTATTGGAGTAATATATTATAATATGATTAACATGATGCCATGCAAAGGGACAGAAAGATTTGGATGATCTTTGTATGTCCTTAAATGACATGGTCTTATTAGGAGAGAAAAACAATTTGTTCTAATTAATCATGATTAATTAGAGGATCCACATCCACTATTTAATCAAATTAAAAAGATTGTATATATGATCATTTCATAAGAAATGAAAGATGATGGCTGTCTTATTGGCTGTAAAGCAACATAGAAATTACTAGTAGTCTGCCAAACAAGTGTGTCTTGTGGAAAACCCTTTGACTTATATGGTTGAATACATCTTTACTAGTACATAATTATTAATTAGTACACAATAGTCTAATAATTAAAAGAATTTGGGACTGCATTATCCAAATCAAATGGTTAAATGCCAAATCAAATTACAGATCAGCCAGTTGGTGATGTTACTTATAGCTAAGAATGTTATAGATATTATTCCACATCAGCATACTCTCGTAGTTATCAATTGAGTTACATTAATTTATGAGATTATGAACTACAATTTCAATCTCAATTATAAACTAAATTTCATCATTTATATGTTTATTGAATAACTAATGTATATCATCTATAAACCAATACATTCATTATTTAATGAAAGTAAATACACTCTTCAATTGGATTTCATGTTATTGTCAATGTCATATGTTGTACCAGGAAATGTGGTCCTAAAACAGCCAACAACTTAAGGCTAAATCATTTTTTTTTTTTTGGGTTACAGGATGCTAAATCAAATTTATACTACCTTACCTTGTACTTAATATAAAGTCTATTTAAAATGTGAGTATTTTAGTTATCTTTAATTCTTCGTCACATGTACTAGTCTAATTATGTAGATGGAAAATGTCCCAATACTGTTTGTTTTTTTTATTTTATTGTATGGTTGCTATTTTAACATTTGAATGAGTTAGGCTTATTTTACTATAAAAAAATGGATATTTAAATATAAAAACTGTCTCTAAATATAATTTCATTTTTAAATTTTAAAAGTATTAAATATTTTTTTACAAAAATACCTCTAATTAGTTTACTAATTTTTTGTGTCATTGTTTAACTAAAATATTAATTTAAGAGCAATTTTGGATAGTCAATCCACAAATTTGACAAATTTAATACACTATATAGTATGTGTACATGTTAAATTGTTAAATAGTGTTTATAATTAATAAGGGGTGGAAGTGATATATTCTTACTCTGAAATAGAGGATCTTAAATTATTAGAGAATAGTAAAACTTGGGGGCTTGAAAGTTGAAACAATTGGTAAGTTTAGTACCAACAAAAAGAATGAAGACTTTTACTTTTATTTATGAAAGAGACCTAAAGTTTGTCAATTATACTTGATGGCAGATAATCCATAAATGCCTTGACATGGACATGGTAGAAAACTATGGACATTTCTTTTTCATATTCTTAAGTGAATTTTCACAATAGAGAGGATAAATCCCATGTCAACCTCTAAATTAAAGTGAAGTCAATTCATCATGAAATTGAAAAGGACTTAGTTTGATCTTTCCCTTTTGTAAAGAGCAACATCAATGTGGGTGAGATCTTATAGGATACTTCCAAATTTGGTGGGACTATCTCACAAGGTATTTTTTTTTTTTGATAGGGACTATCTCACAAGGTAAAAGCTACATTATAATAGTAAATTTTTTAATTCAAATTGTCTACATTCACAAAGTCGACACATGAGTGATCGTTGAATCATTAGACAGTTAAGATTTTAGTGTAGATTTTAATTCTAAAAATTGAAGTACGCAGATTGAAATATGAAATGTCCGACTTCGATCCAATGACCACAATTCCACAAATATATTCTGCGTAAATGCATAAATTAACTAATAAACGACCGTCCTTGAAAGTACACAGATTCATCATGAATGAAGAATAATGAAAGCTATAGCATAGTATTTTATGAATCCACGTACGTGTGGTTGTATCATGTGACAAGGGTGGCTCTTATGTATTATAGATAAATTATTGATTGGTATGATTTAGAACAAGTCTTTTTCTAATGTGTAAAACTAAGCACATGAATATGAATCCTATTGATGAAGACAGAATTGAATTGATAATATTTTCCAATAATGCATTAATATATACTCAATAATATGAAATAGGGCTAATAATTCGGTGGCTTAGCCACCTGAAATAAAGGTATAGCTAGAGATTTTCATGTAGGAAATGAGATGTATAATTGCATCACCGATTTTAATCATGTCAATAATATATGTGCTTCAAAGAATTGAAAATATGTGAATACATGTTTTGACACATATTTAGTTTTAGAAAATGGTTTCTAATTTTTGTAAAAAAAAAAAAATGGTTTCTATTTTCATTTTTTGTTACAAAAATTGTACTTTAATTTTTACTTTGTTCCCATCTTTAAATATTTATACAGATGAAAATAACTTTTTTCCTTCCTTCACTCTTGTTCTGTCTAGTAAGTATATTTAAGTAAAAAAAAAAAAATCTCGATATTGCTATGAAGTTTCAATCACTGTTAGCGATGACTAATCTATGTCGGGGAATCTGTGGGCACTCAAGGTGGGTTCCCCTTCCAACCGAATTTTTTTCATACGCATGAGTCAAAAATCGAACCCCTGACTACATGTTTAAGTGGATCAAGACCCTTATCACTTGGACCAATTTATTGTTGGATATTTAAGTAAAGTTTTACTCGGTTTAATTAGAGATCTCTCACTACAAGAAATTTGTGTTTTAGCATCCATAAGAAATGGACGCAAAATGTGGACGCTAAAATTATTTTGGTGTCAAATTAGCGTCCTAAATTGATACTAAATTGGATCCAAAACTGACGCTAATTATCATTAATATGTTATTGACGCAAAATTCTTTGTTTTAAAATCGGTTAACGTCGTAACCGACTTAAATGTCTACTTTTAATAGAAAAAAATATTTGTTTTTCCTCCATTCATATATGCACAACCAAAATTTTGGCCTAAAACCATAATTTTATATAAATATCCACACTAGTGAAGAAAATATCTTGTAAATATAATAAATTTTTTAAAGAAGAGTTTTGTCGCTCAAGTGATCATACCAAATTTGAGTCTTGAGTATGATTTTTTCAATAAGCCAACCCCCGAATAAGACAACGGTTTTACCTCAATTTAAGCATGATTTTTTTAAAATATAATTAGCAATGTTAATTTTAATTCTACATTTTTAATTTTCTACATTAGTGGTATTAATAAAAGCTTTGAGCATTTTGTGATAGGAAAACAAGATTTCTCTTTAATCTAATTGAATGTTATTTGTTGGAAATAGATACAGACAAGTAAAAAATAAAAAATAATTTGTGTCAGAATTCAATATTGTTTTTACTACTTTATTGTCTAAGATTTGATAAATATTGTTTATATTAAATTTTGTTTTCAGCATATATATTAGTAATAAAAGTAATATACTTTGCTTGACCAAAAAAAGTAATATATTTTGATTATTTTTAAAAAAGTTTTTGATATTTATGTTAAGGTTTCAATTTAAAATTTGTTTTAGGTCTACAAATACATAAGAACTAAATTGTCTTGAGGGACTAAAAATGGACTTTTTTATTTTTTTCAATGAATAAATTGAGATTTATACTTTTTTTAAGGACTAAAATGAGTTTTCACTCTTTTTTTTTTCTTGTCAAGTAGCCTAGTGGCTAGAAAGTTCACTCTTAAAGTGGATAAGTGTGATGATCGGAATTTGAATCTCGGCCTCTTGCATATATATATATATATATATATATATATATATATATATATATATATATATATATATATATAATGCAATGTTCTACCAATTAAATTAAGCTTACTGAACGTTTTCACTCTTAATTTTACTCACTACTTTTGCTACACATTAATTGAGTAAAAGAATTAACCAATCACATAAATACATTAAATAAATTATTTTGTATTTATTATAAAAATTAATTGCGTCAAAATAAATATTATAAAATTAATTTAGTCAAAAACAAAATATTATAAAAATTAATCATGCCCAAAAGATCTTAGTTTTGTTATTTAAAATATCTCATTTTAAGTACTTGTTGGGCTTGCACAACTTTCCTTTAGGGGTCAGAGAAACAAAATTTGGGCTACAATGAATATACCACTACTTTTGGCACCCCACCCTATAAGTTCCGAATATTCTTTTCCTTCTTAAATAGAGTGCTTCTCACATTCAACATTTATATTCCAAAATAAAATGCGTACGCATCTTGTAAACAAAAAAAAAAGCGTACGCATTGTAATGGAGTATTTTTCCAATAATGCATAGTAGATGAATAAATGATCACAAGTCACAACTAATTGGTTATAAAATGAACTTTTTCAATTAAATTTTCTTATTGGGCTTAGCTTCCATCAAGCCTAATGCATTTACAATGACTTCAATTTCTTATACTATAAGTTTATGTTCTCCAGCTGAACATCATTTGAGTTCACACCAACATTTCAGATTATAATACAAAACATCATAGTAATTAATTAATGTTTTGCCAACATGATCATGTTGTAACATCGAATTGTACAAGACATGCCACAATTCCTACATAATTGAACATTTATTTGGTTTATTTTGTCTTGATGATGTCTCTTCCGCAGGTAGATTTTGAGGTGAACAAACCAATCTAGAAGGACGTTTATTACCACTCATAGAAGGTGGTGGTGGCAGTTGAGATTGTGGCGGCTCCCAAAATGGTCCCCGCGGAAGAGGTGGTGGAAATTGGTATTACATTGATGCGGCCGGATTGATGACATGGCAATGGTGGTGGATATGAACAATATTGCACATTATCATCACAGGGATTATATTCATATTCACCACAATTTTCAATAGAAAAAAAACTCAACTCATAATTTGATTTCTTATTTTAAATAATCATTTTTTCTTGTTTGCTACAATTTTTAAGAAACACATGAATTTTTATTTTATACCTTCTATTGTTTCGAAAAACACATATTGTAAAATTTGTAAAGGGGTTATTAGGAAAAGAAAAATACCATGAATTTTTTGCAAGACATGATGCATCACCTTTACTTTACATGCCTCACATTCTACATTTACTTTTAGAACACAGGTCTGAAAATAAAAGATAAAGCATACATTATAATAAATTAGATGGAAAAATGGTTTTAAAAAAAATGAAGAGTCATATATATTATGACTTCGCCATTTCAGCGGAAGAGTACTCCATTGTGTAAGTTGGATCTAAATTCTCGAGAACCATGCAGTCATGTAGTTAGAGTGTTGTTGATCTTACGATTGAAATCGGATGTTGAAGATTAATAAGTCAGAAAATAAATAAAAAGGTATAAAGTAAATCAGATGGCTGAGATCATCCTTCAGTCATTAAAACCACAAAAAATAACATGTTTAATGTCAATGCAATTACTTGAGCCGGTGATATATGATCATATGTATATTAGGTAAACTTTAATGAATAATAGTTTTCTCATTCCTCGACTATTTTTTAAAATAATAATATATGATCATATGAATATTTATAGAGAAATTTTTAACATAATTTTATGTTTTTCACAAAATTGTAAAGTACTAACAAATTCACTTCACTTTCTCTATCAAAAAAAAAAAATTCACTTCACTTTTTTTATAATAAAAAGATTCACTTCACGTTTTAGGTATCAATTGTTCATAAAAAATATTAAAAATGATTTTATACTTTTATTCTTTTACTAAAAAAAAATATATAAAATAAAACATTCTGTCTGAAACCATGTCCCTTTCACTCTCTGTTAGTAACAACTAACAAATCTAAAAAAGTCAAAATATAGTTGAAAATTGAAAGAAACAAATAATAAATCAACCACATGTATGAATTTTTAAAAATAAAAAATAGTATTTAAATAAACAAAGTTCTCTTTAACATGGAAATTAATTCATAATAATTAATTAAACTATAGATAAAACTAGAAACGTAGGATCCAAAACTTCAACTGAATCAGAAGCTTTTGGAAGACTCGGCAACATTCAAAGCAGAACCAGAATCACTTGAAAAGTGAAAACTATCATCATACAACAAGAATCACATTCACTGTTAGTTCTCAATTCATACCCTTTTTTCATCATCTAATAAAAACTCCTACTTTATTGGAACTGTTACTGTTAATTTTTCCTTCTGGTTTGTTGGTAATTCATGACTTAATTATGTAAATTTTTGTTCTTTTTCGGTTTTTATAAAATGGGTTGTTTCTGTTATCCTTTATTTGTGGTTGAATTTGTATGTTTTATCTAAATGAAATTTAGTTGCATAAGATTTTCATATGATGAACATGTTTAACTTGACTAAGATCCAACTTATTTATTCAGTTTATTACAAAATTAATGCATCGATCACTATTACCATAAGATAAAAAAGAAAGATTTTTAGAATAAAAAAATAAGTTTTTTTTTTTCTTGGTTTGTGATCTTGACTTATAGTTTTTCTTAGGAGAGAAGCATCCATTGAAATGAAGGAACTAAACAGTGAGAGCAAAGAAAATGGATTCTACTTTAAAGCTATATTCATGTAATTTTGATGCAATTGTTTGTTCAAAATCCAAATAGCTGTTTGTTCAAAGATTTATTGATGTAATTTTTATTAGAAATTGAAGTATTGTGGAGTTAAGGTTAGAGAAGAGTTGGAGTGGTTGTTTGCAAATGGGAAGTCCTTGTTGATTAGGTTGTTTGATGTATGATCTATATGGTTTTGTTCTTTTTTTTTTTTAGTTAGGTAGCCTAGTGGCTAGAATTCTATCTTTAAGGTGAATAAGTGGAGTGTCTGAGGTTTGAACTCCGGCTCCTGCATATAAAATGCGATGTTCCTAACAACTGAGTTAAGCTCATGGTGACTGCATATTAGTTTTTGTGCTTATAGCTTAAAGTCACTGTTCTGCTTTATAACTTAATGATATAGATGCTGCTACTAATCCTTTTCTTCAATTTAAGACATGGAGTTGGGGATAGTCAATTGGAAGTAGAACTAGGATTCATCACTCATTCATTCTAGGATAATTTTGAATATACTTAGGTTATTTTTCTTTGAATCCCTTTTGATGAATTTGTAGTATGCTCCTTAATTTTAATACTTTGAAGTCTTTTGTGTGTGTTCGTGTATGTATAGCCATTATTATTTCGCTGACACAGCTTGTTTGGACTGCTTTGCGTTTGAATCAGGTTACTGATTCTTGCTTTCTAAATTTACCTTAATGGCCAACAACGATAAAAATGAGCCCTTGCTATTGGAACCACAAAACACTGCAGCACAAAAGGCTAAAGGACGGTTAAACCAAAGAAGGTTCCTTCGTTCTCGAAGTGCTCCACATACAGATCATGCTCCTCTGGTGACAAAAGACAACGAATCAATTCCACTCTCTGAGTCCATACTTGGGAATCTACATCCGAGCTTCAAAAATGTGTTGATAATCCTTACAGTCTATTTAGGTGTAGGAACTTTAATCTTCTACCTTGTCAGGAACCAAATCAAGGGAATGAAAACAGATAGATTCCTTGATGCTTTATACTTTACAATTGTGACAATGACAACTGTTGGATATGGTGACCTTGTTCCGAATAGTGACCTTACAAAACTACTCGCGTGTGCTTTTGTTTTCTCCGGAATGGCGTTGATGGGATTAATCCTAAGCAAAGCAGCAGATTACTTGGTTGAGAAGCAAGAAGTTTTGCTAATTAAAGCCATGCACATGCACCAAAAAGCTGGTCCAAGTGAAATTTTAAAGGAGCTTGAGATCAATAAAACAAGATACAAATTTATTCTAGTCCTTTTTCTTCTTTTGATTCTTGTTATTGTCGGGACAATCTTTTTGGTTACTGTTGAGAAATTTGATTTTATTGATGCTTTGTATTGTGTTTGTTCAACAATTACGACTCTCGGTTATGGAGATAAAAGTTTCTCTACTCAAGCTGGAAGAATATTCGCAGTGTTTTGGATATTAACCGGTACGATTTGTTTAGCTCAGTTTTTCCTTTACATGGCTGAACTAAACACTGAAAGCAGTCAAAAGGCACTTGTCAAGTGGGTTCTTACAAGGAAAATGACTAATGTTGATTTGGAAGCTGCAGATCTTGACGAGGACGGCACTGTTGGGTTAGTTCATCTTTGTCTCAAAGTCTTAAAGTTTATGATTTCACTTTTGGAGGAGCTGAGATTGATTTTGACATCTCCAAATGTTTTCTAGTCGAAATGATTTTGCCTTCAGAAATGATTCTAACTTGAAGCTAGAACTTAGAGCTTGCCTCTACAATTGATTTTTAGCCTCAAATTTATTGTTCAACTTACTCTAAACATAAATCACGTTACGTTTAACTTACTTTTAGCCAGAATCAATTTTACTAAATCAACTTTTGTCATCTCAGAACCATACACATGCTTTATTATTGGTAACTTGTTATACTATTATCAATGGTTTAGATATATATTTTCGTTTATTGGTAACTTGTTATACTATATTTGAGAATATTGTTCATATAGGGCTGCTGAATTCGTTATTTATAAGCTGAAAGAGATGGGGAAGATTACTCAAGAAGATATAACACTTGTGATGAAGGAGTTTGAAGAACTTGATGTTGATCAGTCTGGTACACTGTCTGTTTCTGATATAACACTTGCTCAATCATCTTAGACTAACATTATACACGCCAACACAAGTTATTTTCGAGGATTTCTCACTTTTCACTCCAACGACAAAATGTGCACCAAAGCTTTGATGCGGATGGAAAGTCTGACATTTATAGTCTCGGATTCTTGCAAATTTGATGCTCACAGTTTGAAACCTTATACCAGTGTGATAAAGTGAAAGTGAGGGAGTTACTCTTGAGATTGTGACCATACACATATGCATGCATGTGTATAACAAACTATGAAGTTGTTTGAGTTTCAATGCTTGGTTTTTCAAATCCATAGTTTACACAACTTACTTTACATGCCAAATTTGTGGTTAATTGTGTGTAAATGATCTGCATTGGATGATACAAAATTATTTAATAGAAAAAATATTAAATTCTGACTGTTAGCTCTAGAGTATTATGCCGCCCTAGCTACTTATCACGCGCCCTACGCGTTTTCATTTTTATACTTCCGCTATTTAAGTAGCGGACGTTATAAAAATGAGAAATTTTGTAAATGTCATCCGCTACTTATTTTGGTAGGGTGTCTTTGGGGGTATCCACTACCTAAGTAGAGAACAATGGTATTTTGGTAAATTCGTAAGGCGCATAGGAAAATGAGTAGCTGACAAAATGAAATTCTCCAAAATTTATGATTGGTAGTTTGGTACACATGATGATGAGATGTTGGGCTGTTGTCCTAAAAGTTTGGGCCCAATTGCTGCATCCCACTAAGGCCCAAATGCTGGTTGCTCTCTCTTGTTTTGTGACACCAAGCTGATTATAATAAGGGATTTTCTTTTTGCGCCTTTGCACGCCTTCTGAATTTTCAAAAATATCTCTCTCACATGATAACTAACGAGTGTTAAAAATATCTCTCTCACAATTCTCATTCCATTTAGTCAAACTAATGATAAAAGAAATTGTAGTTTTTTGTTTTTTGTTTTTTGTTTTATGAATCTAGGAGAAGTGGACAAAAGATTGAGAACTTGTACATGAATAAGCATTTTATTATTGACATCGGTCCCATAAACAATAATAGAGTAACGGATATATGACTAGATTAGTATGCACACACCCAACATATCGAATATAGATGTCACATGATGCATGTACGATCTTCACCTAAAAGAATATTAGTGTACCATGGTTCTATAATTTTTTTATTCCAATTAGATTCCCATAAATCTTGTTATTTTTACTAAACAAATTGCATTATTATTTTAATGAGAAAGTTTTAGGTGATCACAGTCATTTGAGCACGAGGTGATTAAGTTTGTGAATGAATTCAATATATGATAATTTCAATTATAAGGTTTTCAACAAAAAAATATCGGTTTTAATTTAATTTAGATTGATTAGAAATAAAATTGTGCAGAAAAAATGGCACGTAAAGATTTAAACACACGAAAAATCACAATGTAACACTAATTTATTGATTCACATTGGATATTTAACCAATGACTATGGCGTTATGAACGTTGCAGGTCTGTAAACATAAGTATTTCAAACACTTTAATTTAATCATATATGTAAATATTTTGTTGTTGTATGCTATTAATTTGGATGTTGTAAGTCTGTTTGCAAATTCATTCTATACCGTTTTAGCAATTTTAAATTTATATTGTATGATGTATTCTACAATTTTGAATAAATGAATGTACTTTTTAGTCAAAAAAAAATTATCTTGTTTATTTTTATTTTTTTAGAAGAAAATTATCTTATTTATTTTCAATTGAGTCGACTCGCTAATTATTATAAATTCGAACGATTTTTTAGTATTAGTCTATTATAAATTCGTACATGACATAATAACTCAAGAAAAGAAAAAAATAATTCTAAATAGGTCAAAATGCATTCATGAGTTCTTTTAAATTTTGCATTTGTAATAGTTATATCATTTAAATTTTTTAGATAAAAGTTATGTTCTTTAAATTTCTAACATGTTGCATTGTTAACCTTACCGGTACCTTGTTGCACATGAGTAGTAAACATCGACTCCTCCATATTAAATATTTTAATGAAAAAAGCACATATGTTGAAAGAGATTAAGTGGATGAATAACTCACTGCAACAATTTAGAAGCTTAGATGACCTATTTTTTAGGTAAAAAGTTTAAAAACCTAACTATTACAAATGTAAATTATTATTTTTTGGTTAATAGATAAAATGACAAAGATGAAATGACAAAGTCATTAAAAACTCACACACGAAGTGGAGTGGCCGGAGTTCGAATCTCGGTCCAGGTGTCCGACAGTAGCAATTTCGACATTTCCGTCAGTTGAGCTATGATTTGTGGACCTATAAACGTAAAATTTAAAAGAGCTACAAGTTCTACTTATGTAATTAATAATTTCAATCCCTCTAGTTTTTTTTTTTTTTTTACAAATAATCTTATAACTAGAAAGTGAATAAATGAAAAATCTTGAGATTGAACTACAAGTTCTACTTATGTAATTCGATATTCCTATAGATAGAATTATGCTTACAGAAACATTTCAGCTCATCTAATTAATCAAATTAACTACTACTAATAATAATGAATACTACAAATTCACAAGTCAATCATAAAAAAGTTACAAGATAAATAAAACTACTAAGATGAAAATAATAATTATAATAATGAAGAAAAAGAAGATTAAATTGAAGTAATAAAGAAATAATTATAGAGTAGGATTAGTACTACAAAACCAACCATCCATCCAGATCACACAATCCGTAACATGAAACGATCTGAGCCGTACGTCAATCTTTCTAATCAGACTTGTTGTTGTGATTGTGAAGATCTAACAGCTGTGATTCATGGTCACCAGCAACATAATCAAGAAGACCCTTATGAATTGAAGCATCAGTTTGAGGTAAAGGAGAAGTTTTTGCAAAGACAAAGACAAGGGTAAGAACAAGTGCTGTTGAGAGAAAGAGTGGCCAAAAATAGGTGAAAAGGGTTACAAGTTTTGGAGCCATGAATATGAGAGAGAAGATTGTTAGACATAAGAGTATTGTTGCTATGAAATGGTATCTTAATTTTAAGAGCTTTTCTGGGATCTTCATTAGAGAGAGTGAGAGAGTGAGTGAGTGATAGCACAAATGTACTACAGAGGTTGAAGTTGAGGTTGTGTTTGTTTGTGTGTATAGATTAGATTTTAGATTCTCAATCTGTCACTCTCTCTCACTAACTGTACCTTTTCTTTTGGCTTCCTACCACTTTCAACTTTCCATTTCCACCGTTTTCTGTGATTTTTAAAATTTAATAATTGCCTAAAAATATATATATGTCAACCGCTATTAGAAGAGGTCGGAACTACTTTGATGTCAGAACGAAATTAGTATTCTAGTAGGTCGGATATTTATGGTAAAATAAATAAATAAATAATAATTATGTAAAAAATATTATAAACCTAAAAACTAATTTTTGTTTTTCTTATAACAAGAAAAAGAGGAAATTATACAAATTCTGTTTTTCAATGATAATGATGTTGTCACCAAAATAATAATAATAATAATGTTGATAAGATTGAAAGAAAAGAACAAAACAGTGATGATGCTCACATTATTGGTTTGTGATTTGAGATTGTGCTCCTTCTTAAGGTCTCAAATTCGATTATTTCTAGTGTCAATTTAGATGGTCTAATTTTTAACTTCTTCAAAAAAAAAAAAATATAATGATGCTCACATTAATTTAAAGTTACAGTTTTAGTTAAGATGAATGAATTTAGATATGTAAGACAGTTTGGCCGAGTGGTCTAAGGCGCCAGATTTAGGCTCTGGTCCGAAAGGGCGTGGGTTCAAATCCCACAGCTGTCATTTTCACTTCTTTTTTTTTTTCATAAAAAAATCTAGGGCTGGGCAATCTAGCACAAGTCTAACATATCTCGCATTGTACGCGACTTAAGTAATGAATTTGAACTATTCAATCGTAAAAGTGTATATAATACACTATCTCTATTTTGTCATGGCTCTTGATTACATGGGTAGTCTCTAAGGAAGAGTGTATTAAATCATGTAACCAAGGGTGCTAAACCACAAATGAGCTCTTCTTTTAGTTACAAAGCTAAGAAAGACAAGAAAAAGGTACAAAATCTTCAACAACAAAAAAATCTTTAATGAAGAAGGTTCTTATTGAGTCGCTCCTAATAAGATTACGAATGTCTTTCAAAGGAAAAGCATCACGATGGCATTTATGAGTGGGATATTTTTTGAAAAAGAAACGTTTTAATGGATATTTGCACAAGAGTCGAACCATAGTGAAATTGGAGCAAATCAAGTGTGTGTGGTGTCCAATGAAAGGGGAACCGAAGGATCATCTTTTTTCTAAGTGCATTTTTTGTTGGAGTAGTTTAGTACCAAATTCTAAATTGTTTGGAAATAACAATGGTGATGGTCCTTCCGAAGGAAAATTTTAATTCTTTATGAGTCATTTTTAGAACACTATAAGGGGCTAAAAAGTAAAAAAGATATTCCTTGTAATTTGGTAAGCAATTGTTTGAGAGTTATTAAATACTAGAAATGAGGCCATTTTCATATCAAAGTTGTCTTGGAGGTGGATATTGCCTAAAAAGTAAAGCAAGGTCTTTTAATAGGTACCACCGATAAGCTACAAAACAAAGGCACCGCATAAGCGGAATATCAATGAAAATACCAAAATATATATCACCTAATAGAGGTCTAATTCTAATCTCATTCTTAGAAAGACACTCAAAGTTTCTGAATTATCAAAGAAGACATCAAACCGATCAATAGAGTTGTCATTAGACATTAACTCCTTATCTCGAATCAAAAGTAGAATACTTGTACTTTGTTTCACTTATTAATATATCCGTTAAAAAAATATTGAGATTGAAAACGAAGTTTAAGATTAATTTTAAATCACTGTCAAAAAACAAAATAAAAGATTAATTTTAAATCAACTCTTAGTTTGCATGTGAATTTTATCATTTTATGTGATATTTGTAAGAACCAAATAAAAATAAAAATCTTTCTAATTTTAATGAAAGTGGTGTATTAGAAAGAAAAAAAAAAGAGGGTGCAAATAGAACTCCCTATGGTTTTTTTATATCAGTAACAGAAGCAACCCAAAGCATGAAGCTCGAAAAAAAATGGCGCCAGTGACAGCGAGAAGCGCAGGCGCTGGTATCGGAACCGTAATCTTCTTCTCTCTCGCCGTCGCATATTTCTTCTGCGACCGTCGAAGCAATTCATCAAAGAACAAGAAGAAGAAGAAGAAGAAGAAGAAATCAAAGAATGGAATCATTGACGCCATTGGTAACACTCCTTTGATTCGAATCAATAGTCTCTCTGATGCCACTGGTTGCGAAGTAATGATAATAATAATCCCTTTTTTCAATTTTCAATTTTTTGTTTTGTTTCAATTGCATGCCATAATTTTTATAACTTTGTTGTTTACTGTTTAGATTCTTGGAAAGTGTGAGTTTTTGAATCCTGGAGGGAGTGTTAAAGATCGTGTTGCAGTTCAAATTATTGAAGAGGTAACTAAATTCCTCTTTCAATGAGTACTGTTTAGATTATAGTTTTGAAATTAGCTTTTGAAATTAGCTTTTGAAATTCTGTTATTTATTTATTTCTGCATAATCACTTAGTATTAGTCCCTGTTTAGATAAACTACTTAAGTTGTAGCTTCTAGCATAAGTGCTTATTGTGATAAGTGCTTATTATTGTTAAGAGTCTCACATTGAATGAGAGATGGTTTGAAGATATATTTATTACTGTTTTGGAGAACTTGTGAAAACAGCTTATGACATGTTCATAAGTTATTTTCAGCTTATTTTCATAAGCTATCGCAGAAGCTTATGAAAATAAGACGAAAATAGCTTATGAATGTATGAGTCTGTTTGACTTCGCTTATTGAAGCTTATCTACTGGTTTAAGCAGTTGTGCCAGTGTTTTGGAGAACTTATGAAAACAGCTTATGACATGATCATAAGCTATTTTTAGCTTATTTCCATAAGCTCTACATGGTAGCTTATGAAAACAACTTATAGATTATATGAAATCAGTTTGACCTTATTGTTATCTTTTGTTATAGAAATAGCTTATTCATAAGTACTATGCTGTAAGTTGCAAAATAAGCTGTTTATCAAAACAGGCCACCATGTCATAAACTGTTTTTATAAGTTCTCCCAAACATTCTTATAAGTGGTGCTTATGCCAGTAGATTAGTTCAATTTAACTTTAACCTATAAGTTCTTAATTGTATATACTATAAATTAATTCAATTTGACTCTAACTTTAGCTCTAGCATTTGGGAGAATTGTTGCCTTACAATTTTTTTGCTAAAAGAGGATTTTCAAAGTTTTGGGGCATTTCTTTATTCTTCAGAGTCATTGCTATTTACTTATTGATAATGCATGGCTTTTGTTTCATGCTTCATGTGATTTGATTGGCCAGGCTTTGGAATCTGGACAGCTACGTCCAGGTGGAATAGTTACTGAAGGGAGTGCCGGAAGCACAGCCATTAGCATTGCTACTGTTGCTCCTGCTTACGGATGCAAATGTCATGTGGTTATTCCAGACGATGCTGCCATTGAGAAGGTATATATTTTCAATAATTGAAATCAAGCAACTCTATTATGCTATGCTTGCAGTCTAGTCACAGTCTCTTATTTTTGTATATGATTTCCTTTTGCAAGGAGCTGATGAATATTTTCAACAAAACTAGTCTTGAAATTGATCTGGATTTTTTTTCTTGACAAACAAATTTATCTGGATTTAACACAAGCCATAAACTCCCTAGAGCATTTTTGTCTTCCTCAGCTACCACCTCGTTATTTCTTTATTTGGTTTTACGTTGTATTGTTGGACTTGGTGGAACATAATGATTGAAATAATCAACAAACGGTTAACACAACTATGTTTTATTTATTAGCTTTGAAAATATTTGCTGTTGTGGCTATGAGTTGTTTGTGTGGATATTATATTCTTTGCTAGACCATTAAATTCACCATTATTTCCTTGTTTACCGAGACATTTCGTTTATTCTATTTGGACCATCCTTCAGTCTCAAATAATTGAAGCCCTTGGGGCAACTGTTGAAAGAGTACGGCCGGTGTCAATCACTCACAAAGACCATTTCGTCAATATTGCAAGAAGACGGGCATCTGAAGCAAATGAGTTTGCATTAAAGCATAAAAAATCACAACCTAATGGCACAGACGCGCAGCAAATAAATGGTTATAAATCTGACGAAGACAACCATAACTCACTCTTTCCCAATGATTGTCAAGGAGGCTTCTTTGCTGATCAGTTTGAAAACCTAGCAAACCTTAGGGCCCATTACGAGGGTACAGGACCTGAGATTTGGGAACAGACAGAAGGAAAATTAGATGCATTTGTTGCAGCAGCAGGCACTGGTGGTACTGTTGCCGGTGTTTCCAAGTTTCTTCAGGTTCGCCTCCCTTTTCACTTTTTTCATGTTTTTAATATTGTCTTTTTGATTCTGAAAGTTGCCTGAATTTCTTGTCTTATGCTCAACAGGAAAAGAATCCAAACATCAAGTGTTACCTCATAGATCCTCCTGGTTCTGGCTTGTTTAATAAGGTAACGAGGGGGGTAATGTACACCAAAGAGGAGGCAGAAGGACGAAGACTTAAGAATCCGTTTGACACTATAACAGAAGGAATTGGAATTAACAGGGTAACAAGGAATTTTGCAGAGGCAAAACTTGATGGAGCATTTAGAGGTACAGATATGGAGGCTGTTGAAATGGCAAGGTCATTCCTTACTCTTTTCTAAGCCATCTTTTCTCTTATTCTTGAAGATGTTTTGTTGATTTCTTGTTCACTTTCGTACGTGTCAACCAGAAGAAATGATAAATGGATTGGACTGCTGCTTTAACCTTTCCACGTTGTCATTTTTTTTGTGCGTATTAGGTTTCTTGTGAAGAACGACGGGCTCTTCCTTGGGAGTTCTTCTGCAATGAACTGTGTTGGAGCAGTTAAAGTAGCGCAATCAATTGGCCCTGGTCACACAATTGTAACCATTCTTTGCGACAGCGGAATGAGACATTTGAGCAAGTTTTGTAATGCTGAATACTTGTCTCGGCTTGGTTTGACACCGAAAGCAACTGGATTAGAGTTCTTGGGTATCAAATGAGTATGTTCCTTTGCAGATTGCCAATAGCTCCTATTTCATCACCCAAGTTTTAATGGTTGCCTCAGATAATGCGCACAGCTTTTTTTTTCATCAACTGAGAGTTACATTTGAGTGGACAAAGCCTTAGGATGTTCATGCAAGAAGCCAACAAATCCAGCATGTTTATGGTTTAAAACATTATTGGGGGTATTATTTGGTCATTCATGGTTAGATTCTACTACTTATTTAATTAGTGAAGGACGGCCTATTTATTTGTTAATAGTTTTGCTCAAATTATTTCAGTAGGGAGAGGAAGTAGATTAGAGTTGAGGAGTTTGTGTGAACAAATGAAAGGACATAGCATTTAAAGACGCGACTCATTTAGTTTTTTGATATCAATATTCAATACTGTTATGCTGTTTTTATAAATAGAAATTGGTTCATCTTATGGCAATAGATTAGAAGTTTATATCAACTCATTAGATTTTATCAATTAATGTCAAAATATACAAACTGAAGCAACCTTAGCATACTTTCGGTTAGATACTCCCCTGAAACACAATATTTGACAAAGCTTGAAATAAAACTCGCATGCAAATTCACATATAGGTAATCTCCGCTCTTCAAGAGTTCTCTAGCTTGTGCAACCATATAAAGAATTCCCTCCCAAAATAACGTAAATGCTTATAAAGGTATGTTTGATTGCGATCACCGCCACTTTTTGTAATTAACATCTTGATTATCCTGAGTTCTACGCATTTGTATGAGCCATGTCAAGTGTGTAAGATGCAAGGCTAACAAGGTCTCTTGGACCAAGCTTTAATTTGAGTAGGTTTGAACAAAATTGGGATTCCGCTTTCAAATGGTCCCCTTGGATTAGTCGGTCCTAGGGCCGGATACCAAGTTTTCAAAAAAAAAAATGATATCTACTTCTACAATTTTGTTTGCATAGGAGAATGAAGCAGAAAGAAGAAACATTGGCACAAGCCAAGAAAAACAAGGTATTTGTTTTTCTCGACTAAATGAATTTCTTACAACAAAGCCTTAGCGGATTCTTATAGTTCTAAATATTTTCTCTTATATTTAAGATTGGATAGAATATAAGGTTTGTTCAGTTCCAATGCCTCTCGGTCATATTCTCACAAACTTAAGCTGACATAAGTGACATGTCAATTTCTATAGTCTCTCGATGTGCTATAATTTCAGAAGAAATAACAATTGTTTCAGTCATAACAAAAGTTAACGCAATAAGTGCATAATAAGATTACCAAACACAGGTCAACAAATGCATTATTAAACTTCTGTTTCAGTACAAAAACTTTGTGCTTCAATCATCACAATAACAAATGCATTAAATAGTCAATTCAATGATGAATTTATTTATAATCAATTATTAAACTTTTGTGCCTTTTTTCTCTGCAAGTATGGGTTCGTAGGAGAAAAGCTCTTTGATGGAAGTTTGGGAATGAAGACTGTAATGTACCAAGTTTAAATAAAGCATAATTGATGAAGTTTAAAACTTCAAAATCTGAATTTTATTAAACTTGAAGAACTTCAACATCTTAAGTATTTGATAACAATAGATGTTAAAGAAATACAAGGACTAATTTTAACAAAAAAGAAAAATTTCTAGTTCTAAACTCTTAACTGTGATTCGGAACTCTGACGTTATATACATGCAAATCCAGATACTCTTGAAATTTATAATGTTATTTGTAACCTATAACCATAATCCCAGGCCAAACACTGAAACACAGTCAAATAGAAACAAGGGAGTTATATTGATTACAGGTTTAGAACTTCTAATTTGAAAGGTCATGGCACAAAAATGAAAAAGGATTGAAGCGATCAAATAAATTAAAAGGAACTCATTATAGAACCAACCGATGAATAAATGAGAAGATTGTAATCAACACAGCAACCACCAAAAATCATCTTTCTAACTATGTCTATTGTCTCATCTTATGAGATCTATGAATATGCTGACTTTAGTTCGATGGCCAACCATCTATGAAAATCAAAACCAACTTAAAAATTGCTCAATACAAATGATTTAATCAAAAACACACATGTCTCTCCTTTAACTACTGGGGATTTAAATATCCATGGTTTGCCATGAGAATAAGACACATTTGATTACTGATGTTTTCAATGAAAACAGGGAGCAAAACTGCAGTAAACAAAAGTATAAAATGTTTTGTATTTCTTAGAGCAATAGTAATAATAATAATAATAATTAACTATTATCCTCAACCTTCCCTAAAAATGTAATGTTTAGCCTATTCATGACAACAATGCTACATATCCACAAGTAATAACATAATAGGTTAATATGTTAATTGTCCTCAACAGGAATTGTTTTGGAAATGGATCAAACCTTAAATGAAGGAGTAAAAATGGGGATGGTTAGTGAACTAACAAAAATGTACCTCACCATTTAAGTCGGTCATCCAAGGTTGCATATATATTGAATTGCCCAAAAGACTGTGGATCTTGCTTCACAATGAATGACATCCACCTCCCCACCAACCTAAACAAATCCTATTTGACTGCATTATCAGTTACCAGTAGTCACCACATGAGCAAACCCCATGACGAAAATGATGAAACCGATTTATATCTCTGATAACAATTTCTCGTTGTACAACTTTTGATATCAACTTTATAACAGTATGACAATCTATGCATATACGGAGATTTTTAATGATGCGAATAGAACATGCATGCGGCATCCGAATTAGTCCATAAGCCAATGCTAGTCTTTCACTATGGACCCACAAGTGTCGCTCTTTTTCACCATCCGCTACATCAAGCAAAACAGCATTGCGATCAGGAATATATCCTGCATCCCTGGTTTTCTTGTTCAACCATTCGAGCATTCCACATATTAGTTTAATGTCAGGATGAGAAGTGTCACCCACAGAAAAATAGTGAACAACACCCTGGTTCTCAACCCAGCTTAAGCCAGGTTCCTTCTTCACTTTTTTCTTTTGCATATTTCTCCTAACAAAAGCAACACTGTCCCATCTCCCTGCAGTGGCATACATGTTTGACAGAAGTACATGGGTTGCATCATCATGAGGCTCCATCTCAAGTACATGTTGGGCGCAAACACTTCCTAGATCAACGTTCTTGTGAATAACGCATGCACCAAGCAATGCGCGCCAAACCATAACACTAGGCTGAAATGGAATTTCTCCAATGAGTTTCATTGCTTCATCAAATTGGCCCAATCGACCAAGAAGCCAAACCATGCAAGTATAATGTTCTATACATGGCTTAGTGTCATAGTCCCGTGACATTGATTCAAAGTGAGTTTGTCCTTCGTGTAACAATCCTGCATTGCTACATGCAGACAGGACACCAACAAAAGTCAGTTTATTAGGTTTGCAATCGGTATGTTGCATCATGTCAAATAAATTTAGAGCCTCCATACTGATGCCATGCATAGAATATCCACATATCATAGCATTCCATGAAACTTCGTCCCGTTTGTTCATCTTATCAAATGTTAGTCGGGCATCATTAATTCTTCCACATTTAGCGTACATATCTATCAAAGAATTTGCAACTACAGTGTCCTTGTTATACGTGGTTTTGATGGTTAAGGAATGAATTTGAAGCCCCGGTTCTAATGCCGCTAAACTAGCACATGCACGGAGAACACTAGAGTATGTCACTTCAGTTGGCTGTATGTCATGTTCAAGCATATACGTAAATAAATTCATTGCTCTCTCCCCATCCCCTAACTGAACATAACCAACGATTATGGTGTTCCAAGTCACATCATTCCGATCTGGCAATTCCTCAAACAATTTCATGGAGATCTCAATTTCACCACACTTGGCATAAACATCCATGATGGCATTCGACACAAACACATTTGAGTTCAGACCAAATTTCAGCACACAAGAATGAATTTGCTTTCCCAAATTTAGCAAAGCTAAAGAGGCGCAGGCTTGCAGCACACTAGCAAAAGTAAAATTATTAGGGACAACAGATGTTTGCCTCATCCGAAAAAATAACTCTAAAGCCTCCTCACTTCTATCACTCTGAGCATATCGCGCTATCATTAGACTCCAAGGAATAAGATCATTTTTCGGCATTTCCTCAAAAAGCCGCTTTGCATCATCAATCTCTCTAGACTTCGCATACAATTCAAGCAACGCAATGCCAACATAAAGATCATGATCATAACTAGTTTTCAAAGCACATCCATGAACACTTTTCCCAACATCAAATGCCTCTAGACCAAGACAGGACTTGAGCGCACCCGAAATGGTGAAATTGTTGGGCATGTACCCAAAAATCCTCATCTGGTTGAAAAGTTGCAATGACTCCTCATAGAAACAATTCTCAGCATAACAAGCAACCATCCCAGTCCAAGACACCATATCCTTGCAACAAATGTCATCGAAAACATGGCGAGCAATATCAACATTTCCACAAACAGAATAAGCATCAATAAGGGCAGTCCCGACAAATGCATCAGCATGATGGCCAAGCTTATAAACACAAGCATGAGCTGTCCAACACAAGTGAGCCAAATCCATGCTCACCAGCAACTTGAGAAGAGTAGTAAAAACAAACGGGTTCACCTCATGTCCTTCTCTAAATAACCTGTGTTGCGACGAGATAGATTCATTAGTTGACATTTGTTTATCCCTAATTATAATGTTAATATTCCATATCACTCTTAAATTAATTCATTAATGTTGCAACGAGATGATCATTGTAATTAGGGATAAGTTAGTAAATGTATGTTCTTTTTCGCATGCAATCAAAGAAATTCAATGCACTTAACTTAACTATCACCTTTTTTAGTCTGTATATGAAGTGGCAATCACCACCAGAAACTAACACACACACACAACCTCAAGGTCTCGGGTTCAAACCCGGGTGAAGGTATTCAGCTTAGCAATATCGGCATTTGCTAGTTGAGCTAGGCCTTAAGGACAACTATCATCTTTTATAAGTGTAAAAGTATGCAATTTTGCTTATCAGTACATTCTAAGAAAAAAAATTGGTCTAATAAATTTCAAAGTTTTATTTTCTGCTACTTTTTCCCTATACATTTGTACAATCTTGTGTGATATCTTTGCAAGTGTTATTAAAAAAGAAAACTTTACCTGAGAATGAAGTGAAGTGCTTGATGGAATTGGTGGTCACGGGAGTAACCTTGAGCTAATGTAACAAAAGTGATGGTGTTAGTCAGAGGCATTTCATCAAACAGTTTGGAAGCATCATGCAAGGAATTGGATTGAACATAAAAGTTAAGAAGAATGTTCTGAGCAAACAAGTCAAGAGAAGCGCCACTCTTGAGAATGTGGCAGTGGAGATGCTTTCCGGTGTTCGGGTCGGCGCCGTTTCGAATAATTTGTTGGAGCATGTGAGCGTAGGAATGAGAATCCAAAGCAGTAAGACATGGTTGGTGTTGGTGATGGATATGGCGACAGTGATGAAGTAGTTGTAATGACAGTTTTGAACTGTCACGAATTATATTCCTAATCATGTCTCATAATGTGTTTTCTCATGCTCTTTTCATTCATTTCTTTGGAGTGAACCAAATAAAATATATTATGAAGTGCCATTTATATGTTTCAGGTCATTCAGTTTTTTTTGACAAAAGTTCATTCGGTGGAAAATGTTAAAAAGTGTCTTTATACGAAACACGCACTCCTCAAATTCGTAAATTATTATCAGTGTGTCTGTGTCATATCCGATATCCTGGTCTATGTGCTTTATATTTCAACTTTTTCAAACTTAAATTTTTTGTATTTCTAATATAAATGTTGTATTTTTTTTTCTTTTCTTAACTAGTGTCATTAGATAAAGGGCACATGCATAGGTTTGAAGGGTTCAATTATACTTAAAAAATAGCCAAATATAACTTTATATATTTTGCATTTTAAACCCTTTGAATTTCGTTTTTTTCACCACTAACTAAAAAGTCTAAAAACTCAAAAGATTGAACCTCTAGGCTAGGGTCCGGCTCCACCATTGTTTTATGGTATTACTTGTTAACATGATCCGTATACTAATTGTTCAGCACATGAATGAATGACGGGTACTTTTGTATTTTTTATAGTTGTATTATGAACAAAAAGTTGTCAAGTGGTTCAATGAGGGACAAAAACTCCTCCCTTGCTACCTAATTTGTCCAGTCTCATAATTGGTTTCAAATCAAACAAGGTACAACAAAAGTTGTTCAGTCCCATATTTTTTAGCAAATCAAACGCACCCTTAGACATCGTTTATTAGGGCATTGACTACACAATTTTTATTAGAACAACCATTATGTCAGATTTTTTTATGAACTATTGACTACAAGTTTTTTTTTGCAATCTACTACAAGTTTAAGTATACATATATTTGTTACAGAAAAAAAAAGTATACATTTGTTTTATATTGATTCCTTTAAAAAGTTTAATTGAGAACTTATCCATAAACTAATAAAAATTTATAATAAACTTGTTAAAAACAATTAAGATATAATTGCAGTTTTCATCCTTATTCAGTTCAAAATACTAGTCTCTCATTTTTAAATCTGTGATTCTTTCTAGTCCCCATTTTTTTGTTATTGTATGTTGATCGTGGTTTAAACATGAAGATAAATAGTGAAAGTGAGAACTAGTCCTTAAACAGAGGAATATTGGTTCATAATTGTGGCAGTGGTACCACTCTATCATGGTGCAAATTTATACATGATGGCTAAACCAACATTTGTTGTTGAACAGCAGTGAGGAAGTCCTATTGTTTTTAAGCAATGGACAGTTCCCTTTTTCATTTGCTTAGCTTATATTTTTTCTGTGTAGATTAGTAGTTGACAGAATTTGAATTTAACGTTTCAAGCTATAATTTCCACAAAGAACTATAGTACAATTACCGACTACTGAACATAATAACTTTATCATCCAAAGACCGGGTGATGAATTTATTGTTAGAGTACAAAACCTCTGTAACTCGCGTCTTGAGTGATGCATCAAAACAAACTATAACAAAAGGTGCTAAAATGGATTTTCTCCAAGAATAAATAACTTAAAGAAACTAAAATATTCAATGTGTGAATCACCTCCTCTCAAACTCAGCTTCATGACAATGTGGATCTAACCAGTCCTTAGGGGAGGATCCCTTTGCCATACCGCCACTAGATTTTCCCCCACCCACAAGCTCCCTCAAGTTATCCACTTTATTCTCCCTACCTGTCCCACTATTTTTCTTATCAGCTTCTTTCAGCTTTTGCTTGAACCGCTGCTTCCGATTTGATGAAACTACCTCTTGTTGTTTTGACTGTGAAGGAGGCGCTCCGTGTGGGCCAAGATAGATGATCTCTTCCTTCTTAGCCTACACAAACAAATACAATAAGTAAAGACAGTGTCAGCTCAACCAGTTCCAATATCTACAGCCTACATATTATCAATTCAACCTAATCCTAAGGGTTCGTTTGGCCCAACTTTTTTTAGAGCTTATGCAAACAGCTTATGCAATATAAATTAGGTTTTATGCTATTTTATAAGTTCACACTAGTGAAAATTGTAATTTTATAAGTTATTTTATCATAAACTACCTTGACAAACTTATAATAATATATAAAAATTGTATAAGCCGTTTGCATAAGCTCTAAACAAAGCTGGGCCAAACGAGCCCTAAGAATAAACAATTCTTTCAACTGACCTTTGCAGTAGAGTTTGGCGATTCTATGGTTGCAACATTAACATTATCTTTACTTTGATCAGATTCTTCAATTCCCAAACTCGGAATCACAAATCCATCAGTGTCTACAACCAAAAAAGAGTCCAGGCATTCAAAACCAAAAGCAAAATGCTATCAATGTGCATTTGCTAAAAAATCCCAACTATGTAAAACAAGTATTAAGATGTATGTATCTTACATGAGATAGCAAAACAATAAGTCCAAACAAAGACATTTTACTTTCGATGGCAAACAAACAACATAGTAAACTATAATCAGAAACATATACCTATAAGCAAAAATATTGACATAAACAGTACATAATAATAAACCTTATCAGTCCAGACTCTATCTATATGCTATGAAGCATAAACACTCCTCGAATTAGGTGTGTCCCGATGCCAGACGTGGCACACGTGTCGGTGTCCGAAATAGACGCGATTAAATTAATATGATTACATTGAATTATGTCTTTTTTCATTATCGTATCCACGTTTCAATGTTTGTGTCGTCACTGTCGTGTCTGGTGTCCGTGATTTATGTGATATATAACAAAGTCAACCCTAAAAAATACTCTAATTTGCATTAAAAATTTGAATCAAAGTATCAAACAGCATAAAATCCAGCTAGAATTACACACATTCGACGACAAGTGCCTCAATGAATAAAAGGGACAATTAAATTGATAACTCAAAAAACTAGAACAGAACAAATAAACTGATCCAATTGGTAGATATTTGGTATTGTGATTCACACGAGTTCCATCTAAATGCAATAAATCAACAAGACCCAAAAACTCCAATAAGCTAAATACCTATCAACAAATCAATCAGTAAACAATTCAAACCAGTTATCCCAAAAAAAAAAAAAACTCAAACAACAAGATCCCTCTTTTATTCAATTTTCAATTGATTCTGAATCAAAAAAAAAAAAAATTGAAGAGAAAACGAAATACCCCATTCATCATCTTGTTGAATTGGGTGAGTGGAGTGCACGGAAGAGGAATCCATGGTAGAGCGATGACCATGGATTTGATTGGGCAATGGGCGATGAAGCCCAATTGAAAGGAAAGAGAGCAATGGAACCGATTATTGATGATACGCCAACACTGATTTGGAGATTATAAACAAAATCAATCCTTGAAGAATCAAATTGACAACGGAATTAAACCCTAAATCTAGGGTTTCAGTGCCTGAATTACCCTTGCTGATTTGGGGGGAAATTGTTCGAATATGGAACTAAGTTGTTCTCCACCACTCAAGGATACTTTTGTCTTTCTACCCTCCACATTGGGATTCATAATTCATATTATTCTTCTTTTTTTTATTAATAAAAAAAATATTATTCTCCAATTTCTTTTCTTTTATTGATTGATTAATTTTCAAAAAAATTAATTTTTTCTTTAGATTCTCTAAAAAAATATTTTTTATGTTAATTTAGTTACGCTTATGTGTAAGTTATTTTCAAAAATTATCCTTTTGTATAATGATTTTTTATGTTGGAAATTATATAATTACTTTGTATAATTATTATTTTTGTTTAGAAAACTTTGTATAATTATTTTGTGTGTTAATGATCTAGTTCTTAAGAGAGTTTGATAATTTAGACTTCACTCAGAAAATAAGTAAAATTCGATCAAAAATTAATTCTTGTTATGGCTAATCAGACACGAATTATGGCAAGTTATTTGGGGGCAGCTGCCCCCACTTTGTTTTATTTCCTTTTGTTAAATTATTATTATAGGACTTTTATACAAAGGTCCTAATTATAAAGGAGTGTTACCGCAATTGAAAACTAAGACCAAAAGGAGGTGTATCTCCTATCAATTTCATGATAATTAAATATCTAAGTGAATAAAGATGATATTTTTAATATTGTTTGGTGAGATAATTTTTTTTTATAAACTAAGAGCATCTAGACATTAATGAGTGAGTAGACATCCAACTAAGTCAGGATATTTAAACACTCCTATCGGTTTGGTGAGATAATTAGAGATACTTTTGACTTTTATATTGTAAATGTACAAAATTATTTGCACATGTTCATTTTGCATATAAAAAAAAAAGTTTGAAAGAGAGAATCTACCTTATCATGTGTCACATAGGTTTTATCAACGGAAATTAGCCACCGTAAAATGGCAATAAAAATTTCATATCATTATTATAGTAATAAAAAAAAACAAAATCTCACCACTTGAAAAATTTACACAAACACCAAGTTTGAAAGAAGGAAATTACTAAGCTAGAACCACATACCAATATATCAAATATATAAAAATTTATAGTCTATAATTTTGACCCCTCTGCTCAAAATTTTTGGATCCGTCCCTATGAATAATTAAGTTAGTGTTTTAGTCGATGTCTTAGTACTTTAGTGAATGTCCATCTTTCATCTTCCACTTTCTAGTGAGTTGAGGCACTGATTTGAAGTGCAATTGTTTAATTCTGTGTATCTGAGTTTTGCACTATACGCCCTTAAAAAAAATGGTGATGATGAATAAATAAGTTGATTCGAGATACTCTATATCTTAATCAAAGGAAAGGGGTGAGGAATATTTTTTTTGTGGTGTAAAGGGGTGCGGAATAAAATGAATGGTATGAGGTGGAGAAAATTGTTTGCATGTTTTTCTTGGACAATAAACATAAAATTTGTTGCATGTTAATTGGTTGGAACGTAACTTTTGAAGTTTGGATTTGTGCTAAAAAATATTCAATTATATCCCCTTCACAATATATGCTTGAAGTTCATAGATGCTTTGGCTTCTTTTCATCTTTGAACTAAAAACATATTACTCCTACGAAAGATTATTCCATCAGATTTTCCACCAAGCATGACATTGCCAAAGTCAGTCAATTTAGCAAAAAAACCTCATATCCAGTATCTACCTCATGACACTTGCATGGATGTGCTTACTTTTGTTTGCTGGGAAATTATGTCAACAATGGAACTCCAAAGTCATAAAGTCCCCAAGAAAACTCGTTTTCGTGTTTAGCTTAGTGCTCAAGAAATTTGATTTGTTCAATTTTCAACGTTCAAGTTCAAACCATACGGAGTAAAACATACTCAAAGCTAAACTAATTTCAAAACGTAGTACTTGAGGCAGGCATAAGTATGTCTCTCTATATATATGTTCCATAAAGATATCAACTAAATATATCAATAGAGGTAAAAGCATAAGCTTAAGCTAGGAGCATTTTTAATTATCATTTCACTCAAAGTAATTAAAGAGGTCATTGATATGGCTTTTTCTTATAACACTAGGAGGATTCTTTTCACAATTCTAGTGGTCATTTTTTTCATTTTGGTCGTTTCTTCTCAACTTGGAGTTGACTCTAGGCCTTTACAGAATGAACAATTTGATGGGCTTTTGTTGCAGCTCCTTCCACGTGGCCCACCAGTACAATCAACACCAGATCCAATTCATAATGATCCAATTCATTCGTGATTAACTATAGATGTTTTCTCTTCAGGCCCCATGATTCTTTTTTCCCTGAATTTTACTTTTTTGTCCTTCAATAAAAACTTCGGTTGCTACGAACCGAATTTTTTTGTCTTGAAAAAAAAATCGGTTTTCGTTAACCGAATTTTCCTTGAATTTGAACTAGAAAAAACTTAGGTTTCTGCGAACCGAATTTTTTAGCAAGGGCAAAATTAAAATATTTAGGGGTATAAAAGATACATGGGAGGCCTAGAGAGAAAGCATCTTAAGTATATCTTATGTCTTCTCTTTATGCCTGCACGTTTTTTTTAGGCCTCTAAAATATGCGAAAAAATTTAGTTTTTAGAACTCGAATTTTTTTTAGTGTAAAATTTATGCTAAAAATACTTTGGTAAATATAAATCGATTTTTTTCGCATATTTTAGGAGCTTAAAAGAAGTATGGGTCTAAAGAGAAGCCATATCAGAAATGTTGAGGATTTGAAGAATGGCTGACTACACCCGATTGTGGAATGCTTAGGATTTTGTGAATTGTGATTTTTTATTCAGTGTGGAGACTTATTCATCATTAGTTGGTGGTTTGCGTTTTACAAAACTAGTATAATATATGTGCTTATGCATGGGTCACGGTGTAGCCACCATTTTTTTTAATTGTAGGACAAATATTTTATAGTGCGAAATTAATCCTGTTACAAAGTTACTCGTCATTGTAATATTGTTGTCCGGTGTATGATAATTATAATTGTAATATTTATAAATAATAACTTATTTCATATATTAGATGAGTAATATTAAACTTCTTAGGGTGTTATTTCTCGTTTTAATATAACATTTTCTCATATACATGTCGTACAAATTTTGCAATTAAATTTCAATCAATTAGTCCCTGATTTTGCAAATTTTAGTCAATTACCCCTTGTGACATGTATTCTGGTCAATTATCTCATTTGACTAGCATCATGTTGGCAGGTGTCATATATGTTGTTAACAGTCATGTCATCACAACAAACAAAGTAAATAGAGTACAAGAGTATTTGATAGAAGTCTTACAAATTCATGAATGTATTTAACAGTTTTCAAATTTCATGCGAGCATTTAACGTATTCTAGAAAGCATTTAAGGTATTCTAGAAATTTCAACGAGGTATTTGACGTTTGACTCTTTTCTTTTTTTTTTTTTCATGAGAAGCATTGTTTTGAAGGGTCAACACAAAAAGTATCGTGGCATGTGTAGGTAAGTAAGTCAGATTATGTCTAGCACATGCTTTCGACGATTCCAAGGCTTTGATCTTATAAAAAATTATGCAAAAAACAAACACCTTTGTTATGTCCAAGAGAATCAGTTTCATTGCACATAAGAAATAACAAAAGGTTTCATTTCATGTCAGACAAAGAAAAAACTATTTGCATTTGAAGAATCTCACACTTTCATAGTTTTCTTTGGAAGTTCAAGCTATGATCTTCTATCTATCTACAATGCTTCTTCTTTTCATTCTATTGATTGTTTTTCTATCTGCAATGCTTCTTCTTTTCACTTTGACAAAGGAAAAAGGGTCCCTGTGTGAAAATTTAGTCGAAGATAATAGCATGCAGAAACCAGAGTTCGAACCTTTATTAGGAGATGTTGCTCAAATTGAGGCTATCCAAGAAAGTGAAACTTCTCATAATCAAGGTGAAGTAGAGTCATATCCTTCATTTCCATTAGACGGTGAAAGTAACAATATCATTGATAAAAAATTTGAGCTTAATGCTCAAAAGCATGAGCAACAAGATGATCCATACTCGGATTCTTCATTTCCATCGGATAGTGAAAGTAGTACTGGCTCAATCATTGATGAAAGTTTTGAGATAGATCTTAGGATAAATCAAGACATGAGTTTATCCGATAATTTTGCCTCTGACAATGAGGAGGAGGACGATGGCGAGGATGAGGAGGAGGATGGCCTTATTGAAATCAAACTTCCAAGTAGCAACTTCTCTAGTTTAAATGAAGAGTACTCTAAACAAAATTTGGATTTTATTTTCAAGGAGCAGGGTCTCGTGGATCTTTTGGCAGAAATTAATGAGGATGAAAATTTAATTGAGATTGATATTTTCAATGGATCCACCAAGTATCAAGATTTTAGATTTAAGGAGTTGGCATGTTTAGGAGATCAATGTGTTCTTAGTGATTGATCCTTAATTTATTTTTATCTTAAGTTGTTATTTTAGGTTAAATAATTTTATGGAAATGGATTCCCTGCATTCAAATAGTGATCGCAGGAAAATTCCAACCATCTAATTTTAATCGGAAAATTTTAATTTATTTGTTAGTGTTAATTATATATTGTTTGATTTCAATCGTCGGGTTTGCAATACATTGACTCGGAACCCAGGTCCAAATTTTAGCCATAAACTATTTAGAAGTTTAGTAATATGCATTGCTAAAGTTGAGAGATTTACTTTTTGTGGCCCCGAATCTCATACCCTGCTATTTTAAATTTATCTCTCTTGCTACTTAGAATGCGAATGCGTAAATAGCAAAATTTGGGGAAAAAGGTATTCGCTTTATGGGATGCAAATTGAGTTTGCTTTCTAGAATGCGAACCTTATAAAAATCAATTTTTTTGTCCTCTTCACCCTCCCATCTCCCGTAAAATAATTTTGAGTATGTTTTTGTATTTTTCTTGAAATAGATTTCACGGAAAGATGTACAAATAATTTTCATTGTTTATTTACAAAAGTGAATAGAGAAAATTAAATGCAATTTGCATTTAATTTAAGAATTATTGAAAATGATAAATTTCGGTTTCTTTTCTCTTATGATTTGGGACAAAATAAATTGAATTTTTTTCCCTTATAACTTAGGACGGAGGGAGTAGTCAATATCTTAAATTTATCTTTTACAACTCAAACCAAACTCTACTTTAAAAAATTAAGGGTCAATAAATATAAATCTTTTATATTTTAGTTTCTAAAAATAAAATTTGGATAATTTCGTTCTTCTAAAGTTTTGTTTAATTTTTAGTTTTTAGTAACCAATTTATGTTCATGTTAACGATAGAATTATAACCTTTTTTTTTATATATTCAAAATGTGTTCTCTATTATGTCTGTCTCTCTATAGTCTATACTATGCCTTAGTCGATGGATTAATCTGTGACCTTTAATCTGACCTTAGTCAATGAAAATGATGTACCAAAATAAAATAAAAAAAAGAATTGGAGCCTGAGTTATGGAAATTTTACGAAAAAGAAAATTAGTGCCGAAGCTGTGTAGAAATTCTTTTTACATTTTCATGATCCAACGGTCATGGCCGATGGTAGAGATGGCAGCACGTATTGTTGCGGCCGAGGATCTTAATCACAATAAAACGCAAACACATTATATATAAAAGATGAATTTGGAAAGGTTTAATACCATTTTTGGAGGCTGGCGAGTAACTCCGGTTAGGTTTCTGTTTTCCGGCAAGCTGAGTTATGTGCGACTCGATGGAGATGTTGTCTGAATTGTGCCGTTTTATGCTTTGTTTGGATTATGGAGGAAAGATATATGAAATAAAGTAAGAGTAAAGATTCTTAAAGGAAAGAAATTGAGAAGAAATTAAATGGAAAATAAGATGATTTGATAGATGTTTGGTTATGAGTGAAAGTTGAAAGAAAGTAAAATGAAAGAACGTGGATATTTAGTAAAATGACACAATTATCCACACAATATATTTATTTACTTCATCCATTTTTAATTATAAATAAAAATCAACTTTTCAAATTCATTGGATAACTTATGTATCTGGACTATAATGTAGACCATATACATCATTTTTTCAATAAATCTAAAAAGTGAAATTTTGTTTATAATTAAGAATGGAGAGAGTATTATTGGGAGGGGGCTGGAACCACTTGATGTCAGAACTGACCCCGAACCAGATTAAACTGATGGTAAAAAAAAATGGAGAGAGTACTTTAATACACAAAAATATATTCTTTTTAGAAGAGGGACAGTACTATCTTTCTAACACACTTATTTGTCTTTGTTTCAACTGATCGTGGAAGGAAAGTTTGAGCAACGAAAGAAAACTCAATTTTCGAGATCCTTCCTCTGTTTGGATGAAGACATAGTGTATGTTTGGTTTCAATTCTGGAGCATCCAGAATTGATTCTGGACGTGTAGAATTGATTCTGACTTGTTTGGTTTCTCAAAAGTAGAATTGATTCTGCCTCTAGAATTGATTCTACTTGAAGCTAGAAATCGTAGCTTCTGATTTTAGAATTGATTTTTACACTCAAATTTTTTGTTCAACTCACTTTTTCATGAATATATCCAAACATAAACCACTTCAGCTTAAAATCAATTTTGGCCAGAATTAATTTTACAGAATCAATTCTGCCAAAATTAATTCTCTCCGCCGCAGAACCAAACACACCCATAAAGTGGAAGGAATGATAATATTAAATAGGTAAAATTACACTACAGGTCCTTTATCTTATTTTTTTGTAACACTTTGATCCTTTATCTTTTTTTTTGTAACACTTTGGTCCTTTATATTTTATTTGTAACACTTTAGTCCTTTATTTTTTTTATTTGTAACACTTTAGTCCTTTTTTTGTAACAGTTTGGTTCTTTATCTTTTTCTATTTGTAACATTGTGGTCCTTTATTTTTTATAAATAAATAAGACAAGGACCAAAGTCTTACAAAAAAAAAGAAGATAAAGGACCAAATTGTTACAAAAAAATAGATAAAAGACCAAAGTGTTGTAAAAAAATAAGATAAAGGATCTATAGTATAATTTTGCCTATTATATATTGGTAAGGGCATAAGGTGAAAGGTTGTGTTGCTCTTGGTAAGGGCCAGCCTTGAGTGTGGCCATATTAAATATTGTACTTATAACGTACATGCCTATAGTCGTGTTCATGAGTCAATTTTAGTAAAACTCATTATTCGATCCAATCAAACTTTCGTTGAAACACTTCAAAATTTCGAATAAAAATATTAAATTATATTATGAAAAATAAAATAAACTTTTTGTACAAGCTTGGTTCATAAATTCACGGGTTTAAAATCATAAATTCTTTATCTGAACAAAACAATTTTGGATATAAATAGGTTGGTTCAAATCTGATCCAAACTTAAATGGGGTCAAACAAAATGAGGTTTGTGTTAATTTGTTTCACTCACTTGAACGAATCTTCCGGACCTATAAACACCCATACTCCCGTCAATCACACTCATAAAAAAGAATGGAAAACAAAAAGACATCAAATATTTTTTGTCACTATTATAGACAAAATAAAAATTAACTACTTTTAATCTATTTAATGTTATATTTTGTTTATAGATAATCTAAATGTTATTATTATCATTTTTTTTTTGAGAAATGCTTATTGATACAAAATCCTTTTTATGAGAATAGCGAATGACGTGTCTATATATGAACCGCTTTGACTATATCTATGGTCGCTCCCCAATTGCAACTATATTTTTTTTGAAGTAAACCGACACACAAAATTGAGTAGAAGAAAATAATCACATGTCTTTTGTTATTCTCGTTAAAATTTCATTCATGTTATATAAGTTAGTGTTTTTGTTTATAATGCAGCTGAAGATCGAATCCAGAATCTCTAGACCAAATTTAGGGGTTTTTAAATTAATTCAAAAATATATATTGAATGAACAATATTTAAGGTGATCATTATAAAAAAAAATTAATGTGATCAATCAAATGAGCTTCTATATTAAATATCCAATAGAGATATTTTAATAAATTTAACATCAGATCTAAGAAATTAATCACACTTACTTAACTTTTTTAGTTAGATTGAATTTTTATTAATATTTTATAATTTATAATAATATCAGAGAGAGTTTTTTTTTTTGGTTACAAATATCAGAGAGAGTAGTACAAGGAGAAAAAAAGGAAGAGTCTATAAAAAATTAAAAACTGAAAAATAGAATAAAATCGCAACGGCTAATCTTGCACGTTACCTATGTAGACCACATCTCCACCGTTTGATAACACAGTTTATTTTTCATTTAAAATCCGCATTTGAAGTCCGAGTTGTATATTTACAGAAATAACCCTATGAGTCACTCAGAAGAGCTCAAGAGACCAAACACAAAACCAAACATCCCAAGTTAACATAAACCAAGCTGCTTCAATGTTCTCTTTCAACCTTTGAATCTGTAAGTGTTTTTCCTTCATTTTCTCTCTTTCTTCATTGTTTTAGTTGTTTTCAAGTTCAAAGATTTCATCTTTCTGTTTTATAGCTTTCATTGTTGGATTGTTTAGAACTTAAGACCTTTGAAAATGATCACCGTTGAGGGAAAAAAAAGAACTTTTAAGGTTTTGATTTGACTATTTGTGATAATATTTGACCCCATTTTGTGTTTAGCTACTGAGGTGGTTCTTATGATTCTTAACCATAAATGTGATGTGTTGTTGACTTGTTGTGATTTTTTTTTTTGTTGAATTATGGTTGCCCTTGTTTTGCTTGAGCTTGATCTTTTGATTTTGTTAGGAAATAGTTCAAAATTCAGATTCATAGTTTGATTTTGTTTTCATAGCTCAATTGTGCCCTAGAGCTGGAGGGTGCTCATGTAGGTACTGAGTACTGACAAGTGGGCAGGGTCGGATGAGCGGAGTTGGTGAGGTCTGCCCTTGAGCTTGGCCCAAACATTTGTTGTGGGGGACTGGGGTTGCCCCGGTTCAGATTTCATTTTCGCAGCTCAATCATTCTTGCGCCCTAGCCGGAGCTGGAGGGTTCTCTTAATCTTGTTTTGTTGAGTATGGCTCATAGGTACCGACAAGTGAGTAGGGTCAAACGAGCGGAGTGAGTGAGACCTGCCCTTGGGCTTGGCCAAAACATTTGTTGTGGGGGACTAAGGTTGTCCCCAGTTCATGGGTAACGTTGTAGTTTGTATCGTAGTATTTAAATACTAAGTACGATGTAAACCCTAATCTTTGAATGATAGGAACTGCAGCTGCTCTGCAGATGAAGATGCAGATAATATTGGCCAAACTTTGTTACCAAATACCATGTGTTCATTGTTTGCGTTTATTTTTTCTTTACTCCTTTGAACCGGATTGTTGTTCTTACATGTTTTTATTGTTTGTAAAACTGGCTGTCAACTTGTCATGGCATTGAATATATTTGGTTATTTCAGTTGGGATGGCAAATTGAGTTTTTATTTTATTGTGTGGACCTGTTTGAAATAGTGATGTAAATTGCAAATAGCGAAAAATAGCGGTTTGCTCAAATTCCACTATGCAACAGTGCTATAGTCACTATTTCACACTTCACAGTATTTTGTAGTAAATAGTATATGGCAGAACAATATCTATTAATCCAAATTCTGCTATATTAGCCGCTATTTTACAACACTGGTTTGAAACAATCTTTCATTTTAGGAAAAATGATAATTTGCATGGATGTTGTGTATTCTAGGTTGGAAATACTAATAGCTTAATGAAGCTCACAAGAATTTTCCGTCTTTTTTTTTTTTTTTCTTTTTGCATGTTACTGTTGATGATATTCTTAAACTAAAGTTTTTTATGTGTTTTTTTGTTTTGTTACATTGATAGGCGTAAGTGCTTAGTGTGTGCAGGAAAAAGTAACTTATTGGTTTAGTGTAGATAAGATTAGTATGGGTGAGGAAGAACCGGTTAATACAGTTTCCAAGACTGACTCAAATGGCAATAGCACTCTGGAGAAAACTTTAGATGACACGAATGAAAAGAAGGACTGCGAACCTAAGGGAGGAAAATCCTTGGAGAATAATGCAGTCAAAGACTTGAAGGAGGATGGTATAAAAGAAATGGAAGTTGATAAGAAAGCTGATGGGGAGGAAGAACTAGAAATGAAAGAGGATAAGAAAGTTGATGATGGTAAGGTTATAAAAGACGATAACAAAGTTGGCGACGTGGAAGAATTAAAAGACAGTAAGAAAGTTGATGAAGGGGGGAAATTAAAAGAGGCTGGGAAAGAAGTTGACATGAAAGAATCAGACGATGATAAGATAGATGATTTTGTGAATGAAATGGAAGAAAATAAGAAAGATGATAACGGGTTTGAGAAGGTTAATGAGAAGTCAAATGAAGAAGATATCAAAGTTGAGAAACGATTGAAAAAATGTGTGAGAGGAAAGACTATTGAAGAGAAAAGTCAAGAAGGGGGGGAGGATGATAAGGTTGACGATAAGTCAAATGAAGAAGATAAAGATGATACTAAAATTGTGAAACTATCGAAAAAGAGTGGGAGAGGAAAGGTCGATGTGGAGAAGATGAAAAAGAAAATAAAGGAACAGAAGGAGACAAAGGGTATCCCTGAAGGCAAAAATGAGAGCAGTGAAAATGATGAAAGGCAAGAAGGGGAGGAGGATGGTAAGGATAAGGTTGACAATAAGTCAAATGAAGATGGCGCTGAAGATGTTGAAGTTGAGAAAGGATTAAAAAAGCGCGGGAGAGGAAACATCGATGCGGGGCAGGCGAAAAATGAAATAAAGGAACTGAAGGAGACAGAGCCAAGGACTCCTACGACAACCAACCGTCCTGTACGTGAAAGGAAATCTGTTAAGAGGTTGATAGAATCAGAGGAGACAGATGCATCCAAAGAATTTCACATTGAAAAGGTATTCATTTCAGATTCATCGTAAGCCTTAATTGTGTGTTACCATATTGAAACCTATTTTTGACATTTTTTCTTTCACTTTGCAGGGTCGTGGTACACCTTTAAAAGATATCCCTAATGGTATAGTATTCCATTTGCTTGTATTATTCTTTCCATTATGGTCTATGAATTCCCTTTTATTACTTTCCGTGTCTATAATGCCTTTATGCATGAATTCACTTTTATTACTTTTGTGTCTATAATGCACTAAACAACTAACCGCTTTATAACTCTTGTATTTAATTTTTCAGTGGCATTTAAATTATCTAAAAGGACGGTTGATGATAATTTAAAATTACTCCATACAATCCTCTTTAGTAGGAGAGGAAAGGTATATCCTACTTCATGTACAATCTAATTTTTTCATTTCAGTCATTTTCTACCGCTTATCCTACTTCAGTCTTTAGTAGGACAGTTCATCCTTAGACTGTTAAAAAGGTTACAATTACCTGGCGAAATGAAAATGACAGGTGTCACAGATGTTATTATGTTTCAATTTAATTAACTAATGGTTTACTGTTTGATTCGCAGGCCACCGAGATTAAGAATAATATATCAAGTTTTTCTGGTTTTGTATGGCATGAAAATGAGGTATGCTTGATAACTTGTGACCAAGTCATATACTATAACAAAATGAGTAAGTTATCCATAATAATATAGCACTTCCCTGTCTAAACTTCTAAAACCAAATATTGTTGCTGCAGGAAAATCAAATGATTAAACTAAAAGAAAAATTTGACAAGTGTAATAAAGAGAACTTGATGGAATTCTGCGACGTGCTTGACATGCCAGTTACGAACGCAAATACAAGGAAGGTTTGTTGGTTTAACCCTGCTAATGCTAATAAATATTTTACTTCTATTTTTTGAATTTTATATCAATACAGGTTTGAATACCACAATAATTAGATAAATAGGTCATTTTATTATGCCATTATTATGCTTTTAACATATTGATTATCTCTTTTCATATTAACTTTATACTTATATACTTATATTATACTTGTGCCATGTCTTGTAAATTTTAAAAGTTGTCATATTACCACAATATTATACTCATATCATGCTTGAGAAGGATGCTTCCGTTAAGGGAATTGCCATCTCCTTTGTTTCTCACGCTATTATTATCAATTATTATTGTTATTATGATTAATTATTAATCTTCTATATATGCAGGAAGATATTATTGCAAAGCTAATAGACTATCTGGTTGCTCCTAAAGCCACTAAAACTGTGTTACTTGCAGAACAAGAAAAGGTTTATTATATTTCCCTTTATTTTCAACTTTGTCCGCTAACCCAGTGTGTTATTTTATTCAAGACGAGTGTTTCTGCTGCAACTATTCATATTATTTATGCTTTCTCTTTATCAGTCCACTAAAGGGAAAAAGCGCATAGCAAAATCTGAAGAAAAATCTGAAACAGCAACGCCACGTTCTGCTAAGGTGAGATTTCATGGTTTAAATTGCAGTCATTTAAAATGTAAATTTAGATATATACTATAAGTGGTATAGTTCTTTATAACCAACAAATTTTCCTTTGTAACCTTTATGGTATATTTTTCAGAGCCGGAAGAAAAATGAAGATTTTTCAGTAGCAGAGAAGAGAATTACCTCAACTGACACGGAAAGTGAGTCTGTGAAAGAAGATAAAGTTGAAGAGAAAAATAAAAACAATGTTCCTGACAATTCCGAAGATGAAAAGGTCTATTTTACTTCCCTTTTCTTTTCAATCTTTTCCCCTGGTGTGTCTTTTTATTCTGTTTTTACTCGAGACGAGTGTTTCTGGTGCAACTATTCATATTATTTATGCTTTTCCTTTTATCAGTCGATTCAAGAAAAAAAGCGCAAGCGCATAGCAAAACAAGATTCATCGGAAACTGGAACAGCAAGATCAAGACGTTCGGTTAAGGTGAGATTTCATGGTTTCAATTGCTGAAATTTGAAGTGTAATTTAAGATAATACTAGAAGTGGTAAAAAGGTTTAAAATCAATAAATTCGGGTTTTTAACCTTCATGGTATATTTTTCAGAGTCAGAAGAAAAATGGAGATTCTGAAGTAGCAGCGGTGAGAAAGAGATCAACTGACGCAGAAAATGAGGCTGAGGAAGAACAGAAAGATGAAAAAAATGAAGCGGAAAATGGAAAAGTTCCTGACAAATCCAAGGATGAAAAGCCTGTAAAATCTGAAAGTGAGGATAAAAATGATTCTGATAAGGAATCTGAAGATGTGAAGAAAGTGAGTAAAACAACTAGAACATCTTCAAGACAGAAAGAAGCTGCTGCAAAAAGTAAAGCAAAGCAAATAACAGTTACAACAAAACCTTGCGCAGCACGTAAGAGAACTTCTAAGAAACCATTGTCTACACACTCCGAGTCTGATCATGATGATAGTGAGGAAAGTCCAAAGGTCTTTTCAAGGAGGAAGAAAAATGTAAAACAAGGAAAGCAGAAGAGCTCGAGTCTCACCAAGTCTTCCTCCGAAGACAAAACAGGTACATATCACGAATTCTTTGACCTTTCGTGTTCTAGCGATTAGTGAAATATAGCTTAAGACGGACATTAAAATCTTAAAAGTAAACATGTTAACTTTTCTCATTAGCTTAACATCTTCCGCTTACGTACTTTATGAATCTTTCTCTATTTATCAAACAGAAAAGGTTACTGAAAGAAAGGACAAGAGCAAAGAGGAGTCAGACCCCAGCGATGATCAGCTACGGAAGGGAATATGTGATATTTTCAAAGTTGTTGACTTCAATACGGTAAGATGTTTCATTATCTTTGTAAGTTGTTTGATTGATTCCTAGGTTGATTGATAGAGAACTAGATTAACATTGCTGTTGAGTTGATTGATCCTACCCCTTAATGTTTTTCAAAATTATAACAATTTTTCCCCGGCTTTTGCAGGCTACATTTAAGGATACTGTGGAGCTACTCGGTATGTGACATTCAATATTATTACCTTTTTGTCCATGGCTTATGTTTAATAAAAAAGAGTTTCGTTTAAGTTTATATGTCTCATAAAATTGCTGACCGTTGTTCAGGTAAGCGATTCAACGTGGATCTCACACCAAGAAAGGCGTCTATAAAGACTATTATTCAGGAAGAGCTAACAAAACTAGTTGCAGAAGATATGGAAAAAGAAGAAAGGGGTGAGGAGGTTGAAGATATGTTGAAGAAGCCTAACTGAGGATTAGGTGTGACTGCTTGGAGATATATAAATAGGTTTATCAATATATACATTTTGATTGGTTATGCATTTTAAGTACATTTTGTAGAGCAAAAGTTGCTATAACTAGCAAAAGTTGCTAGCAGTAGTTTCAATATTTTGTGGTGGCCTTAGTTGTGCTATCAGTAATTATGCAGTTTCTTGCTTACACATGAACACAACATGTAAGGAAACTTTTGTGTAGGCTTTTTGTTATGGATATAACTGTTAAATACTAGTTTCAACTACTACTTATTATATATTTGAAGTTGTCAACTTTCTATGCATATTGATATGCTGCATGACCAAGTTCATTTCATTTTAATATTCATAGTTTGTTGTAACATCATTTGATCATGTGTTTGACTTGTTCAACAGCAATGTCATAAACTTTTTATATGATTAAACACCTATTGAATAAAGCTTTTAATTATTTGACTCAAATACTTGTTAATATTTTGGAGACATTAATTTTTTTTTTGTTTGGTTAATATTCTTTTATCTTTATAATCTGGGCAGCTGATAGATATTGGCCCATCACAAAGTTTTTAAGTATTGCAAGATTCTCAAAATTGCTGTTATTAAATTCAATAACTCAATTTTTTTTAAAATTTGCACGCAACTACAAATATTGATTCTTCTAGATGACTGATATACATTTAAGGGGTTGACTTCTCTTAACAAATGTTTCTCTTAATAGAGAATCAAATGATTAAGGGACATAAGTATCTACTATTTATGTCACATAGGCCCGGCCCTCAAGGGGCTGCAAAGTGAGCGACGACGTCGGGCCTCCAAATTTTGGAGGCCTCTACTCAAAATTTTGAGGTCGTATGATAATATTCATATATTGTTAGTATTTATAAAATAGTAGATATAGTCAATAGATTAATTTTAAGACATTATAATAATAGTTATATATTATCGATGTTAATTTTGAGACCCTATAATAATTACAAGATTCTTAATTAGGAATTTTCTCACCTCCCTACCAAATTATCTTCATAAGCATGAGTCATGGAATCGAATTCATGACCATGTATTTAAGGGGACGAAAACTCTTATTACTTGAACCAATTCATTGTTGAATGTTTCTTATAATGTTACTTATAATTTAAATAAATGATAATTCTTTTTAATTTTTTAACATTTTTTTATATAGGGTCCAATTTTAATTTTTAAGCCGGGCCTCAAATAGTGGGGACCGGCCCCGATGTCGCACTATGTTGGTAATAACTCATAATTTTAGTATGGTAAAAAAATTGAATTTTTGTTCTCAATTAACCCTTTTGGAAGGATTTCTTTTTTACCTTTATAACTTGATAACTTGATAACCCAACTCAATTGAATTTTGATATTTATCTATTTTGCTATTATAGAAATTTTTTGAGCAAAAAGCAAAAAAGTGTGTACAAAAGAAAAATGAGAGATTAAAGGACATCACATCAAGATAATAAACCAAGATAATAAAATTAAAACATTGATGCATAAGTGACCCACTCAGCACTCTTGATAATGTTTAATAGTGGAAGCTTACATGCAAAGTCACTGTATATGTGACCACTGATTATAACCAGTAGTGCCACCCCCTTTGTATGAGTGAAAAGCATATGTCTCCAAATTATTACTAAATTATTTTGTGAGTGTGGGTTTGTACAAACAAGTATATTATTCAATACTCTTCAGTCTCTTACATGATATGATGAACACTTTGGAGGCCATTGAGACATCTTCACTGTTAATTTAAGCTATGATTCAATTTGTGGAATGAGGTTCAAGACTAGAGGAGTGCTTATATAGGCACAAACACGGACTTGACACGCATATAAACTTAAAATAAGTGATTAAAAATTATTTACAATTTAATTTTTCTTATTTATGTGTCTAAATATAATTGATTTGGGGTTGTGTTTAAAGAAGAGTTTTTCACTTTATTCAACCTAAAAAACATGACTTTGGGTTGTAAGAAATTGTTCCCTAGTTTGTAAATTGAGATTCCGTTTAAATTTTGGACCAAATACTCTAATTTTTGTTGATCTAACCTTTTCTTGATAAAATCTTAGATATTTAGAGTTTGTTTGATATATTGATATTTGTAGGTAAAATTCATTCAATTTTTTTTTTGGGATACAAGGGTGCCTAAAATTACTATTTGACTTTGAATTTTGTCTACATGATACTAGTATATCCAATCAAAATTTGAGGTACTAGAGTGTTTACATTTTTTTTAGGCTAAATTGCACTTTTGGCCCCTTAAGTTTTAGAAAGTTGTGATTTTGGTCCCCTATATTTCAAAATAGCACTTTTGGCCCCCTAAGTTTCAGGAAGTTGCAATTTTGACCCCCTATGTTTCAAAATAGCACTTTTGGCCCCCTAAATTTCAAAAAGTTGCTATTTTGGCCTCCTATGTTTCAAAATAGCAATTTTGACCCCCTATGTTTACCCCTTTTGCAAAATGAAAGTTCAAGACACTTTTCTAAATGGAAGTTCAAGACACTTTTCTAAATCAAAATGACATAACAAATCAAGTCATTACATATATGAAGTCATTACATAATTAAAAAGACATAACAAAAAGCACGAAGAGTTTTCAATTTCCATTGTTTCCTATTTTTGGATTTGGAATTAGGTTTTTTTTTTTACGTATAGTGAAAAATCCTTTTGAATAAACGTCACGAAATATTTGGTTAATTCTTTAGGATTTGAGATTATATATGTGTGTTAGTGAAAGAATATTTGGTTAATGCACGTTTACTAGTAATTAGTACCAATGCCATCAATATGTATATTGCCATGCACGTTTTATACAAATTATCAAAGGAAGAAAATCTATAGTGATAAATAAACTATTCATCCCAAGTCCTTTGCCCTACAATTCAAAGACTACTAGTACTACACTGCAATAGAAATGGACCCCATAAATAATAGATGAAACTATATGCCACTGCCAACACCGACACATGTAAACCAATTCCTGTTTTTAAATGAAAAAATAATTCCAGGGATTAAGATTCATAATTAAATGCAAATGATGGAGATGCTCCAATGCAAGTCCAAGAGAAGCTTCTTTATAAAAATAAATCAAGGCAGTGATAATATGAAGTCGGGACCCGGATTCCGCCTTTTTGGTGCAGTCATGCATTCAAATCATCTATAGCCGTCTGATCAAGATCAGACGGTTATGATTTAAAAACTTATTTATTGACTGCATTTATTTAAGCTGTCCGATTACGATCGAACAGCTATAAAACAACTGCATGGAAAAGTGACTGCATCAGATCCAATTCCGTCAGTTTCTGAAATCTCAAGTACTAGTGGACAACTTGTTTCGCATGCAAACACAATATTGGATTGGACATCTTGTTTAGTCCTAGAGTACTATAGGTAAAGTATCTCATTTTATAATTCAATATTCTTAATTGTATTTGTACTTCTAATAGGAATAGTCAAATCCATAAAAGAATCTGTACATTAACTTTTGAAAAGCAAGTGAAACTATAAATCCTGAGAAATTATTAAAAAAATAAGTTTTCACGATTGATTAAAAATAAGATCTTCTTAGAGTACATAAAGAGTGTCATCTTTTATTTTATAAGTCGATTTTATAAAAATAAGTTAGATCTAATAGAAAATTCTAATATGTATGGTACAGAGTCTACTGTTTCAGACCTCTACCATTTATAATCATGCACTAAATTTAATAGTGCTGCTGAGTGTGACCGTGAGGGATGTATTGGAAACCAAAGAGAGATGATTCTCTCCGTTAACATCAGGGTAAATTTTATTTTTCACCCTTGATTTGGAAAGAGAGAGAAGGGAGAAAAGAAAAATAGGTGAATTTAAGGGTGGTGATTAGCAAAATTGAGGAATATGAGGAAAAACAAATTGAGATAATCGACTCTCGAAACAAAGTACCACAATTATTGAATGAAATAATTTTTAATTAAACTTTATTATATATCGACCTCTAAAGTAAATTCTCTGCTACAAATATTATGTGAATATGTACCGGTACATTTATTGAGATTGACAATTCTGATTGATTTATAAATAACATTTATTAATTTTTTATATTAAATATTATTTATGGATCAACTACAATCATCCACCTAACCCGCGTACCGATACATATTCTTATTGTTTTTTTGCCGATACATATTCACATATGTACAAAAGTTTCACCTAAACAAAATTGAGTAGAAACAAAAGTTTCACCTAAACAAAATTGAGTAGAAACAAAAGTTTCACCTAATCCAGATCATCACTACCTCATCCAATCCAATGGCTTAAAACCCGTCCACTCAAAGAAACACTTATCTACTAACAACGGCCAATAACATTCCACGTGTCCACCAGATAAAGCCTTATTAACCCACCCAATCCAACGGACATTACTCTCATTCCATTTCCCTCCACTCTCAACTCCTCACCGGCGCAACCACCACAACTATCTCCGACCACCGTCAATCTCCAAACACACTCACCGAATCGAATGCTTCCAAATCGTAATCAGATTTATTCAAAAACCACAAAATCGAACGATTCGAAGTGAGCGAGCGAGTTGATGGCTGATTCAGATAACGAGTCAGGAGGAGCACCGAACGCCGGTAACAGCGAGTTATCACCACGAGAACAAGATCGATTCCTACCGATAGCGAACGTAAGCAGAATAATGAAAAAAGCGTTACCTGCAAATGCGAAGATCTCGAAAGACGCGAAGGAAACAGTTCAGGAATGTGTATCGGAGTTCATCAGTTTCATCACCGGTGAAGCTTCCGATAAGTGTCAGAGAGAGAAACGAAAGACGATCAACGGTGACGATCTACTTTGGGCGATGACTACGTTAGGTTTTGAAGAGTATGTTGAACCGTTGAAGATTTATCTTCAACGATTCAGAGAGATCGAAGGTGAAAAAACCGTTGCTGCACGTGATAAAGACGTTGCTCCTTCTTCTTCATCATCTTCTGTTTTCGATTACGGTGCTCCTCCTCAGGTTGGAATGATCATGCATCATCAGCAAGAACATCAGCAGCATCAGGGACACGTGTACGGTTCTGGTGGTTTTCATCAAGTGCCAGGTGGACCTGGTTATCCTAATGCTGGATCTAATGCGGGTAGACCCAGGTAGATTTGGTGTGGAGAAGGATTTTAGTGTTAATTAATGAAGAGTCTTGGACTCATAATTGTGATTAATTAATTTGAGTATTATTATTAATTAAGGTAAAGTGGGAATTGTAGTTATTTTAATTTGTTTTGATTAGTGATTGGCAGACACACTAACTAACACATGGAGACTAGCTCAGTCATATGAAGCAGAAAGTGGGTTAGTAGTTGTATTGCAAAATGTTGTTGTAAATTAATAGTGATTTCTTTGCTTTTTGTATGTTAAATATTTCTTTTTATTGTTAAAATGTTAATTAATTGTATATCAAGTTATCAATTAATTATATACTATCATTGACAATGCTGATTATTCTTTGTACTAAGAGTCTAGTTGTGAAACTCACATACATACATAATAGTGAAATATCAAATACCTATGGAATTTTAAAATTTGCCAAATACCGTTATGAAATTTGGAAATAGGTAAATACTTCCTGAATTTGTAAAACGTCAATCAAATTATCCCTGCTCCATTTACTCCGTCTATTTTGATGACGTGACGGTTAACTGCATACGTGACACCTGCCAACGTAGTGTCACGTCACTGGGGTAATTGATTGGATACACATCACAAAAATTTTAGTCAATTATCCCCTGTGACGTGTATCCTCGACCTTTTACTGGATTAAAACAATTTTTTTGGAAAGACCGGATTAAAACAGTTTCTTTGGAAAGAAAGAAAGTACTAAAACAAACATGATTAAAAACATACAATACTTTCAATCGGAAAAACATACAGTACTTCCAAGTTCCTATGTATTTTTTTTAGTAATAGGAATATAGGATGTTGAACCATCAACCATGCATATGGGGAACATATTCAAAGTTTGCTTTCTATGTGTTAGGCAAAAGACTATATATTCAGCTCTTGTTGCTTGAAAGTTTTGTCCCGGGCATTTCCTTCCTTTGAACATCAGTAGACAGTACTAGATATAGATAACCCAAATCCCAATATTGAAGAAGGGATGTGTTATGTGTACTGATGTTCATATCATGGATTGGAGGCATAAACACTAATCAAATTCGTCACCCTAGTTAATTTATCCCCTTCATTAGAATTAATTTACTAATGTCATAATTCATAAAGCAACAAACTCAGTGGTAAAAAGCTTTTAGTACTTTAAATAAGTGGTCAGAAGTTTGATTCTTAACTCTTAATTATGTTAACAGAGGCGAGAGGTAAATCATGACCCATTCAAAAAATATAAAATTATTTAAATATTCTTAGTATTTTTGTAAAACTATATGTTTATACTATAAAATTAAAGAATTCAATAAGTAGTAGTTTAATGGATAATTAACGAGCTACTTATAATTTGCAAGGTTGTGGGTTCAATTCTTGCAAACTGGGTTTTTGCATTTTGTTTTTTTATAAATAAAGTATAAACCTTAAAATAATTTTTAAACAAAATTTCAAATATAATTATATTTTATTTCAATTTTAAATATGTTTGAAAATAAATATAATTTTATAATAATTTAAAGATATAAAGGCATACTATTCCTAACACATTTATTTCTATCATAAAGTTTTATCTATAAACATAGTCTCCAATTGTGGTGTATTCGTTTGTAGTGAGTAGGGCATCTTTTTCGTTAACCACTTCGCATATGCTTTATTGAAAGGTCTCCATTCCTACGACAGTTTTGTCAACGAATGTGTCCGAACTTACACACTCGCACAATTATGAGGTTCCAACCTAATAATATCAATATTTGTCAGTTGAATTTATCAACTTTCATTCATTATCTTAAATCATTTAGATTTATTACAAGATAAATGAAAAAAAATAAAATTAGTTTCTTAAAAAAAAACATTCTTAAAGTAGTAAAAAAAATATCATCTCTACATTTCTCAGTTAGTGATGACTAATATCCATCCTGAAACTTGTGAGACATATAAGATAAAAATGAACCATAAATTAAATCATTGACCACATGCTTTCGGAGACCAAGACGGTAAATTCGTTAAAAATATCTTCTCTAAAATAAAAATGTTAAAGCTATTTTTTAATACTTAAATAAATAATTTGTCAAAAAAAGAAAAATACTTAAATAAATAATGAAAAAACAATACTAGTTTGAAAGAGGAACACGTCCTTCTTCTCTTCTTACAGTTCCTCATCTTCATCTTACCCTCCCAAACTACCATCTATCCATTCACTAAAAATCAAACCTTTCTTCAAAGTTTCAATCTTTAACCATGGCAAGTTCAACCCTTTTCTCTTCTGTAGCTATAGCATCTCTCACTCTCTCAAAAAACCCACTTCAATCATCTTTTCTTCATTCCTCACCAAACCCTTCTTCTCTTCTTACTCTTAACGTTCTTCCAAAGAAACTCACAAAATCCAACAAACTAAGAACCCTAATTGTTGCAAAATCCAATGACAGTGATTCAGCTGATGCTGGTGACCGTTTAATTTCAGCTCTTTGTTACTTTTACCCTTTTTTTGATGGTGTTCAATATGGAAAATTTGTAATCACTCAATTTTATCCTATTCAAGCTATTATTCAACCATTGATTCCTGCAATTAGGGTTTTTAAAAGTTTCCCCTTTAATGGGTTTCTTGTGTTTTTAACACTTTACTTTTTTGTTGTCAGAAACCCTAATTTCAGTAGATATGTGAGGTTCAATACAATGCAAGCTATTGTTCTTGATGTGCTGTTGATTTTTCCTGATCTTTTGGAAAGAGGGTTTAATCCAACGGGTGGAATAGGATTGGATTTGTTGATGAGTTTGGATAGCACTGTGTTTTTGTTCTTGTTGGTGTGTTTGATTTATGGTTCTTCTTCTTGCATTATCGGTCAATTGCCTAGATTACCTATTGTTGCTGATGCTGCTGATAGGCAAGTTATGTGAATGTAGTTTTTATTTGTAATTGTATAGAAACTTATTTGGTAGTGGAAAAAAGATTGCTTTTTCACTTAATTATTAGCAATCCTAGAATGTTGTAAGGAAACAGATTTTATTTGTTTCATATATTTATGTGCTGTTATGATTTTCAAATTCAGAAATTTCTTGGTCTGGCTTTATTTTTTGATGAATTTGAGATGCTAAGAAACTTTTCCATTTTTGATTACGTTGTTGTTAATTGAATAGAACTTACGATTTTAGTTCTTATTACATACATTGTTGCCTTTGTAGTTTGAGGTATACTTTTGGATTGTTTTTCGAGAACACTAAGGAACTTGAGGCCTGTTGCGGTTGGATGTGGTTTGCAATCACTGCAGTGGTATTTGTAGATTTTTCTGTAATTTTCAAACATACTGCAATTGCCATGTGATGCATAAGTTGTGAATTGTGTTCATATCAATTTTAGATGCCATTTTTTATGGAAGCTTGAAACCAAAATGTTAGGTTTGTTAGTTATTTACTTGCATCTTGTTTCTGTTGAAACCAAAGACTTGTGTGAAATCTAATGTGGTAAGTTCACATACTGCGTGAATGCACGATAACTTTGCAGCAGAGAAATTGGTTAATAGTAAGACACTAATACTAGATAGTGTTAATGCTTGGAGTTGGCTAGGACAACTCTATAGGTGTTTCATTGATCTTCATTGTGATGTTTGGATGTACATGTCCGTCCATGTCTCATGGTAATTGTGTGTTGGATGAATAGAGAAACTGCGTCATCAATGTGCGTCAAATAAGAAGCTACTATTAGACGCTTCTTCACGATAAGAAGATCAATTAACGTGATGCCAAACATAGGCTAAATCTCAACACATTCGGGATCTAGTTGCAAAATTTAAAAGCTAAATTAAATCCTCGCTCTAATATGGAGCTACTGAACTTGCCTTGTTTCAACTAAAGCATACTGGATAAAAATTAATCACAGCACCTTCCATATCAAGTATCAACAATTAAAATATTTTAAGGAATTAATTCTAGACACAATATCAATGTGTATGATATAATAATTTTTTTGTAAACCAATGTATCATCCGTGGAATTAAAAACATTTGGTAGGAAAATCGCATTTTATAGGTAGAGGTGAGGTTCGAACCCCAAACACTCTACTTATTCATGTTAATGTGAAATTTGAACTTTGATATTAACTCTGTGGGTAAAAAGTAACTGATTTCTCCTCTGATACATGAACTAGTGATCCTTGTTTTATTTTATCTAACATACGCTTTGGATAAAAAAATCAGTTAAGCACTTTTAGGAGTTATCAGTTAAGCACTTTTAGAGGAAAAAAAGATCCACTATTAGAGGAATTAGTTCAAGTTCAAAACCAATATCCTTAATATCTCTTCTTCTTTGCGTACTAACTACTAAAGACAGAGAATCTCTCTCAAACATTTTGTTGCTTCCACAAAAAACAACAATGGCATCCTCCTGTCAAGCTAAAAGAAGAAGAAAAACAATGCTTGCTGATTTATATTTGCCAGATGAGTGTTGGGAATATGTCATCACTTTCCTCATCGATCACAATCGTTGTTTGGAATCTCTCTCCGTCGTCTCCAAACAGTTCCACACTATCACTAACAGTCTCCGATTCTCTCACAATCTGTGATCAAACCCTCCCTTTTCTTCATATTCTCTACCACAGGTTCACCAACCTCATCTCCCTCAACCTCTCGCGCTTAAGTAGTAGCCTCACTAACCTCACCTCCCTCAACCTCTCTTGTTTCCCATTGAAACTAACATCACTCAATCTATCAAATCAACCCGGTATTCTTGCAAATGAGTTGAGATCTTTTTCCAAAAAGATTACAACTTTAACCTCTCTCACTTGTTCCAACATGAGCAGTATCAATAGCACTGACATTTTCGTTATCTCTAACTGTTTTCCTTTACTCGAAGTCCTCGACCTCAGTTACCCACACCACTGGGAACACCACGAGGTAGAGCCTCTTTTACTGACACTTTTTTAATTTCGCAAGGTTAATCTCTCTCGTCATCGTTACATTGACTCATCGTTACATTGACGACAAATTGATTTTCCACTTGTTCAAAAATTGTAAGTTTCTTGAAGAGGCTATCATGTTGACCTGTTTTGGCATTACTTTAGATGGTATTGCTTCTGCTCTATGTGAGAGGCCAACGTTGAGGTCTTTATCCTTTTCCAATGCTTACTTTGTAACTTCCATTACTTCCCATTTCAATGCCTCAATGGTGAGTTCAAAGTCATTGACTTGTCTTGATTTGACTTGTTCGATTATTTCTGATGAATTGCTCTTCTCTATTGCAAACAAAAGTATTCCTTTAACGAGACTTGTTCTCCAAGAATGCACCGGCTCTAGTTGTTCTGGAATCTTTTATTTGTTGTTCAAGTGTCAACATTTCCAACATTTGGATCTTCAAAATGCTGTTTTTCTACTGATAAAGATGTTGTGGAGTTGTCTTTGTTTCTGGGTGATTTGGTATCTATAAACTTGACTCATTGTTTGTTGCTCACAGTATCTGCCTTCTTTGCACTCATTAAGAGCTGTCCTTCACTCAGTGATATCAAAATGGAAAACACAAGTATTGGGAATAAGATCTAGAGTATAGAGAGTTCTAAATCTTCGATGGATTTTACTCCACGCCCTCAATTAAAGTATCTCCGTTTGGCTCACAATCAATGGTTAACAGATGAAAACATCATAATGTTTGCTTCCATTTCCCCAAATTTACAGCTGCTCGATTTGAGCAATTGCTGGCGCATAAAAGAAGGTATTGCCCAAGTTTTAAGTATGTGCTGTAACATTAGACATTTGAACTTATCCCGCTGTTCAAGAGTGAAGCTACTTGAAATAAACTTTGAAGTTCCGAAACTGGAGGTGTTGAACTTATCATATACAAATGTTGATGACGAAACACTTTATATGATCTCAAAGAGTTTCCGTGGGCTATTGCAACTATCACTGAAATGTTGTACTGATGTCACAGAAATGGGAGTGAAGCATGTGCTAGAAAACTGCAGGCAACTCAGATTGATCAAGTAAGATGATTGTCATAAAGTGCTTTTCAGTCACATCATGGATGCCTTATTTGCTAACATTCTTAAAGTGTTGTGGTGAAGTTTGAAAGTTTTTGTTTTCAGATTTTCTTCTCTTTGAACCAACTTATGTTATTTGTTGATATTTTCTGGTAAGTTTCAAACACACTGCATTTGTTATGTGGTGGCAACAATATTGCAGCTGCATCAATTGATATACGAATCTATCATTTTAAGTAAAACAAATCTCATGCAATTACTCCCAAATTTATAGTTCTACATTTTCTCCATTAATTTGAGGTTCTTAAAAAAAACTTGAAAAGAACCTTTTTACTATTATTAATTATCCAAATGAGTTTTAAGTAGAGAATTTAATAATATAAACTGGTGGTTTCAAGAAGCTTGAAACCAAAATGTTATGCTTGATAGTTTACTTTCTCCGGACACAAATATAAGGCAAAATACATTTTTTAGATTTACTGAGTAATGAATGTATCTGGCTAGATACATTCATTATTCAGTAAATCTAAAAAATGTATTTTGCCTTATATTTGTGTCCGAAGAGAGTATTGTATAAGAGGGAAATTTAATACTCAATAACCTTAGGCAAGAGAAGAGGACTCTTGAAAATTCGATGTGAAATCACCATGCATTTAGTCATTAACTAATTCTAATTGCAATATTTAAAAGCTAAATTATAGGTGGCTACTTTTCCCTAGGTAAGTTTTCTTCACTTTCTTATGTACTGTATTAATTTATTACTAACCTATCTTTTCATGTTTTGTATGGGGATATTCTCCTAGACATTCATTCATATTCAATGCATAGGAATAAAATGACACTTTTACCTTTTTTATATTATTATCATGTTTTAGGTACAAAATTTCCAGGTGATTAATCTCCACTATCCATGAAGCACATACTAAAGTATATTTTCCACTCTAACCTAATAAGCCGTGAGGAAAAAATAACACCACCACTCCAAAAAAACCTCCATCGAAACCCACCACCACAACACCAAGATCACACAGAGACCTTCGGATTCGCGCCGAACCACCACATCCACCGAAAAACAACGACCCAAAAAAGAGCCCAACAACACCAGGATCCGAACTAGAAGGGCCCAGATCCGCAGCAACCACCTTCGTTTTCCGGCGCAGAGAGGAACAGAAACACGAGAAACAAAAAGCTCGGTGATCGACGGCGGTTGAGTGAAAGGGCGTTGGGGAACGTGGTGGTGTGGAGAATCCCTCAAAAACCTTAACTTGTCATCATTTTCTTGACTTAACCTAACCTTAACGTGGTGGTGTGGAGAATCCCTCAAAGACACAGAATCTCTCTCAAACAATTTGTTGGCAGGCAAAGAAAAGGTGATCCTTGTCTTTTTTTATCAGTAGTTTAGTAACCTCTTTTTGCAGTTTTTTTATTTTCTTTTAGGTCTTGTGAGTACTCCTCCTACTTCATGTTACAAATAAGCTAGTTTATTGCTTATTATATTAGCTTATCAACTTGTTTCATAAAATTAGATGTGTTTGCTATACCCATGTTTTTTTTTGGTTGAGATTCATATTTAGGAATGGAAGGAGCAAAAAGTTGTTCTTTTTCTTATAGTAATAGTGATAAGAAGGGTAGGTGATTATTCTATTCTTTCCTTAACTTTTCAAACAATTTGTTGCTTACAGAAAACAACAACAATGTCATCGTCCAGTCAACCAAATAGAAGAAGAAAAACATCAGTTGCTGCTGCTGATTTATATTTTCCTGTTGACTGTTGGGAATGTATCATCACTTTCCTCAAAGATGATAATCGCTGTTTGGAATCTCTCTCCCTCGTCTCCAAAGAGCTTCACACTATCACCAACAGTCTCCGATTCTCTCTCACAATCTGTGATCAAACCATCCCTTTTCTTCCTTTTCTCTACCGCAGGTTCACCAACCTCACCTCCCTCAACCTCTCGCGCTTAAGCAGTAGCCTCAGTAACCTCAACAGGCTTCTCCGCCAAATCTCTCGTTTCCGATTGAAACTAACATCACTCAATCTATCAAATCAAGAAGGTATTCCCACAAATGGGTTGCTAGCTTTTTCCAAAAAGATTACAACTCTGACCTCTCTCATTTGTTCCCATATGAGATGTATCTATCGCACTGAAATTTTCCTCATTGCCAATTGTTTCCCTTTACTCGAAGTCCTTGACATCAGTGACCCAGTGTCCTTCAAAGATAATCAGGAGGTAGAGAATCTTTCATTCACACTTTTTAAACTCCGCAAGGTTAATCTCTCTGGTCTGGATGGCATTGCCAAATTGCTTTTCCACTTGTCCAAAAATTGTCCGCTTCTCGAAGAAGTCATCCTGTTGAGATATTATGACTTAGCCTTTGATGGTGGTGGTGTTGCTTCTGCTCTCTGCGAGGCACCAAGATTGACGTCTTTATCCTTTTCCACTGGTTTCGGACTGGCATACGGTGAATCTTACATTACTTCACAATTCATTGCCTCCATAGTGAGTTTGAAGTATTTGACTTCTCTTGATTTGTTATGTTCAAAGATTTCCGATGAATTGCTCTCCTCTATTGCAAACGAAGGTCTACCTTTGATGAGACTTGTTCTCCAAAATTGCGCCCGCTATAGTTATTCTGGAATCTTTGATTTGTTATCCAAGTGTCGACATATTCGACATTTGGATCTTCAAGGTGCTGTTTTTCTGACCGATAAACATGTTGTGGATCTGTCTTTGTTTCTGGGTGATTTGGTATATATAAACTTGACTCGTTGTTCGTTACTCACAATATCAGCCTTCTTTGCACTCATTAATAGTTGTCCTTCACTTAGTGATATCAAAATGGAATACACTGGGAAAAATAGTCTAGAGAATTCCGAATCTTTGATGGATTTTACTCGCCCTCAATTAAAGTATCTCCGTTTGGCTGGCAATCCATGGTTAACAGATGAAAACATCACAATGCTTGCTTCGATTTCCCCCAATTTACAGTTGCTCGATTTGACCAATTGCCCGTGCATAGAAGAAGGTATTTCTCAAGTTTTAAGGATGTGTTGTAACATTCGACGTTTGAACTTATCCTACTGTTCAAAAGTAAAGCTACTTGAAATGAACTTTGAAGTTCCCAAATTGGAGGTGTTGAACTTGTCATATACAAATGTTGATAATGAAACACTTTATGTGATCTCAACGAGTTGCCGTGGGCTTTTGCAACTATCACTGGAAGGCTGTACTAAAGTCACAGAAATGGGATTGAAGCAAATGCTAGAAAACTTCAGGGCAACTCAGATTGAAGCATGTGTCTCGATCGTATTTTGAAGTCCATCATTGAGAAAGAAAACAAGTTGTTTTGTTCTTCATGGATGTATGGTTTGCTAGCATTATTATTATTTATTAAAGTGTTATCCTGTTGTTTTTATTTTCAGATTTACTTCTCTATGAATCAACTTATGTTATTTCGTTTTACCTGCTTAATAGCATTGTTTGCTGTGTTCTTAATCTTATATGACTTCCTAAAATCTGGAATTTAACTATCAGCAATTACATAGTCTGGCTTTAGTTTCAGTGGATTTGAGATAATAAGAAACTTCCCTTTTTATATTGTTGTTAATTGAGTAGAACTTATGCCTTTAGTTCTTATTACATTATTGGTTTTTAGTTTGACCCTCAAACTTTGAGAGCACTAAGAATCTTGTAGATTTTCTACATTATTGGTTTTTATATTGTTCGATACTGTTCATTAGGTATGTTATTTGTAGATTTTCTAGTAATTTTCAAACACACTGCATTTGTCATGTGATGCCAACAATACTGCAGCTGCATCAATTGATTTTATTAGTCCACAACGTAAAAATACAGGTTATGCATTAGGGAAGGGAGGAGACACAAGTTATTTGGAAATGTTATTACAAACTTTTCTCTATGTTTTGTATACCAATATAAAGGTTGCAACACTGTTTATCTTGTTATGGAAGCTTGAAACCAAAATGTTATGTTTGTTAGTTACTGTCATATGTATCATTATAAGTGCTACTCATTGTAACGATGGTTTCGTCGTATATTGGATGTAAATGTTGTGTGTGTTGGATCAATATAGAAAAAACTTTGGCAGCAGTGTGCGTCAAATGAGAAGCTACTATTAGAAGCTTCTTCATGATAAGAACATCAATTAATGTGATACCAAACATATACTGTTTAACTTGAGGATCAAGTTATAAAATTTAAATGCTAAAATAGGTAGCTAATTTTTCCTCCCTCCCAATAATTATCATAAACTAAATTAAACCTAGATATAGGCCAAATTAGCAAAATGTGTAAAGAGCATTCTATTTTTTAATGTGGTGACAACAATATTGCAGCTGCATCAATTGACATATGAATCCATCTATCATTTTAAGTAAAACAAATCTCATGCAATAACTCCCAAATATATAGTTCTAAATTCTCTACATTAATTTGAGGCTCTTAAAAAGAATCTTGAAATGAACCTTTTTTCTAGTGTTAATCATCCAAAATTCCAAATGAGTTTTTAGCAGAGAATTTAATAATATGAACCGGTGGTTTTAGGAAGCTTGAAAGCAAAATGTTAGGTTCGTTAGTTATTGTGCAAGGGAAATTTAATACTCAATAACCTTAGGCAAGAGGACCCTTGAAAATTCGATCTGAAATCACAATGCGTTTAGTCACGTTCTCACAAATGTTTTTTGATTCTTAGCAGTCACAAGGCCACACATTCAAACAGTTAGTTAATTTACACCGTCAGTTTAGTCATTTACTTGCATCTTCTTTCTCTTGAAAGTCCTAACCAAAGGCTTGTGTGAAATCCAATGGTAAGTTGACCCACTGCATGAATTCTCCACTATCTATGAAGCACCGAAGGCATATTTTCCACTCCTAACCTAATATTTTAAAAGGTGTCATTGATAAAAATCATTTTAAGCACTTTTAGAAGACCCTTTTTTTTAAAAGGATCATTATTAGAGGAATTAACTCGAGTTTTAGACGTGAGTGTACGATTTAACCACCTTTATAAATTGTCTACTCTGGACTAACGTTAAAAATTACCAAAAATTTTAATGACAGTTGATCATACATTTTAAAAGTAAAAGTTGACTCTCTTAAGCTATTAGGCTCGGTCTAAGTGGTGAAGGGTTTAAGTAATATGCTAGACTGGATTCGATCACCAGCTCTATTATAAACTAATTTTTTTTTTACTCTCTTTATCTTTATGACTAAAATGGTGATATGATTATTGTTAGTTTAGTGCGAGTTATATCTTTATTTTATGTTGTTGTAATTAAATCCGTATCAATTAAGTAGTTATTTCATTCTTACAAATGAAAATAACTACATTATTAATTTAAAGGAAACAAAACAAATAATTTTGTATATAAGTTTTGTATTGAAAATGATGTTTTTAATATTTTAAAAGGTTAATTACATATCTCATTTATTTTTCTAAGTAGCCCGGTTGCTAGAATTACACTCCTAAGATGGATAAATGTGATGTTGATATTCAAACACAACCCCCTAAATATATTGTTTTGTCAACTAAGTTAAATTTACTAAATATGACATCTCATTTTTTTTGTCAAGTAGTTTAGTGGCTAAACTCTCACACATTTAAATGTGAAAAAATGTGGAATCCAAAGTTGGAACCTCGACCACTTCTATAATATTCCTGATAGCTACCGAGTTACTAGACCATGACATCTCATTTTTTTTTTTGGTAGAAACTATGGCATCTCATTTTAATATGATGATAAAGGATTTATTTCAAATGCTTAATAAAAAAAGGATTTATTTCAATACAATGTTCCAGCATTTATTTATTTCGTCTTCTTTAATCTTTAGTAAAAGAATCAAACTTCCGGTCTTCCTGGCGTAGTAAGTACCTTAACCCCCAAATCGACATAACCTAACCCTAACTCCAAATCAATATAACAATGTTCTTGACCTAATCGATGTGAAAGAAAGAGAATCTCTCTCAAACAATTTCTTGGTTGGCAAAGAAAAGGTGATCCTTGTCTTTTTTATCAGTAGTTTACTAATCCTTTATATTATTGTATTTTGATGTAGCCTTAAAATCTCGTTGTTGTTGTTGTAGTTTTTTACTTTAGGTCTTATTAGTAAATTTATCAAACACTTTAATTTCATTCTAATAGTTTTTTAACTAGCTTATCGGCTATCGGCTAGCTTATAGCTTAATTTTACCGAACAAAGCCATCTAGTTTTGTGTTTAGAGTACTTGCTGAAAAATTTGAATAAAAACTTGCAGTGCTAAAAAAAAATAATTTGTTGCTTCCAGGAAAAACAACAATGGCTTCATCCAGTCAATCAAACAGAAGAAAAACAATACTTGCTGATTTACATTTACCCCTTGAATGCTGGGAATGTATCATCAGTTTCCTCGTTGACCACAATCGCAGTTTGGAATCACTCTCCCTTGTGTCCAAACAGTTCCTCTTCATCACTAACCGTCTCCGATTCTCTTTCACAATTTGTCTTCAAACCTTCCCCTTTCTTCCTATTCTATTACGTAGATTCACCAACCTCACCTCCCTCAACCTCTCAGGCTTCCGCGGTAATCTCAATAGGCTTCTCCGCAAAATCTGTCGTTTCCCATTGAAACTTACATCACTCAATCTATCAAACCAATGCAGGATTCCTGCAAATGGGTTGCGAGCTTTTTCCAAAAAGATTACAACTTTGACCACTCTCACTTGTTCCAATACGAGTTTTATCTGTAGCACTGACATTTCCCTAATTTCCGATTGTTTCCCTTTACTTGAAGTCCTCGACCTCAGTGACCCACACTTCTGCGAATACGAGGAGGCAGAGCCTCTTTTATCCACACTTTTTAAACTCCGCAAGGTTAATCTCTCTCGTCATCATTACATTGACGACAAATTGATTTTCCAATTGTTCAAAAACTGTAAGCTTCTCGAAGAGGCTATCATGTTGTTCTGTTATCGCATAACCTTTGATGGTATTGCTTCTGCTCTCCGCCAGAGACCAGCATTGAGGTCTTTATCCTTTTCCATTACTTACGGACAAGCCAACCAGGAATACAATGAATCTTACATTACTTCACAATTCATTGCCTCCTTGGTTAGTTTGAAGTATTTGACTTGTCTTGATTTGTTATCTTCAAATATTTTCAATGAATTGCTCTTCTCTATTGCAAATGAAGGTCTACCTTTGAAGAGACTTGTTCTTCAAAATTGCGCCGGCTATACTTATTCTGGAATCTTTTATTTGTTATCCAAGTGTCAACATTGCCAACATTTAGATCTTCAAAATGCTGTTTTTCTGACTGATAAACATGTTGTGGAGCTGTCTTTATATCTGGGTGATTTGGTATCTATAAACTTGTCTCATTGTTCATTACTCACAGTATCTGCCTTCTTTGCACTCATTAAGAGTTGTCCTTCACTCAGTGATATCAAAATGGAAAACACAAGTATTGGGAAAAAGAGTCTAGAGAGTTCTAAATCTTTGATGGATTTTACTTCACGCCCTCAGTTGAAGTATCTGCATTTGGCTCACAATCCGTGGTTAACAGATGAAAACATCATAATGTTTGCTTCCATTTCCCCCAATTTACTGCTGTTTGATTTGAGTGGTTGCTGTGGCATAGGAGAAGGTGTTGCTCAAGTGTTAAGGATGTGTTGTAACATTAGACATTTGAACTTATCCCGCTGTTCAAGAGTGAAGCTACTTGAAATGAACTTTAAAGTTCCCAAATTGGAGGTGCTGAACTTATCATATACAAATGTTGATGACGAAACACTTTATATGATCTCAAAGAGTTGCCGTGGGCTATTGCAACTATCACTGAAATGTTGTATTGTTGTCACAGAAATCGGAGTGAAGCTTGTGGTAGAAAACTGCACGCAACTCAGAGAGATTGAGTGTTATGGTATCAATATAGAAGAAAGAAAACTGTTAACAATCAATTTGAGATCATTACATCGAGTAAGATGGTTGTCATAAAGTGCATACTAATATTGTTGTCTCAATTGTATTTTCAAGGTCATCATTGAAAAAGAAATCAAGTTTTTTGTTCAATGACATAAAGAAGAAATACTTCTTGCGTCATGGATGCCTTGTTTGCTAGCATTCTTAAAGTGTTATGCTGAAGGTTGGGCTCTAAAATGTAAATGTTTTTGTTTTCGGAGTCAATTATGTTATTTCGTTTCTGACAAAAATTACAATCATTAACATGTATACTTTTTGTTCCGGTTTTCTTCACTTCCTTAATAGCAACTCTAGAATGTTGTAATGTTTTGCTGTGTTCTTACTCTTATATGACTTCTCAAAATCAGGAATTTCTTAGTCTAGCTTTAATTTAGCTCGAGGGCCATTGAGGTTCTATGTGTTCATTACATGTGTTTTGTTGCAATCAATGCTGTGTTATTTGTAGATTTTCTAGTAATTTTCAAACACGCTGCATTTGTCATGTGATGCCAACAATACTTCAGCTGCATCAATTGATCTTGACGTAGTCTACAGTTTAAAATCACAGGTTATGCATTAGGGAGAGGAGGAGACAGAAGTTATTTGGAAATGTTATTACAAACTTTTCTCTATGATTTGTATACGAATATAATTTTTCTAGGTTGCAACACTGTTTGACTTGTTATGGAAGCAATCCACTGCAAAGGAATGTTATGTTTGTTAGTTATTATGCAAAGGAATGTTAGTACGCAATAACCTTAGGCAAGAGGACCCTTGTAAATTAGATATCACAATGCATTTAGTCACTTTCTTACATCTGTTTTGGATTCTGAGCATTCACGAGATCACACATTCATGCAGTTAGTTAGTTAGTTAGTTAGTTAGTTAGTTAGTTAATTTACACCGTCAGATTAGTCCTTTACTTGCATCTTCTTTCTCATGAAACGAAAGACTTGTGTGAAATCCAATGGTCTAAGTTCACGTACTGCATGAATGTGTGATAACTTGGCAGCAGAGAAATTGGTTAACAGTAAGAAGCTAATACTAGATAGTGTCAATGCTTGGAGTTGGTTGGGGCTTTGGGCTAGGACAAATCTATAGGTGTTTCATTGATCTTCACTGTGATATTGTGATGTACATGTCTATGTATCATTGTAAGTGGAGCAGAAATTGCAACCCACTGTAACCATGGTTTATGGTTTCATCGATCGTATGCATAATTCATGTTAACAATTGGGAAGAAACTAGTTATTTGGAGCAATGCAACAAAAATTAAATAAAGCTAAGAGTGTGTTAGATGAATAGAGACACCGCGGCATCAATGCGCGTCAAATGGGAAGTTACTATTAGAAGCTTCTTCATGATAAGAAGATCAATAAATGTGATTCCAAACATAGGCTAAATCTCAATACATTGGGGATCTAGTTGCAAAATTTAAAAGCTAAACTAGGTAGCTAATTTTTCCTCCTTCACAATATTTTGTTTTTTCAGGAATGAGCCTTGCTTGGTAAGTTTTCTTCACTTATGTCTTACTAACCTCTGTTTTCAAGTTTTCTCTGGGATATTCTCTTAGACATTCATTCATATTTTTGGATCAGAGTGTTGTTTTTCGAGAACACTAAGGAACTTGAGGCCCTTTGCGGTTGGATGTGGTTATTACATATGTTAGATTGCAATAACTGCAGTGGTATTTGTAGATTCTTCTGTAATTTTCAAACCTACTGCAATTGCTATTGATGCCGATGTTGTGAATTTTCGATGCCATATTATGGAAGCTTGAAACCAAAATGTTAGGTTTGTTAGTTATTGTGCAAGGGAAAGTTAATAACCTTAGGCAAGAGGATCCTTGAAAATTAGATCTCACAATGCATTTAGTCACTTTCTCACAATGCTCTTCCTGCGCTTTTTCAGTCCTAATCTCTATCTCGTATTGTGTATCCAATATTGATCAAGTAAGATGGTTGCCATAAAGTGCTTACTAATGTTGTTGCCTCGATCATATTTTCAAGTCCATCATGGATGCATTGTTTGCTAGCATTATTATTTATTAAAGTGTTATCCTGAAGTTTAAGCTCTGAAATGTAAGATGTTTTTGTTTTCAGATTTACTTCTCTATGAACCAACTCATGTTATTTCGTTTCACTTCCTTAATAGCAACTCTAGAATGTTGTAAGGAAACATTTTATTGGTTTCATATTTTGCTGTGTTCTTAATCTTATATGGCTTCTCAAAATCAGGAATTTCTTAGTCTAGCTTTAGTTTCAGTGAATTTGAGATACTAAGAAACTTCCCTTTTTATATTGTTAATTGAATAAAACTTATGCCTTTAGTTCTTATTACATTATTGGTTTTTAGTTTGAGCCTCAAAATTTGAGCTTTACTATGAGATCAGAGTGTTAATTTTTGAGAGTACTAAGAATCTTGAGGGCCATTGTGGTCTGATGTGTTCAATACTGTTCATTAGGTATGTTGTTTTGCAATCAATGCAGTGTTATTTGTAGATTTTCTGGTAATTTTCAAACACTGCATTTGTCATGTGATGCCAACAATATTTCAGCTGCATCAATTGATTTTGATGTAGTCCACAATGTAAAAATACAGATTATGCATTATAGTTTTTCTATGTTGCAACACTGTTTAACTTGTTATGGAAGCAACCTATTTGCCTCTTTAAAACTAATTGCTTCATATATAGACAGGGTTTTTTAAGGCTTGTCATATGTATTGTTGTCTTGATTAATGCATAATCAGTACTAAATGTTGGCAAGGGATAATCCCCTTCTGCTAATTTAAATCATGATTGGTTAATTTGGTTATGTCTCAGTTCTTTCTAAATACCAAGGGATTGATTCAAAGTATTTGATATAATAATAATAATAATAATGTGATTTAGTGTTTCAAATGCCTATATATGAATCTATCATTTTAAGTAAAACAAATCTCATACAAATACAATAGCTCCCTAATTTATAGTTCTGAAATTTCTAGTGTTTATCCAAATGAGTTTTAAGTAGAGAATTTATTGTATTCATTATATGTAAGCAGCGCATTTAATATGAATCGGTGGTTTTTGTATTCATTATTCATTTAATAGTAACATGCAAGGTTTGGCTTGGTGATGTAAGCTTGAGATGTTGGAGTTTGCATTTTTTTCTAGATTTTAAGTTCAAATTTTCTATTTTTCTCTTATAACAATTTTTGTGTTCATAATATAGTGCCTTTTTTCTAGATTTTAAGTTGGATTTCTATTATACTTACTTTTCTCTTATACCAAATTTTGTGTTAAGTCGGTTCATATGGAGTTTTGGTCCAGTGGGACCATAACACTCAATAAGATAAGCAGTATTATAGTATTACGTATTAAACTAGACAACGTAACAAGCTAAACTAAAAAAAAATGGATAAAGCGGCTAAACTATATGATAAGTAAGCTTCTCCATACTAGAAGAGTGCATGTCGAGCCCATGCAAAGGGTTTGGTTAAGATATGTCAGATTCCATCAAGTATATAAATGGAACTCAACCATACATGCCCTCCAATTATGTTTTTACCTTGTTTTCAATTGAAAACTCTACTAGCAGAGAATATAGGATTGGTCTTTAGATTAATAGGCCATTGGCCGGAAAAAACGAAAAAAGAAACATAGTAAATTGATATTGGATTTTATAAAGGATTTTGCCATATTATCATACCAATTGGAGCATCAAAATATTCTAAATATATACTGCTAACATTTGACTTGACAACCTAATATTATTACATATATCATGTCCAATTTTATAAAATGATCATTAACATTAAAAACTACCAAAATTCAGAAGAGAATAAAACAATAACAGAACATAAAAATAGGTACTACAAATTGCATAACCACATAATTAGTTGAACGTCCACCTTCACCATAAGGCACATAAGTGTAAGGATTAGGAGGTCCAAAAGTGTTAGGATTAGGTGGTCCATAAGTAATAGGAGCAGGAGGTGTACAACACTCAACACCACCACCAGCTGGAGGACACTTACTCTGTCCTTTCTCATGATGTGGCGGCGGCGGAGGCGGTGGAGCAGTATATATAGAGTAGCCAGAAGGTGGTGGTGGTGGAGCTCCATATGAAGGATAACCAGAAATTGGTGGTGGAGAGTATTGTTGACATGGTGGATCACAATTAGGATTCTCTAATGCATCTCCATAAGCTTCAAAATTAAAATAAGGCAATGATAAGAAAAGGGTCAAAACAACTATAAGTTGTAGTGACTTTGGTTGAAACATTTTTCTTTTTTAAGATTAAGGTTTCAATTTATTTCAATGATTTTAGTATGTGACTAAGGTTTTATAGGAAAATAGTGTTGTAGATGTTCCTGTTTTTGATGTGTAATCAGCACCTGTCTAATATAATCTTGGATCTTTCCCCTCTTATTTGTTCTGCATAAAAGGATATGATGCCACATGCCACAACATTTGTCACATTTATATTGAAGCAACACATATGGTTCCACATAATGAATAGAAAATTGTCGCATTGTCCTACTTAGCTCAGTTAATACGAACATTGTATTATATATGTAAGGGTTGAAGTTCTATCATCGGACACCTCATTTATTACCTTAAGTGTGAAATTTCTAGCTAAAAAAATTGTTACATTTATATAAGCATGTAGGGATGTTTAATGGTGAATGAATATTTATATCAACTTTTCTTATTATCCTTGTTCAGAAAAAAACTTTTCTTATTAAGGTATGTTATATATCCAATTTGTGTACTCCCAAGGAAATTGTGATACTTTGGTTAATGAATTTGATGTTAACTAATAATGTCTATATCATGAATCATGATGGACTAAATTTAGAATTATTCTGTTTTTGGACATGTCTCTGCAAATTCAAGAGAGTAATATCATTAACATTTTAATCTTACAATAAATTTTCTGTGAAATGTTGCATCTTGGATTATATATTCTCCAACTACTATTCTATCTAATAAATATCCTAAACAATGTTGATTTATTGATTTTTCCATGAATATTTATGTACATATTACTGTATTTGTACCTTTAAAAGTAGATTTTTAAATGTGTATATAATATAATGTCTTAAAATTCCCTATGCCCCAGTGCAGCAATGGTTATAAAATAAGAAAACTAACTTCATATGGTAAGGAATCATCAAGAAAGTGAAGTTGTAGGTTTTTTGTTTGGAAACTTCCATTGACACGGTTGATGAAGCGACAATTACAAGCTTGAATTTGACGAATGTGGTGCCATACATCTGGTTAGGATGTATGGCATCATATCGTTTAAAATCTACTAGATATAAAATGTTGAGATCGAGGATTTTTCAAAACAAAAACATCCTTAACATTGATAACTCTTCCATTTCAAAATGAATTTTGTTTAAAGTTTTTAAAAAATGTACGTAATAATTAGAAGAAAGATAATACAGTAGTAGTTACTAGGAGTAGTATTTTACTAAATTATCTTTATTAATTTTGGACGTATTTTCCTACCATAAATGTAAAGTTTTTTTTTTTGGTCACATCATAAATGTAAAGTTGAATATAATGTTTTGGGTTTTGAGAGTTTATTTCCCTGGCGAGCCTTCACGACAATTTATCTATGTTTTAAATTGATCAACACTTAAATATAAGAGTAAAGACTCATTTTGGTCCTCACAATTTGTTGACAGAACAATTTAGTCTCTAACAAAAATAAAATTCAAATTCATTATAACAGAGAGACTGATTTGTCCCCAATATAAAAATGTTAGAGACTAATTTAATATTTATTTTGTTAGAGACTAAATTGTCCAATCAAAAATTTGTGAGTGATCGAAATGAATCTTTACCCAACTTATAAATAGCTTGCGCGCATGATGAGAGTGTGTGAATGAGTGTGATTTATAAAAAAGTAGTAGAGTAGTAACTAGTAAGTTAATTAAATCGGGCACATAAGTTCTATGAGCTTAGCCAGTTAATTGGCATGACATTGCATTATATATACAGGGGATCGAAGTTCGAACCATGATCATCTCGCTTATCCGCTCTAAGGGTGAAGTGTCTAGTCACTAAGTTATTTGACAAAAAAAAAAGTACAACATTGATATTTTCAAGGGCTAAAAAGACACTATACACCAGTTTGGATTTGACTTATTTTTGATCTTATCAAAATAACTTATGCAAATAAATAAATTTTTATGTTAATTCGTAAGTTTTCACTAACAAAAAATGTATTTTTATAAACTATTTTTTTTTATAAACTACCTTAAAAAACTTATAATAATACATAAAATTTTATTTATTTACATAAACTATTTTGCATATAAACTTAAATAAGTCATTCAAAACAGACCTTAAGTTGATAATATAGACGCTGGATTTGCAAGGGCTAGAAACACACTAATTAGGTTGATAAACTTAATGAATTGCACAATAAACCGAGTAAATGATTTAGTGAATAACATAACTTGATTAATTGCAAAGAAACACACATGATAATATGGACAAATAAAGTTGACTAATATTTTGCAATTCCATACAGTATCATTTTAGAATATCGATAATTTGAGGGACTATATTGATATTACAACTTAATATTTTCAAGAGCCGACACATTTACTCGTTCTATAAATTTAAGTTGAGTTTACTAAAACCATTGTCCATTCAAGAAACAGATTATAGATTTCAATCTTTTGTAGTCTTTTGTTTAGGGTTAAGTATCATGGCTTCCGGAGGTTCAGATCAGCCTGGAGGATCAAGCTCAGGTAAGCACTTCACTTCCAAAAATTTAAACTTGTTAAATATATAACGTGTTTTTATTTCGACTATTCAATTGTCTCATAGTTTCACCCGGAGGGTTTGTACGTGGTTATACTGGGTTAGGTTTATTATCTCCCAATTTTATTTTATTTTATTTTTTATTTTTTTTTTTTAATTTCTATTTTGCTTTAAAAGAAAATCTACTATTCATTTGCCTTCACTCCATTAGTAGATAATTTTCTACTAAAATTCTTTCAATTTTTTTATATTATTTATAAATTAATAATTTTTCTATGAAAATTTATTTCCCTAATTTTCTTTTCCCCCTCTCTCTTAACATCCCCCCGCTCCTCAAATTTCATTAATAATAATCAAGACAATGTACATTTTATTTTGTTTTTAAAAATGGATTTAGAAACAAACTTAAAATGTAAGCCATTAATTTGTGTGATATTTACGAAGGTACTTCACTCGCTCTCTCTTTCTCTCCCAATCATGTGTGTTTTAATTTCATTATATGAATGAGCAATAGTCATATTGTTGGTTTTTTTTTTTTTTAATTACTTAAGCTTTTTTTTATGAGATTTATGGAAAAATTAAGTGACATAACATATCCCCTACATATGAGAATGGATCTCTCCATTTTTTTCCTCTCAATTTTTACATCTTAATCATTAACCATTTTTTTTCAATTAAAATATTATCACATGTTTATGATTCAATAATTTAGATGCACCCATTATTTTCTCAAATTTTTTCTCGAATTAATGGAGAGAATCCTTTTTCATATGTATATGGAACTTTTCCTTTATTTAAGAGAGAGAGAGAGAGAGAGATAAAATATAATTGAATAGAGAGACACGTAAAGATAAACAACGAAAATTGATGACTTGACTGTGATAGAAAGCGGAGAGGATTCAAATTTGTGCATCAGCAAGAGAATCTTAAAATTTGTTTAACTTTATATTTAATATTTTGTTCTTGACAACTCATTATAATTTATATGATCTGAAAAATTACTCATGCAAAATTACATAATGATTCATGTTTTGAGGATAATAAGCTAAATAAAAATTTAAATTCACCGAGAAATTAAAATTCATTATAATTTTTTTTTTACAAAGATGGAATTGTACTTTTTTTTTATAAGAGGAAATTGTACTTCTTTGTGTTTTTTTTTTAGGGGGGGATTAATTGTTTTTATACTAATAATTGTTTCTTCTTGTTATCATGTACTACTTCATCCATAATATGTTTTACTTATGATACTTATTTTCTTTGCAAATCCTTTGTTCTTTTCATGTGATTGTTATAACGTATTAAATCCTCAAGGCACATTTGAATTTTCCAGAGTATGTGAGAGCTCTTTAATTTTTCGTTTTACAGAAGGTTTTTTTTTGTCCACAAGGGTATACAACTGTATATGACGTGAGTTTTAGACTCTGCATGAAAAATATATACAAAAAAAGGCTTGGTGGGGTCCACATTTTAAAAGCGACTCATTAATTTTTTTCATGTCTATCTCTCTTATAAATAAATTTTAAATTTTTTTTTATACAAAAATAAATTTTAATTTTTCCTATAGAAAGAAATAACTTAGTGAGCTAGACTAAATAAAAAGAAATAAGTTAGTGAGTTATTTTTCGAATTATACCATCTATATATACTCCCTCTGTCTCAATATATAAGAGAAAATTTGTCAAAAAAAATTGATGTATTTAGTTAAAATTTTGGACTAAATACATCACCAATTTTTCCTTGGGGGAGTATATTTCTTTAAACATTTATTTCTCACATGTTTGTTTAATTTTTCTCTCACTCTTATTGACCGTACATGGAGCAAACTCAAATTGTTTAATGAAGTTCATTAAATGATAAGAAACATATTAGTATCAGTAAAACAAAGAGTCTTAATACTAGGATAAGTAATGAAATAGGAGTAAGTTTGCATACAATGTTAATTTTTTTGGTTTATAACGAGGATCGAATATAGAATCTCATACAATTTAATTTAGTCTTTAGATATAGTTTAATTATACAATTATTATTGTTTTGAAAAAAAGTATATAAATTTACACATGTAAATAACTACAAAAATTAACTTTTTGTGGTATTGTTAGAGGAGGGGGTGCAACCAACTACATGGAGGGTGCAAAACGATTTTTGCATTAAGAGAGTGTACAAATTGATGAAATCAGTTCTTCCAAAAGAAGCACAGATAACAAAAAAAAGCAAGCAATATATGGTGGGATGTGCAGCTGAATTCATTAGAATTGTTACTAGTAAGGCCAACTATTACTGCCAATTGGAACAAAGAGACACAATTACTGCTGAAGATTTGATAGATGCTATGCGAAAAATGCGTCTCGATGTCATCGCTGATTATTCCTCCCGATACAACCAACACTATCATAACTTTCATGCTTCTGTGAGCGGTCAATACGCTCCCCCACCACCACCACCGTTGCCACAAGATGTTCAAGCTTGTGTTAGCGGCGAATATTATGCTCCACCACCACCACCACTGCTGCCACAAGATGTTCAAGCTCGTGTTAGCGGCCAATATTATGCTCCCCCTCCTCCACCACCACTGTCATTACAAGATGTTCAAGCTCGCAATTTTTCAATGGCTCCAAATTCCAAGTTTCCGAACCCAATAGAAATGAGTACATTTTTTGGAGTTGATGATGAAGTACTTCCATCACCATTGCTGCCACAAAATGTTCAAGCTGTTAGCGGCCAATATTATGCTCCTTCTATATCACCACTGCCATCACAGGATGTTCAAGCTCCCAATTTTTTTATGGCTCCAAATTTCAAGTTTCCGAACCCAATAGAAATGGGTACATTTTTTGGAGGTGATGATAGTGAAGAACTTCCTCCACCACTACTATCACAAGATGTTCAAACTTATGTTGGTGGCCAATGCGCACCTCCTCCACCACCACCACAGGATGACCAAGCTCGCTATTTTCCAATGGCTTCAAATTTCAAGTTTCCAAATCCAATAGAAATGGGTTCATTTTTTGGATATGATGATGGTGAAGAACTTCCTCCACCACCACCACCACAACAACTGCCACGAGATGTTCAAGCTCGTGTCAGGGGCCAATACGCACCTCCTCCACCTCCACTGGATGTTCAAGCTTGCTATTTTCCAAAGCCTCCAAATTTCAAGTTTCCGAACCCAATAGAAATTGGTGCATATTTTGGAGATGATGGTGGTGAAGAACTTCCTCCACCACCACCACAAGATGTTCAAGCTAGTGTCAGTGGCCAATATGCACCTCCTCCACCACCACTGCTACCACAGGATGTTCAAGCTCATGATTTTTCAATGGCTCCAAATTTCATGTTTCGGGAACCAACAGAGATGGGTTCACTATTTGGAGATGGTTATGGTGAGGAACTTGACGGTGGCGGTGGCGGTGGCGGTGGCGGTGGAGATGGTAATTCAGAAGGCTTTGATCTTATTGCTTTTCTTAATAGTTATGACAAGTGAGACAATGTTGAAAAGGAAATGCTGGTGAAGTAGTGAGATTTATGAGTTTCGAATAATAATAATAATAGATAATTGTTGGTATGAGAGCATTATGCGTTTGCTAGGTTTTTCATGTTTTCAATATTTTGAATTAATGTCTCCCGAACAAAATGTAAGATGTAAGGTTCCTTTAATAAAAGATATTATTTGCTTTGTGGTTTTTTATATTTTTTTACGAATATTTGTTTTGTGGTTATATTATACATTTATCCCTAAATATAAGACATTTTGTTTTGGTACCCGCACCTCTAAAAAAAATGGAAGAGTGGAACAAAAACACCACCATATGATGCATTCTTAATGTCACTTGTGCCCTACAATTTCAAGCCAACTTACCAATTTATTGGACGAATGCATTCTTTCCCCTTTTTTTTGTTGACAAAGAATGCTTATAAGATATGCTATAACTTATAGCATATCATTAATCAAGACGTGTTCAATACAATCTGGTATATTTTAGCCTAAAAAAACATAGGGCTCGGGCCTTAAAATGTTAGCCCAAAATATTTTAGAGCTTTTTAGCACGACTCAGAAAAGACTCTTGGTTACTGGCCTACGATGTTGCTTCGGCCAGTAACAACATCAGCCAGTATGGGTTCCTGGCGGTATTCCTTGAAGAAAAATGAATCGTTGTTTTCTATTACTCAAATCCTCAGTTAACTTTTAAACTCGACAACAATACCTAATTCAAATTCAAATAATAATAAACAGACTTGAGCAGCCGCAAACTCTATTATAACTAGGTTAACAAAACCAAAAACAAATCAAGATTCACATTAAGCATGATTCAACAGCCGGAACCCCTATTATTGTCATTCTTCATTTGTGATTGTACTTACGTTAAACTGTTAAACTGATAAAGCGCACAACTTCAACAATTCTCTTAAATTTTTCATTTACCTTGTGAATTATGAAATATTAATTTACCTGCAAGTTTACAACACCAAATCAACTATTTACTAAAAACTGACCTAATGCTTTGTAATTAACGACTCTTGCATAGCGAATAAAGCATATGATATCCAGTTTGTAGGAACTATTTATCATCTGATTTCAAGTATAACTTATGTTCTCTGATATAATCAATCACTTCATCTGCAGTAAGGTATTTTATTGATAATCCTCTTGCAATGCATTCCCTGAAATTAAAATAAAAAAGGCAATAAAATTATAACATGTCTCCCCTTTGTTAAATCATCATAATTTATCTATTAAAGTTAATAAAGTGGTCGTATTATTACCTTACTCTTGTTGAGCTGATTTGATTTGGTACAAGTTCGTCTATTACTTCGATATTAGCCTAAAACAATGTAGTGGGGAGATTTTAATTGACATAAAACTCACTAGCAAAACAATTCACTCAAAAGCTTTCCAACAAAAAGCATGGAAAACTGCATGAATTGAAGACAAAGCAAACCATGTTTCATAACTAATCACAAGGTTTTTTAACCACCAATACACAAACACAGAAGCTATAGTTTGACCTAATTGTGGTCAAATACAAGTGAGAAAACAAGAAAAAGAAATTTGAAAATGTCCACATTTCATTTAAAACGCATATTAGTAAATGTGGCAAAGCTTGGAAAGGTGATGTACCTGATTCTCATTCAAAATATTATCATCAGATATAGTCTTCTCAACATCTTGTCCTTCTCTGCGAATGCAGACTACTCCATAATCTCTGCATATACTCTTAACCTAATGTACAAATATAAATGACAAAATTATAGTCCATTTTTGCACAATCAGTGACAAATTACTTTACATACAGAAAATAGACGTATACTCCATTTGTGCCTTATATATGTTGGAAGATGAAAAATGTCCTAACTTATTAACCACGCCAATTCTAACAATAACAACATTACAAAATCAATTATCTATTCTGTATAGAGAAACAGCCTAGGATCTAAATATAGACGATAGTAGAGTTCTCTATGCTACGTAATTGACAAGTACCTGTTCGGGAATCCAGAATCCAGGAATGCTAAAGGAATGAAGGAGATCAGAACCACAAACAAGCATGACCTTGAGGGATTCTACACTAATCAATACAAAAAGAAGTTATTTTTTTGCTTTCATAGCATCATGAGAAACTATTAGCACAAATTTAGAATCAAATGAACCAAACTATTAATGCATCTTTTAGACTACAGTCGCATCTCCTGACACTGAACATACAGATAATTTTTTAAGGCTGTAGTACCTACCATACAGAACCAAATAGCCCAGCTAATAATGTACCCCATAGCACTAAGAAATTATAGATATACTAGTACTAATTGACCGCCTACAACCAGAGGGAAGAAAAATATACTGAAATTAAAACACACATACGGAACCCTCCCTAAAAATATATTGAAATACAGGATGTAGAAATAGACGTAACATAATTAGAAGTATATTGGTAAAGAAAAAATTAATGCAGTTGACAATTTGAAGGATGTATTATAAAAAGGGATGTCCTATATTTAGGGACGGATTTACAACTAGTCATTAAGAAACAAAATATTTGTAAATGAACAACTAATCCTAAGCACCTACATGCTAGTTTTTTCCAATGTCATCAATGGCAGTGTTTCAATATTAAAAAGATTAAGAAAGCTCGTGCTTTTTCTTTCCCTTGTTTTTAATTTACGTTGGGAAGGGGGAGCATTCTGAGAAGGTAATTAGACTAACGTGCTTTCATTGAAGACTTGTCTGTCAAGCATACCTCTAGATACCAACCCTGTCTCGCAAATAGACGCGTGGACTCTGGACAGGACAGTTAAAGTGCGTTGATATGTGCTTTGATTTGCCTGTAGGAGTTTATAAACAGATAGAAATGAAATGAACAAAATCAGGCCAGCCAGACTGATATAATATCAAACTTTCTCCAATTCAAATGTTTCAATTTTGAAGTTTTCTCCATGCAAAAGGAATAGAAAGACATGTACAAGCTAAATATACCTCCCATGGATCAACCATTACAAACTCTGAACTTTTGCAGGCTAGATGACATAATTGTATTCGATGGTCAGCAGATATTAGATTCTGAATCAACATATAAGTGAAAGACAATTAGAAAAATCTGGGTGAGCTGATGCATTGTCCATGCTTCAAGTCCAAAGGGCTTTCGTCGTGTTAGAAAAAAAAAAAGTAATTTAAATAATTTAAGGAATGTTTTAAACCACACTGAACGCTTAGCATATAAATTCCTTATTCAATGAGTTGATTTTGTTACAAGTTTTCCATAGACATGTATAGATATAATAAAGTAAGGATTTTTTTTCCGTCTTGGTTAGACAGCAGCATACCTTTTTCTTGTATGCATCGTTCACAGGTGACATGTATCCTCCAATTACACAGTAACCTTTGGAATTCAATGCATCTCTTGCAAGCTCTATCAGAAAGAAAAGAAAAAAAAAAAAAAAGCAGAATATAAATGAATTTTTTTTTTAAAAGACAAGAATATAAATGAAATTGAAAATTGAAGCACTCAAAAGTCGAAAAATTGTGCCAACAACATTCCATCAAGTGGTACTAAAGTTAATAAGATGGAATATTCTACATGTATATATCTCTCTCTCCTCTTTTACCTTCATTTACGCAGTACGAACTCAGCTAAAAACTTAATGTAAGTTAATAAAAACGAAAACAACTATCCAACTCTTTAGAACACTGTTGGCAAGCTAATTTCAATAGCAATTATTGTACGTATTTTATCTGTATGGTAAGGTATAAAATTGATTCTGGTATACACCGAACCCTACATAGAGTATATTTTGTTCATGGTTAACATTTGTTTAAGAAAGAAGTTCAATACTGGAATTTTCACATACTTTTACCAAAACAAACACCGTAAATGGTAGTAAATAACTATCATGCCATGCATCTATACACTAACCCAGCAACAATTCACTCCGAATATTTTTTCACAAGATGAATCTGAAATGTTAATCTTCCCCCGTAATTCCACTATACTAAAAGGCAGAAAAAGAAACATGTCAAATCATTTAACAATTAACATGTTGAAGAATGAACTTAAAATCAAGATGCCATTTCTTTTTTGTGAAGTGGTTAAACAAAATCATTTAGATTGGACTACCAAAACAGTCATACATGTCTAAGGACAGTCACATAACAATTTTCCACGAAGCAAAGCTTGAAAAAAGAAAACAAAATGAATGAATCAAAGCATCAAATGAAACTCACCGAACATGCGTAAATGCATAAAAGTAGGCGGATTGAAGCTTCCAGTTGCTACCAGAACGACATATATCTTGCCACTGCAGAGTGTGTACATAATTCAGAATAAGTTCAATAGAAAACTCCCTTTACACAATTACAAAAACTAAATAATAGGAAAACCTACTTGCTTGTGTTTCCGGGGGAGGGTTCATTACTAATAAGTTTTAAAGCTAATTTATCCAAGGGCAATGGAACATCCATGACCTGAAATCATTAGAAAATAAGATCTCAACACAAAACACAAGGTATTATATTCAATGTTGTTAAATAGCGGCTATATAAGCGCTAACATAGGAGAATTTGGACAAATCATTATTGTTTGTCAATACATTATTTAGCACAGAAGGTTGTCAAATAGCAGCTATAGCACTATAGTGTAGCAGAATTCTAACCCGCTATTTTTGTGATCCGTTGTTGACAACATTGGTTATATTTTTTCATTGATTAATTCATGCACCAAATAGATTACAGAAGTAAACAAAGAAAAATCCTTTTTTTTTTTTTTGTGTAAACCGGGTGCGGGCAACTGCAGAGACCAATCCCTCGAGCCTTGTGGGACCCAATGGGTGGAAAACTATCGCTATGTTTTAACTGCTGCATTCCCAAGCATCAAACCAGGCCATTAGTTTTTTTTTTTTTGAAACGGCAAATATATTATTATTAATAACCGTCTCTGCACAAGACGATCAGAGGCCGGAAAAGCGAAATTACAAAACAAAGGCGCCGTATATAAGCGGAACACCAATGAAGAAAAACCAGGCCATTGGTTAAGCTAGAAGAGACCAGCGTCGTCTCATCTAAGCTCTTTTTGTTATATGATAAACTTGAAAAGATGAAATTTTAAGCTAAAATTAAGTTAAGATGTTAATAAATCTTGACAGAAGAAAAGCCGGCTAAAGCTAATTAATTAAGCAACTAATATAGCATGAAGAATAAGAGAAAATAAATCAGCTTATTGAGGAGGAGCAAAGTTAGGATTTATTCAATCAAATTCTATTCAATTTGGATCACAATGAAGTGCAGTAGTATCAAACAAAATGTAAAATCAATGAACTCATGAGTGTGAAAAAGATTTTGAGGAGAACGATATACCTGAAAAAACAACAATAGATAAACTCCCGCGATCCTCAATACGGTGCAGCTAGCGGCGGAGTGTTTGTTGCTTTCCGGTGGTGATTGTGGGATCGGACAGATTGATTGAGGATGTGCGTAGAGGATCGAAATTATCTAACTTTATTGGTACAGAGAGTGGCGGAGGGAGGTAACGACGGTGTGATTGTGGTGGTCGGAGTTGACAACGGTTCTCTAATGGCAGTTGGTTTGGTCGACGGTGGCGGAGGGAGATGGAGTTGTTGTTCCGTGTGTTATGTGACTATTTTTTTTCTTAACTTTCAATTACTTTTAAAAAAGAAAAGTCGTGTGGCACTATCTAAAGCATTAGATCAATCTGATGGTCTATATAAATGGAAAGGTACCTTACTCTTGACGCCATAAAGTTAGAGAATCTCGTATAGGAACATGGAGTGAAGTGTTTAGAATTTGAATATTATCTTCTGCATATATAAGTGTTGAGCTTAACTCAATGCTCTAACAGAGGAGATAGAGATACCAACGAATAACACTTTTCTCACCGGATTTGCGTAACCCATGTACACCCTAGCTAACACCACACCAATAACACAAAAACAACCCACAAAAAAAAACATACACAGCAACCGCCTTACAACAAGGAACAGAACAAAACGAAACACAGCAAAACCCAACACCATGTTGTTTTCTAAAATCACAGTCACACACTTGTTGACATAGCAATTAAGAAAGTAATAATAATAGGTGACGATGAAGAATCAAAATAATAATCATAATAATAGGCTTAATCCATGATGAATAAGAAGCAATTGATAGCAATAAGAAAAATGATAACAGAGAAACCAATGATGTAAATCAAGTAGTAAGGGACGAAAGTTTTGCAAGAAAATGAATTAATTTGATGAGTTTACCTGAGAAGAAGAGAATATGGAGCGGCGAGAGGTAGGAGAAGAGAAGTTCAGCGTGAAAAAATTAAAAAAGTAGATACCAGAAAAATATCCAGCTGGTTTGTCAAAAAAATAATATATGAATATGTATCGGTATCAACCATCCACCTAAATGTATAAATAGGTATATCCGTATAATATGTCTATCAAAGAATTCATTTTAATTATACTATTGTGTATTCCGATACAACGGGTTCTAACTAAAATCAAATTATTCCTTTAGTAAAAAAAATAATAATAAATCAAATTGCTCCAAACTCTTTGAATGAGAAGATGTATAGAATAATTTTTTAAAATAATCATTCTTCAGTTGATGCTCCGAATTTTTTCTTTCTAAAAATGTAATTTTCCTTATAGTATTTTTTCTTTCTAAAAATGTAATTTTTTCTTTTGATGAAACATATAGTTTATATTTTTTTTTTATATATTCCTACTTTTATGGGTTTTTTATATTTTTTTTTATATTATTTCTATATTTTTATATTGACTAAACTTTCTATAATTTTTTTATTGTTTTTTTCCTATTTTTATGTATAAATTGTTCTGTTATGTTCATATCCATAATACATTTTGTTCTTATTTCTAAGCATATCATCTTTCTATATTTTTTTTAGTGAAATTACAATAAAGGATATAAAAATTGCAAGGTGGTTAAAAGTAATAACGATAAATCAGTAACTTTGTTGGTAATCAATTTTAATATATTAGTATAATATAAGATAAATACAAACAAAACAAAAATATAGAAAGAATATAAGATAAATACAATAAAAAGTGCTTTAAAATAGGAATAAAATAGGACAATATATTTATGCTTAAAAAAAGGAATAAGAAAAACTATAGAAAAATAAGATGAATATTCATAAAAATAGGAATATAAAAATAGAAACATAAAATTTTTTCAAAAAAAAAAAAGAAGAAAGAAACGTAAACAATATCTATATCTATTCTATATCTATTCTATACTATATATAAAGATGATACATAAGTTCTAGTGTGGACTTTTCATAATACCAACAATACCCTTATTTTTTTTAGTATCAACAAAAAAATTATTAACAAACTCACCATAATATAAGACACTTTTTTTTAACTGCAAAAATATTTTATTAACAAACTGACCATAACATAAGACACATTTATTTTTTTGACATAAGTTAGATGGAACGCGTCTGCCTGACCCGCTAGTTTCTCATAAAAAAAATACACAATATTACCACCAAATTTACTACTAATTTTTAATAATAATATAATAAATTTATTATAAAAAAATATGAGATTTTTTTTAGCAATATAATAATAAAGTTATTATAAAAAATATAATAAAGTTAATTACTATCGAATTTACTAAATTACCGTAAATATTCCTAATCAAATTTCTAATTTTTTTTATTAAAAAATATATACGGGACCATTATTTGTGATCGATAATTTATTCTTTTAATAAGTTTTACAAGAAATAACACAGCACAATAGTTTCATTTATATTTTAACAATATTATATAATAAATTTTTAAATATTTTATTCTAAATAATTTTTTACCTTAATATAATGACAAACTTAAATATCGAATAAAAGTTAATAAACCCGTGCGAATGCACGAATTTTAACTAGTTATATATAGAAACAAAACAGAACAATCTATACACATAAAAATAGAAGAAAAAAAACAATAAAAAAAAGGAACATAAACAATATTTTTCATAAGAAAAATAAAAGAAACATAAACAATATTACTATCAAGTTTATTACTAACCACTAATAATAATAAAGTTAGTAGTATGAAACTTACTAAATTACCCGAAATATTCCTAATAAAATTTATAATTTTTTATTAAAAATATAGACGGGGCCATTATTTATCTCTAAAACATAAAAAAATTGAATAAATAAATTTACAAGAAAAAACACAATAATTTCACTTATATTTTAATAATATTATATAATAGGGTTAAATTCTACACGCTCGTAAATCCTCTCGATAGTTTTATTCAACACAATAGGAGTTTGGACGTTTGGTGAAAGATATTTTCATTTCTCTACGCTATAAAACTTCCAAGTTAATTACAAAAATTAGAGCTTGATCTCTAGAGACTCCAAATTTGTAGCAAAAATTCTCAAATATTCAACTATAAAGATTTTCATTAAAGAAATTAGTTCTATGAAATTCACTAAAAAAATGCTTATCATATACTTAACCCAAACAATCTTTGAAATTGACTTCTCTATTAACACCCACTCTTTTGCTACCACCACACTACGTAACAAACCGTTTAAACTGAAACAAACTTTAACTAACTATTCCCGCGTCAACACACACTCTTTCTTTCATCTTCTTCCACAATTCCCATTCTTGTTTCTTCTTCTTCAAGAAACAACAATGAATCCCTTCAAACCAACCCTCTTCATTCTTTTCACCACCTTCATTCTCACCGCCGGTAACATCCAACTAGACTTCCCTTATTTCACCACCACCAACACCGCCACAAACATCACCTTCATCGGTGATTCATCTCTCAGAAACCGCTTTGTTTCTTTAACTAAATCCACCACTTTCAGCACCGGTTCTATCATCTATAACAAACCCATTTCTCTCTTTGACATTTTAACAAACACTACATCTTCATTCTCAACAACGTTCTCTTTCTCCATCACAAACCCTAATAACCCCACTTCATTTGGTGATGGCATTGCTTTCTTCCTCTCCCCCAACAATCTCTCATCATTATCATCATCGTCATCAGCAAGCACATTTGGTCTTCCTACAAATTTTGTTGCTGTTGAATTTGATACTCGATTTGACCGTCGATTCAATGACCCGAATGAGAATCATATAGGTTTCAATATTGATACATTGAATTCTATGAAAATTGTTGATCCTATTTACAATGGAATTGATCTGAAGAGTGGAAATACTATCACTTCTTGGATTGATTACAAGACTGATGTGAATTCTCTTTCTGTTTTCTTGAGCTATTCTCCGATTAAGCCGCGTGATCCGATTCTTTTTGTAACCGTTGATCTTTCGGAGTATTTTAGAGGAAATGACGGTGTTTACGTTGGTTTTTCTGCTTCTGCTGAAAAAAGTACTGAACTTCATCAGATTCAAAGTTGGAGTTTTTACACTGTTGGATTTGAACCTGCAAGACCTAGGTTGAGGAGTCATAATGTTTCGGATAATTCTGTTACTGTAAGTACTGGGAATGAGGTACACGTTAATGCGTCGCGTCCACGTTCGCGTTCGCATTCTTTTTCTTCGAAGAAAAGGTTTGGTCTTGGTTTTGCTGTTGCAGGTCCTGTTTTTTTCTGTGTTGTTTTTTCATTGTTGGGGTATTATTCTTTTATGAAATGGAAGGGAGTGAGAAAATGTACGTTGAAGAATTTCGGAACTGGGTTTGTTGCTTGTCCTAGAGAGTTTAATTACAGAGAATTGAAATCTGCGACACGAGAGTTTCATCCTAGTAGGATCGTTGGTCATGGTTCGTTTGGTACTGTGTATAAAGCTTTCTTTATATCTTCTGGAACAATTGCTGCAGTGAAAAGATCAAGGCATTCTCATGAAGGAAAAGCCGAGTTTCATTCTGAATTGTCTATCATTGCTGGTTTAAGGCACAAAAATTTGGTTCAGTTGTTAGGTTGGTGTGTTGAGAAAGGAGAGTTGCTTCTTGTTTATGATTTCATGCCTAATGGAAGCTTAGACAAGATGCTTTACAAGGAACCTGAGAGAGGGAAATTGTTGAGTTGGTCTCATAGGGTTAACATTGTTGTTGGTTTGGCTTCTGTTTTGGTTTATCTTCATCAAGAATGTGAGCAAAGAGTGATTCATAGAGATATCAAAACTGCGAATGTTTTGCTCGATGGGAATTTCAATCCTAGGTTGGGTGATTTTGGATTGGCTAAACTCATGGATCATGATAAGAGTCCTATTTCAACTTTAACTGCTGGAACAATGGGATACCTTGCACCTGAATATCTTCAATACGGGAAAGCAACCGATAAAACCGATGTTTTCAGCTATGGAGTGGTTGTCCTTGAAGTGGCTTGTGGGAAGAGACCTATTGAAAGAGAAGGTACAAAGATGGTTAATTTGGTGGATTGGGTTTGGGGGTTGTATTCTGAAGGGAAGATAATTGAAGCTGTTGATAAGAGGTTGAATGGTGAATTTGAGGAAGAGGAAATGAAGAAGGTTTTGATGTTAGGGTTGAGTTGTGCTAATCCTGATAGTGCTGAGAGACCTACTATGAGAAGAGTATTGCAGATTCTTAACAATGAAGCTGTTCCATTTACTGTTCCAAAAGTGAAGCCATGCCTTACATTCTCATCTGATTTGCCATTGACTATTGATGAGATTGTTTCTGATGTTGATGATGGTGAGGGTGAAGAGTTCAATACTAGCCAATCTATGTGTGAGATTAAAATTGAAGGATAAGGTTTTTACCTTATTCATTTCATTCTTTTGTAAATTTTCTATTCTGTAGTCTAAGAAAAATGGTCATAGTTGATTGATTGTAGTTCAGTTCAGTTCAAATCTACTGAGTTTGATGTTGTAAGGTTAGGCTATATTTGAGATACACATGTTATACTTTTGTTGTACAAAAATTGACTGTTTTTATGTTCATATTTCTCAAGTTTCATTCAAGTAACAATCAGCTTAGTGTTTTCCTCTTTTGGATGCTCTCTCAAACTCTTATTAGTGTCCAAAATGAGAAAACATTGTCAATGGTAACTGGTTAGTCCATGTCTGAAGTGGTTGATCTGTTTAAATGTGTGGAGTAGCATGCAATTGAGCATTGTTCATAGCCCTTATCCACATTCTCTGCCCCAAGGAACATTAGCTAGCAATGTTCAACTGCTAAACGTTACTCGGTTCGTCTCGCAATGAGTGTCATAGTTGCTTATTGTGACTAAACTTAGTACTTTCTCAATTCTCAAATTTACTAAAGATTGGCTCAATTTGAAAAGGAAAATAAGGAATGGATTATTTGATCTTATAATTTGATTTCTCTTCAGATATACAAGTTATTATTTTTACAAAAGAGCTAAAGGATAAAATCTTGATCTAGTTTATCTATATATGAATTGTTCAGATTAATATAGTAAGGTTACTTAACTAGTAGTATATGTGTGTACATGTATGATGTATGATGTATGGATCGTTCATAAAAAATAAACATGCATGATATATATGTATGTATGATCATAGTATAAGTTTTCTTTAAACTTTAGTGGGCTCCACAATCAAAGACAGCAATTTTATTTTACAGAAAGAAATTGGTTTTTTAATTCATAAAATTTTTAATTAGAGAAAAGTGGTTCTTACACATAGAAACCATGTGATCACTTCCAATGAAGTACTTAAAACATAAGAAATGCATATAAGAACCGCAATTGAAGATGTGCACGCCTCTAAGAAATGGGTTATGCTATAGAACATAATATATGAAATTATTTTTATATTTTTCATATTTTAATTTTGATTTCATAAAAGAGATGGAACAATGAAATAAAATAGTTACATTTTATTTGGTCGGTGTCATTTTATTTTGTCCACATGCAGATAGTGGGCATAAATTTAAGAATAATTCTCCAATTTACAAAGATGACTTAACTTGGTACTTTAATCCAATTAATGAGAATTCTCTTTCAATTGGTGAATTTGATGGTGCACGTGTACCAAATTTGACTTACTTATCAATGCACCTGACTCAATGTGTGTATATATATATAGACACACCACCATGTCTCTTGTATCATTCAAAAACAAATATACTAAGGAATCAAAGTTACTAAGGAATCCACAAATAATGAAGTCCATTTCCATTCAAGTCTTGTTCCTTGTCTTCTCTCTTCTCATGGTAAGATTTTCTTGCTAAAGAAGCTCTCTATATTGAGTTTAATTCATTTCGTCATTTGCATGTGTTTGATTCTGCGGTGAAAATTTTACTATTGAATTAGTTTATTTGCATGTGTTATATTCATGTAAACGTTGGTCGAGGAATTTGCGTCTAACAATTAACGGTATAGACCAAAATTTCAAAGTTAGAATCAATTTTGAAAGTAAAACCAATTATACTCAAACATGTTAAAATCAAGTTATTGACTTCTAGAACCAAATTTTCCTTGTCTAAAGTGGAACCAAACATACCCTATGTTATTATTTTTTGAAATTTGAATATGTTTGTGAGTATACTTTTATTTTTAATGTTATATCTGTTGAAATTAATAGGTTGCAAACATGAGCTATGGAAGAAAAGATTTGGGAGACTATTGGAAGAATAAGATGAATGAGCAACCTATGCCAGAAGCAATTAAAAACCTTATTCAAGTTCCAAAAGCATTATCATCAAATGAAGAAAAAGATAATTCTTTTAATAGGGATTTTGATGTACATCCTAATGTCATATTATATCATACACATGTGCATGAGGAGAAGAAGCCTTTTGATGAATCTGCAGTAAGGAAAATGGAGTCATTGTTACCAAATAAGGGTTGAAGTTAAACCTTCCAGAAATATAAATAATTAACTACTAAACATATTCATACATGATATGACATAGCAAATAATTTATGTATTGACATCTAGTCTTGTATGAAGTATGCCAAGAAATTAAATTAAATTAAATAAAACTATCTTTTTATGCTTTTTGTCTAATTTTCTCAAAGTTTTAAAGTAAAAATTATGCTTTTAATTTAGTTCAAAATCAAAAGAGGCTCAAACTCAAATCTTAACCTTTAAGTTAGCTCATTACTGCTAAATTTCACTTTTAGTCTCTTAAGATAATTTTAAGTTTTATTTTGGTTGCTTTAGTCCTTTTGTTTCATTTTAGTCACTTAAAGTTACAAACATTATACAAATATAGCCCTTTTTTTTTCTTTCTCATTTTAGTCCATTAAGTCAAGAATGTTGAACACTGTGATCATTTAAGTCGTTATCGTTGACTTCTATTATAATGGATATTTTTATGAAAAAAATACATATGTTGGAGGAGATTAACTAAAAGTGTAAAGATGCAACAAATTTTTATAACAGATGATAACTGAAAGAATAACAATGCAACAAGTTAGAAACATAAAAGACTTATTTGTTATCTAAAAAACTTACGGAAAATTTAACTATTACAAACGTAAAACTTAAACAATGACCGTTGGAATACCAAACTATAAGATAGTTTATAAGGTAAGAAATCAAAATAAAACAAAATAAATTTAAGTGACCACAATAAAATTTAAAATTAATTTGAAGGACAAAAATGTCCTTAACTCACATTTACATTTTTTTTTCTCTCACTCACCTCGTGTGCATGTGATGATACAACAATTTTGTCCTGTACTCCTGTTATAATACCTGGCTATTTTGTCCAATATGCTGCTGCATTGCAGCTATAGTTCAATAATTTAATGGTGATTTTTTTTTTTCTTATTCAGTTCTTAACTTCTCTGAACACGAGACTAGTGTGTTTTTTTCTTTGCTTGCCTGTACGAGGAATTTAAATGTGACAGTGGATGCATCAAACTTTAAAAATACATAAATTATTGTAATCTTGTTGATGTGCATAAAATTACAAATGTGAAGAGAGAAATTTATTTGATGTTAAAGACTAAAATACAGTAAAGCCTCTATGAATCAATAATGTTGGGACTATACAAGTTTATTAATTTAGAGAAGAGGTATTAATTAATCAATAAATTAATAATTTCTTCAATTCATCATCGTCATCCGGAATCGCCTGATGAAAGAGGACATGCTGATAATCTCATTCTTTTATCTTTTCTTGGGAGAGAAATCAGAATGAATGTTATGGAAGTGATGAGGTATCCAATTGAATGCAATTTGGCAAATGCTTTATTTCAAAGCATTAAGAATTGAAGAGACAAACCATCGCCGAAGCAGCTCGTAAGCGAGCCTCTTTTGATTTTCATTGAATGTCATCCAATTCGAGATAGAGTGACCACTGACCAAGGACTTCCCTGAATTTTCATTTATAAAGCGCGTACTAAACGAGCTGCAAAGGACCCGTCCAATGAATGTTTTACCGGGTTGGAGAAATAGAAACCATTTGGCGTCACGAAATCAGGTGGAACATATCTGTCAACAGGATCAATGTGAAAATCCTGAAACTCGAAAGGATAAATCAGCCCTTGAGAAATGATTAGAGAGAACAAGTGCCAAAAATAGAATATTTGAAGATTAGTGAAACGTTACAATACTTACCGGATGTCTTATTAGAAACGCAGCTACCCTCTCATCATTCTCTTCAGGATCTATGGAGCACGTACTGTAAACTAATACTCCCCCGGGTTTTACCAATCTACAAATGCGCAGGACAGAAACTTGATGAGGAAGAAACAACATACGTAGTTTCAGCTACTTTTATAAATTATATTATAAAACTTAAAATTTGGAAATTGAAGTTATCAGCCAAGCATGCAACCAGAAGCCTTGATCAACTTCATGATTAGCAACCATCATGTGAAGCTCTTATTCACTTTTTTTAATGTAAAATATTCACACTTGGCCAATCATGAAAAGTTGATAACAGGTCTTTATAGTCAAACTGACTCATGAGCAAATGATAGGAAAAATCAAAGCGAGAGGAAAAATCGGAGAAAGATCATGGCTTTACGTGGATGCTGCATCAAGGAGCTCATCTTGTAAGTTTTTCAATTGTTCCATATCCTCTAGATTCCTGTTCCACCGTAAGTCCGCTCTCTTCAAAAGCCAGGTAATAAGAACAAATTAACAAACAAGGAAAAAAGAAATGCAGTGAATAATTTTGCAAAAACGATGACAGTGAGTAAACATAAATTATTTAACACAATCACCTTTGAAAGAACACCAAGTCCTGAGCATGGTGCATCTAACAAAACTTTGTTACTCTTAAGTGGTTCACCGTCCTGGGAAATACAAAAATAAAAAAGGAAAAAGAAACTTATAAGAAATAAACAATTGCAGAGTTAATATTACATAGAATAGGGAATGATATAACATACGGTTAATGTACGAAGATCGGCATGGACGGTGGTAACGACACCATCTACTTGGTGCAACTTTGCTGTCTCTTTAAGAATTCTCAACCTACCACTATTTACATCAACTGCATATACCATACCTGAAAATACAAGCATTTTCTTCTTAATGTTCAACATGTCTCTTTATGATCCAAAATGATTTTAATAAATATTTGTTGACCAATTAATACCTTGTCCACTTAAATGAGAGGCCATGTAGAGGGTCTTTCCACCAGGAGCAGCACAACAATCAACGATGGTTTCACCAGGTTGAGGATCCACAATAGAAACAATCAGACCTGCAATCGAGAATGTGTGATACATTGAATGAAAGCAAATCCCTTCTAACATAAGAATCTCTTATGATTTAAGGGAAATAAAGGCACAGCTTGAAATCTTTTTACTTAATTAGTATATTGGCCAAAGCGTAGCATGCACAAAATGCATGACTTCTTTGTAAGGATTGCTAACCCAATTACCTAAGTGATGCTAGTTGCTGACTCGTATACTCTATCATGCACAAGAGAATATCATGAAGAAACTAAATTCCTACTAATATATAGCATAGCCTATCGTTCAAGGTAAAACAAGAAAAGCGAGACTTTAGATATTATAGTTTCGTTTCACAGTTATTCCTTCTATGATCAAGGATGACAAGTTGACCTGCACTCTCATCCTGAACAGAACATAAACCCTTTTTGAGTAGGCCGGCATGAATGATAGTCTGAAATATGAAACTACAATCAGTTAATGACTGAAACGAGAAAGTCATGCCTACTCTCATAACTGAAATAACAGCAAGATACACATGACAGCTAAAACACAATTTCACACTAGCTAACCTATTATGCTATTACATAAAGTAGAAAAGAAAAATATTACTCCCTCCGTTCCAAAATATAAGTCACTTTGGGCAAATTACACAAATTAAGAAATGTAATTAATGTTGTATGAAAAAGAGAAATTATGAGTTAGTTTACAAAATTGTCCTTCATTAATGGTATAAGAAAGATAAATTGAAGAATTGAAAGAAGAGAGAGTAATAAATAGTTAAGGGTATAATAGGAAAACTAGCATTAAATACTTCATTGGTAATGTAAAGTGACTTATAATTTGGTACAAATTTTTTTTCCAAAGTGACTTACAATTTGGAATGAAGGGAGTATACAATACGGTCCTCCCAGATTTTCTCTTCTCCATTAGAATTCATTATCCAAGTTAAATTATCAGATGAAAATAGCCTTATAATCAACTCATTGCCTCGATATCATACCTGCAACCCAGTTTTGATGCGAACAAAGTCATCCAAATGCAATGAAAGCTTGTGTGGGACCTGATGTTTGATAAAGGGAATTAAATCTGGTGGCGATAACAGATAATACAAGGAACAAGAGTTAAAATGCAACTGTTATTTGCACACGTTACATAAACTTCTGCTCTGACCCGTATATAAAAGAAGAATTCATTCAAAAGAAATTGCAAGAAGCAGGAATTTCAAAACATTATTATAATAATAAACAAATAGATTAAAAATAAAAAATAAAAACTATTATAAGCAGAAGATAGTGCAACACTTAATCATGGAAGTGTAGCACCTTCAATTCGTTAAGCTGTGTCACAAGGTCGTCTCTTGAAAAACCTATTGCTCGGTTTGCTCTGAAATTAGAAAAATATAGAGATTGAGTTCTTCATTGTTTGTTTTAATATGCTACTTCGGAGGGAGACACAAAAAACGGAAGAAACATTTACTAGCCTTAAGCTAAAACTTGGTTCACTGTTGTTCCATATCATCAATTTAATGGTTTCTTCCTGTCCAAGATACTTTGTCCATCTCCTCACTATCCACTACAAAAGAAGTGAAAACAAAGTGTTACCAAATTTAGCCTTTCTTAATTTGATGCTAACAACTCTAGTGAATAGTAAAACTTCTGTTCCACACTATATTGACACTAAATAACCTATCATAAGGTGCATATCTGAAAGGGGAAAAAAGTACTATATAAACTACTAGGGTGTAGAATTTTGTGCATAGAGTTTTTTCCTTATTTGCCACTGATTTTTAGTTCTGAACTATCCTATGTTAAGATTTAACAGTGGTGCAGAAAAAGTAGCAGTAGATGCACACTCACAACTGGATGTGAGTAGAGAGTTGCCAGAGCACGTGCTTGAGAACGATCATTGCCCTCCACTTTGGGCAACGGAAGCATTTCTTTTTCCTACAAGCCAGATATCAACGGATTTGAGAAATTCTTAGCAATATCACACTCATTCAATTAAGGGATATGTAGTATGCAAAAAGTAAAACCTTAAGCACAACTAATTTTCGGAGGATTCCATTGACCATGTTGCCAGCACCCGGCCTGAGAGCAGCTTTGGCAAGCTGCACATTCTGCATTTCACATAGGAGATTGTCAAAACAATGAAGAGATTGAAGAAAGTGCAATCCAATCTAATCCACAAGGAAACAACGAAAACATAATTGGGCCAATGATATACCTCATCTACAACAGCATAAGGTGGCATATCTAATTTCACAATCTCATAGACGCCAATTCGTAGAATCTAACAGAAACAAAGTACTAAGATTAGTAATCAGATGTTGAGTATAAGGCCACAAAACAATTAATTCATAATTATACTGGGTATATATCTCTTTTTCACAAAGTTCGCCACAAAATATTTATCATGCATTTCTGAACTATATACGAATAATATGATTAAAAGAAGTATAGAGCCCAAAATACCTGTAAGAGAAGAGGTTCCATACTAGATATATCTTTTATATGACATAGTGAACTGATTAAATGATCAAGGTATCTCCTCCAACGAATTGCACCCCCAACAATGTCTGTAACCTATGTCATTTGCAGTATAAAACAATATAAATAATTAAAAAAGTTGCTCGTGAATGTAAATCACATGAAAGGGAGTTTTAAAACTAAAAGCACTTCCATGTTTACCCTAGTTAACTTATGAGTGATAACACTCTGAACTTTACAAGGCCTTGACAAATACTAAAAAGTCGGGAAGAAGGGGGCAATCATCGTAGTTTCTTTAGAACTGTAAATCAAACATTGTTGTGCTTAATTTGGGACAAAGAAAAGTGACTCATTCAGTCATTAAGGACAACCTATGTAGCACCGACCTTTCATATTGAATGGTTTCCGACACAAAACCTACAAATGTGGCACATTCAATAATTCCATTTTCTCAAATTACTGTCACGTGTTGACGTGTCAGTATCATGACTGGTATCCGTGTTAGTGCTTCATAGAGAACAATAGATTCTAATTTTATCTTGAGTATGAATTCCATTGACCCAAACATAACATTTTAAAGTTATTTGATGTAATAAAACATAAATTATTATTAATATGTAATGCTGAAAATGAGTTGAAAGGGATAAATAACCAATCTAAGGTCTTGATTATTTAACTCTCGAGTGCGAAATCCAAGTGTTCTTTGAACATAACCCATCTCATTTTCACCAGAACCTTTCCCTTTCTCATTGAGAAGGTCAGCAAAAGCACCACCAAGTTCAATTCTCATCAATCTCACAGCTGACACTACAAAAACATTCAACAATTGAATAGAAGGGAAAAAAAATGAGAAAACCCTTTAAGCATAAGCACAAAAAAAAAGGTGCTTTTTTGGGTCCAATTCACATTGAAGCAGAACAAATGGATAGATTAATAGATATACCAGCTCTGTGAGGAGAAATATCTGAATTAAACTTCTGGGGTTTAACAGAACGGTTTGCAGAACCTGAAAGTTTCAATTTTTTTGTTGAATGTGAATGAATATGCATCGCTGAAAATAAAAATCAGTTGCATTGTAATTGAAATGAAGTTTGTTTTGTTTGTTACCATTGGTGGATGAGGAAATGGATATGTTGGTGCTGCGTGTTCTATGAGGAAGCTTCAATGGTTTTGAAGAAGATGGTGATGAAGAAGAAGCTATGGTTTTGTGGGGTTCTGAGAGGAAAGGTAAAGACATGTACACCACTTTCGCCATGTTTGTGTTTTCAGTGTTCTTTGCAGTTTGGATATGGTGTGTTTGGGGTTTAAGACTAAATTTGACTTTTTTTTTGGTAATTGTGAGATTAAAAATTGTTTCTAGTTTTGTATGCTTAAATAAATTTATATTTTGTAGTAGTAACTGTTTTTGTATTTAATTATAAACATTTTTTTATTAAAAAATTGTCTCAAATATAAGACATTTTACAATTTTATTTTTGTTGAACAGCCAAAAATGGAACATATATTAAAATTTACAAGGTAGTCTCCTCGGCATAAGACGTGCTGAAAAAAACTACACAATTTAATAGATCTTAATAAAAAAATTACATAAACGATTTTTTAAGTCAACATGTAATTTTAAATGATTTTTTGCATGTTTTAAATATCATAAAAAATTTCTCTTCAAAAAATGAGCTCAAAATTTGATTTCAATATGATGATTTTCGTTATTTTTATTTTGAATTATTACCATTTAAAAAAAGTATATATACTTTATCTCATTTTAAAAATATGATATTTTGAATAAGTCGGAAAAAAAAATGTAAAATTTAAGAGTTGAATGATTACTAAAAAGAGTTTAATTGCTGTGCACCGTCAGTGTAACATTTTTTTACACATGCATCCAATAACACGTTGCCACATCATTTAATGAATGTGACACATCATGTGTTTTTAATTACCATACATGATGTGTCGGTATATTATTGGATGCATGTGCAAAATAACTTTACACCGACGGTGCATATAAATTAAATTCTTACTAAAAATATGTGCAAGAAAAAATTTATATGAAGTAAAATTTAAATAAGGACTAAATTTAAAAATTCTTAAGGAAAAAGCATAAATAAATGAAGATTAGATTAGGATCCCGTGATAGATTCGCATATTGCAAAGAAGTGGGAAACGAACACACCACCACCATATTCAATTCCAATGATTAAGGTGTAGCATTAAACCCATACGGACGCGTCGTATCTGATTCTTTCTCTCTCATTCAACGCCGTTACTGTCTCATTAACTGTCACATTCATTCCTTCCTCTGTCAACGCATTCTCCGGGTTCCCGTTTAACACGTAATAACGTCTATATTAACGTCGTTATAACTTTCCTTTTCTCAAAAATTAAAATTAAAATAATTCATCACCTTTTCATTTTTTTTTTTTTTTTTTATATATCAACACATTTTCCATCTAAATTTTCTCTTCCTTTCCCACCCATTTTCTTTTCCCGGAAAATATCATCATCATTCATTCTTTCCAGAATCCATGTCGTCGGTGGTATGTCCCTATCGATCAATTCTCCATTTCATCTGATCATATAATCTGTTTTGTGATTCCTAATTGATTTTCGTTTTCTCATTTTGCTTAATCATTTTACCTTTTTTGAATTCAATTTTTCATTGATTTTAATCGTATAAGCTTATTTACCTTTTCTTAATTTTGGTTATATGATTATGATTCTTGTTTCATTGCTTGAATTTTGGATTCAAAAAGTCTTTGATCAGAGGTTTTTTTTATAATTATTTTTATGGTGTGATTGGGTTTAATTATTTTCAATTGCAATTTGTTTGTATTAATGATACTAAATTGTTCTTTGCAATCATGATTACCGTCATAATATCGAGGTTTATTACTGCAATTGAGGCCACATCGGTGATATTTATAATCAATTTTTGGTATATTATGTAGCCGCGATCGCAATTTAAAACCAGTATTAATGATATCAAATTTTATGATTTTTCTTTTGTAAGCTATCGGCGCTTAAAAATTCTTAAACTATCTTGTTATATGTAAGATAATTACACTCGAATGAAAGGCAAACATGCAACAAGCCGCGCCGCTACCCTTTTGGATGGCAAAACCAACCCTCTTAAACACTACATCCTGAAACCTAGGATACAGTATACACCACATTGCTATGCATGACTTGTGTTTTTATTTGAAAAACATTGGCTTGAAATCTGTAATAGTTTGTAATTTGTGTATGGAGGTTCATTATGTAAACATTTGGTTGGAAGCTTGTGTTTTTCTGGAAAATGTTTGGATACCTTGTGGTTTGATCCTAAAATGTGAAGTGAAAGAATAAAGGAGCTTAATTTTTGTGTTCTGGTTTGTCTTTTGCTTGTGGATGATTAATGAATAAAGTTAGATGTATTGCTATTATTGGTTTAGTGTTTCAAGGATAGGATATTGTCGAGTAGTTGCTGCTAATTGGATGTTTTACCTTAAGTTTCCATGAAGATGAAGAAATGTTAGGAGTAATGGTTGATCATAATAAAATTGTAATATCAGTTAAATACTGTTCTGAACATTTTATGAAAATAAATGGTTTTTAGCTGTAGACGTTAGTGTAATGTTGTTAACTCTATAATGATTATGGGTTGCTTGTGAAATCATCAAATTTAATCATTTTGTTTGCCATGGTATACCAAACAAACATTATTCCTTATTCTTTGAGGGATGAGGATATCAAATTACTGTAGTACATTGAAAATCAGTTTTATAACCTTCTCTTGTTTATAATTATAATTGGTGTCATAGTTTGTAATATTTAAGACCATAGTAATAATAAAGTTTTTTATTGACTAATCTGATTATCCAACAGGACAAGGGTAGGCCACTACCAAAGTTTGGCGAATGGGATGTCAACGATCCAGCTTCAGCTGAAGGTTACACGGTGATTTTTAACAAAGCTAGGGATGAGAAAAAGACAGGTGGCAAACCTGATTCGCCTGCAAAGAAAAACCCTCAGAACAGGCCTCCATTAGAGAATGGCAAACCTCCTGGTGTAAGACCTCCTAATTGAACATATTTATCTTTTACACACATGCTAATTGTGATATATAACATATATCTTTCTGCATGTATATGTATTTGTTTTTGTTTTCCTGTGTATTTTATTTTCTTTTAGTTTAATTATGTATTTTTAAAAAGAGTCGAAAAGTATTTGGATGAAAGTTTGAGGCTTTTGTGACCTGAATATATATGATGCCAATGTAGGCCTCTGTTAAAAATAGAACTGGATCTAGGACCCATTGAAATTTGAAACAATGATTTAGTTGACTCCTACCCCTCTCTTCTTTATGGCATCAGTGGCAATCCCATTTGAATAATTTATACTTCTATCGTTTTTTGAGGATTGACATAGTTTTTGCATTTGAAATTAATAAATTTTGTGGATTCCTTACATAGTCTTTCATTCAATAATAAATCTATAACTTGTATCTCTGTTGATGGTTATTGGTTAATGATGCCTTTGCCTTCTGTCTATAGTTAGCTGATCTAGCTGCAGTTTCTTTTGTTGAACTTGCAGTGAATGAAGTTTGTTTTGAAAAATATAACTCAGGGAGATATATCTTAGTTGTCATCCTTGTCATCCGATTGAACTGATTTTGTCAGTCCAGATTGTCAAATTTTAATAGAATCATTATGTAGATGTTTGGCCCTCTGCTTCATACACAGACGTAATGCATTTACCTTTGTCTAATGAAAAACTTGTTTGATTTTCAGAAAAGTTGGTTTTGCTGCATACATAATCCTCCAGCTGAATCATAGTAATGATTCGTCCTATGTATATGGTTAATCGAAAGCCGTGTTTATGTGTAACTAGCTGCCAATGTTCTCAGGGATATGAGCTGTTGAGCATAATGAATTCTGCAGTAGCAGTGGGGGAGAGTAAAGATAACAGACTATTTTTTGTATGTATCTATATATCACTGTCGTGGTTTATATTATTATGAGCAAAGGTTGCTCCCTTTTTTGCTTTTTCTTTCTCTACTGGCTGTAGAGGTTTGCTTGTTCCATTATATTTCATGTATTACAACAATACATTTCTTATTTTATGAGCTGATTTATTCCCTTTAGTTTTTGTTTGCCTAGACATAACTTATTTGATGTGTGCCTTAATTCACTTAGCATAATCTGCATAATCATTGGTTTGAGTTTCCAAGTCTCATATCATTATCCATCAAAATCCTCATAGTTCCCCCAAGTAGACAAAAAAGGTTTAGCAATGTCATTGTTGCTAATATGGTTATAATATAATTGAAGAGCCTCCAAATTTACGCTTGAGGTGCTAGTTCAGTGGTAAGCGCTTAATCGTGTAAAGGTTAAATCCCAAACTAAAAACAATTACATAGGAATCAATCTAGGAGTACAGAATCGTCAAAAATCAGCAATAAACAATTGGCTAAACTGAAAGGAACATATCTCTCAGAAATCTTATGAACATCATGAGAATTACATCTCGTATCACCAATTATTATTATGTCTTTTGACAAATGAGAACTTTTTTTTAAGAAGCCAATTTGGCTATGGCAGCTATGTTTGTCATATAATCTATCATACTTGGTAGCAAAGTTTATATACAACAAAAAAACAGCACTTATTTTTAGTAAAGTTTGCTTGTGTAAATAATCAAGAATTGGTCTTTAGGTTTGTGAGATAAAGAAATTTATTAGTCATGTGGAACAGCTTCTCAACTTGATCAGGAAAGAAAGTAATGAATAAATATGCACCTGAAAAGCTTACAAATAAGAACGGTTCCTAGAACAGCTGAAATTTTGGAAATATCACTGGTTAATTGAATATTTGTTCTTTGAAGTCTAATATAGACTAATTAGCAAGCTTCTGAAAATTTGATCTTAACTCTTAAGGTGCATCATCAAGCTTCTTTGTGTAGAGTACTTGAACTAATTTGGTTTAACAAAGATTAAGTCACTTCTATACACATTTTATGATAAGGAAATCATTTGCCAATTTTTCAGAGATATAAATAAAATGCAATCACAATATAGGAATATTTTTATTTTTACCAATATTAAAAATGATAAATAGACAAAAAATACTCCCTCCGTCCCAAAATATAAGAAAAATGGGTCAACAAAAGTGAATGTATCTGGACTAAATTTTAAACCAAATTCATCAACTTTTATTGACCAATTTTTGCTTATATTTTGGGACGGATGTAATACATATTAAAGACACAAAATAGATAGTGACCCTTACTCTAGCTATAGCTAAGATAAAGGGTCTTACAATGGTTCGTCTGTGGGCCAGTGAGTAGGTTGACCAGATCTAGAATGAGGTGACCATGTACAAAGCGAGAATCGGCATGGTTCAGTCCCAAACAATAGTTAACTTTTTTTTAATAAGAGTAGTAAAAAATAAATTAAATTAAAAATGGTAATAAAATATTATGTGAAATACATAAATTATACAATATTGAATATAGTATTTTGACTCCATAGAACCTTACAATTATCCTTAAAATGAATAACATACATATTTTTTTTTTACGATCCAACGAAATAAGTCAAGACCATATTATTAAACCTAACCCTGATGCAACAAAATCAAAGTCTTACAACACAATTGAAACTTACAAAATAATCCAAAATAAACTTTAAGAAACATCATAGCATAGGTGAGAGAATAATGATGCACTTTATTCTTGGGATTTGGATCCTCTCCTTCACATTCACTCTCCTTTCCATCTCTCTCAATCCTCTCTATCTCTCTCTTAATCTCACTCTCTCTCATTATTATTTTAAATTTTTTTATTGAAGAGAGAGATTGAAATTAAGAGAAAAATAAAGAGGATTGAGAGAGATGGAGAGGAGAGTGAAGGAGATGATCCAATCATCTCAATCCTCTCTATTGTGAACAAACACCTGAAAGTACTATTTTAATCTTGTTTTAAGGATCCATGCTGCATATAATTCATAAAAGAAAAACATATTAGAAGTTATGGTTTGAGATAATTTCCAAATAACTTAAATTGGTTTAACAATTGCGGTGGATAGAAACAAACACACATAGATACATTCAAAACATCAGACCATCTATAAGGTGTACATATAATATGTATGTCAAATGGAATGTTTGTGTACCTATACATGTTGTTCCTTATGCATGCAATTCTATCTACAATTATGATGAATTTTAATTACATTGATTTTTTTTACAAATGGACCTCGATAACTAACTCTCTACAACTCCATATATACCGTGTGTACAAAGCTTTTTACAAATAAAGCTATATAATCTATTCTCTTTTTATTTTTGTTTAGGTAGCTAGTGACTAGTGAATAATAGGGTTTGAATCCCGACACCTATATATAAAAGCAGTCTCTACCTACTGAACTAAGTTTATAAGAACTAATCTATTCTTTACCACTACGTATAAGTACAAACTTGTAAACTAGTATTTTTATAAACAATTTTATTGAGGTTAAATTAAAATGATAGTACTCCCTTCAGCAGTGGCGGCTTGCACACATGTGCGAGGTGTGCGACGGCATCGGGCCTCAAAATTTTGAGGTTCTATAATATTACTTATATAATATTTATACCTATAAAATGTCATATGTATATTAATAGATTAATTTTTAGGCCCTATAAACTAATAGTTATATATTGTTAATGTTCATATAATATCATATGAGTATCAATAAATTAGTTATTTATACTCGTAAATATAGTTTTAGTCCATTTTAATCTTTGCATAAAATTTAAACTTAGATTAGGAGGTTCCTTTTTGACGTTATATACAAAGATAATTATTTTGTATTTCTTATGACATTTGATGTAATGCATGTTGGTTTAATATTGATAATCTATATGTTTACAAGAATAAAAATGATTTTTTTTTATATTATACACAATTTAAATCGACAGTTTTTTTTTTAAAAAAAAATTAAATTTTTTATATTAAGTGGTCATTTTTATATTTTGCACAGAGTGTCCTAAAACCCGAAGACGCCTCTGCCCTTCAGTCATATATATATATATAAGAAAAAGTTTAATTTCTAGAATGATAATGAATCTAGAAATTAAACTTTTTTTTTATATATATAGGACCGAAGGGAGTAAATACTATAGAAACTTTGGGCATGTTTGTTTGAGATTTAAAAAAAAAAATGATTTTTTTTTTTGAAAAAAAACCATTTTCAAAAAAATCATTTTTTTGTAGAGATTTTGAAAAAAAATTTAAAGCTATTGGTCGTTTGTTTACAATCATTAAAATCTATTTTTTTAAGATGGTGAATGGTAAAAAATATGTATTTTGATAAAAGCTATTGAAAATAAATTCTCATTTTGATGAAAAAAATGATTTTTTTACTAAAATAATTTTTGAAAAAATCCAAAACAAACATAAATAAAATAAAAAAAATAAATTTTTTTGAAGAAAAATCTGAAACAAACATGACAATTATTGTTTGTACTTGGGACAAATCTAATCTAAGACACACTATATAAAAAGTTTTCTTTTGTTGCTGAATTTAATCTATGGTAATAATGATAGCTATATAGCTCATGTTAGGACCAAACCTCAAATTTGCCAAATCGATACAACGACCAGCTAAGCACAAGGGTCGATAAGATATCATGGGTTGACCATTGGCATTGATAGGAAAAACCCTGTTGCAATCTTTCCTAGTCAAACATGTTTCTGTAATGTAAAATAAGAATAAAGAAATATCACTAAAACAGGTGAAAAATTGTGTATAAAACCAAAAAGAAATATTATGAGAATGAGTTTACGTGGAGGTGGATCAGCTCTTATAATGAGAATTAGAGAAAACAAAAGCATCATAATATAAACAATCTTGAGAGTTTCAGCCATTTTTTTCACCTTTGTATGTAACAGATATTAAATGTGTTGATCATTTTATACGGTAAAAACCATTTATAATGTTTATGTCAATTAAGTTGTTGCAAGAAATTTTTCTTTTTAAAATTAGAATGATTTTTAAATGTCTCCAAAGTACAATGATAAATCATTTTGTCTCTTTAGCTCATAGAATAGATCTCACCGAATAATTTTTTTTATAATTAGAGTTAAATTATGTTCACCGGTTGTTCAAAAAAAATTATGTTCACTAGCCTTTCATTATATTACATTGTTTTCTCTTTTGGATGTAACAATTACGCATTGTACTTCTTAGTCCTATTACCAATGATTATATGTATATGTCGTCTAAATAGCAAGCTTCTAAAATTTGATCTTAACTCTTAAGGTGCATTATAAGCTTCTTTGTGTAGAGTACTTGAACTAATTTGGTCTAACAAAGATTAAGTCACTTCCATAAACATTTGATTAATGCTTATTATTACGAAACGAAACACGCGAATTGATCTGGACCATGTATTAATACCAAGACACTGCATGATTTCAGCATGATTTCCGTTCTATTCCTTTTGATTCATCTAAAACAGGACACATATATATTCTTGCTTTTCTTAGGCAATTTGTATCGTACCATTTAGCAGTACTCTAAACATTTTATGATAAGGAAATCATTTGCCAATTTATGAGAGATCAAAATAAAATGCAGGCACAATATAGGAATATTTTTATTTTTACCAATATTAAAAATGATAAATAGACAAATGATATTATTAAAGACACAAAATAGATAGTTACCCTTACTCTAGCTAGCTATAGCTAAAATAAAGTATTTTGACTTCATAGAGCCTTACAATTATCCTTATAAACATACATAATAATTTCTTAGATCCAACCTGACCTTGATGTAACAATATCAAAGTTACAAAATAATCCAACAAACTCTAAAAAAAACACTAGCATACGTGAGAGAATAATGCTGCACTTTATTCTTGTGAACAAACACCTTATAGTACTATTTTTGTCTTGTTTTAAGGATCGATCACTTGCTGCATATAATTCATAAAAGAAAAACATATAGAAGTTAGGGTTACCCTAGAACATAGTCTGTCAAAGAAAAACAACACCCTTCACTGTCCATTTATTTAATACTTCCCTTGCAAGTTAAACAACCTACTATGCATGTTTCACAAAATAAAATAGGCTTAATTGTATTTTTTATCCCCTATTTTCATAATTTTGCAGAATTGGTCTCCCTATTTTAAAACCTGACAGTTTTGGTCCCTCTATCATAATTTTTAATTATAAATTGACAATATAATATGTCTTAAACGATGTGGTATATAATCTGATGATGAGAAAATACCAATATCGATGAAATTCTAAGAAAATTCCTTTATAAACTGACTTTAAAACACTGTATCGTCATAATTTAGACAAAATATTTGATAGAGGGATCAAAACTGTCAAGTTTTAAAATAGGGGAACCAATAATTCTGCAAAATAATAAAAATAAGGGAATCAAAACTTCAATTAAGACAATAAAATACAAACAAATATCACCCTATAATTCTCGTAAGAAATTTGTTAATACCATAACATGATTTCACGAGTTAGGTACATCATAAACAATGTATCAACAGAGCATCATCCTTGATGATCATAGGGGTGACTCCGTCTCAATATTGTTCCTGATAAAATTATACGCAATACATACATCCTCAAGATCAACCCTTCTGTTGGGTCTTTTCAAGAGCAACTTTTTTTTAGGTACATAGAGTACTTTTTTTTTTCACTAATCTGGTTTGGGGTCAATTGTGGTATCAAGTGATTCCGGGTCCTCCTCCCGATCGCAGTTGTGGAGGATCGAACCGTAATCCTTCCTACCAAGTTTAATGTTAATCACCACCAAACCAATTTTGATACTATCATTCTTAGAACTATTTTTACACCTCCGGACGATTTTACAAATTGACCTCAATAATTAACTCTCTACAACTTCATATATACCTTGTGTACAAACCACATATTGATTGCTTTTACAAATAAAGCTATCTAATATTTTTTTTAGGTAGCCTAATGACTAGAAATTTCATCCTTAAAAATAATAAGTTGGGTGTTTGAAGTTCGAACTCCGATCTCGACATATAAAATGCGATATGATATTCCTGTTAACTGAGCTAAGTTCATGTAGATTAATCTATTCTCTATTAGTCTCTACTACTACATATACTGAATGTACAAACTTATAAATAATTATAAATTAGTATTTCTATAATTACACATGAACAAAGGGAAGACATGCAACAAGTTGCGTCGCTAGACCTTTATGTATAGAAAAACCTAATCTTTGAAAAACTACATTCATAGACCTAGGTGACACAATATTACTGTGCATGACCCTTTGAACTCTTTTCAGAAGGTTTACAGCCTCAGATGCTAGAAAGCCAAAAGTGTCAAATGCAAACGGTATAAAAACATGTTGATTGTCAGAGCACGCTATCTTATGTTTGACCATCACTTGAAGAGCTTTAAGGGTTTCCCGTCCCATAGTAAAATCTCCACCCCCTAGTCAAATCTACACAAGCATGTTTCCCTCTCATCCATCCAAACACAAGAACATCAGCATGTTGAAGTGTCGATTTCCCTTCTTGTGGGTCAATCAAGAAGTTTCTCGGTGCTTCCTTCTTCAAAGAAATTCTGGCACGCCTAAAAATATCAAAAAGCATATCTCTGACTAGGTCATGCCTGTATTTGAAGCCTAGAAGGTCCCTACAATGAGCTGCATGCTCCCCAAAAGTATCAAGACACGCTTTGCGACAAACAGGGCGAACCTCATCCTTAAGAAACAACGGAATCAAGATACGATACATTATGAAAGATACTCTTCCGGACCCCATGTTTCTTTATCCCCTGGATTTCTTTTTTTTTATCCTTCAATAAAAACTTCGATCTCTGTTTACCGCATTTTTTTTTGCTTGAAAAAACTCCGGTTTCAGTTCTTCGAATTTTTTCTGAATTTGCACTCGAAAAAACTTTGATTTTTGCGTTCCGAATTTTTTTTCAAGGATAGAATTAAATTTTCGAAAAATAAAAAGAGTCTTGGGGTTGAAAGAGTAGCATTCTAAGGATATATAGTACAATACTCCGGTAGGCCAAATTAAAATGATAAATACTATAGAAACTTTGTTGTTTGTACTTGGGCCAAATCTAATCTAAAATACACTATATAAAAAGTTTTTATTTTTGTTGCTGAATTTAATATGAACGTTACTTCTGGCGCTCCCGGCAGTCATGGTCACCCCCTGAAAACCTCATTTTACCCCTCTCGCTACTTAGAAAGTGAATGTAAATAGCAAAAATGGGGGAAAAGAGTTCGCTTTCTAGAATGCGAACTGCAACTGAGTTCGCTTTCTAGAATGCAAACTGCAACTGAGTTCGCTTCCTAGATAGCAAACTGCAGCTGAGTTCGCTTTCTAGAATACGCACTCCTTTTTTCATTCTAGGGGGTGGATTTGAGCTAAAAATTTGACACTCGCTACTTAACGTGCGAAAAAATGCTCGCTTCCTAAAATGGAAGAGGGTTATAATTTGATAATTTCAGGGGATGACCGAGTATATTCAAGGGGTGTGAAAAGTTGAAATCATTTAATATATGCTAATAATCATTGGCTATATAGCTCATGTTAGGACCAAACCTGATCAAAAATAATGGCGACAAGTTCCATCAATGCATAAGGGTTTTGACCATGTCTTGTAACCACCACCAGGCGTATAATGGTCAATCCAACCCGGTTTGCAATCTTTGTCAGTCGAACATTTTTCTGTAATGTAAAATAAGAATAAAAGAAATATCACTAAAACAGGTGAAAGATTGTGTATAAAACTAAAAAGAAATATTATGAGAATGAGCTTACGTAGAGGTGGATCAGCTCTTATAATGAGAATCAGGGAAATAAAAAGCATCACAACATAAACAAACTTGAAAGTTTTAGCCATTCTTTTTTTTACCTTTGCATGTAACAAATATTAAATGTTTTGATCATTTTATATTGAAAAAATCTCTTGTTATATATGTTTACGTCAATTAAATTGTTGTAAGAAATCCTTCTTTATAAAATTAAAATAATTATCAAATGTCTATAAAGTATAAGGATGAATCATATTTGACTTTTTAGTTTATAGAATATATCTCATCGTATAATTTTTCTTGTAATAAGAGTTAATTTTTGTTCACCGACCTTTCATTATTATATTTTATTTCTTATCTAGCCTTTCATAATAGGGAGAGGAAAAGAAAACTATATTTTTATAAAGTGATATAATACAAATGCATTATATGATCCTTATGACATTTCAACTATGTTGGTACTTCCTGTAAATTAAGTCACTTATTATTTACAGCACCCTAAAAAAATTTATTAAATAAAAAGAAATTAAATACAAAGGAAAAAATTGTGTCTCCCTATTAAAAATCACACAATGTGAGAAAAAAATTATGTCTCGTTAAAAATCTTACCAAGAAAAATCAATGGGATAAAACCTTGGTGAAGAGAAAATTTGAAAAAGAATACATGGATGACAAAGACAACAAACAAAAACTCATCAATCAGCAAAATCTATTCAAAGGCAACCCTAAATTCATCTTTAATCAGGTTAGGCATATAAAAATCGCACCAAGTGCAAGACCATCTCTAATGCATATATCTTAAGGTTTAAGCATTAATACCTATTAGGTATTGGAGAAAAGAAAAATTGAGTACCTATTAGCTAGGTACCACTTTTACTATAAACACTCTCTCTAGCTTATTAATTCTCAATAAAATATATCTTTATGAAACTCATATTTTAGAATGATGTAGAGTTATTTGGAGATCCTGCTCGAATATTAAAAATGACCCCTAATAAAAAAGATTATTCTCTATTTAAATTGTAAATAACATGAAAACAACACTTATTTCTAGCAAAGTTTGCTTGTATATAAATAATCAAGAATTGTTCAGTAGGTTTGTGAGTTAATACTAAGAAAGAAATTTACTAGTCATATGAAAAATATCAGATTGAATTTCGCTACATTAAATTCCAACAGAGTCAACAAGTTAAGCCATATTAGCAACAATGAGAGGTCCTAACCTCAACCATTTAGCTATAAAACTGTTATACCAACATACAGTTTACGTGTGGCAAAAAGGCTAATGGCAATTAGGTACTTCATTGATCTAAGGTGCACTAAATTTCATAAGTTATACAACTATGTAGGGATGACTGGAAAACCCAAACCCAAGTGTGAGAGTGGTTAAGTCCCACATTGCTTAAAAAAGTGGAGGTTGAACACTTTATAAGTGAGAGGACCCATAAACCTAACACCTTAAAGTTTTGGGTTAAAATGTGGTGTCCAACTCACTTGTGAAGTTGTTCTTAAGCCCAATGTAGATGATCCCCTGGCTGCCCCCTCGTGATGTACCCAACAGTGGTATCAAAGTTGATGGTTCGACGAAGGGTGGAACCGACTCCTTGTATCGAAAGTCTTCCTGACACGTGGTTAGGCGGCAGGTCTCATTGAGTAGTGTGGCTAACGGCGGTACAAGTGTAGGATGAAGAAAGCTTCCGCTTGAGGGGGAGCATATCCAAGAATGGATGGACTCACACTTGAGAGGGAGATTGTTGTGGCAAGTATGAGTGAGTTAAGTCACACATTGCTTAGAAAATGGAGGTTGAACACTTTATAAGTGAGAGGACCCATAAACCTTACACCTTAAAGTTTTGGGTAAGAGTGTGGTGTCCAACTCACTTGTAGAGTTGTTCTTGAACCCAATGTGGATGATCCCCCGACTGCCCCTCGTGATGACCCAACAGAACCCAATGGATGTGGGTGTGGGTTTCGTTTTGCCACCCGAACAACCTTTGGGTTTGGGTTCGAGTGGTGATTTCGAGTTTGGGTTTGGGTAGTGTAAAACCCGCACTCGTGGGCACCCGTTGCCATCCCTACAACCATCCTCTTGTGTTCATTCATCTAGTGCACAACAATGATACTTTGTCTATGCAGCCCTCCATCGTAGCATTCTATCACTCTTGTCTTGTCAGCACTGAATCGCTTCTTGTCCAAGGTATCGAGCATCAAAATAGTTATACACATCCATTGCCTACATTCTTATGGTAATCCTACTATGTGTTTTACCATTTTGTCTCTTCTTGACTCTTGGTTCTTGCTTCTAGACTAGATCATATGATCACATTTATGGTAACTCTCTTTTGCTTTCTCATGTTTCTCTATATTAGATATTAGGTAACACAAAACCTTTATCTTTTGTTGTTTTGGATTATGTGTTACAGATTTATGCAGAACACTGTGTTGGTTAAGAGGAGATTTACCAGCATAATATCACCTAAAATCATGTAAAATTTTCTTCATTTAGAACATGGTAGCTCCATTATCCACCACGACGACAAATGCTTTATCGATCTAAATTATGGATAGACTTTCAGTCCGGTGTTAAACCAGCCACCATCTGAATAGTACCGAGTCTTTCCTTATCAAAAGCATGGTCAATTCATTGGTTAGACATCAAGAATGTTTTTCTACATGGTAAACTCAAAGAAAACAATGTATATGCATCAACCTTTGGGTTTTATGGGCTCAAGCAAGCTCCATGAGCATGGTACAAACAATTTGTCGAACATGCTCTCTATTTATCTACCGGAAAGACACACACATGACTTATATTCTTCTTTTTGTGGACGATGTAACAACGCAGACCCCTTTTGTACATATTAGTAGGCAATTCCCATGATTTACCTCACGATCTTCTCCACCCCCTTTCTAGTGGCGTTTTTGTCTTTCGTGGAAATCGAACCACATACCCTAGGGTTCAAGTACGTGTTCAATGCATTCCCACACTACCAATCGAGCTACTAGCCCAATTGGTAGTGAGAATGAATTGTTCCTAGGTCATTTTTTAAATTTATGTGTGTGTGCTCAACGAGAAATTTTACTACAAGCACAACCCTAAATCTTTTTTATATAGGTACGCACACATCAAAGATAAAAACTAAATCATAACTAATTTTGTCATATCAATCAACATCAATTAATCTTTTTATCTTTAAATTTTATTTAGGTATGTATGTGTGCCTAAATTTGAAAGTTTGTATTTTTTCTTATGAAAGTGTTTCTCGTGCTCAACATGTGTCATTTATAAGCACTGTGCCTAGGAAAGAATTTCTTTAAATATTAGGGGGGTGTATTGGATTGAGATTTCAATGGATTTCAAAAGACTTTTTTATAATAAAAAAGTCTTGTGGTATTCAATTAAGAATATTACAAAAGTTAAATAAATCTTGTGGTATTCAATTAAGACAATCATGATTTTTTTTCCAGGGCAATAAAATCTGTTGGTATTCAATTGAGATTTCTTATCACTTTTAAAATGTCTATCGGTATTCAAAAGTCTATAGATTTTGATGGACTTTTTTTGAGATGGATTTCAATGGACTTTTTAGTTGAAAATATAAATACTTTTGTCATCTAACAATCTCACTCAAACCCTCAAGACTTTTCTTTTCTTCCAAAGACTTTTTTCTTCTTGCAAAACTGGAGTTCACGTTCTTTCTTTTACTACATCCTATACTTTTCAATCATCTTCTTGAATGATTATCATTATCATATACAATTCCAATTTGCAATTGTTCATCGTATACATTCATCTGCCAAAAAAAACAAGCAAACCATATATGTTTCATCATTTCAATCATTATATATGCCACTTTAAAAAATTCCGTAACATAATTTTGCAACAAAAAATTATTCTGCAACCAAGCCTTTTTCTTTTATAATTCATAGTTGTTTTTATAGACTTTTTTATGATTCTGCAACGTCATAAAAAAGTGGTAAGAATCATAAAAAGACCACTGTTTTCTTTACAACGTTTTATTTTTCTTTTTTTTTTATAATTTTTTTATTAAAATATTCATTTATTTGATATTGATGATTGTTGATGTTTTTAAGGAATGATTCATTTTCATTGATTCATTCATTATTATTTTAGAATATATTTGTATCGAATTTATTGAGTCATTAAATTTTAAAAGTCTATAAGGTATTTTGAAATCTCAAAAATCTGTGTTATAAAGTCTTACAAATTCTTGTGTTAAGAATCATGATTGTAAAAAGTCTTTCAAAAAAATCTTCTAAAATCTCATAAAATCAATACAATGTCACAAAGTCTTTTAAAATCTTCAAGATTTTTTTTGCTAAAATTGTCTTATGAAATCCTAATCCAATACACCCCCCTTAATTAAAACGATCTAATGGTTCTAATTCATCAGGTGCAGTTTTACTAGTTTTACACGCATTCAATTCAAACCAAAGACAATTGGTTTGAATTTTTAAACATAGTATATCAATTTTTGCTTAGAATTAGGGGTGTGCATGGTCGGATATTTTGACAAACCAAACCATATCCAAACCAAAACCTATATGGATTTGGATACATGACCATAACCATATTTTTTGTAAACCGGTTATATAACTGATTATAAATCTGGATATGGATATATAACCAGATGTTTTTATAAAACCGGTTAATTTTTTAAATCCAATTTTAAACTAGTTATTTTTAAAATAGATTAATAACCGGATATTTCTCTTTCAAAACCAGATTTTAAGATCAACTTTTTTAAAAAAAAATAAATTTTACCAAAAAAAAATCCTTTTTTTTTTATCTTAAATTCAGTTTAAAATTGATTTTTTCTAAATACAAATTAAAAACTAGTTATTTCATAAAATTGGATTCTTCTCTTTCAAAATTAATATTTAAAACCAAATTTTACAAAAAAATAATCAGAACGAGACCACTTTCACTCGTTCAGCCGACAACAAGAGTTCTGCGGCGCATCGTCCACCACTTCGATTCGAACTTGCGCCGTAGCCATTTGCTGCACACTCGCCGGCAACACATATCCCTCGCCGCACAACCGATCTCCACGACGATGTTGACAGCATAACGTCATCTTCTTCGCTGCGAATTCAAATTCATCGTCTAAGTTAGAATATTACTCCATGTCAAAAAAGTGAAAGAATCACTGGAAATAAAAAGTCAACGAAGTCGCGCCGCCGTTGTACCAATTACAGTTAACGAATTGAAAGAGGGCCTTTTCCGCTACTTCATCATTTTTCTCTTTTCTACTTTTTTCACGGTGAGTATTATTTATACATTTTCTATTCTTTGATTTGCACACAAGATGTTTGTAAAATGTTCTCTGTGAATTCTCCTTTTAGAAAAAAACTCTGCATGTAAAAATTCATGCTTTGATTGAATTATATGTTGGAATGATGTATGAACCTAGCATTTGGATTTTGGACAGAAGAATAAATGCCATTTTTGCTTTGTGATGGGAACTTTTTGATCATCAACCATGAGTATATACACTGTTTGTGTGTTAAATTGGTGATTTTTGAACGTATGATTTCCGGCTAAATGTGAACGAGATAAGATTTTTTTTTTTTTTTTTGAAGAAGCTAAATTAGTCCACCCAAATTGGCACAAGAGATAATCGAACCTGAGACCTTAAGGAGGAGCACACTCCCAGGTCCCAAGCCAATACCATCAGACCAACCCAAGTGGGTTACGAGATAAGAACTTAACTATGATGTTAGTTAGTACTTTAGATTCATAAGAATACCATGTATGAACTGTGGGATGTAGTATCTTAGTTAAGATGGCATCGTATAAATTCACGTTCATGCGTAATATTTCAGATGTAGAATGTTTTAAGCCGTTGATTGAATACTCAAGCGCATAAAGTTCTAAGGTAGGCATATATGCCTTTTATGTAGGCCTAAGCAATATCCTAGAATCAGGGGAGGGGGTTGGAAGTTTTTTGTGTGAAAAGTGAAACCTGTGGAAAAAAATCCTCTCTTTTTAGCTTTTATGTATCAGTTTCATTTACCGATAAAAATTTATTTGTGGTTGTTCTTCTATCTTTGCATGTTGTTCATAATTCATACTTGTGGATTCGTAACAGGCAACTATTTGGTCAGCATGGATGTAGCACATTACTATTTAGAAGGTAATGCAGATGCTGTGGAGTTTTGCCCACATAATGGGCACCACAATATTTTAGCAGCATCCACTTACACACTACAAGAAGGTGATCAACCTAGTAGATATGGAAGCATTTCACTTTTCAACACTGATGGGGACACAGGCAACCTTGACAAGGTTTATAGTGAGGAGACTAGTGGGATTTTCGACATAAAGTGGAATCCACCAGCAGGGCACACTAGTCCTCTTTTAGGTCAAGCAGATGCTGATGGATACTTGAGAATTAAGATGCTTGATCGTGGCTCTGATGGAGTACAAGGTGTGAAATTTTATCCCTTGATTCATTCATTTCTATAACAGTATTTTCACCGGTGAGTACACAATTACAAGCATGATACTAGAAGTCTTGAAGTAAATTATTTAGTACTTACACCCTCATTGTTGTCAAAATTGACTGGAATTCGAACAAAAATTACTTTTTGCGATCTGTGATTGACAACATTGCTTAATGCTTACCCTCGATAAATTGGCAGTGGAAAGCGCCACAGATCAACAAAAGACATATATTCAGTAATAGTTAACTACTTCATGGTGAAAGTAGGAATGCCAAAGTTAGCATTTTCATTTTTTTAACACAGTCCAAAAATCCCATCACGACACTGATATTTATGACATCCTTATATCAGGTTTGGTTCATATTTTTGCCTATTTCTAGGAATATACAGTTTCTGTTTGTTTACCTTTACCATCTCTTTCTAAGTGGAAGGCTTTTTTTTCCTCGTATAGTACTGTATGAATATTTAAGTACTGCTTACTACTGTTATTTGACCCTATAGAATTCCAATTATCTTCTCATTTATTAGTGCCTATTGCTTTTATTTATATCAAAGATTTGAAGAAAAAAAAATTATACCAAAGATTTGGTTTCTCTACATGTAAAGGATATATATGTTAAGTTTATAGCTAGCTGGATATGCAATTGGGCATTTTTTCAGGAGTATTGGTTGTTTATTTAAATATCCATTACAGAAATAGTGACACATGCCTTCTTCTTTCCAGTTAAACTTTAAGCATTACCTTCCAAATATCAAAGTTTCCTCTTTGTAGATAAAAGTAGTGACACATGCCTTGCCATGAAAATATTGCATTCCTTTGCTGAGTTACATTGTATTAAAGAATTTGTTATTGATTCAATGGCAGGGACTTATCTAAAAGAGATTGCAAGTGAGAAAATCAGTGACTCAATGTGCTTGTTCCTGGATTGGAATCCTTCAGCCACATCAATCACTGTAGGGCTTTCTGATGGCTCTGTGTCTATTGTTTCTCTTCATGAGTCCAAGCTGGAAGTACAAGAAGAGTGGAAGGCACATGATTTTGAACTTTGGACAACCTCTTTTGATATCCACCAGCCAAATTTGGTATATACTGGCTCTGATGATTGTAAGTTTTGTTGTTGGGATTTGAGGGATAGTCCTTCCAATCTTGTATTTAAGAACTCTAAAGTCCACACAATGGGTGTTACTTGCATTGAAAAGAATCCTCATGACCCAAATAGCTTATTAACCGGCAGCTATGATGAGTTCTTGAGGGTGTGGGATTTAAGATCAATCTCAAAACCTGTTAATGAGACTTCAATTAGCTTAGGTGGAGGAGTTTGGAGGGTGAAGCATCATCCCTTCATTCAAGGCCTTGTTTTGTCTGCATGTATGCACAACGGTTTCGCGATCGTTGCTATTAAAGACGACAAAGCTGAAGTGTTGGAAACGTACAAGAAGCATGACTCACTCGCATATGGAGCAGACTGGCAGAAAGGAGAAGCAAATCATATAGATGGGAGAAGTAAACCAGTAGTGGCTACTTGCTCATTCTATGACAAACTTGTTAGGGTCTGGAGGCCCTGTAATGATATTATTTTGTAAATCCATGTTTAACTTTGAGCCCTCAGTTTTGAAATGTAACAATAACTATTTATTTATTCGACCATGGTTGCATTAAACATAGGAATATGACACTATTTTTTGCAACTACTAAATACTAGTGTTTCAAACTCACCCATTCATTGATATGTACCCTATTGTACAACTATATTGACAGATTGAGCTTAGCATACTTAATTCAATTGCCATTTTTATTGCTTATGTTTAGCTTATTCTTTTCAAATTGCTTATGTTTAATAATGGACAAAAACTTATTTTCACATGTTGTTTTCTTATAAACTACCTTAAAAAGTTTATAATAATACAAAAAAGCGTTTTTTTTTTTGCATAAGCTGTTTCATATAAGCTCAAAACTAAGTCAATCCAAACGGGTCCTTATTCTATGTATAAAAATGCTAAAGAAAATTGTGAAGACTAAAATTATAATGTAATAAAATTAATTGCGTAGACTTGACCAAGAAAAATAATAAATTTTATGGATAATTTTAAAAAATTATTGAAAAATATAGTCAATAGTTAATACACTCCTTAAGAAATTATTAAATGAGAAGGTAATGTACACCTTAAGAAAAAAAATAATATAAAAAAAACTATTTTTTTTTTACAATAAAAAAAACACTATTTTACCATTGAACTTTTGTTTGGTACAATGTTTTACCATTGAATTTAACATAATTAAGAAAATTATTTTACTCTTTTAGATTGAGAACATCTTCAACCGAGTTTTAATAAAGTAAAAAAACTTAAGAAAAAAAACTTCATCTGAGTAATACTTAAAAATTCAAAATAATGATGTACCAAAAAAAAATTCAAAATAATGTAAATTTTATGCAGTGTTTGTCACTTCATTCAAAGAGTGCTTTCTCCATTTTTCTGCGCGGATTCCCATGGCCCTCCGTTAAACCGGCAACATAAAATAAATTAATTTTTATTATTCTCAGTCAATTTTGTAGTAATTTTTTTTTTTTTAGGATTATTCTCAGTCAATTTTGTAGTAGAGAAAATAGAGTTTAATTGTTGTGCACTGTCGGTGTAAAATTTTTTTGCACATACATCCAATGATGCGTTGCCATATTATTTAATGAATGTGACACATCTTATGTTTTTAAATATCATACACGATGTGTCAGTATATTATTCGATGCATGTGTAAAATAACTTTATACTGACATATAAATTAAATTCAAAAAAATATTTGTTAGGAGATGTAAATTCTTTAAATAAATCCCAATTATAATGCATAATATATTTTAATTTTTGTCATAGAATTTAGTGACCAAAATTTTTATCTTTAAGGTGGATAATTGGAATGTATGTGTTCGAACTCCAACTTTTTTCCATATATAATGTGACGTCTTTATCAACTGATTTTAGTTCACGAAGACCGATTGTATTTTAATTTAATTGTAAAACAAATAAAAAAGATAGATTTAACTATACATTTGGTCCTTTACGTTTATTTTAGGTTTCGATTTGGTCATTATATTTAAAATGTATCAATTTGGTCCCTTACATTTTCACTATTTGCATTAGTTAGTCTTTTCTGTCAGTTTTTTTGCCAACACCGTTTGAACTATACAAGTGTCTAAGTGTCCACGTGTCTATCCGCATATGCATATGCAAACTTTTTTTTTGAAGAAACTAAATTAGTCCATCCAAATTGGCGCCACAGAGAATCGAACCTCATACCTCAAGAGGAGCACACTTTCAGGTCCCAAGCCAATACCAATGCACCAACCCAAGTGGGTATGCATATGCAAACTGTCTGCAACATTTGACAAAACTGACGGAAAGGACTAACTAATACAAACGGTGGAAATATAAGAGAGCAAATTGATATTTTTTAAACGTAACCGGTCAAATTAAAACCTAAAATAAACGTGAGATCAAATGCGTAAATATTAGTGTTGTGACCAGTTGTGACACAAAATAAATATTACTGTAGTAGTGAAATCATAGGATTGATTGTGCATGATATCTCCTTTTTATTTTACACTCTCAAACTCTGTCACTTTGCTTGCTGATGCAACATTTTCATTTCCACTGCAAACAAATCGAGATTCTTCGCCGCAATTTAATTCCACAATTCAATGCCATTAATTCTCTCATAATCTCCTGAAAATTTCAACATACAGAATCATCACTTCCAACCTTCAAAGGTCAAATTTTTTTGGTATTTTTCCATTGTTTTTATTGCAAATTCATTCAAAGATTGAAACTTTCTTCTGTTTTTGTTGGAATTAGCTTTTTGGGTATTCAAGGTTTTTAAGTTTTAAGGATCACGGTAGTTACCGATGGTTTTCAAAACAATGTTTTATTTTTTTTGTAGAAGCTTATACAACGTTGTTTTTGTCCTTTTAAGGTTTATATATGATTCTGTTTTTGTTCATTGTAAGCTACAAGATGTTTTTCTTTGTGTTGATTTGAAATTATAAAATGAAATATCTCAAATGTGTGATAATTTTGAGTTTGATATTATAATCTATTTGATTTGATGACGATGATGATGAAATTTTTGTTATGGTTTTTGATGAAGTACAAGCACTCCTCGGATTAGGCGAGCCCTGGTGACACGACACTGACACTTATGAATACATTGAATTCTGTCATTTTTTCAAATTATTACCGGTGTCGACGTGTCAGTGTTTGTGTCTTGTGCGGTATCTGTGTCTGTATCCGTGCTTCATACTTTTTTTATGTTGATTTTGAAATTTGAAATGAGATATATTAAATGTGTGATCAATAATTTTGAGTTTGAGCTTTTAATGTGTTTGAATTTTGATGATGATAATGTAACATCTTGTAATTGTAATTGAGCAGGTTTTCAAAGTTCAAAAGCTACTTATTTTATATATTAAAAAAGCTTTCAAAGTTCAAAGGCACAATGGTAGCTAAAATCAAGCAAAATGTTAGTGACTCTCATAATTCAACAAAACCAGTGGTCGGAGAGATTGATACTAATTCGCCGATTCAGTCTGTTAAAGATGCGGTTTCTCTCTTTGGTGAAGTTGCTTCCTCTGCTGAAAATCCTACCATTAAGAAGTCAAAATCAAAACCTTATTCTGTTGAGGTAATTCGGCATTTTTGTTTTTGTATGTGTTCTGTATAAATAAACTTCAAATCACATGTTGTAATTGTAAGACTATATCTGAAGTTTGTAAGTCAATAAGTATGATATCATAATAGAATAGTAACCTTAGTGTAAAATTCTTTCTTAGAATTGGTCTAGAAGTAATGAGTCGAATAGGGTGAAATTTAAAGACATGTTATTAGTTCACTGAATTTTGACAGTTCAAATTGGATAATTAATTATTGGACAACTTTGTTCAGGGTGTTTTAATTAGACAAGCTGTGTTCACCACTTAACTAAGTTCGTTGGTTATTATATTCATGTTCCTAATTTTCAATGTTAGCTGTAAGCAGTGTTGTCGATCGCGGAACAATAAGGATTAGTTCAAATTCCGCTACAATCTCCCCGCTATAAATAACCGCTATTTGACAACACTGACTGTAATGAAACTTTACTTTGTGACGTGTTTAATACTGCGTCTTACAACTTACAAGCTTTTATTATTTCTTTAGAGTGTTTGGGCAAAGGAGGCACAACTTCACTTAGCACAGGTAGAGCTGAACAAATTAATGGCGCAGCTGAAAAATGCGGAAACTACCAAGGCTCAACTCCTAGCTGAGCTTGAAAAATCTAAAACAACAGTTACAGATCTGAAACAAAAACTTAAAGTTATCCGTGAATCTAGAGAGTTAGCAATTCAGGAAACAAAAGCTTTAAAATGTCAAGCGAAACAGCTAAAAGAAAAAAAACTCGGCAATCTTAATGTGACCAATTGTACTTCGAAAGAAGAGTCAGAGTCTGCAGTTCAAAGGTATAAATCTATCATTGCAGAACTTGATCTCGCAAAGCAAGAACTTAGGAAGATTCGCCAGGAGTGTAAGGAATCGATGGAAGTGAAAGTTTCTGCCTTCAAGCGAGCAGAAGAAGCTAAAGATGCAATGGCAGCATACACAGATCGAGCGTATGAGCTTTCGAAAGAAATTTTAGCTGTACAAGAATCAATTCAGCAATTGAAGCTTTCATCTGTCGAAGCCAATCAACAGAAAGAAGAGATATTAGTTGAGAAAAATGTTCTGAGCCAATCATATAAAGCCACCCTTGAAGAATCAAAAAAGAAATTGCTCGCTTTAAAGAAGGATTTTGGTCCGGGACTCGCCGAAAATCTTGAATTGAAGTTTAATGAGACAATGAACGAAATATCGGCTCTTCAAAAGGAAATAGAAAATAAAAAGAAATCAGACATTGAATCGCTGAAAAGTGTCACTTTTGTGCTTGATGATGCTAAGCAATCATTGCAGAAAATATCAGAAGAGGAAAACTCTATTAGAAGCTTCGTGGAAGCTCTTAGGGTGGAATTGGAGAATGTAAAAAGAGAGCACTCAGTATTGAAGAAGAAAGAATGTGAAACTGAATCCATTGTTAGGAATCTGCGTGGCGAGCTTCATAAAGGCGAGTTGGAGCTTGAAGTCTACTTGGCAGAAGAATCTAAAGTTAGGGGTTCATCTAAGAAAATGATTGGGATGCTGAACCAGATGTCCAGTGAAACTGAAAATGCACGGCGGGAGGCTGAAGATATGAAGATCAAGGCAATAGAATTGAAAGTGGAAGCTGAAGTCACCAAACGTGCATTAGAAGATGCAGAAATGGAGCTTAAAGTAGCATTAGAAGAAGCAGAAGCGGCGAAAGCAGAAGAGGCGAGTATACTTGATCAAATTAGAGACTTGTCTGAAAAGACAAATGCTGATCACGCCTCAACGTCTGAATCTGGTGCGAGAATCACAATCTCTTGGGAGGAATTCGAGTGCTTAAACCGCATGATTGAGGAGTGTGATAGACTAGCGAGCGTAAAAGTGGCTGCTGCGACAGCGCATATTGAAGCTGCGAAGGTTAGTGAAAATGAGGCTTTCAAAAAGTTAGAGGTAACACAGAAGGAAATCGAGGAGATAAAGAAAGCAACACATGAGGCCTTGAAACAGGCCGAGATTGCTGGAAGAGCAAAAATGGCTGTGGAGACTGAGCTTAAAAGATTGCGCGAGAGACGGCATAAGAAAGCAGCAGAAACTGCAGCTCGAGTATTGGCCGAAAAACAAATGTCATCGCCGTCTTCATCATCATCACAGCGTTACAGGTTTCAACAACAGAATTCATTTCGGAAAAACATGGAGGTGAAAAAGTTGGAAAAAGGGAAGTTTTCGGTTTCAAAGAAAGTTCTATCGCAAAATATTAGTGGCATCTTTCACAGGAAAAAGAGCATGCAGGTTGAGAAAGGATTTCCTTCTTACCTTCCAGGTGAGAATCCTTTGTGAAATTTGTTCTAGTTTTGTGCAGCTCTTGAATGTGAGAGAAACATATTGATTTATATGGTTGTTGAGGGAAAACTATTTTGTTTTAGATTATTGTACATTGCTATTTTATTTTGTTGCTGATATTGAGGTTTCATGTTTTGCAGTATGATAAACTTTTTTCAATAAGCATTATGAACTATGATAAGCATTTGGAAAATTGTACCAATTATTTCATTTTTTTTTTGAGGCACTTTATTATTCTTGATGCTTTTCCTCTAATGTCTGATAAAGAAAAATAGAGACATTGTATGAAGCAATTTCTACTAGTAGAACATGCAAGAAATAAGAAAAAAAAAAGCTATAAATTCTCAAATTAAAAATGTGTTTCACATTAAGTAAATCCAGGGAAAGATAATTTGATACAAGTGATGTTATTAAAAATGATTCATGTTTATGACAATTTAATGTAAAGATAGTTTGTGTGATGTATAATTTTGATCTCTCAATAAATTTGTTAATGATTTTTTGGCATAAAGATGGCCATATTGTCAATTTTCTTTCATACAAAATACTTCAAGTCTACTAACATAATGTGTGACATAAGTGATAGATAATTGGATCTTTTAATCATTTGGCCGGAGTTTGATTTTCAACTTACGCGTAGAGGATATTTTGGTTTATCCAAAAACAAAACCTTAAAATTAAAAGCCTTGTTTCCCATTGAAATATTTGGAGTATAATGTCTGATCTAAAATAATCATAAAAGCAATTGGGAAATTAGTGAATTTTGTAGCTAGAACAGAAGAGACAAGGCGCGTTAAATCTCACATTGCTTAGAAAAGTAGAGGTTAAACACTTTATAAGTGAGATGATCCATAAACCTATTGCCTTAAGATTTTGAATAAAAGTGTGGTGTCTAACTCACTTGTATTTTGCTCGAACCCAATGTGGATGATTCCCCGATTATTACCTCGTGACTCAAATTTGGTATCAAAGTCGGTGATTCAACGAAGAGTTCGACTGTCTCATTGTATCGAAAGTCTTCCTGAGATGGTCAGGTGACGAGTCCCGTTTAGTGCAACCGCAACAACAGAGCAATCATATCCGCACAAAAAATTTCTTTCCGAAAAATGTGATGATTAAAATATCTTAGTACTTAGCTCCGACCCTCTACATTATAGAACAAAATCTCAATCCTTAACTAAATACTCCCTCCGTCCCAAAATATAAGCAAAAATGAGTCAATGAATTTGATGTATTTGGTTAAGAGTTTGGACCAGATAGATTCACTTTTGTTGACCAATATTTGCTTATATTTTGGGAGGGAGGGAGTATGTCCGAATGAACTCCTTTAGTGAAAACGGTTTACATAATGATGGAGCCTCGATATATCCTTTGAAAAACAATTAATTAATTTTGTTTTTTAAATTTAGGGTCAAATTTGCTTTTTAAATTTTTTGCATAGACAAAGCGACAAACATTGCATAAAAATTCACACAGAGTAATGTTATGTATTTGAATTTGGGTGAATGTATTTAACCTACCAATATCGACATTGTTAGTTGAGATATGTTTTACAAATGAGTCTTATGTAAAAATTATTTAAAACTATTTATAAATTTAGTTTGTGATTTTCTCTAATAATTTAGAAGAATTTGTGAATTTTATCAAAAAATATAAGTAAAGAAATTCAAATGCAATAATTGAAAGTTTAGAGACTAAAGTTACACAAAAAAAATAATTGAAAGTTGAGATTGCATGCAAAACCCAAATTATAACAACCAAAAGTGCCATTAGAAGTAAAAATTTATGAATGATTGGGTGAAACATAATGGAATCCAGGAGTTCTTAGTTGGCTCATAGGTTAGACAAAAAACCAAACATCATCATCTAACATCTATTAGGATCTGGTGTCTTGCATTATTTTTTATATTTAAAAAAAAGTATTTTTTCCATTAGACAAGAAGATAGTTAGACCATACAAGAAGAATATTAACAAGGCCCACTAAAAAACATAAATAAAAAGTGCTAGAAATACCAAAAGAATAAAAAAAAACAATTCTATAAAAAAAATCCTTTTTCTTTTATTAGAAAAATTTAGAGTGAAGGGATAACCCTTGTAGAACTTAAAAAAACTTACAAATAAAAACACACGGATTTAAAATACTATTCCATCCGATCTTAAATATAGGAAACAAAACACTTTTTAGATTCATTGAAAAATGAATGTATTTGATCTATAATTTAGACTAGATACATCTTTTTCCAATGAACCTAAGAAGTTTTTTTTTTTTTTTTTCTATCACCACAAATTTAATCTGGTTTGGGAGTCAGTTCTGACATCAAATGGTTTCAGTCCCCTCCTGATCGCAGTTGCAGGGGATCGAACTGTGGTCATCCTTACCAAGTTCAACTTCAATCACCACTAAACCATCTAACTATTCGTAACTTAAAAAATGTTTTGTTTCTTATATTTATGACTAGGGGGAATATATAACATTAAAAAAAGAAATTCAATCTAACATTAAAAATATTCTTTATTTAAATTACCATGTTTTAGATACAAAATTTTCTCCAATGTTTAATAGTCTCCCGTTGCAAAATATAAGAACTCTTTGACCACTGCACGTATGTCAATACATACTTTTAATTACGAATATATTTAATTCTCTATTAATAAAAATTATGGAAATTTGATATTTTGAAAATATACATCGAAACAAATCAAATAAGATCTTATATGATGATATTTACATTTATATACTTTTAGAAAAATTCGGTCAAAACAAGACATATGAATAATGCATTTAGTCAAAGAAGGTCATATAAAATGGACAGATGAAGTAATGAATAATCTCGGTCGGAAAATCTGTGAGAGTGAGACACACAAAATACGCTCTCTGCTCTCAATTTAATTTTCTTCATACACAAGAGTTATAGATCGAACTCCTGACTACTTGCTTAGTGTGCAAAAAGGCAATCAAATAATATATTAGAAAAAAAATAAAAAAGAGTCAAATAATACAAATTTAATCTTAAATAATCCAAATTGATATAAAAAATAGGAAAAAATTAAGAAAACAAAAAAAAAGAGACTCTTTTTGGTCGGTGCATTATGTAATAATCATAAATAATCCTTTAAATGCCACGTGTCATTTGACCCAAAAACTGACCCGATTCCACAAACAACAAAATAGTCTCGACAACACAATAACATAACCTCTCCTCCAACAACAAACATCATCAAACCCCTCGAAACAGGAAACAAAAAACACTCACTCGTTTCGCCACTTTCATTTTCTTCTTCTTCTTCATTTTCATTTTCACTCTCAAAAAATTTCGAAACTTTATCATATAAACGATGATGGGTAGTAACAATAACAACAGAGAAAGAGAAGAAACTCTCACATTCACAATCCCTTCATCATCTTCTCATCATTCTTCACCAATTACTGTTTCTGACACACTTGATAGTTATCTTACTGACCCAAGAAGTGCTTCTGGAAGTTTCCAGAACGATGGTGTTCTTTCTGGTGGTGGAGATGCTACTGATGTTGAGTTTGGTTTCTCAAGACCTGATTTTCGACAAAGTTCTCTTGTTGGTACTGTTGAATTGTACGAACGACATGTTTTTCTTTGTTACAAGAATCCTAGGTTTTGGCCATCTAGGATTGAAGCTGCTGAGTTTGATCGATTGCCTAGGTTGCTTTATGCTGCTGTTAAAGCTAGGAAGAATCAAATGAAGAAGGAGGTAGTGGTTTGGTTTATTTTTTTTTGGTTTCACCCTTTTTGATTTTTGGAACATTTATGAACAATTAAGGCTTTTGGTTTATTGTTAATAATCTGTGTTGATTTTGTGGTTTTTTTGTTAGTTTATGGTAATTGATTGGTTTTTATGTTGTAAAAATTGAAGCTTTTGGGTTTTTTTTTTGTGGGGTGATGAATTGTGAATGTATGATACACTTGAAAATTAGTGAGGTTTTTATTTTTTTAAGTTAATTGTATGATCTGTTTAGTGTTTAATTGGATGTGTTGGGAAAATGTGCTAATTGATTTTGTGAATTTTTGTGAGTTTTATGGTTATTGATTGGTTATAAACTTGTAAAAATGTAAGCTTTTGGGTTGTTTTTTGTGTGGTGATGAATCATGAATGAATGATACACTTGAAATAGGTGAGGTTTTACCTTTTTAAGTTAATTGTATAATCTATTTAGTGTTAATTGGTTTTGTGTGAAAATGTGCTAATTGATTTTGTGAATTTTTGTGAGTTTATTATGGTGATTGATTGGTTATAAACTTGTAAAAATGTAAGCTTTAGGGTTGTTTTTTGTGGGGAGATGAATTATGAATGAATGGACCACTTGAAATTGGTTGTGTCAAGGTTTTTTGATATTGAGGTTTTAAGTTTTTTAAAGTTAACTTATGATGTGTTTAGTGATAATTGAATGTGTTGTCGAAATTTGCTAATTGATTTTTGTTTTGGTTTCTTTGCTAGACCCGGTTAACGATATGTGAGGGTCATGATGGGACTGAAACATCAAATGGGGATGTGTTAATTTTCCCTGACATGATCAGATACAGGTTAGTGTTTGAGTTTTTCTTTTGCAATTTTTGATTCCCTTGTCAAGGTTTTTCTGTTTTTCATTTCCGTAGATTGTTGTTGACTAAAATGTGTCCTGTTAATATTGCAGGAGATTGACACATTTTGATGTTGAAACTTTTGTCGAAGAAGTTCTTGTGAAGAATGGAGAGTGGTTACCTGGAACACCTGAAACCTTGAAAGGTTCATATGTTTTTGTGTGTTCACATGGATCGAGGGATCGCAGATGTGGGGTTTGTGGACCGGTTTTGGTTAGTAGATTCAGGGAAGAGATAGAGTTGCATGGTCTACAAGGTAAAGTATTTGTTAGCCCGTGCTCGCACATTGGGGGACATAAGTATGCAGGAAACGTCATTATATTTGGATCAAGCGTGAATGGAGAAGTCACTGGCCACTGGTAAGGAGAAGACCTACACGGTTATCTAAATTCATTTTAATCACTGAACCGGAACTTTTTCGTTTATAAATTTATATGATCAAGTGCCGTTGTTTACCATATTGGTTATTTAGCTGACCTATATTCTTTCTACTCAACTAATGTAACCAGGTATGGATATGTTTCCCCGGAGGATGTACCTTTATTGCTTCAACAACATATCATGAAAGGGGAGATTATAGACTCATTATGGAGGTGATTATTCTTTATAGACTCATTAGAGTTAACTAGCAAGGTTCATAGTTTACTCAGAAACTAGTTTTAACTTTAAGTTTAACTCAATCAAGATTCTCTCGAACCTCGAGGGTTCTTCAAGTTCAAACAAGGCAGGGTTATAAAAAATAGTCTCTTGGCTTATAGACATATATGCCCCTTTTATTGTTACGTGTTTGATATATGCTTTTTTTAATCTGAATTAGAGTAAAACATCCTCAAGTCAACTTTGGTATCCATATTTTTCATATTGAAATTGTGTTCTTAGTTCTTCTTACAATAACTAAGATGTTCATACACTTTATCTTTAGCTGATGGTATGATATGATGGCTTTGTTCCATATGCATTTGAGTGGCGTTTTTAACCAGCGAGCCAATGTTAGTAAGACTGCGAGTATGATTGTGGTATCACATGATTCTGCAATCCAAGAACCTCCATTTGTGAGGCATTGTCGGAAAATCGCAGGGATTGCAGCGGAATCAAGCGTTAGTTTTGTTTGGTTTTCCCCAATTTTGGTCAGTGGAACCTCCTAATTTTTAAAATTAAATGAGACCGGGTTGAGTTTTTGGGCAAAAAAATACCATATTAGAATTTGCAAGCTCTTTTGTTGACTGTTTATTTTTTCTATTTACAATTTATAATTGTTAAGAGTCTCACATTGGATGAGATATGGCCTGCCAATGGGTTTACTTGGTAGTAGCCATCGCCTTACAAGCCGGTTTTGCAAGGTTGATATAGGCCCAATCCAAATTGTAATATGGTATCAAAAAGCTTATTCAACATCCATTGGGCCACCTGCTATCCGGTTTACTGCTATCGGTCACTCGGGTCACGCTCCATATGTCCAGTCCTTGTCGTGAGTATGTGTTAAGAGTCCCACGACAGTGTGTCTATAAGTGGGGACAATTTTCACCTTACAAGCCGATAATGTTGAGTTAGGCCGAACCCAAATTCTAATACTCATAAGCTTTTACTAAAACAAAGTACCAGTAATGAGTAATTCAACTACCATTAGTATATTTCTTACTACATCTCAAGATGTCCAGAAACCCTAGTTTTATCCATAACTTGCCAATATCATATCTTTTTGCCCCCTTATTTGTGATGGATCCTTCACGCGACAGGTTCCCCAGCTTCTGAAATCTGATATTTGCTGACTGTAGTACATGATAAAAAGCTAATATGCATCTAGCCGACTAGTTAAGAAAACGTCCATACATATGGCTGCGGAACATATTCTGACTCGTATTGTTTGTTTGCTTCTTTGAATATTTCCATCAGGGGTCAGATGGGTTTATCAGAAGAGGAACAAATAATAAAGCAAGAACAAAGGCTTCTGCTGAATGGCATAGGAATATTAGATGAAAGCTTTGCACTGAATGAATCCAGCGACAATTTCACAAGTTGCTGCCAATCAAATGGAGTTAGTTGCTGCCAAGAAAACAGAGACTCTTCCTTTTGTCAGAGTCAGGTTTCAGTGGATAACAGAATGAGCTCCGATGCCATCGAGACTGAGGCAAAGCTTTCAGCCGATAACAAGAGCAGCAAGCCGGTGATTTCTCGGACCAACAGCGGGAAAGGAGCTTCACGCAAGTTTCATTCCATGACAACATGGCTTGACGGCTGGGAGCAGGAAGATACTTATGCCGCTCTTGCTGTTGCCTGTGCTGCAGTGTCGGTTACCATTGCCTATAACTGCTACAAACAATTGACATAGGAAAAATTAACATTGGCAGTGTTATTATTTAGGTCAGTTTGCTTAAGCTTTAACATGTTTTCTGATACTTGTGCTGTTATTTAGATCAAACCTTATTTGACATGCAGGTATAAAATGAGATCTAAGTCATTGATGTATGTGAATGTGTGTACTTTACTGATTGTGGAATATTATTATTATGGCTATGGCATTTATAATCTGCCAGTTAGCTTGTAATCTGTACATATAAGAAACATTAGCCTCCGAATATGAAGTATTGTCGGTTTGTTTTAGCAAAAATTGATTTGTAACATTTTTCAATTTAATCTAAAGCTTTGGTGTTCCTCAAACTTGCTAGTTGATCCAAGATTTGAGGTGCACACAGCATATTCGAAGAGTCCCTTGCAATGTTTTGTCATAATGTCACCCACCACCGTTCCTCTATGCTTTGACGGCGGTGGCTTCGATCTCCGCACTTGCACTTGCCGTGTCTGGGCCCGAACTGGCTGCTCCTCCTACACCACAGGCATACTGCTTCACCTGTGCTAACAGCGACAGTGATGGCTGCATCCAATGCAACGGCACCAGCAGTTCAGCCCGACACGCTGGCGCAGTTCAATGTGCATAATGGCGACAGCGACTTCTGCTCTTACAGCGTAAGCCTCGTGGATGGTTTCAACGGATGTTTGTCAAAATAATTTTCTCCAATATTTTCACCCAGAAAGTTTTCACTAATGACATTCCCACATTCCACCCTTCATATCATTGTCTAAGTAATTTTTTTACCACTGTTGTCATCATTCGTTGCTTTAAAACATGACAAATTAATACATTACTCAATTATTATATTTAAATCTTTAAATATGTTTTTAAATTTTTGCCAAATAGTTCTTTTATTTACTTTAGAAAATAGCTTATTGAGCATTCTTATAGAATATTATTTCAAAACAAACTGAAGCAACACAATCAAACAAGCTATCTAAATGGTTAGAGATTCGAGCGTTTTAAATAAAATTGAAAGTTAATTTTTTTTTTATGAGATTGGAAAATAAAAACAAATAACATAGGAACAAGAAAAGAAATTAAGCTCGCAGACGTGCAATATGCTACAACATCAACAAGAGACTAAGGCTCCGTTTGGCCCTACTTATTTTCTATTTTTTTTACTTTTCCTTAAAAGAAATAGAGAAGTAGAAAATTGTATTTGACTCTATTTCTCTTTAAAAGAATTAGAGAAATAAAGTAAAAAAAAGTAGAAAATAAGAAGAACTTGGATCAAACACAATTTTTTACTTATTTACTATTTTTAAGAAAAATAAAAAAATAAAAAATAAGTAGGGTCAAATGGAGTCTAAGTTGAGTACGACAATTATAAAAGTTAAATATCTAATAAAACATATGGTTGAAAGGTGTGCCAAACATGTCTTTCAAACCACAAAAATAAGTCATCATGAAATAACATAGGATCCTTCGTAGTTCGTACTTATAAAAGGAAGAACCTTATTCATCACAAAAAAATAGAAATAAAACTTTCATGATTAGGGAGTGCCAAACAAAACAACCCATGTTAGAGAAGATTAGACATGTAACCAAATATCAAACACAAGACATGCATGGTGGATATTCTTTAAGATGCACATCACGTTTTAGAAAAGGTTGCCATCAGAGAGATTTTCAAAGACAGAAACAAAAATGTCAAAGATTTTTTTTCTTTGTGAAAGGACCACTAAATTTAGGTAGCATTTACAATTGGAAAGTTTGTAATTTAAGAATAGAGGATATTTTATTGTCAAAAAAAAAAAAAAGAAGAATAGAGGATATTTTGTAACATCTAAGATTTAATTATGTGTAAGTTTTTTTGTTGTATTTAACTTTTTTTTTCCTTATAAATTTGAAAGTAACTTTCTTTTTTAACGATAAAAGTTGATAAGTTCGAATAATTAATGTCGAAAATAATAAACTAAAAGATGTAGTGGTCTGAATAATTCCCTTTTTTCAAATACAATTAAATAGCAGTAAAATTCATTATTACTTCAAATAGTTAATGTTAAAGAATATATAGGGACACTTAATAAATAAATAAAAATAAGAGTACGGGTTATCGGTTACTTTTGACTTTTCAAAGGAACACGGGGTAATGTTATTTTTATCAATTGGCTCCTGAATTGGAATCTAATTTTTTTTTGGATAAAATATTATCTTCCACCCTATTTAATATGGTATAGAGTGTATTAGTTGGATAAAAAATCATTTATATTTATATAAAAATTTAAGTCACATATTTTTTATTGATTTTCTTTCCTCTTATTTGAAATTTGAATATTTGTTCGAGATTTTTCTCTAAACAAATATTCAAATTCCTTGACAAAATTTGCATCTCTACTTATTAAGTAATTGTGATATTTTGTATAAAAAAAAAGGTAATTGTGATATTTATGTTATTTTTATTAATTTTTTGGGCCAACATTAATGTTCTTCTTATTATTAAAAATGAATACTATTATAAACTTATTAAGTAATTGGTATATATACAACATACACTTTGCACAATCACCGTACAAATCCAAAAGCATCAAGCAAAATATATTAGCAAAAAGAAGAAGAAACATGGAAAACAAATTCACCCCAATTTTGGTCCTATTCCTTTGTATCAACTTGGTGAATTGTGGATACTATAAATCTAAGACTATAGTTCCACATAAACTTCCAAACAAGGTAACTCACCTTCACTTCTACTACTTTGATATTCACACAGGCAATAATCCAAGTGCTGTTATTGTGGCACATCCCAACCAAACAAGTGACAAAAATCCTAAGAAATCTTCATTGTTTGGTACTGTTTATGCTATTGACAATCCTCTTAGGGAAGGTCCTGAAGAAACATCAAATGTGGTAGGAAATGCACAAGGTTTATATGTTGCATCTAGCCAAAGTGAAGATGTGACATTAACTATGTATGTTGATTTTGCTTTCACTTCTGGTAAATTAAATGGAAGTTCCTTTAGTGTTCTTTCGAGGAATCCGGTGAGGGAACCGACGAGGGAACTCGCGGTGGTCGGAGGAAGAGGAAAGTTTAGAATGGCCACTGGTTTTGCTTTGATTAGGGCCCATTTTCTTAATGTTACAACTGGTGATGGGATTATTGAGTATAATGTAACTATTTTTCATCATTGAATATCACATGTTAATTAGTGATGAGCTAATAAAAAATAAGTCTTTGATTTCCTTCATAATAAAAAGTATTGTTATGAATAATTATGTTAGTGGATGTCCTATCTCTTCCATTTCCTAGAAACTCCCATTATAGTGAGTGGCCTTTAAATGTACTTGATCATTCACTTGCTTACCTGTGTCCTATAAATAGGACTGTTGTTATGATGTAAGGACACACATATGAAGAGAATAATATAAAACTTTCATCTTCTCTATCTCTACTCTCTAGCTATTTTAGTTTATTTAATTAATACTTATCATTACAAGACTCTACCATATCGATGAAGCATTGGGTACTCAAATTGGCAGTGTAGATATTTATTCTGAATTTCTATGCTTCTTGAATTTGAATACTTGTGCTTTAATATTTTAGCCTAATCCTTGATAAATTTTCTATGCTTCTTTATTAATAGTTCCAAATTAAACCCAACAAGAATAAAACCCAAATTAGTTTATGACATTTTTATCAAATAGTCTCTAAATCGTTATAATAGAAAAACTAATTTCTCCCTAATTTTAAAATGTAGAAGACTAACATGAACTTTATTTTTGTGAGGACTGAATTCGGCCTAATATTTTTAAGTACTAAAAAGGGTCTACCCTAAAAAATTATAGTCATCATAAGATTATTTTAATGTTCTTTTTTACAATGACAATTAATTGCGTTTGCCGGGAGTCGAACCCGGGTCTATTGCTTGGAAGGCAATTATCCTAACCGTTGGACTACAAACGCTTGCATGCAAAAGTTAACAAAATCAGGAGTTTGTATTTTATCCACTTAGAATTTGTTATATATGTGGATATTATTAATGATTGATAATAGTAATTTTACTCTCCAAAAGTAAATTAGTTGCTTACTTTAGAGGATGAAGGACGGCAGTGCAGATTGTATTTTCTATGCTTCTTGAATTTGAATAATTGACCTTAAGTATTGTAGCCTAAGCCTTGATAAATTTCCTATGCTTCTTTATTATAGTATTGCACTGATTGGTTGATATAAATATAATAGTTTCCTCGTTGTGAATTGTTTGGTTTTATGTTATATACTGTTGAGCTTATGTTATTTACTTATTAAGGAAATCATTAACTTTTGTATCTTTCTATCTTCAATTAGACATTGCCGAATTCCTCAAATACATTTTGAAGCCTGTTTGGATCAGGTTATTGATATAAGCACATGCATGCATGTGAAACTGTTTTGTGGTGATTATGAAAACAACTTATGACATGTCTATTAGTTGTTTTCAGCTTATTTCCATAAGTTTTCCGGATTAGCTTTATGAAAATAGTTTTATTGTGTGTTTTTTAATTGAAATAGCTTATGCATATGGACTTATATGATGAGCATTTATGATATAAATGTTTAATGAAATTGTTTATCCAAACATGGCCTTGATAGTTATTGTTTTATTCTGAATTTCAGTTTGTTCAGTATTAATTTATTTTTCTTGTATATCTAGATAGTTTTGTAATGGTGGATAAACAATTCAATTCACTACAAGAAATATGACTTTTAGTGACAGCAAAACAGCGTAGGTAAATGTCCATTTACCGTTGGTATAGCCCTATACACCTATTCCAACGGAATTTTTTTCCGAAGTATATAGTTGCTGTACCTACGGATTTTTAGCAATCACTATAGGGTATTGTGACGGATTTTAACCTGTCGGTACAAAGTATTTGGTTATACCTACGGTCGTGGGTGTATGCATATAACTAAGAGCTTGCGATCCTTTTTAGCTACGGCGTTTTCCGTTCCTGTAGAGTTCAGTGACACCAATGATTTGTTGGTATAGATCGGGTTTGACACCAAATTTTTTTGACACATGGAATAAATCTCCACAATATACTTTAATCCTAATTTTTTTGCCTATATATCACTGCTTTTGTAAAGTTTCTTAGGGGTTTTCTAACTTAGACCATAGTTAGGTCTAAGTTAGCAAGGTGCACCTTTTCAATTGGACCAAAATACTCATTCTTTTTAATTAATTAACCAAAATACCCATTAATAGATGCGGATCCAGTGTCGCGCGCGTACCGAAGGACCATGGTTACAGACCGTTGATTTCCATCAGACAGCCAAGATCTGATCTCATCAAGACTGTCTGATCAATCCGACAGCCCAGATCATCCTGATCCATCAGATTCCAGCGCGTGCGCCACACTGGATTACACCCTGGAGAGAGAAAAATTTGCTTTTTAAAAGTAGGACACGTGTCACACAATGGTTGGCTGGACGTGATTTTTGTTCATTTAATATTTTGAACTCAATTATTTCGTTGTAAATTAATTTTTTTTTTTTTTTTTTTTATACCAAAATTCATAATTTTTTTTTTCTACAAATAGAGACTTGGTTCGTTTGATTTGGACACCGAAAAAAAAATGCAATTTTTCACTACCTTAATCTCATTTTTTGTCTACTAAATACGTTACTTGTGTGTTGTAATTTAACACGCACCACTCAACCAACTCACTGAAACCATTATACCAGGAAAATAGTAGATAATATTCTGGAACTTTTGGTATATTTTATGAAATTTTTGGAGACCTGAAACTATTTTTAGTTAATTAAATGAGATAAAACGGTAATTAAAAACTAATGTTTGCTTCTGAAACCATTTTACTGGTAGAATGGTTGCACATAGTTGTATTCTGAAACCATTTTACTGGTAGAATGGTTTCAATGAGTAATTTATTAATTGTGTTTGCTTCTGAAACCATTTATCTGGTACAATGGTTTCAGAGAGTTATAATCTGAAACCATTTTGCTGGTAGAATGGTTTCAGTAAGTTGATTATTAGTTATTTGCTTCTGAAACCATTTAGCTTGTAGAATGGTTGCACATAGTTGTACTCTGAAACCATTTTACTGGTAGAATGGTTTTAGTGAGTAATTTATTAATTGTGTTTGCTTCTGAAACCATTTAGCTAATAGAATGGTTTCAGAGATTTGTACTCTGAAACCATTTTCCTGGTAGAATGGTTTCAGTGAGTTGATGTAAGGTAGTGAAAAATGAGATTAAGGTAGTGAAAAATTGGGTTTTTTTTTCTGTGTCCAAATCAAACGAACCAAGTCTCTATTTGTAGAGAAAAAAAAATTATGAATTTTGGTATAAAAAAAAAATAAAAAATTAATTTACAACGAAATAATTGAGTTCAAAGTATTAAATGGAAAAAAATCACGCCCAGCCAATCAGACAGCGACACGTGTCCTGCTTTTAAAAAGTAGATTCTTCTCTCTCCAGGGTGTAATCCAGTGTGGTGCACGCACTGGAATCTGATGGATCAGGATGATCTGGGCTGTCTGATTGATCAGACAGTCTTGATGAGATCAGATCTTCGCTGTCTGATGGAAATCAACGGCCTGTAACCATGATCCTGCGGTACACGCGCGACACTGGATCCGCGTCCATTGATGGTAGTTTGGTTAATTAATTAAAAAGAATGGGTATTTTGGTCCAACTGAAAAGGTGCACTTTGCTAATTTAGACCCAACTGGGTCTAAATTAGCAGCCCCCATATATATATATATATATATATATATATATATATATATGTAGAAGGGAGAGATAAAATTAATTCATTCTTACAAACATACAATCAACAATAGCTCATGTCAATCACTATAGGGTATTGTGTACCAGTCGCAATTTCGACGCTCAAATAAGTTTCAGTGTGGAGTAAGATTTTCCGTGCTAGATTGTACGTACCTTATAAATTGCAATGAGGTGTGTATATATAGTCTCTAGCACTGGGTCAAGGCCCTTGATGACATTAATGGCCATCAAGTGCTGCCGGAAAACGGCTAGAAAAACCATGATGAGCAGTTAATGCTAATCATTCCGGTGGACGGCCGTTACGATGCGACGAGCGTCTTGACCGTTGGTGTTCGAGAGATGGAGTTTATGGGTCGCTAGTTACTTGGGCTTATGCTCGTAGATCTGTGAATTTTCCTCTGATACTGGGCCCGAGGCCCAATCCAGAACAGGGTTATAATGTTATTCATAACTAATCCACCATTTTAGAATTTACCTAGCTGGTAGTATGTACATATATAATATGAATATGAATATTTATGTGTGAGCGTGCCTAAACAGTATTTATTTGTGTTTGTGGGTATGTAAGAGTTTTTCATAAAATAAATGATATAGGGAAACTAAATAAATAAATAAAATTAATCTTTAGTTGGTCAATTAATGATTGATGTTACATTTAATAGGGAGGTCACAGTTTGATATTTGCAACCGCGATTGAGATGAGACAAAAACTATTTATATCAGAATTGACTCTCGAACTAAATTAGCCGATGTAGTACGCCGGATGGTGATAATAAAAACCAATAAATTAATAAATAAATAAAGAATATGACTTACTGGTACAATTACTCTTGACTTTTCAAAGGGACATGAGGCGGTATTATACTTCATCCGGTCCTTAATATAAGAGAGGTTTCACTTTTTAGATTTGTACCGGGCCATGGACCAGGGTGTGATTTGTTAAGGCCCAATACGAAAAAGCCCAATGGGAGCATCTAAAGGAGAAGTGTGAAAACAACCATGAAAAACACATGATAAGCGTGATCCACCATGACTTGGAAAGGAAGGAAGAAACTTGGAAAGGAAGGAAGAAACTTGGAGAAGAAGGAAGAAGCTTGGAGAAGAAGGAAAGTAACCGCCCACTACCCATGAATTCCTCTCCAAGCAAGGTGGTTATCAAGCAACAAGAGGGAGATGTTTTGCCTATAAATAGGATCTTCTTCAAGAGAACATGAGGACTTTTTCACTGATTCTACATAGACTCACTCTCATCATGAGAAACCACCATATTTTCATTCTTGTAAAGAGATTCAATTTCTTCTCCGACATACTTGTATCAGTTATCAATCTTGAATAATACAAACCCCTATGTTCGGATCGAATTCTGACTTATATAAAACTCCCAGGGTTGTTGGGATTGAACTGAGTGTAATCACACCATTTGATCAATAATACAAACCCCCTTGTTTTTTACCAGAACATTTTGGCGCCCACCGTGGGGCTGCGGTAAAATTATTGTTTCCCAGCCTACCACTCTCTTTTTGAATAAACACGGTGATATTGCTTTGCCGTCATACCAACCTTTCCATTTGAGTTCTGACGATGTCACCGCCGTCGTTGGTTCGTTTGGGAAGTCATAGTTGATTCAACAAATTCTTGTCCTCATGCTGTTCTCTGGAAGCCATGATAGAGATAAAGAAAGACGCCCACAGCGGTAATCGATTGACTCGTTGTTCTGTTAAAAGCTAAGTTTTCTCAACTGTGTACTCTTGATTTCATGGAATCCTCTCAATAATTTTCGGTACCTGTTAATATAATATAACCCCTTTTGCCACGGTAATTGCCTGTGCTTATATTCTATTTAATTTAATTTAATTTGATTTATATATTTTCAATTGATGACCTTAGTATAATTCATGAGTATAATTCATGAGTGGAAATCGATGAGTATAACTTAAATCTAACAGACTAACACAATTATGAAGCCTTTAACAATTTTCCGTCATGGTATATTTTACTGATTTGATTTGTGCTAATTGGCTACAACGGAGCATAGCACTGTGTCTTGTTGCTTCAAAATAAACTATCAACATGTAACTGCCCTTTGTTTTGTCGCTATAATGTTTGTGTACTGGCGTACTTGTTCGTTGATGACTAACTCACTTTAATTTGGTTCATCATCTATTGTTTCTATTTTACTTTGTTTCTTTTATGTTTGGTTTCATGAATCTAAACTCGCCGTCTCGCCAAATTGTGTCGTCGTCCAATATCGCCATCCTGCTACCAATTGCCTGATGGCGCAACTTCGCTTATCGATTGTTTCAAACGTGGACATCGTCGCCGTCAAAATCATGTAACTGTTTTGTGGAAACTGGAGCAAATTTTGGAACTATGGCGATTTAAGGATGAATACGATGCAATGTAGACCACAACGTGAGAGGTAAAGAGACGTGAGGAGGACAAGTACAATGGTAAACGATTCAAGTTATAAAGCGAACATATACAGATCATCTGCCGGCTTGAACGACCATAATCCAGGTGCCTTCAATCCTTTACTTTCTGTTTTCGACAACTTACAACTATTTTGACGGATATTTGGATTTGTTTGATCTCATTTTAGTATTTTTATCAAAGGAATGATGATAACTTAGAATACCCATTGCTATTGAACATATGATGATCCATTACTTTAGATTAATATTCATCTATTTATTATTTGTATAATAATGTGCTTACTGTTATTATTATTAATGCCTATTGAGTGTTCTCACTCTTTCAAAATGTCCCAAAATAAGTTTCATGCTCAGGTGCTGCATTTTGTATTTGATAAGATATAAATTTCACCACAAATCTGCGCAATCAAGCCTTACACACACATACAACCAAGTTAAGCATCAGCATTGTCTGTACTTTTCTTATATGGTCAAAATAAACATCAACACCCTTTCAAGCGGCGATCTTAAAACACAAGCAGTTGGTCATTGTTGCCACTCGGCGAGAAAGAAGCCGCCAACTAATATTTCAGGTTGAAGCATATTCCGCGATAACTACCGCAATGGAGCTCAGTCTCGCCACGTCAAAACATAATTGCTCTTCTTACTAGGCGAGGAGCGCCGCGACAAACCGCCCATGGCGGTATCATTTTCGTTTATTTTATTTTTCATATATTATTATCGTTGAACCTCTAATGTATCAAAGCTTATTTGCAGTAATCATGATTAAGCTGCGGACTCTGAACAAAAAATTATTCAAGATCAACTCATATGAAAGCTCTGAACCAAATGTAAGGTTGAAAGGCCTTGGCGTTACCTGTAAGTCTTACGAGTTGGGTACGTCAAAAAAAAAAAAAAAAGGTTGCAAGACCTTGGCGTTACCTGTAAGTCTTACGAGTTGGGTACGTCAGAAAAAGAAAATAAAACAAGGTTGAAAGGCCTTGGCGTTACCTGTAAGTCTTACGAGTTGGGTACGTCAGAAAAAGAAAAATTAAAAAGGTTGCAAAGCCTTGGCGTTACCTGTAAGTCTTACGAGTTGGGTACGTCAGAAAAAGAAAAATTAAAAAGGTTGCAAAGCCTTGGCGTTACCTGTAAGTCTTACGAGTTGGGTACGTCAGAAAAAGAAAAATTAAAAAGGTTGCAAAGCCTTGGCGTTACCTGTAAGTCTTACGAGTTGGGTACGTCAGAAAAAGAAAAATTAAAAAGGTTGCAAAGCCTTGGCGTTACCTGTAAGTCTTACGAGTTGGGTACGTCAGAAAAAGAAAAATTAAAAAGGTTGCAAAGCCTTGGCGTTACCTGTAAGTCTTACGAGTTGGGTACGTCAGAAAAAGAAAAATTAAAAAGGTTGCAAAGCCTTGGCGTTACCTGTAAGTCTTACGAGTTGGGTACGTCAGAAAAAGAAAAATTAAAAAGGTTGCAAAGCCTTGGCGTTACCTGTAAGTCTTACGAGTTGGGTACGTCAGAAAAAGAAAAATTAAAAAGGTTGCAAAGCCTTGGCGTTACCTGTAAGTCTTACGAGTTGGGTACGTCAGAAAAAGAAACAGCAGAAAAAGGCGAGATTATCAACACCGCCAGAAGAAGCTTATACACAACCAAAGCAGGCGATTCATTATAACGCCAAAAGACAACAGGTATAAAGTTATTTGTATCAATTTACAATTATTATAGAAAGTAGAAGATGTCGCAGGTGCAAGGACAAAGTTTCCTAGACGAGAACGACAGAAGGCGTTACCTCACAACGTAATGCAAAAATAATCCATAAAGTTATGAAGAGAAGAAATCAGGCGAATAAAGAAATTTATAAAGGACCCAAATAAGGGTAAATTGTTCAAGCCACGAAGGGGCATATAAATAGTTACAAAAGTCATAGGAGGGCGTACAAATTAGCTAAGAAATATCAACAACAAAAGGAAGGAAAAGGCGACAAGCAAACAAAGAATATGAGTCAGCAACAAATGGGCGACATAGAACAACATCGAGGCATAATAATCGCCAAGTGACTTCATTCAAAAGCACTTCGCCTTCTTGAAGCCTCGTGCTTGGGGGGCTGTGTACCGGGCCATGGACCAGGGTGTGATTTGTTAAGGCCCAATACGAAAAAGCCCAATGGGAGCATCTAAAGGAGAAGTGTGAAAACAACCATGAAAAACACATGATAAGCGTGATCCACCATGACTTGGAAAGGAAGGAAGAAACTTGGAAAGGAAGGAAGAAACTTGGAGAAGAAGGAAGAAGCTTGGAGAAGAAGGAAAGTAACCGCCCACTACCCATGAATTCCTCTCCAAGCAAGGCGGTTATCAAGCAACAAGAGGGAGATGTTTTGCCTATAAATAGGATCTTCTTCAAGAGAACAGGAGGACTTTTTCACTGATTCTACATAGACTCACTCTCATCATGAGAAACCACCATATTTTCATTCTTGTAAAGAGATTCAATTTCTTCTCCGACATACTTGTATCAGTTATCAATCTTGAATAATACAAACCCCTATGTTCGGATCGAATTCTGACTTATATAAAACTCCCAGGGTTGTTGGGATTGAACTGAGTGTAATCACACCATTTGATCAATAATACAAACCCCCTTGTTTTTTACCAGAACAAGATTCATTGATAATCTAATGTATCTAGTCCATATTATAATCTAAATACATTGGATTTTCAATGAATCTAAAAAGTGAATTCTCTCTTATATTAAGGACCGGAGGGAGTATTTATTTTTAACCTTTTATTTTTATTTTTTATTTTTTTTTATTTCGAGTTTGCTTTTTGGATAAAATATTATCTTCTGTCCAATTTAATTTGGCATAGAATTTATCAGTTGGACCAAAATCATTTATATATATATACACATTAAGAATTTAAGTTCCATAAGTCCTAACGATCAACTAGTAAAAATGTCGAAATTGTTAGACTCGAACGTCGTGACCCGGATTCGAATCCGGAATCTCACAATTATATATGAGTTTAATTTCAGTAGATTACCACTTCATCTAAGACCATAAAAAATTTAAGTCCCACATTTTTATCGATTTCCTCATTTGAATATAATCTTAATTGAAATTGCCTAAAAAAATAAATAATCTTATTTGAAAATTGGATTGGAGACGGACATTTTCCTCAAAACAAATATTCAAATTCTTGTGTGACATAATCTACATTTCTACTTTTTTTTATTTTTGGTTTTCACCGCAAGTATCCGGACAACTGGACCGTCTAATTTGATTTTTGGGGTCAGTTCTGATATCAAGTAGTTTCAGTTCCCTCACGGTCGCAGTTGCGGAGAATCGAATATTGTGATTCTCCCTACCAAGTCCAACATTAATCACCATTTGAACAATTAACTATTAATACATTTCTACTTATTTAGTAATTCTCATATTTATGTTATTTTTATTAATTTTTTTGACCAAAATTATTTATTTTTTTTGGTACATAATTAATGTTTTTTTTACAACCTCACAAAGTCAATAAAATCCCACAAAATCTTTAACATTTTTTTTTTGCTAAAAAAGTCTTTTAAAATCTCAATCCAATACACCCTATATATATTTCTACTTAAAGTAATTCTCATATCTCACAAAGTCAATAAAATCCCACGAAATCTTTTTAAATCTTCAAAATCTTTTTTGCCAAAAAAATCTCTTAAAATCTCAATTCAATACACTCTGTATTTCTACTTAAAGTAATTTTCATATTAATGTTCTTTTTATTAATATTTTTATTGACCAAAATCAATGTTCTTTTTAATATTAAAAAGGAATACTATCATATATACTTATTAAGTAATATTAAGTAATTGCTATATATATACAACATATACTTGCACAATCACCAATTCACCATACAAATAAAAAAGCATCAACCAAAATATATTAGCAAAAAGAAGAAGAAACATGAAAAACAAATTCACCCCAATTTTGGTCCTATTCCTTTGTATCAACTTGGTGAATTGTGGATACTATAAATCTAAGAAAATAGTTCCACATCATCTTCCAAACAAGGTAACTCACCTTCACTTCTACTACTTTGATATTCACACAGGCAATAATCCAAGTGCTGTTATTGTGGCACGTCCCAACCAAACAAATCCTAAGAAATCTTCATTGTTTGGTACTGTTTATGCTATTGACAATCCTCTTAGGGAAGGTCCTGAAGAAACATCAAATGTGGTAGGAAATGCACAAGGTTTATATGTTTCATCTAGCCAAACTGAAGATGTGACACTAACTATGTATGTTGATTTTGCTTTCACTTCGGGTGAATTAAATGGAAGTTCCTTTAGTGTTCTTTCGAGGAATCCGGTGAGAGAACCGACGAGGGAACTCGCGGTGGTCGGAGGAAGAGGAAAGTTTAGAATGGCCACTGGTTTTGCTTTGATCAGGGCTCATTTTCTTAATGTTACAACTGCTGATGGGATTATTGAGTATAATGTAACAATTTTCCATTATTAAACTAAATATCACATGTTAGTGATGAGCTAATAAAAAATAAGTCTTTAATTTTTTTCAAAATAAAAATTATTTAATTTTCTTGTTTTCAATTTCTATTGTTTTTGTTTTCTTACTTCCATGTTGAAATAAAATAATCATGTATGGAGTTAGTACTTAGTAGATACACTTTTCAGATTGAAATCTCATAAAAAAAAAATTTATAAAAAAAAAGCTTCACAAAAAAAAAAGAATTAAAAAAAATTAAGATTGTAATTGTTTGGTTTTATTTTATACACACTGTTGAGGTTATGCTATTTACTAAGTAAAGAAATCATTAACTTAACTATCTATCTGTCTACAAATAGCCGCTGCTGAAGTCATGATATCTATTTTTCTTCATAAAGGATTTGTTGTTTCAGTGAATTTTCTTAGTTGAAGAAAAATAATGAATTTTAAGGCCCGTTTGGATTAGCTTATTTGAGCTTATTTACTGACATAATCATTTGTTAGATTGTTTGAGAGAGCTTATATAAAAACATCTTTTAACATGTCTATATGTCTCAATTTTCACAACATTGTCTGTTTATTTTTTCTATTTACAATTTATAATTTTTAAGAGTCTCACGTTGGATGAAATATGGCTTGATAATGTGTTTATTAGTGGGCATTCCTCATCATACAAGTCGGTTTTGTAAGGTTGAATTATGTCTTGTCCAAATTCTAATATGGTATCAAAGCGTATTCCAAGCCCTGTTAGGCCACTTGCAATCAAGTTACCCGCTATCGGGCCACCTGGTCACACTCCATTATGTTCGGTCCTGGGCGTGAGGATAGGTTTCCCTTTATTGCTTCAACAACATATCATTAAAGGGGAGATTATAAAATCATTATAGAGTTAACTAGCAAGGTTCAAAGTTTTCTCAGAAATTAGTTTAAATTTTAAGTTTAACTCAATCAAGATTCTCTCGAACTTGAGGGTTCTTCAAATAAGGCATCTATGAAAAATAGTCTTTTGGGTTATAGACATATATGCATGCCCTTTTATTGTTATGTGTTTCATATATGCTTTTTTAAATCTGAATCCGAGTAAGTCAACTTTGGTTTCCATATTTTTCATATTGAAATTGTGTTCTTTGTTCTCAACAATGAATATGTTCATACACTTTATCTTTAGCAGATGATATGATATGACGGCTTTGCTCCATATGTATTTAAGTGGCATTTTTGACCTGCAAGCCAATGTTAGTAAGACTGTGAGTATGACGATTATGTTATCCAAGAACCTCCGTTTGTGTGGCAATATTGTTGGAAAAACGCAGGGATTACAGTGTAATTATTGTTGGAACAAAAAGCACATTACATGTGAATTTAAAATAAAATGATTGAGTCCTACATCGAGTTGGGTTTTGGGTAAAACACCCTGGTTAAAAGAATTTTTCCTTCTCCCTCGCACACGTCGTTCTCTGTTCAGAGAACAAAACCTATTTGTCTCTTTTCTCATGGCCAGGGAATATAACTGTGAAATCTCCTGCATTGCTACCTTCCACCATCAACTGCGCAACTTTCTCTTCCCTCCATTTCTCTATTTCATCTCTTTCATGTGTGTGCATGGTTCTTTCGTTTTTTGGAATTATTTATGAATTTATGGTTATAGTTATGAACTAAGTTTAATGTTGTGATTTAGACTTTGAGTTTATTTTCTTCATCTATGATAATTTTTATGCATGTATATAAAATCTTACTATCGGTGCTTGGGTTCTGTGGGTTCAGATTTGATTGTGGTTCTGTGGGTTTCAGATTTGGTGTGGTGGTGGTGGTCGTTGGAGGTGATGTTATGGTGGTGAGATCAAGAGATGCTGAGTTACTGCTATGGTGGTGTTGGATTTGGCGCTCGTGGGGTGTGGTTGATGCCGTGTGTGATTAGTTTTCTATGATACTCGAGTCTCCGACCGTTCCCACAAATCTGTTGAGATTTGCAAGACTTTTTTAGTAGTTAATGGTTTTCAAATCTGTTGAGATTTGCAGATCTCTCTGCATCTGGTTGACCTCTATCGCGTCGGGGTTGACTTCTTGGAGTGGTCTGCGAGCTGACACTCATTTGCCTGGGTTCTCATTCTGTCGTTGCTCCACCAACTTTTGACTCAAGGAGTGTTTTTTGGATTCTGATGGGCCGATCACTTTTGATTTGAGATCGGGAGTTAGTTATCTAGTGGCATCTCTATGTGTCGGGATGCTGTCTTCTCTAGTGGTCTAGAAGTAGAAGAGTGTCTTTCTAAGAATGAGATTAGAAGTAGACCTCTTTTAGGTGGTGTCTTTATTGGTATTTCATTGGTGTTCCGCTTATATACGGCGCCTTTGTTTTGTAGCTCCGCTTTTACAAGTCTCTGTTCGTCTTGTGCATAGATTTGATCGTTAATAATAATATATTTGCTTATCCGTGCTACATGTAACGACCCGATTTTTAGTAAATCGATATTTTATATATATTTGCATATATTTTGGGTTAGTGTTAAATATTTATTTACGCGACGTATAATTATTTATCGCGAACATAAGTTTGTGAGCGAAACCTTTGCCATGTTAGTGGGCTTGGGGCGTGTGATAGAAGCTTAATGGGCCTAAGCCATTGGGCTTGGTTCATGACCAATAGAGAGTAGTATAAGTAACCAAGTCAAAACCATGAATAGTATCACAATTCATTTTCTTTGAGTTTTGAGTGAGCAAGAGCAAAGCTAAGCTAGGGTTTTGGCTAGGAGAGCAAGAAGAAGAACACGAGCAAGGAGAAGAGATTTAGAGGTCAAGAAATCATCATTCAATCTAAGGTGAGAGTGGTTAAGCATAAGCTTGGGTGATCCAAGAGAGGGGAGGTGTCTAGCCTCCATTCCCAAACTCTCTCACCCAATTTCTTTGGGGTTTGGGTGAAATTTCTTTATCATAAACATGTCATTTTCATCTTAGTATGCTTAATGAACATCTAGGAGGGAATATGTATATGTTTGATGATGGTTTTGCATGTTTATGCAACTTTGCTTATTTTGCAAGAAATTGACATGATTTTTGATTGTTTGATGTATTTGGATGTTTGGAAGGGATGATTAATGTTCCTTGATACCATATATGCTTGAAATAGCTGTTTATAAGAATTTATAACATGTCTAGATGTATTTTTGGTTGGATTCAATGTTAAACCGCCTTATTGAAACTCAAGAACAGATATTTTTCTGGTGTAGTTCGCTAAGCGACCAGGAGTTCGCTGTAGCGAACATGTTCGCTGAAGCTCGCCAATGCTCGTCATGAGCAGGTGACTTCCTGGTGAGGTTCGCCATGTCTCGCTAAGCCCTCGCTTAGCGAAGGCCTCTGTGACAGCAATTTTTGTTAATGTTTGTAAAGTGTGTATATCCATGTATTTGGTTTCGTTTTGGTTTGGAATTATTATATGTTTAATAATTGTGTTGTGTAATGGCATTTATATAAAATGTCAAAGAAGTATATGTATTTTTGTATATCGGGTTGTCCGATAAAGAAGAATATCAGTTTGTCTGATAAAGAAGTTTAATGGATTATGTTATCCATGTAATGAGCAGTAGCTTCGTGCTAAGTGATTATCATATGTTTGGTAAATGCATAGCATTCATAAACTCATGCATTATTTAGGGATATCAGACTTGTCTGATAAAGAAGGATATTGGACTTGTCCAATAAAGAAGGATATCAATGGTAAGTTCCTTGATAAAGAAGATGGTACCTCATGCATTAGTCGTGTCTAGGTTGGCATGACATTGAATGTTTGGCATTAGTCGCATTTGAGTAAATGTGCAATTTATGTGTTATGTGTTATGTGAGTTCTTTGTGTTGTCCGAAATGACGTGAAACTATCTGGTTGTGTATTTGTGAGTATGTGTTATCTGGTGTATTGCTTATTGAGGCATGTGTGTGAGTTAGTAATACGTGATAGGTTGAATATAGGTGCGTTTCTATATTCGTATGTATGTGATTATGTTTACTAACTCTCTACCTAATTGTTATGTGCTGGACCTTTGGGGGTTCAGGTATTCAGGTCGAGGTCTCGACGAGCTTTAGCTGCAGATCGTTTTGGTGTGGAGCACTTTTGGTGAGGAGCTAGTGTAGGCTACCTTTGTATAGTTTTGTTAAGTTTAGTTGGGTTGTGATGTATATTAGTGCTCTGGTAATTGTAACATCGAGTCGGGGATCGTTTGTATTCCGTCGTATATCGATGCGAACATCTTAACTTATGTTTTATGTAGATGAATTATCTTTTGAACTATTATGTTCATTGTTTTGAAAATCCTTTATTTAATGTTTTCCGCTGCGACGTTTCGTGTCATGTGCACGATCGTTTAGAAAATGTTTTTCCGTAGCGCTCCGGCTACTTATCTTTAAAAAGTTTTTAAGATCACGTTTTTAAGGGTAGTTAGTTCGGGGTGTTACACTACAAATCCTCAAGTAATTATCTTTCAACCCCCTCTTGATCTTATATACTCACAATTTTCACAACATTTTTTTTTCTATTTACAATTTATAATTGTTAAGTGTCTCACAGTGGATGAGATATGACCTGATAATCAGATGAGGGTAGATTTATGCTAGGAAAATGTTAGGTAAACACATTTATTTGACAAAAATACAACAAATATACTTTTTTTGCTTTTTTAATATTTTTTGCATTCCTCGTTTTGCGTGCTTTGTGAGTGGAAAGAGAGATGTGTCAATTTTGTGTCTCAAATTTGTGTTTGAATAACATACCTCTGCTAGGAAAATGTTTTGTGTCTCAAATTTATGTTACTATGGTATTTTTTGGTTGCATTAGTTTAAGAGATTTCTTTTTGCCACCCTACTGATTCTGAGGCGCACCCTACAAAATTACCAAAATACTCTTTTCCGCTACTTAGGTAGCGGACACCCCTCAAAACACCATACCTTTACAAGGTCCACTACTTAAGTAGCGGACATTATTTTCCAAAATTTCTAATTTTTATAACGGCCGCTACTTAAGTAGCGGGAGTTTAAAATTGAAAAATTGTAGGGTGCGCGAGTAATCAGTAGGTGACAAAAGTAATTCTCTTATTTTAATTGTGTGGAAAACACATGTGTATATTGAATTGCTTTTTTTTTTTTGGCATATCTTATGCGGCATCCGGACGGGTACGGGTATGCGGTACAACATTTTTAGAAAATTTAAGGTACGGGTACGTTAATATAAAATATTAGAAAAATTATTTTTAACTGAATTATTATCATCATGCTTTGAAGATTTAATTTTTTTGGTCCACCGTCTCAACTATTTTCATAAATAATGAGAGATAATTGAAATATAATAAAAAATTATAATATTTTAAGAGGTTTTACAACAGTCAATATGTTTTTTCCGTATTCATCATCATAAATCAACCAAATAAAAATGGGTACGGAATCGGTGCGTACCATACGAGTACCATGGAGTATCCGGTACTGGTACGTACCCGGTACGGGTACTTCACCATTTTAGGAGTACATATGCCTTATTAGTAAAGTATTCTTGGCCTTTTCCAAAAAAAAAAATGTATCTATAAGTTGGGGTATTTCTCGCTTTACAAGTCGGTTTTGTAAGGTTGTGTTACCCTAATTCAAATTCTAATATGGCATCAAAACCTATTATAGGCCTGTTAGGCCACTTGTAATCAAGTTACTGCTATCGGGCCACCTGATCGCACTTCATATGTCCAGTCCTGGACAAGAGGACATGCGTTAACTGTTAAGTCTCACATTGGACGAGATATGACTTATCTTCAACCATAACTTGCCGATATCATATCTTTCGGTCCTTTCTTTGTGATGAATCCTTCATGCGATCGGTTCGGCCCTTTTTGATATTCGCTGACTGTCGTACGTGATAAAATTCTATGCATCTAGTTGATGAGTTAAGAAAACTTTCAAACATATTTCCATGGAACAGAATTTTCCTTGTATTCATTGTTTTTGGATAAAATATTATCTTCTGCCCTATTTAATATGGTATAGAGTGTATTAGTTGGGTCAAAAAATCATTTATATTTATATAAAAATTTAAGTCACATATTTTTTTACCAATTTTCTTTCCTTTTATTTGAAATTTGAAATCGACATTTTTCTCTAAACAAATATTCAAATTCCCGACAAAATCTACATTAAGTAATTGTCATATTTTGTATAAAAAAGAAAAGGTAATTGTGATATACAAATCATTATTTGCTGCTAAAAAAAGTAATTGTGATATTTTGTATATAAAAAAAAAAGGTAATTGTGATATTTATGTTCTTTTTATTAATTTTTTCACGAAAATTAATGTTTTTCTTATTATTAAAAATGAATACTATTATAAACTTCTTAAGTAATTGGTATATATACAACATACACTTTGCACAATCACCATACAAATTAAAAAGCATCAAGCAAAATATTAGCAAAAAGAAGAAACATGGAAAACAAATTCACCCCAATTTTGGTCCTATTCCTTTGTATCAACTTGGTGAATTGTGGATACTATAAATCTAAGAAAATAGTTCCACATCATCTTCCAAACAAGGTAACTCACCTTCACTTCTACTACTTTGATATTCACACAGGCAATAATCCAAGTGCAGTTATTGTGGCACGCCCCAACCAAACAAATCCTAAGAAATCTTCATTGTTTGGTACTGTTTATGCTATTGACAATCCTCTTAGGGAAGGTCCTGAAGAAACATCAAATGTGGTAGGAAATGCACAAGGTTTATATGTTTCATCTAGCCAAACTGAAGATGTGACACTAACTATGTATGTTGATTTTGCTTTCACTTCGGGTGAATTAAATGGAAGTTCCTTTAGTGTTCTTTCGAGGAATCCGGTGAGAGAACCGACGAGGGAACTCGCGGTGGTTGGAGGAAGAGGAAAGTTTAGAATGGCCACTGGTTTTGCTTTGATCAGGGCTCATTTTCTTAATGTTACAACTGCTGATGGGATTATTGAGTATAATGTAACAATTTTCCATTATTAAAATGAATATCACATGTTAGTGATGAGCTAATAAAAAACAAGTCTTTAATTTCCTTCAAAATAAAAAGTATTTAATTTTCTTGTTTTCAGCTTTCTATTGTTTTTTTTTTCTTACTTCCATAAAATAATCATGTATGGAGTTAGTACATACACTTTTCAGATTGAAATCTCAAAAAAAAAAAAAAAAAAAAAAGCTTCACAAAAAAAAAAAGAAAAATTAAAAAAAATTGAGATTGTAATCTGCAATTTTAAGTCCTATTAAAAAAGAATCCCCAACATCAATTATTTCTGATTAAGATAAAAAATGATAACTTTGATCACAACTTGGTCCTCTCTTTTGAGCTTAGTCCCCTTTTTTATATAAAAAAAAAAAATATACATCGGTTATTTAATAAATATAAAAAAATATATTTTATTTATAATAGTGATGGAAATATTGTATTTTTTTATGTGAGAAGGAATTTCATTAGAAAATATTGTATTTTTCTTAGAATTTAATTTATATGTACCGTCGGTGTAAAGTTATTTTGCACATGCGTCTAATAATATACCGACACATCATGTATGGTAATTAAAAACACATGATGTGTCATATTCATTAAATGATGTGGCAACGTGTTATTGGATGCATGTGTAAAAAAAATTTATACCGACGGTGCACAACAATTAAACTCTTTTTCTTATTTATAAGAAAATATCCGTTAATTTTATTCGCAGTTGTATTGCTACTTGATTATGAATGAAAAATCTCTGCGTAAAAAAAAAAAAAAAAGTACTACGCAAGTAAAAAATTTGATCATCTAGGCTAAGGACCATCCAAGGGTTAAGCTAACAAAACAAGAGTTTTAGGATTTTTCTAATTTTTTTTATGTATGTTTATGTGTAAAAAATAATTTTAAGTATAACTAGTAAAACCCCTAACAAATGAAAGAAGATACATCAATTCACATAATTAAATTATTTCATGATCGAATTCATGATCACAACCTATTTTTGTTTCGATTGATAAATAAAGAATTGACAAATTCTATTATATTTATATTTCATATACATAATTGTCAAGTTCTAATTTTTAATTTCAAGTTCTAATTTCAAGCCGAATGGAGACATCAACCTAAACTATATAACGACATTATCAATTTATTATGAAACATTTAGAACTTTTTTTTACATTTTTAAAGGACATGAATTCACGAGTCTTAAAATAATTTTTTCTTACTAATATACTCTTTTCGGTCATTTTTATAAACAAAAAAACAATTCAAATTATGGTTACTAATTAGTATAAACAAAAATTAACTACTTTTAAGCTAATTAATACTGTTATTCTTAATATATCCTTACTTTTCAAAAGGTACATGTGATTTCCAAAAAAATAAGGTTTATTTATAATAAATTTACTCATATTTTATATTAAATCAACAAAATTAATTACACGTAACTAAAAGAATACTCTATGGTATTCAGGACTAGGGGTGCTCAAATCCAAACCAATGCAAATAAAAACCGAAAACCGATCCAAAAAAACCGAAAACAGCAAAAAACCGAAGTTTTTTTGATGTGTTTGGATGTTCTTTTGTCAAAACCGCTGGATCGGATCGGATTTCGGATTGATTTCTTAAAACCGATCCAAACCATATACATATATTTTAATATTTATTTATCTTTTTATTAGTATAAATATATATATTGCATTAATCTTTTTTTTTCATTTTAAATTTTTTTAATACTATATGTTAGTTTAATTTAATCTATTTTAAATTTTGATAATACTATATGTTAGTTTAATTTAATTTTTTTTTTTTTACTTTTTATATGTTTCGAATATAATTGGTAATTGTCATTCCAAAATATTAATTTTCAATATATTATATGTTATATTTTACATCAAACTTAATATTTATTTTGTCAAAAATGTCAAACTATTATTTTGTAGCGTTTTTTATAATATTTATTTAAAAAAATTACAATTTATAATTTGGATATCCAAAAACCGATCCAAATTAAACCGCATAATATTGGATCGGATTTTTTTTATTTGTCATCCAAAACCGAACCAAACCGCAAATGAAGAGTCCGAGAAAATTCGAAAGAAATATTTCACAGCACAAGAGAGAAACAATATATCTCCACCTAAAATATTATGAGAAAAATGAATCACATCTTTAATAAATTTAACATTTTTTTCATTAATAATCGATATACTGCCTTGTCCCACAGAAAGAGAGCAAGTTTTTGACTTTTTTATTAATGAATATCTTTAAATTAAATTTAAACTAAATACATTTTGACTTTTTTTTTTTATATATTTAAAACCGAAGAAAGTAAGATTTAACATCTCACTGTTAAAATTCTACGGCTGCTACAAAGATTTACGAGCCTTATCACCTTAGAAAAAAGAACATAACGTGTCTTTTGGTTGTACAATGGTAGTAATGATCTGTGGCCATTTCCAACTTTCACCACTTTCCATCTTATCATCTTCTTCTTCTTCTTCTTCAAGACTTCAACTTTCATCTTCTCGTTGCTCAATGATGGATACCCACAAACAAGGCCGTAGTAAATTTTTAGAATTTCCATATGTTTCAGCACCCCACAAGAATCTCATGCTTGATCTTGTTTCAAAAGTAGAAGATCGATTTCAGTCTCAGCTTCTTCCTTGCTCACTTCCTCCTGATGTTCAATACTACAAGACCAGCAATGGTACTTCTCAAGTTTCGTTGCATATTACACCAGGCAACACTCATTCTCCTGTAATTTTTCCTCTGCTTTTTGCTCTCTTAAATTCCTTAGTTTCAATACTTGTTAATCAAATTTGAGTTTATTTATTTGGTTAGGGACTAGATACTTAATCTATTGTTATGTATGGATTCTCTCCGTTACATGAGAGAAATAGTTGAAGGTTAGCCATTGATTTGTGAGGAGAGAGAAAAGAAAAAGAGGAATAAGGTGAATTAAAATGTAGAGATTGAGGAAAATAAAATTGACAGAATTCATTCTAGTTATTATTAGGCTTAAGTACACTTACAACTTATCAATTAGAAAATTGCTAATAAAAAAATTATGACCGAATTCCAGTGAGTTTAGCTCATTTGGCACGGATATTGCATTATATATGCAGGGGGCCGGGTTCGAACCCCAGTCATCTCACTTACACTTACTCTTAAAGGTGAAATTTCTAGTCACTAGGCTACTTGACCAACAAAAAAAAAATTAGTTTTTTGTAATGACAATAATTGCGTTTGCCGGGAGTCGAACCCGGGTCTATTGCTTGGAAGGCAATTATCCTAACCGTTGGACTACAAACGCTTGCTTGCAAAAGTTAACAAAATCAAGTGTTTGTATTTGATCCACTTAGAATTTGTTATATATGTGGATATTTTTAATGATTGATAATAGTAACTTAATCTTGGATTTGAATAATTGTCCTTTAATATTGTAGCCTAAACTTTCATAAATTTGTATGCTTCTTTATTAAATATAGTAGTTCCCTCACTGTGAATCATTTGGTTTTATTTTATATACTATTGAGCTTATGTTATTTACTCCATCGGTCCTCAATCTTTAGTCCTTTTAGAGTTGGCCACAGATTGAGAAATTATAAATTTTGATAAGTTAAGTCTTTTTTACCCTTTAAGTTATTTTATATACTGTTGAACTTGTGCATCTTTCTATCTAAAATTAGACACTGCCGAAGTCCTCAAATACATTTTGAGGCCTGTTTGGATCAGCTTATTGAAATAAGCACATGTGAATCTGTTTTGGGGTGATTATGGAAACAATTTATGACATGTCTATTACTTGTTTTCAGCTTATTTCCATAAGTTTTCCGGAGTAGCTTTATGAAAACAGTTTTATTGTATGTTCTGTTATAGAAATAACTTATGCATAAGGATTTATATGATAATCGTTTATGATATAAAATGTTTAATGAAATTGTTTTATCTGAATTTCAGTTTGTTCGTTATTAATCATTTATTTTTCTTGTGTATCTCAGATAGATTTTGTAATGGGAAGTTGGGTGCATGCTGAGCTACCAACCGGAGGATCGTTAGATATAACATCACTTTCGGCCTATCTGAACAGTTCAAACGATGCACCGAATTTCGTGTTCGAGCTGATCCGTAGCAGTCCAACAATGCTAATTCTTGTACTTGATTTGCCACCTCGAAAAGACCTTGTTCTTTGGCCAGATTACCTTAAAACATTTTACGAGGACACTAAACTCGATACACATAGGCAGGCTTTGGAAAAAATTCCAGAGGTTCAACCTTATGTCACTTCTTCGCTTTTCATCCGCACCGTTGCATCTCCAACTGCTATATTTGTTCGCATTCAGACCGAAGATGATGGAGGTGAGCGGATAGACGGGATCATCAGAGACCATATTGATCCGATTTCAAAGCAAGTGTTGGAGATATGGTTGGATGATTGCGCCTGTGCCGAGAGAGATGTAGGAGAGGAAGATAAAGCTTATCTGAGAAAAAGAGATGGTGTTATTAGAAACAAGACTATTGAGGTTGATCTTGGTTCAAGCTTTCCAAGGTTGTTTGGTCCAGAAGCAGCAAAACAGATTTTGGAAGCCATCAAAGAGTATTTTACTGTTTGAAATGTAAAGTTTATTTGGAATTGTAAATAAAAGTTTGCACTTTAGATAAGTTGTGTGTTTCTTTGACTTTGAGTATGATCTTGGTTCAAGCTAATTTTCCAATGATATGTTTGGTCTAGAAACAGCAAAACACATACTAGAAGCCGTAAATATGTGCTAACTTTGTACTATATGTCTCTCACATAGTCACATGACAAACATCATCTAAAATTTAGAAAAAAACAGAAAAACTAACATTCAAAAGACTGTTCATAATGGCTAATTGTTGACTTAATATACAAGTTTAATCCTAACAATATTGGAGCCACTAATGCAAGTATTAGTAATCGATTTTCTTGACACATCATCAAAATTGACTTTAAAATTAAGTAAAGGACTAAAATTCAAGAAAAATTGAAATATGGGGTTCAAAATATTGATTTTTAAGATAGGGAATCAAAATTTCAAAAAATTGAAAATTGGGGAATCAAAACTGCATTTAAGCCAAATGATTTTCGTATGAGTTAAAAGATTTAACTAAATTATATCTTCAAACAAAATAGCAAATTAAATGTGCCTAAAGACAAACTAGGATGTAGAAATCACCATACTCCCACAAGAAAATAATAAGATAACAGAAAAATCACCACAAGACCAAGTCTTGATCGATGAGATCAAATAAGAACTATAGATATATTATATATTATCTTATTTCACACAAATAAGTATTTTATTTCACTACACACAACTAATAACATTGTGTCTTAAGTTATTAAGTATTTAGACACACACAAATCAAACTTAACTTCTATTTAAAATTATAATTACTACATTATGAAATTAAAAATAATTAAGTCTTCATAAAAAAATACTCCTTAATGGCTTCTAGTATCTCTTTTGCTGCTTCTGGACCAAACATCCTTGGAAAGCTTGAACCAAGATCATACTCAATAGTCTTGTTTCTAATGACACAATCTCTTTTTCCAAGAAAAGCTCTTTCTTCCTCTCCTAATTCTCTCTTGGCACAGGCACAATGATCCAACCAAATACCTAACACTTGCTTCGTAATCGGGTCCAAATAGTTCCTGATGATCTCGTCTATGCGCTCTCCTCCATCATTTTCAGTCGAAATGCGAACAAATATAGCCGTTGGAGACGCCATGGCGCGATAGAAAAGCGAGGAAGATAAATAAGGTTGAACCTCTGAAAGATTTTCCAAAGTTTGCCTATGTGTATCTAGTTTAGTGTCGTCGTAGAATGTTTTTAGATAATCTGGGCAAAGAACAAGGTCTTTTGGAGGTAGCAAATCAAGAAAGAAAATTAACATGGTTGGACTGCTTCGGATTAGATCAAACACAAAATTTGGTGCATCATTTGAAGTGTTAAGATAAGCTGAAAGTGATGAATTGGATAGTTCTTTTTGTCTCAAATCCGATCTAAACTACACCGCAAACACTCGTATTAAGTAGCTTATTATCGATCAAATATACAATAATTTAATTTGAAAGCATAAATTAGTAGGCAAATTACAGGAGAATCATTGTTGCCTGGTGTAATTTGCAGTGAAATTTGAGAAGTATCACTCTTGTTCTTGTAGTGTTGAACATGAGGAGGAAGTGAACAAGGAAGAAGGTTAGATTGAAAACGATCTTCTATTGTTGTAACTAGATCAACCAAAAGGTTCTTGTGTGGTGCTGAAACGAATGGAAATTCTAAAAATTTACTACGGCCTTGTTTCTGTGTATTCATCATTATGCAACGAGGAGCAGAAAGTTGAAGACTTGAAAAAGAAGATAAAATGGAAAGTGGTGGTGAATGTAGGAAATGGCTACGGATAATCATTTCCATCGTCTAATGTAACCAGCACAAATGTTTATGTCTATGTTTTCTTGCTTTTCATTCAATATATAGGGGACGTTTAGGAGATACACTTGCTTGGACACAAGACGAAATGCTAGTGAATTTTGGTTTTCTCATTCATTAAACATGTCATGTTATTATTTATGAGGAATTTTAAGTTAGCATATTTCATGAGGAGCAAAAAGGATGAAATTTTAAGTTAGCATATTTCATGTCATTATAGTGATATTGGAAAAAAAAATTATAGGGATAAATTAAAATTCGCCAACATTACGGGGGAAGTAAACACTATTTTACCCTATTATAAACTAAAATTTAACATTATTAAACAACAATAATCTAATATTATTGAATAATATGAAATAGTAAAAATATAGATTAAATTAAACTAATAAATATTATTAAAAAAAATCAAAACAAAAAATAATATATTTAATATAATATTCCATACAAATATATAAGAAAGAGTTTAATTGTTGCGGCATATCGGTGTAAATATTTTTTACACGTATATCTAATGATGTATTGCCACATTATTTAATAAATGTGACACATCATGTGTTTTTAATTACCATACATGATGTGTCGGTGTATTATTGGACGTTTGTGTAAAATAACTTTACATCGACAGTGCATATAAATTAAATTCAATAAAAAATTAGTGAGTATTCAAATTTATATATGTAATTTGGTTCTGTTTTGAAAAAGAAATTTAAAATTCGACCTGAGCGATTTTCATAAAATGACATTTAATAATATTTTGTTTTGTGAGTTTGACGTTTTTTTATTCTTTTTTTAAAAAATTATCGGTTTAAATATAACTCCTATACTTATGCAGTTTTGTTCTCATTAATTATTGGATAAATATTCCAATTTTTTATAAAGAAGTTAAATTAAATCGTCTAAATTGACACGAGAGATAATCAAACCTGAGACCTTAAAGAGGAACACACTCTCTTTAAGGGGTGATCGCGGTGCGGTTTGGTTCGGTTTTGAGCATAAAAGTCATCCTAACCGCGAGATAAAAATGCATGCGGTTCGGTTTGGTTTGGATTGGTTCGGTTGGTGCGGTTTAAAACATAACGATTGTACCGAACAATTTTAAGCATAAAAAAAAAATAAAAAATTGAAGTTCCAAAATAACATTGTAGTACCAACAAAAATTATTTATCCAAAATAACATTATAGTAACTTACAATTTTAAATATATAAAAAAATTGAATTTTCAAAATAACATCACGGTACCGATAAAATTTGTTTATTTAAAATAACATTACAACACCAAAATAAAATTTCAGTACAAAAAATAAAAACAACTTGAAGTTCGATTAATTTGGTCGACTGACTTGGTAATTGGGCATGTATATTGGAATATAAATATATTTTCTTTTACGATATTGGAATATAAATATATAATAGTAACTTAATGCGGTTTTTGCGGTTATCCGCGGTTTTTGCGGTTTGCGGTTTTGCGGTTTGCGGTTCAGTAAGAAAGCCATCCAAATACATCCAAACCAAATGCGGTTTTTGCGGTTTTCGGTTTGGTTTGGTTCGATTTGCGGTTTTACTTTTGGATTGGTTCGGATACGATCACCCCTACTCTCTTAGGTCTAAAATCAATACCACCTATTCTTTAAAACGAAATAGTAAATACGTAAAAAATGTAGTTATTACTATTCTTTAAAAAAATAAAGAAATAGTTAATACGTAAAAAATAAGAATAAAAATGGAATAAAATTTAAAAAGCTATAAGCTTACGCTACTTGAAATAACATCTCAAAAAATGCTATAAGCTAAATAGATAAGTTTTTTCCAACCACGTCCATTTTTATCAAACAAGCTTATATATAAGCTAGTACAATAAGCTATAAGCTAGTTTATTGAACTTATCAAACACACACTATGTTTGTTACTCCCTCCATTCGATCCTGGATATATGTGAAAAAAATTATTTTTTAGATTAATTGAAAATCTAACAAATTCAGTCTATATTATGGACCAAATGCATTATATTTTTAATAAATCTAAAAAATAAATTTTATCTTATATGTAGTATTTGGGACCAGAGGGATTATTATTTTAGGTCAACAATGGCTTTATACATGATTCTTAGGTACATGCCATATTTTGTCAAGAAAAGGACCAATACATAGAAAAAAAATGTTATTTAAACATAATTTTCTAATAAAAATATAACAAAACTACAGTTTTTACTTTTTTTTAATATTTTTTTAATGCCTCAAAATTCATGCCGTGAGTAGAAAAAATACCGTATCATATTTTTGTTCGACCTTCTTATATTCATATAGTATATCTGATGCATAAATAAACAGTGACATATGAAACTTATGTCCGTAAATGTAATGAAGGACGAATAAACAACTTTTCTATTCTTATGTAAGACATCACTTTAATTAGTAGAGAACTAATTTACGTAACGCAAATGATTTGTGGACACAAATCATGGACATCCAACTCTATACGATCATGGTTCTATATGAGTGGGTGAAAAATCCATTGGAATGCTTGCTTAGATAGATTTATAGATAGCTATAGGTTGGGGTTGGTGATTTGGCAATTTTTACCTTCGGTAATCATATCATCTTAGGTAATACATCACACCACAAGAAATTTGATATTTGGCGACACATTTTTTTGTTATAAGTCGTTGACAAAAATTATCTTTCTAGAAAGTGTCATGTCATTGACTACAGTTGGCAAACTGATTCAAAATCTCAGTCTCTCGATATGTTTAGTGGTAGAATTCACTAGTTATATATGATTTTTTGCATTTCTCAAAAGAAATGAAGAGTTTCATTTTGAAAAGAAATAAACACAAAAAATAGATAAAGGGTTCCACCAGCAAGTGAATTCGACCATCATTAAATACTTTTTAAAATAATTCAAACTTATTTGTGTCTATTTTCTCTCCAAATAAAACTTTATTTCTTTTGAGAAGTAGAGAATATCTTAAATCAAATACACTACTTACATTGTGTTCATCTTTTTTAAAATTGAATACTCTAAAAAATGAAGAAGATCAATCACACCAAATTCGGTAGAGTCACTTTTTGAGAAATGAAAACTATCAACAACTTTTTTGAAATCCAACTCGAATTCTATTAGGTCTAAGTTAAGCTCATGAACCCAATTAAGCGTCGTAGGAAGTCCAAGTGTTTCACCAATATGCATTTCACTCTTTGGAGAAAACTACTCAGTTTTAGGTAGAATAAAAGCACATTGATCATCTCTAAGACAAATGTAAATGGTAACTTAATTATTATGACACGAAAAGGAAACATCGACGTTACATCTTTCTTATGTATAAATGATTTATCCCAAAAGAGTCGATGAATACTTTTGTTGTGAGTTTCAGATTGGAGAACCGGTGTGATAAGTACTTCATGCTCTGGCTTAAATAAGCACTTATTACTCCAAGAATTAATCTTTTTCCAAATTCTATCCTTAATATATTGAAAGTTGATTTTCTTGCTTCTACGATAAAGAAGGCAAACCACGATCTTTACTTGTGACCAAAACTTACTAGTTCTTGTTATAATATAAAGTGAAGTTGCTCTGGAGCCAATTTAGATGGGCTAATTTAGCTTCTTCAAAAAAATATAAAGTGAAGTTGGGGATAAATGCATGAAGTGGTACTCAGTAAGTTAACCATTCTAACACCAACAAACAGGCACAAAACAATTACTTAGTAAGTTGTTTATCTTTATAGGTACGAAATTTCCTCTTCTCCCAACCCGAATTTTATTCATATGCAAATTAGAGATCGAACTTCTGATCACCTACTTCGAAGGCCTAGCAATTCATTGTTGGTTAATAAGTTTTAGTTATGCCAAAGTCACAGAAACACAACTCTTTTAAAGTGCAAACTTTTATTTACAAAATTACAATTCCAAATAAACTTACATTTTAAACAGTAAAATACTCTTTGATGGCATCCAGAATCTGTTTTGCTGCTTCTGGACCAAACAACCTTGGAAAGCTTGAACCAAGATCAACCTCAATAGTCTTGTTTCTAATAACACCATCTCTTTTTCTCAGATAAGCTTTATCTTCCTCTCCTACATCTCTCTCGGCAAAGGTGCAATCATCCGACCATATCACCAACACTTGCTTTGAAATCGGATTAATATGGTCTTTGATGATCTCATCTATCCGCTCACCTCCATTTTCGGTCTGAATGCGAACAAATATAGCGGGTGGAGATGCATAACATAGTCTAAGTGTATCAAATACAAACTCTTGATTTTTCGAGTTAACTTTGGGTCTTAAAGTGAATTTTGGAAGAGTTGCTTGATAGGTGTTAATGTACCACCTCTCTTTATGAATATGGCTTGCAATTTTCTCAATTGTAAGCAAGGTTTGGTTCCTTTCTCTTACTTAGGCCTTCCGGTGGGGGTGAATCCTCGTAGAAGTTCCATTTGGGTTCCTTTGCTTGACCAACTTAGAAGAAGATTTTGCTCGTGGAGACACCGTTATGTGAGTCTTGGAGGACGGATTGTGTTAATTATCCGATTACAAAGAGAATTTTTGTGCGGAGGTGTGAAAGGGGGGAGGAAGATAAGTCGGGTGTCTTGGAAGGAGGTGTGTAGGCCAAGAAGCCAAGGAGGATTAGGGGTGAGGGACATTGGTTTGGCAAATCTTAGTCTCCTCATCAAATGGAGATGGCGACTTCTACACAAGGAGAATGCTTTTTGGAAAGCGGTTTTGGTTGCAAAATATGGCCAAAATGTGCGTTATATGGTGCATTGGATTGGTCATGGGCTGCCTAGCCGAGCTTCCATATGGTGGAAAGATTTGTGTGGTTTAGATATAAAGGAAGCGATTAGTTGGTTTGCAACAAATTAAATTCACTATTTTAACTACCATATTTTGAAAATTTTAAAATTTAAAATGTGTAGAAGATCTTGACCAAAAAATAAATGTAGAGAAGAAGATCAATGACATGTGAGAGTAGAAACATAGAGTGAATAAGAATAGGTATTGGCATAAACAAAAGTAAGAACTTTCCCAAAAAGTGATTGTAGTCATATTGTCTATTATTTTCGAACTTTCGTAAATTCAAAACGTATAAAACATGAAGGATCTCATTTACAAACTACCATCGCGTTAGAAACAGAGAGCTGATAAGGAAATGTATTAGCATACTTAAAGGAAATAACAGCTCCTCCAGATAAAGGTTGTCCATTATTAACTAGACAATCATTGTATTCGAGACGCTTAAACGTTGTTGGGTTGATAAGTATCGCAGAACTGAACTTGCCACATGCAACATGAATATTAGAGATGACACAATCACTCACACATGTATTTGCAATCACAACGCTGTGTTCTGGAATACCACCAATTAGGCCAGTCATATTTTGGCTTATTTCAATACTTAACTTGCTGCACTTGTCACCAACAACATTTACTGAAAAGATATGTAGGAAAATGTTTATGAGTAAGTTTAATCAAATTATATCAACAAATATTTAAATGAAAAAACATTGCATTAGAGTAGGAAAATTAGAAATGAAAAAAATATGAAATTCATCTCTATCTTTGTACCCAATTTTAGAGACACAAACTTTGATTATTATTTTTTTCGTCTCTAAATATTGAACGTTATTTATTTCTATTAAAATATATCAATATCTCTCTATATTTAGTATATTCATATTTGTATTTTTTTACTTATATATTCATATTTGTATAGGAAACACAATTATGTGTATTGATTAGTTTCCTAATATATGTATAAACAATTTTTTTTGTTTACCATGAACTGAGAATCAAACTCAAGACCTACGGCGTATTACCCGAATCCCTCGTCATCGGAACAAACAACAAATAATATCAATGAAAATGCAAGAGATTGAATTCTTACATGGGAGAAAATATGTATTAAAAATGAAATCAATTTTTTTGTTAGGTAGCTTAGTGTCTAAAAATTCCACTATTAAGATGGATAAATAGAGTATATGAGGTTCAAACTCCGATCCCTACCTATAAAATATTGTGATATTGCTATTTTATAGTTATATACGACTAAAGTTCAACTATCTTATTTTATTTCGTATATATAATGTATAATACTATATTTTTTGCCATTAAAAAAATGAGTAAAGTTAAGAGAGCTAATTAAATTAGAATATACACCTTGCCAAAATTTAAATTAGATTAGAATATATATATACAATAAGATAATATATGCAAACAGACCTGTTTTATCAGATATTGAAGAGGTCTCATGCAAATTCATTGATGCTACTCCGTTTGTGGAGATCAAAACAACCATGGCCAAGAGGCCCAAGACCACTAAGTTCATGTCAAAAACCATTTTTCTCTCAATTAATCTCAAATGATAGTTAAATGGAGTACAAGTTTTGTGATGACAGAAATATATAAAATTACCGATGGTGGTTAACTTTATATATAAGATTGAAAGATGAGGAGTCGATATACATACTTACCATAAAAAGTGAGTATTATTTTTGACTTTTTTAATCTCATTAATTTTGATTGACTATGTAAAACGGAATAATTCAAAATATACAATTTTATTCTATTTTTATCAATTTTTCGGTTCCCTCATGTTTTTTATAACAATTTTATACCATAATGTTTTTATTAATAAAATCCTTAATTAATAATTATTTTTATTGCACTAGTTAGAAAGACATATTCATACATATTTAATTGAATAATTGAACAATGTTTTATTTTAGGCTCTATTCGGATTGATCAAATATAATAAGATGAAGTAGAGCGGAATAGAGCAAAATGAAATTGAGTGGAATGGAATAATTCTTCAATTTTATTGTTTGGATATTTTAGAATAGAGATGAACAAATTTTGCATTCCATCCCTTACCTCCGAAATTTGAGGGAACAAAATTGAAGATAAGTAGTGGTATGTGATGGCAATTTATTCCATTCGATGTTGTGGGTAGTAAAAGTTATATTTTTTGCTTACCCAGAGATTTGTCGTGGGTACTAAAAAGTACATTTGGCGCCCAACAATTCTTTGCGTGGGAACTATGTTTTCATGAAAAAAATTGAGAGGGAAGCAATAATTTCCTTATTTTTACTTTACCCGTGGCTTAGCGATGGGTATTGTACCGGGCCATGAACCAGGGGGTGATTTATTAAGGCCCAATACGAAAAAGCCCAATGGGAGCATCTAAAGGAGAAGCGTGAAAACAATCATGAAAAACACATGATAGGCATGATCCACCATGACTTGGAGAAGAAGGAAGAAACTTGGAGAAGAAGGAAGAAGCTTGGAGAAGAAGGAAAAGTAACCGCCCACTACCCATGAATTCCTCTCCAAGCAAGGCGGTTATCAAGCAACAAGAAGAAGATATTTTGTCTATAAATAGGATCTTCTTCAAGAGAATAAAAGGACTCTCATTCTAAAAAACCACCATTCTTTCATTATTGTAAAGTTTATCAATTTCTTCTCTAAGGAGAGCTTTGTATTTCTATCATTATCAAATAATACAAACCCCCTTGAATGTTCACCAGAACAGGTATTACCCATGAAAAAAAGCCCTCGGAAAAGTGCCATGGGCATGGACAACTTTTCTTGTAGTGAAAGAAGATACATCAATTAACATAATTAAATTATTGCATGATTGAACTCACAACCTCTTTTTGTTTCGAACCGTAGAGTGTATATAGACGAAGTGCCAAATACTATTATAGCTCATATACATAACCAAGAAGTTCTAATTTCAAATTGGATGAAGATGTCAAACTTAACTATATAACCACATTATCAATTTATGACTTATGGAACATCTTTATTTTATTAAAAAAAATAATTCTAAACAACAGTATTTTCGGTGCACTTGTTAAGCATACAAAAAAAGAAAAATAAAGATAAAATAATAATTTTTTTATACTTTTAATGTATTTTGAATGCACAAATTTTAAGGTAAAATTTTCTTACAAATATGTTTAACTAGTGCTAGTGAGTTATTGTTTAGCATTTCTAAAAAAAATAAAAAATATTCTAACCCATAAGAGCATTGTGTTGAGGAGTCTGAAAAATTTAAGGAAAAATATTTCAGGACCATAAGAGAGAGGCGTGAGTTATTATGCATAGGGAATAAACTTATGCATGGTGCATAAACAAATCTCCACCATCAAATTGAATCTAACAAATCTCCAAACGCACAATTTCACACCCCCAAATCAACAACAGCAACCCCTAAACGTCATCAGATTACTTCGTAGTTTGTTTTAAACTAAAATCATGCCAAAATCATTTTTGTTGTGGAATGGTTTCACATTAGATGTACTTAATCATGCCAAAACAATTTTTACTGTGGATTGGTTTCACAGGGTTGTAATCCAAAACCATTTTTTGTTGAATGATTTTGTGTGTTATTTATGCATGATGCATAAGGAATTTACATATGCACCATAACCGCTCTCCAAGAGAGACGCTACATCTCCACTTAAAATATTAAAATATTAGTTAAATGAATCACCTTTTTTATAAATTTAACATTTTTTCCCTTATTGGACCTTATTAGAGCTGTCAATTAAAATGAATCATTTAAAATGTTAATAATCAATGTAAATGTGAGATTTAATCGCTCATAATTAAAATTCAACCGACAAGTACAATGATTTATGTACTGGGATTTATTAGAGTTGTCAAATGAGCCGACTCAGCCCGGTCTAGCCCGGTGGGCCAAACTAATATATGGGTCAGATTGCCCTGGCCCAATTATTATTGGGTACACATTAACGGGTCCGACCCTACCCAATATGGCCATGGGCTAATGGGCCAACCCATCACATTTTAATTATTATTTTTTGTTTATTCAATTTTTTATGTCACTTTGATGTATTATTTTCTCATAATTATAAATTTTATTAAGATATAATTGTATGAAAGTATAAATAATTTTTACATCAACACTAATTATTAAACTTAAACATTTAACTATATTTTTTTATAAGAATTTCTACATTTTAATAGTAGCGTAACAGTATCAGTATCAGGCTATAAACTACGTAAAAAAATCTACATCAGTAGAATTGATAAAAATAGAATAAAATTGTATATTTTGAATTATACCCTTTTACATAGTCAATCAAAATTAATGAGATTAAAAAAGTCCAAAATAATACTCACTTTTTATGGTAAGTATGTATATAGTTCTATCGACTCCTCATCTTTCATTCTTATATATAAAGTTCACCACCATCGGTAATTTTATATATTTCTGTCATCACAAAACTTGTACTCCATTTAACTATCATTTGAGATTAATTGAGAGAAAAATGGTTTTTAACATGAACTTAGTGGTCTTGGGCCTCTTGGCCATGGTTGTTTTGATCTCCACAAACGGAGTAGCATCAATGAATTTGCATGAGACCTCTTCAATATCTGATAAAACAGGTCTGTTTGCATATATTATCTTATTGTATATATTCTAATCTAATTTAAATTTTGGTAAGGTGTATATTCTAATTTAATTAGCTCTCTTAACTTTAGTCATTTTTTTAATGGCAAAAAATATAGTATTACACATTATATATACGAAATAAAATAAGATAGTTGAACTTTAGTCATATATAACTATAAAATAGGGATATCACAATATTTTATAGGTAGAGATCGGAGTTCGAACCTCAGATACTCTGCTTATCCACCTTAGTAGTGAAATTTCTAGCCACTAAGCTACCTAACAAAAAAATTGATTACATTTATAATACATATTCTGATACCATGTAAGAATTCAATGTCTTGCATTTTCATTGATATTATTTGTTGTTTGTTCCGATGACGAGGGATTCGGGTAATACGCCGTAGGTCATGAGTTTGATTCTCAGCTCATTGTAAACAAAAAAAAATTTTGTTTATATATATATTAGGAAACTAATCAATACACAAAATTGTGTTTCCTATACAAATATGAATATATAAGTAAAAAAATACAAATATGAATATACTAAATATAGAGAGATATTGATATATTTTAATAGAAATAAATAACGTTCAATATTTAGAGACGAAAAAAATAATAATCAAAGTTTGTGTCTCTAAAATTCGGTACAAAGATAGAGATTAATTTCATATTTTTTTCATTTCAAATTTTCCTACTCTAATGCAATGTTTTTTCATTTAAATATTTGTTGATATAATTTGATTAAACTTACTCATAAACATTTTCCTACATATCTTTTCAGTAAATGTTGTTGGTGACAAGTGCAGCAAGTTAAGTATTGAAATAAGCCAAAATATGACTGGCCTAATTGGTGGTATTCCAGAACACAGCGTTGTGATTGCAAATACATGTGTGAGTGATTGTGTCATCTCTAATATTCATGTTGCATGTGGCAAGTTCAGTTCTGCGATACTTATCAACCCAACAACGTTTAAGCGTCTCGAATACAATGATTGTCTTGTTAATAATGGACAACCTTTATCTGGAGGAGCTGTTATTTCCTTTAAGTATGCTAATACATTTCCTTATGAGCTCTCTGTTTCTAACGCAATGGTAGTTTGTAAATGAGATATATCCTTCATGTTTAATACGTTTTGAATTTACGAAAGTTCGAAAATAATAGACAATATGACTACAATCACTTTTTGGGAAAGTTCTTACTTTTGTTTATGCCAATACCTATTCTTATTCACTCTATGTTTCTACTCTCACATGTCATTCATCTTCTCTACATTTATTTTTTGGTCAAGATCTTCTCCACGTTTTAAATTTTAAAATTTTCAATTTATGGTAGTTAAAATATTGAATTTAATTTATTGGTGTGGTGAACTAAAGTTCAAATTTTAGCTCAAAGATGTGTTCACATTTAATATTGAATTTTCTTTTAGATAGAATTATATTATTTTCTCCATGTAAAAAATTTACAAGTAACAAAGAATAAAAATGCACGATTATTCTTGTATAACAAAAAATTAACAATTACATACTATATATGATAACAAACATGAGGGCCGATCTAACATATTAGGAGGAGGTTTTTTAAAGTTTATAAACGTATTTTTTTAAAATGATTATTGTGAGCTTAGTTTAGTTGGTGATAATATCGCTTCGCACTATATATGAAGAGAGAATTATCTCATTTCTCTATTTCCAAAGCCTCCAAATAGCAGCGTGCCAAATCAACGCGAACCCTTTTCGAATTTGCTTATTGGTTGCAGCCCCTGTTAAACAATCAAACAACAAAAAATGTTTGGAGGAATAACAATCACCAAGCCGAGCCAACAGAAAATAGCGTTCCAAATCTGACTCGCAAAATCGCAAAAAAGGAACAAATGGAGCCCAGACTCCTCTTTCCCATTACCGTGCACACAATCGAGTGACCCTCCATCAGATTGAATACCTCAAATAGCCAAATTACATTTCGTCTGCACTCGATTACGCAGCAGCTTCCACGAAAAAGCAATAACTTTAGACGGTGCCAGACTTTTCCAAATATTCTTAAACACCCGTAGCTCTTGAACATTGAACTCCGGTACCGAAGAATAAGCCATCCCAAGGTACTCATAAATCGAGCTAACTGAAAACAGCCCGTCATCTTCTAATCGCCAGCGCCACACATCATCCGAGTCCGAGAACTCCGTAACCAACGGAAGCTCTTCCTTTAAACTAAGAAGGAGCTCTTCCTCCCACACAAACAATCTCCGCCTCATCTCAACTCCAGCGCCAACTCTACGCCTCTCTCCACCCATACATCACTTACCAAGTTACCATCGAATCTTGTTGCGTGAAAATAGAAAACCGCGTCGAGTTCCCATTACCCAATCTTCTACTCAAATTTGTTGCAAACCAACTAACCGCTTCCTTTATATCTAAACCACACAAATCTTTCCACCATATGGAAGCTCGGCTAGGCAGCCCCTGACCAATCCAATGCACCATATAACGCACATTTTGGCCATATTTTGCAACCAAAACCTCTTTCCAAAAAGCATTCTCCTTGTGTAGAAGTCTCCATCTCTATTTGATGAGGAGACTAAGATTTGCCAAACCAATGTCCCTCACCCCTAATCCTCCTTGGCTTCTTGGCCTACACACCTCCTTCCAAGACACCCAACTTCCTTCCCCCTTTCACACCTCCCCACAAGAATTCTCTTTGCAATCGGATAATTAACACAATCCGTCCTCCAAGACTCACATAACGGTGTCTCCACAAGTGAAATTTTCTTCTAAGTTGGTCAAGCAAAGGAACCCAAGTGGAGCTTCTACGAGAATTCGCCCCCACCGGAAGGCCTAAGTAAGAGAAAGGAACCACACCTTGCTTACAATTGAGAAAATTGCAACCCATATTCATAAAGAGAGGTGGTACATTAACACCTATCAAGCAACTCTTCCAAAAATTCACTTTAAGACCCGAAGTTAACTCAAACCCTCTCAACAAAGCTTTTAACGTCCATAAGTTTTCCATAGAAGCCTCCCCAATGCACTGCGGAGCTAGCCTAAAATGTTGGGGCGGGCCGCAACGGTGTTTGGAAAAAAAAATCTATGGAAAGCTAAAGATGCATAAATAGTTTTTTTTTGAACAAGCCAAAATGAGATGTATATATATAAAAATAGTCTTTTAGCACAAGACGTACCAATAAGACTAACCAAGGTTACAAATACAGTCAAAAATACATGAACCAAAAGAAACTATATAAGGCCCAAACAAAGCAAAGGACTAGATGCATAAATAGTTAATTTTGGTGAGTTTCGATAACATATACTCCCCCCGTCTCAAAAAGATTGTCTTTTAAGATTGTTTCACACATATTATGAAATGTAATTATGTTGTTAGAAGAAATAATATTTTTACTAAATTTCGAAATGCGTGCATTCAATGCCTCAAAAATACAAAAAGTTGTTTTTTCAATATAAATTTTATTTTTTATTTCCTTTTTAGGTATTTAACAAGTGCACCGGGGACACTGTTTAGCATGACCTTTATCTTTATTAGTTATAAGTTTGTTTCCTTGGTAATAATGAATATAGTAATTATTATTGGTACAATTGAAAAATTTTACATTAAAAAGTGAGAATGTGACAATTATTTTGTGACAATATCTCTTATTCATAAAATGACAATTATTTTAGGACGGATGAAATATCAAATAAAGAAGAAACTAAAACAAGATAGTCTTTTAAGTTCACACATTTATTCAAAATCAAAAGAAACTCAACAAATTATAAAGATAAGTTTTTGGGGTGGTTTCTTCTCTGTTTACATCTTTTTCTCTTTCAATTTCCATCATTTTCTTCTTCTTCTTTCAATTTTATGTCATGATGATGAGAGCTCTGCTTTGCTTCAGTTCAAGTCCTCCTTCACTATAGTTACTTACTCTTATTATTGCGATAAACCTGCTTCAAATTATTGTCATGATTTTCCTTTGAAAACAGCAACTTGGAAAAATGGGAGTGACTGTTGTTCATGGAATCGTGTCACATGTGACACCATCTCTGGTCACGTCATTGGTCTCAACCTTGGCTGTGAAGGCCTTGCAGGTGAATTACATTCAAACAGTACCCTTAACAACTTGACTGGTCTAGTTGATTTTCAAAACTTTTCCAAACTTCAAAATCTGGTTTCCCTATCCCTTTCATATAATAGCCCATTATCACTCAAATTTGAATCCAATGTCAATTACAATTTTTCTCAACTAAAGGTATTAGATTTGTCTTCTTTGAGTTTGACTGAATTTCCTTAGATTATCAGGAAACCTTTCAAGTTTGGATTTTCTTGATTTGTCCAATAACAAACTTAGTGGAAGTGTGCCCAATTGGTTACTTGAAACAGTGGATTCATTAACTTTTTTGAACCTCTCTCAAAACTTGTTCACGTCGATAAACCAATTCTCAAGGAATAAATACAAGCTTTGTGTTCTTGATCTTAGTTTTAACCTATTGGAAGGTGACCTCCCTGTGTCAATTTGCAATATGATTTCACTTCAAGTACTCAAGCTGAGTACTGCAATATGTTTGTAGTTAGATAATGTTTGTATGTAGCTTGAATTCACTTTTTATCCTAAACAGACAACTCATTTAAAGTGCAAACTTTTATTTACAATTCCAAATAAACTTCACATTTCAAACAGTAAAATACTCTTTGATAGCTTCCAGAATCTGTTTTGATGCTTCAGGACCAAGCAACCTTGGAAAGCTTGAACCAAGATCAACATCAATAGTCTTGTTTCTAATAACACCATCTCTTTTTCTCAGATAAGCTTTATCTTCCTCTCCTACATCTCTCTCAGCAAAGGTGCAATCATCCGACCATATCACTAACACTTGAAATCGGATCGATATGGTCTCTGATGATCTCATCTATCCGCTCACCTCCATTTTCGGTCTGGATGCGAACAAATATAGCGGGTGGAGATGCATAACACAGTCTAAGTGTATCAAATACAAACTCTTGATTTTGTTAACATTTGCTAGCAAGCGTTTGTAGTCCAACGGTTAGGATAATTGCCTTCCAAGCAATAGACCCGGGTTCGACTCCCGGCAAACGCAATTAATTGTCATTATAAAAATATAAATTTAATTTTGGAAAAATATTTTATTATAAAGAACATTAAAATAATCTTATGATGACTATAATTTTTTAGGGAAGACCATTTTTAGTCCTTAAAAATATTAGCCCGAATTCAGTCCTCACAAAAATAAAGTTCATGTTAGTCTTCTGCATTTTAAAATTAGGGAGAAATTAGTTTCTCTATTGTAACGAGTTAGAGACTAATTTGTCCTCGGTATAGAAGTGTCAGAAACTAGTTCGTAGGTGGTCTCTCTACAACAACTCCAACGGAATCTTTCTAAAAACCCCGTTTAAACTCTGGGAACAATCCTCATCCTCCGCCACCACCGTCGCCGGCGATTATACCGTTGGAAAACTCATTTCCTTCAACCCCTTTTAGTTTCATAAATAATTTCAGGCACAATATGTCTCATGGTTCTTCTATAGAATTAACAAAAGAGAAAATGGACAATAAGAAAACTCATTTCCTTCAACCCCTCCTAGCTAGTTGCATCTATTGCCCAGTAAAATCTGTGTTGTGGGTTTGGGGGTTGGTTGATTTTGATTTCTTGATTGATTTTATGGGTTTAGGTGATGCAGAAGAGTAAGTTTCTTTCTTTGGGTAATGGAGGAAGAATTAAAAGAAGATGAATATTTCGTTCTCTAACTTTGTGGAAGTTTATGTTGTTTCTGGGATGAAGGTTTGATGGTTGTTCATGGTGGACATTCATTGTACCATCTATATTTTTTTTATATAAAAAATTTAATTTATTTAAAATCAAAATGATGAATCAAATAAATTTTTTTGGATTTAGTCCTCGCATGACAACATGACACTTGGCCATCACTCGAAACATCACAATGTTCCATGTGTACCTCTGTTTGACACGTCATTTTTTTTAACGGACATTGACGCTAGAGACCAAAATCAACACGATTTGCATATTCGAGAACTTTTTAAAACAAAAAATGATACAGGACTAAAATCAAAAACTCGCGTACATACAAGGACGAATGTGTTATTTAAGCCCTTTTCTGCATTTTTTTTTTACGGTCAATATTATTTTTCTAAAGTGATAATGCATAGAGCTATAAAAACTCAGTCGGACTAATTGGCTCGCCTATTAGCTTACGAATTTGGATGGATTGTGCCTTAACCCAATTACAATTGGATCTTTCCCTTAAAATTTTCCGGTAACAAATGTAAACTGTAACAGTTGGAAAAGTGTTCTGAAAAATCAATAACATTTAATATAATTAAATTTGATAACTTTTACTTGTAAAAAAATTTGTTGGATTTTGATTATAAAATACGCCGCTACAGCACATTTGAACTTTTGCAACACTTTGTCAAAAAAAAAAAAACTTTTGCAACACTTTATCGGTTTTGGAAAAATGTTACAAATATCGGTAAAAAAAAATTTGATTTTCACTCTCTCTCTCTCTCTCTCTCTCGACTTCATCGACTCTCCGCCACCAATCTCTCTCCGTCACCGATATCTCTCCGTAACTGATATATCTCCGTTATCGATCAGCGTTTGATTCACAAGAGCTGAAATGGCGATTCCTGAACGAAGAAGAGTCGGAAGGTGGGCGCATTTGTATTCTCAAGAGCGCAATTGGAGATTCCTATTTCTCTTCCTTTTGTCCCTAAAGTCGCAGAAACCCTAGGTCTCTGAACTGTTCTCCTTCACCCTATATCCTCTAAGGTTTTCATCGATAATTGCTGGTCTTCGTCAAAGCACCCTAATATTTTGTTGAATGAGTTGATTTCATCGACGAATTAGAGTATATTTGTGGAAACTGAAAACACACTATGTGTTTTTATAATTTCTTCTTTAGTTTTTATAGTTTTGATTATTGTTTTCAGTGATTTTGGTTTCATAAATGTAATTGATTATTGTTTTCAGTGATTTTGGTTTCATATATGAAATGCATATATATCTAGTGATTTCATCTTCCATTAGTAGTTGATCGATTGAGTGACATGTTTTAATTTTTCCCTAATTGTATTGTATTTGATGATTATTATTGGAAAATTGAATTTTCTTCAATTGTTATTTGTTTTCACTTTTCAGTTGATAAGAACAGAGTTCTTAATTTGAGATAAGATTATAGACCTACAACACTGAGGTATATAAAGAAGGCCTATAGATCAATGTAGAAATGGATTTGTCACAAGAAACTTAGAAATTAATTTATCGTAGAGTTGGTGACATAGTTATGAAGAACTATGCAATTTCAGGCCTCTTTAGGTAGTGCTAGATTGCTAGTTTATTAGCATTATGTTGTTATTTAGGGAATGTTGCTTTAGCAATGACAAGGTCAGAGCTGGTGACTGATTTAGAGAATTTTTTGTTGATAGGGTTCTTCCATGTGAAGAGCTTGATGCAGAGAAAAACCCTAGAAATAGGAAGAAGACAGAGTAAAAGAGGAATTTTCTGGAGGCAGAGCATAAGAAGTTATAAATGAAAAGTTACAATGAGAAGATAATACTTGGTGGCTTAAGAAATGTTACTAGAATCAATGTAAAATGAGAAGAATCAGTAACATTTTTAAAGGGGTGTTGCATTCTAAATGTTACTGAAAGGTATATGTGTAGTAGTGTGAGAAAATGTTGCTAGTCACTTGCAAGTTGCAGGTATATGATTTGTACGTATGAATAGCTTAGGTGATACTATACCTCAAAAGTTCCTGACTGATATATTTAGAGATTGTATAATAGGAAACTAGTGTCATCTTTTGAAACTGTCATAGGTGAGAATGATATATGAACAAGTACATAAGTAGTTTTTTTGGCTGTTGCAGCAAGTAGGATTGAACAAGTACATAAGTATTGGTGAGAATGATATATGATGTACATACATAGTTTTTTGGCTGTTGCAGCAAGTACTTGTAATGATTGAACATTTTGTCATGAGTTGATTAAACAAATTCAATGAGGTTTTGATTGATTTCTCTGTTTTTATCTTAAACTATATTATGGCATTTAGATTAGGTTATAATCAATTTTGTTCAATTAATTTGTTTAGATTAGGGATTTCAATTCCATAATGTAATGAGATAACTTCAATTGTAGATAGAGTCTCATGCACGACTTATTTGATTTTTGAATGTGAAGCATGAATGAATCTTTGTCTGATTTGTAAAAATCTGTGGTCGATTCTAGATTCATTTGTCCCTGATGAGCAAGGGAAGCTCTTTTCTACCAAAAAAGTAGTCATAGATGCAAACCATTTTTTACCAAGAAATGGTTGTTTAGTTTCAGGGTCTCTTCAATAAGAACCTTGACTTCCTAGTTTAATTTTCTTTTTATAATTGCGAATTACCAGTATTATCGTAAAAATTCTTGTATCTTGACCATCAAAATTGGATTTACAGAACACCTGACATGTCTGCCATGCATCATGACTCATCTGCCGATCTCAATGTGGTCAAAAGCAAACTGAAGGACATTTTGGAGGTACATGAAATTGTATATTTTGTTTGAATCAATATTTTCCAAAAAGGCTTTATATAGTGTCTTTATAATGACATTGAATAGAGGTTATGTGCTAATAATTAGAGTCCACAGATTTCAAACATCTTCAATATTTTAGTTCTATCTATAAATTAGAGTCCTAAGACCTAACTACACAGATTTTAAACACGGAAACTATTTGGTAACTATTTGAGTAATCTTGAGACGATATGTGCTTTTTTCATCGTTAGCTTACCAAGTGCTAGAACTATAGAAGTGACGGTGTTTGCATATAGGTCTCTTTAGCAACGTAGACAGTATTTTAAAGATAGAGGAGTACCAAATATTCAGATTTTTGCTCAAATTTCACATATTTCATGCTTTGAAATTGATATAATTGATTTTTGCATGGATTTTTGCTTTGTTCAGGTAGATTGTATGTTTGAAACATCAATTGACTAATGGAGATAGCATCACTCATGTATCAAGTAGGTTTGTAGGTGTATCAACTAGCTCAATTTATGTTTATTAAATTTCTACATTTTGATTTGAGTGATTAATTTTGTGTCTTACCTCAATTATCTTAATGGACAGATCAAATGTAAGACATTTTTGCATAAGGAATTGCGTTTTAAGTGAAGCAGAGTGTCTGATCGGCGCTGGTAACTTCTTATTACCTGCTTTGTAAATTTTTCTCTCACTGTGTGGTTTTGATCACAAACTAAAACTTATATGTAAGATTCGATGAAAGGTACTGAAATGATTCAGTTGGAAATTCCAGAGCTTATGGAAGATGATGTTCAACTTGTAAGTGGCATTGTAAATTATCATATGTTACCTATTTAGTTATCCAGTATTTAATTGGCTTGCACATATGAATGATCCTATAGTTACCTATTTGTAGATGATGATGTGATAATTTCTTGTGATAGTTTCTTATAGTGAGGTTTTGCAAATCTAATATTTTCCTTTTTTGGTTGGATTCAGCCATGGAATTAAGTTTTGTCTTTGTAGAAATTAGTAAATGAGAAACTTCTGAATTTTCATATTGTAATTCCCTCGTCTCTATTTTTGGGCATAATTATTTTCTTAAGAAATGATACACTGCGTAAATAATTGTGTACGCGATAAAATCTATTGTCCGATGTGTGAGGAGGAATTCATGCTGATGTGAGTGAGCATGGTGTTTGTTTTAGTGATGTACTGTTGTTATAATCTTTGATACTGTGTAGGAGGTGATGAATTAGTTTCTGGTATGTGAAATCATATGTTGCATGTGTGTTGACTTTTGAGAGCTTTGACTTATTATTGATTAGGGATTCTAAAACTGAATGACTATTTCTTTAAATTAAAGAATTTTAAAACTGAATGACCATTTGTTTATGTCCTTACATATACAACAAAATTACTATGTTCCATGTTCTGTATGTTAAAATTAAGCCAATCATTAGAATTTACTAACCTGTTTCGTATGCGCTGCAGCTTCACATTGAGCACACTCTAGGTGAATTACTTTCAGCTCTGTCTATGCCTTTATTTTATATCATTTTGAATTATTTCTCAGTAACATCCTTCTTGTGAAAATACAGTTTACCACCTCATGAACTTGCTGTTGAAAGAATGGAAGGGCTGTGATTCATTTATGACAGGTATGTTCTTTGGTGATAAGTAAATTCTAGATCATTTTAATATGGTGCTTCTTATATTATATCTTTTGTAACATTTGATGACATACAACACTTTTTTTTTTTGGTAACATTTGATGACAACACTTTTTTATAGAGCTAACTATAGTTTAGATTGGCTACTCTTTCTATTTCATCTAGTAAGGTGCACTGATGCATGGGTGTCTAGCTACTCATTCTGCAACACCCATCCTGCAACACCTTCTTAATCCAAGTTAACTATGAATTAGCTAGGAAAATATTTCATAGCCAATTTGTCCCTTAATCGATAAATAACTCTTAGCTAAACTTATTTGCTATGAATTAGCTACGATTAGCTACTAAGTAGGTAACATTTTTTGAATGTTACTAATGATACTCTAAGATGTTTACTAAAACCCTTCAGTAACATAGGCTTTATGTAAACTTTTTTAAAATGTTACTAATCTAAATAGTAACATTTTTTTGGTTGTAGTGAGCCTAACAACATTAATAGAAAACTTACGTAAAAAAAAAAATAGAAAATTACCAATTGTTAGTTGGTTCAATGATGATTGATGCTGATCAGAATTTGTTAGGAGGATCACGGTTCGATTCTTCACAACTGCAATCGGGAGGGGGGAACCACTTGATGACAAAACTGACCCCGAACCAAATTAAACTGATAGTGAAAGCAAAAGAAGTTGAATTTCGAACGGGAAAATCCGCTTAACAAAAAATCTACATGATTTAAAAAGACACATCATAAAACTATACCAAAAATATTGGTAATTAAATACTCCCTCTGATCCTATATATAAGAGAAAATTTATTTTTTAGATTCATTAAGAATTTAATGTATCTGATCCATAATATGGTCTAGATACATTAAATTGATACATTAAATTCTTAATGAATCTAAAAAGTAAACTGTCTCTTATATATAGGACCGAAGGAAGTATCTACTATGGTTTAGAGTCTGGACTTATAAGATTCGGAGAAATGTCTTGCCCTAAAAGATATATAATATAGGTAAATTTTAATATGAACCACTTCATCAATTGGTTCATGATAGATCAGTCATGAATAACATAACGAATACAAATTTTACAAAATTTACAGTTTGATCGAAACTTTATATCATATAGATCATCCATAGAAAAATTTAGAAAAATTAAAAATCATTTGATATGTTATTGAGACTCATATATAAACTTTCAATCTAACGGTAAATTTTGTAAAATTCGTATTTGATAGATCACTTGTCCACGATGAACCAGTTGTGAAGGTTGTCCACATTAGCGTATAATATAATATAACTCCATAAACAATCACAGAATACTGATTTTTAAAAGAAGTATTTTGAACGTGATACAGGGTCCACACAATAAAACAATGTACATATACTAATAAGTCAATAGTCATGCATATTGGCTTAATTCTTCTGTACTAAAAAAATTTGGTTAGAATAAAGATTAGTCACCGGTTATGAAAAATTAATTTGTAACAAAAATATTTGTAATTTACCGATGGTTAGTTGATTCAGTGATAATTGACGTTAGATTTGGTAAGGAGTACCGCAGTTCGATTCCCACAACTACGATCGAAGTGGTTGAAACCACTTGATCGCAGAATTGACCCCAAAATCAGATTAGGCGATTCAGTAGGCTGAATATCAGTGGTGAAACAAAGAATTATTTGTAATTCATATCAAGGCCCAAATTTCACTTAGAAAAAGATAAAATTCAAGGGCCAATAAAGGCCAAGTTCTTTGTGCTAGCTGATGAATCAAAGGATGCATTTGGATCTTAGTCCTACTATGATACTATATGCATTTTTTTATTTTTAAAAAAAAATCAGAGCATCTTGCACCTAGCAAGTGGGTAAATAGAATGTGAGGTATGAATGTGGTTATGAATGACAAACATGTCTCCTATACTTTAATTAAGAGGTATGAATATGATCTCTGACTCTTCTATACTAAGTTTATTTTGGTTGGGAGGATGCACATGCAGTTTTTAATGCTATCGCAAGAGGACCTACTAGTGGAATTTATAATCCAGTTTATCTATCTGTCATGCTTCCTTGACTTTGATAGTTTTTTTATTTAGTAAATTTTTTAAAATCCTTCAAGTTATCAATATTAACTTAACGGTGATAAAATAGACCGAGTCCGGTGGGCCGACGCGTTTAATCTTTCATTTTTGGTAGGTCGAACCGAAGTTTTTGACTCGGTACATTAAATTGGCCGACCCCACCTAACTCGCTTTAAAAAGGGACGGAGTGAGTGTTAACTCATTGACATACATAAGTTATTTAACATTCACTCAATATGAGATATATAACTCATATTTGATACGACAACGGTTTTTAATTTGTTTGTAAGTTTCACAAAATGTTTTCTTCACTTTGTTTGCATAAAAAAATACGTTACGAAAATAATTAGTCCCCCTACCTTTTATTTTTTTAGTAGTATAGTGGTCGGAATTACAAACGCGTACCCTAAAAAATTAGAGATTCAAATTTCAACCTCTCCAATAATTTCTTAGTAAACAACCAAGTTACAAAATTTCATCCCCAAACCTTTATCAAATAAAAAGAGAATCTTAACATCTACACTTTCACACATGGTTAGGGCCACATCAAGGATTCATTTTCTATAATAGATGATCAAATGAGAAATCCACAAGCATACACACTCACTCAAATCCACTAGGCCAACCGTATTATACCCGGTGGGTGCAATTCTCTCTTGGTTATTTTCCAAAGTCAATATTGGCAACAAAACGTTACAAATTAAAAACAATATTAGTGGTACTCCTTTGCTCCAAGAAAAAAACGAGGAGAAATTAATGCATGTGTCAACTGAAATGTGACAAGTCTTAGAAATGTGGGGGTTTCCAAATGGGAGGGATAGGACCATGTTTGTATGGGTATGGGTATGAAATGAGAGAAGTGCAGAAATTCAAACGACAAAGAAATGCAATGATGATAATCACAATGATAATGATGATAATAATGATAATTATATTGATCAACAACTCAAGCCTGTCTATGTTTGGGACATAGAAATTTGGTTTGTCGGAGTGCGAATTCAAACTCAAATTTTTTTTCTTCCTTTCATTAATGTCTAATGGTATTTTTCTAGGAAAAAAGATCAAAAATCTTAGCTCCTAATAATTTAGCTCAACATACATATAATGTATATCTAAAAATTAGGTTAAAAAATACTTTCAACCTTTAATTTTAATTAACTTATAAGTTCAAGTCTCACATCAATATATATTTAAAGCCTATAAATTTGTTGGACCGGCTCAACAATAACTACGTCTATGAGGAATCACAAAAGTTGAAAATAGTAGTGAAAGATGTCATTCTCAAAGCTCCGACACTATATCATTAGTTTTGTCGCATAGTAAAAACAACTCGAAAAAGTTACTGTGTCTAACTAAATAACTCTATAATATCATGCATGATGTACTGTACATAACTATATTTATATCTAATAGACTAGATTAGATTAGATTTGACATTGTAAACATCCTCAACTACTTGATACAAATCAAGTTCAAATATGACATTATATAAGTAGATATGAAGCAAATTTCAAACATTATATTCAACATTTTGGACATTCAAATGATACAAATCCGTTCTAACCATGACAAAAACAAGTTGAAAGGTGTGGCTTCAATTCCCATTTCAATTCCCAAGTTGAAAGGTGTGGCTTCATCAACATTTATACTTTTGTGAACACTTGCCAAAAAAAATGAGCAAGTCCATAACTCTTATGATGACACTTCCACCAAATTCTTATCACAATTGAGTCGTCAAAATTTATAATAATTAAAAAAAATATTTTTTATTGTGGAATTGACTATTAATTAATTTATTTTAATTGTCAAAAAAATTTATTTTAATTGAATAAAAATTAATGATAATAACCACTTCAATGAATGAAAGGTTAAAAACTTAATGTTTTTTCTACCTACAATACCTACAATTGGATTGTGAATGAATATATAAAAGTTAAAAACCGTAAGTAACGTGCAGTATAACACAAGAACAATCAATTATAACACCTATATATGTTGCAGTTTTTTATACTACTACTTTGATAGTAACAACTAACAACAGAGGAAAAAAAAACCGAAATATAGAAAGAATATACGATAGAGAAAAAACCGGAAGAAAAAAAATGAAGAGAGAAAAGGTAACACAAACAGTAGTATGTGAGATTATTTTTTGATAATAGTAGTAACTAGTACTAGATTTATTTAAGATCGAATCAATTTATCAATGTAGTTTGAGGTGTGAGGTTCGATTCTCTCTGGTGCCAATTTGGGAGGACTAATTTAGCTTCTTCAAAAAAAAAATATTAATGTAGTTGGTTAGAGAGAGTTTTTTTTTTCTTTACCGACAATAAATTGGTCAAAGTAGTAAAAATCTTGGTCCCCTTAAGCATGTGGTCAGGAGTTCGATTTATGATTTATGCTTATGGAGAAAATTTGTTTGGAATGAGAGAACTCACCTCATGTGTCCCACAAGTTTCTCGACAAAAATTGGAAATTAAAAATGAGAGTTTTTTTTTGTGTGAATATGACATGTCACCTATTTATTATTATTTTAAGGAATTGTGTGTGAAGCATTAGAACAAATCTCAGTATGTATTTTTTCTATGCTATAATATCTATTTTTAATATGATAGCTGGAATGTTATATGTGTGCATTTAGGTATCGAGTTGAGATGATATCCATTTTCTATTCTTTTCATTTCTAAGGTATATAAATACCTCCGTAAGAAAAAAGGTATATAAATTGGAATTCTAAGGGATCATGTTAACAGTTTTCATATGTTACTTTCAACACAAAAAGTCAATAACTAGATTTAACCCTTCCATAATCACATGCAGCAAAGAATCTTAAATTCGTCACTATAATCATAATTATTCGCTCCGGTCTCTAATATAAGAAAAAATTCTTTTTTTAGTTACATTAAAAAATTGATCTATCTAGACAATATCATAGATTAGATATATCAATCTTTCATTGCATTTAAAAAGTTAACTCTTTTTTATATTTTTTTTTTTGGCTTTCACCACCAGTTGAATCTGGTTCGGGGGTCAGTTCTGGCATCAAGTGGTTTCAGCCCCCTCCCGATCGCAGTTGCGGGGATCGAACTGCGGTCCTCCCTACCAAGTTCAGCACCAATCACCACTGAACCAACTAACTATTGGTTCTTTTTTATATTTAGGACTAGAGAGACTATTAACAAGTTTTTCTTAAATATAGTTTTGTTACCTTAAAAATAGCCAGGATTTCATTGCCTCTTACTTATCTCTTACTTCTCACATTGCCAGGATTTCATGTCACATTCAACGTTACTTAAAAATCAAAGTGAATGCTCTTGGTGTGTTTGTAACAAAAAAAACACACTCTTGGTGTGTAAAAGTGACGTATTGCTCTTATCTCTATAAAAGGTTGAGACAAACAACCAAGTTGTCTTACTATAATAACACTGAAAGTCATAGTACCTTAACCTCTTGGAGTAATGACAATGAACCTCCACTTCAAAATAAATTAGAAAGAACTTTGCAAACTACCTTTAATTTGGTTTGAGTTTCTCCAAAGACATCTCTGACTCTATAATGGCAGGGGTTGTCCAAGATACATTCCATATTCAAACTAAGGAGGACCATGAATCTAAACTTGCCATTGCAGGTAACCTTTTTCTTTTTTCATTAGTTAATTCTTGTAAAGATACATTCCATATTCAAACTAAGGAGGACCATGGAATATGTGTTCATGTTTTATGCTTTGCAGGTGTATTTTATTAATAAAATCTTTTTGCTGTCTTAAAAAAGAAAAAAAGTGAAGCAGCTATAATTTCATTATTACTTTATCAATCGTGTGAAATTGTTAATGATTAGATATTTGAATGTACAATAAGTTTGACAAAATTATGGCTCTAAAATGTAGTTTTTGTTGTGATTGCGCCTATTTCACTGCAATTCGAATGTAAGTATGTGGTCAGATTTTTTATATCACTTATTATCACCTCTGCCCCCTGCATCCATCCCTCAAATAGATATGGTATCTCGAGAGATTAGTCTCTACATATTATTCAATTTTTTCAAATTATTATCGGTTTCAAGTTTTGTCTGATGCTAATATTTGTGTTATTGCTTCATAATTGTTTTTTGACATAGCTAGAGGTTGTTTGATGCAGAGGAGGACGACAAAGAAGTGGATGATTCTCCTATAGAGCAAGTCAGACTAACAGTGCCAATAACAGACGATCCTACACAACCGGTACTGACGTTTAGGACATGGACTATTGGTTTGGGATGTTGCATTATCCTTTCCTTTGTGAACCAATTCTTTGGGTTCAGAACAAACCCTCTGTCTATCTCTTCTATTGCAGCACAAATCGTTTCTCTCCCACTTGGGAAAGTAATGGCTGCAACACTTCCAACCACAATATATAAAGTCCCTTTAACTCCTTGGTCTTTCACATTGAATCCTGGACCATTCAATTTGAAGGAACATGCCCTTATAACCATCTTTGCTAGTGCTGGATCTAGTAGTGTTTATGCCATTAACATAATCACTATTGTTAAGGCTTTCTACCACAGGAGTATCAATCCAACTGCTGCTTTTTTGTTAGCACTGTCAACCCAGGTGAACAATTGTTTCCTTAAATGTTAAACATTTGCATTTGTATTTATTCATTTTAGTATAACAAACCAAAAGAAATGATAGTAAAAAATGTGACTTTTTTTTTTGTCGTTGAATATTTTAGATGCTTGGTTATGGATGGGCTGGTATATTCAGAAAGGTCCTTGTGGACTCACCCTACATGTGGTGGCCTTCAAATCTTGTTCAAGTGTCTCTATTCAGGTATTTTATTATCATTATTTTTGTGTGTGCAAATTCTTTCACATGAATAGCAGCTAATTAACTACTATTTAGTTCCTATGACTCTCGATCTTGAAATTTTTTGGGTCCCTTTTCATAAGATTTCCTTCAAATTTACACCTCACTGTTCTGACACCGATCCATGTGGTTACATTTCAATATAAATTTCTTCAGTTATTAGTTATTATGAGTTTCAATGTGTCAGTGTTTATGCAGAATGTATATGTGTTAGTGTTTCACATATTTACTATTTAGGATTATGATGTTCATTTTTCTTTTCTTTTCTCATTGGTAAATGAATCTTGAATGACACAGGGCGTTTCATGAAAAAGAAAAGAGGCCTAAAGGAGGAAACACTAGGTTGCAATTCTTTTTTCTGGTCTTTGTGGCTAGCTTTGCTTATTACATTATTCCAGGCTACCTTTTCCAAGCAATATCAACCATCTCTGTTGTTTGCTTAATATGGAAAAACTCTGTCACTGCTCAACAAATTGGTTCAGGAATGAGGGGTCTTGGTATTGGTTCAGTTACCCTCGATTGGAACACTGTTGCTGGTTTCTTAGGAAGTCCTATGGCTTATCCTGGTTTTGCCATTATCAACATATTGGCTGGATTTGTGTTATTTATCTATGTTGTGATTCCAGTTTCCTATTGGAGCAATATTTATGATGCCAAAAAGTTTCCCCTCATCAGTTCTCACACATTTGATTCCACTGGTAAAACATATAATGTTTCTAGGATTCTTAATGACGCAACATTTGACATTGATATGGATGCTTATAACAATTACAGTAAGCTCTATCTTAGTATCACATTTGCATTTGATTATGGATTGAGCTTCGCAACTCTCACTGCCACCGTCTCACATGTTTTCCTCTTCCATGGAAAGTATGTTCTTTTGATTCCACAATATTTAATTTTATATTATTGATGCATTTTTTTTTGTAAACGATCTAACTATATATTCTGGTGAATGTGAATTTGAAAGAACGATTAATCAGATGTGGAGAAAGACAACAGCTGCGCTAAAAGAACAGGCTGGAGACGTGCATACAAGAATCATGAAGAGAAACTATAAACAAGTTCCGGAGTGGTGGTTCGTAAGCATATTATTTCTTATGACTATTATGGCCTTGCTATGTTGCGAAGGCTTTGGCAAGCAGCTCCAACTTCCATGGTGGGGAGTCTTGCTTTCTCTAACAATTGCGTTGGTTTTCACTTTGCCAATTGGTGTCATTCAAGCAACAACAAACCAGGTAATATTTTGATTGTCCAACACAGGTAGGGAAAAAAAAAACTAAAACATGTTGTGCCTTGTGATGTTGTGTATCATGACATAAAGTTACTGCTTGTTTTGCAGCAAGCTGGACTAAATGTGATCACAGAGTTGATTATTGGTTACCTTTATCCTGGAAAGCCTCTTGCTAATGTAGCCTTCAAGACTTATGGATACATTAGTATGGCACAAGCACTTAGTTTCCTCCAAGACTTCAAATTAGGCCACTACATGAAAATTCCTCCGAAATCTATGTTCCTAGTACAGTTGGTGGGAACTTTGGTTGCTTCAAGTGTACAGTTTATCACAGCATGGTGGCTTCTAACAACTATTCCAAACATATGTGATGAATCAATGTTGCCAGAGGGTAGTCCATGGACTTGTCCTGGAGATGATGTGTTTTACAATGCTTCAATTATATGGGGAATAGTAGGACCAAAACGGATGTTCACAAAGGATGGAATTTACCCCGGAATGAATTGGTTTTTCCTCATTGGTCTACTTGCGCCTGTTCCAGTATGGCTGCTAGCTCGCAAATATCCGAATCACAAATGGATTGAACTCATCAACATGCCACTTATAATTGCAGGTGCCAATGGAATACCACCCGTTAGATCAATAAATTTTATTTCATGGGGAGTTGTTGGAATCTTCTTCAATTTCTATGTTTACAAACATTTCAAGTCATGGTGGGCTCGACACACTTACATTCTCTCGGCAGCTTTGGATTCTGGCATTGCTTTCATGGGTGTGTTGCTCTATTTTTCACTTCAAACATATAATATCTTTGGTCCAACATGGTGGGGTCTTGAAGGAGATGATCACTGTCCCTTGGCTAAATGCCCTACAGCTCCTGGTATTGTTACCAAGGGATGTCCTGTCTTTTGAACTCCATATTTGCATTCTATCATATCCTCATTGGTCATGAAAAGATACACAAAATCTGATGATTATTTAAAGTCTGCTACGCTACAATGCTATAACTTCACTATAGCATTTGCTTGACAACACTTTGTATTAAATAGTGTATCGTTGAATATAGTTATATTCGTCATTTGACAACATTGTAATTAACAAGGTTTCTACTTTGTACTTTTTATATATTTGCCAATTGTATAAACTGTTATGAAGTATAAAACTGTACAGATTGCAGAACTTTTTCCAGTATACCATTTCTATGATTCTATCTAATCCATTGAAATTTGCAACCATTCTTTTTAGTGCAGCAAATGAAATCCAATAAAAAAAAGTTTTTTGTTCAAAATATGAAATCCAAGGTTATGCAACTTTGCACAAAACCAAGTGAAGTGTTACTTTCCAAAATTACACTATAGTAGAAATTCTAATTGAAATTCTTGCTCCCAAAATGGTGGCTTGTCTCACTTTACCTTACCCTTATGCTGTTTTTTATATTGCCATAGCCAAGAAAGTGAGAATAGGGTGTATAGAGTTTCATTAGTTTGTGAAAATGGAGATAAAGTGGAAGCTATGGCGGTTTGTCACTTGGATACCTAATCATGTTTCATGTCAAGTTCTTGGGGTTAGGAAGCTCTTATGTGTGCCACTTTTTCCCAGCTGATAATTTCATCTGAGCCCCTAAATTCAAATCACAAGCTTCTGACATTTTGGTGTTATTTCAGTGATAAAGTTTTGTCTTTAAATCTCAAGATGTCGAGTTTGAATCCTGTCAGAGACAATTGTATAGTAATTATCATTAGGATGACTTGAATTAATAAAAAAAATCACAAGCTTTTTCTAACATGATTTTTTTTCTAGCAGCGAGACAAGTAAATTTTGGTCAAAAAATTGTTTTATCCAGAAATCGAACTCGGGTTCTAAAGAATGAACCCTTTGTTTTTGACAAAACAAGACTTTGTTGCATTTTATTTATAATAATGTGTTCAATATAAAAGACTACGTCAATAACTACGACTATGCACAAAGTTAAAAATAGTAGTGAAAAATGTCATTCTCAAATCCCTGACACTAGTAAAAACAACTCGAAAAAGTTACCGTAGTCTGTGTATAACGCAATAACTCTATTTTATTTTATTTTTTGAAAATTTGGTTTCCGAATCTAGGACCGACTAATTTAAGGGACCAATCCCACCGTCTACTTGCGGAGATGAATAACTCTATATAATCATGCATGACGTACATAACTACAGAGTATATTTATATCTATTAGATTAAATTAGATTTGACACTGTATATTTTTTGTGTGTGTGAATATGAAATGTCACCTAATTATTATTATTTTAAGGAGTTGTGTGTGATGTATTAGAACAAATCTTAGTATGAAGTCATTACATTTGGTCTAGTGGTAAGGAGTTTGAGTAGTATATTATAAGTCATGTCCTGATTCGATTCCCAGCTTATTGGAAACAAAAAAAAGAACAAATCTTAGTATGTATATTTTCTATGATATAATACCTATTTTTAATATGATAGTTGGAATGTTATGTGTGCATTTAGGTATCAAGGTATATAATTAAATAGGAATTTTATATTTTTTTTACCAAAATAAAAATTTTATATTAAATAAAATAATACAAAAAAATGTTTAAAAAGAAGAAAACATAAATTTTTAAGAGAATTGAGAGTTTTCTTCTTCTTGTTTCAAAAATGGGTAGTTTTGAGTGGTTCTTTGACCCGGAATAATCTCTGTGCATTTGTTTTCCTCTGCTTTAATCTAAATAAGTGGTTTTCACACAGATTAGAGTTTTCTTGTTTTATTTTGTGATTTCTTTGCCTTAGTGCGTCCCGTTTTCGTGTAGTGTTTGTTTGCTTTCTTGTTTTTTACGGTGTTCGTTTGGTTCAGATTGACAGATCTACTTTGATCAACTACAGATTCAATCAATGACAAAGTCATCAACGATGAAGATCCGAATACATGAATATTTCGGTAACTTTTTTTTGTCACATTATTTGTAGGCTTGAGTATGCCGTTTTACGCTATTAACTTGGATATTGTGTGTGTTTGTTCGCAAATTTATTCTTTTCGTTTTTAGCGCTATTGAATTTGTGCTTGTATCTGATGTATCTATCTATTTGAATGAATGTTATGTGTTACTAGTGTTAGTAAAAAAAAAAAAAGAATTATACTATATTTGACTTTTTAAAAAAAAAAAAATGCACTCTATAAAGGTTGTTAAAATAAAATGTATTCTAACGGGTCATGTTAACGGTTTTCATAAGTTACTTTCAACACAAAAAGTCAATAACTAGATTTAACCCCTCCCTAATCACATGCAGCAGCAAAGAATCTTAAATTCGTAATTAATCAATACAAGTCATATATATACATAATCATAATCATAATTATTAACAAGTTTTTCTTAAATATAGTTGTTACCTTAAAAATCGCCTTACTTCTCACATTGCTTTACTTATCTCTCTCACATTGTCAGGATTTTGTGTCACATTCAACGTTACTTAAAAAACAAAGTGAATGCTTGACCAAAAAAACAAACTGAATATCCATTTTTATCGTTTTCAATTTTCTATGATTTAATTCAGTTATTAATAAAAATAAAATTCAATTTTTTTTTTTACTAAAATAAAAGTTTTTGCTAAAATAAAAGATACTCATTATTTATTGAAATTTGTAGAGTACATCGTGTTCAAATACAAATTCAATATCGCTAAAAACAAAAAAGATGGTGTGAGTTTGTCAAAAAAAAAATGGTGTGAGTGTAACAAAAAAATAAATGATGTGTGAGTTTGTTCGCAGATTCAAATTATTTTTCTCAGATATTATTATAACAAATTAAGACTAATTTGTCTCGACTCGAATATAAAATACTAGTGATTAATTTGAATTTTATTTTGTCGGATTAAATTGACTGTTATATGAGCGCGAGAGTGCCTAAACTAACTAGTTAAAAACACTCTCTTTTTCAACAAACTTTCCACAATTGATGTGATTTTTCACTTTAAAAATATGTCCCACAGATATATATAAATTTCACCAAATTTTAGCAACTCTGGTGTGTTTGTAACAAAAAAAAAATCACTCTTGGTGTGTTAAAGTGACGCACTGCTCTTATATCTCTATAAAAGGTTGACACAAATAACCAAATTGTCTTACTATAATAACACTTGAAACCTAGAGTCACATTAACTTATAAGATTAGAAAGAACACTTTGCAAAATACCTTAATTTAGTTTCAGTTTCTTTAAAGACATCGATCGGTCTCTCTATAATGGCAGGGGTTGTCAATGATACATTGCATATTCAAATTAATGAGAATCATGAATCTAAACTAGTCATTGCAGGTAACTTTTTTTTTTTCTCTCATTAACCCTTTTCTTCTCTCATTAATTAATTCAAGTAAAGTTTTGTTTTTGTTGTCATTCTATATGGAATATGATTAATAAATGTATTTTTATATCATATGTTCAATTGCTCATATATTGATCTTATAATTTTTTAAGGATTAAATGAAATTTAATTAACGCTAATATGTAAGATATTATATGTTATGTATTGTCTAAAAAGGTCACAAATAGTCTCAAATATGATAGTTGAGTTATCGATATTTCTTAGATTTGGTGTGTCTCGGATGTGTTGGGGACGACATAATATTAATACTGACGTATATAATTATATTATTTTTAAAAATTATTATCAGGATCGATGTGTGTCTTCTATCATGCTTCATAGTTGTTAGGTGGTCTAGATATTGATATATATTTTTTTTTTTTTTACGATAATTGATATTTTTGTATCTTAGTGGTTGTATTGGTTGGGAAGCTGATATTCTGCAGAGTTTTTGGTTGTATATCTTGTACTTGAAAGTATGTTTTATGTTTTGCTTTTTCAAAAAAGAAAAAAGTGAAGCAACATTCATTTTATTACTTTTATCAATGGTGTGAAATTGTGCATATTTCACTGCCATTAAAATATAAGTTTGTGGTCAGATTATTTATTTATTTATTTTTGGATAAAGTAGTTAATTTTTTTGTATCAGTCATTATAGTTAGTTTGGTTCAACAAGAAAGGGAAGAGGGGATATATTTTAATAGATGAGAGGAAAAGGTTACGGAAAGAGGGGAAAGATTTTAGGCTTAAAAATAGTTTGATTTTGGGCTCCTCAAATTTTAAAATTGTTTGATTTTAGCCTTCAATATTTCATTTGTTTGATTTTGCCACCAAGTTTACTCCATTTTCCATTTGTTAATCTCTGTTGAGTTTTTGAGTAAAAATTGTTTATGTAGCATTTTAAAGTAAAATAAAGTATTTTTAAAAAATAAAAACATTTTTTTTAAACAGTAGTTTTTTATTTTATAAACAATTTTTTTTTCGAACAAAAAAAACAATTTTTAGTCGAAAATTCAACATGGATTAACGAACGCATAAGGGGAGTAAACTTTACACTTCGCCATAAAAAATCAGCAATTAAATAGGGTCTATTGGATCAAGATTTCAAAGGATTTTAAAATACTTTTTATGATAAAACAATCTTGTGATATTCAATTAAGACTTTGTCAAAATCTTAACCATCACATCTTTCTTCCCCTTTGTTTCCCACCGAATCCCTCCAATTTGAGGAAGCAAAAAATGGGTCTAAGAAGAATTGTACTCCCATCCTTCCCCCTTCCTAAGAATTGAACCAAACATATATATTATTAAAAGTATTCTTTCCTCTTCCTAAGAATTGAACCAAACATATATATTATTAAAAGCAAGGTTATCAAAACCGGACCGAACCGGCTGGTCGAACCGGTCGGACAGTGAACCGGTCATGAAAACGGTTCGGTTTTGAGCAAAAAACGGATAGGAAACCGACCGGCAAAAAAACGCGTGAACCGGGGTTGGACCGGGTCGAACCGGCGAATCGGCCGAGCGGTTCAAGCGGTTTTGCAGTTTTTTTAAAAAATAAAAAATAAAATAGGGCAAAACGACGTCGTTTTAATTTAAAAAAAATAAAATAAAATCTGAAACAAAACAACGACGTCGTAAGAATAGGAAATAATTTTGTTTTTCATCTATTTTTCATTTGGTTTGAATTATAAATTTTATTTTATTTTGACTTGTGATATTTTATCTTTTTAATATGTGAAATTATGAAATATTGAGCAATTATTCATATATATATTTATTTATATATTAATTAAAATATATATTTAATTAAAAATGGTTTGACCCCGATTGAACCCGGTCCGACCAATTGAACCAGGTCCGACCAATTGAACCTTGAACCGGTGAGCTTGCCGGTTCGATGACCGGTCCGGTTCTGACAACCTTGATTAAAAGTAATCTCTGACCTTTCCTCACCTTCATCGATCTCTCAAACAGATATAAGTATCTCGAGAGATTAGTCTCTACATGTTATCAACCTAGATATCTAAATTCACCTAACAATGAACACTTCAGATTAAAGATATATTCGGTATCCAGACGCCACATATGGTTGCACTTAATTATTCAATTTTCTCAAATTATTATTGGTTTCAAGATTTGTTTGATGTTTATATTTGTGTCATTGCTTCATAGTTGTTTTTTTGACATAGCTAGAGGTTGTTTGATGCAGATAAGGATGACAAAGAAGTGGATGATTCTCCTATAGAGCAAGTCAGACTAACAGTGCCAATAACAGATGATCCTATGCAACCAGCACTGACATTTAGGACATGGACTATTGGTTTGGGATGTTGCATTATCCTTTCCTTTGTGAACGAATTCTTTGGGTTCAGAACAAACCCTCTATCTATCTCTTCTATTGCAGCACAAATAGTTTCTCTCCCACTTGGGAAAGTAATGGCTGCAACACTTCCGACCACAATATATAAAGTCCCCTTCACTCCTTGGTCTTTCACATTGAATCCGGGACCATTCAATTTGAAGGAACATGCCCTAATAACCATCTTTGCTAGTGCTGGAGCTAGTGGTGTTTATGCCATTAACATAATTACTATTGTTAAGGCTTTCTACCACAGAAATATCAATCCAACTGCTGCTTTTTTACTAGCACTGTCAACCCAGGTGAACAATTTTGTTTTCTTAAATGTTAAACATTTTGCATTTATTCATTTTAATACAACCAACCAAAAGAAATGATAGTTAAAAATGTGACTTTTTTTGTCCTTGAATATTTTAGATGCTTGGTTATGGATGGGCTGGTATATTCAGAAAGGTCCTTGTGGACTCACCCTACATGTGGTGGCCTTCAAATCTTGTCCAGGTGTCTCTATTCAGGTATTTCTTTCTTTTCTTTTACATGAATAGAATGAATGTAGAAGAACCTACACTTCAGATTGAATGTGTGGCAATCCGTCACTGTTCTGACACCGACCCATGTGATTACATTCAATATAAACTTTCTTGAGTTATTACGAGTTTCAATTTGTTAGTGCTTCACATGTTTACTATTTAGGATTATGATGTTCATTTTTATTTTCCCATTAGTAAATGAATCTTGAATGACACAGGGCATTTCATGAAAAAGAAAAGAGGCCTAAAGGAGGAAACACAAGGTTGCAATTCTTTTTCCTGGTCTTTGTGGCTAGCTTTGCTTATTACATTATTCCAGGCTACTTTTTCCAAGCAATATCAACCATCTCTGTTGTTTGCTTAATATGGAAAAACTCTGTCACTGCTCAACAGATTGGTTCAGGAATGAGGGGTCTTGGTATTGGTTCATTTACCCTCGATTGGAACACTGTTGCTGGTTTCTTAGGAAGTCCTATGGCTTATCCTGGTTTTGCCATCATCAACACATTGGCTGGATTTGTGTTATTCATCTATGTTGTGATTCCAGTTTCCTATTGGAGCAATATTTACGATGCCAAAAAATTTCCCCTCATCAGTTCTCACACATTTGATTCCACTGGTTCAATATATAATGTTTCTAGGATTCTTAATGACACAACATTTGACATTGATATGGATGCTTATAACAATTACAGTAAACTCTATCTTAGTATCACATTTGCATTGGATTATGGATTGAGCTTCGCAACTCTAACTGCCACCATCTCACATGTTTTCCTCTTCCATGGAAAGTATGTTCTTTTGATTCCACAATATTTAATTTTATATTATTGATGCATTTTTTTATAAACGTTCTAACTATATATTCTGGTGATTGTGAATTTGAAAGAACGATTAATCAGATGTGGAGAAAGACAACAACTGCGCTAAAAGAACAGGCCGGAGACGTGCATACAAGAATCATGAAGAGAAACTATGAACAAGTTCCAGAGTGGTGGTTCGTAAGCATATTGTTTCTTATGACTATTATGGCCTTGCTATGTTGCGAAGGCTTTGGCAAGCAGCTCCAACTTCCATGGTGGGGAGTCTTGCTTTCTCTAACAATTGCATTGGTTTTCACTTTGCCAATTGGTGTCATTCAAGCAACAACAAACCAGGTAATATTTTGACAGTCCAACACAAGTAGTTAAAAAAACAAAAACATGTTGTACCTTGTGATGTTGTGTACCATAACATAAATTTACTGCTTGTTTTGCAGCAAGCTGGACTCAATGTGATCACAGAGTTGATTATTGGTTACCTTTATCCCGGAAAGCCTCTTGCTAATGTAACCTTCAAGACTTATGGATACATCAGCATGTCACAAGCACTTGGTTTCCTTCAAGACTTCAAATTAGGCCACTACATGAAAATTCCTCCTAAATCTATGTTCATAGTACAATTGGTAGGAACTTTGGTTTCTTCAAGTGTATGCTTCATCACAGCATGGTGGCTTCTAACAACTATTCCAAACATATGTGATGAATCAATGTTACCAGAGGGTAGTCCATGGACTTGTCCTGGAGATGATGTGTTTTACAATGCTTCAATTATATGGGGAATAGTAGGACCAAAACGGATGTTCACGAAGGATGGAATTTACCCCGGAATGAATTGGTTTTTCCTTATTGGTCTACTCGCACCTGTTCCAGTGTGGCTGCTAGCTCGCAAATATCCGAATCACAAATGGATTGAACTCATCAACATGCCACTTATAATTGCAGGTGCCAATGGAATACCACCGGTTAGATCAATAAATTATATTTCATGGGGAGTTGTTGGAATCTTCTTCAATTTCTATGTTTACAAACGTTTCAAGTCATGGTGGGCTAGACACACTTACATTCTCTCGGCAGCTTTGGATTCTGGCATTGCTTTCATGGGTGTGTTGCTCTATTTTTCACTTCAAACTTATAATATCTTTGGTCCAACTTGGTGGGGTCTTGAAGGAGATGATCACTGTCCCTTGGCTAAATGCCCTACAGCTCCTGGCATTGTTACCAAGGGATGTCCTGTCTTTTGAACTCCATATTTGCATTCTATCATATCCTCATTGGTCATGAAAAGATACACAAAATGTGATGATTATTCAAAGTTTGCTACGCTACAATGCTATAACGTCACTGCAGAAGTTGCTTGACAACACTTTGTATTAAATAGTGTATCGTTGAATATGGTTATATTCGTCATTTGACAACATTGTAATTAACATGGTTTCTTTATTGAACATGCAATTAACATGGTTTCTTTTTTGAACATGCAATTAACATGGTTTCTACTTTGTCCTTTTTATATCTTTGTCAATTGTATATACTGTTATCAAGTATAAAACTGTACAGATTGCAGAATTTTTTCCAGTATACCATTTCTTTGATTCTAGTGCAGCATGCATTCTGTTTGAACCAATTCACAATGGCCACAAGCATAATGGGTGGAAGCTGAAAATAGTGAATGGCACATTCTCATAAAATTCAAAGAGTTGTCGATTCTTACACAAATCTATCTGTCATGATTTTTCCTAAGAGAGACCTATCAACATAATGGTCCAAAGAAAGAGCTGAATCACTTCCTTTAGAGAATGTGAGAGTAAACCCATCAAAGGAGAAGTCAAGTTCTGTGTTACATCATTAGAACCTATGTTTGAGTCTAATTCAAACAATCAAACACCAATGAACCCAATTGGCGTACCCAAATTAGCGGTGATAATAAACCAAAGCTTAACCAATATGAATTGCTCAATTAGGTGCAAACGACTCTGTTTTTTGCAAGAACAAAATTATCATTCTCATCTCTAATACATATTCCATTTTTCGTTCTATTACTATGAGGCAAAAAAGAGGCGTCAATGTTACGAACCTAAGGTCTTAAAGAGGAGCACACTCCCAGGTTCCAAGCCAATACCACCAGATCAACCCTAGTGGGTTTCAATTACCTTTTATCTCAATCTCTCTCAACAATAAACCATAGCCATTATGTTTGATCTAGTTTTTTTGAAGCAAATGTTTAATCTAGTTGAGGAAAATAAAAACACAACTATTATAAAAAAGCACCGTAACAAAATACTCAAAAATTAGTCTCTTTTGTTACAAATTACAATAAGTTAGAGATTGGATACGTCCCTTTGTGAAAATGTCATGACTAAATTAGTGTCTCTGCCAACTTGATGTATTTTTGCTTCATTTTCGTTTTAACTATTATTTAGATCTTATGTTTCATATATTTTTATTTATTTAAATAAGCGATATTCATTGAAATTGATAGAGTATGTATATAATATAATACAAATTTAAAATCGCTAAAAACAAAAATGATGAATCTGCGAACAAACTAACAATATCCATTTTAATAGCATAAAACAACAAATTTTCTTGTGAATTACTTGTTGTATAGGACGTAGCATGGATTGAGTGGCAAATTTTCTAGCAAATTATTTCCTAGCTAATTTGCAACTAATATAAAGTTAATCCTATCTAGTTCCCATTTAATACCTAGTTAAATTTTTTTAAGAACAAAATCGTCATTCTCATATCTAATACATACTTTCAAATTTCCATTCTATTGTTATGAGGCAAAAAGTGGAGTCAATGTTACATTTAATTAAAAGTATCCACCTTAAATTTTTTTTACCTTAACTGTATCGTAGAATCGACTATTAACTTATTTTAATATAATAAAAATTAGAATCATGCTAACATGTGCCTTAAGGACAATGTTAAAAAGTTACTTCAAGTAGTAATTTTGTTTTGGAAAAATAAATCTTTGAACTCTAAATTTATAAAGTACACAAGTTTCAATACAAAATTTCTATTAATAGTACACACTAACAAGTGCTCGAAGAGCGGATGTTAGCTTTTTCCTAAAAATTAATGATAATAACCACTTCAATGAATGAAAAGTTAAAAACTTATTGTTTTTTCTACATACAAATTGGATTGTGAATGAATATATAAAAGTAAAATACTACTGTCAAAAAATATATATATATAAAAGTAAAATACTGTAATAAAAATTAAAACATTACAACAACAAAAATAAAGAAGATTTAAAATTAAAACATTAAATGAAAGCTTTGATAATAATGTTTGATTATTATCATTACCTACATTAAGTTTTTAACTTTTCATTCATTGAAGTGGTTATTATCATTAATTTTTATTATATTAAAATAAGTTAATAGTCAATTCTACAATAAAATATATATTTTCTAATTATTATAAATTTTGACGTCTCAATTGTGATAAGAATTCGGTGGAAGTGACATCGATCATAATAATTTTTTTTGAAGGAGCACACTCTCATTTAACCATAATTATTATCAAGTTATTCTTAAATATAGTTCTTAAGTATAGCTATGAAGATATGTTCGACATAAAATAGTGAGACCTAGATAAATTTCACCAAAAAATTACTAAAGTTTTAGTAACGCCCTTGGTGTGTTTGTAACAAAAAAGCAAACACTTGGTGTGTAAAAGTAAAAGTGACGTATTGCTCTTATCTCTATAAAGGTTGAAACCAAATTGTTTGACTATAATAACACTGAAAGCCAGAGTCATAGTAAAAAAAATTATACAGAACTTTGCAAAATACCTTTAATTTGGTTTCAATATCTTCAAAGACATTCCTGTCTTTGTAATGACAGGGGTTGTCAGTGATACATTCCATATTGAAGGTAACCCTTTTCTTCTCTCATTAGTTAATTCTTGTAAAGTTTTGTTTTGTTGTCATACTATATAGAATATGATTCATTAATGTATTATGATATCATATATATGTTCAATTGTTCATACATTGTCTTATTATTTTTTGAAGGATTAAATGAAAGTTAATGCTATTATGTAAGATATTATATATTATGTAAAAAAAAATTATCTCTTGATATCTAGATGCTCTAAATTTATAAAAAAGAAAAATGTTATGTAAAAAATTGTCTTTAAGAGGTCACAAGGAAGACAGTTTAAGACATTGATAGGTGAGATATTGATATTTGTGGGGCTGGGAGTAGTGTTAGGGATATGAAGCCCATACAATATACTACTGCTTTTAGATTAGGCATCTCGTTAAATATGTGTTGGACATCGACACAATATTGACATATATTTTTTTATTTTTACCACTAATATCCGGTCCATTTGACCTTCTAATTTTGTTTGGAGTCAATTATGTGTGGGGATTGAACTATGGTTCTCCCAGCGTCAATCACCACTAGACTAACTAACAATTGATTACAATATTAATATATATGATTATATTTTTTTTTTTTAATTATTATCTGTATGAATGTGTGTCTGGTATCTATGCTTCATTTTTCTTTTTTTTGACTAAAGGTATGTATCTATGCTTCATAGGTATTGATATTTGTAAATTTTTTACAGTAATTTATTTGTATCCTGCGGTTGTATCAGTTGTGACTTGTGAGGCTAATATTCTGCAAGATAGAGTTTTTGGTTGTGTATCTTGTACCTTCAAAGCATGTTTTTTTGCTTTGCAGGTGTATGTTATTAGTAAAATCTTTTTGCTTTTTCAAAAAAGAAAAAGTGAAAAAAGAATACTTTATCAATGGTGTGAAATTGTTGATGATTAGATATTTGAATGGACATGTAAGTTTAACAAAATTACGGTTCTAAAATGTAGTTTTTGTTGTGATTGTGCCTATTTCACTGCAATTCAAATATAAGTATGTGGTCAAATTTTTTATATATGTGATTATTGTCTTTTTGGTTCATCAAGGAAGAGAAGAGGGAAAGAATTTTAATAGAGAGGAGAATGGATAATAAAATTTAATTTTATATACATATACATACATACATATATATATATATATATATATATATATATATATATATATAGAGAGAGAGAGAGAGAGAGAGAGGAAGAAAGATATTTGAATTACACATATATATTTTGTTCACGAGAGGATGAAGCATTTTATAACTATTGTTTTACAATAATTTATATTTTTTTTTTGATAATACAATAATTTATATTTTCATTCTTATAATTTTATTTTATATATTTGTTTTAAAAACATTTTTTATTTATTTTTAAAACAGTTAAAAAGATTTACAAACATTTTATTTTATTATAAATTGTCCCATAAAATTTTTCAAGTCAATAATTCAACAGAGATCAAAAAATCCATAAGGGGGTAAGTAAACTTAAAGACAAAAATCGAGTAATTGAAATTTAAAGGGTCAAAATTGAACAATTGTGAAACATAAGAGTTACAATCGAGCAATTAAAATTTAGTGGATCAAAATCAAACAAATTATAAAATTTAGATGATCAAAATTGTATATAAGTCTAATTTTGTGAATAGGAAGCTTGACTAGGCCGCAAATAAAAGAGAAGCAAAGACAATTTGACAAAGATAATTTTAATTTTAAAACAAAGTTGAGGTTCATTGGGTGAATATAATAAAATCTTCAAATACAGAACTTTATATTCCCCTATGTTTCCCTCCCAATTTGGTAGAACCAAAAAATGGGTCTATAAAAAATTTTGCTCACATCTTCCTCTTAATTAAAAATACTCTTTCACCTCCTCTTCCTTCCATCTATCGCTCAAATAGATATTAGTATATCGAGATATTAGTCTCTACATATTATCGTCCTAGAAACCTAAATTCACCTAACAATGAACCCTTCAGATTAAAGACATGTTTGGGATCTGAACGCCGCACATGGTTGCACTCACTTTTCCTAAATTATTATCGGTTTAAAGTTTTGTCTGATATATGTATTTGTGTCATTTCTTCATAGTTGTTTCTTGACATAGCTAAAGGTTGTTTGATGCAGATGACAACGATAAAGAAGTGGATGATTCTCCTATAGAGCAAGTCCGACTTACAGTGCCAATAACAGACGATCCTACACAACCAGCACTGACATTTAGGACATGGACTATTGGTTTGGGATGTTGCATTATCCTTTCCTTTGTGAACCAATTCTTTGGGTTCAGAACCAACCCTTTATTTATCTCTTCCATCGCAGCACAAATAGTTTCTCTCCCACTTGGGAAACTAATGGCTGCAACACTTCCAACCACAATATATAAAGTCTCTTTCACTCATTGGTCTTTCACATTGAATCCTGGACCATTCAATTTGAAGGAACATGCCCTTATAACTATTTTTGCTAGTGCTGGAGCTAGTGGTGTCTATGCCATTAACATAATCACTATTGTTAAGGCTTTCTACCACAGGAATATCAATCCAACTGCTGCTTTTTTGCTAGCACTGTCAACCCAGGTGAACAATTTTGTTTTCTTAATATAACCAACCAAAATAAATGATTGTTAAAAATGTGACTTTTTTGTCCTTGAATATATTTTAGATGCTTGGTTATGGATGGGCTGGTATATTCAGAAAGGTCCTTGTGGACTCACCCTACATGTGGTGGCCTGCAAATCTTGTTCAGGTGTCCCTATTCAGGTATTTCATTATTTTATTATCATGGTTTTTGTGTGTGCAAAATCTTTCTTTTCTTTCGCATGAATATAGCAGCTAATTAACTACTATATATTTTGTTTGTATGACTCAATCTTGAATGTTTCCGGTGTCCCTTTTTATAAGATTTTAATCAAATTTCCACGTGTATTAATTATTTATTTACCAATGCTAAGAAGTCCAAAATCATTGCATTAATATATGTTTATAAGTAAGGACAATCCTCACCTTACAAGCAGATTTTGTAGGGTCTGGTTAAGCCAAACTCTCAATTTTAAAAACCAATTATGAAAAGAAATTTCTAATTGAGAATGAACGAATGTTTTTTATGTGTAGAACATACACTTCAGATTGAATGTGTGGCGACACGTCACTATTCTGACTTCGACCCATGTGATTATATTCAATATAAACTTTCTTGAGTTTTTTCGAGTTTCATTGTGTTAGTGTTAATGCAGAATGTAATTGTGTTAGTGCATCACATATTTACTATTTAGGATTATGATGTTCATTTTTCTTTTCTTTTCTCATTGGTAAATGAATCTTGAATGACACAGGGCATTTCATGAAAAAGAAAAGAGGCCTAAAGGAGGAAACACAAGGTTGCAATTCTTTTTCCTGGTCTTTGTAGCTAGCTTTGCTTATTACATTATTCCAGGCTACTTTTTCCAAGCAATATCAACCATCTCTGTTGTTTGCTTAATATGGAAAAACTCTGTCACGGCTCAACAGATTGGTTCAGGAATGAGGGGTCTTGGTATTGGTTCATTTACACTCGATTGGAACACTGTTGCTGGTTTCTTAGGAAGTCCTTTGGCTTATCCTGGTTTTGCCATCATCAACATGTTGGTTGGATTTGTGTTGTATATCTATGTTGTGATTCCCATTTCCTATTGGAGCAATTTTTATGACGCCAAAAAGTTTCCCCTCATCAGTTCTCACACATTTGATTCCACTGGTACACCATATAATGTTTCTAGGATTCTTAATGATGCAACCTTTGACATTGATATGGATGCTTATAACAATTACAGTAAGCTCTATCTTAGTATCACATTTGCATTTGATTATGGATTGTGCTTCGCAACTCTCACAGCCACCATCTCTCATGTTTTCCTCTTCCACGGAAAGTATGTTTTTGTTGATCCTACAATCGTATATTATGTATTATTGACGCATTTTTTTATGATAAACCATCTAACTATATATATACTCTGGTGACTGTGAATTTGAAAGAACGATTAATCAGATGTGGAGAAAGACAACAGATGCACTAAAAGAACAAGCTGGAGACGTACATACAAGAATCATGAAGAGAAACTATGAACAAGTCCCTGTGTGGTGGTCCATAACCATTTTGTTTCTTATGACTATTATGGCCTTGATATGTTGCGAAGGCTTTGACAAGCAGCTCCAGCTTCCATGGTGGGGGGTCTTGCTTTCTCTAACAATTGCATTGGTTTTCACTTTGCCAATTGGTGTCATTCAAGCAACAACAAACCAGGTAATATTTCATCTTAACCCTACGTTTCCTAGGGGGGAGGGCCTCTACTAACCAGAAGGTTTTGATTGTCCAACACAAGTAGAAAAAAAAAATCTAAAACATGTTGTGCCTTTGTTTTGCAGCAAGCTGGACTGAATGTGATCACAGAGTTGATTATTGGGTACCTGTATCCTGGAAAGCCCCTTGCTAATGTAGCCTTCAAGACTTATGGATACATCAGCATGTCACAAGCACTTGGTTTCCTTCAAGACTTCAAATTAGGTCACTACATGAAAATTCCTCCTAAATCTATGTTCATAGTACAATTGGTAGCAACTTTGGTTTCTTCAAGTGTATACTTCATGACAGCATGGTGGCTTCTAACAACTATTCCAAACATATGTGATGAATCAATGTTGCCAGAGGGTAGTCCATGGACTTGTCCTGGTGATGATGTGTTTTACAATGCTTCAATTATATGGGGAATAGTAGGTCCAAAACGGATGTTCACCGAGGATGGAATTTACCCCGGAATGAATTGGTTTTTCCTCATAGGTCTACTTGCGCCTGTTCCAGTGTGGCTGCTAGCTCGCAAATATCCCAATCACAAATGGATTGAACTCATCAACATGCCACTTATAATTGCTGCTGCCAGTGGAATACCACCGGTTAGATCAATAAATTATATTTCATGGGGAGTTGTTGGAATCTTCTTCAATTTCTATGTTTACAAACGTTTCAAGTCATGGTGGGCTAGACACACTTACATTCTCTCGGCAGCTTTGGATTCTGGCATTGCTTTCATGGGTGTGTTGCTCTATTTTTCACTTCAAACTTATAATATCTTTGGTCCAACATGGTGGGGTCTTGAAGGAGATGATCACTGTCCCTTGGCTAAATGCCCTACAGCTCCTGGTATTGTTACCAAGGGATGTCCTATCTTTTGAACTCCATATTTGCACTCATTGGTCATGAAAATATACACAAATCTGATGATGATTCTAAGTCTGCTACGATGCAATGCTATAACATCACTATAGCAGTTGCTTGACAACACTTTGTATTAAATAGTGTATCGTTGAATATCCGTCATTTGACAACATTGTAATTAACATGTTTTCTACTTTGTACTTTCCATATCTTTGCCAATTGTATAAACTGTTACGAAGTATAAAACTGTACAGATTGCAGAATTGTTTCAGTATACCATTTCTTTGATTCTATCTAATCCATTGAAATTTGCAACCATTTGCAATCTGTTTGAACCAATTCACAATGGCCACAAGCATAATGGTTGGAAGTTGAAAATAGTGAATGACACATTCTCATAACTTCAAAGAGTTGTTGATTCTTACCCAAATCTATGTAAAAATTATATTCAAGGTACTGAATAGCAACTAGCAAGGATCTACTACTGGAAATTATCATCAGTGTGTATCTATCTGTCATGATTTTTCCAAGGTTATACAACTTTGCACAAAACCAATAGAAGTGTTACTTTCCAAAATTACGCTATAGTAGAAATTCTAATTGAAATTCTTGCTCCCAAAATGGTGGCTTGTCACACTTTACCTTACACTTATGCTGTTTTTTGTTGTCATAGCCAAGAAAGTGAGAATAGGGTGTATATAGAGTTTCATTAGTTTGTGAAAATGGATATAAAGTGGAAGCTATGGCGGTTTGTCACTTGGATACATCACAATGGGCACCTAGTCATGTTTCATTTCAAGTTCTTGGGGTTACACCAAGAAGCTCTTTTGTGTGCCACTTTTTCCCAGCTGATAATTTCATTTGGGTCCCTTAAATTCAAATTCTGAGTTCTGTCACTTGAGGTGTTAGTTCAGTGATAAAGTTTTCTCTTAAAATCTTAAGATGTCGAGTTTGAATCATGTTATAGAGATAGTTGTAAAATTGTCGTTAGTATCACTTGAATTAATAAAAAAAATAAATCACAAGTTTTTTCTAGGATGTGACTTGTAGTAGTATATTACTAATGTGCTTGTAATTTGTGTTTATGTGCCTTCATGCTGTTCAAAAGAAGTAATTGTGTTGTAATGTGAAATAAATTTCTTATCGGTATATATGTAAGTCTCTGCTTTTATAATTTTGTTTGAATCCTGATGTTATGCTTGTTAATGTGTAATTCAAATGGCTTATGTTTGTTACAGTAGTTAGTTAGTTAGTTTACAAGTAGTAACTATAGTTAGTTAGTTTACAGTTTGTTAGCTATAGTTAGTTGGGCTTGATGCACTTACTTGTTATCCAAGTAACAAGTATATAAGTCTCGTAAAAACAAAATTTTATCAATTGAATGCATTTACTTTTTTCTTCTATCTTCATTCTTTGATTTCACAATCCTAATTTCACAAATCATCTCCAACAAATTGGTATCCAGAGCAATCTGGTTTGATCTTGCTGCGTGTGGTGTTGATTAGTTCATGATGAATACGAACATTCAAACACAGTTACCAGAATTGAAGGGTGATAATTGGGATCGATGGACTATTTAGATGCAAGCAATCTTTGGTTTTCAAGAAGTGTTAGATGTGATTCAGAATGGCTATGCAGTCATTGGTAATGAAGGAACTGAAGCACAAAGAACAACATATAGAGCTAACTAGAAGAAAGATTGCAAGGCGATTTATTTCATTCATCAAGGTGTTGATGAGATAAATTTTGACAATATTTCAACCTGTACAACTGCAAAAGAGGCTTGGGACACATTAGAGAGGTGTCCCACGGGTGGACAAAAAGTGAAGAAAGTGAAGCTTCAAGCCTTAAGAAGACGATATGAGCATGTGGAGATGGAAGATCAAAAGAAAATTGAAGAGTTCTTCAACAGAGTTAGAGTGATTACAAATTCTATGGCACAAAATGGTGAGGTAATTTATGACCAACAATTCTGTGAAAATATTCTAAGATCTTTGCCCCCGAGATTTGATTACATAGTTTGCACAGTAGAAGAGACAAAAGATATAGCAACTATGACACCTTGAACAATAGGGCGGAGTGGGGCGGGGATGAGTTTTGTTACTTTTTTATTAAAAAATGAGGTAAGAGTCGAAAATTATTTTGTTTCGACAATATGATTTTTTAACAAACGCGCATAAGAACCAAAACAGAGCTTCAGAGCTTCAGAACTTATATCAGCTTCAGAAGTTGTGAGGTTCAGAGGTTATATTGCTTCAGAGGCTGAAGCGCTGGTTCAGAGGTTATATTTTTCAGACTAAATATTCAAATTAGTTCTCGATAATTTCAGCTCGACTTACTTTTATACTAACAAATACAATACTCAAATTAGTTCATGAGAATTATATAATGGTTGTGATGCAGGTTTAACAATATGTTGGGAGAATGGTTACAAAAAGATTATTTCTTTATCAGATTCGTTTCAGGTAGTTAATCTAATCTACAGTGGGGTTTCTCCTCATCACTGCTTTGTTAGTGAGATTTTGAGCATTCGACAGCTTATCACTCGTGACTGGAAGGTGGTTCTCTCTCATACCCTTCGGGAAGGAAATTCGTGTGCGGATGAGCTAGCTAAAATGGAGGTTGTTGTGAATACTCCATTGGTTATGACTTCAACGCCTCCAAGAACTTTGGCTAAGCAACTTTTTGAAGATGCTAATTGTGTAATTTTTATTGGGGAGTAGTCTCTCGTGGTGTTTTTTCTTTTTTCCTTTTCTGTTTCTCTTCATGTAATCAAAATAAAAAATTGATAAACATAGAATAAAATTATATATTGAAAATTATTACCTTTTCCATAGTCATGGTAAAAATTAATGAGATTAAAAAAAGTCAAAAATAATAATTATTTTCTTTAAAAAAAATAATGCTCATACTACTTTTTATGTTAAGGTAGTGTTTGGCCTGACTTATTTTCAACTTTTTTCCCTACAAAAGTAGAAGTAGGGCCAAACACATTTTTATAAAAGCCCTTAATATAAAAAGTAGCTTAAATTTTGTTCACAAAAACTATAAACAAGTCACTTCTATAGTTACTTTCATCAACTTTTGTGGCAACGCGTAGCTTCTAGTCACAGTGCTCCTTTCGAATCTTGTCCACAACAAAATATATCACTTTTATTTTTATTTTTATTTTTTCTTTGCTTGCCCATTTTTCTTTTTACTGGAAAAACTATCCCATTATATTATTTATTTATGCCGTAATGATATTCAAATTAATTTTTGTATACAAAGTACAAACTTCGTTTCTTACATTGAAATATTTACTTCATATATTTTTTTTACTATAATATTTTCTGATCAATTTATTTTATATGTAAATAATTTATTTATTTTATAAAAAAATCATATAATTTATTCTCATAAAAAATAACAATATAATTTAATTTGAGCTCTTGACCTCTACATACTATAATGTTTCTACCAGTTAAGTCGAACTCAGAGTGATGAACATGCGTCAATTCTATTATATTAAAAATTAATTTGATACTAGTATTAATATTTTATTGATCAATTATTGATCTGACTTTCCTGACATCCTAATAAAACTTCAAATTACCAACATTCCCTTTTCTAAGAACTGAGAATTAATACCAAAAAAATAATTTATTTTTCTTATCTACAATTCTTTTAACGTTTCGTAAATATTAAAAAAATAAAAAACTTTTTTTAAACAAAAAAAAAATATAAAAAAAATTAAAAATAACTTTATATCTCACTTATTGTATGTATTGTATATAAACACTTTAATAAAATAATAGTTTTTTAGAAATATTTTGTCAAAGTCAAACAATTGTTTTGAAAGTAACTTTTATGTTACAAATTTTTTTAGAAATCCAAACAACTTTAACTTTATCTTTAAAGTTCCATTTTGTAACTTTAAATTGAAAGTAACTTATAAGTAGAAAAAAAGTCTTGCCAAATGCAACCTAAGTATTTAATATAGTTCTATCCATCCTCATCTTTCAATCTTATATATAAAGTTCACCACCATCGGTAATTTTATATCTTTTATCATCACAAAAGTTTGTAGTTAACTATCATTTGAGATTAATTGAGGGAAAAATTGTTTTTAACATGAACTTAGTGGTCTTGGGCCTCTTGGCCATGGTTGTTTTGATCTCCACAAATGGGGTAGCAGCAATGAACTTGCATGAGATCTCTTCAATAAATGATACAACAGGTCTGTTTGCATATATTATCTTATTGTATGTATAATGTATATTCTAATTTAATGAGCTCTCTTAACTTTATTTGATTGAACATAGTTATAAAATTTGTATTTATATTCTACCAAAAAAAAAAATATTTATAGACTAGTTACGTTCTCTCCGATCTTTTTATAAAAAAAATTCAATTTTTTAAGTTAATTGCATATTTAATTATCTGATAATTTTGTTTTTCTTTTCCAGGAATTGTTGATGACAAGTGTAGCAGGTTAAGTATTCAAATAAATCAATCTCCATCTCAGCCTCTTCCAAGTGGTATTCCAACATACACAGTTGAGATTGCGAATACATGTGTTAGTGGTTGCAACATCTATAACATTCGTGTTGCATGTGGCATGTTTAGTTCTGCATTATTTATCGACCATAGAAAGTTTAGGCGTCTCGGACGTAGTACTACTTGTCTAGTTAATGAAGGAAAAACTTTTCCTAATGGAGCTGTTATTTCATTTAGATATGCTAATAAATTTTCTTATCCACTCTCTGTTTCCCATGTAATGTGCGGTTGATTATCCATATTTTGATTAAATGTTACCAGTATGAATTTACAAAATCTATATGGATTTATTCGTCCACAAATTTTAGCTCAATTCACAGGAATATGGATTTGTCAATAATTTGTCTGTGTGAGTTTTCTATAACTTGTCATTTCGTCGGTTAAAAAAAATATATGAAAAGTACAATTTGGCCCAACCTTTTTTAGGTATAGAAGCTAATTTTTTTTTTTTGTTTTCATCCTCCGGTTCTTAGGGAAAGGGGGCCCTAGTAGTCTAGAGTTCGGGGCGAGTTATGGCATCAAGTGATTCCAGTCCCTTCCCAAATGTAGTTGCGGGGGATCGAACCGTGATCCTCCCTACCAAGTTCAGCATCAATCACCACTGAACCAATTAACATTTGGTGGTGTAGAAGTTATTTTAATCATAAAGCTGGAAGTAAAATTTTTGTTTTTATAAGAAAAAAATTTAAGGATTATTAAATATATTTTTTTTTTTGCTTTCACCACCAGTTTAATTTGGTTCGGGATCAGTTCTGGCATGAAGTAGTTTCAGCCCGCTCCCGATCGCAGTTGTGGGGGATCGAACCGTGATCCTCCCTACCAAGTTCAGCGTCAATCACCACTGAACCAACTTTTTTTACGGCTGCAAGACAAGTAAAATTTGATTAAAAAATTATTTCATCTAAAAATCGAACTCGAGTTCTCCCAAATGAACCCTTTATTTTTTGACGAAAAAGAGTTTATAGCATTTTATTTATAATAATATGTTCAATATAAATGAGTATGTCAATCATCATACTGAAAACTAGTTTGAGATATGGTGTTTTAAAAAATTCTAAACAATGTAAATTGTTTGTCTCCAAGCAAACTTAACACAGATTTATAAAAACAGGGGGAAAATACATACAACTATGGATTATAATCTCTTAATTCATTAACATTTTTACGTACTGATTGACCCAACTTTTTTTATGTGTATAAGTTCATAAAGCTAGAAATAATAGTTTTTTAATTAAAAATTAAAATTGTTTGGTAAATTATTATTTTTATAAAAAAAGTTAAAAGTTGTTTTTTTTTTATTATAATAGGGTTAAAATATATGTTTGATAAAAGTGTTTTTTTATTATAAAAAAAATGTTGATTTTTTATGAGTAATCAAAGTGTTTTTTTACTGTAGCTTTTAAAAATTGTTATTTGGTCTAGCTTCTTATTTTTAAGGAATATTTTTAAAGAATAAAAGAGAAAAAAAAGTTAGGTCAAACGGTACTAAAGTAACGGAACAGAAACATCAACAACAAGTTTTGAGTCCAATTCAAACACCACCAAGCCCAATTGGCGTACCGACTACCTAGTTAGCGCCTATAATAAACCAAAGCTTCACAAATATGAATTGTTCAATTAAGTACAAACGACTCTGTTTTTTTTCAAGAACAAAATTGTCATTCTCATCTCTAATACACATTCCATTTTTTGGTCTATTACTATGAGGCAAAAAGAAGGCGCCAATGTTACATTTAAAAGTTTCCCTCAAGTTTTTTCCACCTTAACTCTGTAGTTCCACACGAGTACACAACTCACGAGAAGCTGATGTTCGGTTTTTTATGAAATTGGATCTTTCAATTACTTCATCCGTCCCACAATGAGTGACCCATTTTAAAAATGTAAATTATTCATATATTTTGGTTTGACTATATTTTTTTACTAATAAATAAAAATAAATATTAATACATAAGATGTTGTTGGATTCTTCTCGATGAGTATTTTCAAAATATCAAATTTTTATAATTTTTATTATTATACAATTAAAATATTAATCGTCAAAATTATGCATCGACATACGTAAAAGTCTAGTTTTCCTCGTTGGATCTTGCAATGACATCCTTTGTGTTGTAGGCGAAGGTGTAGACTTTGTTCTCATTCAATTGTGGAACCCTTCCATTAGAAAATTTAAAGAATTGCCCACTATTAGTCATCCAGAAAATTACCATGTGTGGTTCTATGGATTACAAGGTAGTCATCCAAAGAATTGCTAACATATATAAGGGATATGAGACCGGAGCATATTACTTACAATCATAAAAATGACACTTCAAAGTTTATTAAGTTCGATAACACCGCAAAAGTCTGCGTTGAGAGTTTGATATCACCTTGTTTTTAATTCTAGGATGTAGATGCGGTGTTATGTCACTTTAGCATTAGATTTAAAATAAAACCTATATGGTTGATTTCTGTTTATGATATTTATTTTGCACTTATTCTTTTGATTATTGGTTACTTCATAAATCACTCTTAATTATTGATCATTTGAATATGCAGCGTGAAAAATTATAGTTATTTTCATTTATTTATTTGTTTGAAGTTTTTATTTTATAGTCATGCATTTCATTTTATATAGTTTACAGTCATACAGTCATGTGTTCCTTTAGATTGTTTGAGGTTAGAATTGATAAGATCACAAATAAGACTTAGATGTTATACCAAGTGATCACTTTGTTTGTTGAAATGTATGCTTTGAACTTTACGAATTTTGTAATGTATACTTCAGATCTTAAACAATACATTATGAAGTGAACAAATCAAATGTCATCATGCCCCTGGTTCTTTGAGAAGGTTACGAGAGCAAAAGAATCACTCAAGGCAGGTACAGACTTTTTCTGCTTAAGTTTTGCTTCCATTGATATGAATGTTTTAAACCTTAAAATGGTATGTTGCAAATGTTTCAAATGAAGGTTCATGCTTTGGGTGCCGATTCATGGAAAAGCATTTCGGTGTTTCCTTTTGCTGGTGGTGTCTATGTTCAGCCATCAGGGCAATATGTGAGTGGCGCAATTAATTGGTTGGTTTTTACGGATACCGTGCAAAGTCAAAGTTTTATCGCTTCTTTTGATTTGGGCAATGAGTTTTATCAAGAGGTTTTGCTACCCGATGATTTTTGTGAGGCAGATTCAAAAACATTTTTGAGTGTTTGCAGGGATTGCTTGTGCATGATTTCTGGTGAAGATGTTTGGATTATGAAGGAATATGGAAATAAAGAGTCTTGGACCATTATCCTCAATAAAACATTAACAACAATTGTGCCCTTAAGGCACATGTTAAGGAAGCAAAAATAGAAATTATTAAATGCTAATTTGTATATTTTGACTTTTGAATCATTAAATTTCTTGTATCATTAAATGTTGAATTTCTATTTTGGTATATCTTAACATGTGCCCTTAGGGCACATGTTAACAAGACCCTATAAATTAAGCTAACAACAACTTAAATTAAGTTCTTAAGAAAACAAATTAAATTAAGTGTGCAGTTAATTGTAGTTAATATATTAGAGGATGCTCTTTTCATTTTTTTTTTTTTGCAAACCAATGATTTTTTTTGTTGAAACATCATTTTTTTTTGTTACATAAGAGAAAAAATAAAGAAAAAGTCAACAAGGATCACTCCCTAATAAACTCTACATCCCAAACATCATCTCAGAGTGGCTTAACCAGATCTTTACGAGGAGTAGGAACATTCACCAATGGCGAGTCAAAATTAGCACCTAATTTAGCCAACACATCAGCACACGCATTTCCCTCACGAAGAGTATGCGTAAGAATCACTTCCATCATGATACTATTATTTATTTATTTTTGAACATCTACACTTTTATCAAATAAAAAGAGAATCTCAACATCTACACTTTCACAAATGGGTAAGGCCACAGCAAGGATTCATTTTCTATAATAAGGTCAAATGAGAGGAGTGCAGCTTTGCTCCTTTTCCATAGGGTCCTTTTATTCCTTTCCCTTGCATAGATGATTGACATGTGGCACATAAATATTCAATGGTTGTGATTAAAAACCTCACAACAGTGTTATGCTGGTATCCAACTTACGCTGGTAAAAAAAAAAACTATCCCTGTTGAACCGACGCTCCCACCACCGTCATGTCCACCGCTCCGGCACAGTGCCTCCAGCACAACTGCGTTCTTGTTCAGTTGTTCTCCTCTCTCTCTCTCTCTCTCAAGGAACAGATCGAAAAAGACAAGATTTTCAGGACTACAATATTTGTTCTTAGTCCTCTTCTTTGTTCTTGATTTAATTTTCTTCCAATCCTTTTTGAAGAACTTTGAAATGATTATTTGAAAATTTAATTTGAGAACGGCTTCCCAATTTTAGTTAGTCACGCAGACACACACAATCGTACAATACCAAACAATACACTCTACTCCACAAATCTATTTTGTATGAAAAAGAACAACATAAACACCACTTCAATTCACTAATGTTAAATTCCATGACCAGATTTTTTATTCTGCATCCTTCAACAATTGATTACATCTACCATATGTTGAGTCCTACAATTGAAAAAGAGGGGCGCGAGATGAAGAGAGACGAAGGTTGAGAGAGAGCAATACGATTTTCAGAGATTAATTTTGTCTCGCGTAATTTGTAGATGACGGCGAGACACGGCGGTGACGAGAATCTGCGACGAAGATACGCTACGACGGCGGCCGGTGCATCGAGAGAAAGTGGAGAGGCGTCGAGGAGAAAGAAGAAGATGGAGCGTGTTTTTGCCCAGTTCCCAATTTCTGTAGTTTTGCTTTTCTGTAGTTTTGATTCTTGTTATCTTTTGATCTCAGCCATTTGATATATTTTTGCCATATGTCAATGATCTGCGTAGTGAAAAGGAATAAAAGGAGCTTCAAGAAAAGGAGCAAAGCTGCACTCCTCACTGACATTACTAGGCCAACCTCAACAACTATCTTCCAAAGTCAATAGGCAACATAGACGTCATGTCACTGTTCTGAAGTAACCGTGTGGAAAAGTGGCCCAGTCCGCCTCATTTAGGTCTGACCTGTTTAAACCCGCCAAAAAATAGGGTGGGACAGGCCAACTTAGATATCCGAACTCAAAATTCAAATCTGCCCTATTTATTAGCAGGTTGGCGGACCGACCCTTCAAACACTTTTTTTTTTATTATTTTTACAGATTGATTTATTACATAATTTACAAAATTATTAATCTTGCTAAAATCAAATATTTTGATTTTTCTGATATTCTATATTAAGGTACAAATACTTTACATTTTTTAAAAATATAGTTTTACATACCGGTATCTACACAGTACCAAATACTGAACTCCTACATATATATCTTAATATAAAAAAGAGTTAACTTTTAAATATATTCAATAATTAATACTATATTTGCTATATTAAAGACCAAAGAAAATACTTTCTTCGGTCCTCTATATAAAAAGAAGTTTATTTTCTATATTCATTGTAAAGTTGATGTATTTGGACTATAATATTGTCTAGATACATCAAGTTTACAAAGAATCTAAAAAACAAATTTTTTTATATATATATATATATATATATATATATATATATATATATATATATATATATATATATATATATAATCGGAGAGAGTATTAAAAAAGAGTCGTGCCTCATAGGAATTAATCAGCATTTTCCATGGAAAATAAATTTTGTGGTACAAGTTTGCGCCAAGATAAAAACGAGCAGAAATTAATGCATGTGGGACAACTGACATGTGACAAGTCTTAGAAATGTTTGGATTTTCCAAATGGGAAGGATAGAAAAATGTTTGTACTATTGTAGAGCAATGCTACAGTGAGTCACTCTGACATTAACATTATCTCTATAAAAGGTTGAAATTAAGGAGACAGCATTCTCATGAGAGAAATTATAGAGGGAAGAGAAATATCTAACACACATTTGGTCTGAGTTTCTTCAAGGACATCCCTGTCTCTGCAATGGCAGCGGTTATCCAAGATACATTCCATATTCTAACTAAGGAGGACTATGAATCCAAACTTGCCATTGCATGTAAGCCTTTTCTTCTCTCATTAATTTAGTTAATTCTTGTAAAGTTTTGTTTTGTTTTCAAGTAGTCTAGTGGCTAGAAATTTCATCCTTAAAAGTGAATAAATGGAATATTCGGGGTTCGAATTTTGGTTGCATATAAAATGTGGACCAATTGAGCTAAGTTCACGAGGACAATAAAGTTTTGTTTTTATCAATGGTATGAAATTGTAGATGATTAGATGTTTGAATGGGCGGTGAGTTTAGTAAAATCACAGTACCAAGTGTGTAGCTTTTGTCAAAATCGCATTCTCTTGTAACTGTGTTTATTTCACCACAAATACAAACATAAGTATGTGGTTAGATTATCTATACCAGCCATTAGTTTGTAAGAACACATCAGATTAAAGACATGTTTGCTATCGAAGCGGCACATATGATTGAGTTCAATTATTCGAATTAATATTATCAATTTTAAGTCTTGTCTGGTGTGTGTGTGTGCGCGTCTATGTATATGTCAATGCTTCGTAGTTGTTATTGTTATATGTGTATGAATCTAAAGCTAGAGATTCTTTGATGAAGATGATGACGACAAAGAAGTGGATGATTCTCCTATAGAGCAAGTCAGACTAACAGTACCAATAACAGATGATCCTACACAACCAGCACTTACATTTAGGACATGGACTATTGGTTTGGGATGTTGCGTTATCCTTTCCTTTGTGAACCAATTCTTCGGGTTCAGAACAAACCCTCTATCTATCTCTTCTATCGCAGCACAGATAGTTTCTCTCCCACTCGGCAAACTAATGGCTGCAACACTTCCAACAACAATATATAAAGTCCCTTTCACTCCTTGGTCTTTCACATTGAATTCTGGACCATTCAATTTGAAGGAACATGCTCTGATAACCATCTTTGCTAGTGCTGGATCTAGTGGTGTTTATGCCATTGACATTGTCACTATTGTTAAGGCTTTCTACCGCAGGAGTATCAATCCAATTGCTGCTTTTTTGCTAGCATTGTCAACTCAGGTGAACAATTTTAACCATTTGCATTTATTCAGTTTAATATATCCAACAAAAGAAAAATATTAGTTAAAAATGTGATTGCTTTTTGTCATATTGAATTTTTTAGATGCTCGGTTATGGATGGGCCGGTATATTCAGAAAGGTTCTCGTGGACTCTCCCTACATGTGGTGGCCTTCAAATCTTGTCCAGGTGTCTCTATTCAGGTATTTCTTTATTTTTTCAATCATAGTTTTTATGTGTGCAAATTCTTGTTTTTCTTTTATGTGAATGGAAAATGTGTAAGGTTAATTAACTACAACTTCATGGCTAAATATATGACTCTCGAGTTTTTTCTTTGTTCCTTTTTATAATAACATAAATTTCAAAGGAAGAGTGAATGAAGGTTTTATTTATAGAACATACATTTCAGATATTGAAAGTGTGTGACAAAGAACCGATACAAACACATGTGGTACATTCAATATCATTTTTCTTGAGTTATTACTAGTTTCAAGCCGGTGTTTGCATGAACTGTATCTGTGTCGGTGCTTCATATATTTACTATTTAGGGTTATGATGTTGATTTTTTTCTTCATTGGTAAATGAATCTTGAATGACACAGAGCATTTCATGAAAAAGAAAAGAGGCCTAAAGGAGGAAACACTAGGCTGCAATTCTTTTTCCTGGTCTTTGTGGCTAGCTTTGCTTATTACATTATTCCAGGCTACTTTTTCCAAGCAATATCAACAATCTCTGTTGTTTGCTTAATATGGAAAAACTCCATCACTGCTCAACAGATTGGTTCAGGAATGAAGGGTCTTGGTATTGGTTCATTTGCCCTCGATTGGAACACTGTTGCTGGTTTCTTAGGAAGTCCTTTGGCTTATCCTGGTTTTGCCATCATCAACATGTTGGTTGGATTTGTGTTGTATATCTATGTTGTGATTCCCATTTCCTATTGGAGCAATTTTTATGACGCCAAAAAGTTTCCCCTCATCAGTCCTCACACATTTGATTTCACTGGTGCACCATATAATGTTTCTAGGATTCTTAATCAGGCAACATTTGACATTGATATGGATGCTTATAACAATTACAGCAAGCTTCATATTAGTATCATATTTGCATTCGATTATGGATTGAGCTTCGCAATTCTCACTGCCACCGTCTCACATGTTTTCCTCTTCCATGGAAAGTATGTTTCCTTAGATTCCACAATCTTATATTATGTATTTTTTATGCAATTTTCATGATAAACTATCTAGGATCTAACTATATATTTTGGTGACTATGAATTTGAAAGAACGATTAATCAGATGTGGAGGAAGACAACAGTTGCGCTAAAAGAACAAGCTGGAGACGTGCATACCAGAATCATGAAGAGAAACTATGAACAAGTCCCCGAGTGGTGGTTCATGAGCATTTTGTTTCTTATGGCTATTATGGCCTTGATATGTTGTGAAGGTTTTGGCAAGCAGCTCCAACTTCCATGGTGGGGAGTATTGTTTTCTCTAACAATTGCGTTGGTTTTCACTTTGCCAATTGGTGTAATTCAAGCAACAACAAATCAGGTTAACTTTTTTGCCTAAACCCTCCGTTTGTGAGGTTGTATATCATAACAAAAAGTTACTTCTTGTTGTGCAGCAAACTGGACTCAATGTGATCACAGAGCTAATCATTGGGTACCTTTATCCTGGGAAGCCCCTTGCTAATGTAGCCTTCAAGACTTATGGATACACCAGCATGTCACAAGCACTTAGTTTCCTCGAAGACTTCAAATTAGGCCACTACATGAAAATTCCTCCAAAATCTATGTTCATAGTACAGTTGGTAGGAACTTTGGTTTCTTCAAGTGTATACTTCATCACAGCATGGTGGCTTCTAACAACTATTCCACACATATGTGATCCATCAAATTTGCCAGAGGGTAGTCCCTGGACTTGTCCTGGTGATGATGTGTTTTACAATGCTTCAATCATATGGGGAATAGTAGGACCACAAAGGATGGAATTTACCCTGGATTGAATTGGTTTTTCCTCATTGGTCTACTTGCGCCTGTTCCGGTGTGGCTGCTTGCTCGCAAATACCCGAACCACGGGTGGATTAAACTCATCAATGTGCCACTTATCATTGGTGGCGCCAGTGGAATGCCGCCGGTTAGATCAATAAATTATATTTCGTGGGGAGTTGTTGGAATCTTCTTCAATTTCTATGTTTACAAACATTTCAAGTCATGGTGGGCTAGACACACTTACATTCTCTCGGCTGCTTTGGATTCTGGCGTTGCTTTCATGGGTGTGTTGCTCTATTTTTCACTTCAAACTTATGATATCTTTGGTCCAAAATGGTGGGGTCTTGAGGCAGATGATCACTGTCCCTTGGCTAAATGCCCTACAGCTCCTGGTGTTGTTACCAAGGGATGTCCTGTCTTTTGAACTCCTCCATAATTGCATTCTATCATATCCACATTTCAAGTCTGCTATGCTACAATGCTATAGCGCCGCTGTGGCAATTGCTTGACAACACTTTATAGTAAATAGTGTATCGTAGAATAATAGTGATTATTGTTTAAATTTCACTACACTATAGCATTACATATAGCCGCTATTTAATAGCATTGTAATTAACATGGTTTCTACTTTTAAATTTTCTATACCTTTGCCAATTGTATAAATATTTATCCAGTAGAAAGCTGTACAGATTGCAGAATTGTTTCTATTTAATCCAATGAATTAAAATTTGCAACCATTTGTTCTAATGCAGCAAGCAATCTGTATGAAATATGAACCAGTTCACAATAGCCACAAGCATAATGGTTAGAAGTTGAAAATATTCAAATCATGTGCACACCTTTGTTTCCTTTTGTTCAATATGATGTTTCTGTCTAGAAGTTTGAGAAGGATGGAGCTTATTTATTCAAAATGCTTCTACTGAACAAACATCAGATTGCAGGCAGTTGGAGAATCATTAGGAAAGCTAAAATCCCACCAAAAGTAAGAAAAATTGTGTAGCGTGTTGGTCTTAACTGCATCCCCGCTTGAGTTAAGCTTAGTATGCGAGGTGTTCAATGTCCAACGAATTGTGCTATTTGTAACGAAGATGGTGAAGGCAACCTGCATTTTTTTTTCTGTGTCAGAAAAGCACTCAATGCTAACAGCACATAGGACTGTGGACAGTGATCCTTGATGTGTTGCATGCTACCTCTTCTATTACTCATAACTTGTATTCTATTTTGCAGAAACTAAATACAAGTCAACAAGAAATATTTACTTTTATGCTTTCGAGTCTTTGGAACCAAAGAAACAACAAAATTTGGAATAATACTATTCAAACGATCAAGTGATGTGTTATAGAGCTAGCGTGTTACTCTCGAGTTGTGGAAGAGTAAATGCAGAGGAGCAGATTGAAGTATATATAGATAATTGAAAACACTGAGATTATCGATATACTATACTATCTAATAATGGTATCGATGAACATAGCCTAAAAGGAATAGACAAGATAGATAAAATGAAATGGAGAGAATGAAAAGATGATTCTCATTATTGAAGAAGTTATAGTTACAAGGCCTTATATACAATTGTTAAAGAAACTAACAAAGCAACTAACAAGATGGTTACAACTAACGTCTAACATGCTAGACTAGTTACTTGTATTACAAGTTACAAGTTATAACTAACAAAATAGAACTATATGTCATGGACTTAATTTTGAATGTCTTTCTCTGTGGCCTTTATAATATGTATCATTTTAACCATATTAGACAGGTTTTTTTAGATATAATCTTCTAACTATACATACAGTTTTCTTTGTGTGCATAAACAATCTCTAGCAAATACTATATTCTAAAGGTTTGTACACAATTTCATATCAGTTTTGCCATTGGCAGGTCATTATTTTCCACAATTCTGTTTGCAAAATTTAATTTGAAGTATTGATTCAATTATGAGTTATTTGGAATGGTTGATACATTGATAGATGATTATATAAGTTTGACTCACTAGGCGACGAGATTCAATGGACAACTTAGAAGACAATTGTGAGTTGTGGAAGGTAAAGTTAAGCCTTTTCAGTTTAAATTTACAACTAAGAGGAGGAGTTAATTTGTAAAAGCACAATGATTGGTCTTAAAATGAGTTTTTCCTTCACATTAAATAAGTTCTTAAACTGCATATCCTCTTTTAGAAAATTCTTACCAATTGAATTTGATCTCAATGAAAAATTGTTATTCAAGTTTTCTTCAACTGTGTATTTAAATATGATCTGATTCAAACCTTCCAACATTCATGAGGCATGCCTAATATTCTTATGTTTGGGTTCGATTGTCTGTATTTTTAAATCTTACCGTCATGTTCATTTTCATTACATGTCATGTTGATTTTCAAGTAGTATTAGTTTTTACTATATTGATATGGATATATTTTGAAGGGGAAAAATTGTTGCACTCATATAGCACAGTTTTAGGAAGGGATCTAATTCTTTTTTTTATAGCTATATCTGTTATAAACTTGAAAATGAGAACAAGGTGGCTCATGCATGATATTATTTTCCTTGAATTGGAAACTACATGGCTGTGAATCTCTTTTATGCTAGACACTATCAATCGAGGAAATTCCCTTTATATAACATGGATTTGATTGTTTGAGACAATTAAGTTCGCATAAAATTAACAACTCCATTACTAGAAAATAGGTTTGCACCTAGATCTAGCTTCAAATTTTCTGCATTGGTTTTCAATTGTTTTGCTTGTGCCTTATAATCAGCTATTAAACAATAAAATTGAAATGTGACAATGAAACAAAAGGCAACAATTGAAGGAGAGGACATCAAATTTATAAATAAGGATAAGGATGTATTTATAGAAGAAGAGGCAAAACATGAAATTTGAGTGGTCAGTGATTGCAAAGATGAAGTTAAATAAATAGAACAAACATCATGAATAGAAATGTTAGCATAAGGTACTGCTACATAACTTCTTTTTTTTTTGTCAAGACATTTTAACTATTGTTACTAGACACAATCTTTGAAGAAAAAATATATACATAAATAGGTAGAATAGAGGGGTGCATTAAGATAAACATATATACTAAAACAATTACAAAATTAGTTGATGATGGAGAAAATTCTTTGAATTATGGAAGCATATTTTTGTTGTGCATTCTTCAATTGTCTTTTGGAATTTTTTTGTCATGTGAACATAGTTTCAACTTGGCTATTTTGTTCTTTTCTCTTAAAGATATTGGCCGGCCTAGCCAAAATTTGAACATTAACATAACAAGAATAATAACATTAACGATTGAAAAAAACTTTGAATTGGCTCGCCACTTTATCTGAATTACCTCTAGGTTGAATTTTGAATTAACGAATTTCATTCCTTTGAAAATTAAAGGGTTTTTTATTTAAATGAAATAAACAAAAAAGGAAAAAAATCTTAGAATGTGTCTTTACCTTTTTCCTGATAAAATCATATTAGTTTTTAAATTCATTAAATAATTAATGTATTTTTTTGAATAAATTAATTAATGTATTTGGTCTATAATATAAATTAAATACATATAAAAAGTTTATATAATATAGACTAGATAAGAATGAGATAGAATTTCTATCCATTAGGCTATATGACAAAAAATAAAATAAAAATTGAATGTTTTGTACCATATATTATATACTACTCTCTCTAGTCTTATGTATAAGAAAAAATCTGTTTTTAATATTCATTGTAGGATTTATGTATTTAGATTAAAATATAGTCTAGGTTCATCAACTTTACGATGAATCTAAAAAGTAAATTTTTTCATATACTTCTTCCGTCCTAAAATATAAGCAAAAATGAGTCAAAGAAATTTGATGCATATTTGGTTAAAAATTTAGACCAAATACCATAACTTTTTCCTTATATTTTGGGACGATATACATGATCGAAGGAACTTTTTTGTATTAACCATCTCCTTTCTGACAGAGGGGTTCGATAATTCAGCCTGAGTACCAAAAATTATTTTTACAAAAATTAAGTCGAACGATTCGTCTTAGTGAAGATTCCAAGGAAACGAATTAACTATACAGTCAGGTGTCGTTATCACTTCTAAACCGTCTGATTGAACGGCATGACTACATGCATTTTGGATTATACCGAATCTGGATCCGAGATTCTGGATCCGAGATTCCAACATGCTTTCCTTTATAGCAAAATCAAAATTAATTTCTGCTTACGTGACTTCAACAAAATGTCAACAATTATATTTATCCCATTCACGGTTACAGCAAAGAATATTAAATTCGTAGTCAATATGAGTCACCATATGAACGTAATGTTAATCAAATCAAGCCTTTTCAAAAATATAAAGATCTTACCTTAAATAAAATTCATCTTACTACTCACATTGCCATGATTCGGGTCACATTCATTCAATATTACTTTAAGAAAAAATAAAAAATGAATAAATTAACACCATAATTATGTTCATTTGCAACAACATTTGTGTTTAAAAAGGTTGAAACATAGAAGAAAGAAGACATTTTTTATATCAAAAAAAAAAAAAAAGACACTCTTGTGAGAGAACATTACAGAAATCTCTTTGTCTCTTCAATGGCAGGAGTTGTTGAAGATACTTCCTCTGTTCGTACTAAGGACCATGATGAATCCAAACTTGCAATTGATGGTAACTCTTTTCTTCTCTCATAAGTTAATTATTGTAAAGTTTTGATTTTGTTGTCGTTCTATATGTAATATGATTAAAAGTTATATTATTATATCATATGTTCAATTGTTCATACATTGTCTTATTATATTTGAAGGATTAGGTGAAAGTTCATGCTAATATTATATAATATACTATAAGTTTAATTGATATGTTTGGTTAGTGTAAATTAATTAGTTTTACACTGGCATCTATTAGAAATCAAGCATTTTTTCATGCCATATAATTGAAGCGGGGGTGTAGTAGGGTGATTTGGCAGAATACACGCAGTTGTTATGTGAAGCAACATATAGTTCATTAGAGTCTTTATCATGGTGTGAAATTGTAGATAATAGATTTTTGCATGGACGACCAGTTTTTGCAAAATCACAATTCTGAAGTATAACTTTTTTCAAAATCGCATAGTCTCATAGTGATTGTGGTGAGATGTTTGATATCAGAGTAGTGTGTATAAGTAAGAACATTTGATTGAATATATTAACCTCTTAATTAGATCTTAGTATCCCGAGAGATTACTCTCTGCATTTCGGCCTAGATATTTGAACTCGCCTAACAATGAACACTTTCGATTAGAGGCATGTCTAATATCCCAACGGCACATATAGTTGCATTCAATTTTCTCAAGTTGTTATTACTGGTTTCGGGGCGTGTCTGGTGTCTATGTCATGTTGTTTTATTATTGTTATATGTGTGTGTGAATCTAAAGTTAGTAACTGTTTGATGCAGATGATGACAACAAAGAAGTGGATGATTCTCCTATAGAGCAAGTCAGACTAACGGTGCCAATAACAGATGATCCTACACAACCAGTATTGACATTTAGGACATGGACTATTGGTTTGGGATGTTGCATTATCCTTTCCTTTGTGAACATATTCTTTGGGTTCAGAACAAACCCTCTATCTATCTCTTTTATTGCAGCACAAATAGTTTCTCTCCCACTTGGGAAATTAATGGCTGCAACACTTCCAACCACAATATATAAAGTCCCCTTCACTCCTTGGTCTTTCACATTGAATCCTGGACCATTCAATTTGAAGGAACATGCCCTCATAACCATCTTTGCTAATTGTGGAGCTAATACTGCTTATGCCATTAGCATTATCACTATTGTTAAAGTTTTCTACCACAGGAGTATCAATCCATTTGCTGCTTTTTTGCTAGCACAAACAACTCAGGTGAACAATTTGTTTTGTTAAATATTAAACATTTGCAATTTTTTCAATTTAATATAACCAATTAAAGAAATGACAATTAAAAATGGAATTATTTTTTGTTCTTGAATTTTTTAGATGCTTGGTTATGGATGGGCCGGTATATTCAGAAAGTTCCTTGTGGACTCTCCCTACATGTGGTGGCCTTCAAATCTTGTCCAGGTGTCTCTATTTAGGTATTTCTTCTTTTTTTTCTGTAATGGTTTTTGCATGTGAATAAATGTTGTCTGTGTAGAATATAGTCATATACACTTTCTAACGCTTATCTGATACCAATACATATGGTTACATTCAATAAATCATTTTTCTCGAGTTATTACCAATTTCAATGTGTTTGTGTTTGTATAGACTGTATTTTTGTAAGAGCTTCTATATTTACTATTTAGAATTATGATGTTGATTTTTTCTATTCATTTCTCATTGATTAATGAATCTTGAATGACACAGGGCATTTCATGAAAAAGAAAAGAGGCCTAAAGGAGGAAACACTAGGTTGCAATTCTTTTTCCTGATCTTTGTGGCTAGCTTTGCTTATTACATTGTTCCAGGCTACTTTTTCCAATCAATATCAACAATCTCTGTAGTTTGTTTAATATGGAAAAACTCTGTCACTGCACAGCAGATTGGTTCAGGAATGAAGGGTCTTGGTATTGGTTCATTTACCCTCGATTGGAACACTGTTGCCGGTTTCTTAGGAAGTCCTTTGGCTTTTCCTGGTTTTGCCATCATTAACATGTTGGTTGGATTTGTGTTGTATGTCTATGTTGTGATTCCCATTGCCTATTGGAAAAATTTCTATGAGGCCAAAAAGTTTCCCATCATCAATTCTCACACATTTGATTCCACTGGTGCAATATATAATGTTTCTAGGATTCTTAATGATGCAACCTTTGACATTGATATGAATGCTTATAACAATTACAGCAAGCTCTATCTTAGTATCACATTTGCATTTGCTTATGGATTGAGTTTTGCAATTCTCTCCGCCACCATCTCACATGTTTTTCTCTTCCATGGAAAGTATGTTTCCTTTGATTAATTCCACAATCATTAATTATGTATTTTTTTATGCAATTTTTATGATAAACCATCTAACTATATATATTTCTGGTGATTGTGAATCTCAAAGAACGATTTTTCAGTCTTGGAGGAAGACAACAGCCACACTAACAGAACAAGCCGGAGACGTGCATACAAGAACCATGAAGAGAAACTATGAACAAGTCCCTCAGTGGTGGTTCATGAGCATTTTAGTTCTTATGACTATTTTAGCCTTGATATGTTGTGAAGGCTTTGGAAAGCAGCTCCAACTTCCATGGTGGGGAGTGTTACTTTCTCTAACAATTGCATTGGTTTTTACTTTGCCAATTGGTGTCATTCAAGCAACGACAAATCAGGTAATTTTTTTTGTCTTAACCCTCTGTTTCCTAGGAGAAGGATCTAGATTTTCTAACACAAAAAGGAATTAAAAAACTAATCATAATAGAATAATTTTTGCTCTTTGTACAGCAAGTTGGACTTAATGTGATCACGGAGTTGATCATCGGTTACCTTTATCCTGGAAAGCCCCTTGCTAATGTAGCCTTCAAGACTTATGGATACATCAGCATGTCACAAGCACTTGGTTTCCTTCAAGACTTCAAATTAGGCCACTACATGAAAATTCCGCCAAAATCTATGTTCCTAGTACAGTTGGTAGGAACTTTGGTTGCTTCAAGTGTACAGTTTTTCACAGCTTGGTGGCTTCTAACAAGTATACCACACATATGTGATGAATCAATGTTGCCAGAGGGTAGTCCATGGACTTGTCCTGGTGATACTGTTTTTTACAATGCTTCAATCATATGGGGAATAGTAGGACCACAAAGGATGTTCACCAAGGATGGAATTTACCCTGGATTGAATTGGTTTTTCCTCATTGGTCTACTTGCGCCTGTTCCAGTGTGGCTACTAGCTCGCAAATATCCGAATCACAAGTGGATTGAACTCATCAATATGCCACTTATCATTGCAGGCCCCCATGGAATACCACCAGTTAGATCAATAAATTATATTTCTTGGGGAGTCGTCGGAATCTTCTTCAATTTCTATATTTACAAACATTTTAAGTCATGGTGGGCTAGACACACTTACATTCTATCAGCTGGTTTGGATGCTGGCATTGCTTTCATGGGTGTGCTGCTATATTTTTCACTTCAATCTCATGATATCAATGGTCCAGCATGGTGGGGTCTTGAAGGAGATGATCATTGTCCCTTGGCTGTATGCCCTACAGCTCCTGGTGTTGTTACCAAGGGATGTCCGGTCTTTTGAACTCCATGTTTGCATTTTAGGAATAACAAACTAGGAAATTTAATATTTTCCAACCGTATAAATATTTATCCAGTAGAAAGTTGTATAGATTGAAGAATTGTGTTTCTAATTCAATAGACCATTTCTTTGATTCTATATAATCCAATGAAATTTGCAACCATTTGTTCTAGTGTAGCAAGCAATGTATTTGATTTTGAACCAATTCACAATAGCCAAATTCACAATGGTTGGAAGTTGAAAATGTCGGAGAAATTAGACATAGAATTATTATCGAATAAACAAATAAGAGAAATTATTATTATAGATAAATAGATTTATAATAAAATAAAATATAGAATGAGAAGAACTTATCGAATTTGAAAGTCGTGCAAATGCACTGGACTTAAGAATATTTTGTCATCGCAGGTAAGTTACCCGATGCAATTGGTCTCATAGCTAATACCCTCCATGATACAACAGCCACTTCTTGCTAGCATCGCACGTGAATTAGCAAGATCTCAAGAAACTACTTTTAAATGCTCATGAAAATTTAGTATTATGTTACTCATCTTATTATTCTCGATATCTCACTGTTTCTACTCACCCACAAATATATAGGAATATGTACATACTTGCTAAGAACAAGTGTAACCGCCCCTTTTGTAAAATGAGACTACAAAAATAACATTTTAATATTAAAATTTTCAAAATTCTCAAATAAAAAGAATGGAAATTTATAAACATAAAAAAAAAAAAAAAAAAATCCCGTATTAGTAAAAAAATAAAACATAGGATATCGTATTAATATATGAATATAAATATAAATCATGTGTAAATCTCAATGTAAAAATATAGACTCGTGTGTAAACTTTTAAAAAAAAAAAATCCAAACAAAAAAAAAGTTAAATATGTTGCATGGGTACTCCATTTTAGACCGAGTACCGGTACCAAGTACCGGTACGCGTATGGTACTCCCCGGTACGCACCGACGCCGTACCTATATTTTTTTTTTTGTTTTTTGCAATGGGTACACGTAGAGCTGTAAAAAGGGCCTTAAGGGGCCGGCCCTTTAAGGGGCGGACCCACTTATTCCTGATTATTAATTTTATTTAAATTTTAAACAATTTTTCTAGTGTCGTGAACTTATTCTCGTTTTCTTCAATCAACACTGTCCACGATCGGCACCCTAAAAAAACTGTGTTTAAAATTTAAATAAAATTAATAATCAGGAATAAGTGGGTCCGCCCCTTAAAGGGCCGGCCCCTTAAGGCCCTTTTTACAGCTCTAGGTACACGCGTGGTACACCAATCCAAAAAAACACGGTTTTTTTTTCTCCTTTTTCTTTTATTATTAGTTTTTTTTATAGGAAGATTTATGTTTTTTATTTGTTCATAATATAAAGTAGCAACTATTGCTAAAAAAACATAACAAAATAGCCGCCGGAATTATTCACTTATTCATTGAAAAGGAATAGACTAAATTCAAAGGGAAATAATTGACTCTTTTTGAGCTAATTGGTTTTTAATTTCATATTTTGATATTTCGAACAATTTAAATTACATTTAAAGTGTGGTGTGATCTTTTTTATGTTTAATTATTTGTTTTAACAATATAACTATATTATTTGATATATATAATTGTTTACGTGGAAATTAAAAAAAAAATTATAGGGACGTACCCGTACCTTAGTTTTTCAAAAAATGACGTACCGTACCCGCACCCAGGCAACATAAATTTGATAGTAAAATAAATATGAAACAAAAATATCCTAAAAAAATTATCATAATATATCTTATATTAGTTAATTTTCACATCAATACTTCTTAAAAAAAAAAAAAAATTCTGCTACAAATAAGTTACAAAATAACTTTAAGATTACAAAATAACTGCTAGAAATTATGATTGTGATTAACATAAATGTCACAAAATGAATGAATAGAAAACGTGCACCATGCATTTAGCAATATGCACAACTTGGTCAAAAGGAATTTAATTAATATAATATTATAATTTTAAGATAAATTAATAATAAAACTTTTTCAAAAAAAAAATTAATAAAATCCAACAGAAAATATTCAACAACACATTCTCATAATTTCAAAGTGTTGTTGAATTGGTTCACAATTCATGTGCATAATCAATGGAACAATTTGGAAACCTTTCAAATTGTTCTCTCGATTATGCATATAATAGGTTTTTCGGCTTTTGTATTGAAACACTTTATTGTCATTGATAATCTAGAAAATTAAATTTTTTTTTTTTTTTTGAATCATAGAAAATTAAATCATATATACCCATTTATGAAAGTAGTTAATTTTTTTTTGGTTGACAGTTAATATTTTCTTTTATATAGAGTGAATTGATTATTTATTTTCTTCATTAATGTAGTTGATTTGAGAGATTTGTTTTGAACGGTCCAGGAAATTAAATCATATCCCCAAATTAAATGTTTTGAACGGTCCAAAAGAACATATGATGATATGAGAATATGATATTGCATTCATAAATATAACAAAAAATAGATTTTAAAAATTCATATTTTAAACCAAAGATTCTGTCAAAAAAAAAATTCAAATTTTAAACCAAAGATTCTGTCAAAAAAAAATTTCAAATTTTAAACCAAAGATATTAATTTTTATTGAATATCCTGCATTTATAATAGAAAATATTAGTATTTAAAATTGAATTGATATTTTTGCGTCAAAAAAAAATTGAATCAAAGCCACTAAGTTAGTCTAATAGTGACGGGTTTTGATAGTATGTACTATGTAGAGATCATATGTTCGATTATCAGTTCTATTGCAAAAAATAATAATAATAAATAAATAAATAAAAACATCGCATCGATTATTAGTAAAACAAAATAAAAATACATTGAATAGATTTATTAATGTTTTTTTTTAAGGAAAATATATTTATTAATGTTGTTGATGAGAAAGTTTTACTTTGTATTCATTAGCTACGTAATTTCGCACAAACAATATAAAATTATTTCACAATGATAATTTTGTCAATACTTATTTTTTTAATGTTATGTTAAAAAAAATAACGTTATTTTTTTTTTACACCATGATAATTGTGTCAAAAAAAATGTTAATATCAAACAAACATAAAGAAAAATAAAATCTTAATATGTATTTTTTTTCTTTTCTTCCGTAAAAGAAAGTATGTATTTTTTATTTTTTTTGTGATAAATCATATTATTTTTAAAATTTATTAAATAATTGATGTATTTGGTCCGTAATATAGACCAGATACGTATAAAAAGATTAGATAATATAGACTAGATAAGAATGAGAGGGATTTTTTTTTAATGAGTTTTTTCATTTAGTTTACAATGGAGCTGAGGATTGAACTCAGGACCTTTAATATATTATCCAAACTCCTCAACCTAGTGGCTTTTTTGAATGATTTTGATAACATATACTAACGGGTCAGGCAAGCGCGTTCCGCGTCTGCATGTGTCTAACTTATGTCAAAAAAAAAAGTCTTATATTATGGTGAGTTTGTTAATAAAAGATTTTTGCTGCTAAAAAAATGTGTCTTATGTTTTGGTAAGTTTTTGAGATACATATTAACGGTTTGTGTCTTATGTTATTGAGATACATCAAAATTAACGGTTTGTGTCTTTTTTTATATGTCGTTAACTTTTATGTGTCTCAATAGCATATCAAATGATTTAGGATTTGTCTGAAATTTTACACAAATGATCTATATGATATAAACTTTCAATCGAACGGTGAATTTTATAAAATATATCGGTTAAAACGTTATTGAAAGGTGTAACATTTGGTGTCAAAATAGTTTGTGTCATTTGATTCTGACCCTATATATAGTATAGATATATATTACATACAATATAATTTCTTTTTTTATTAACCTTTTGGTTTCAGACAAAGGGGTCTCATAATCCAACCTGACCAACAATTGTTTTAATCGAAATTTAACTCAGATTCAGCCAAACAATTCATTTTATCGAAGATTCCAATTAAACGGATTAAGAGCACCACATGACTACATGAGTTTTCGCCTATATACCGAATCTGGATCTGAGATTCCAACCTGCTTTCCTTATATACTATGTACTTTTAATAGCAAATCAGTACTCCCTCTAGTCCTATATATAAGAAAATGTTGACTTTTTAGATACATTGTAGAATTGATGTATCTAGACTATAATATTGTCTAGATACGTTGATTTTACAACGAATCTAAAATGCAAACTTTTTGTTATATATATATAAGACCGGAGAAAATAATCAATTTTGGGTTACTTCAACAACATGCTGGAAGTAGATTGAGTGCAGTAAAGTGAGATGCAGTGCGTAAGAGTCATCTTATCAAAATCAGATGAAAGCATGTATCTTTTCTTTTTTGTTATAAATCATATTACTTTTAAAATTTATTAAATAATTGATGTGTTTGGTAATTAATATAGACCAAACACATATAAAAAGATTAGATAACATAGACTAGATAAGAATGAGAGAAATTTTTTTCAATGAGTTTTTTCTTTTAGTTTACAATGGACCTAAGTATTGAACTCAAGACCTGTAACATATTATCCAAATCTCTCACGATTAGACTAAACTTAGTGACTTTTTTAATGAATTTTATACCATACTAGCGGGCTAGGCAATGTGTCTAACTTATGTCCAAAAAAAAGACTTATATTATGGTGAGTTTATTAATAAAAAAAATTTGCTGCTAAAAAAAATGTCTTATGTTATGATGAGTTTGTTAAAAAAAGATTTTTGTTGCTACTAAAAAAATCAAATGTATTGTTGGTATTATAAAAAATTCATACCAAAACTCATCGATCTATGCTCTTTATATATAGTGTAGATACCGTAGACTTATAAAATTTATTTAATTTTATATTAACCTTGTGGTTTCAGATAAAGAGATCTGATAAAATAATCCAGTTTGGCCAACAATTGTTTTAACCGAAATTTAATTCAGATTATTTCGAATAATTCGTTTTAATGAAGATTCCAATTAAACGGATTAAGAGCACCACATGACTGCATGAGTTTTTGCCTATACCAAATCCGAATCCGAGATTCCAACTTGCTTTCCTTATATAATATGTACTTTCAATAGCATATCAAAATTAATTTTGGCTTACGTAACTTCAACAAAATGCCAGCAACAATATTTAACCCATTAACGGTTACAGCAAAGAATATTAAATACGTAGTCAATATGAGTCATATAGTAGTAATCAAAGTTTTTTCAAAAATATCAAGATTAGAAGATCTTACCTTAAAAATCATAGAAGAAAGATGACACTCTTGATATAAAAAAAAAAAACAGAGACACTCTTGTGAGAGAACATTATAAAGGGAAGGAAAAATCCAACACACATTTGGTTTCAGTTTCTTCAAAGAAATCTCTTGTCTCTTCAATGGCAGGAATTGTTGAAGATACAGCTTCCTCTGTTCATACTAAGGACCATGATGAATCCAAACTTGCCATTGATGGTAACCCTTTTCTTCTCTCATTAGTTGTCATTTTATATGTAATATATAGTATATGATGATTAAATAATATATTATTATATCATATGTTCAATTGTTCACACATTGTCTTTATTATTTTTTAAGGATTAAGCGAAAGTTTATGCTAATATAATATACTATAAATTTAATGGATATGTTCGGTTAGTGTAAATTAGTTTTACACTGACATCTATTAGAATTGAAGCATTTTTTTCATGTCATATATAATTGAAGTGGAGGTGTAGTAGGATGATTTGACGAGATATATGAAGTTGTTATTAGATGAGAGTGCGGATCATTTTTTTTCATATATTATATGTGATGTGAAGCAATATATAGTTCATTACTGTCTTTATCATGGTTGTGAAATTTAGATAATAGATTTTTGCATGGAAGATGAGTTTTGCAAAATCGCGATTTTAACATGTATAACTTTTGTCATAGCGATCGTGCCTATCTCACTGCAAACATAAGTAAGAACATTTGTTCGAAAACATTAACCCCTCAATTAGATCTTCGTATCTTGAGAGACTATTCTCTACATTTCGGCCTAGATATCTGAACTCGCCTAACAATGAACACTTCATATTAGAGACCCATGTCTAATATCCGAATGGCACATATTGTTACATTCAATTTTTTCAAGTTATTATAATTGGTTGAGTCGTGTCTAGTATCTGTGTTTATGTCAATGTTTCATTGTTGTTGTTTGTTATTGTTATATATGTGTGAATCTAAAGCTAGTGATTGTTTAATGCAGATGATGACGACAAAGAAGTGAATGATTCTCCTATAGAGCAAGTCAGACTAACAGTACCAATAACAGATGATCCTACACAACCAGCACTTACATTTAGGACATGGACTATTGGTTTGGGATGTTGCATTATCCTTTCCTTTGTGAACCAATTCTTTGTGTTCAGAACAAACCCTCTAACTATCTCTTCTATCACAGCACAAATAGTTTCTCTCCCACTTGGGAAATTAATGGCTGCAACACTTCCAACCACAATATATAGAGTCCCTTTCACTCCTTGGTCTTTCACATTGAATCCTGGACCATTCAATTTGAAGGAACATGCCCTTATAACCATTTTTGCTACTTCTGGAGCTAGTGGTGTCTATGCCATTGACATAATTACTATTGTTAAGGCTTTTTACCACAGGAGTATCAATCCAGTTGCTGCTTTTTTGCTAGCACTGTCAACCCAGGTGAACAATTGTGTTTTCTTAAATGTTAAACATTAGCATTTATTCATTTTAATATATTAGTTAGTTAAAAATGTGAATTTTTTGTTGTTCTTGAATATTTTAGATGCTTGGTTATGGATGGGCTGGTATATTCAGAAAGGTCCTTGTGGACTCACCCTATATGTGGTGGCCTGCAAATCTTGTCCAAGTGTCTCTATTCAGGTATTTCTTTATTTTATTTCACATGAATAGAAGCTAATTAACTACTATTTTGTCTTTAGATATATGACCCTCTTGAATTTTTCTGTTGTCCATTTTTATAAGATTTCTATCGAATTTCCACGTGCATTAATTATTTATTTATCAATTAAGAAAATGAATTTTCAAGTGAGAGTGAATAATGAATGTTGTATACGTAGAACATACACTTCAGATTGAATGTGTGGCGATATGTAATTGTGCTGACACCGACACATGTTTATGTGGAATGTATCTGTGTCAGTGCTTCACATGTTTACTATTTAGGATTATTTGAATATTACTATGTTGTTCAGTTCTCTTTTCATTTCTCATTGGTAAATGAATCTTGAATGACACAGGGCATTTCATGAGAAAGAAAAGAGGCCTAAAGGAGGAAACACTCGGTTGCAATTCTTTTTTCTAGTCTTTGTGGCAAGCTTTGCTTATTACATTGTTCCAGGCTACTTTTTCCAAGCAATATCAACCATCTCTGTTGTTTGCTTAATATGGAAAAACTCTGTCACTGCTCAACAGATTGGTTCAGGAATGAGGGGTCTTGGTATTGGTTCATTTACCCTCGATTGGAACACTGTTGCTGGTTTCTTAGGAAGTCCTTTGGCATATCCTGGTTTTGCCATCATCAACATATTGGTTGGATTTGTGTTGTATATCTATGTTGTGATTCCCATTGCCTATTGGAACAATTTTTATGATGCCAAAAAGTTTCCCCTCATCCATTCTCACACATTTGATTCCACCGGTGCAATATATAATGTTTCTAGGATTCTTAATGATGCAACATTTGACATTGATATGGATGCTTATAACAATTACAGTAAGCTCTATCTTAGTATCACATTTGCATTTGATTATGGATTGAGCTTCGCAGCTCTAACTGCAACCGTCTCGCATGTTTTCCTCTTCCATGGAAAGTATGTTTCTTTTGATTCTACAATCCTTTATATTTATTATTGATGCATTTTTTATGATAAACCATCTAACTATATATTCTGGTCACAAAATTTGAAAGAACGGTTAATCAGATGTGGCGAAAGACAACAGCCACGCTAAAAGAGCAAGCCGGAGACGTGCATACAAGAATCATGAAGAAAAACTATGAACAAGTCCCTGAGTGGTGGTTCATAAGCATTTTGGTTCTTATAACTATTATGGCCTTGATATGCTGTGAAGGCTTTGGCAAGCAGCTCCAACTTCCTTGGTGGGGAGTCTTGCTTTCTCTAACAATTGCATTGTTTTTTACTTTGCCAGTTGGTGTCATTCAAGCAACGACAAATCAGGTAATTTTTTGTCTTAACCCCTGTTTGTCGAACACAAGTAGGAAAAAAAATTAATCATAATAGAAAACTTTCTGCTTGTTTTGCAGCAAACTGGACTTAATGTGATCACAGAGTTGATCATTGGTTACATTTATCCTGGAAAGCCACTTGCTAATGTAGCCTTCAAGACTTATGGATATATCAGCATGTCACAAGCACTTGGTTTCCTTCAAGACTTCAAATTAGGCCACTACATGAAAATTCCACCAAAATCTATGTTCATAGTACAATTGGTAGGAACTTTGGTGGCTTCAAGTGTATACTTCGGCACAGCATGGTGGCTTCTAACAACTATTCCACACATATGTGATCCATCAAATTTGCCAGAGGGTAGTCCATGGACTTGTCCTGGTGATGATGTGTTTTACAATGCTTCAATCATATGGGGAATAGTAGGACCACAAAGGATGTTCACAAAGGATGGAATTTATCCTGGATTGAATTGGTTTTTCCTCATAGGTCTACTTGCGCCTGTTCCAGTGTGGCTGCTAGCTCGCAAATATCCGAATCACAAATGGATCGAACTGATCAACATGCCACTTATAATTGCAGGTGCAAGTCAAATACCACCGGTTAGATCAATAAATTTTATTTCATGGGGAGTTGTTGGAATCTTCTTCAATTTCTATATTTACAAACGTTTCAAGTCGTGGTGGGCTAGACACACTTACATTCTCTCGGCAGCTTTAGATTCTGGCATTGCTTTCATGGGTGTGTTGCTATATTTTTCACTTCAATCTTATGATATCAATGGCCCAGCATGGTGGGGGCTTGAAGGAGATGATCACTGTCCCTTGGCTATATGCCCTACAGCTCCTGGTGTTGTTACCGAGGGATGTCCTGCCTTCTTTTGAATTCTATAATTGTATTTTATCATATCTTCAGTGTTCATTTAAATGTACAAAGGGTTGATGAATAATTTATCAGTGTTGTCAATCTTAATAAATAGTTGATTGTTCTAGTGCAGTAAACAATCTGTTTGAACCAATTTGCAATAGTCACAACATGAATTTTCTGCAGTTAAAAATATTCAATGACATCAATATCAAAAAAAAAAAACTCAATGACACATTGTCATAGATTCTTGCACAAATTTACATTTTTGATTTTATGTAAAATTGTACTCAAGTTACTGAATTGCAAGGATTTGGAGATTGAGAGGTAAAAAAACATTTTGCACACAACCTATATTTTCTACTGCCAATAACGTTTATTTAAATGTGTTGAAATTATTGAGAAAACAACTAAGTCATTGTTCTACAATCTATATTTTCTGCATGAAGTGGAGAGTGCAAGTCTGCAACACACTATTTCTTTTAGCGTCCAATTAGTTTAACAGTTTGACATTCATCTCTTATATGGGGCGGGCGTTGTTCAACCTTATGTGCATTCGAATGACTCTTGTATGAAGATCATTTTACAGTCAATTTTGCTATGAACATCTTAAGCATTTTTAAGTATGAATTGTGGGAGATTATTGTAGCCAGTTGAAGTTCTAATCGAATAGAGGCATGTGTAATTGATGCACAAAATAACTTGACCTCAGATGCTGTGTTGCCTTGGTCAAATCCGCCAATAGTTGCCATAAAATGCGATATTGAAGTGGCCTTCTTAGCTCGCAGAATTATACATTGCTTTGTGTGTGTGTTTGAGAGATGATATGGATAGTTTGCCATCAACTAATACTTGCATCATCGCTCAATGCCTCCGTGTCGCTCTTGATCAAGCATGCACTCTTCTGTTTGGCCTGCATTGTTTGAGGCAGGACGAACAATTATTGAGAGGGATCACAAATATATGGGTGACCTTGCAAATTCTATAATATTACTATCATCAAGTTAGAAGTAACCAAAACCTTGAAGTGAGATTTATTAGACGACAAGCAAATCAAGTTACTACCATTTGGCGCAAGTAGCTACACTCATAGCTAGTCCCAAAAAAAATTATCAGTCTCCTCTTTGCAATGCCTCTTTGATTATTGATGAAATGGTTTGAGGTAGTTTCCTAAAAAAACATAAACTAGCCATTCTCATTCACTTGTATCCAATCAATCACAGTTTTTTATACAAATTTTACAAAAACTTTTTGTACATTAAGTATTTACCAACCCTACTAAAACTTGAATGGCTCATAATGTTCATAGACTTGTGAAAGTGACCTTGTTTAGGAATTTTTTATTTTTCATAATAGCCTCCATTTTAAAAAGAAAAATGCCTCAATTTTTTTACCTGTTGGGTATAACCTAGGTTTATTTTCTCTTACAAAAATATAAATTTTAAAGAGCACACATTACAACCAGAAAGCCTGGGCAAACCATTGGATGAACCAGATGGCATGACTATATTGTTTCTTTGAAATAACAATGTCTCAAACAAAGCACGAAAACTCGAATTTAATTAATATACCTACAGAAAGGCGAGAACAAAACAAAAAAAGGATCTGCAACCAAAACCTTTTGGGGAAGGAAAACTATGAAAATTGTTAATTGGATGATAAATAAATATCCTGCTTATACATCTGATAAAGTTTCTCATGAAACAATGTTCCTGAATGTCAAAATCTATTCCTGATTGTTCATCACGAGTATCCAACATATGCTCCATAATATGCTTGAACATCATCAACTTGCGAAGTAGATTGGATAAAAATGGAGACAACGAGGGCCAAGATCAGTTGAAGAGCCCTGGGTTTAGCCAATCTCTGAAAACAAAATTGAATAATATATTATGTAAAGACAAAGTCGATTATAAAAATTTAGGAAAAGAAAGGTGGCGGGATAAAGAACCTACTTGCTTATGTCATCAAGGTGATCATCGAAATCTACAATGTCTCTATATTTCTCAGATGAAATATAATCCAATAAGATGAGATTTGCTGATGGCTCTTTGAGAGAGAATCGGTTGTTTGCATCTGACTGGACCAACTTCCAGTTCTTAGATGCATCCCTAACATAAAGCTAAACCATAAGAAAAAGGCAAGCTATGTTAACACAACCAAGAAAAAGATGAATCTACATTATATGTTAAAAATCATAATTATATAATATGAAGTTAATAAGATTTTATTTTATCAGCAGCAAAAAAAGAAAGGAAAAAGTGCTCTCTGGATGCACCATGAATTTCATAACAAGAAACAAATGGCATGGAATATTTGTGGATTGAGATGAGATTGCCCTATATAATTAAGCGGAGTATGCAAATTACAAACATATTTAGTTAATTCTCCCACTCATCAAATTGGATAGATCAATCATCAATATACTGCGAGGTACTGTAAATCAAACAAGGAATATCCCCTCTTTTAACTTGTGCTGAAAAGAGGAGGGGGATTAAGAAAAGCATTCAGGCCTCATAAGTCGTGATTATAAGTCTTGCAATCAGATCTGAGTTACAACAAATAACACACACATTGTCAAATGCAAAAGGAGACTACAAAGATACACATTCTAATGGTCTGCACAGGTTAAGTCCTCAAGGATTTCTAAAATATTCGATGACTCAAAATAAAACTTAACCCCAAATTTGATTCTCATCCACCCCAAATGCTATATTACTGAGAATATAAATAGCTTCTCACCATGTATATCGAAACATAAGTTGTTGATTAAATTTAAGTGACATACATGATAAATGCTTCGTTAAGTTGGTTTCAAAATTATTCCCCTGATTAAACATTATCTAGAGAAGCACAAATAAAATTCATAAATCAACTTTGACATGAAAAATCATTAGAGACCTATATATGAATGCAGTTTTCAAATTCCAATACTAAAAACATTGCTAACCTGTGTTACAGCACCGCTACTCTTGCTCTTTTTCAAAGCTTCAAGCTTCTTGTTATCTAACTGCAACGAATCAAAAAGGAACAAGAAAAAAATGAAAAACAAAAACTACAGAATTCAAACCAAGATCAGCAAAATTCACATCACATACCAATAGAATAGCAGCTTGAGGAAAGTAACGACTGATATGATCACCAATATTCTTCGCAACACCACCAAGCTCAAATTCATCAGACCTCTCATTGGCATGAAAATAACCAACTATGTTCAACCCTTTAGCAGAAAAATATTCCTCTATCTACATCACAAAAAAACAATAGCAAATTACAAAAAAAAATCAGAATTTTTTTTTTAAAAAAAAAACAGAAAATTGTGAAGAATCTAAATTAAACAAAAACTAAATTAACTGATAAACCCAGAAGAAATAAAGATCAACCCAGTTGATTAAATTGCATAATAATTAAGAAAGTTTATGTCTTTAACTATTTTTTGATAAATAACAAATTGGGGTTAGAATGGATTCAATTGAATGATAAAAAATTTGTAAAACCCTAAGAGAGAGAGAGAGGAGTTACCAGAATGAGAGAGATCTCCAATTGAGGAAGAAGAGGGATTTGAGAATGGAAGAGAGGAACGGCATCGGTGATCTCGACGGTGTCGTTAGAGATGCGGCCGATCAAGACGCCGTTGACGGCGGATGTGGGGTGTTTGAGAGAGTGAAGAACAAGCTTGATGTATGCGTTTTGTGAAACCTCGTACTTCAAATCGTTGCTTCCCATGTTTTTGATGATAGTGATGAATGATGATGATTCACTACACACAACACAACCAGGTTGTTTGTTTGTTCAGTTTCTTATGTTGTTGTGTTGTGTTGTGATTGTGTGGACTTCGATGTTAGTGTTCTTTCTTTACTTGTGAACTTGTTTTAACGACGTCGTATTATCGTAAAGTCAATGTAGATCAACGCATGAGTCATGAGATTTGTTTTTTTTGGTATGGTTTTGGGTTACTATTTATTGGGCTGAAAGTCCAATATGACTATTACGGCCCACGTTTATAAACCAAGGGTGATATTATATCTATGATGCTCTAGCCACTAAAAATTTCATTTTATCAATAATGAATTGATTCAAGTGGTAAAGATTTTTGGTCTCCTGTTTCAAAAAAATAAAAAAAATTTTGGTCCCCTTGATTATATGGTCAGGGGTTCGATTTCTGCCTTATATGCATGGAGAAAATTTGATTGGGAAGGAATAACTCATTTTGTGTATCCCACGGATTCCTAGACAAAAATTAGTGATTACTAACTATAATGAATATCTTAATGCAAGTGTCACAAACTATGTTGAAGTCAGCGTCTAAACATGCAAAATTTGATGTTTTTTAGACATGTCTTATATTAGTTTAGGCCCGGTTTTGGGCCAGGGCAAGCAGGGCCCGAGCCCAGTGCCTCCAAATTTTGGGGGCTTCAATATTTTTTTCAGGCCCATCAAGTTAATAGTAGTCAAGTATTGGTTTTACGAATTTATAACACAAAATGAATGTTGTCCTAGTGGTTGGCGTGCGAGCTCGCTTTTGTTTACTTTTATTTTGTTGTCATCCATTTCTTTTGGGTACATTTATTGTAATCCATTTATAACGAACATTTCATTAACGATTTTTAAAATTGTTTCCTTTTTTAACATGGTTAGTTTTTTCTAAAAAAAAAAAATCACTCTATATAATTTATAAATAATTTCACTACTTTATTTTTTTAAAAAAAAAAACTACATTTTATTATTTCTTTGAAAATAAAGAATTAATTTATAAAATTAATTTGCAATTTTTATTGTGAAATGACCTTATCTTTATGTTAGTTACACAGATAAATGACTATTTTTTATGTTATTGATACTATTTATAATTTATAATTTAAATAAATATTTTTTTTCATTTTATTTTTTATTAGGAGTCCATTTTTATTATTTGTCCTGGGCCTCCAAAATCTCAGAACCGGCCCTGTATTAGTTATAGGAAGTGTCACCAGGGACGGATCTAGAAATCAATCACACGGGGGGCCGAATTTCTTTTTTAACAATAAATAATAGAATTAAATATATTTTTTATCTTTATAAAATAACGAGTTTTTATGTTTAGTCCTATTAAATTTTAACTTAAAATATCCTTTAAAATATTGCAGTTTGTTAAGAATATTCCCCATTTTAAAATATTCTTACAAAAAATTGATACTTTTAGTCCTCAAAATAGTCCTATAAAATACAAATATGGACTAAAAGTAAATTTTTTGAAGGACAAAACTTAAAAACTCATAATTTTATAAAGACTAAAAATATATTTAACTCAAAATTATTAAATAAAATCACAATAATTTATTTAAGAGGTGTCATTAGCAACTATATGTATGTGGGAGGGGGGTTGAAGCCCCTGCTTGCCCCCCTTCAGTCCGTCCCTGAGTGTCACTAAAGTTATGTGATATATTTAAGATGGTGGAGAAAGGATCAAGTGTGCATTTAAGGAGGTGAAACTATAATAAGGTTTAGAGATAAAAAGCCTTTTTTTTTAAGAGTAAGGAGTCTCCTTTTTAATAGAATTTGATATGAATTATTATTGAATAAAAAAAAATAGAATCGGATAGTGTCCCTAAAAAAAAATAGGATATGATAGTGAATCATAAAGGAACAGCAAAGCTCCTAGAGCATAAGATTATACCTTGTAAATGATAGAATAAGATAATAAATGTCTCTAGGAACTTTATTATATATGGAAGGATTTATATTTGAACTTTGAACACCTTATTTATTCGTTTTCAGAAATGAAATTTCTAACTAATATGTTATTTGACTAGAAAAAATGATAATGAGTAATATAGGGATGGACGAGCTCCTTGAGGAGAAGAAAAAGGTTTGTAAAAGATGTGGGAGATGCCTTGAAAACCATAAAAGATGTGGGAGAAACCGTTCACGTCTATGGCCCTCTAGAACTAGGCTAACCGTCATTGAACCCTTAAAGCTTGAAGGAAAAAACAAACTAATGTCAATAATTAGTTGTTAGTGTTAGTATTTATTCTTTACCGATACTTGAACTCGATCTTTCTACACCTTAATATCTTTAACTCTTAATTCAAATCAGTTGAACTACCCACGTACCCATCATCTTTGCATTGTTATCCATCATTGTTGTTTTATATTTTTAAGGAAAATGTTAAACAGTGCCCACGTGACACTCTTTATGCATCTTAAATAGTAAGTTGTTGTTAAAATTTTATGGAAATGAGTGAAGTCAACGCATTGAGAATTGAAATGTTTAACATTTTAGATAAATTATTTTTCTTTAAATAGAATGCTTAAAGAGTGCACTGGGAACACTATTTAGCAAACCCTATTTTTAAATAGACATTATTTAAATTTAAACCTTACAAAAATTTCACCTAGATTTGATCCCCCACCTACCTCAATACTTACAACATTGAAATTTTTAAATGAAGTGATGTGAAGATAACTAAATAATTTCATATTAACCAACACTAAATTGATCTAAGCGGTAAGAGTCTAAGATATTCAATCATCTATTAGTCCTTGATAAATGGTGGTGAAAATTATTTACAATTAACCTGTACGACTATATACATGAGCTTCTTTTTTAAGAACATTTGTCACTATCAAACGACAGTAAAATTGAATGTTCCACTTGACTCAACAATTAATCCCACAAAGGTAGAGCAAAATAAAATAAAGTTAAGCGAGTGTCTGGACACTTATTTAGAAACCACGACAAAAAGCATAACCCCGATGAAATATCACGTTTACGCCGAAGCTATAAATAGCAACGTCTAGTTTTCACGACGGAAAGACCTTCAATCATGCAACTGTGGCAAGCAACAGGGGGTTCTAGAGGGTGTTCGGGAGGTGCGGTCGGACAGGGCACCAAGCTTTAGGGGAACCAAAATTATTATTTTTTAGTGTATATATGTTAAAATAAAAATAATTGAATAATTAATATAAATAATTTTTTAGAATAAGCATAAACTCTAAAAAGAAAAGGCTTATACTAACATACAATACAAGGAATATAAACTGCTCACATATGACATGCGTATTTAATTAAAAAAATATATAATTAACATATTAAAACTATTTGTAACAAAAAATACAATGAGGATGATGCTCAAAGATTAATAGGTGGTGGTTGTAGTTAGTATGAGATGTTACTGACACACATTGTGATTATCCTATTGTAGTTTAGGTATTGTGTGAACTGTTCAATATTAATATAATCTTTTACTTTTCTCACAATTATATATATGACTTAGAAATCCATAAAACAATGAAACAATAACTTAAAAAAAATGAGACATCAAGTTCATGATTCGAGTAGGGCACCCAAAATCTTAGGGACATGCAAGCAAATACGTACATATCCAAAACATATGGTACGAAACAAAAAGTAACCTTGGCAAAACAAAAAGTAACCTTAATTAAAAAGAACATTCAATTAAACGAGTGTTTGGTTGCACTTTTATCCACATGAAAAAGCAAATCCACAATATCACGTACGTTAATATTTAACTAAGCAAACAAAAATCTAACTTAATATTTACAACATTGAAATTTTTAAATGAAGTGGTGTCAACATAACAACTATATAATTTTGTTTTAAACAACAATAAATTGATCTAATCGATCAGGGTTCAACCAAAGATTAGTCCTCACTAAATAGTAGTGGAAAAATTTTTTACGCTCAATTTTTTTTACACCACCGTTTAGCTATCAAGGTAACCAAAAATAATAATAAAGTTAATTTTTAGTTTTTAGTTTAAATAATGATATTAATTTGAAGGAAAAAAAAATGATAAATATCACTTTTGAAAATATGAAATAATCAAGTCGTAGGTAATACACAAGCGATTATTTTATTAGATTAGTCACTATCAAACGACAATAAAATTAAAAGTTTCACTTGACTTAACAATTAACCCCACAATGGTAAATTATGCCTGTTGTTTAGAAACCACAATAAAAAGCATAATCCCAACAAGAATATCACATCTACAAGTTACGGATAGTAGGGTTTGGTTTTCAGGTAGAAAGACCTTCAATCATGCTATTGTGGCAAGACAACACACATCCAAGCATACTTTATTGGCCACGGTCCTACCAATACATTGAGGTTGCTTGACACGTGTGATTTCGGAACACTTTGATTTTTTCGTCCCCGCGTCGTGCCACACGCTTAACGCGACAAGCGACGTAGGAAAAATATGTAACTTTAACCATTTAATCAAAACAACATAAAGTTAAATGCGTATTTAGATACGAGTTTAGCATCCGCAACAAAAAGCAAATCCACGACAAAATATCACATTTACGGTAAAATTAAACTACAAATAACATAGTTTAGTCTTCACGGGTGGAAAAGACTTTCAATTACACGACTGTGCCGCAGCGAGACAACTTTTATCCAAACACACTCTACCAATAAAAAAGCGCAACCCTAATAATTTCAATCAAAAAATATTAAACTATAATAATAACATAAAAAAAATAAATCCAAACATACTCTACTAATAAAAAAGTGTAACCCTAATTTCAATAAAAAAATATTATTAAACTATAACATAAAAAAAATAGACATAATTAGTTAAATGGTCCCTTAAAAACATTTTAGGTTTCACAATGGTCCCTTAAAGAAAAAAAGGTTCGGATTGGTCCCTTAAAGACATCTCTGTTAGCCAAATAGGTCCTTTCTGTTAAATTTTAACCCTAAATGTATAAGGTGAACTAACACTGTAAATGGTCCACCATAGACCTCATTAAATCTTTTAATTATAACCGTTTGATCTTTTCCTTAAAATCTACACCTTTGGATCTTACATATGTATGATATCTAATAATGAACCGCCAACACTTAATTTTTTTCTTCATCTTCTTCCCCGTTCTCCTTCTTCATCTCTATCACCATCTTCAATCTTCATGATGCTCATAAGAAACCCAGATTTTTTTTTTTCAAAACCCATAAAATAAAAAAAAAACTTCTTTCATCACTTCCCTCTTTCTTCTTCCACGCCCCCTCTTTCACTTTATTCTTCCAACAACACGTTCCTCTTTAAATCCACCACCACCATTTTTCTCATTTTTTGGGTTTAAAATTGAAGATCTAAAACCCAAATTTAACCCAGATCTAAAATCCACCCTCTACAAATCTTTTGGAAAGAAAGAGTGTAAAGGTTTGAGAGATCCAAAATCAGTTTGGTGTTGTTGAAATTCAATACTTTCAGTTGCAAATCATCTCATATTCTCAATCCCTTGTTGTTTTGTGTAGTGGTAGAAGAAGGGGTAGGGACGAATTGTTCCCTTTGTTGTTTTGTGTTTGTTTTTTTTAATTTTTTTTAAAAGTGAGACATGTGTCGTAATATGAGTGGTTAGATTAATCTGACGGATCAAAACAGTTGAAAGGTATGATGCAGTTCTTGAAAAAAGTAGAGGATCTCTTCCATTTGCCACATATGCATAAGTTAACAGTTTTTGCAAAAAAACTAACGGAAGGGACCAAACAGGAACTTATTTTATCTTTAAGGGACCAAACAGAAACTTATTTTCTTTAAGGGACCATTGTGAAACCTAAAATATCTTTAAGGGACCATTTAACTAATTAAGCCAAAAAAAATAATATGTTTTTGATGCATAAAAAAAGAAGAAAATGTTTTTATATTTGAGATTTATGATATGATTCAACGTGACTCTTTATTTTTTCTCTCTCTCTAAGAACACAAAGACAGTAGTGTTCCTCTCTCTCTCTCTCTCTCTCTCTCTCTCTCTCTCTCACAGAAAAGAATGAGCGGCGGTGGTGGCGGGTCTAGGGTTCCGATCCCCGACAATGTACGGAAAACCATTCAAGACATCAGAGAGATCACCGGAAAACAGCACACCGACGATGAAATCTACGCCGTCCTTAAAGAATGTTCAATGGATCCCAATGAAACTGCTCAAAAGCTTCTCTATTTAGGTTTATCTTCTTCTTCCAATACTCTTCAATTTATCATTTTTCAATTTCGGTGTGTGTTTTTGTTATTCAGTATTCACTTATAGAACTTGTATTGGTTTCAAGTTTGAAACTTGACTTCACTATCATTACTGTTATCAAAGCTAGTGATTTTTGTGGTTTTGTTGAGTTTAGTTGATTTTATTAATTTGGTTTAATTTAATTTTAAAGTTTACTGTTTTTTGATTTTTGACCTAGTTGATGAAGCTGTGTGTGGCTCTTTGGATAGTGAAAATTTGTTTTTTTTGTTTTTGGTTTAATTTTTTATTGTTTAATGCATGGAAACATGATTGGAGACAAGGAGATTGTAATATAAGTACTTTAATGAGATGTTAAAATCTAATAGAATGGGATTTAGTATCTTTTGTAGGGTTTAGTAATTATTGTTGCACAATATGAAGCACAGACACTTCTTGAATGAGGATTAGGCGTGTTCCGGTATCATACACACATCGGTGTCTGACACGGCACGATACCGACACATGATTACTTTGAAATATGTCAATTATCGGTGTCGACGTGTCCGTCGTTCGTCTATGTGTCCGTGTCGTGACGTTCATCCATGTGTCTGTGCTTCATAGGTTTCAAATTGAATTATGTTATTTTCTCAAATTATTACTGGTGTCGACGTGTCTGGCATGTGTCTGTGGCTCTGTGCTTCATAGGTTGCACATGTTTCTCAAGTAATGGCTGAATTGAAGCACTATATGGCAACATACTCTTACTCATTTGTGATATTTTGAAAAGAAATGGGTTTATGGGTTCTTTGAGAGATTGAGGTTTTATTTTCATGTTTGTTATGTTAATGGTTTTGTTGAATTATTTATTTTTTGTTTGCAGATACTTTTCATGAGGTTAGAAGGAGACGCGACAAGAAGAAGGAGGTAAGATTTTGTTTTGTTTGCCCTAATTTTAGTTCTTTCTTGGTATTTAGTTTACTTCGTTTCCCCTGTTGCTATGCAATATAATTCAGTTGGTGTGTATGTAGTAATTTTTTTAATTGCATTTGAAAGTTAGGTTGTTGAATCCAATTTATTTCTTACCTAAATAGGAAAATTCACATTTGCACTTCTTCTGTGTTAATGAGTAGATTGGTTAGAGTGGATGAATCTTTTATCAAAGTGTAATTTTTATTCATCGTTGTAACCTGATGGGTAACCTCTTATTGCATCACGAGCTCACTTGAGCTGCCATTGTGTCATGTTATGAACAAAGTGATTGGGAGAGTACATGTTTTAAGTTATATAAAATATAAAAATCCTCATTTTCCTTGACTGTCTGAATATGCATGTTTGCAATAGGTTTATGATTCCTACCATTTAGCTTGCAATGTGTAATCAAGCAGTATTACTTACTAACTTTAAAAGACCTGTTTTATGTTTTATAGTGGGTTGAATACAGTGTATTTAACATTTCATGTGTGTTTTTGTGACTGCACAAGTCTAGTTGTTACCTTAATTTTCTCTAACATTTATTAGCCTTGATTGATTTGTTTTTAACTTGACCATTTCAGGGATTGAGCAGCAGGGTTTCTGAGGAGTCTAGATCAAACCAACGTGGACAGGGGAGGGGGGCAAGAGGTGCTTCAGGGGGCTATTCCTCAAACTTTCTTGGTACAATTTTCATACTTACTAGAGGCTTGATAGTAGGATTTGTTTTTGTTTTCCTCTGTTTCGTTTATGAAGATCCTCTTCCACTTAAAGTCGCCTAGATTCTAGAATCCTTCAGTCTGTAAATTACTTTTGGAATGCAGCTACCAGTTAGTTTTGTGCGTGTATACTAAGCCCCCTGAATTATATTTCTATTTCATTTTGCATGAGCTCTATTATACCCCTTTTTTAATCAACCAGGATGCAATAAAGTAGCACTCTGCCCTCACTTTTATCCTTTGGTGCTATTGCAAATTGCAATTATCTTTTGCATAACACATAGATCTATCCTGTGCATCATAATATTTCCTGCTACTTTATTAGCTCATTAGTTGTTAAACTTTCTTGTAAACATCTTTTGTTAGATGGTGGTGGTGGGAGGAACCTTGCTATTCGAAGGGAAAATGGATTCCAACATACTGCAGAAAGAACTCGTGCTTCCTCTGCTCAGCCAGATTTACAGAAAAAAACTAATACAGGAGCTCAAGCCTTAAGGTTGTAATTTATTTTCTTAACTTTTTATCTAACCATATTAGCTCTGATGATAAGAAAATATAATAGTGTTTATTAATATCTTTGTTTATTGATGAAAAGAAAGGCTATACACAAAGAAGTAAACGAACAAAAGAAAAAAAAGTAATGTGATGATCGATATCCCTTTTGTATTTGTTTGCATCTAAAATTCTAACCAAATCCTCATTGATTCTGGTTCTGGTTAAAAACTTTTTATCAAGTTGATCATGCACGGTATTTCCCTTTTATTTTATTAAAACTCATTAGTGCTTTTTATTGTTTCACAACTTAATATATAATAACTGCAGTATTGAAGTATTATCTCACGATTCTTCAATTGCAGTGATTCAGCTGTTGCACCCCATAGTGCTGCAAATCAATCCAATGGGAAGTCTGGTCATGGTTCTTCTGGCAAATCTCTCTTAGGTGTCCCTAAAAGCAGTTCAGCTGCTAATGACACTGTCAATAAAGAAAATTTTCTACCTCAAGCAGTTGCTGTTGCAGCAACCACTTCCCCTACTCAAACCTTTGCCTCAATTACAAGAACTGATCAAGGAAAATCTCTGTCAAGTTCTGATCAACGTCAAATTTCTGTATCTGGTGTTTATTCCTCTTCAGATCCTGTGCTGGCACCATCTATCACCCAGAATCCTGGTGTTGGCAGTGCTATCAGTAGGGAAGTAGGGAGTGACCGGATATCTGCTGGGCCGAATCATGTTAAAGGAAACAAACTTGAAGAAGCTAGTGATTTATCAGCATCCGAGAATGAGAAGTCCGGGTCAATGAATTCAACAAGCAATCTGAATGACATACAGAAGACAAATGAAGTTGAAGGTAACCAGTTATCCGAGCCCTTGCAACTCTCTTCATCATTGAATAGTTCTTTGAGGCCATCTTCCAGTTGTGTTAGCCAACCACCTCAAGGTAAAGTTTTTATTCTATATTTGATAAATCTTAATATAAAAATTGTTTGACAAATTCTGTTTCCATCTACGCACTTTCTGGTGTAGGCTGTAGTCTTTAATTTTTTGATTCAAACAATTTTACTAGATGGACACGGTCATGGTTTTCCCTGGTATTGGAGGACATTATTAACCCTCAAAGAGAGTAACTGAACTGAAGTAATTCCCACAAGGTCTAGAAAAAGTATGTGAGAGAAACCCTTGAAACCTTTTCTGAAGATGTTTTAAAGGAAAATCAGCCTGATTGTGCCTGTATTATAATTCAAACATTATCCCTCCGTGTTTGGGTTTTGCCACTATCAGTTAACTCCCAGATTTAATGTGCTTAAATAATCCCACATTTGAAGGAATCATACACTGACAAAATCCAGAGGCACCTAAAATTATGTTAATTTTTATTTCGCTAATATACTTTTTGACTCTTCTTTAATTGTAAACTTTTATAATAATTCCTTTCTGTGTGTTTGCAGATGTTTCTGAAACAGCCGATGTCACCGAGGTCTCAACGTCAGAAGTTCATGTGCAATCAACTGAATTGAGACAACATGTTACTTTTCCAAACCATTTCCAAGTGCCCGAGTCTTTGAAAGGTGGTCTTACATTTGGAAGCTTTGATACTTTCGGTCCAAGTGGAACATCTAGTAGTGTAACTGGTTGTGATGATAGCACTTCTCCCACTCCTGAATCTTCTCCAGGGAAAGATGAAGCTGTTACTTTGAGGTTTGTAATTTATATGATTCTTATGTGTTTTTCTTTGCATAGCAAATTAGAGATTTATCATATTTTGTGCCCTCACGCCTTTTAAATGGTGTAAAAATGATGTATGGTTGGGTTTTTGTAGATTTATTATCTTATATCAAACCTCTTCATTAAGGGTTGTTGGAGAGTTGGGAGGAGAGGGGTTTGTTGGGAATAGGAAGGGGAAGGGAAAGGGAGTCAGTGTTTGTTTGTTTGAGAGAGTTTTTGGAGGAGAGTGGTGTGCACTTGTGACGAATGTTTTTTTGGTTTGTTTGAGACTATTATAAAAAAGGAAATTATTTGGTTTTTTAAGCTCTCCATAACCCTCCAAAGTCTCCCCCCCAATTCTTTTTTTTGAGTTACCTCAAATTAGGGGTTTTAATTCCACAGAGAAAAATAAATCCATGCAGGGTGAGACTATTCTCCCTTTCCCTTACCCTTCCATTTTCTCCCCTCGTTCCCCTCAAACCCTGCCCTCCCAATTCCTAAACAAACCCCAAGAATAACTACAATGGAAATGAACCTCAAAGTTGGTTCTAGAAAGGTGTATAGGTTCTCTTAGGTTGTAGTATTTTACCGCTTTCAAGTCTGAGTCAAGGTTATTGTACCTTTTATGAATTAATTTGATTGCATTAATCGATTGATCTTCCTATTACCAAAAAGGTATTAGTTGTGCCATTGTGTGCTATTGTAATCTATGTTTTGATGGTATTTATTGTTTTGATGTAGCAACCAAAGTGCGCCATTGACTGAACATGGAGGTCATCTTGATTATGCACATTCTTCATCTTTTCTAATTAATAAGACACTGGCTTCAGAAGGCATTTCTATAACTGGTAATGATTCAAAGATTGAGCAGCCAAAGCAGGAGGTACTGTTAACTCCCGAGGGCCATCCGATTCTGACTGTTCAAAGTGCTCAAAATTATGGTTTGAATTTCATGTCTACCATGTTAGGGACTCAGCAAGTTCAATTTGAGGGTAGTGAGCTTCAGGCGCAAGAAACATCACACTTTCCTTCCTTTGTTGTAAGTTCCTCCATCATGTATTTCTTAAGATTTTCATGATTTCATCTTTTTATATGTAGTTATGCATGCTTTATACACCCACACACAATTATTTTCCCTAATATCTGTCATTCTTTCAACATTGCAGACTGCAAGTTCTCAGACTGTGTCCCCGAGCCCAACTCCACCTCCACAGAGCTCTATACCTGTATCTCCACAGCCAGTTTCTTATTTTAGGCCACCATACCCAGCTAACTTCTTCCCATATGGCCCCTATTACCCCCCAATTTACGTGTCTCCGATGCATCAATTTTTAAGCCCCAATGGTTTCCCTCAACAGCCATCAACTGGCAACATATATCTACCAGCCGCGGCTGCAGCTGCTGGGATAAAATTCCCTCATCCGCAATTCAAGGCTGGAGCAAACACAGGAAATATGGCTCATATTGGAATTCCTTCTGGATCATATATCACTCCACCTGTTGGATATGCTCCTAATCCGACAGTGAATACTGGAAGCTCTGCCGGAACTGAAGATATTTCAGTGTCTCAGCTGAAGGAAAACCAAATTTATACAACTGGACAACTGGTTGGTTTACTTATTGCTGTGTCTTTTTTTCTTTTCCATCTGTGCATATTTCTTCAATGAATAAATGAATGTTACAGACTCAGTTCTATGGCGGCTTTGGCTTCAGCAGTATCAATATTTTTTGTTGTCGAGTTTAAATTTGATTCATCAATTTGTATTGAAATACTTGGATTACTAAACTTGCTGCTTTTCTTATGTTTTTATTTTTTTATTTACTTTTTTGCTGCAGAGTGAAGGCTCTGCTGTGTGGATACATGCACCAGGCCAAGATATATCCAGTTTGCAACTCAATTCTCTATATAACCTTACTCCTCAGGGCCAACATCTCAACTTCCCCCAGACCCAGGCTGCTCAAGGAGTATTTCCTGGTATCTATCAACCAGGGCAGACAGTAGCTTCACCTTCTACCCTTTTGCAGCAGTCTCAAGCTGTCGCTGGGTCTGTTGAAACTGTAGCCCCCCCTCCAGGATCTTATCAGCAGCCTGGACCTGCACAAATCAATTGGACTTCTAATTTTTAGGATGGAAAACATTTTCTTGATGCCGTATTTTTCAAATGCACCACATGATGCGCTCAAATCCATGAAGAATGAACAATGGCCTGATCTGAAGTGTACATAACAAATGCGGCCAAGAAATGAGAAAAGAAAACTAGTAACTGTTATTGGTGCTGAGATTTTGAGTGGTGCTAGTTGCAGGTTTTATTTTTACTTTTTATTTTTCGTGGCGTTTATTCATCCCTCACATGTTCTTTTGCCCCTTAGAAACATGGCGTTGTTGCTATAAGGACCTTAGTAATTCCTGACAATATTATACTAAGCCAAGAGTTCAATAGTGTTGGTGAGATTTATCAATTTTTCCGTTCTCAATTCTCACCTGTATACTACATTTTGATAGCTGAAGACATTGAATTATACCGTTCTATATGTTAAATGAGAATTGTAGCATCTATTCTTTTTTTTTTTTTTTTTTCAGCGACTCATTTCCAATCTCCCGACGATAAATGTAAACCAAGTATGGAGGTTTTTATGTGCTTTCCTTCATGTAGTAGGAGAGATTTCATTATCTAATGGAGGTGTGTGCTTGTGGATAAATTTATTTGTTTGGTTTATTTTCATCAGCATGTTCTAATTCCTTCATCATGATGAATCATGAACGACAGTTATCAGTCTATTTGAACAGATTACAGCTACTGGTGTTGTTGGGACACCGATATTGACAGAATTTTTGAAAGCTTGTATAGTTATTAAGGCCTTGGGTTCTTTATACCTACTATATAGGAATAATTCTTTAATCTCCATAGACATGCAATATTTTACACATAGCATTGAATTGTCTCTCAAATGAGTGACTTTAAAAATTGAACCTTGGTTTTTTTTAGGGAGAGTTAAGTTGTAAAGTCTCTTAACACCACATTCATTTATTTCAATTTCAATGGTTAGATCTATGTATGCTAATGCTTGGTTGGTTTGTGTTTGTCTACCTGGTTAGATCTCTTAACACCACATTCATTCATTCCGTTTTGCAAAATCTTATTAATGTTGTTTCTGGTAACCTAGTTGCTTCAACAATTTTCCAAATTTAAAATGTGTCCTAAAGCCCTTGAACATTCATGTGGCTGTCTAATTTCCGCTTTAACAAATTAAGAGACTGCATTGGAACTTTGAGAAAAATCCATCCAAAATAATCTATTATGAAATTTTCAATGACTGAATACTATGTTTGATCTGTCTATACAAAAAACCTTGTTGCAAAGTGGAATTGAACCTGAATTGCCTAACTAAAGGATGTAAAATGAGTGTTTGAAGAATTTGGTTGTGGTATTCATTTATGTCATAGGTTATATGACTCACACAACAATGTTATTGTGGGTAATATTTACACTCAAATCTTTGCTGTCTTCACTAGCTGGTTTTGGCTTTGGTGAAGGCATAGCTGGTTTTGGCTTTGGTGAAGGCAAACTATGCTTTGGAAGCTGCTTGTTTGCATTTTCTTGAGACTCTTGCAAGTTAAACGTTGTGTAAACCGACATTCCTGTGAGAGCAACGACCGCCCCGCCAATGCTGACAATCCCAGGATCAGATTTGAATAGCAGATAGCCTCCCAACAAAATGACACAGGTCTTAAACTGACCTAAAACAACATGAGTTGTAGCAGAAGTTGCCCTGCATCAATTGATAATAATATCTTAGCAAATCTTAACCTTACTCAAGCAAAACACAACATTATTAGAAGTTGAATTGTGTCAAAAAGGGTATATCACTATTTCTTTCTTTTGAAGCTTGGAAGAGGAAAGTAGCAGTCTTACCCCAATGCCAAGGCACCTGACCACTGTAACAGAAAACCAAGGAGAGCAGATATCAAAATTGCAGATGAATTGTTTACATCCCACTTGAAGGATAGGACTCCTGGTGGATCAATCCATGGCATCAATGCCCCTAGGAAGAAAATTGTGATAGGTGTAGTTTTCCACATCAATCTACAAAATGTTTTTTTTTTTCAAGTCTAGTCATTGACAACATAATTTTACAAAGCAGAAATTGGATAGTGTCTACAATTACTTACGCCAAAGCTGTCCAGTTTCCTTGCTGTTGTAAAGTAGACCATAAAATTTTATTTATGGCACTTGGGATTATCCATATAATTGCAACTATAGCACCAAATAAATTGAACTCTAAATCTGACACAGTTGCAACTGCTACACCAGCTGATACAGCAGCTAATGCCAAAACCTGCATCATTGCATAACAATGACATGATTAATGCATAAAGATAAGATAGCTAGAATAGTTCTTTTCCATATATTTTAAGAGAACCAAAAGAAATGGAAGAGGTTTTTTTTTATTTTTTATTATTACCTTTTTTGTAGAGATTGTTTTTCTAAAGAGTATGAACTCTGCCAGAACAATTGTTGGAGTAACAGCAATCTTGGCCATTTGGTAGAAACCAACACTGCAGGAACTAAACTGTTAGCAAACACGAAAGGAAGTTCCACATATTTTATCAAATAAACACGTTAGAGTGAGATCATGAACCTGTTATACTTGAGACTTGTGTTTGCAAGACCAGATGCAAAAGCCATAACAGCACCAAGTGCAAATATAGAAGAGAATGGAGTTGTTTTAGACGGAGGAGACACCGGTAGAACCGAGAGTGCCTTGAAAATTGCAAGGAGAATCCATGCCGTGATGTAGTGAACGAATGTGAGAAATATTGGGAAGTTGAAACCAACTCTCCCCATCACCAATTTGTTTGCCATGATGATACCGACTGCAACCATGAAGTTGAAAGATAATGCGACCGGTGGTCCGCAATATCTTTGTTGTTGACGCTTGGCTCCTTCTGAGGTTCGGAGCTCATTGTAAAGAGATGATCTTAGTTCTTCCAGTGCTTTACCTGATCATGTTAACCATGATGAAAACACTGCATTAGTCTTCAAAAAATCCTTATCTATGATCAGTATCATTATGTGATTCAATTATGACTAAAAAAATGCAATGTTACAAAAATACAAACTTATGATTTTAGACTGTGGAAACTGGTGTAGACTGAGCCAAATATGAAATATTCTATGGAGGTGAATATTTAATCTTTTATTGCTTATTCCTATTCAGAGTGTAACTTATAATTCAATCTGAATACATATTTAAATGTGTCCCTTATTCTTAGCAAAACAAACATGATCTAAAATTTGGAAAAAACAGAAAAACTAACATTCAAAATGACTCAACAAACTTCTAAAACTAATCATCCCTTTAAAATTGCTAATATTCAGGCACATTTTAAAACAGAATCTCATTTATTTTTTGATATATCAAGAATTTAACACATCAATTTTTTGATATATCAAAAATTTAACACATTAAATATCAAAAGCCAACAACAGAAAATGAATAATACATGAATATGATAAGAAAATCAGAAAAAAAAACCTGGTTCACCAGCATCACTGTCTTTTCTTTTGATAAACTTTCTTCCATTTCCCAACAGTGAGTCCAACCACCCCATAACAAAGAAAGTTATTCATGGACATGGATCACATACCTAATGTAAATGCTTATTTATTATACACAATTCTGTTCCGATTACACAAAACAGAATTGCAAAGGTAAAAGGTTCTTATAAATATGAATTATTAGGCCAGATTGCTTAAAATACAATCAATCAATGAATGAATCTTCAATGAGGTTTTGATATGCATGAAAGAAAAAGAAAAAGGGGAAAAAGGAAAAAGGGGAAGCTAAGTATATTTAATTTGGTTTGTGTTTTACTAAAAGAATATTATTACATTTGATGTGAACAAGTGTTTCTCAATCCAAAGTAGTAGAATTATTGTTGAGTGTATTAGTAACACTTGTTGTATGATTAAAAATTATGTAAATTTTGATTTACGGAGAAGTTAAGGTAACATCATCATTATGAAACAGTCAAGACACGTGTAACAACCACCTTGATTTACTTTTTTCAGTTGAGATTGCTTATCATAACTTAAGATATCATTTCATCACTAAACTTGATGCAAAAGTTTCATCTTATTTTATTATTAAAAATATAATTTCTCATTTGATTCTAACTAACTGAAATGCATATATTGGAGATAACATCACAACAACTGGTTGAGTAAATTAAGTAGAACTTATTCATTTAATTCCAATTTATTCATCAAAATCAAACAACACCAAGAAGAACAACAACATCTAAAACATCTCACCAATAGGAAGAAATCAACACACAAAACAGAAAATAACTATAAAAATGAAACTATGACATTGGCACCATCTGAGTAGAACCACTGGTTGTCCTCACTCTATTCCTTCTCCTGTTCACTCTTCTCTTAGGCTGACCACCAAATATTATCACAAGCCATCTTGGCTTTCCAATTAAAAACACAAAATAACCAAGGCCTATTCCAATCACAAATCCACATCCATATCCAATTGCCACTGGTCTCCATCCAAATTCAAATTTCTCTTCACTCCAAATGTTGTCGGTTGAAGGTGGAGAATGATGTTGTTCAGGTTCAGGTCCACATTTCTTTGTCAAGGGAAATCCACATAACCCCAAGTTTCCTTCATATGAATCATTTGTAAATGTATTGAACTGCCTTCCTCGAGGTATTTCTCCCGTAAGATGGTTATTGGAAAGATTCAAGACTTCAATACTATTCATATTGGTTAATTCTGCAGGAATGACACCGGTTAACATATTTGAGGAAAGATCCAAAGATTCCAAGTATGTCAAGTTTCCAATGGATAGGGGAATATGACCGACGAGTCTATTATGGGAAAGGTTAAGGCCTTTAAGTGCATGAAGCTCTCCAATAGCATTTGGAATCTCTCCTTCAAATTTGTTTCTTGACAAATCAATACTTACAAACAATTTTGGAATTCTCACCAGTGTCAATTTGTTCCCTTTTGTTGTCACAGTCACAGTCACAGAATTGCATCTACCTCCACGAAACGCTATTCCACACCAGACATCCATGTATATCAAACTGCTATCCCCACCCACTTGAGTAACATTCTTCATGGCTTCATAATTTTTGAAATAGGCTTTTGGTAGAAAACCACTAAAATTGTTGCCCGAGATATCAAAAATGACTAAACTTGGAAATAGATGTTTGATCTTTAAATTGGCAATGGGACCATGGAACCTGTTGTCTCTCAAAACCAACACTTTCAAATCTTGCAAAGTTTGAAGCCAGTCGGGAAATTTGTCTTCTAATCTGTTGCTTCCAAGATTTAAAATGTTCAGGTATTTGCAATGGGACAAAGATTTAGGCAAAAGGCCTTCTAATAGGTTTCCATTAAGATTTATAATGGTAATGTGCTCGGAAAAGTTACTTGGCAAAGTGCCATGAAATTTGTTCATCTGTAGATCCAAAAAGTGAAGGGATTGAAAATTTGAAAAACATTGTGGAATGATACCACTCAAATTGTTGTGTCCCAAGTTCAGAAATTCAAGTTCAGAAGTTATATTGCAAACTTCCAAAGGGATGTCACCATTGAGTGAATTAAAACTAAGATCGATATAAGACAGATATTCATTATTCACTGCCATTTCAATCAATTGATCTGTTGACGTGAACAAGTTTTGAGAGAGGTTTAAAAATTGCAAGTGACCTGTTTCAATTAAGCATTTGGGCATTCCATTAAGTTTGTTATTGGAAAGATCAAGAATATCCAAATTTGTGAAATTTCCTTGTAATTTGTGAAATTTGATCAGATTGACAGAAGCTAATTCTAATGAAAATAGCTGATTAAAACTATTGTAGACATTAGATTCAAAGTTTAGTGACAATTGACTATTCCATGAAAGGGATAATTCTGACAGATTTTGAAGTTTGGAGAAGATTTGAAAATTGATAAGACCACTCAAGTTGTTTGATTGTAGGCTCAAGTATTCTAGTTTTGAGAGGGTGAAAATGGACTCTGGAATATTTCCTTGTAACATATTGTTATCTAGATACAGATGCTGTAAGGAATTTGATGATAATGCATCATCGAAATGCCATGTTGTAAGTCGATTGTTTGATAGATCTACAAATGTCAAAGATGGCAAGGATAAACACCACAAAGGTAAGGGACCCTCTAATTTATTATGAGAGAAATCTAAATAATAAAGTTGAGTCAAATTAAATAATGAAGATGGAATTTGTCCTTGTAAATTGTTATCAGCTAGATAGAGGTATTGAAGTTCGGTCATCCTACCAAACACATCTGGGATTTGACCGGAAAATAAATTGGATGAAAGACCTAAGCCAGTAAGTTGTTGAAGGTTTGAAAGTGATGATGGTATCTCACCTCCAATTTTGTTGGAACTCAAGTATAGTTCTTGAAATCTATTTGACAGAGAAAATACATTTGGAATTTGACCACTAAGATCATTGTAAGAGAGATCCAGAGAAGTTAGATTTGGAAGAAGAGTTAAAAGTGAGGATGGGATTGAACCGTTAAGATTATTGGATGAAATATGTAGGGAAGTAAGGTGTGTGAAGTTAGAAAAAGACAGAGGAATTGGCCCATTGAATTGACATCCTGATAGATCCAAGATTCTAAGAAAAGTGCTGCAACTCAATTCTGGAAGTTGGCCTTCGACGTTGGCATTATGTGACATATCTAGCTGTTGAATATTTGGTAAACAAAAGACTCTTTTTCAATTTTCCACTTAATCCTGAATGTTGAAGATTAAGTGTAACCAAAGAGGAAGATTGATTGAAGATCAAATCTATAGAGTCTGGTCTTATTGAAGACATATCAGTTTGTTCCAAAAATAGTTCTTTTAAATTGGTTGCATTTTGTACAAGCCTCTTCAAGGTAGTCTCTTTCCAAACTAACTCATAATTCGAAGAGAGATGAAGTGATTCTAATTTGGAAAGATGTGAAATTTGAATAGGAACTTCACCTTTAAAGTAACAATACGTCAAGTCAAGATGTGTAAGACTTAGAAACCCACCAAACTTAAAATGAAAAGGAGAAGGATAGAAATCAATGTAAGAAAGATTGAGTTTTTGAAGGAGTGTAAGATGGTAAAGGGTACTGTTAGGATGTAACGTACCTTTAACACCTTCACGGCCAAGGTTTAGACCAATAACATGACCGGAGATGGTGTCACATGTGACACCATTCCAGGAACAACAATCACTCCCATTTTTCCATGTTGCTGTTTTCAGATGATAAGGTTCACCGTAATCAGTATAAGGATCACTCCCAAATATAGTGAAGGAAGACTTGAATTGAAGCAAAGCAGAGCTCTCATCATTATGACATAAAAAATTGAAAGAAGAAGAGAAAGATGGAAAATGGAAGATCAAAAGATGCATACAGAGAAGCAACCAACCCATGAATGATTGATATTGTTTCATCAATGCAATGAAGAATTTGTGGAAAGTGTAAATGGTTTGTTTAAATGAAAGTAAAGAAAGTGTGATTGTATGAAATGGTAAGGAATGTAACATTAATATTTATAGCCAAATTTAATATACAATAATTTGATACAAATTTTTATTTTTGCCAAATTTAGTTTTGGATATCTTTGTTTGGTGACCACACACCGGAAACTAAATTATGTGAAGGAACCAACACGATACAAGTGGTAGATACTTGAGTCTCTTAACTATTTGGTTCAAGGCTCGATCACCGGCCGGTGCGTATGGAGAAATATTTGTTGGGAGAGGTTAACCCCTTAAATAGATCTCAATTATCTCGAAGGAATTAATCTCTGCAGTTGCGCGCAGAGGATACATTTTGCTTACAAAAAAATTATGCGAAGGTGATTTGACAAATGAACTATATTAATTCCCTTATTTTCATGCAAAATAATTGTTGATATTTCTATTGGAATCTAAATTTAATGATCCTAACCTAAATTGAATAATTCCCTCATTTTCATTCTGTGAATTAAGGCTGGAAAATATATATATCCACATAAAATATTTTTTGACTGGTCGTAAATTCAATGAACTTGATCGTATAACATATACTTCAATTGAAAATTATAAATTTATCATTAACTTCATTGTCTTAATATACATAATTTATAATTAACCATAAAAAATTATAATCATTAAAACATTATTCTAGTTTTATATATCAGTATTTTACAGTATTTCTGTAGAAATAATGTACTTGTTTTCAAAATGCATATACATGAAATGAAAAACGTGAACCATTTACATGTGTCGAATTGATGTTTTTCAAGCTTATATGTGTATGGTGGTGCATGTATGAAAATGAGTTAATGGCTTCTATTAGATAGAAGTGTGTATGCTATTTTTTTAATGGCAAATATATTATATATAGATATACAAACGAAAAATATATAAGATGTACTAGAAATACACTCCAACAGAATCTTACAATCTTTAAGGTAAGATAGAAAAATAAACAGAGAAATAAACTACCAAGAATAGAAGTGTGTGTATGCTTATAGAAAGACATCACATAATTCTAGGTAAAAATCTTAACAGCCCCAATTTTGAGTGGGATATGCACCCTATTCTAGGTAAACGATATGCACCCTTCGTGAGGTCTGTTTGATTGGAGGTCTCTTGTGTATTTTCTCTTCGTGGTTGATCCTTGCCTCTTTCTAAGAGATTTTTTGGATCTTCTTGTGGTCGGAGGTTAGAGGTGTTTATTTTTGCTGCTGTTGTCCCCTTTACTTACATATGTTATAGTCTCTTAGATGTATTGTGGATTGTACTTTTGGTAACCTTTAAAATCTAAATATTCTATTATACTTTTGTCGTATTTTATATAATATTATTTTACCATTAAAAAAAAATAGACAACATAATCTCTGCGAGAAATACCACATAATCGCAATGCACACTTGCTTTTTATTTTATGCATCATGTATTGTATATCTTGGTCTTATTAGCCAAATTTGATAGTCTCAATGATAATGCTGAAAATAGCTCCACCGATGACATCAAATCATCAAGAGGTTGATTTTCATACTTATTTAGAATTTTAATTTTTTTTAATGGCAAATAGATAATTATATATAACCAATAAAATAATCAAAATACAAAGTAGGAGTACTAAGAGGTTTATATATATATATATATATATATATATATATATATATATATACTCGCTCCGTTTCAAAATATAAGCAAAAGTGAGTCAAATAAATTTGTTGTATTTGGTTAATAATTTGGACCGAATACATTCATTTTTATTGATCAACTTATCTAGAATTATAAAATAGTTATTGCGTTACTATTTGGTGATGTCATAAACTTTTATCGTTCATGTTCACGAATTCTTGTTTCTATTTAAGTAATTGTAGACTTTCAGTTTTTAGTTTGAATATCTTTACAATTATCTTTGTAATCTTTTAAAGATTCTATCTGACCTTGCGGTAAGAGGAGAGTCATTCAGAACCTTTAAAATTGATAATGTTACAGTGGCTACGAGCATTAAGTTCTTTTGTAGATTTTGTGAAAAGAAAGTGTGATTGTATGAAATGGTAAAGAATGTATGTAGCATAAATATTTATAGTCAAATTGAAGAAAGTGTGATTGTATGAAACGGTAAAGAATGTAAGGCAAAATTTAGTTTTCATTCAAAATAACGATATTTCTATTGGAATCTAAATTCAACGATCTTAAAATAGTTAATGGACCAAAATGAAACTAACAAATTAGTTAAAGGACCAAAGGAATAATTTAGCCTTAATTTAATTATTTTTACATTGTCTTTGTGAATTTTCTTAATTAATAAATTTTTATTTAAATATAGAGTTGATTGCAATATATGGCAGTAACTTTGTGTAACATATCCTTACCTCTTAAAATAAATCTTGGTTTAACCAATACAAATTTGTCATTCAAAGTGTCAACATTGATATTTTTCTTTACGGAACATTAATATTTGACTTTAATTAGGAGAATAGTCTCTTAAAGATACTTTTGGTTTCACATTAGTCCCTTAAAAAAAATCTAAATAGATCCCTTAAAGAAAAAATGTCCGAATAGGTCCCTTAAAGACATCTCCGTTAATCAGTTTGGTCCTTTCCGTCCATTTTTTCGAGGACCAAACTGATTAACGGAGATGTCTTTAAGGGACCAAAATGGTTAACGAAGATGTGTTTAAGGGACCTATTCGGTCATTTTTTTCTTTAAAGGACCAATGTGAAACCAAAAATATCTTTAAGGGACCATTTTACTAATTAAACCTTAATATTTTTATTGTTTCGGATGAATATTGTTTTTTCCCACTAAACCAAAATTTCGATGGTTAATTAGACGAATATTATTTTAATGACATTAATTTCAGTAATTAGATGTCAAAATTTAGAGTTTGTTTAGTTCGAAGTAGATAAAGAGGAGGGGAGGTGAGAAAATAATTTTAGTTTAAAAAACAACAACGTCATGCTGCTCTTTAAACCAAATTAGTTCATATATTTATTTTTCAAAGAAAATTTTAAAAAAACTCACAAAAAGGACCTGGCCCGGGTGAAGAGTCTGCAACAAAATCAATTGAATACAGAGAAATCCGTTAAGTGTATCGATTCAAGCAAGTCCGAATAGTTTAGACGTCGTCTTCCAGACTTACGATGAACGACTGCCGGGTGGTATGAACTCCACAATTATATTAGTCTCTCCTTCGATTGATCCAAATTAGTCTTTGTCTGCTTTTTTATTGACAAGTATAGTCTTATCTCTTACTATATCCTTTATTTGTAATTCTAATATGCACCATTCAATTTTTTTTTTTTACCAAATTATGCACCATTCTTTTTATCTAACTCAAAAAAGATCTCACATTAGTCTCTCCTTCAATTAGTCCTTGTCTTTTTCTCAGTCATTCTAATAAGCATCATTCATTTTCTAACACATTCATTACGTTATTATGATCGTTTGTGAATCTTTCTAACCCTTCAATTAGTCCTTGGCTTTTTAGGCCAAATTAATCTTCGTCTCTCTTTGTATTTTTGACAAGTAGTTGTTGTCTCTTGTTATATACCCTTTATTATATCATTCTAATAAACACCATTAATTTTCTAGACCATGCAATTACATTATCATGTTATGGAAATTTGGTTGATATCTGAAAGTGATATCTTTGTTCTATTTAAATTGACTTGGAAGTCTTCTCCAAAGATAGAACGTGTATGCTAAGCTGCATTAATTTTGTTTTTTCGTCCCATTAAGAACGCTGGTGGAGACTAATCAAAGGGAAAATAATTCCACAAGTCATTTTTTATATTAAAAAAAGAATTATATTCCACAAGTCATTACTGTATAATAATCGTTTCTATTTATTTCCCGCTGTAGCAAAATTTTTCCAATCAATTGACTTAATTAGTGGCTTGAACTTGTTCAAAAATTAGCGGCTTGAACAAAAATAGCTCAATGCGTGGTTATAATAAAATAGATTTGCATATCAATTTAAACACAAAAGCTAAAACTACCAAAATTGATAAAGAGACACAAAATTATTTATCCAGTTCGGTTAAAACCAACCTACTCTGGGGAGAGAGACTTTCCAATCCACTATCAAATTTCCTTCTTGATTACAAATATTCAATACAAAAGAGTTGCAAGATTTAGATTTTTCCTAAATCTACTATTTTTCCCGAATCTCTTCCCGTGACTAAGACATTTCAATGATAACTGATTACAAGGAGTTAGAAACACTTCCCCAACCCTTGAGATTACCCAAGAGAAACCCTCTAACACTCTAGCCTTGTTGTTGGAAGAAGAATCCTAAAAACCTACATTTTCCCTCTCTCTTGCGGCGGAAAACGCGATAGCAACATATATATACCAGCAGCCCACGCCCCGCGTGATGGCCAGATCCAAATCCTGTTATCTGCTCTTCACATCACTTCAATGGCAATTCCTAACAATCTCCACCTTGCCTTTAAATTGATGGTGGTGCCAACTTCCCACCAACCAACGTGATGCTCCACCCTGAACTACCGTCCAAGACACCAGATCAAATCCAAGTCTCGGTCGAATCTTGACCTTGACACTAACCTTCACTTGCTTCCAACAACCATTGCTAGACTCACAAGTTTCCCGGTTTGTATCTCCTCCCTTCATACCTCGGAATGCCTTCCGCCCTCATGAAGATCATGCCTCCCACTACCGTAGGATTTTTAGGTAGCTCTACAAGTTTACACCATTCCCTCTTCGAACCCCGAAATGTTCCTCTCCGTACTCCCGAAGAAAGGCTTGCTTCCAACTATCCATGGAATTTAGAATAATTCTACAAGCCTCACCACAGCTTCTCAATCCCCGGAATGCCTTCCGTACTCTTGAAGATTTTCTTGCCTCCAACCAACCTTGGAATTTTAGGTGGTTCCACAAGCTGCAACATCAAACTCTCCTTGCATTCAACTACCTCCAGCAGTCCTACAAGTTACGAAGTCTGATCACCGTTGCTTTCAATTGCCTCCCCCGAAGATCTTCCAAGTTTTGCACTTCTTCGGCCACAATCGAAACATAATTCACAAGGCCTCCATAGCCATACCACTTTGGTGCAACAATACCACTCTCCTCCCTATCTCCCATTAGATAGCCAATAGCTAATGTCGACTGTCTTCTTATAGTCCCACTAGTAAGAGACTCTACCTCAAACCGAGTTTCCTCCACCAAAGTCCCAAATCGGTATACCAGACAAACTAAAACCATACCTCGAACCTTGCAAGCTTTTCCGTCTCCAAGATGAATAAACTCCACTTTCAACTATCTCTAGGGGTTTCAAAGTACTTCTTCTTCAAAGCACATATGATCGGGGCATCCTAAGTCCATGACTTAAGCTCCACCGATTCTCAACTTCACCACACTAGCACTTTCGCATTCTCACGATAATAAAGTTGTTGTTTCAAACATAATCCCGAGTATTATTCCACCGCCTCTCCAGGCCGACCTTCATCGCAATCTCCATTAGCTTTTTACCTCCGAGGCACCGGATAACAACACGTCATGTTCTATCCGGAAAGTCCCTCGATAACCCATTTTGAACCCATGATACTTAATCCGTTTAACCCTTTTCCCCACGATGGACGCCAATTGTTGTGAATTCGAACCGAAAATCACACCATTAATACTTAGATGTGTGGGACAAATGAATTGTAGCAACCAAATCAAATTTAATGAGCAATTTAAATACAAAAGCTAAACTACCAATAGCGATAGAGACACGATATTGTTTACATAGTTCGGTTAAAACCAACCTACTCTGGGGGGAGAGAGACTCTCTAATCCACTATCAAACTTCCTTCTTGATTACAAAGATTCAATACAAAAGAGTTGCAAGATTTAGATTTTTCCTAAATCTACCATTTTTCCCAAATCTCTTCCCGTGACCAAGAGATTTCAATGATAAGTATTGAAGTTGCCAAAACAGAGAGATTGATTGAAGGATAACATACTGTATATTATTGTATCAATTGAGGAAAAGTTTGTTACATATATATAGCCGTTGTAACTATAAGGCAAAATATAATATTATTCACATATTGACCAAATCACATTAACTAATACTAATTACAATTAAATTAAATTAATTTGGTCAAGTAATATCAGTAGGTAAAACTCCCCACAAGTTGGACTACGGATTTCATGAAGGCCAAGCTTGGATATGAGAGTGAGGAATGAGGGGCCGTGTAAAGGTTTTGTAAGAACATCGGCTATTTGAGCAGTAGAAAGTATGGGAAAAAGCCGCAGCAAACCACTTTGAATCTTCTCTCTTATGATGTGGTAATCTATTTCAATGTGTTTAGTACGTTCATGGAAAGTGGGATTATGGACAAGGTAGATGGCTGATTTATTGTCTCAAAAACAGAAGCAGCGGAAGAGAAAGAGATGTGCAGATCTTTAAAGAGGTACATCAGCCATTGCATTTCACATGTAAGGCTTGCTAGTGCGCGATATTCAGCTTCAGTACTTGATTTGGAGACGGTAGACTGCTTTTTGGATTTCCATGAAATGAGAGAGGAGCCAAGAAACACACAATAACCCGTAACAGATTTCCTTGTTGTAGGACAAGTTGCCCGGTCATAATCTGCAAAACCAGAAAGTTTTAAATTAGAGTTTGCTGAATAAAATAATCCTTTGCCAAGTGATTACAAGGTGTTAGAAACACTTCCCAACCCTAAAGATTACCCAAGAGAAATTCTCTAACACTCTAGCCTTGTTGTTGGAAGAAGAACCCTAAAAACCTACATTTTTCCTCTCTCTTGCGGCTGAAAACGCAACAGCAGCATATGTATACCAGCAGCCCACTCCCCGCGTGCCCAGGGCCACGCCCCGCGTGGTGCACAGCTTATGAACCAATTTCCTGCTACAACAATTACTCCCTGCTTAGCCAGGGCCATGCCTCGCGTGATGGCCAAATCCAAATCCTGTTTTCTCCTCTTCACATCACTTCAAAGGCAATTCATAACAGGATCTCTGGATGGGTGAACTCTAGTTCATATTATTAAGAAGCTTTTAGTAGCTTTGAATTGGGAGGTGATTATTAATCATTCGTATCGTGAAGCTAATATTGTGGCAGATGCTTTAACAAAATAGGCATGAATAAGAATGTTGAGTTTTCAAAGAGATTTAACTTTTTACGTTTGAATAAGCATGAATAAGAATGAAAATATCAATGTTCTTCTAGGTATAATAAGAATTGGCAAAGAAAAGATCGTGTTTCAATAAAATGTATATGTTTCGCAGCAAAGATCTAAGTCATAATGCTCTCTGCCTATCAGTTTTCTTGTTTGTATTTACTTCATTTGTATGGATCATGAAGAATCTTCCAAAGTCCACTCTGTGTCACTAGCCTAAACCCTTTGCTAAAATTTAAACAGAATACAAGTTTAGATGTGAAACTCCTAAACCTAGTTTTAGGGTGGATTATACATTTTAGGCCATTAAAATTAAAGCCAAGATTGAGCTTATTTTTCATCTTAAATATGGCCCTTTAACGAGGTCTTCACATCGGCAGCATAATTCGAACTCACGTTCTGTGTGATTTAAATTAAATCTTTACCAACTAGGGTAATTTTCCTTCAAACATGCTTGATGATAGATAACAGGGTCCAAGACCATGAGGATTGAGAAAGCTTTGTCACATGACCATGTTGTGCGTATTAATTAACTATTTATATGTTATTAGTAAGTAATATGACATTAAAGAATGTTTTAGTACAGAAGCATAAAATAAATCTACATGATGTCATTCCTGTTTCATTCAAATCTCATAACTTCTCAAATTTTATCATTGTTAAAGAACTGTTCATTTTTTGAATGAGATGAGTCACATCTATCTTGTTATTTTCATAAATGTTCTGCCTCCAATATTTAGGCAAGTTATTGGTATGTATGATGCAGTTGACTCATTTCATCTAAACATTACTATTAGATCCTTAATTAGCCTCAACACCTTGGCTCTCATTATTATCATTGATTATGGAAAATTTGAGGGAGAATGAGATTGAGGACAATATTTCAATGTCACCTCCGTCTGTCGGTTCCATGCAGATTGCAGGAAGCAATGGCTTTGGTCACAGCATGGAGTTTATGTCTCAGGCATACCTTTTTAATAGAGGTACTCAGAGATTCATATCCAAGTTCAGGATTCTAGTTTCAACCAAGATCCCCCTCTTCCTATATATCTCAAGGTAGTGAAAAATCTGCACGAAGTAAATCAAAGTTGTTTTGTTCCTAATTGCTTCACTTGATACACATCATAGACAATTTCTCAATAATGTGCAGTTTGAAGATGCCGAGTTGAAAGTGAGAAATAGCCAAAAAGCTTCCAAAATCTCTTAATTAAGCATGCCATAAATATTCCTTACATTGATAAAAAAAAAACACTTGCATGATTCTAAAACCCCAAAATTTAACAATTTCAAAAGAGTAACTAGTCCAGCAACAAGCAAATGAGCATCAGACATAGGCTTTCGACAATGAAGGTGATGGTGTCATAGGCCAAAGTTGGGAATCACTTTTGCTCTTTGGAAATTTTTTATCCAAAGCTTCCATTTCTTTTCTAGATTCTCTTTTGGTATTCCCAAATCCATATAGCCTTCAAGCGAAGAGACTCGATCAACTTATCATATTCATCAACATTGGTGCAGAAGTAGAAGACACCAAAATCCTTCATCTGAGTCAATATCTCGAGAACCTCATCAAACTTTTGTAGCTTGAAATATCCAGAAATTAGTGTATGGTACAATAGAGGAAAGATTAAACATAGAATCATTCCTTTTGGCTTCTTCTGAGATCTTCCTAGCCACTTCGATACCAACTGAATGTGAAAACTGGTTTTGAAAGGCGCTATACCCTATAGCAGACTGTGTGCAATACTTTTAAAGATCAACTGCTTGGCTACATGAAATCTTTAAACCCACACAAGGCTCTACAACTTGCAGACAACACCGTTTAAGGGATATCAATATCTCCAAAATCCATATATGGTACTAATACATTATGTAACTGTGGCAAGCGACAAGTTTGAGTCCGTTCCTCATTTTCAGCCTGATAGAGAGCATAGTTCTTCTTCCAGTGCTTTACTTGATCATGTTAACCATGCATTAGTCTTAAAATATCCTTGTCTATGATCAGTATCATTATGTGATTCAATTATGATAGAACAAAAAGTAATAAACTAATGAAAGTAGGATAAAAAAATGTAATGTTACAAACTTATGATTTTAGACTGTGAAAACTGGTGTAGACCGAGACAAATATGAAATATTCTATGGAGGTGAATATTTAATCTTTTATTGCTTATTCCTATTCAGAGTGTAACTTATAATTCAATCTGAATACATATTTAAATGTGTCCCTTATTCTTAGCATAACAAACATGATCTAAAATTTGGAAAAAACAGAAAAACTAACATTCAAAAGACTCAACAAACTTGTGTAAAAAAATGACTCAACAAACTTCTAAAACTAATCATCCCTTTAAAATTGCTAATATTCAGGCACATTTTAAAACAGAATCTCATTTATTTTTTGATATATCAAGAATTTAACACATCAAATATCAAAAGCCAACAACAGAAAATGAATAATACATGAATATGATAAGAAAATCAGAAAAAAAAACCTGGTTCACCAGCATCACTGTCTTTTTCTTTTGATAAACTTTCTTCCATTTCCCAACAGTGAGTCCAACCACCCCATAACAAAGAAAGTTATTCATGGACATGGATCACATACCTAATGTAAATGCTTATTTATTATACACAATTCTGTTCCGATTACACAAAACAGAATTGCAAAGGTAAAAGGTTCTTATAAATATGAATCATTAGGCCAGATTGCTTAAAATACAATCAATCAATGAATGAATCTTCAATGAGGTTTTGATATGCATGAAAGAAAAAGAAAAAAGGGAAAAAGGAAAAAGGGGAAGCTAAGTATATTTAATTTGCTTTGTGTTTAACAAAAGAATATTATTACATTTGATGTGAACAAGTGTTTCTCAATCCAAAGTAGTAGAATTATTGTTGAGTGTATTAGTAACACTTGTTGTATGATTAAAAATTATGTAAATTTCGATTTACGGAGAAGTTAAGGTAACATCATCATTATGAAACAGTCAAGACACGTGTAACAACCACCTTGATTTACTTTTTTCAGTTGAGATTGCTTATCATAACTTAAGATATCATTTCATCACTAAACTTGATGCAAAAGTTTCATCTTATTTTATTATTAAAAATATAATTTCTCATTTGATTCTAACTAACTGAAATGCATATATTGGAGATAACATCACAACAACTGGTTGAGTAAATTAAGTAGAACTTATTCATTTAATTCCAATTTATTCATCAAAATCAAACAACACCAAGAAGAACAACAACATCTAAAACATCTCACCAATAGGAAGAAATCACATGAGTACATCAAATTCAATATGATCACATTACATTTAGAGTACAAACATACATTACAGAAAGTAAAAACCAACACAGAATACAGAAAATAACTACAAAAATGAAACTATGACATTGGCACCATCTGAGTAGAACCATTGGTTGTCCTCACTCTATTCCTTCTCCTGTTCACTCTTCTCTTAGGCTGACCATCAAATATAATCACAAGCCATCTTGGCTTTCCAATCAAAAACACCAAATAACCAAGGCCTATTCCAATCACAAATCCACATCCATATCCAATTGCCACTGGTCTCCATCCAAATTCAAATTTCTCTTCACTCCAAATGTTGTTGGTTGAAGGTGGAGATTGATGTTGTTCAGGTTCAGGTCCACATTTCTTTGTCAAGGGAAATCCACATAACCCCAAGTTTCCTTCATATGAATCATTTGTAAATGTATTGAACTGCCTTCCTTGAGGTATTTCTCCCGTAAGATGGTTATTGGAAAGATTCAAGACTTCAATGCTATTCATATTGGTTAATTCTGCAGGAATCACACCGGTTAACATATTTGAGGAAAGATCCAAAGATTCCAAATATGTCAAGTTTCCAATGGATTGGGGAATATGACCGATGAGTCTATTATGGGAAAGGTTAAGGCCTTTAAGTGCATGAAGATCTCCAATAGCATTTGGAATCTCTCCTTCAAATTTGTTTCTTGACAAATCGATACTTACAAAAAATTTTGGAATTCTCCCCAGTGTCAATTTGTTCCCTTTTGTTGTCACAGTCACAGAATCCGTGCATCTATCACCTATAGGAAACTCTCCACACGAGAATTCCATGTATATCAAACTGCTATCCCCACCAACTTCAGTAACAATCTTCATGGCTTCATAATTTTTGAAATAGGCTTTTGGTAGAAAACCACTAAAATTGTTGCCCGAGATATCAAAAATGACTAAACTTGGAAATAGATGTTTGATCTTTAAATTGGCAATGGGACCATGGAACCTGTTGTCTCTTAAAACCAACACTTCCAAATCTTGCATAGTTTGAAGCCAGTCGGGAAATTTGTCTTCTAATCTGTTGCTTCCAAGATTTAAAATGTTCAGGTATTTGCAATGGGACAAAGATTTAGGCAAAAGGCCTTCTAATAGGTTTCCATTAAGATTTAGAATGGAAATGTCCTTTGAAAAGTTACTTGGCAAAGTGCCATGAAATTTGTTCATCTGTAGATCCAAAAATTTAAGGGATTGAAAATTTGAAAAACATTGTGGAATGATACCACTCAAATTGTTGTGTCCCAAGTTCAGAAATTGAAGGTAACTTATATTGCAAACTGCCAAAGGGATGTCACCATTCAGTAAATTAAAACTAAGATCAAGTATATAGAGATATTCATTGTTCACTGCCATTTCAATCAATTGATCTGTTGACGTGAACAAATTTTGAGAGAGGTTTAAAACGGTCAAACTATTTGTTTCAATTAAGCATTTGGGCATTCCATTAAGTTTGTTATTGGAAAGATCAAGAATATCCAAATTTGTGAAATTTCCTTGTAATTTGTGAAATTTGATCAGATTGACAGAAGACAATTCTAATGAAAATAGCTGATTAAAACTATTGTAGACATTAGATTCAAAGTTTAGTGACAATTGACTATTCCATGAAAGGGATAATTCTGACAGATTTTGAAGTTTGGAGAAGATTTGAAAATTGATAAGACCACTCAAGTTGTTTGATTGTAGCCTCAAGTAGTTTAGTTTTGAGAGGGTGAAAATGGACTCTGGAATATTTCCTTGTAACAGATTGTTACTTAGATTTAGTTCCTCTAAGGAATTTGATGAGAATGCATCATCGACATGCCATGTTGTAAGTCGATTGTTTGATAGATCTACAAATGTCAAAGATGGCAAGGATAAACACCACAAAGGTAAGGGACCCTCTAATTTATTATGAGAGAAATCTAAATAATAAAGTTGAGTCAAATTAAATAATGAAGATGGAATTTGTCCTTGTAAATTGTTATCAGCTAGATAGAGGTATTGAAGTTCGGTCATCCTACCAAACACATCTGGGATTTGACCGGAAAATAAATTGGATGAAAGACCTAAGCCAGTAAGTTGTTGAAGGTTTGAAAGTGATGATGGTATCTCACCTCCAATTTTGTTGGAACTCAAGTATAGTTCTTGAAATCTATTTGACAGAGGAAATACATTTGGAATTTGACCACTAAGATCATTGGAAGAGAGAGACAAATAAGTTAGATTTGGAAGAGTTAAAAGTGAGGATGGGATTGAACCGTTAAGATTATTGGATGAAATATGTAGGGAAGTAAGGTGTGTGAAGTTAGAAAAAGACAGAGGAATTGGCCCATTGAATTGACATCCTGATAGATCCAAGATTCTAAGAAAAGTGCTGCAACTCAATTCTGGAAGTTGGCCTTCGACGTTGGCATTATGTGACATATCTAGCTGTTGAATATTTGGTAAACAAAAAAGACTCTTTTTCAATTTTCCACTTAATCCTGAATGTTGAAGATTAAGTGTAACCAAAGAGGAAGATTGATTGAAGATCAAATCTATAGAGTCTGGTCTTATTGAAGACATATCAGTTTGTTCCAAAAATAGTTCTTTTAAATTGGTTGCATTTTGTACAAGCCTCTTCAAGGTAGTCTCTTTCCAAACTAACTCATAATTCGAAGAGAGATGAAGTGATTCTAATTTGGAAAGATGTGAAATTTGAATAGGAACTTCACCTTTAAAGTAACAATACGTCAAGTCAAGATGTGTAAGACTTAGAAACCCACCAAACTTAAAATGAAAAGGAGAAGGATAGAAATCAATGTAAGAAAGATTGAGTTTTTGAAGGAGTGTAAGATGGTAAAGGGTACTGTTAGGATGTAACGTACCTTTAACACCTTCACGGCCAAGGTTTAGACCAATAACATGACCGGAGATGGTGTCACATGTGACACCATTCCAGGAACAACAATCACTCCCATTTTTCCATGCTGCTGTTTTCAGATGATAAGGTTCATCGTAAACAGAATAAGAGTAAGTAACTATAGTGAAGGAGGACTTGAACTGAAGCAAAGCAGAGCTCTCATCATCATGACATAAAAAATTGAAAGAAGAAGAGAAAGATGGAAAATGGAAGATCAAAAGATGCATACAGAGAAGCAACCAACCCATGAATGATTGATATTGTTTCATCAATGCAATGAAGAATTTGTGGAAAGTGTAAATGGTTTGTTTAAATGAAAGTAAAGAAAGTGTGATTGTATGAAATGGTAAGGAATGTAACATTAATATTTATAGCCAAATTTAACCGAGATGTCTTTAAGGGACCAAAATGGTTAACGAAGATGTGTTTAAGGGACCTATTCGGTCATTTTATTCTTTAAGAGACCAATGTGAAACCAAAAATATCTTTAAGGGACCATTTTACTAATTAAACCTTAATATTTTTATTGTTTCGGATGAATATTGTTTTTTCCCACTAAACCAAAATTTCGATGGTTAATTAGACGAATATTATTTTAATGACATTAATTTCAGTAATTAGATGTCAAAATTTAGAGTTTGTTTAGTTCGAAGTAGATAAAGAGGAGGATAGGTGAGGAAATAATTTTAGTTTAAAAAACAACAATGTCATGCTGCTCTTTAAACCAAATTAGTTCATATATTTATTTTTCAAAGAAATTTTTTAAAAAAACTCACAAAAAGGACCTGGGCCGGGTGAAGAGTCTGCAACAAAATCAATTGAATACAAAGAAATCCGTTAAGTGTATCGATTCAAGCAAGTCCGAATAGTTTAGACGTCGTTTTCCAGACTTACGATGAACTGCCGGGTGGTATGAACTCCACAATTATATTAGTCTCTCCTTCAATTGATCCAAATTAGTCTTTGTCTGCTTTTTTATTGACAAGTATAGTCTTATCTCTTACTATATCCTTTATTTGTAATTCTAATATGCACCATTCAAATTATTTTTTTTTACCAAATTATGCACCATTCTTTTTATCTAACTCAAAAAAGATCTCACATTAGTCTCTCCTTCAATTAGTCCTTGTCTTTTTCTCGGTCATTCTAATAAGCATCATTCATTTTCTAACACATTCATTACGTTATTATGATCGTTTGTGAATTTTTCTAACCCATAATAGTTTCATTGATTGGGAAGTCAATGTTCTTGCTTTTTAGGCCAAATTAGTCTTTATCTCTCTTTCGTATTTTTGACAAGTAATCGTTGTCTCTTGTTATATACCCTTTATTATATCATTCTAATAAACACCATTAATTTTCTAGACCATGCAATTACATTATCATGTTATGGAAATTTGGTTGATATCTGAAAGTGATATCTTTGTTCTATTTAAATTGATTTGGAAGTCTTCTCCAAAGATAGAACGTGTATGCTAAGCTGCATTAATTTTGTTTTTTCGTCCCATTAAGAACGCTGGTGGAGACTAATCAAAAGGAAAATAATTCCACAAGTCATTTTTTATATTAAAAAAAGAATTATATTCCACAAGTCATTACCGTATAATAATCGTTTCATATTTATTTCCCGCTGTAGCAAAAAATTTCCAATCAATTAACTTAATTAGTGGCTTGAACTTGTTCAAAAATTAGCGGCTTGAACAAAAATAGCTCAAGCGCGTGGTTATAATAAAATAGATTTGCGGTAGCAATTTAAACACAAAAGCTAAAACCACCAAAATCGATAAAGAGACACAAAATTGTTTATCCAGTTAGGTTAAAACCAACCTACTCTGGGGAGAGAGACTTTCCAATCCACTATCAAACTTCCTTCTTGATTACAAAGAATTCAATACAAAAGAGTTGCAAGATTTAGATTTTTCCTAAATCTACTCTTTTTCCTGAATCTCTTCCCGTGACTAAGAGATTTCAATGATAAGTAATTACAAGGTGTTAGAAACACTTCCCCAACCCTTGAGATTACCCAAGAGAAACCCTCTAACACTCTAGCCTTGTTGTTGGAAGAAGAACCCTACATTTTCCCTCTCTCTTGCAGCGGAAAGCGCGGCAGCAACATATATATACCAGCAGCCCACGCCCCGCGTGGTGGACAGCTGCTGAACCAATTTCCTGCTACAACAATTACGCCCCGCGTAGCCAGGGCCACGCCCCGTGATGGCCAGATCCAAATCCATGTTATCTGCTCCACATTACTTCAATGGCAATTCCTAACAATCTCCATCTTGCCTTTAAATTGATGGTGGTGCCAACTTCCCACCAACCAACGTGATGCTCCACCCTGAACTACCGTCCAAGACACCAGATCAAATCCAAGTCTCAGTCAAATCTTGACCTTGACACCAACCTTCACTTGCTTCCAACAACCATTGCTAGACTCACAAGTTTCCCGGTTTGTATCTCCTCCCTTCATACCTCGGAATGCCTTCCGCCCTCAAGAAGATCTTTCCTCCCACTACCGTAGGATTTTTATGTAGCTCTACAAGTTTACACCATTCCCTCTTCGAACCCCGAAATGTTCCTCTCCGTACTCCCGAAGAAATGCTTGCTTCCAACTATCCATGGAATTTAGAATAATTCTACAAGCCTCACCACACATTCTCAATCCCCGGAATGCCTTCCGTACTCTTGAAGATTTTCTTGCCTCCAACCAACCTTGGAATTTTAGGTGGTTCCACAAGCTGCAACATCAAACTCTCCTTGCATTCATCTACCTCCAGCAGTCCTACAAGTTACCAAGTCTGATCACCGTTGCTTTCAATTGCCTCCCCCGAAGATCTTCCAAGTTTTGCACTTCTTCGGCCACAATCGAAACATAACTCACAAGGTCTCCATAGCCATACCACTTTGGTGCAACAATACCACTCTCCTCCTTATCTCCCATTAGATAGCCAATAGCTAATGTCGACTGTCTTCTTCTAGTCCCAGTAGTAAGAGACTCTACCTCAAATCGAGTTTCCTCCACCAAAGTCTCAAATCGGTATATCCACCATGTCTTCCACCTTGTAGTCTCCAACACTTCCAATTTAGTTCCACTACCTGGTAAACTTTCTTTCACTAGTCCACCTAAATCCATGTCACTAACAAATACCAACCCAAGTCCCACAAATTTTAACCACATCATGAGAATTATAACCACTAGTAACTGATGCATTATCAATAATAGTAGAACCATCTAACAAATATTTAGCTACTATCTATGCATCCAGGTTCAAGAAAAATACCTCAAATCGTGTAGAAGAAACTACAGATTGTCAAACCAGACAAACTAAAACCATACCTCGAACCTTGCAAGCTTTTCCGTCTCCAAGATGAATAAACTCCACATTCAACTAGCTCTAGGGGTTTCAAAGTACTTCTTCTTCAAAGCACATATGATCTGGGCATCCTAAGTCCATGACTTAAGCTCCACCGATTCTCAACTTCACCACACTAGCACTTTCGCATTCTCACAATAATAAAGTTGCTGTTTCAAACATAATCCCGAGTATTATTCCACCGCCTCTCCAGGCCGACCTTCATCGCAATCTCCATTAGCTTTTTACCTCCGAGGCACCGGATAACAACACGTCATGTTCTATCCATCATCTTGAACCTTAAGATTGCTCTTGCTCCCATCTTCACTTTCTACAATTCCAAATTGTCTCCGGAAAGTCCCTCGATAACCCATTTTGAACCCATGATACTTAATCCGTTTAACCCTTTGCCCCACGGTGGACGCCAATTGTTGTGAATTCGAACCGAAAACCACACCATTAATACTTAGATGTGTGTGACAAATGAATTGAAGCAACCAAATCAAATTTAATGAGCAATTTAAATACAAAAGCTAAAACTACCAATAACGATAGAGACACGATATTGTTTACACAGTTCGGTTAAAACCAACCTACTCTGGGGGAGAGAGACTCTCTAATCCACTATCAAACTTCCTTCTTGATTACAAAGATTCAATACAAAAGAGTTGCAAGATTTAGATTTTTCCTAAATCTACCCTTTTTCCCAAATCTCATCCCGTGACCAGGAGATTTCAATAATAAGTATTGAAGTTGCCAAAACAGAGAGATTGATTGAAGGATAACATACCGTATATTATTGTATCAATTGAGGAAAAGTTTGTTACATATATATAGCCTAAGTAATAGAGCCGTTGTAACTATATAAGGCAAAATATAATATTATTCACATATTGACCAAATCACATTAACTAATACTAATTACAATTAAATTAAATTAATTTGGTCAAGTAATATCAGTAGGTAAAACTCCCCACAAGTTGGACTGTGGATTTCATGAAGGCCAAGCTTGGATATGAGAGTGAGGAATGAGGGGCCGTGTAAAGGTTTTGTAAGAATAGAAAGTATGGGAAAAAGTCGCAGCAAACCACTTTGAATCTTCTCTCTTATGATGTGGTAATATATTCCAATGTGTTTAGTACGTTCATGGAAAGTGGGATTATGGGCAAGGTAATTGCAATTCACATGTAAGGCTTGCTAGTGCGTGATATTCAGCTTCAGTACTTGATTTGGAGACGGTAGACTGCTTCCTTGTTGACTTCAATAACCCGTAACAGATTTCCTTGTTGTAGGACAAGTTGCCCGGTCAGAATCTGCAAAACCTGAAAGTTTTAAATTAGAGTTTGCTGAATAAAATAATCTTTTTCCAAGTGATTACAAGGTGTTAGAAACACTTCCCCAACCCTAAAGATTACCCAAGATAAATTCTCTAACACTCTAGCCTTGTTGTTGGAAGAAGAACCCTAAAAACTTACATTTTTCCTCTCTCTTGCGGCTGAAAACGCAACAGCAGCATATATATACCAGCAGCCCAAGCCCCGCGTGACCAGGGCCACGCCCCGCGTGGTGGACAGCTTATGAACCAATTTCCTGCTACAACAATTACTCCCTGCGTAGCCAGGGCCATGCCCCGCGTGATGGCCAGATCCAAATCCTGTTTTCTCCTCTTCACATCACTTCAAAGGCAATTCATAACAGGATCTCTGGATGGGTGAACTCTAGTTCATATTATTAAGAAGTTTTTACTAGCTTTGAATTGGGAGGTGATTATTAATCATTCATATCGTGAAGCTAATATTTTGGCCGATGCTTTAACAAAATTTGCATGAATAAGAATGTTGAGTTTTCAAAGAGATTTAACTTTTTTGCGTTTGAATAAGCATGAATAAGAATGAAAATATCAATGTTCTTCTAGGTATAATAAGAATTGGCAAAGAAAAGATCGTGTTTCTATAAAATGTATATGTTTCGCAGCAAAGATCTAAGTCATAATGCTCTCTGCCTATCAGTTTTCTTCTTTGTATTTACTTCATTTGTATGGATCATGAAGAATCTTCCAAAGTCCACTCTGTGTCACTAGCCTAAACCCTTTGCTAAAATTTAAACAGAACACAAGTTTAGATGTGAAACTCTTAAACCTAGTTTTAGGGTGGATTATACATTTTAGGCCATTAAAATTAAAGCCAAGATTGAGCTTATTTTTCATGTTAAATATTGCCCTTTAACGAGGTCTTCACATCGGCAGCATAATTCGAACTCACATTCTGTGGGATTTAAATTAAATCTTTACCAACTAAGGTAATTTTCCTTCAAACATGCTTGATGATAGATAACAAATGTGAATCATGTTACATTTACAGTTTCAGGGTCCAAGACCATGAGGATTGAGAAAGCTTTGTCACATGACCATGTTGTGCGTATTAATTAACTATTTATATGTTATTAGTAAGTAATATGACATTAAAGAATGTTTTAGTACAGAAGCATAAAATAAATCTACATGATGTCATTCCTGTTTCATTCAAATCTCATAACTTTTCAAATTTATCATTGTTAAAGAACTGTTCATTTTTTGAATGAGTTCATTGATTATCATTGATTATGGAAAATTTGAGGGAGAATGAGATTGAGGACAATATTTCAATATATAGGAGTCAAATCAACTTTCTTTATTCAGCTTTTCTATTAGTAATTAATAATTCGTTTTCCACGACAAAACTTATACGTATCGTTATGTTCTGCAGTTCTTCAAAAAACAGAAAAGGAAAAAAATATACTTAGAATGGAGGTTGTCAAATGATCTCCTATATTAAGGGTGAATTAGGAGGATGAGTTTTAACTCCTATATAATATATGTAATTGACAGTCTGCAATCATTTTAGATCCAAATAAGGCTCTGACAATTTGCAGACAAACACCTTTCTAAGGGATATTGATGTCTCCAACGCCAAATATGTACATTTTCCTTTTTTGAACATGGAGCACCTTGTAACATATAGAAGCGGCTTGCGGGAGCATATCATCGCTGCACCTTGTGTTAAAAATAGCTTGCAGTGTAAATGTATATCTATCTTGATTAGGCACAAATTTAAAAAGCTCATGTTTATGAAAGTTGATTTAGAATCCGTACGTGAAAAAGGATACTCTGAAAATGATTAATATGGTTAAGCAAGTGTAACAAACAAAATATGTCATTCTTCCTTAGTTTAAGAGGCAAAAAGACCACATTGGCATCTGTTCTGTATAATTATGCAGCAGAACTCCCATGACAGCACTATTCCATTTCTGATGCACTCGAATATCTTAACAGTGATGCAAACTTGGTTTAACAAATCTTTACATAAATTAAGTAGCACATATAGACATATAAATTAATAGTCAACACCAGAATATATTTAGTCAACAAAAGTGAATGTATTTGGTCCAAATTTTGAACCAAATAAATACATCAAGTTTGTTTGACTCATTTTTTTCTTATATTTTGGGACGGAGGGAGTATTTTATAGGTTTTGGATAAAAAGTAAATTCTAGCTACATACAGACACTATCTAAATACACACAATATATTGAGAGTACAAACTTACAACCCAAAATAAAATAGATCAAATAAGAGGCTCAAGATTGTCTACTCACATCAAGCTTATTTTAAACAGAATAAAAACTAACACACAAAACAGAACATTATGTAACCGTACCGACCATCCAGAAGCAAAATCTTTTGAAAAATAGAAGCGGCTTGCTGGAGTATATCATCGGCTCATCAGTTCACTATGTATTAAAAATAGCTTGTTTAAAATTGCAAACTCTCCTATAATATTTGGAATCTTGCCTTCAAACTTGTTTCTTGCCAAATCAATAGTTACAAAGTTTATTGGAATTTTCACCAATTTCATATTGATCCCTTTGTTCATCACAGTCACAGAATCATAGGACCCTTCTGAATCCATTATATATAGCCTACTGATATTCTGTCCTACTTGAGTAACAATCTTCATGGCTTTGAAATTTTTGAAATAGGCTTTCGGTAGCAGACCACTAAAGTTATTACCCGAGATATCAAAAATAACCAAACTGGGAAATGGATGCTTGATCTTTAAATTGCCAATGCCACCATGCAAATTATTATCTCGTAAAATTAGCACTTTCAAATTTGGCAAAGTTTGAAGCCAAGCAGGAAATCTATCTTCTATTTTGTTGCTGCCAAGGTTTAGAAACTCCAGCATTTTACATTGAGACAAAGATATAGGCAAATAACCTTCAATTTGGTTTCCATTGAGATTCAGAACATGAAGATCACAGTCCTTTGAAAAGTCACTTAGAAAAGTGCCATCAAATCTATTCATTTGTAGATCCAAAACTCGAAGGTATGATAAATTAGCAACACATTCTGGAATGTTACCGGTCAATTTGTTGTGTGCCAAGTTGAGTAATTGAAGTGATTTCATACTGCAAATTGACAAAGAGATGTCATTGTCACTTTCCAGTAAGTTAACACTAAGATCAAGGCTACTGAGCTGCACAATATTCAATGAGATTTGGTCTATTGAAGTGAAACAGTTTTGAGAGAGATTCAACGATCCTGATATTTTGAGCAACCAATTAGGCACCCTTCCATTAAGTTTGTTATTGGGATAGATCAAGATGATACAAACTTGGAAGTTTTCCTAACAAATTGGGAAATTGAGTCAAACTCAAAGAAGACAACTCCAATTTTAGTAGAGAAAAATTGGAATTGACATTGGATTCAAAGGTTAGTGATAATTGGGTATTATGTGAAAGGGAAAGAGAATTCAAATTTTGAAGTTTGGAAAAGTGTTGAAAATTGATAACACCACTGAAGTTGTTTGATGATAGACATAGTGTAGTTAGCTTTTCAAGGTTGAAAATTGATTCTGGAATATTTCCTTGTAGCTTGTTGCCGCATAGAGATAGCGTCTCTAACGAATATGATGAGATTGCACCGATATGGCCGGTAATATTATTGTTTGCTATATCTAAATTTACCAAAGAAGGCAAAGATAATAAAGAGGAAGGAATTGTTCCATTGAGCAAGTTATCATTTAATCTCAAATTAGTTAGTTTTTGGAACCCTGTAATGTTGTTGGGTAAGGGACCCTCTAATTTGTTGCATTTTGTATAAGCCTCTTCAAGGTAGTCTCTTTCCAAACTAACCAATAATTTTGAGAGAGATGAAGTGATTCTAATTTGGAAAGATGTGAGATTTGAAGAGGAATTTCACCTTCAAAGTTACACCAAGACAAGTCAAGATGTGTAAGACTGAGAAACCTACCAAACTTAAAATGAAAAGGAGAGCCAAAGAAATTATTTTGAGAAAGGTTGAGTTTTTGGAGGTGAGTAAGATGGAAAAGGTTACTGTTAGGATGTAATGTACCTACCTGCAAGGCCTTCACAGCCAAGGTTTAGACCAATCACATGACCAGAGCTGGTGTCACATATGACACCATGCCACGAGCATCAATCAGTCCCATTTTTCCATGTTTTTGTTTTCAGATGATTAGGTTCATCCCTAGTACAATCGAGATCAGAAGATAACGTGAAGGAGGACATGAACTGAATCAACGCAGAGCTCTCATCAAGATGACATAATAAATTGAAAGAAGAAGAAGAAGTGAAAAGGAAAAGATGCAAAAACAGAAGCAACCAACCCATGAATGATTGATTTTGTGGAAAGTGTTAATGCTTTGTTTACCTGAAACAAAGAAAACAAAAAGAAAAGAAAAGAAAGTATGTATATGGTAAGAATTACTAGTAGAAAAACTTAAAAGTAAATTGTTGAGTCTTTCTAAGTCTAACCCCCTACATTGACTTGGAAGTCATTGTTTTTTTTTAAATCTACCAAGAAATTGTATACATTGACTTGGAAGTAATTGTTACCGTGTTATAGGAGCAATGATTGGTTTGATTTATCTTCCACAAGCTAATGAATTTGATTTCTCATTTCACAACATTAATGCCTTTCATAGACTAAGAACTTGCCATGATCAATGTGGTTATAATTGCGAGAAATAGGTTCATATTTCTATTGGTCTGATGCGGGGTGGAGTGGCTAGCTCTTCCAATCAGAGACAGAACGGAGCAATGCACCTGCTGTACGACATGACAGTACAGTCATGATAAAGTGAAAGAAACCGTAGATATTTGGGGAGACTTCAAATGCAATATCGATGTTTCCATGTTTTAATCGCAAAGGAAATACGGTGTTGGTATGTGTTTGTGAAATGATAAAGGAGAATTCGTTCAAGCCAACACATTGTTCAAGTCTGCAATTTTGTCACCAAAAGAGGCTGAGGCTTTTGGTTACTGAAGGCTATTTCTTGGTTCCCAAGTTTTTGATCGGGATGTATTACTCACATTATTATGAATGAAATAAGTTTGTTATTGTCACAATTAAAAAAAGTAATAATTCTCATTAATTTGTACTATACTATGCTCATAAACACTTTTTAAATATGCACACTTCTTAAATATTGATTTCTTACAAAACACTTTTCTCTAGTGTACTATACTATGCTCATAAACATTCAGACAGTAAATAGCTACAAACATAAATATAAACTTGGAATTTTATTAAATAACACATGTTGCAACAGGCACATATAAAGCAGAACTAACTCAAGAATACAAACTTACAATTCAAAATCAAACTAGCTAGATGAAATAAGAGTGACAAGATTGTCACACTCACATCGAGCTTACTTTAAACATAAAGTATAAACAACACACAATACAGAAAATAAGCACAACAATGAAACTACGACATTTGCACCATCTGAGTAGAACCATTGGTCCTCCTCACTCTAGCCCTTCTCCTGTTCACTCTTCTCTTAGGCTGACCACCAAATAGCATCACAAGCCATCTAGGCTTTCCAATCAAAAACACAAAATATCCAATGCCTATTCCAATCACAAATCCACATCCATATCCAATTGCCTCTGGTTTCCATCCAAATCCAAATTTCTCTTCACTCCTAAAGTTGTTGGCTGGAGGTGGAGGTGGAGAATGAGGTTCAGGTCCACATTTCTTTGACAATGGAAATCCACATAGCCCCAAGTTTCCTTCATATGAATCATTTGTAAATGTATTGAATTGTGGTCCTTGAGGTATTTCTCCCATAAGATGGTTATTTGAAAGATTCAAGACTTCAAGAAAGCCCAAATTTGCTAATTCTGCAGGAATCACACCGGCTAACATATTTGAGGAAAGATCCAAAGACTCCAAGTTTGTCAAGTTTCCCATGGATTGGGGAATATGACCGACGAGTCTATTATGGGAGAGGTTAAGACCTTTGAGTGCATGAAGCTCTCCAATAGACTTTGGAATCTCTCCTTCAAATTTGTTTCTGGAGAAATCAATACTTACAAAGAATTTTGGAATTCTCACCAGTGTCATTTTGATCCCTTTTGTCGTCACAGTCACAGAATTCGTGCATGTTGCTCCTTGGTATCGCAAATCACACCAGACATCCATGTATATCAAACTGCTATCCCCACCCACTTGAGTAACATTCTTCATGGCTTCATAATTTTTGAAATAGGCTTTTGGTAGAAAACCACTAAAATTGTTGCCCGAGATATCAAAAATGACTAAACTTGGAAATAGATGTTTGATCTTTAAATTGGCAATGGGACCATGGAACCTGTTGTCTCTCAAAACCAGCACTTTCAAATGTTGCATAGTTTGAGGCCAGACGGGAAATTTGTCTTCTAATCTGTTGCTTCCAAGATTTAGAACTCTGAGGCTTTTGCAATGGGACAAAGATTTCGGCAAAAGGCCTTCTAATAGGTTTCCATTAAGGTTTATCATGGTAATGTACTCGGAAAAGTTACTTGGCAAAGTGCCATGAAATTTGTTCATCTGTAGATCCAAAAATTGAAGGGATTGAAAATTTGAAAAACATTGTGGAATGATACCACTCAAATTGTTGTGTCCCAAGTTGAGATATGCAAGCATAGAACTTATATTGCAAACTGCCAAAGGGATGTCACCATTCAGTAAATTAAAACTAAGATCAAGTATACTGAGATGTTCAGTATTCACTGCCATTTCAATCAATTGATCTGCAGACGTGAACATGTTTTGAGAGAGGTTCAAAAACCTTAATTGACCTGCAGTTTCAATTAAGCAATTGGGCATTCCATTAAGTTTGTTATTAAAAAGATCAAGAATAACCAAATTTGTGAAATTTCCTTGTAATTTGTGGAATTTGATCAGATTGACAGAAGCTAATTTTAATACTAGTAGTTGATTAAAACTATAAGAGACATTAGATTCAAAGTATAGTGACAATTGACTATTCTGTGAAATGGATAAATCTGACAGATTCTGAAGTTTGGAGAAGATTTGAAAATTGACAAGACCACTCAAGTTGTTTGAGTATAGCCACAAGAGTTTTAGATTTGCAAGTCTGAAAATGGATTCCGGAATATTTCCTTGTAACATGTTGTTATTTAGATACAGTGCCTCTAAGGAATTTGATGAGAATGCATCATCGACATGCCATGTAAGTCGATTGTTTGATAGATCTACTTCTCTTAAAGATGGCAAGGATAAACACCACAAAGGAATTGTTCCATTTAGTAAGTTGTCATTTAAATTTAACCCAGTTAGGTTTTGGAAACCTGAAATTTTGTTGGGTAAGGGACCCTCTAATTTATTATCAGAGAAATATAATTCAACTAGTTTATTCAAGTTAAATAATGAAGATGGAATTTGTCCTTCTAAATTGTTATCAGCTAGATTGAGGTATTGAAGTTCGGTCATCCTACCAAACACATTTGGGATTCGACCGGAAAATAAATTGGATGAAAGATATAAGTGAGTAAGTTGTTGAAGGTTTGAAAGTGATGATGGTATCTCACCTCCAATTTTGTTGTCACTCAAGTCTAATTCTTGAAATCTATTTGACTGAGGAAATACATTTGGGATTTGACCACTAAGAGCATTGTAAGAGGCATCCAAATAAGTTAGATGTGGAAGAGTTAAAAGTGAGGATGGGATTGAACCATTAAGATTATTTGCTGAAATACCTAGGGAAGTAAGATGTGTGGAGTTAGAAAAAGACAGAGGAATTGGCCCTTTTTTGAATGGACAATTTGAGAGATCCAAGATTCTGAGAGAAGTGCTGCAACTCAATTCTGGAAGTTGGCCTTCAAGGTTGTCATTATATGACATATCTAGCTCTTGAATATTTGGTAAACAAAAAAGACTCTTTTTCAATTTTCCACTTAATCTTGAGTTATGAAGATTAAGAGTAATCAAAGAGGAAGATTGATTGAAGATCAATTCCACGGAGTTTGGTCTTATTAAAGACATATCAGTTTCGTCCAGAAGCAACTCTTTTAAATTTGTTGCATTTTGTACAAGCCTCTTCAAGGTTGTCTCTTTCCAAACTAATTCTTCATTTACAGAGAGATGAAGTGATTCTAATTTGGAAAGATGTGAGATTTGAATAGGAACTTCACCTTTAAAGTTACATTTAGACAAGTCTAGATGTGTAAGACTTAGAAACCCACCAAACTTAAAATGAAAAGGAGAGCCAAAGAAATGAATGTAAGAAAGGTTAAGTGATTGGAGGTGAGGAAGATCGAAAAGGGTACTGTTTGGATGTAATTCACCTGCAATGCCTTCACAGCCAAGGTTGAGACCAATGACGTGACCAGAGATGGTGTCACATGTCACACCATTCCATGAACAACAATCACTGCCATTTTTCCATGTTGCTGTTTTCAGATGAGAAGGTTCACAATCTGGGTAAATATCTATAGTGAATGAAGATTTGAATTGAAGCAAAGCAAAGCTCTCATCATGATGACATAAGAAATTGAAAGAAGAAGAAGATGGAAAATGGAAGATCAAAAGATGCATACAGAGAAGCAACCAACCCATGAATGATTGATGTTGTTTCATGATTGCAATGAAGAATTTGTGGAAAGTGTAAATGGTTTGTTTAAATGAAAGTAAAGAAAGTGTGATTGTATGAAATGGTAAGGAATGTAACATTAATATTTATAGCCAAATTTAATATACAATAATTTGATACAAATTTTTGTTTTTGCCAAATTTAGTTTTGGATATCTTTGCTTGGTGACGGTAGGGGTGTGCAAAAAATCCAAGTAACCTTAACCAAATCATTAACCAAACCATATCCAAAATTAATAACCAAATCCATTTTAAAAAAAAACCAAACCAATCCAATACAAAAAAACCAATTCTAAACCCTATCCAATTTTTTATAATTGGTTTAAAATTGGTTTTTAAATTGAGGCCCAATAAGGAAAAAGCCCAATAGTTTTTTTTTAAAAAAAAAAAAATTTCCAAATTCAATTAATTATATAATTTAATAAATAAATAATTAATAAGGTGGTGGAGGAATTGGTCAACGCGGCGGTCAACGCCGGACCACCGGCGGCCGGCACGGCGGAGCTCCGGCGGCGGACGGTGGCGACCGGCGATTTTACGGCGGCGGCCGGCGGCCGGCACGGTGGTTGACGGCGGCGCTCCGGCGACCGGCGCGGTGGTTGGCGGCGGCGCTCCGGCGGCCGGCCACCGTCAACCACCCTTTAATATTTAATTATTTTTTATTTAACAAAATTTATTTATTTTAAAAATAATTATAAAAAACAGATTTTTGATGATTTTTTTTTTTTAAAAAAATCTATATTTTAATTATTTTGGGCTTAAAAAAATCTGTTTTTTTGGGCTTAGTTTGAAATTTGTTGGGCTTAGAAAAAAAACTCTTATGAATTCATTATAAACCAATAATTCATAAAATTAAAGAAAAATTATGTTTTTTTCTATAAACAATAATTATTAAATATGTTCTTTTAATCAATTAAACAAAAAAAAAATATTGGCTTAATTATTGTAAAAAAAAAATTTAAATATATAGGAATTAAAAGTTATAATAATGCATTTTTAAAAAAAAATAAAAAATAAAATAAAATTTAAGATGAATCGGTTATAAATAAGTAACCTATTTTTTATTATAAACCGGTTATAAATTGGTTCCGAACCAATTATAAACCATATCCAAATTAGTTTTGCAAAATAACCAATTTTTCATTAAAATGGTTTTGGATATAAACCAAAACCATAAATATGGTTTGGTGTGGTGTGGTTTTTAAACCATGCACACCCCTAGGTGACGGGAGAGAAAAAAAAAATTAAATCTTCAAAGCATGATGAATTGATGATAATAATTTGTTCAAAAATATTTTTTTTAATATTTTATATTAACGTATCCGTACCTTAAATTTTCTAAAAATAACGTATCGCGTACCAGTACCCGTACCGGATACCGGTACTGTGTCCGTACCTAGGCAACATAGTCTGCGGGAGATGATTGCCTCCCATTAATTTCTTCCGTGTGATCAAATCTTTTACTAGTAAAAGGAAGGTTGAATTGCTCATAGGCCTTCATTGTGATGATGTGGCATGCTTTAGAGAGCTTCTCATATCTATTTAAAATTTGTCCCACAATTTATTTTGTGTGTCCATTCATCCTCCAAAGTAATTATCTATATGTTACAATAATAATGACTCCCAATAATAATGAATGAAAGAAAAGAAAAAAAAAAGTCAAATTACAAAAAGAACAATGAGTAGATATATGCTCTTTCATATTTTACACTACCAAACATAAAATATAAATCATGCATGTGTAAATATGATTTGCAATTTGCAAAAATTTACTTTAAATAAATAAACCAAATAAAAAAATTATTCCTCAAAAAAATTTCATGCTTGACAAAATAAATTTTATGAAAAAAAAATACTTTAGTTGTTGAGTTGCTCACAAGCATGCATTGTGATGATGTGACACTCTATAAGAAAAGTTTACAATCTCTATTAAAACCTTTTCATATTTCATATAATAGAGTTATTCTAATAATAATAATATATTAAAATATATATTGTATGTTACAATTTCATATTAATGCAATTGAAAACAAATAATTCTTGGAGACACTAATATTGAATATGTAAATTTAGCTAATTATTAAACACAAGCTCTATATAAAGTTAACCCAAAAGCTAATTATCACCACCACCATATCAGGAAGTCTACCTTCTATGTTTTAACAAAATTTTAATTTATCTATCTCATGGCAAAAACTCTATGGTTTCTTTGTCTAACATCTCCATGAGAAAAAGTTATGCATCTTCACCTTCCATATGTTATAGTTACACATTATAGTGTCTTGAATTGATTTAAAAGTTATTGTGTGCATATATATAGTTACATCGTAAGTATATTGGTTTTTGTCCTTGGTAGGTGATGGTGTCTAACCTCTTAGAATATCAGGTATGTCTACATGTGATTGATTAAGAAATTGATATACATATATGTGATAGTTGCCTATTAATATGTTTGTTAGATAATAAAATAATAGTTTATGTTATTGGGCCTGTTAGTTTAGAGTCCATTAGGTTTTATTATATATTCTCTAGTAACCTTTTTGTAATGTTAAGCTATTGGTATTCTATTGAAACCCTAGTCGTCTTTCTCTTTTCCTATTTGTATCTCTGATTCTAACATGGTATCAGAGCATCGTTCGATCCACCTTGAACCACTCGTCACTTCCGCAGTTGAATTCCCAAAAGTTTGGGAATTATAGTTATATGTTTTTCGGGTCATGTGGTTCTGTTGAAATTGGTGAATATGGTTTTGGTCAATTCTATTTCGGTTTCAATTTGATTGGTATGGCACGGAATTAAATAAAATAAACTACCAAATAAAATAAACTTCTAACATCACCCCTCAAGCTAAAGCTTACTAAGCTTTAACTTGAGGGGTGATGTTAGAAGTTTATTTTATTTGGTAGTTTATTTTATTTAATTTGGTACGATTTGGATTGGTTGACTTTGAACCGGACTAGATTGGATGTTGGATTAATTTGATTTGTTTCTCCCTTCTTTGATGGTTTCTGTATTGACTGCGAATGACTGCTCTCAATTGATCATGATCTTAATTGGGTTGATTTGTTGTCAGGGCTAATTTGAAATTTTTCTATTACTCTGAGTTTGGAACATCTCTAATCATTTTTTATATTTCTTTTTTAGGTTGGATATTTTTTAAAATATCAACCGGTGTTTTGTTCGATGATTAATTAAACTTTGAGTTGAATCGATTAATATGAATATGACTATTTTTTCATGTGAAGGAGGAGAACGGGATAAAACATACTTCTATTTTTGTTTACGTTGCATCCTTGCTCCTTATAAAGCCTATGAAATGACACCTCATGTAAGGATGTGTATTTAACTCTAATGGCAGTTTGTAAACCATCATTTTTTTTAATTGATATAATGTTTGTAATTAGACAACTTTTCTTTTTCATTTATTATTTTATTAGTCTAATGTTTTAGCTTATTTGTTTCTTATTTTCTTTATCATTTATTATTTTATATAAGGTAAAAGATTTGTATAAAAAATTGTTGATTAATGGGAATATAATTAATTTTTTTCATGTAAATAAGTTGAAGAGGATAAAAGAGACTTCTTTTTATTGATTTTGAAGTGCCTTAAAATTTATATAGATCGAGGGTATATTGATGTTGGAGGCATTCAATTAAAAGAGGACAATCCAAATAATTTAGAAATATAAATATGTGTCTCATTTTTAAATACTATATTGTCTACAATGTGTAGGTGATCTACTTGATCTCGATCAAGAGAAATATAGAAACAAAAACAAAGTAGAAATTAAAATAAGTTTTTTTTTTGTAGTTGACACTCAAATCATACGGTTCTTATAATTGTAATACATGTAAGAAGTATATTGATTCAACTTGACTTAGAGGTTGTCCAAATATATAATCTTCATGCATTTATAGTATAACACTTGCCTAAATCTGGATGGTTCAATGTGAATATATATGAATTTTAATAGACGGTCCTATTTTAATCTACGTATGCCATCTTATTCTTACGGCCATAAAATGAATCAATGAAAAGAATTGTGCTAAAAACATGTTAGTTTAGAAATTGTGCTAAATACTTTTTCCTCCACTTAGAATTGTACTAAAAACTTTCTAAATTAAATTAAAAAAGACAAAAATTATTAAATAAAAATTGTTGATGCTCATTTGTCAAAATAAATTTTAGAAATTATTAAAACCGTAGATGTTAAAATATATTTACATACATTTAGAAAATATAATCACACATATATTTAAACATATTTACACACAACTAAAATTCACCAATAATTCAAAAATTATTAATTTAATTTATATAATAATATAACTTTTTGGATAAATTAAGTACATATTCTAAAAGAATGTTTACGTTACAGCTGAAAATAAAATAGTGGAAAATAAAAGAATAAGATGACATTTTTTTAAGAAAATAAGAAGATGACACATGTTAAATCTTAAATTCATCTTTAAGACTTTCTTTACCTTAACCAAATAACTAAACCTAAATTCAAATATATAAAATCTTCGTCCAAACTTATATATTGACAACAACAAATATTTAAGTTTATATAATATAATAAGAAAAATAAAATAAATGTTCAAGAAAATATTAAATAAGAGGGACAAAAACTAACAATAATTTTGAAGAGACACAAACCTCACAAAGAAAAAGAAAAACAAACCAAAAACAAAAGGACCAAGCAAAAAAAAATAAAAGTGAACCAAACAATAGACTAAAAAATTGGGACTAATAAAGTTGGAATAAAATTTCACCAAGTGAATAAGTGAGAATAAACTCCAAGACAGAGTAAGTAGATAAGTTATTTGGAACTTTAAATTGCATAGAACGTAGTAAGCAAATACGCTATTTGATACATAATTTTCAAAAAATGAGATCACGTGGAACAAATAGTCAAAGCCACCATATATGAATCATATTCTATAATCAAAACTTATTTTAACATTTCTCATGAGCAATATTGTCTACAAGTATAATTAGGTATACCTCCAACTCTTATTGAAAATAATAAAATAAGGGATACATCAAAAATAAAAAACAAAGTGACATTTGACGATAAAATTGCAACTCATATAAAGAAAACTAAAATCTTATATGATTACACTAATAAAATAAAAAAATGATACATCCTTTCAAACTTATGAAATATTATAAGAGATCTATTACATTAAAATATAAACAAACTACGATATAAATTAATAAAAAATCTAATATTTTTAAACAACTTTTTTTTTACTCATATACTAATATTAAATATAATCATATTTTAAAATAATATATATATTATTTAACTATATGTGATTATAGTTATCACAATTATTATTTTTTATTTATAAAATTATTTTAATTATATATTTTAATCAAACTCGTGCAACGCATGGGTTTACCCCTAGTAATAATGATAATTTGAACATAGACTTGGAAAGGTAAGATAACGTGTTTACTTTGATTGTCTCCTGGTCGTCTACATACTACATAGACTTGGAAGTCATTTCCACATTTTCTTCCACTTCATATATTTATGATAATTTTTTTTTTTTGAGCAAATAATGACCCTTTATTGATTTCCTTGAATTGAGATTTTATGACAGATTTTTTGCAAAAAAAATCTTGGTGATTTTATGAGATTTTGTTGGACTATATTGATTTTGTGAGATTTTAAAAAAAAAATTACAAGATTTTTTTACAATCAAGATTTTTAACACATGATTTGAATGGATTTTGAGGGGATTGGTTATTATACATAAGCTATCCTTATGCACCATGCATAAGTTACTTAGTGCACCCCCCAAATTACTTGTGCACCCCCCAAATTACTAGCACACCCCCAAATTTCTCATGCACCCCCCAAATTACTTGTGCACCCCCAAATTTCTCATGCACCCCCAAATTTCTCATGCACCCCCAAAATTTCTCGCACACCCCCAATATGACTTTTGCCCCCCAATTTTATTTTTTTGGTCCCCTCCACATTTCTAGTCTAAATCATTTTGTTGTGGGAATGGTTTCAGAGATATGCACTCCAAAACCATTAAGTGTATAAGATGGTTTTAGAGTACAACCCTATAATTAGAATACAAACAATAATTGTGATTTGAAACCATTTAACCAACATAATGGTTTCCAGAATTTTTAAAACCATATAAACACACATAAAACCATTTTACAATACAAATGGTTTCAGTGTATAACTATCTGAAACCATTTAACCAACATAATGGTTTCCAGAATTTTTAAAACCATAAAAACACACATAAAACCATTTTACAATACAAATGGTTTCAGTGTATAACTATCTGAAACCATTTAACCAGCATAATGGTTTCCAGAATTTTTGAAACCATAAAAACACACATAAAACCATTTTACAATACAAATGGTTTTAGTGTATAACTATCTGAAACCATTTAACTGGTTTTAAATAATGATTATAATTGTACCAAAAAAAAACAATTATGATTCTAATTATAGGTTGTACTTCAAAACCATCTTATGCACTTAATGGTTTTGGAGTGTATATTTTTGAAACCATTCCCACAGCAAAATGGTTTAGGCTTGAAATATGGGGGGTTAAAAAAAAATTGGGCGCACAAGTCATCTGGGGTGCGTGAAAAATTTTGGGGGGTGCGCTAGAAATTTGGGGGGTGCGCGAGAAATTGGGGGGTGCATGAGAAATTTGGGGGGTGCACGAGAAATTTGGGGGGTGCGCGAGTAATTTGGGGGGTACGTGAGAAATTTGGGGGGTGTGAGATTAGGTGTGAGTGTGTGAGTTGAGATTGGCTAGGATTATTACATGTGGATGCTCAATCTAATGGATGTTATTGACTTATGTACCATGCATAAGGATTACACTTATGTATAATAACTTCTCCCGATTTTGAGAGATTTTTTTCAAAAGATTTTTTACAATCAAGATTTCATAATACTTTATATATTAGAAAACTTTTGTATATTAGGAAAATTTAAAAAGAATCAATAAATTTTAATAAAAGAAATTATATATTTTTTTGGAATCCAAATATTTAAACAAAAAAAAACCGTACATTTTTTTTACTTATATGTTTCTAATCACAAATAAAAATCACTACCACCATTGATGGGAAAATAAGCAGATGAATGTAACGAACAATATTTTTGGTGTAAAAAGTTATAACGAATCAAAAGTTTGTAAAAAAGATGTAGAATTTCTTAAAATGTTTTTTTGCAAAAAAAACATATTTGATAGGTAAAGAAAAAGAAGAACGGATATAATGATGATGAAAGTAAAAAATCTTGGAAAGTTTGAAAAAGTCTAGTACTAAATCTCAATTGAATACGAACGGATTTTGTTGCCATGAAAAAAAAAATAGTGTTTATCTTAATTGAATACCACAAGATTTATTTAACTTTTGTAAAAGTCTCGATTGAATACCTCAAGATTTTTTTGTCATAAAAAAATCTTTTAAAATCTCATGAAATCTCAATCCAATACACCCCTTAGTGATTGGAATTTATCATTGCAATATTATTAAACTGAAAATAGAGGAGTCCCAGTTGGTCACTAAATGTAGTGCCAATTTATTAAGTTCCATTCAGTCGGTTGTTCTTTAGAATCCTACGAGACATCTAATGTAACAAAATTAGCTTATTCATCATGATTTTTTCAGATGATCATGTATTCCAATTCAGTAACATTAATTCATTGCTTCAAACTTTTTTAAATAGGCTTTTGGTAGAGGACCACTAAACTTATTGCCAGAGATATCAAAAATAATTAAGCTTGGAAATGGATGTCTGTTCTTTTGATTAGCAATGATACCATGCAAAAATTATCAAAAAGAATCTTATCTTATTAATATAATTAGAGTTAAAAGGGTCCCCATAGAAATCACAAACAAAAAAGTGTGTTCGTATTAATATATGACTAGAAATATAAGTATCTTTTTAAATTTAACAAAAAAAAAAAAAGACCACCATATTAATACATGTGTAAAAATATAAGTTCGCATAAAAATTACAAAGAAGATGGTCTCCCATACAAATTTTTTTAAAAAATAGTCTCCTGTATTAATATGAGTATAAATATTTTTTATTTACAAATATTTTAAAATAAAATAAAATTGGTGAAGAACAAATCTATAATTTAATACAGAACTAAGATAGTGGAACTAGTTAGCTACACATGTAGTCGTCTTAGCTAAACTATCAATACTAAAGTTATTATAAAAATGGAAAAAGAGACTTCAACAATTGGAAATTATCTCTCCGAATTTCGTATCATCATATTTGCCATCTATCCGGGCTCTCTTCTTTTTTGTCAAGAAGTTTAATGGTCAGAATTTCATCTCTTACGATGAGTAAATGGAGAATTCCGAGTTTAAATCTCAACCTCTACTAAGATACGCTCACATCGACACCTTATCATCTTATACTACCATTTATTTTTTATTCTTAAGAAAATTTATTCATTTTCTAGACCATCTATTACGTTGTTATAATTGTTTTAACTTTTAAGTCTTTTGACATTGCTTTGAAGATGAGTCGTTGTCCTACAGAGCATGATTGTCTCCCATTAATTTTTTTCCGTGTGATCTGGGCCCTACATTAGAAAATAGAAAGGTAAGATAATGTGTTTTACTTTATTGATTGTCTCCTGGTCGTCTACGTAGACTTGGAAGTCGTTGGTTTTATTTTTTATCTCCAAATAGTATTGTTCCTAATGATGGAGGTGCATTTGAACTCTCCCAATTTACGGCTTTTTTCACTTTATCGTGTTTGCGCTGTCATGTCGTCAGAACCGAGCAATGCACCTGATGTACGACATGACAGTGCAGACACTATAAATTGAAAGAAGCCACACATGGGGGGAGTTCAAATGCAATATCGATGTTTCCATGTTTCAATCGCAAAGTAAATACGGTCGATTTTATTTTAATACATGTTGCAATATCTGTTCTGCATATCTATGCAGTAGAATTTTCATGACTGCACAACTTCATTTTTTTTTTATGCGCCGTCCATTGGATAAAGAAAACTAATTTTAAGTGAAGCACGAGTTTTACTACCAATCAGTGATTGATATCCTCCCTATGTTGTACCCAGAGGCCAGAACACACTGAAAATACAAAAGAAAGGATCTGTTTTAAATATTTTAGAGCTTTTAACTGTAGCCTACTTGGTTGCTGATTGCTCAGAGCTCACCAAATATGCACACTTCTTAAATGTTGATTTCTTACAAACACTTTCTGTAGTGTACTACTAATAAAGATTCAGACAGTAAATTGCTACTAAACATAAATATAAACTCGGAATTTTATTAAATAACACATGTTGCGACAGGCACATATAAAGCAGCACTAACTCAAGAGTACAAACTTACAATTAAAAATCAAACTAGCTAGATAAAATAAGAGTGACAAGATTGTCACAGTCACATCGAGCTTATTTTAAACAGAAAGTTAAAACTAACACACAATAGAGAAAATAACCACAAAAATAAAACTATGACATTTGCACCATCTGATTCATGGTTAAACCATTGGTCCTCCTCACCCTTGTCCTCCTCCTGTTCACTCTTCTCTTAGGCTGACCGCCAAATATCATCACAAGCCATCTTGGCTTTCCAATCAAAAACACAAAATAACCAAGGCCTATTCCAATCACAAATCCACATCCATATCCAATTGCCACTGGTTTCCATCCAAATCCAAATTTCTCTTCATTCCAAAAGTTGTTGGCTGAAGATGGAGAATGTTGTTCAGGTTCACATTTCTTTGACAAGGGAAATCCACATAAGGCCAAGTTTCCTTCATATGAATCATTTGTAAATGTATTGAACTGCTTTCCTTGAGGTATTTCTCCCACAAGATGGTTATTTGAAAGATTCAAGACTTCAAGAAATTCCAAATTTGCTAATTCTGCAGGAATCACACCGGTTAACATATTTGAGGAAAGATCCAAAGACTCCAAGTTTGTCAAGTTTCCCATGGATTGGGGAATATGACCGACGAGTCTATTATGGGAGAAGTTAAGACCTTTGAGTGCATGAAGCTCTCCAATAGACTTTGGAATCTCTCCTTCAAATTTGTTTCTGGAGAAATCAATACTTACAAAGAATATTGGAATTCTCACCAGTGTCATTTTGATCCCTTTTGTCGTCACAGTCACAGAATTCGTGCATTTTGCTTCTTGGTATGGAATATCACACCAGACATCCATGTATATCAAACTGCTATCCCCACCCACTTGAGTAACATTCTTCATGGCTTCATAATTTTTGACATAGGCTTTTGGTAGAAAACCACTAAAATTGTTGCCCGAGATATCAAAAATGACTAAACTTGGAAATAGATGTTTGATCTTTAAATTGGAAATGGGACCATGGAACCTGTTGTCTCTCAAAACCAGCACTTTCAAATCTTGTAGAGTTTGAAGCCAGTCCGGAAATTTGTCTTCTAATCTGTTGCTTCCAAGATTTAAAACTTTGAGGCTTTTGCAATGGGACAAAGATTTAGGCAAAAGGCCTTGAAATTTGTTCATCTGTAGATCCAAAAATTGAAGGGATTGAAAATTTGAAAAACATTGTGGAATGATACCACTCAAATTGTTGTGTCCCAAGTTCAGAAATTGAAGTTCAGAATTTATATTGCAAACTGCCAAAGGGATGTCACCATTCAGTAAATTAAAACTAAGATCGATATCAGAGAGATATTTATTGTTCACTGCCATTTCAATCAATTGATCTGTTGACGTGAACAGATTTTGAGAGAGGTTAAAAAATTGCAAGTCACCTGTTTCAATTAAGCAATTGGGCATTCCATTAAGTTTGTTATTGGAAAGATCAAGAATATTCAAATTTGTGAAATTTCCTTGTAATTTGTGGAATTTGATCAGATTGACAGAAGCTAATTCTAATAAATATAGCTGATTAAAACTATTATAGACATTAGATTCAAAGTTTAGTGACAATTGACTATTCCATGAAAGGGATAAATATGACAGATTTTGAAGTTTGGAGAAGATTTGAAAATTGACAAGACCACTCAAGTTGTTTGAATGTAACCACAAGTCTCGTAGGCTTGCAAGGCTGAAAATGGACTTTGGAATCTCACCTTGTAACATGTTGTTATTTAGATACAGTGCCTCTAAGGAATTTGATGAGAATGCATCACTGATATGCCCTGTAAGTCGATTGTTTGATAGATCTACTTTTATCAAAGATGGCAAGGATAAACACCACAAAGGAATTGTTCCATTTAGTAAGTTGTCATTTAATCTCAAATTAGTTAGGTTTTGGAAACCTGTAATTTTGTTGGGTAAGGGACCCTCTAATTTATTATTATAGAAATCTAAATAATAAAGTTGAGTCAAATTAAATAATGAAGATGGAATTTGTCCTTGTAAATTGTTAGAATCTAGATTGAGGTATTGAAGTTCGGTCATCCTACCAAATACATCTGGGATTTGACCACTAAGATCATTGTAAGAGAGATCCAGAGAAGTTAGATGTGGAAGAGTTAAAAGTGAGGATGGGATTGAACCGTTAAGATTATTACTTGAAATATATAGGGACGTAAGGTGTGTTAGGTTAGAAAAAGACTGAGGAATTGGCCCTTTTTTGAATGGACATCTTGAGAGATCCAAGATTCTGAGAGAAGTGCTGCAACTCAATTCTGGAAGTTGGCCTTCAAGGTTGTCATTCCATGACATATCTAGCTGTTGAATATTTGGTAAACAAAGAATGCTCTTTTTGAATTTTCCACTTAAAAATGTATGTTTAAGATTAAGTGTAACCAAAGAGGAAGATTGATTGAAGATCAATTCCATGGAGTTTGGTCTTATTGAAGACATATTTGTTTCATCCAAAAAAAGGTCTGTTAAATTTGTTGCATTTTGTACAAGCCTCTTCAAGGTGATCTCTTCCCAAACTAACTCAGAATTTTTAGAGAGATGAAGTGATTCTAATTTGGAAAGATGTGAGATTTGAATAGGAACTTCACCTTTAAAGTAACAATAAGTCAAGTCAAGATGTGTAAGACTTAGAAACCCACCAAACTTAAAATGAAAAGGAGAGTCAAGGAAATGAATGTAAGAAAGATTGAGTTTTTGAAGGTGTGTAAGATGGAAAAGGGTACTGTTAGGATGTAACGTACCTTTAATTCTTTCACGGCCAAGGTTTAGACCAATAACGTGACCGGATATGGTGTCACATGTCACACCATTCCATGAACAACAATCACTGCCATTTTTCCATGTTGCTGTTTTCAGATGAAAAGGTTCACCGTAAGCAGAATAAGGGTTAGTATATATAGTGAAGGAAGACTTGAATTGAAGCAAAGCAGAGCTCTCATCATCATGACATAAAAAATTGAAAGAAGAGAAAGATGGAAAATGGAAGATCAAAAGATGCATACAGATAAGCAACCAACCCATGAATGATTGATATTGTTTCATCAATGCAATGAAGAATTTGTGGAAAGTGTAAATGGTTTGTTTAAATGAAAGTAAAGAAAGTGTGATTGTATGAAATGGTAAGGAATGTAACATTAATATTTATAGCCAAATTTAATATACAATAATTTGATACAAATTTTTATTTTTGCCAAATTTAGTTTTGGATATCTTTGCTTGGTGACCACACACCGGAAACTAAATTATGTGAAAGGTATAAGTGGTAGATACTTGAGTCTCTTAACTATTTGGTCCAGGGCTCGATCTCCGGCCAGTGCGTATGGAGAAATATTTGTTGGGAGAGGTCAACCCCTTATTATCTCGAAAGGATTAATCTCTTCAGTTGCGCGCAGAGGATACCTTTTGCTTACAAAAAAAATTATGTGAAAGTGATTTGACAAATGAACTATATTAATTCCCTCATTTTCATGCAAAATAATTGTTGATATTTCTATTAGAATCTTAAATTTAATGATCCTAACCTAAATTGAATAATTCCCTCATTTTCATTCTGTAAATTAAGGCTGGAAAATATATATATATATCCACATAAAATATTTTTTGACTGGTCGTAAATTCAATGAACTTGATCGTATAACATACTTCAATTGAAAATTATAAATTTATCATTAACTTCATTGTCTTAATATACATAATTTATAATTAACCATAAAAAATTATAATCATAAAAACATTATTCTAGTTTTATATATCAGTATTTTACAGTTTTTCTGTAGAAATAATGTACTTGTTTTCAAAATGCATATACATGAAATGAAAAACGTGAACCATTTACATGTGTTGAATTGATGTTTTTCAAGCTTATATGTGTATGGTGGTGCATGTATGAAAATGAGTTAATGGCTTCTATTAGATAGAAGTGTGTATGCTATTTTTTTTAATGGGAAATATATTATATATAGATATACAAACGAAAAATATATAAGATATATCAGAAATACACCCCAACAGAATCTAACAGTCTCTAAGGTAAGATAAAAAAATAAACAGACAAATAAACTACCAAGAAATGAAGTGTGTTTGGGAGTGGATTTTCCACTGCATTCCCTCAAGTCCTAAAAATTCAAAAAATGTAGTTATGTATTCAGACTATTGAAATTCAACGTTTTTTTTAAAAGTTTGTCTTACAAACGAAAAATATATAAGATGTACTAGAAATACACTCCAACAGAATCTAACAATCTTTAAGGTAAGATAGAAAAATAAACAGAGAAATAAACTACCAAGAATAGAAGTGTGTGTATGCTTATAGAAGGACATCATCTGCAAAAAATAAATGAGAAAATCTAGGTCCATTCTTAGAAATCTGAACGGGGCTCCAAGAATTCTTCTGCACAGCTTCAGAGATAGCAAGAGAAAGCTTCTCCATACAAATCACAAAAAGATAAGGGGAGAGAGGATCCCCTTGTCTCAAGCCTCTAGTCGGAGTGAAATTCGGTAGTCTTTTCCCATTCCAAATCAAGGATAAAGATGAAGAACTCACACAATGCATAATAAGTTTGATAATTGTCGGAGGAAAGCCAAAGTCTAGCAAGCAAGATCTCAAATAGTTCCAATTCACATTATCATAAGCTTTCTCAAGGTCAATTTTGAAGGCAACATCCCCTTTCTTCGATTTAGATTTATTCATATGATGAATAATTTCTTGGAGAATAATTGCATTGTCACAAGTTCCCCTACCAGGAAGAAAGCTGCTCTGAAAAGGGCCAATGATACTATCAAGCATAGGTCTCAATCTATTCACGAGGACCTTAGTAATGAGTTTATACAAAGTATTACAAAGGCTAATGGGTCTGAAGTCCTTGAAGTGCTTAGGACAATCAATTTTTGGAATTAAACAAATAAGAGTCTCTGCTAATGAGGGATTAAAATAACCTGTGTTAAAAGCTTGACTAACAAGGTTATAAATGTCCTCACCAATAATAAGCCAATAACGACGGAAGAAGACCCCTTGGAACCCATCCGGACCGGGAGCCTTGAGCGGATGCATTTGATTGAGAGCTGCAAGGACTTCTTCTTTAGAGATTTGTTGAAGTAAGGTCGAGGCTTGATCTTCATTCAGCTTGGGAACATGATCAATATCAAACACAATAGTTTGATTGTTAGATATAGGAGCAAACAAGTTCTTGAAAAAATTATTGGCCTCCTCCTGCAGAATAATATCATCTGTGCACCAAGCACCACAAGGTAAAGTGAGACCATGAATTTTATTTCTTTTCCTTCTAATGATCGTTTGAGCATGGAAAAATTTAGTGTTTTTATCCCCAAATTTAACCCATTTTTCTCTCGACTTTTGGTACCACAATAATTCCTCTTGATACAAAACCTGGTCTAGCTCTTCCTGAAGTTGATGCTCAAGCATAATAAGTCTGGCTGAATCCACCCTCTTGATACAAAGTCTGACTTTTAATATACAATAATTTGACACAAATTTTTATTTTTGCCAAATTTAGTTTTGGATATCTTTGCTTGGTGACCACACACCGGAAACTAAATTATGTGAGGTACCAACATAATATGGTACGAGTGGTAGATACTTGAGTCTCTTAACTATTTGGTCTAGGGCTTGATCTCCGGCCGATGCGTGTGGAGAAACATTTGTTGGGAGAGGTCAACCTCTTAATTAGATCCCAGTTATCTCGAAGGGATTAATCTCTCCAATTGCACGGGGAGGATACCTTTTGCTTAAAAAAAAAATTATGTGAAGGTGATTTGACAAATGAACTTTCATGCAAAATAATATCTGATATTTCTATTGGAATCTAAATTTAATGATCCTAACCTAAATTGAATAATTCCCTCATTTTAATTCTGTAAATTAAGGCTGGAAAATATATATATCCACATAAAATATTTTTTGACTGGTCGTAAATTCAATGAACTTGATCGTATAACATACTTCAATTGAAAATTATAAATTTATCATTAACTTCATTGTCTTAATATACATAATTTATAATTAACCATAAAAAAATATAATCATAAAAACATTATTCTAGTTTTATATATCAGTATTTTACAGTTTTTCTGTAGAAATAATGTACTTGTTTTCAAAATGCATATACATGAAATGAAAAACGTGAACCATTTACATCTGTCGAATTGATGTTTTTCAAGCTTATATATGTGTATGGTGCATGTATGAAAATGAGTTAATGGCTTCTATTAGATAGAAGTGTGTATGTTATTTTTTTAATGGCAAATATATTATATATAGATATACAAACGAAAAATATATAAGATGTACTAGAAATACATTCCAACAGAATCTAACAGTCTCTAAGATAAGATAGAAAAATAAACAGACAAATAAACTATCAAGAATAGAAGTGTGTATGCTTATAGAAAGACATCACATAATTCTAGGTAAAAATCCTAACAGCCCCAATTTTGAGTGGGATATGCACCCTATTCTAGGTAAACGATATGCACCCTTCGTGAGGTCTGTTTGATTGGAGGTCTCTTGTGTATTTTCTCTTCGTGGTTGATCCTTGCCTCTCTCTAAGGGATTTTTTTGGATCTTCTTATGGTCGAGGTTAGAGGTGTTTATTTTTGCTGTTGTTGTCACATTTATTACTTACATATGTTATAGTCTCTTAGGTGTATTGTGGATTGTACTTCTGGTAACCCTTAAAATCTAAATATTCTATTATACTTTTGTCGTTTTTTATATAATATTATTTTACCATTAAAAAAAAATAAGACAACATAATCTCTGCGAGAAATACCACATAATCGCAATGCACACTTGCTTTTTATTTTATGCATCATGTATTGTATATCTTGGTCTTATTAGCCAAATTTGATAGTCTCAATGATAATGCTGAAAATAGCTCCACGGATGACATCAAATCATCAAGAGGTTGATTTTCATACTTATTTAGAATTTTAACTTTTTTTTAATGGCAAATAGATAATTATATATAACCAATAAAATAATCAAAATACAAAGTAGAAGTACCAAGAGGTTCATATATATACTTTTGGTTTATATTATTTTTTATTATGGACATGAGCTTTGAATGGTTGAACTCAATCAAAAGTATTTTGGATTAGTTTTTTCATAATATTGTGGGCAAAGCGCGCTTTATATTTCTTCAAATTTTTAAATGAATTTTTTATTTAATCAAACAAATTAAAATGAATTTTCCTTTGCTTATTGGTAATCATAAAGTAAAAGTCAGTTGTGGATTTACCTACGGATTTTTTTAATGGATTGCAAACCTTTCCTGCAAATTTATCAGCGGAATTGGCTGTAGATTTTATCCGAAGATTTTCTTAATGGTTTTACCTTATGATACAACTAACCACAAAAATGTATTACCTAGGGGTTGGGGCCTATAGCCTAATAAAATTCTCTTTGCATATCTTTTGTCAGTGTCCTTTTCTGCTTATGCTAATACTTCTGGTACTCCTCTTTATTAATTTTATTTTTCCTCTTATACTTTGAAACTTCTTCTATTTTTATTATATATATATATATATATATATATATATATATATATATATATATGGGGGCTGCTAACTTAGACCCAGTTGGGTCTAAGTTAGCAAGGTGCACCTTTTGAGTTGGACAAAAATACCCATATTTTTAATTTTTGAAAGAATTGAGCAATAGGGGCATTTCTATAATTTTCTGCAATTTTACACGGGCCCCCCACTTCTTTTTCCCCCAGACACGTGGCAGCTTCTCATTTGACAAAAATCGCGCGCGTGCATCACACGCGCCGACAGGCGCGCGTGGTGGAAAGGATGACGCGGAGAGAGAATGCCTTTTTAAAAGGCAGGCCAAGTGTCAGCATATGATTGGCTGCGTTAATTTTTTTTCATTTTATACTTTAAACACGATTATTTCGTCGTAAATTAATTTTTTATTTTTTAATTTTTATACCAAAATTCATAATTTTTTTTTCTCTACAAATAGAGACTTGGTTCGTTTGATTTGGACACCGAAAAAAAAACCCAATTTTTCACTACTTTAAACTCGATTATTTCGTCGTAAATTAATTTTTTATTTTTTATTTTTTATACCAAAATTCATAATTTTTTTTTCTCTACAAATAGAGACTTGGTTCGTTTGATTTGGACACAGAAAAAAAAAACCCAATTTTTCACTACCTTACATCAACTCACTGAAACCATTCTACCAGGAAAATGGTTTCAGAGTACAAATCTCTGAAACCATTCTACAAGCTAAATGGTTTCAGAAGCAAATAACTAATAATCAACTTACTGAAACCATTCTACCAGCAAAATGGTTTCAGATTACAACTCTCTGAAACCATTGTACCAGATAAATGGTTTCAGAAGCAAACACAATTAATAAATTACTCACTGAAACCATTCTACCAGTAAAATGGTTTCAGAATACAACTATGTGCAACCATTCTACAAGCTAAATGGTTTCAGAAGCAAATAGCTAATAATCAACTTACTGAAACCATTCTACCAGCAAAATGGTTTCAGATTACAACTCTCTGAAACCATTGTACCAGATAAATGGTTTCAGAAGCAAACACAATTAATAAATTACTCACTGAAACCATTCTACCAGTAAAATGGTTTCAGAATACAACTATGTGCAACCATTCTACAAGCTAAATGGTTTCAGAAGCAAATAGCTAATAATCAACTTATTGAAACCATTCTACCAGCAAAATGGTTTCAGATTACAACTCTCTGAAACCATTCTACCAGATAAATGGTTTCAGAATACAACTATGTGCAATCATTCTACAAGCTAAATGGTTTCAGAAGCAAATAACTAATAATCAACTTACTGAAACCATTCTACCAGCAAAATGGTTTCAGATTACAACTCTCTGAAACCATTCTACCAGATAAATGGTTTCAGAAGCAAACACAATTAATAAATTACTCACTGAAACCATTCTACCAGTAAAATGGTTTCAGAATACAACTATGTGCAACCATTCTACAAGCTAAATGGTTTCAGAAGCAAATAACTAATAATCAACTTACTGAAACCATTCTACCAGCAAAATGGTTTCAGATTACAACTCTCTGAAACCATTCTACCATATAAATGGTTTCAGAAGGATTTCGGTGTCCAAATCAAACGAACCAAGTCTCTATTTGTAGGGAAAAAAAAATTATGAATTTTGGTATAAAAAATAAAAAATAAAAAATTAATTTACGACGAAATAATCGAGTTTAAAGTAGTGAAAAATTGCGTTTTTTTTTCGGTGTCCAAATCAAACGAACCAAGTCTCTATTTGTAGAGAAAAAAAAATTATGAATTTTGGTATAAAAAATAAAAAATAAAAAATTAATTTACGACGAAATAATCGAGTTTAAAGTATAAAATGAAAAAAATCACGCAGACCCATTCATATGCTGACACGTGGCTGCCTTTTTCAAAAGCAAAATTTTCTCTCTCCAGCTTATAATCTAGTGTGGCGCAGACAGGATGATCTGATAGATCAGGATGATCTGGGCTGTCTGATTGATCAGACAGTCTTAATGAGATCACATCTTGGCTGTCTGATGGAAATCAACGGTCTGTAACCATGGTCCTTCCGTACGCGCGCGACACTGGATCCACGTCTATTCTTTCAAAAATTAAAAGAATGGGTATTTTGGTCCAATTGAAAAGGTGCACCTTGCTAACTTAGACCTAACTAGGGTCTAAGTTAGAAAACCCCTATATATATATATATATATATATATATATATATATATATATATATGCCATTAAATAAAAAAAAAAAAAAGAGAAGAGGGGAGTTGAGAAAATATTTTTAATTTAAAAAACAACAGTGTCATATTGCTTGTTTGGCCAAATTAATTCATATATTCATTTTTTAAAAAACTTTTTTTTTGTTTTATCAAACTCACAAAAAGGAATCATATTAATTAATGTCTCCTTTGATTGATCCAAATTAGTCCTTGTCTGTCTTTTTATTGAAGTATAGCCTTATCTCTTGCTATATCCTTTATTTGTAATTCTAATAATATGCACCATTCATTTTTTTCTTGTTTTTACCAAAATATGCACCATTCTTTTTATCTAACTCAAAAAAGATCTCTTATTAGTCTCTCCTTCAATTAGTCCTTGTCTTTTTCTCTGTCATTCTAATAAGCATCATTCATTTTCTGACACATTCGTTACGTTATTATGATCGTTTGTGAATCTTTCTAACCCATAATAGTTTTCATTGATTGGGAAGTCAATGTTCTTACTTTTTAGGCATTGTCTCTCTTTATATTTTTGACAAGTAGTTGTTGTCTCTTGTTATATACCTTTTATTATTTATCATTCTAATAAACACCATTAATTTTCTAGTCCATCCAATTAAGTTATCATGTTATGTAAATTTGGTTGATATATGAAAGTGATATCTCTTGTTCTTTCTAAATTGACTTGGAAGTCTTCTCCAATCCAAAAGATAGAACGTGTATGCTAAGCTGCATTAATTTTGTTTTTTCGTCCCATTAAGAACGCTAGCTGGAGACTAATCAAAAGGAAAATAATTCCACAAGTAATTTTTTATATTAAAAAAAAAGACTTAAATGCAGTTTTGACCCCTCAAGTTTCACAATTGCTTGATTTTGGCCCCCCACATTTCAATTGCTTGATTTTAACCCTCTAAGTTTCACAATTGCTTGATTTTAGCCCTCCAAGTTTCAATTGCTCGATTTTGGCCCCCAAGTTTACCCCATTTTGCATTTGCTAGCCTCCGTTGACTTTTTTGACTATAAATTGCTTATGTGACATTTTAAAAAAATTAAAAATATGTTTTAATTAAAAAATAATAATATTTGCTTTTATAAAAATGTATTCAAAATTGTTTTTTTAATAAAAAGTTTAATAATTATTTTTTATTTAAAAAAAAGTTTACAAAGTTTTTAAAAAATAATTCATAAAATGTTTTTTTTTTTACTTTTTTATATAACAAAATTATTTTACAAACTACATATAATAAAAAAAATTATAATTTAGTTTTTAAAAAACAATTTGTAATTTATTTATTTATTTTTAAATACTTATTTAATTTTAAAATGCCACATAACCAATTTTTAATCAAAATATTTAACGGGAGGCTAGCAAATGCAAAATGGGGTAAACTTGGGGGGCCAAAATCGAGCAATTGAAACTTGGAGGGCTAAAATCAAGCAATTGTGAAACTTAGGGGGTTAAAATCAAGCAATTAAAATGTGAGGGGCCAAAATCAAGCAATTGTGAAACTTGGGGGCCAAAACTGCATTTAAGCCAAAAAAGAATTATATTCCACAAGTCATTACTGTATAATAATCGTTTCAAATTTATTTCCTGCTGTAGCAAAAAATTTCCAATCATATTGACTTAATTAGCGGCTTGAACAAAAATAGCTCAAGTGCGTGGTTACAATAAAATAGATTTGCATATTAATTAATAAGTGTTAGTAACTAACTAGAGCTGTCAAGCTAGCCCGAATGGGCCGGCCCGCCAAGCCCGGTTTTTTCCTGGGCTCGGACCTTAAAAATCTCAGCCCGAATTATTTCCGGACTTTTTAGCCCGGCTCGATAAAACCCGATTAAAATATGGGCTAGCCCGAATGGGCAGCGGGCGGCCCGCGAGCCCGAAAAAATTTAAAAAATTTAAAATAAATATAAATAATTTGTTTTGGATGATTTAAAATAAATATAAATAATTTGTTTTGGATGATTTGAACTCGTACGTAGCGGATGAATAAAAATAGGGCGCGCGAGAAACTCGTATACGTAGCGGATGAGTAAAAATATGACGCGTGAGAAACTCGTAAGTAGCGGATGCGTCAAAATTGGGCGCGAGAAACTCGTAGGTAGCGGATGAGTAAAAATAGGGCGCGCGAAAAACTCGTAGATAGCGGATAAGTAAAAATACGGCGTGCGAGAATTATTAATCCTATTTATAATATTGAGTTTGAACACTAGAAGTAAAAAACACAAAAATTAAAAATAAACCCGGCTGGCCCGAAAGCCCGACAACCCATACCGGGCCGGGCTCGGGCACTAATTTTGGTAGCCCTTTTTTTATCCGGGATTTTTAGCCCGGCCCGACGAAGCATGAAGCCCGACCGGACCGGCCCGAAATCGACCGGGCCGCCCGTTTTGACAGCTCTAGTAACAACGCTTAAGAAAGCTTTAGATGGATCTGTTGTGAATTCGAACCGAAAACCACACCAATAATACTTAGAAGTGTGGGACAAATGAATTGAAGCAACAAAATCAAAATGAATGAGCAATTTAAACACAAAAGCTAAAACTACCAAAATCGATAAAGAGACACAAAATTGTTTATCCAGTTCGATTAAAACCAACCTACTCCGTGGGAGAGAGACTAATACTAATTAACTAATACTAATTACAAATTAAATTAATTTGGTCAAGTAATATCAGTAGGTAAAACTCTCCACAAGCTGGACTGTGGATGTCATGAAGGCCAAGCTTGGATATGAGAGTGAGGAATGAGGGACTGTGTAAAGGTTTTGTAAGAACATCGGCTATTTGAGCAGTAGAAAGTATGGGAAAAAGCCGCAGCAAACCACTTTGAATCTTCTCTCTTATGATGCGGCAATCTATTTCAATGTGTTTAGTACGTTCATGGAAAGTGGGATTATGGGCAAGGTAGATGGCTGATTTATTGTCGCAAAAAACAGAATCAGCAGAAGAGAAAGAGATGTGCAGATCTTTAAAGAGGTACATCAACCATTGCAATTCACATGATTTGGAGACAGTAGATTGCTTCTTGGATTTCCATGAAATGAGAGAGGAACATACAATAACCCGTAACAGATTTCCTTGTTGTAGGACAAGTTGCTCGGTCAGAATCTGCAAAACCAGAAAGTTTTAAATTAGAGTTTGTTGAATAAAATAATCCTTTGCCAAGTGATTACAAGGTGTTAGAAACACTTCCCAACCCTAAAGATTACCCAAGAGAAATTCTCTAACACTCTAGCCTTGTTGTTGGAAGAAGAACCCTAAACGCAACAGCAGCATATATATACCATCAGCCCACGCCCACCGTGACCAGGGCCACACCCCGCGTGGCGGACAGCTTATAAACCAATTTCCTGCTACAACAATTACTCCCTGCGTAGCCAGGACCACGCCTCGCGTGATGGCCAGATCCAAATCCTGTTTTCTCCTCTTCACATCACTTCAAAGGCAATTCATAACAGGATCTCTGGATGGGTGAACTCTAGTTCATATTATTAAGAAGTTTTTACTAGCTTTGAATTGGGAGCTGATTATTAATCATTCGTATCGTGAAGCTAATATTGTGGCTGATGCTTTAACAAAATTGGCATGAATAAGAATGTTGAGTTTTCAAAGAGATTTAACTTTTTTGCGTTTGAATAAGCATGAATAAGAATGAAAATATCAATGTTCTTCTAGGTATAATAAGAATTGGCAAAGAAAAGATCTGTGTTTCAATAAAATGTATATGTTTCGCAGCAAAGATCTAAGTCATAATGCTCTCTGCCTATCAGTTTTCTTCTTTGTATTTACTTCATTTGTATGGATCATGAAGAATCTTCCAAAGTTCACTCTGTGTCACTAGCCTAAACCCTTTGCTAAAATTTAAACAGAACACAAGTTTAGATGTGAAACTCTTAAACCTAGTTTTAGGGTGGATTATACATTTTAGGCCATTAAAATTAAAGCCAAGATTGAGCTTATTTTTCATGTTAAATATTGCCCTTTAACGAGGTCTTCACATCGGCAGCATAATTCGAACTCATGTTCTGTGGGATTTAAATTAAATCTTTACCAACTAGGGTAATTTTCCTTCAAACATGCTTGATGATAGATAACAAATGTGAATCATGTTACATTTACAGTTTCAGGGTCCAAGACCATGAGGATTGAGAAAGCTTTGTCACATGACCATGTTGTGCGTATTAATTAACTATTTATATGTTATTAGTAAGTAATATGACATTAAAGAATGTTTTAGTACAGAAGCATAGAATAAATCTACATGATGTCATTCCTGTTTCATTCAAATCTCATAACTTCTCAAATTTATCATTGTTAAAGAACTGTTCATTTTTTGAAAGAGATGAGTCACATCACATCTATCTTGTTATTTTCATAAATGTTCTGCCTCCAATATATAGGCAAGTTATTGGTATGTATGATGCAGTTGACTCATTACATCTAAACATTACTATTAGATCCTTAATTAGCCTCAACACCTTGGCTCTCATTATATTTTGGGACGGATGTAGTATTTTATAGGTTTTGGATAAAAAGTAAATTCTAGCTACATACAGACACTATCTAACTACACACAATATATTGAGAGTACAAACTTACAACCCAAAATAAATAAAACTAGCTAGATCAAATAAGAGGCTCAAGATTGTCTATTCACATCAAGCTTATTTTAAACAGAATAAAAACTAACACACAAAACAGAACATTATGTAACCGTACCGACCAGTTTGGATTTTTGTTTTCTAATTTGCAGCCAAATAGAGAGCATAGGCTTCTTTAATAGAAGCGGCTTGCTGGAGTATATCATCGGCTCATCACTATGTTTAAAATTGCAAGGAAAATCCATGCAGTGAGGAATATTGGGAAGTTGAAACCAACTCTTCCCATCACCAATTTGTTGCATAATATAATATACTCAATTTACTCAAAATTTGCATCAAAATATAAATTCTAAATTCATCACTTAGAATTTGGAATTGGGTTTAACTCAACCCTACAAAACTAGCTTGTAAGCTGATGATTGCCTCTAGTTTATAAACACATATTCAGGTCATCTCGCAACCGATGTGAGACTTGTTAACAATATCAAAATTAAAATGCACATATATAAAACAGAACACATTAAGAATACAAACTATAACCCAAAATCAAACTATCAGAATGGCAAAATTGCCACACTCACATCAACCTTATTTTAAACAGAAAGTAAAAAGTAACACATAATAGAGCAAATAACCACAAAAATCATAGGACCCTTCTGAATCCATTATATATAGCCTACTGATATTCTGTCCTACTTGAGTAACAATCTTCATGACTTTGAAATTTTTGAAATAGGCTTTCGGTAGCGGACCACTAAAGTTATTACCCGAGATATCAAAAATAACTAAACTGGGAAATGGATGCTTGATCTTTAAATTGGCAATGCCACCATGCAAATTATTATCTCGTAAAATTAGCACTTTCAAATTTGGCAAAGTTTGAAGCCAAGCAGGAAATCTATCTTCTATTTTGTTGCTGCCAAGGTTTAGAAACTCCAGCATTTTACATTGAGACAAAGATATAGGCAAATAACCTTCAATTTGGTTTCCATTGAGATTCAGAACATGAAGATCACAGTCCTTTGAAAAGTCACTTAGAAAAGTGCCATCAAATCTATTCATTTGTAGATCCAAAACTCGAAGGTATGATAAATTAGCAACACATTCTGGAATGTTACCGGTCAATTTGTTGTGTGCCAAGTTGAGTAATTGAAGTGATTTCATACTGCAAATTGACAAAGAGATGTCATTGTCACTTTCCAGTAAGTTAAAACTAAGATCAAGGCTACTGAGCTGCACAATATTCAATGAGATTTGGTCTATTGAAGTGAAACAGTTTTGAGAGAGATTCAACGATCCTGATATTTCGAGCAACCAATTAGGCACCCTTCCATTAAGTTTGTTATTGGATAGATCAAGATGATACAAACTTGGAAGTTTTCCTAACAAATTGGGAAATTGAGTCAAACTCAAAGAAGACAACTCCAATTTTGTTAGTAGAGAAAAATTGGAATTGACATTGGATTCAAAGGTTAGTGATAATTGGGTATTATGTGAAAGGGAAAGAGAATTCAAATTTTGAAGTTTGGAAAAGTGTTGAAAATTGATAACACCACTGAAGTTGTTTGATGATAGACATAGTGTAGTTAGCTTTTCAAGGTTGAAAATTGATTCTGGAATATTTCCTTGTAGCTTGTTGCCGCATAGAGATAGCGTCTCTAACGAATATGATGAGATTGCACCGATATGGCCGGTAATATTATTGTTTGCTATATCTAAATTTACCAAAGAAAGCAAAGATAATAAAGAGGAAGGAATTGCTCCATTGAGCATGTTGTCATTTAATCTCAAATTAGTTAGTTTTTGGAACCCTGTAATGTTGTTGGGTAAGGGACCCTCTAATTTGTTGCATTTTGTATAAGCCTCTTCAAGGTAGTCTCTTTACAAACTAACCAATAATTTTGAGAGAGATGAAGTGATTCTAATTTGGAAAGATGTGAGATTTGAAGAGGAATTTCACCTTCAAAGTTACACCAAGACAAGTCAAGATGTGTAAGACTGAGAAACCTACCAAACTTAAAATGAAAATGGGAGTCAAAGAAATTATTTTTAGAAAGGTTGAGTTTTTGGAGGTGAGTAAGATGGAAAAGGGTACTGTTAGGATGTAATGTACCTACCTGCAAGGCCTTCACAGCCAAGGTTTAGACCAATCACATGACCAGAGCTGGTGTCACATATGACACCATGCCACGAGCAGCAATCAGTCCCATTTTTCCATGTTTTTGTTTTCAGATGATTAGGTTCATCCCTAGTACAATCGAGATCAGAAGATAACGTGAAGGAGGACATGAACTGAATCAACGCAGAGCTCTCATCAAGATGACATAATAAATTGAAAGAAGAAGAAGAAGAAGTGAAAAGGAAAAGATGCAAAAACAGAAGCAACCAACCCATGAATGATTGATTTTGTGGAAAGTGTTAATGCTTTGTTTACCTGAAACAAAGAAAACAAAAAGAAAAGAAAAGAAAGTATGTATATGGTAAGAATTACTAGTAGAAAAACTTAAAAGTAAATTGTTGAGTCTTTCTAAGTCTAACCCCCTACATTGACTTGGAAGTCATTGTTTTTTTTAAATCTACCAAGAAATTGTATACATTGACTTGGAAGTCATTGTTACCGTGTTATAGGAGCAATGATTGGTTTGATTTATCTTCCACAAGCTAATTAATTTGATTTCTCATTTCACAACATTAATGCCTTTCATAGACTAAGAACTTGCCATGATCAATGTGGTTATAATTGCGAGAAATAGGTTCATATTTCTATTGGTCTGATGCGGGGTGGAGTGGCTAGCTCTTCCAATCAGAGACAGAACGGAGCAATGCACCTGCTGTACGACATGACAGTACAGTCATGATAAAGTGAAAGAAACCGTAGATATTTGGGGAGACTTCAAATGCAATATCGATGTTTCCATGTTTTAATCGCAAAGGAAATACGGTATTGGTATGTGTTTGTGAAATGAAAAAGGAGAATTCGTTCAAGCAAACACATTGTTCAAGTCTGCAATTTTGTCACCAAAAGAGGCTGAGGCTTTTGGTTACTGAAGGCTATTTCTTGGTTCCCAAGTTTTTGATCGGGATGTATTACTCACATTATTATGAATGAAATAAGTTTGTTATTGTCACAATTAAAAAAAAAAAATCTTATTAATTTGTACTAATTAAGTGAATTGACCTAATATGACAATTATTATGGGACAAAGCTAGTACTAAACAATCTATTTATGCTACATTACAAAGACTCATTGGTACTTCCAAATAGTTGCCTCATTGGCATCTGTTCTGCATAGCTATGCAGTAGAATTTTCATGACTGAACAATTTCATTTTTTACGTCGCGTCCTTCGGATAAACAAAAGGTGAAAACTTAATTTTAAGTGAAGCACAAGATCTACTACCAATCAGTAATTGATCTCCTCCCAATGTTAAAACCAGAACACACTAAAAACACACACAAAAAAAAAAAAAGATCAATTTGAACTGTAGCCTACTCGGTTGCTGATTTCTTAGAGCTCACCAAATATGCACACTTCTTAAATGTTGATTTCTTACAAAACACTAGCTAGATGAAATAAGAGTGACAAGATTGTAAGATCATCTGTATTGTGTGTTGGATGAAATACAAACTTACTGAAATACAAACTTCTGAAATAAGATCGAGCTTACTTTAAACATAAAGTATAAACTAACACACAATACAGAAAATAAGCACAACAATGAAACTATGACATTTGCACCATCTGAGTAGAACCATTGGTCCTCCTCACTCTAGTCCTTATCCTGTTCACTCTTCTCTTAAGCTGACCACCAAATATCATCACAAGCCATCTAGGCTTCCAATCAAAAACACAAAATAACCAAGGCCTATTCCAATCACAAAGCCACATCCATATCCAATTGCCACTGGTTTCCATCCAAATCCAAATTTCTCTTCACTCCAAATGTGTTCTTTATCGTTTTCATAGTTTTAGCTTTTGTGCGATTAATTGCTTATTCCATTTGTTTTGGTTGCTTTATTCATTTGCTCCACACACTAAGGATTATTGGTGTGGTTTCTTCGGATTCACAACATGATTCCCTGTTTTATTCTTGATTCTGTTTATTACTTAAAATGATATCATGTATGCACATATGTTTGTTTTGGTTTTTCAAATCTCATTTTGGCATTCAAAATTATTTGAGGCCACTTCAATACCAACTGAATGTGAAAACTGGTTTTGAAGGGCGCGGTAGCACACTGTGCAATCATTTTAAAGATCAACTGCTTGGCTACATGAAATCCTTAAACCCAGACAAGGCTCTGACAACTTGCAGACAACACCTTTTAAGGGATATCAATATCTCCAAAGCTAAATATGTACAGCTTCCATTTTTTAACAAAGTTTGTAGATCATACAAAGTAATACGTTATGTAACTTTGGCTGGCTACAAGTATGAGTTTCCTTTCCGTTTCCCATTTACAGCCAGATAGAGAGCATAGGCTGGCTTCTTTAATCATATTGTTTTGACAAGTATATACGTGACCATCATTAGGAGGAGGAGGGTTTCTGGATGAAACAGAATCTTTTCACATATAGAAGCGGCTCACTGGAGCATATCATCGCTATGCTTTTTGTTAAAATAGCTTGCAGTGTAAATGTATATATATCTTGATTAGGCAACTCAAATTAATGAAAGTTGATTGAGAATCCGCACGTGAAGGAGGCTACTCCGAAAGTGACCAATATGGTTAAGCAAATGTGTAACAGACAAAATATGTCACTTTCCCTTAGTTTAAGATCAGATTTAGAGTGAACAATAGACTGATAGAGAGCATATTGATGACACGAGAGATTAAAGAAAAGGGGCAGTCATTTTATCCGCATTGGCATCTTTTCTGCATAATACAGCACCATATTCCCTTTAATTTGACAGCGTCCATCTGATAAAACAGATGTAAAATAATCTATTTCGCCAGCAACACTGTCTGTTCGTTTGACATACTTCCATCCATCTCCCCAACAGTGGCAATTAAAATAAACAACAGTATAAACTGTATATTATTTTGTAGGTTTTGGATAAACTTGCAATTTTATTATTAAATAAAAACATACAATACATTCAGATAACAAACTTACAACTCAAAATCAAACAAGCTAGATCAAATAAGAGTGACAAGATTGTCACACTCACATGATCAATCTTATTTTAAACACAAAGTAAAATCCTAACACACAATACAGAAAATAACCACGACAATGAAACTATGACATTGGCACCATCTGAGTAGAACCATTGGTCCTCCGCTCTCTTGCTCTCCTTCTCACTCTTCTCTTTGGCTGACCACCAAATAGCATCACAAGCCATCTTGGCTTTCCAATTAAAAACACAAAATATCCAATGCCTATTCCAATCATAAATCCACATCCATATCCAATTGCCACTGGTTTCCATCCAAATCCAAATTTCTCTTCACTCCAAATGTTGTCGGCTGAAGGTGGAGAATGATGTTGTTCAGGTTCAGGTCCACATTTCTTTGTCAAGGGAAATCCACATAACCCCAAGTTTCCTTCATATGAATCATTTGTAAATGTATCGAATTGCCTTCCTTGAGGTATTTCTCCTGTAAGATGGTTATTGGAAAGATTCAAGACTTCAATGCTATTCATATTGGTTAATTCTGCAGGAATGACACCGGTTAACATATTTGAGGAAAGATCCAAAGATTCCAAGTATGTCAAGTTTGCCATGGATTGGGGAATATGACCAGTGAGTCTATTATGGGAAAGATTAAGGCCTTTAAGTGCATGAAGCTCTCCAATAGCATTTGGAATCTCTCCTTCAAATTTGTTTCTTGACAAATCAATACTTACAAACAATTTTGGAATTCTCACCAGTGTCATTTCGTTCCCTTTTGTTGTCACAGTCACAGAATCAGTACTGCATCTTTCATTAAACTCTGAACACCAAGGATCCATGTATATCAAACTGCTATCCCCACCAACTTGAGTAGCATTCTTCATGGCTTCATAATTTTTGAAATAGGCTTTTGGTAGAAAACCACTAAAATTGTTGCCCGAGATATCAAAAATGACTAAACTTGGAAATAGATGTTTGATCTTTAAATTGGCAATGGGACCATGGAACCTATTGTCTCGCAAAACCAGCACTTTCAAATCTTGTAGAGTTTGAAGCCAGTCGGGAAATTTGTCTTCTAACCTGTTGCTTCCAAGATTTAAAACTTTGAAGCTTTTGCAATGGGACAAAGATTTAGGCAAAAGGCCTTCTAATAAGTTTCCATTAAGATTTAGAGTGTCAAGGTTATCTGAAAGGTTACTTGGCAAAGTGCCATGAAATTTGTTCATCTGTAGATCCAAAAATTGAAGGGATTGAAAATGTGAAAAACATTGTGGAATGATACCACTCAAATTGTTGTGTCCCAAGTTCAGAAATTCAAGTTCAGAATTTATATTGCAAACTGCCAAAGGGATGTCACCATTCAGTAAATTAAAACTAAGATCAAGTATATAGAGATATTCATTGTTCACTGCCATTTCAATCAATTGATCTGTTGACGTGAACAAATTTTCAGAGAGGTTAAAAAATTGCAAGTCACCTGTTTCAATTAAGCATTTGGGCATTCCATTAAGTTTGTTATTGGAAAGATCAAGATAATACAAATTTGTGAAATTTCCTTGTAATTTGTGTAATTTAATCAGATTGATAGCAGACAATTCTAATGAAAATAGCTGATTAAAACTATTGTAGACATTAGATTCAAAGTTTAGTGACAATTGACTATTCAATGAAAGGGATAAATATGACAGATTTTGAAGTTTGGAGAAGATTTGAAAATTGATAAGACCACTCAAGTTGTTTGATTGTAGCCTCAAGTATTTTAGTTTTGAGAGGGTGAAAATGGATTTTGGAATATTTCCTTGTAACATATTGTTATTAAGATTTAGTTCCTCTAAGGAATTTGATGAGAATGCATCATCGATATCCCATGTAAGTCGATTGTTTGATAGATCTAGTTTATACAAAGATGGCAAGGATAAACACCACAAAGGTAAGGGACCCTCTAATTTATTAAAAGAGAAATCTAATTGAACTAGTTGAGTCAAGTTAAATAATGAAGATGGAATTTGTCCTTGTAAATTGTTATCAGCTAGATAGAGGTATTGAAGTTCGGTCATCCTACCAAACACATCTGGGATTTGACCGGAAAATAAATTGGATGAAAGATGTAAGACAGTAAGTTGTTGAAGGTTTGAAAGTGATGATGGTATCTCACCTCCAATATTGTTGTAACTCAAGTATAGTTCTTGAAATCTATTTGACAGAGGAAATACATTTGGAATTTGACCACTAAGATCATTGTAATGGAGAGACAAATGAGTTAGATGTGGAAGAGTTAAAAGTGAGGATGAGATTGAACCGTTAAGATTATTTCTTGAAATATCTAGGAAAGTAAGGTGTGTGAAGTTAGAAAAAGACAGAGGAATTGGCCCATTGAATTGACATTCTGATAGATCCATGATTCTAAGAAAAGTGCTGCAACTCCATTCTGGAAGTTGGCCTTCAAGGTTGTCATTCCATGACATATCTAGCTGTTGAATATTTGGTAAACAAAAAAGACTCTTTTTCAATTTTCCACTTAATCTTGAGTTATGAAGATTAAGAGTAATCAAAGAGGAAGATTGATTGAAGAGAAATACCATGGAGTTTGGTCTTATTGAAGACATATTTGTTTCATCCAAAAAAAGGTCTGTTAAATTTGTTGCATTTTGTACGAGTCTCTTCAAGGTAGTCTCTTTCCAAACTAAATAAAGATTCATGGAGAGATGAAGTGATTCTAATTTAGAAAGATGTGATATTTGAAGAGGAACTTCACCTTCAAAGTTACATTTAGACAAGTCTAGATGTTTAAGACTGAGAAACCTACCAAACTTAAAATGAAAAGGAGAGCCAAAGAAATCAATGTAAGAAAGGTTAAGTGATTGGAGGTGAGGAAGATTGAAAAGGGTACTATTAGGGTGTAATGTACCTTCAATGCCTTCACAGCCAAGGTTGAGACCAACCACGTGACCAGAGATGGTGTCACAGGTGACACCATTCCAGGAACAACAATCAGTCCCATTTTTCCATGTTGCTGTCTTTGAAGCAGGTTCATCACAATAAGAGTAAGTAATTATATCGAAGGAAGACTTGAATTGAAGTAAAGCAGTGCTCTCATCATGATTACATAAGATTTTGAAAGAAGAGGAAGATGGAAAATGGAAGAGCAAAAGATGCAAAAACAGAAGCAACCAACTCATGAATGATTGATTTTGCTTCATTAATGCAATGCAGATTTTGTGGAAAGTGTTAATGCTTTGTTTTTTTTGTTACAGTGTTAATGCTTTGTTTAACTCAAAGAAAAGAAAAGAAAGTGTGATTGTATGAAATGGTAAGGAATGTAACATTAATATTTATAGCCAACTTCAATGGTATAATTTAGTTTCATTTTCATTAAAAATTCAAAATAATTATTGACAGTAGATTCAATAAGGTTAACATAATACAGTGGTACCCAAGCTTGTGCGATGGAATGCTCATGGCGGCACCGGTATCATTTTGAATGTTGACGGAAGCAGCATTGGTAATCCCGGTATCTCTGGTTATGGGGGGATTATTGGAAATGCAGATGGAGTATGGATTCATGGCTTTGTTGGCAACTTGGGAGTCACCAACATTCTCCATGCGGAGGTCTTCATTTAGCTTGGGAGTCGAACATTACGGACTCGTGGTGCTATTCCAACTCAGTGATGGCGCTTAAATTAATTACTGAAACGGTTGATGAGTTGCACCACTATGCAACCATCATTAATAATACCAAGGACATCCTGAATAGGAATTGGCAGGTCAGGTTTAATGTCCCTGATCTTTGTATCTTTTTCTTATATTTATTTTATTTTTCCTTTTGACTAAAAAAATAAATAAGCATTATTCATTTCCTTCTTTATTTTTTTGGACAAGTAGTCCCTTGTCACTTTATTTGCATCATTCATTTTAAGGTCATTCAATACAGTAGTATGATTCGAGATTTATTTATACCACCCTATTTGTTATTCGTGCGCCCTACGTGTTTTTCATTTTATTTTTTCGCTATTTAAGTAACGGTACGTTATAAAAATGAGAAATTTTGAGGAAAAAACACCCTACCAAGATTTTGCCCGTTCACTATTTAAGTAGCGGACGTTATAAAAATGTGAAATTTGAGGGAAAAAAACACTCTACCAAGATTTTTACCAGTTCTCTACTTAAGTAGCAGACGTTATAAAAATATGCAATTTGAGAAAGAAAAAACACCTCCTAACATGAAATTTTCTCATTTTTATCACATCCACTGCTTAAGTTGCGGACGTCATAAAATTGAGATTTTTGAGGGAAAAAAAAACCCTTCTACCAAGAAATTTTTTATTTTAAACGTAGAATCCATTACCTAAATAGCGGACAAAAATATTTTGATAAATTCGTAGGACGCGCCTGAAAATTAGTAGGGTGGAAAAAGTAATTCTATTGTGATTCATATATATGAATCTTTCTAACCCTCCATCGACTTGGAAGTCATTGTTTTTTTTTTTATCAACTAAGAAATTGTGTCCATTGACTTGCAAGTTGCAAGTCATTGTTATTGTATTATAGGATCATTGATTGGTTTAATTTTTCTTTCAAGCTGATTTGATTTTTCCTCTCACAATTTCTTCCACTTTACTTATCTTTGCATTATTTTTAAAGTGAAGATACAAATTTGTTTTTCTTTTTAATCAAGATATAAATATGGTTGGGATGTCAGTTCTGATATCAAGTGGTTTCAGTTCCTTCTCGATCACACAGTTGTGGAGGATTGAACCGACATCCTCCCTACCAAGTTCAATGTCAATTACTATTAAACCAATTAAAGATTGGTAAAATAACATTAATTTTCTAGACCATCTATTACGTTGTTATGATTGTTTTAAGTCTTTTGACATTACTTTGAAGATGAATCATTGTCCTACAGAACATGATTGTCTCCATTAATTATTTTCCGTGTGATCTGGGCCCTACATTAGAAAGGTAAGATAATGTGTTTTACTTTATTGATTGTGTCCTGGTCGTCTACATAGACTTGGAATCTGCACTAGTTTTTTTTTTTTTATCTCACAATTTCTTTCACTTCGTGTATGTTTGGTTTCAATTCTAGAGCGGCCAAAATTGATTCTAGACGTGTAGAATTGATTCTGGCTTATTTGATTTCTCAAAAGTAGAATTGATTCTACTTGAAGCTAGAAATCGTAGCTTTTGATTATAAAATTGGTTTTTACACTCAAATTATTTGTTCAACTCACTTTTTGTATGAATATATCCAAACATACTCAATTATTATTATTTTTTTTTTGTTACAACTCAATTCATATTTTTATTTTATGGGTTTTGTTTTAAACATTTTATTTAAAGAAATTTTTTATTCAAAACATTAAATACTATAATTTTCAATGCATTGATTTTAAATATTTTCATAATAATTATGTAAAAAATTACTATTTAATTACTTGGAAAAGGCATCTGCCTTACTTTATTTATATGGACAGTCTTGAAAACCTTGATATGTGAACGTTGCTATTAATTACTTGGAAAAGGCATCTGCAGAGAGTCTACAAGAAAATCAAATTTCTCATAAGATGATTCTCATGAAGCAATGAGCAGTACAAGTGTACAACCTTTTACATTATGTAGCATTAGTAACAAACTTAAACAAATTAAGCACTTTTAAGGATATTGGTATAAACTTTTTAGCTTAGTTTCTCACTTATGATTCCTTCAAGTGATCCAACAAGACTCAATACTGTCACCAAAAAACAAACAAAGCTAAAAATCCTAAGAAAAATCCATTTTGTAGACCAAGATTCAATTTTATTGTGCACAAAATACATCTCTACTGGGAAATATATAGTCAATGGCCAAAATCCTAATGCTCCTAGCACTCCTAGAACTTCATTGAAGTATGGAAACATTATTGCAATTCCAGTTGTGGAAATCACATAAGCTGTTCTAAAACATATCCTCAACATGTTCAGTTGAAAAGCCGGTAACATAGGTAGTTTCACTTGGTAGAAATTATTCACGAAACCGCTGTTCGGATATTTTCTTGAACACCATCTATCAGCAGCACTATATATTGGTTGACTATAAATCTGAATTGAAAAAAATGAAATGAAATCATTTTGATAATTATGGTGTTAACCTATGAAGCACGAACATGGACATGGACACAGACACCGACACGTTGACACCAATAGTAGTTTGAGAAAATGACGTAATTCAACGTAATCATAAGTGTCGGTGCCGTGTTGGTGTCCGACACTGAGACATAGCTAATCTGAGGAGTGTCCGTTCTTCATAGGTGTTAACTATAAAATGTCAAGTTTGATTATTAGTAGGACTATTACCTGATATCCTCCAACCAAATGAAGAACAATGCAAGCATTAGCAAAGTCAATGAGCCAATAAGGCTCATAAAATCCAAAACCTGTCAAGAGGTTTCCTGGAGTTTGATTTCCAAAAGCTGCATATCCAAAGCATGCACAACAAAGGTAGAAGAATGTTGTAATCAAGATAGCAATCATGGAGGCCTTTTTCATAGTCTTGTGTTCTGCTGGAGGAGACTCTAGAGTGTCCTTTGTTCAATAGGGAAAAAAGATAGAATTCAATGCTTTAATTCATCCTTAAACTCTATTATATAAACCACCGATATAGACACGGACACCAGACACGACATTGACAATTTGACACCGATAATAATTTGAGAAAATACAAGTAATGGAATGTAACTAAATGTGTTGGTGTCGGAAACTGAAAGGTGTCGAACACAATTAGAATATAAAGGGTACCTGTATCTCAAGGAGGATGACAGTGTATGGATAAGCAAAAGCAATATCCCCAAGTGCTTGAAAGACTAACCATAATTTGTCTGCAATATTTGAAGCTGGTACTCCGGTTACACTCCCCATAATTCTTCCATTTTCTACAAGCGCAACCATGAGGTATTGTAAAAAATTGTAAAGGTTGACAAATTTAGTCTTCAAATTTACGAAATTGAAAGTTAGTCCCTTAAACTGAACAATATCAATTAATTTAGTACTTTAATTCAAATTTAGCACAACAATTTTAAAGGTTCTATGTTTGTCTATGCAACAAGAGACTATTCATGTTAATATATAGATCTTTCGTTGATTTTGATGGATGTTTACAAATGAGACATTTTGATGGAGGGACTTTATTGATTGGCGTTCTTTATTTCAAGGGACTGTTTTCCTATTTCGTAAATTTGAGGACTAAGTTGCTCGACACTTACCATCTGTCATTCATTATTTGCTTTAATGATCATAAGGCTTGAATTGATAAGTAAATAGAACCTTAATGAATCAAAATGAACTTTACCTATAACTTTTGTGATGCCAAGTCCTAGTCCAATAGAAGAGTATGTAAAGGACATAATAGCTGCAACAACTGAAAGCAATACCATGTTGTGGAAATCTGGTATGAATGACATTATGACCTGAACAACTCCAAACAGCATCATATACATAGCATCCCCATATTTACAAGGTGCTTCATGCCCTTCCTTATGGTAACAATTTGATTTCAAAATCGCTCTTTGTTTGTAGAAAAGACCGTGAATGTAACCATTATACAACATAAATAAAAATATCAGTATCATAGTCTCTCATGATGATATGGAAAATATTAATTGAACACATTACTAGCCAATTTAATAAATCTAATTTTTTGACTAAATTAACCAATGTTTAACAGTACGTATTCGAAAAAGTTTTGTTTATGATTATTTACCTGATGCTGGTAGCAGATGTAATGACATAGGCACATGTAGCACCATATAAGCTCATATGCACCAACACTCCACACACCTTTCCCCTTATTGCTCCTAATTTTATTATCACAGTAAGGAGATATAATCAAATATTCCTAGTACACCGACATTGTAAAATTTGTTTATACATGCATCCAATCAATTAACGTCTAATGCTTCCATTAGCATAGTCATATTAATGTGTGACAAACCTAGGTACAAGTTGACGGCATCCATGTAAGAGGAGCACCTAATGCTCCCTTGTTCAGGATCATGAAATCTATAGCAATCAGAAAGAAGATAAGTTGAAATGAAGGTAGTCGCTGCAAAGAGTAGAATGAATAGAGGACCTGCAATCCATCCTAATTGCGCCACCGACCATGCTAGTGACAATACACCTGCTCCTATCACTCCTGTTATTATATGCGCCACAGCGCTCCATACATTACCTGCAGATCACATCATGGACAAATGATTGGATGTCAGGTACAACAATTTTCCTTGTTTTACATTGAAATTAATTTGGAACCTTTGAAACTAAAAAATTAAATTAAAGTACTATAGTAGCATGGTAGCTTCCATTCATGCATATTCACCAACCAGTCAAACAATATGTTCTTTACTGATTTAATTAATATACCATAAGATTATTAGCTAATCAATAATATACTATCAGCAGGTTGCAGAGCTGATGCATGAAAAGTAGATGTAGAAATTGTTAGAAGGAATTATGAAGAAAATTAGTCACAGTAGTATACTTTTACATACAAAAGCACTTTTGAGGGAGGAAGTACAAATTATTAGTCATAGAGTAGAATTATAAGCAGAAGTTAATCACCTGTTCTTCTAAAAGTCTCTTCAATTAACACCTCGCCGGAAGAAGAGTAGTGATCAATCAATGGAGCGTTGTCTCTAAATCCTTCCTCTCCCATTAATTTCTATGACTCTACCTTCAATGGTGGATTAATGTGCTTCTCAATAATAATAACCAGCTACAAGTACAATATATATGTCAAAACTTTAGCTTCTAGTCCTTTAAAAACTTGTTGAAATTTAAGTGTTGAACGGTATGTACAAGATGTCGGATTAAAATCTAGAATCAATCACATCCATTTCGATCTAATATCCAACGGCTTTGTGCCTGGTCAACCGCTACAAAAGATCCAAATTTGTGAGTTGTGACCAGACACCTAACTGATTGTTCTCATACTCTTATTCATCAAAACATATTCTTCTTTTACTTAATGTTATAAAATATATACTTTAAATCAAATTTGATATGTTATATATGGAATGTAGAAAGTGCAACCAACCTTTGTACGTCATGTACCAAGAAGGCATTGACATCCTAATGCCCTTTTATAGATGAAAAACAAAATAACAAGTGAAGTTAACCAAAAATAAAAGTTAGTGTGACTTGTTATTCATTTTAGATTCCAATTTCCAACACGCAAGAATGTGATGTGAGGCATAGTTATTATAGGTTGTATGTGCACCAGAAAACTTTCATAGTGAAAATGAAGTGATTCAAAACCACAAGCTATCACATTAAGATTGATTTTTTCTTCAACTTGGAGTTTCCAATTTCAAACATTTCTGAAAAGTCAATAGCTTGTAGCTGACATTGATGCTATCATCATGCATAAATAATATTCAACTTCATTTTAAAAAATATATATAATATTCAACTTGGAAAATTTTCTGTTCCTTAAACAAGTCATTCTAGACTTCCGTTCCGTGAAAAAGTATTACTTTACATAATGATTTGCTGCACTAATTTTCAGCATCAATTACATAAATGTAGATGATATTATTAACAGATGAATTGTATCATCATGATTTTTTCAGGCTTCAAATGTACAAACCAATTAAAGAAGATCCCGACAATGGACAATTAGAAAAGGAGCTCAACACAATGCTTAGCCTGAAAATAATAATAATAGTCTAAACTCTTGTATATTTGTTTGCCTTGACAACTACAGGCAGAGATTTGAGAAGGGTCGAGGATGGCCTTCGGACTGTGTGATTAAGCAGTAACATAAACGTCAGAAGCGTTAAGGCTCCAGCTTGATGCGCAGTACCCAAAGAAACAGGTACATATGAAAGAAGGGTCGAAATTCCCAAGGTGACCTGTAGCCATACAAACAAAATTATAATTAAAAATATATCTAGCAATAGATGTTACTATAAACTTTATGCATCAATATAAAGAAGATGGAGCAACAGGTTTGATGTTTGAGTATTCAGCTCATAAGAGTCCCAACAATATTCACTATTCAACGATAAATGGTACTACAGATCACATAAAAATGGAAATCGAAATAATAACCTGAAGAGATGCCATGCCAAAGACGCCTCCGATCACAGACCGTACTGCAGGATGTATGTCCAGTTTTCTTGTTGACAACCATAAGGCACTCACTGAAATTAGGGTGGCAGTTGCAAGGATCCGGTGATTGAGCTGTAAAAACAAAACATGTAATAAAATTTAAACTTAATCACGATTTAAACATATTAGGATTTAAACTTTGTCTGTAGAAATAAATGAAAGAATTGCTGATATCTACGATTTAAACTTTGTAAAAATATTTGTAGAAACAAATGAAAGAATTGCTGATATCTACGATTTAAACTTTGTCTGTAAAACCACAGTTACGAGGACAAATTTATTGCTAATTTACTGCCTGCAAAAAAGTACTTGCGAATACTTCCTTTGTTTCAAATTTCTCAACGCTCGAAGAGATAATAAAAGGGCAACCAAAAAACACAAGTGAAGAAACAAAGGTACTGCAATTTTTAATTTTCCATCAATAAATGAGCATAGATATTACCTGTACAGTCGATGTATTCTCAAAGAAATTTCGAATCAGAGGTTTCATTTCAAGAATGTCTTCTGGGATCCATGTATCACCCATCTTCGGAAAAGTATTAAATGCATGCCCCTGGCAATCAACATGTAAACAGAATGATTATTTTTCACCCTCATCAACAACTCAATTATCATTTCAAGTGCAAATAAAATAGGCATCAAAGTTATTGAACAAGCTAACATACAGCATCATTTCCTGCAACAAATGCACCAGAGACAGCAGTAAGACCGACGAGTAGGCTGACAGGCAACGCAAATCTCTTCACTTTAGCTGCCCCACGGACCCACGTTAGTGATTCAGCAGGTGGCTCAGGCATAACAACAGAAAGTGCTGTCCAAAAGAGTCCGCAGTAAATAGCAAATGCTGATGTAAGGTGAGCTGCAAGACGATAGGGGCTTACTCTTGGCTGAGAATATTCAGTTGTCGGTTCCTGAGAAAGGAAAACACTATTAGAATCTGGATGTCTGATCAACTGGACTTGAAACGAACAGATGATAGTATTTTCTTTATGTTCGAACCTCTAATCCACTTTTAACCATCCACCAGCCGATGAGACCCTGCGCGGCACCGAGGCCAAATAAAGCAGAGACTCTCAGTCCTAATCTTAATGTAATATACCCTTTATGGAGAAAATATGAATACGGTAAAGCAAACATAATTCCCAGTGCCCTCCCCCACATACGGTGTCCATATTCCATCCAATATATGAACTTGAATTCTTCAATCTTCATCCCTTTGTTAACACTGCAAGAAGTATGCAACAAACCATTATCGTAATATTTATAAAAACAATTACAGTTCTTTCAGACTAAGAGTCAGTTCACTTCCATTCCTCTTACTTTTTTAATTGATACATAAGAAACAAGCTTGTTCATTTACACGGTTCTAGAAAGCTGATAAATCATTATCCATTTTATCTTACTAATTATCATCTTCATAGCATTAAGCACACAATTAGTTAAGTCTTTCTTACATCAATCAAGTTTTGAAGAGACTTAATGAAAACTAGATGTCTACAAAATGTTTACAACAAATGTTTGCACTTTACCGTTTGTATTCAGGTGACTGCTGATACTTTTCAAACTCTTGCAACCACGCTTCATCTGTCAAAGGAGGGAACTCACCCGTGAATTTCCAATCAGTCATTGAAAGACCGGATCTAGTGAGTCTCGTTAAACCCCCAAGTATAACCATGCTAAACACCCATGCGGCAGAGCCAAATAGCCATATTCCAACCGCCTTCTGGGCCTGGGAACCTCCTGTCACGAGCAGCTTCAACCCCTCCTTATGTTTGGCCCCAGCAGACACCGTCTTAGAAAAGTTCCTAATGAATGGCACATGATGACCCTAAGAGCACCATAACTTTTTTCTCAGAACTTGCATAACTAACTGCATGTACAAAGCATTCACACAATGCAATGGAGATAAGCTCTCCAGGATAACTATGAAAACAGTTTGACACTATTTTATTTTTTGTTATAGAAATAACTTATACATAAGCACTTATATGATAAGTGTTAATGCTATAGACACTTAATTAAGTAGTTTATCCAAACAAGTTCATGTAAACCCAATTGTGGCAGCCCTTACATACTTTACATGATCTTTGATATTGCATGTTATATGATTATGCATCAAAAATAACGTTCATCCTTATATCTTGTTGTTTAAAACTTCCACAACTGCAATTTTACTAATCAGATAACTTTAGTTTTTACCTACTTTTCTTATCCTGGATCACCATTTGATTTGATAACCATCATATTAAAAATAGATATATGCTAAAAAAACAACTTTGCATTTATGCCCAAAAATTATATTTTTCCACAAATCAACTTTGCATTTATGCCCAAAAATTATATTTTTCCATAAATTATTGCAATTGCGAGGTATGTGAATATAGTTGGTCATCAAATTCACAACTTTACCATATGAATCAACTAATTGAAGAGTCTCAAATCACAGGATCAACTATGAGTAAGGATTTCAATTGGATGATTAATTTAAATAAAGACTAAAAACCCATTTTGGTCTCACAATTTCCCTACAATGCAATTTAGTCTCTCATAAAAAACAGTACCCAAATTAGTCCTTACAACTATATGTGCCAGATTAAAGGGATGACGTATCGTCATCACCGGACACATGAGCAATCAACTAGTCAAATATGGGTCAAAATTATCAAACGATCATTGGCATTTAATTGTAAGGACAAAGGACTAATTTAGATATATGTTTTTTTTTTGTATGAGGACTAAATTGGGTCCTTACCGGATCAAAATGAGTCTTTTATTTAGTATTGAATAAAAAGAACAAAGACCTAATTTGATCCTAAAAATTTAGTCTTTCATAAATAATTACAATTGGGTGTAATAATTGGTCATCAAATTCATGAATCTGATATCACAGTAACAACTATTGAGTAAAGAGTTCATCTGGGTATTTAATCAAACTAAAAATAAACAATAAAAATCACAAATTTAATAATAAAAATCATAAATTTAACAATAAATTATATAAATGCATAGATATAAATCGAAGGAAGAGTAAAGTAACCTTATGAGTAAAATGGGATCGGAAAGTATGAAAAAATTGGGTGGAAACAGAAGGGTTGAATGAGTGTTGTTGAATGGAAGGATTAGAGAAAGGAATCGACGACGTCGTTTTCCTTCCTGCTGTGAGTTTCTGAATGAAACATGCTTCTTTGCTGCGCTTCAAGATTGAACCAATTGCTCCTCTACCAAACATCTCTCTCTGGGTTTACAGTGTACGCAATTTGGAGGGTTTAAGCAAAGGTTTTGACAAAACTATTGTCGTTTTATGTGCTTTCGACGTGTCGTTTTCTATGCCTAGTGTATAGTCCATCTAAACTAACTAGTAATATTGTGAATGTGAAGTGTACTTTGCAATTTCTCTAGTAAATAATAATTGGTTTAAATATTGTTTGTCAAAAAAAAAATTGATTTAAATTTAATTTTTTTTTGAGAAATTGGTTTAAATATTAATCTATGTAATTACGTCGCATCATTTTGGTATTGATCCCTGCATATATTTTTTTTTTGGTTTGGGTTCTTGTAATTTATTTTGGTATTGGTCACTGCATATCTTCTCCTTCTTTCATGAGAGAAAAGATTAAAGTTCTCTCTAATAATATACTTCATCCGGTCCAAAATATAAGCAAATATGAGTCAAAGAAACTTGATGTATTTGGTTTTAAATTTGGACCAAATACATTCACTTTTGTTGACCAAATTTTGCTTATATTTTGGGACAAAGGAGTATTCTAAATATGACACCGCATATATATAAAGGAGTATTCTAAATATGACACGTTAGCAACGTGTATGAAGTAGAAATCAAACTCACAATCTCCTTATTGATTATACCTGACTAGTCCCACACCCGTGCGATGCACGGGTATTATGCGGTATTTTATATTGTAATGTTGAAAAATCATTCGTATAAATTGAAACAATAAGTATTATGAAAATTATAATAATAACATCAATAACAACAAAATAATAATAATAAAAAAAGTGATGTAAATATAAGATAGATATTAAAGATGTGTTTATACATTTCGAAAAAATTACAATGGATCATATTGCATCTACCAAAATAAGTATGTAATCCATAAATTGTCATGTCGCTATGAAAACAGTTTGTGGTCATACTCATACATTGTGCATTTGATTCTTAATTGGACACTATAATTTAATATATAGTATAAAAGATTAATTAGTGCGTATAATTTAGTAAAACCTATTATTATTAGTTGAGTTGGTGTATAATGAAAAATCATAGGTATATAAATGTATGCATATGAAAAAGTGTATAGAGATGACAATGATGTAAGTAGAAGTGATGTGACATTATTGGGTGGTTTAATTGAATATAAGTGACTGACGTGGATTAGGGTTAGATTAGTGGTTGCACAACTATCTAGGAATTATATATATAGATATGACACCGCATATATATTTGTCATTGATGGTCACGAGAGGCATCTAAATATACGATATAGGAGCTGAAAAACTTTCCCTCTATTGGATCATCGTTAAGAGATTTAGATTGCACTCATTATTTATTTATAACATATCAACCCTTATTAAGCCATATATATATATATATGAGTTTAATTGTTATGCACCGTCGGTGTAAATTTTTTTTGCACATACATTCAATGACGCGTTGTCACATCATTTAATGAATGTGACACATCATGTGTTTTTAATTACCATACATGATGTGTCGATATATTATTGAACGCATGTGCAAAATAACTTTAGACTGACGGTGCATATAAATTAAATTCTATATATATATATATATATATATATATATATATATACATGTTAGCAAAAATATATCCAATAAGTGATGTCATATCATTAATGAATATGTCACATCATAAACAAATGACAAAAATGAGATGATGGTAGGGATCTTAGGATTGTTGTACCCAAACAAATAAAAAATGTTAAAATTTGATTCTACTTTTTTATTTGATCCCATTTGTTACAACTTCTTTAATGAAATAATTCACTTTTAAAATTTTTCATTTGATAAATCTTTCATAGTAGAGCTGCCACCCCCTCCCTTCTGAATACTAGTTTTCTCTTTTGTTCATCCAGGGGTGATTTTATAATCAATTTTTGATCTAAAATCACCCCTCTGAATTGTTTTCTCTTTCCTTTTCATTAAAATAAGTGATTATTCACACGGATTTGTTTCTTCGTTTTTGTTTTTTAAGTTTGTCGTCGTCTTGTGCGGCATTGTGTTTGACGTCGTCTTGTGCGACGTTGTGTTTGACGTTGTCTTGTGCGGCGTTTGTTGGTAGTTCATTTTAGTATGGTATTTCGTTGATTCAATTGACATATCTACCTCAACTAATTACAGATCTGATGAAGACTTGAACGTCACGTTGCAGATCCGGGAGTATGAAGATTCCGGTTACTTTTATTTTGTCATATTTGTAGGCACTTTCATGATGCCGTTGTATGCTATTAACCTATGTCCTGCAAGATTGTTTGTAGATTCATCTTTTTTCAGTTTTTAGCAATCTTGAATTTGTAATGATCGATGCACTTTCAATTTGAATGAATGAATCCATATTTTTTTAGTAAAAAAAATAAAATTTCATTTGACAAAAACATTTGCCGAACTTTAAATTACTAATTAATTATTTGACAACATTTTTCTAAACAGATAATCAAATGTTCGATTTCTAACTCCTATAGATGAAAAAAATTCAATAAAATAAAAAAAATTCATCTTAGTGGCTAAAAAATCCACCTTAAAGGTGAATAAGTGGAGCGTCACGAGTTCGAACCCGAACCCTTGACACATAGTATAATGTCCTTACCAACTGAGCTAAGCTAACCGACACAATCTATCCACAAATTTATCAGTAACGGAGTGAATACTTTATATCATATCATGGATTTATCCCAAAGAGGGTAAAGAAGGAATGTTGATATTTTGGTCCAATTTCTCACATTTGTTTTTGTTTTTGGTATTAATTTTTTTTGGCTTATTTAATCCCTTTCCCTCCAAAATTACCCGAATCACGGTAGGCTAAAGTTAGCACCCATAGCGCACGGCTTATCCTTCACACCCTAAAACATTCAAAATCAAGAAAATACAAAGCAAAGCTTCATATTCAAGTTTATTAAACCATAGGTACGTTTTCTCACCACGATTTGATTTTGATGCTAAAATGTACACGAACACTTTGTTCCGATGGTTTCGACATTCGAGCACATTTTTTGATTACTGTAATGTTTGTTTTCCGATTCTAAAGCCAAAATTACTTCTCAGTTTATTACTGCTTCACTGATTCCGTGAATATGTGTTGTTCAAAAAGAATATGTAAAATTTTGGATGTGGCCTCAGAGGTAGCTCGCACGAATGGTTTGGATTGCATAACACTGGAAGGTTTGTCTAGCTTTTTGCAAGGGTCTACTTAGTGTGGATGATAAAGTCGTTGTTTATCTCCTTACAGGTGATCAAGTAAGCAAAAATGGTAGTATTATGACCGGAGGATTTTATGATCACAGACGAGCAAAATTGAAGTTTATGAATATCATTAAGCAGACGGCCGACAGCATTCACATTAGAGAGAACGAATTGGAGCAAGTTAAATTTCAGATACAAGATATCCTTTAATGTTTGTGTTAATAAACATTGCTTGTAGGAGAAATCACTTGTTGATGTCCAGAATCAGATTGAACAGCTTAAGGCTAGCAGCATTGCTATGAAAAAAGCCGAGATGGGCACAGATCTCATTGATCATTTAACACCAGAGGAAAATAAACTTTTGTCAGATTTGAACCCTGAAATAAAAGACATTAAGGAGAAGTTTGTTGCTTGCAAGACTGATCTCATTGAGGTTATTGGGCGAACTATACTGAGTTTCATAATAAGCAAAAAATCTACATGCTCAAAAAAAATAAACCGAGTTTCTTATCATCGCAATTTTTTGTTAAATATTCACAAATATAGGGTTTATAATTTTCCAGGTAGTAAGTATAATAAACAAAATCGTGGAATTAGTCCCAACAGGACAGTTAGTATACTTGATTTACGTAAAAAAAAATAAAAATAAACAAAATCTTTAGTCTTTCAAATAAAAAACTCAAAGTCCAAGAGATTTCAAGCATTCACATGATAAAAATGAAGCAATTTAATTCTCAGAAAAGCTTCTTTCAAGATCAGCCAATCTCAAAAAAGAGACAGATACCAAAACCGTTTTAAGGTTCTCATCTTCCCTTCTGCTCTTGAAAGTTTCTCCAAAAAATTATGAGTCTGTTTGATAAAATAAAATGTATTCGGTAAAAAGTTTTTCTTTCCGGTTTAAAGATTTATTTGAGATGGTATTTTAAGTAGCGTTTGAACTTATAGCTCATAACATTTTATTTTTTATTCAAATTTTAACCTTATTATTTAAATTTTATTATAGCGTTAATTTGTACTTACAACAACTAAATTTATTACACTTTAATATCATTCTACTAGCTTTTTACCTATAATATTCTTAGAATTGAGATGGGTCTAACTCATCCTTAAAAAACCGGCTTGTAAGGTGAGAATTGTCATCGCTTATAAATACATATTCAAGCCATCTTGCAAGCGATGTGAGACTTCTTTAACAAAACTATCGGTGACAATACATCACCTAGCTTATAAGCTAATTTATCTCAACTATCAACTAGTTTTTCAATTATCAACTAGTTTGTAATTTTTTACCAAACAAAGCCAAAGTCTCTAAAGATCAGCCTTTTCTCAATATTAAACTTGATTGTTTCTCTCATAAAATAAAGTGAATGGAATAAAAGTCCCTCGCAGAGAATGTATATGGGAGGAAAAATAATATGATGCCTTTGGTCCTTAAACATGCACCTCAAATGATCTCTAGTCCCTTTTTTTTTTTTTTTTTCTGCTTTGAGTATTTTGGTGGTTTGTTGTTTTCCGGTGTCTTTTCTAGTGTTTTTTAGATATATCTTTATTTTATTTTTCAGTATTTTTAGTACTCATATTCTGTATTATGACTGTTTTCTTCGTTATATATATTTATCTATTTGCTTTTAAAAAAAAAACTCTAGTGCTTAGATTGAATAGTAAGACCATTTTCATGACTGGTACTCATAGGATTAAAATAATATTGTAACCGGATAATATATTTTTTTAATGGAAAATATATGACATATTATATATTAAAATAAAAAATGAAATTTGTATAAGAGAAGGTTCAGAGTAACAAAGAGGTACTAGACTTCACCAAAACCCAACAATATATGTCTACAATAATACAGGAAAATAAACAGACAAATAAAAATACAAGAAAACACCAACAAACTAGAACCTCTCAAAATCACTTTCATGAGAAGAAGAATGCCCCTCATGAAGAGAGAGTCAATGATCAACCACAAGTAAAGACAAAACAACAAGAGAGCCTCCAATCCTTCTGGTCCATCGAGACCCAACACGATATCTCAACAAACTCTATCGATTCCACCATAACGTAAGGTGGATACCCATCTTGTAAAAAAAATAGGGGTAGCCAGAGTTTTTACCTAGAAACCACTTAATATCTATGATATATATTTTCATGGACAAATGTTCATCGTCTCGCCCAATCTCTGCGTTCTCTCTCAAATTACCGTCGCCTTTAACGCACCAACACATTTATCGAAATAGACAAATTACACTAGTAAACCTTATAATTAAAACACAAAAAAAAAAATCCGGAATAAATTTTTATCCGGCCAAAATTTTCTTCTTAGCTTGGAAAAATATAATGAGACTAAATTCTCATTACAGTCTATATATAGAGCTCCTATATTTAAATTTTAACCATAGTCGAAGTCCGTAAAAATTTTAAACTTGGGGTATATCTAGCCCGTTTTTGTCAAAAATTCGTAGAAAATTATCTTTAAATTCTAACATGACAAAAACATTTCATAAAACATACTTAAAATGATTTTACGAGTGAAGGGAACACATGTTTGTGTGTGCTCGGTTGCGCTTGGAATGGAAGACGTAACAACAAACAAAGAGACGGAGAAGTAAAATGTTTGACTGACACGGTTATTTTTTAATTTGAATTTTTAGGTTAATGGATTTTTTTTATCGACTTACATAATTACATTACATTCAAAATTGCAAGATTCCGTTAAATTGAATAGAGAAGTGATCAAGTAGGTTAGTTAGTTAGTTAGATAGATAGTAGTAAGTTAGTCGGTTTTTGGATTCTTATTACCGTTAAAAAAATATTTGTAATAACAGCTGAAATTTAAAAATGTATCTAAACAAAATCTAATGGGACATTCTTTATACCGTTATAAATCTTGTGTCCAAATTTGTTTCAATAAGTAATAGGTTCAGTAAACACCAGTTAACTCATCATCATCATCACCACACAAAATAAAAACACTTGTTAATTTCTCAAGTCCTTTCATTAATCAATCTCACTGAAGCTGTGTCCAAGAAGATGGCTAATGCAAATGTTAGCAACTACGTAAATCATGATATCACCTTGGCTGTTTTGTCCAAATTACCTCTCAAATCTTTGTTTCGGTTTAGTTGTGTACACAAATCATGGTCTCTTTTGTTTGAAAACTCTCTTTTCATGTCCATGTTCCGAAGGAATTTTTTGTCTAACAATTGTTCATACTACAATGATACATCTCTCATTCTACATCATATAACACCATTGTATTACAATGAAAAATTTGAATTTGAATTGTGCTCTCTTGTTGGGCAAAGGTTTGAGAACAAGAACCCATTAAATTGGCCAATTCCAATTACTGAGTATCCAATTGATTTCAATCTTTATGGCTTTTCAAACGTTAAAGGAGTTCTCTGTTTTGAAGATAAAGTTGGGTTTGATGGTATTCGTTCTCTTGAAGAAGTGGGGAAAATTGTCTTTTGGAATCCAACGACCGGTGAATTCAAGATCACACCTCCTAGTCCGTTTGTATCTGAACCTCCTGGATGCTATCCTCAACTCCGTCTTCACGGTTTCGGTTACGACCAAAGTACCGGTGACTATAAGGTGATTCGACACATATCATTTTCTCTCCTAAGCGAGACTGATGAGGTAGGGAAAGATCCATGTCATCCCCCCTTGTGGGAGACATATTCTCTCAAAAATAATTCTTGGAGAAAAGTTGATCAGGATATGCCTACACAATATCACGGTAGTGTCGGTGTTCAAGTATACATGGATGGAGCGTGTCATTGGTGGGGTGAGGGTGAAACACCCAATGAGGTTCATTTGGTGTCATTTTTCTTGAGCAATGATGTTTATGAGAAAACATCCATACCTACAAACATGGATGGTGGCACTGATACTAGAGTCATGTTCAGACACTTGGACGTGTTAAATGGGTCAATCGCGTGGATTTCAAATTATGCCCAGGCGAATACTTTTCACATATCAATTTTAGGTGAAAGAATCTTGGACCAAACTCTTCATTGTTGAACCATCATCCTTCGTTGAGCATCCTATTGGAATGGGTAAGAACGGCAGTATATTCTTTAGGAAAAAAGATGATGAACTAGTTTGGTTTAGTTTAACCACCCATGAAATTGAAGAGCTTGGTGTTAAAGGAGGGAGAAGTTGCAAGACAATAGTTTACAAGGAAAGCTTTCTACAGATTGAAATGTAGTTGTAATGCTATGGATTGATTGATTTTTTACTTACTGCTCATAAAACAAAAAAGAATCTCAATTGACAGAAATACGCTCTGGTTATTGTTTTTGTAATTCTCTGTTTTTTAATGCAATTCAAGACTATGCTTGCTCTGGTTATTGTTTTTGTAATTCTCTGTTTTTTAATGCAATTCAAGACTATGCTTGCTTTGGTTATATTTATGTAGTTCTCTGTTTTTAATTCAATTCAAGACTATGCTTGCTCTGGTTATGTTTATGTAGTTCTCTGTTTTTAATTCAATTCAAGACCATGCTTGCTCTGGTTATGTTTATGTAGTTCTCTGTTTTTAATGCAATTAAAGACTATGCTTGCTTGACCCAAATTAAGTTTCTATTTTTATATATTTATCTGCGTCTTCTTTCGTTCGTTTTTTTAATATTCTATAACACCAACAAATGTATGAATATTTTGAAACAACCATCAAATCAAATGTATGAAGAATCAGTATGTTACAAACACATTTTAACACAGAACCTTTATGATATATTTTGAAACAGAGTCATCAAATGTATGAATATGTGTTCACAAACACAATACCAATTCCTCTCAATTCTGAAAAGGGTTTTATATTACTCATTCACAAACAAGGACTTTAAACCTCATCCAAAAATCATAATTATGTAGTAGATAGAAGACCTCTTTTAAAGGCCAAAGAGATATTGATGTTCAATCGGCATAAAATAGAAGGTTCTTCTTGGTTTGACCTTTGCTACTAATTGACACTTTCTTTCTTCCCCAAACAAATTAATCACTAACATTTGTCTATACAAATTTATTGTTTTTTTTTTCCGAAGGGGACTAGGCAGATAGACCGTGAGAATTTGCAGGTGAGGGGAGTAAAGAACAATTTACTTGTATCCGTGTCACCATTGTCTTCTTCATAAGCAACGGATTTCAAGTCCTCTTCATTACCATTATTCTAACAGTTATTTGCCACTCCCTATTTCTGCATATGTGGAGGATAGCCATGCTTTTTGAAGCATTGATCTATAACATGGTTTATCATGCCACAGTGAGTGCAGAGTTTGTTCCCTTTACCTCTACCTCTACCATTTGAGGATCTTCCTCCACGATCACCCTACCACGTGAATAATTTGACCCTCCACCATTAGGTTCATAACCAGAGGCAGCAAGAACCTTGGATTCATAAAAAAAGAGCAATGACTGTCTTTCTTGTTGTACAAGTAATGAGTAAACCTTGCCTATATTGGAAGAGGCTCCATTAACATGATTTGTGACCTTACAACAGAATACTGATCATTTAAGCCCTTAAGAAATCGAATTACTTGGTCACTATCTTTGTATTCACGCTTCTTTTCAATAGCTTTACAATTATCAATGCAAGAAGTTTCAGGAATGAGGCGAAAATTATCAAGCTCTTGCCATAGTTTCTTCATTTTAGTGTAATAAGCAGAGATAGTACTATCACCTTGCTTGAGTGTGTAAATCTCTTCTTGAATGTCTGAGATCTTGAACACATCACCATGCTAGAACCGATCTCTAAGTTCTTTCCAAATATGTGTAAAAATAAATATATCACAAAACCCAAACTTTGATTAGAAATATAATCTCTTTGACATAAAAATTAAACACTTGGCACTCAAATTATAAACCAACCTTATTAAAAAACTGTTTACATGACAAAACATCCAATAATGACTCAAAAATAAAGGCTTATAATTAAATAACAAAGCTAAAATAAATTACAAACCAAGTCAAGTAACTATGTTGAAACAAAAGCATAAAAAACAAGACTCCACCAAGCATTTGGACATTTTCTGCTACCATCCAAGCTGCTCCATAAAGATAGCATTATTTGAAAAATTCTGTAGTAAAAGGTCACCTTCATAACCATCTATAGCAAGCCGCCTTGCACCGCCACAGCCCCAACACACACCCTGAAAATCAACACTTAAGATCCACTCAACACCATACTATACCACATCACAAACATAAGTTAAAGCCACTGAAACAGTTTATACATAAATAATAATAACAATGATGTTAATAATAATAATAATAATAAATTATCAATTTTTATATCTACAAAGATTACAGTATATTCTATGGCCACTAGTACAGTACACATAACACACTGAAAGATTTATCGAAATCAGTTTTAAGTTTCAAGAACCAAAGTGGTATGAACCAAAAAATTGAATTTAACAATAGCATGACTAAATAAAAACAAGTTATCAGATGAAACTCCCTCTTGCGGAACTCATAAAAATGCACTTTTGGTCTATGCTCATAACATAAGGCAGCACCAAACGTAACAGACATCCAAATACTGGCCGCAATTACATAACACAATTAAACATACCATTCGTTATATCCTTAAGCTGAGTACCGCGTCCCTACAAAAAAATATACCCAAATCCAAATCCTATACATTGTGAACACTGCAGTTGCAGAAATTTAATTCACTGTCAGAAATATTTTGGTTCAATCCTCTTGGTCTCATAAACATATAACAGCCATAGCTAATGAATCTATAGTTACATCTAGTCTCTATTCTACACAAATAAAAGAAGAAACATGTGTAACAAATACAATTGTAAAGGGATGACTTTCATTTTCAATTATTACATGTAAACAAATTCATAAAAAATAAAGAGGAAACTTCTCTATTGGATTGTAAATGTATCTAATCCTAAAGTTGCAAGACCAAAAATGAACCGAATACCTCGCAACTAGCTAAAGGTGCAGCCTGCTAAACACAAACCATTGTTTATGAGGTCTAATATATGGACCTGATCCTCTGAAGGATTTGCAGGGATGGTAGATCCAACTACACTTCCTTGCACCCAGACCCAACAGCTCTACCATAGTTGCTCGACAGTAGAGGGTCTGCTTTATCTACAAATTGCTTCATGTGTGTCTGCTCTACTACTTTATTTACATTGTAATTACCCTTCCATATTCTGCAATATAACAGTGTTACAACATCATTCATTTCATCGATTCTATTAAATATATGAAGCAGATTCACAGAAAATTTGGAAGAAAAGGATAGTTACAAACACAATTGTTGTTACAAATATCATAATAAAATTTAGATGGTCATTTTTTAATCCAACATAACAAATTGTACCTTGAAAGCATCTCACCTAGTTTTACTCATATGAAAGACCTCTAGCAATCATTTCACGATGAAGTTTCACTGCCTTCTCATTATTGCCGTTTTTCGACAAAGCATGAATAAGAGTTCTGTAAGTTACGGCGTTAGGGGTGCAACCGTTATCTTCCATTTTTGACACTAAAGACAACGCTTCATTAAACAAGCCCTCTTTACAAAGCCCGTTAATCAAAACAGTATACATTGTTAGATCAAAATGGTAGCCTTTAATCAAAAGATCCTGATAAACCTCTAGTGCATCCTTAAGTCTTCCATTTTTGCGTAGCCCATTGACAAGTATAGCGTATGTATACATATCTAGCTGAATTCCTTGGTAGCCCATTGAAAAGTATAGTTTATGTATACATATCTAGCTGAATTCCTTGGTCTTTGATCTTCGCTAATAATTCAATTGCTTTGTCAACCTGATGGCTTTTGCACAAAGCATCCAATATAGAATTGTAAGTGATGACATTAGGAGAAATATTATTGACAATCATTTCAGAATATAAATGAAAGGCATCACTCACGATTTTATCCTTGCAAAGACTATTAATGACTGTGCTGTACATTACCATGTTTTGTTTAACCATTAACTCTTCAATCCTTCTAAGGAACTGCAGGGCAGATCTTGTTTCTCCTTTTTTACATAACCCATCAATCAAGATTCCATAACTAACTTGATTAAGCTGAAATTCCTTTGATATAATGTCGTCATGAAAATCCAATGCTTTCTTAACCTGACCAGTAAGACACATGTCTTTAATATGTAGTCACTGTCTCTGGTGCCAATTGGGTGGACTAATTTAACTTCTTCAAAAAAATATATATATAAGTATAGTCGCTGTTACCGTATTAGGCTGATAACATCCTAGCTCGAGAATTTTTACCAATACAGAAAATACAAAATTGAGTTGACCAATGTGGCAGAAACAATTAAGCAAGATGTTCAAAGTAACAAAGTTAGGTTGAATTCCATTTGATGAGAGAGGGAAATAACAATGTGAAACTGCTTTTTTCTAACAAGGGAACCTAACATGTTACCGACTTCGAAGACGGATGATGGGATAGGGTTGATATCGAGCATTCGATTGGATAAATAATCAGCATCATCATCAAAATTAACAAGATTTTGATGTAATTGGTAACTAGTTGGAACTAAAAGTCTCTAATACAATCAAATCATTTCATAATAAGAGATCAAAACCACTCATGCTGAAAACTAAAATCCTAAAACATAAATCAGTATCCTACATTGATTTTCGTCACTGTACACAGCATTATTTCACCTCATAAAGTAAATATTTATTTCACAAATAAACACAAAATTAAGCATGATTCAGTGAATGAAAGAAAAAAATGCAAAAGATGAATAAATCAAATCAATATCGAAATCGAAGAAATCGAAATGGACAAACGCGTAGCTTATGAAATCCAAATCCAAATCGATTAAATCCGTGAAACAGAGTGAGATCGGTAATTGAATTACGAAGAAGGTTTAAGGAGATGGAAACATTACCTGTTGTGAGATGCAACTCTTCACTGACGGAGGCAAGGCGGCGAAGTAGAGAAGCGGCGGACTGTTTCTTCGATGGAGGAGAAAGAGAGAAGCTGCGTTTTCACGGTGACAGACGGTTTCAACCGCGGCGGAAACGATGGAGTTCACGTTTCTCCGTTTTCTATACAAACGGTGGAGTTTGTTTGAAACTGCATTTCTGCGTTTTTCTATTGGTCTTCGTTTCTGTTGTTTACAAATTTTACAAATTGAAAAAGTATAAAAAAAAAAAAAAGCGCCAGAAAAAACATACAATTAAAAATAAAAGCGCCAGATTGAAACATTGGTGTGAGAATAGCGTTGGGAACAAGCCAGGTCTTGACATGCCTGAGCCTGACCTAAGATTTTTCTTCAGTCCTAAGTCTGTCCTACGGCTTATCAAATGTTATTTATTTTGGCCTGGTCTGAGCCTTTTTAAAGTCTGGTCTGACCTTGTAACCTATTTAAAAACATGTGTTACATAAATGTCTTTATATAGTCTTCTTAAATAGGCTAAACAAGTCTTAAAAGCCTATTTCACAGGGCGTCCTATCAAGCTTTGTAAGCTTTTTTAGAAGCATGAGTCTGACCTATTTATGTAAACAGACTTTTTTCAAAGCCAAAGTCTGACATTTTTAATAAATAGGTCAGGTCAGACTTACACAGGCCGAAGGCGCCTATAGGCCGCCTGACCTATTCCTAACCCTATGTGAGAAGCTATGAAGCAAGCACACCTCTATAAATAGGCGTGTCGCGGTGTCCGACACATGTCGGTATTCGACTCATATGACACTCGTACGACACATGTCGGATAAGTCAGACCAGTGTCCAAAGAAAGTCAATATTTCCTTTACTTTGACACTTCTTTGATCGGTGTCCGACACCTGTAAGAAACTCACAAGACACGTGTCGGACAAGTGTCCCAAAAAAATTATTTTTTCTTTATTTATACTCTTCTTACGCATATATCAGACATATCTATAAGAGTTAAAAATTTGATCAACGAGGGACTAAAGACATTACATTTTAATTACAATATTTATAGTTTTTTCGATAGTAGATGATAAATAAAAGTAAAATATTATTATATCTTGTTTTAATTTTTTTTTTTTTAAGAAATAACTTGGTCAACTTAGATTTACATGTATATATTTTAATTCTCAATTTATATCTTTTATAAATATGTAGCGGTGTCGTGTCCTGTATTTTTTACATTAGAGGTGTCGTCGTGTCCTTGTCGGAGTCCGTGCTTCATAGGTGGGAACCGAAAATATGACTTCATTTTGCGGGGGTTTACAACCCCCAATTTAAAGGAATGTTTGTTAATCAGTACTCCTTTCGCAAGGACTATTTGATCATTGCATCCCATACATAATTTTGATAAAGAATATTTTTAAAGGGGTTTTCTAACTTAGACCCTAGTTAGGTCTAAGTTAGCAAGGTGCACCTTTTCAATTGGACCAAAATACCCATTCTTTTAATTTTTGAAAGAATAGAGCAACAGGGGTATTTCTGTAATTTTGCATAAAAAAAATAACAACACGCGCCCCCACCTTCTTAAACAATTAATAGACGTGGATCCAGTGTCGCGCGCGTACGGAAGGACCATGGTTACAGACCGTTGATTTCCATCAGACAGCCAAGATGTGATCTCATTAAGACTGTCTGATCAATCAGACAGCCCAGATCATCCTGATCTATCAGATCATCCTGTCTGCGCCACACTAGATTATAAGCTGGAGAGAGAAAATTTTGCTTTTGAAAAAGGCAGCCACGTGTCAGCATATGAATGGGTCTGCGTGATTTTTTCCATTTTATACTTTAAACTCGATTATTTCGTCGTAAATTAATTTTTTATTTTTTATTTTTTATACCAAAATTCATAATTTTTTTTCTCTACAAATAGAGACTTGGTTTGTTTGATTTGGACACCGAAAAAAAAAACGCAATTTTTCACTACTTTAAACTCGATTATTTCGTCGTAAATTAATTTTTTATTTTTTATACCAAAATTCATAATTTTTTTTTTCCTACAAATAGAGACTTGGTTCGTTTGATTTGGACACCGAAAAAAAAAGGCAATTTTTCACTACCTTAATCTCATTTTATTGTTTACTAAATACGTTACTTGTGTGTTGTAAACTCAACCAACTCACTGAAACCATTATACCAGGAAAATAGTAGATAATATTCTGGAACTTTTGGTATATTTTATGAAATTTTTGGAGACCTGAAACTATTTTTAGTTAATTAAATGAGATAAAACGGTAATTAAAAACTAATGTTTGCTTCTGAAACCATTTATCTGGTACAATGGTTTCAGAGAGTTGTAATCTGAAACCATTTTGCTGGTAGAATGGTTTCAGTAAGTTGATTATTAGTTATTTGCTTCTGAAACCATTTAGCTTGTAGAATGGTTGCACATAGTTGTATTCTGAAACCATTTTACTGGTAGAATGGTTTCAGTGAGTAATTTATTAATTGTGTTTGCTTCTGAAACCATTTATCTGGTACAATGGTTTCAGAGAGTTGTAATCTGAAACCATTTTGCTGGTAGAATGGTTTCAGTAAGTTGATTATTAGTCATTTGCTTCTGAAACCATTTAGCTTGTAGAATGGTTGCACATAGTTGTATTCTGAAACCATTTTACTGGTAGAATGGTTTCAGTGAGTAATTTATTAATTGTGTTTGCTTCTGAAACCATTTATCTGGTACAATGGTTTCAGAGAGTTGTAATCTGAAACCATTTTGCTGGTAGAATGGTTTCAGTAAGTTGATTATTAGTTATTTGCTTCTGAAACCATTTAGCTTGTAGAATGGTTGCACATAGTTGTATTCTGAAACCATTTTACTGGTAGAATGGTTCCAGTAAGTAATTTATTAATTGTGTTTGCTTCTGAAACCATTTATCTGGTAGAATGGTTTCAGAGAGTTGTAATCTGAAACCATTTTGCTGGTAAAATGGTTTCAGTAAGTTGATTATTAGTTATTTGATGAGATTAAGGTAGTGAAAAATTGGGTTTTTTTTTCTGTGTCCAAATCAAACGAACCAAGTCTCTATTTGTAGAGAAAAAAAAATTATGAATTTTGGTATAAAAAATAAAAAATAAAAAATTAATTTACGACGAAATAATCGAGTTTAAAGTAGTGAAAAATTGCGTTTTTTTTTCGGTGTCCAAATCAAACGAACCAAGTCTCTATTTGTAGAGAAAAAAAATTATGAATTTTGGTATAAAAAATAAAAAATTAATTTACGACGAAATAATCGAGTTTAAAGTATAAAATGGAAAAAATCACGCAGAGCCATTAATATGCTGACACATGGCTGCCTTTTCAAAAGTAAAATTTTCTCTCTCCAGATTTTAATCTAGTGTGGCGCAGACCATTGAAACTGATAGATCAGGATGATCTGGGCTGTCTGATTGATCAGACAGTCTTAATGAGATCACATCTTGGCTGTCTGATGGAAATCAACGGTCTGTAACCATGGTCCTTCCGTACGCGCGCGACACTGGATCCACGTCTATTAATTGTTTAAGGAGGTGGGGCGCGTGTTGTTATTTTTGTTTTTTTGTGTAAAATTACAAAAATGCCCCTGTTGCTCTATTCTTTCAAAATTAAAAGAATGAGTATTTTAGTCCAATTGAAAAGGTGCACCTTGCTAACTTAGACCTAACTAGGGTCTAAGTTAGAAAACCCCTATATATATATATATATATATATATATATATATATATATATATATATATATATATAGTATATAGATATAGAATAGATATAGATATTGTTTACGTTTCTTTTTTCTTTTTTTTTTTTTTGAAAAAATTTTATGTTTCTATTTTTATGAATATTCATCTTATTTTTCTATAGTTTTTCTTATTCCTTTTTTTAAGCATAAAGATATTGTCCTATTTTATTTCTATTTTAAAGCATTTTTTATTGTATTTATTTTATATTCTTTCTATATTTTTGTTTTGTTTGTATTTATCTTATATTATACTAATATATTAGAATCGATTACTAGCAAAGTTACTGATTTATCGTTATTAGTTTTAACCACCTTGCAAGGTTTATATATAAAAAAAATATAAAAAACCCATAAAAGTAGGAATATATAAAAAAAATATAAACAATATGTTTCATCAAAAGAAAAATTACAATTTTAGAAAGAAAAAATACTATAAGGAAAATTACATTTTTAGAAAGAAAAAATCGGAGCATCATTTAACGAAGAATGATTTTTTTTAAAAATTATTCTATACATCTTCTCATTCAAGAGTTTGGAACAATTTGATTTATTATTTTTTTTTATACAAAAGGAACAATTTGATTTTAATTAGAACCCGTTGTATCGGAATACACAATAGTATAAAATTAAGGTTAATTGGTTGGGAAGCTTAGCTCAATTGGTTGGGACATCAGCATTTTATATGCAGGAGCCAGAGTTCGAACCCTGGACACTCCACTTATCCATCTTTAAAGGTGGAATTTCAAGCCACTAGGCTACCTGACAAAAAAAAAAAAAAAAAAATAAAATTAAGGTTAATTTTTTCACGCTGAACTTCTCTTCTCCTACCTCTCGCCGCTCCATATTCTCTTATTCTCAGGTAAACTCATCAAATTAATTCATTTTCTCGCAAAACTTTCGTCCCTTACTACTTGATTTACATCATTGGTTTCTCTGTTATCATTTTTATTATTGCTATCAATTGCTTCTTATTCATCATGGATTAAGCCTATTATTATGATTATTATTTTGATTCTTCATCGTCACCTATTATTATTACTTTCTTAATTGCTATGTCAACAAGTGTGTGATTTTAGAAAACAACATGGTGTTGGGTGTTGCTGTGTTTCGTTTTGTTCTGTTCCTTGTTGTAAGGCGGTTGCTGTGTATGTTTTTTTTGGTGGGTTGTTTTTTTGTTATTGTTGTGGTGTTAGCTAGGTGTGTACATGGGTTGCGCAAATCCAGTGAGAAAAGTGTTATTCGTTGGTATCTCTATCTCCTCTGTTAGAGCATTGAGTTAAGCTCAACACTTATGGTGTTGTTTACAACATATCTCAGAGAATATTTTGTGGAGAGTTGATAATAGAAACATCACATTATATATAGGTGACTTTGTGGTATTCTCTAACTTTGTGGTACGAAAGGTAGGTGACTTTGAGTCACTTTTATGCGTTTGATCAATCAAGTGTACCATAACTTGCCACGTGTCTTTCTCTAACTTTGTGGCAGGAAAAACATTAGAACAAAAAAAAAAAAAAACACTTCCATCTCCAACTCTGTCAATAACTTCTAATTCTTCCACCGATGCCGACTTCCACAGTCGATTCCGATACCCTCCTCTGTCAATTGCTGCCACCGCCTCGGTCAACTGCTGCCGCCATCTCGGTTGACAGTTGCCACCGTCATAGCCATATACTATTTGCTGCTGTGAGAAAAACAAGCGTAGAAATCAAAAGCTAATCCAGTTTTCAAAATGATTAAAGGTACAAACTTTATGAACAACTTAAACTTGAATATTGGAGATGGATTGCAGCGGTCGGCGTGCGATGGTTTGTGATGGTGCACGATGGCAGCAGGTTTGACATTGGAGATGGAAGCTTCTTTTTTTGTTCTGATGTTTTCATTCCCAGGTAAGAGAAGGACGCGTGGCAAGTTGTGGCACATGTGATTGATCAAACGGTTAAAAATTGTCCAAAGTCACATGCCTTTCCCGCCACAAAGTTAGAGAAAAGCGATCCCAGTTTCATCTTCTCAATCTTCCTCTCTCCGCCGTTGCTGCCATCTCCACCACCGCCCACGTCATCCGTCCTAACGGCACTTTTCTTTCTCTCTTCTACTACACAGCAGCGTTCTTCTTCCCCTTACTCGGTGCTTGCCGTCTCACCGTCGTCCTCTTTCAATTCTCTTTTCCCTGACTCATTGCTCCTCTGGTTGTTTACCATAGTTATAGTTATTTTTTATCTTTTCAATTTTAAGATTTATCATTTGTAATTGAATCTATTAAACTTATGATGTAATATGCTTGCTGTAGAGTTGTTCCTCTTGTCTTCTTTTTACAATTGGTTGATAAAAAAATTCTACAATTAAGAGAACCGGCAACAATACCGCTGTCGTCGACGGAGGAGCGGTGAATCATACGGCGGATATGCAGACGAGCACAGTGGACAGATAAAAGGCATCGGCAAGCTTTTAAATTATTATTATTATTATTATTATTATTATTATTATTATTATTATTATTATTATCTATATATCTATATATCTATATATATATATCTATATATCTATCTATCTATATTCTATATTCTATATAAAAGATGGTAAATTTTGCAAGCCAAACCCTAATGTCCCCTTCAAAACCCTAATGCCGCCAAACCCTAATGTCCCCTTCAAAACCCTAATGCCTTATGTCATATGTGATATCATATGGTTATAATCATTTAGTCTGCACCAATTTTATTGGACCTCTGCTAGCACCAATGGGAGAGCTCCAAGTTATTATTAAAAACTGTAACCGTTCAGCCGTTTGATTTACCTTTTACATATGTCACTCAAATGTGCAATCAACAGGAATAAAAGGAGCTAAGGGAAAAAGAGCAAAGCTGCTTCTCATATGCTACATTCTACTCAACTCTTTCTGACGTAGTTTTCTCGGTCGTCAACTATTCTCTGAGGTCAATCCGTTCGTTGCTATAATTTATTTACACGTTTAAATGCTTTTCTCCCGTAATTGCTCTGTAATTCTTTTTCCCACTTATTGTGAAAAATCCTTTGAAACCCTAAAACGTTTAATTTATTCTTCTTCGACTACTTGATTTTGATCCTAAAACGTAAAAGAACACTTTGGAGCATTTCATCACCGTAGTGCATTTTTTTCTCACTTATATGATCATGTTTATGGATGTTTATTTGCTCTTGTAGGTAGGTCTGGTTAGGATAGTTTCAACATGTATATTAAGCAGGTAATTGTGCTTTTATTCACTTTTGTATTTTCACTTTTCTCTTCTTAGATATCACTTGCTAAATGGACTTCTGATTCACTTTGTGTATTTTCTTTAAGATTGTGATTGAAGGTTTCAAGAGTTACCGAGAACAAATTGCCACAGAGGATTTCAGTCCTAAAGTTAATTGTGTTGGTAATAAAATTTTATTGAAAAACTTTTAATGATTTCTTCTATTGATTGATTCAGCATAATCCTTTAAAGGCATTTCATTCATGACATGTCATCTCATGATGGCAACTCAATAAAGTATGAATCTGATACAATGTGGAATGAATTTACTCAAATTTGTTTGCTAGTTGAAACCTATTAGTTTTTATAAGAATAAATAAATGATATTTGTCGGCCTTGTTTGTGTATTTTTTTTTTTTGTTGGAGAATTGTATGACTAAATTTGTATTAGAAAGTGCTTTATTAAGATTGTAATTCTGGAATAACCTATATGTTTTTTATTCTATTAAATATTATCATCCCAAATCCAAATAAGAAAGACTTCACTTTAGAACAAACCTTTGATTCCATTTCCTAATCGGGGCCGATGAAAGGCATCCAGTGTGAAGACGAGTTAGAGAGTAGGTTTTACTAAAAGAAGATTTACTAGTTAAACTATTTTTGGTAGGGGGGCTAGCGAAAAGAGTCGTATTTGGGAAGTACATTCCTTGTTCACTACATTCTCTTCATTTCCATTACTTCTTTATATTCTGATTATTCTTATTTTTGTTTATTCCATCTAATTTAATGCGATATTTTTTCAAAATGTCATTTAGCATCATTCCAGTTTAGGTTAAATTAATGCATCTTGATTGTATTTCTTAGTAACATCAATTGTATCTGGTTTGCTCTTTTTTTTGTGCAGTCGGTGCTAATGGATCCGGTAAAACAAATTTTTTCCATGGTAAGCAAGTTGCCATTTCCTGTGCCACTTTAATACTTGACCAGCGTTTAGTCTTTGTGAAATAGCTGAAACTGGTTTATACACCTTGAATTGACACGTTTTCCCCCTTTTTCTTTTGTATCTAGCCATTCGCTTTGTGTTGAGTGATCTCTTTCAAAACCTACGCAATGAGGACAGGCATGCACTACTCCATGTATGGCACAATTCTACTTCGTTTCCTACCCAGGACTAATCAATGGTAGAATTTGATAACGGTTAAATGAATTTTTCTCTTCACAGGAAGGGACTGGACACCCGGTTTTATCTGCATTTGTCGAGATTGTGTTTGATAATTCAGACTATCGTATCCCGGTAATATTTTGAAAATAATAGATTCATATCATTTCTATTAATAGGCAAGGAATATGATTTTCAGTGAAGTTTTTTTGCTTTAATAAATTACATTATAAATAAGATCGCTTATGCATGTTTTGTTTTAGGCTTGGGAAAAAAAAGAAATGCAATTTTCTTTTGTTGTTGTGTAATAGACCAAAAGTTTAATTTACTGAAACTGATAAGATTGTAACATAAACTCTGAGCAATTGTCCTCTGTCAAATGAATGAAAAAGTAGCGTGGTACACTGGTTGAAGAAACAACCCTTCTTGCAGAAATGCAAAAGAAATGAAAAGGAAATAATACTCTCCTAAGAGAATACTCCCGCGTCAAAAAAAGAAGAAGTGAATACCCCTGAACTGAGAATAACTCTTAAGGCTTAGTCACAATGTTTCCCACTATACTCTACCATCCCATTCTGCTTCTCCCCACCCCCATATGCATATCCTCTCTCTCTCCCCTTCAACGGTTCCCACATCTTCCCTCTCCAATACCAACTTGTCAACTGTTCTTTCTGTTATGCCTTCTAACTTCTCTCCTTCCTTTCCCTCGTTCCCGCCTTGCTGTCTCTCCATCTGTAGACTTGTGCTCCCAGGCCCGTTATTCTTCTTTCTCCCTCGTTATCCTTCTTTCTAACTTCACAATTATCTTCCAGGTGTTCTCACAATCAGAAAATCGGTCCCATGTGATCAACACTTGCTCCATTCCATTGAGAACCTGCTCACTCGCAGTACTTTTGCTGGTTTGACTTGGGGTTCCCGTTCTTTAGTCAAGTACCATAGAAGTTTTTGGCATGCTACTATATTAGGTTTTTATATTGAACCTAAGCCATCCTTACAAAACCGGCTTGTAAGGTGAGGAGTGCCTCCCTTTTTAAACTCTTATCTGACCTTATATCTTTTCTATTTATTTGGGACTTGGGTTTTTCCCAATATTACTTTATATTAAATATCCTTTTATCTAAGTTGTCTGCAAAATCTTTCGATCAGTCATTGGCGATGTACTTCTTTTTACATTGCACCCGAATAGCTTTCTTTTTACTTCATTTTATTCAAGTATTTTATCATTGCAAAATTTGCACATATACATTAACTTGGTATCTATTTGTGTCGTGAATAGGTTGACAAGGAGGAAGTGCACTTACGCCGGACAATTAGTTTGAAAAAGGATGAATATTTTCTAAATGGAAAACACATAACGTGAGTATAATTGATCAAGACATAGAGCACATACTATACATCCATTTTTATATAAAATTGACACTTTATCTTTTTCTCTGGATATTTAAGTATTTATTCACTGTATTTACCTATGTCTTAAAGAAATATGATATATAATTTGCAGAAAAATTGAAGTGATGAATTTACTGGAAAGTGCTGGCTTCTCTCGCTCAAATCCATATTATGTTGTACAACAAGGAAAGGTATTGGTGCATGATGATGGTGCTATGGTTTGGTTTTATAATTGTTTTGTTGATAAACTTTGAAGTAATTACTAAACTTGCTCATTTCTTGCTCTTGCCTAGATAACGTCCCTAACCTTGATGAAAGACTCTGAACGATTAGATTTACTGAAGGAAATAGGTGGCACTGGAGTTTATGAGGAGAGACGTCGTGAAAGTTTGAAAATAATGCAGGATTCAGGCAAGTCTTTTCTACTTTTTATTTTTTTAAATTACTTATTTTTTATGTTTATTTTCTTGTTATAGACGTTGCTATTATCATGTATTTTACTGTGAGACAGGTAACAAAAGAAAACAGATTATCCAAGTTGTACAGTATTTAGACGAGAGGTTGAAGGAACTAGATGAGGAGAAAGAGGAATTGAGAAAATATCAGCTTCTTAACAAGCAGCGAAAATCATTGGAATATGCCATATTTAACAAAGAAGTTCAAAATGCTCAGCAAAAACTTGCAGAGGTTATCTATATTAAAATGTTTCTGCGCTTACAACTATTTGAATAATTTTTCCCTTGTTTTATTTTTTAATTTATCTATTTCTTGTTGATTGGATTGTCAATCACATCCATTTTGGCGGTGAAGAATGTTATAATTAATTCTTATGAAGACCACATTTTTGTTTTCAATTAGTGTTTTGCTTGGGTTTAGTTAAATAGACAGAGTGGCAGATTCTCGAGTACTTGAGATACCTCCAGTAGATTCACCGTTGTCAATTGTTAGACTCAGATTGCACAAACAAATGGGAAGGTTTCAATGATAACATTTCGGGACTAAACCAGAAATATAATACAGCACCCCAATTTATAGGCCTAGGCTCCAACAGAGTTAGAGAGTTATCCTCTCACAAATATACAACCAGAAACTACCTATCACAATAATAGCTGCCATCCATACGTATAGAAATGAAACACACATAACTGTGTCTAATAAAAATAACTATCCTATTTAGTACAAAATGTTGCAAATAGCTGCTATAGTGGCACTCCAGCACTATTGTGCAGCGGAATTATAACAATCCGCTATGTTCTGCTATCCGAGTTTGACAGTAGTAAAAATAACTGCCACCTATACACATATCTGTCACCAGTAACTCCTTTTGTCTTCGGACATAAACTTTCCAAAAAACTGACATTTTAAGCTGTCGTTTCTGCTATAAAGCGCCATGGTTCTACCGTCCTTCATAAATTTACCGTAGCAGTTTTCATGAAATTCACCACTGCAATTCCTGATGGCTGCTATTTTAACTTGATCTAGATCATGTAGAGAGTAAAATGCACTTGATATTATAAAAGTAGCAAATCAATGATCTTCCAACTTAGTTGACATCACTAAATTTGTAACGTTTTAGAGAAAAACAGACTGCTAAAAAACATCTGTTTCTCAAAGCAAGTTTTAGAGTAAGTCTTCCACCTCATTCATACGAATCATACCCAAATCTTCCTTTCCTTAGTCTTCGGGCAGTTTTCTATTCTTTCACTTCTCCCTTTCTCTCCTGCAATTGGCTAAATCTAATCTCAGTTTCATCCCAGTCCATTACCAATCAGCCTATCATCCTTGACACGACGTCTTTTATCCCTACTGTGAGCTTGGGTAAAATGCTCCCCGATATTCAATGCAATTTTTTGCAGTTTATAATTCTACACTTAAATTTCGTTGTTGATCTTTATAGATCAATAAAAAATTAAGATGTCAATGTTTATATTGTTCTAGTCTTCTAGACATTTGTAATTCTGGTTTTACTATATTGGATTTATGATGCCTGAAGGTAAATGACTTCTTGTTTTAGATAGAAGAAGCTCGGGCCAAGGTTTCTGAAAATTCAGCAAAGAAGTATAACGAGGTTGTTGATGCACATGAGAAATTCAAAGATTTGGAGAATAGTTTGAAAGATATAACAAAGGAACATGAAAACTTTATCAAAGAAAAAGAAGTTATTGAAAAGCATCAAACAAAAACATTAAAGAAGTACACAGAGCTTGAGCTTGATGTCAAAGACTTACAAGCGAAGATCTCTGGAAATATCCGTGCCAAAGTATTATTCTAGTGATGATATCAAGGTATGAGTTCTTTTGATTGCCGTATTTATCTTTTACCTACATGGTTTCAGGAAGATGCTGCTAAACAACTGGAGATTCTTGAGAATGAAATTCAAGACTCAATGAATGAACTGGACAAAATCAGTCCTTTATATGATGATCAAGTTAAGAAAGAAAAAGACATTAGCAAGCGGTATGTTGTGGTTGTACTTCTCTACTGATATGCTTAAATAATATATAATGTATTTAACTCTCCCGGTGCATGCATTTGGACATTATGTTTACTTGTGTGTGTGTCTCGTTTAACAATTAAATTTAAAGTAGTTAGGATACATGATAGAAAAATATCATTTATCTTTCACATATTGGTACAGTATTTGTATTTGAATCTTATTTCTTACAAAATTATGAGTTGTTAGAATTATGGAGCAAGAGAAGAAACTAAGTATACTTTATCAAAAGCAAGGACGTGCAACACAATTTTCAAGTAAAGCTGCTCGTGATAAGTGGCTTCAAAAGGAGATTGATGATCTTGAACAGGTGCTCTCTTCAAACACAACACAGGCAAGTATTCATTTACTGGCACATGTTTTTGTGTATTATGGAGAAAATGCTGTTTTTCCTTTGACGCACGGAGTTATCAGCTTCCCATTGGGATGTTAACTCGTTTTCTATTAATTTTAGCTCAATAATCAGGAATGACATCATTGAGCTCCATTGCATTACATTTTTCTGCATAATGGATTTCTATTGCTCCCCCTCTCCCTAATTATAAGACCCTTTAGGAACATTTGTTTGTCCCAGAAAATAAGACCCTCTCCAAATATATCCCTTATTAATACTACCAATTTTCATTGGAATATTAAAAGTCAGAATTAAATATATTCAGTATTCATACACAAAGGGTAATTTAGTAGTAGTCATACACAAATTATACACATTAATTACATTAACAATTTTTCTTAATATGCATAAAAAGTCCCAAAGGGTCTTATAAATAGAGACACAGGAAAAAATTTCAATTTAAAAACACCAAAATAGTGCCACCACCACAGCTAGTTCTCTAGTACACACACACACACACAGATATATATATATATATCTGAGAGATGAGAGGCTTAAATAGTTACCATGATATTTCTTATAACTATAGTATAATATATGTTTGCCACTTGCATCCATCATATGCACATCTTCTCTGTTACTGTTTCAATCAAATTTGACTGTCCCAATTCTTCAGCAAGGCTGTATTGTTGTATCTCTTAGAATATAGAGTTGGGCCTAACTCATCCTTACAAAACCGGATTGTAAGGTGATGATTGCCTCTTACTTATAAACTCTTATCTAGGCCATCTCACATCCAATGTAGGACTTCATAACACACCCCCTCACGCCCAACACTATTGGGCTTGGTGCGTGGATATAAATGGTGGGTGGCCCGATAGCGGGTGACACAACGGATCTTGGAGAGGCTCTGATACCATCGTAGAATATGGAGTTGGGCCTAACTCATTTTTACAAAACCGGCTATCTCACATCCGATGTGGTACTTCTTAAAAGTATCAAATCTAATTTTTTATAAATGAAAGAATCACATCATTTCAATTGAACTAAGGAAGAAAAAGTTGGGATGATAGATTTTGTACACCGTTCATCTTTTAACAATAGTCAATTGAGCATGCAATTGTCGACTGAAATTGGAGCACAAATGAGAAACATAAAGATTTGAAAAAGAAGGGTAATTGAATACTTGAATCCGCCGTTAAAAAAGGGTAGTTGAATCCCTTTGTGATGGTGAATAACTGTGGATAAATTATCAAATTGTCTCTTGTGTCTTGACAAATCAGTGGTGGAAGAAGGGGATCGAGAACACTTTAATCTTTGTTGTGAGTTGTGATGCAAGGAAGGGGATCGAACTGGGAATTGGGACTTGGTACAATAAGGTGACGAATCAGAACGCGAAAAGGTGCATGTGATATGTTTCAATCACAACCATTAATTTTGATCGGATGGTCATGATTTAAGCTTCTCATCTCTCATGATAATAACTCCTCTCACTTGATATGCTCCCTACACACACACAACACTCTTATATAGTACAAATGATATAGATTGTATAAAAGTTTCAAAATAATGGTCACACGTCTTTCCACTTTCATTTTACTGTGTTTTTGGGGTTGGCCGCTATGGTCCACTATCCATGTTTTGTAACACTTATCAATACCCCTTACCACTGTCTCTTTGGTCTCTTCTACTTTGCTATCTTTCAAGTTTTTTATGTTTGTTTTGTGCCACAGGAGAAAAAGTTGATGGAAGAAATTGAACGGCTTAATGATGAAATCCATGGCTGTGATGGGAATATCAAGAGTGGTAGAATAAATATTACTACTTTGGAATCTCAAATTGCAAAGTCATGTGAAGGGTTTAATGATTATAAAGCAAATAGAGATGAGCTTCACAGAGAGAGGAAGTTCGTATATTTTGTATCATTAAATAGAAGTTAGAGTACAATAAAAGTGTAGGATAGTTTGTCGCAAAAAAGGAGAAAAAGTATATAATTTCTTACTTTTAACAGTGAGTGAGATATTGTTTTTGATTTGTTATTGTTATATTATAGGTCTTTATGGAGCCGGGAGAATGAACTTACTGCTGAAATTGATAAATGGAAAGTAGAAGTTGAAAAGGCCGAAAGAAGTCTTGATCATGCAATTCCTGGTGTGAGTAGTCCGTCTTAAAAGCTTCTTTTAACGTTGTATTTTTCAATACGTGTGAGGTACTCTGTGCTTGTTTATTGTATATAATTTTAATGATTTGTACATACCCTTTCTGAAATAACACAACACATGTTCATAGATGTAAACTATTGTCATTCTAGAAATTTAGGAATAATCTCTACTTTTCCTTTGAGTAGTGTTATTTGAACACATAAAAATGTTGTCCCGGGTGGACAACAATTTCTTTTTCACGCAAAACGATGCAGGCCAAAAATAATTAAATTGGTTCTTGACAAAACCGTTTTTAAAAGATTTTCTTTTTATTTTTAAACCTTGGATGGATGTTACGCTCTGATACCAGAGTTTTCTGCAGAGGTTGCTGCATTTGCGGAAGGTAATCTTTCGAGGGTCTTTTGAATCCTTGAGAGATTTAAGTCTCTTTGGAGACATTTTTGAAAACTTCTAACGTCGTCTTCATCATATGTTCGGGTTTGTGATGCCCATTCTATAGTGCCTTCAAGGCGCTCTATATTATATTTAACCACATCATAGAATCCGTAGATATGTGTGGGGTCTTTTTCTAGAATTATTTTTAGAGTTTTTTGGTATTCTCCTAACTCTAACTCTAAAAGGTATGCCCAAGTTGCTCCAGGCATCTCTTAGATTTTTCTATCTAAATTTTGGACTTGTAAGGATAGTCCTTCTATTGAACTATGTAGCTTACTTAGTTCTTTTTGTTCTGAGATATAAAAATCTTTTTTAGGCGGTGTTATTCTAAGGCTTTTGCTTCTAAATAACGATTTGTCTTCTGTTTCCTCAAACAGATCTCTGTCAGCTTCTATCAAAGAGCAGCTATTCCTTGCTAGGCTTCTGAATATAGGTGATTTTAGAGTTACTATAGGTGCAAACAATTCGTCAATATGAATTGTGTCTTTTCCTTTGAATTCTATACTATGATGTGAATTACTCAAAGCATAGTTAATTCTATAGTAAATGGTAAAGGGGTGATTACCTTTTTTCATAAAATTTTTGTTTTTCATTTTATAATGAAAAACTATAGATCTATCAAGATCTTTATCTTTTAGGGATAAACCAATTTGTAAATTTATATCAAATTTGATTTTACCATATTTTAGATTGCAATTTCCTTTTGCAATTGTTGCTTGATCTGTGTCTAGAATTCTAGAGTCTTTTAAAGCTATTTCTAGAGGTGAATTAATACCTTTCATAAAAGTACTTTTAATTAAAATTTGAATGGTCGATATATGAATATAACCAATTTTTGATCTTTCATTTTCTGAAAAAGTTTTAATTCTTTCTTTAAGTTGAGTTGTATCTATAGTAGATATAACTATATTTCCATGAGTAGAATCAATGGGAATTGCTTCTTCTCCTGTCATTATTCCAAATTTCAGAATATTTTTTCTTGAGAAAATATTTTTGAACGTGTTATATTTTCTCTTGAAATTTTCTTCTGCAGTTAAAGATAATTCTGCACTTTCTATTTTATTATCACAGATAACATCTGTGTGATAGCTAGATGTTTCTTCGAAATATGATACTTCAGTCATATTGATCTTTGAAATATTTTAACATGTATTTGAACGTTATTTAAACAGAACTTTGATATTCCATAGTATTGAAAGATGTTAAATAAATTTAACATAAACATATTTATACCTGATTTGATATTCTTGAATTTGATTTTGAATTGATGACCTTTGTATTTGTTATCAGTCCACTACGACCGTCTATGATTCTTTCGAATTTTGATTTGTGAACGCTCCAGAGTATTACCTCAACGTTCTGATAGCTCCAGAGTATTACCTCAACTATCAATACTAAAATTCTAAAATTTTAGGAGAAATGAAAAACTTCATTCAAACTTAATTTCATTCTGATTACAAACGAGCATCAAGGCTCTTATTTATAGCGGAGTAGGACTCACAAGTAGTTCACATGTCCCTATCCGTGACAGCTATTAAAGCAAAAGAAAAACGCACTAAAGAAAACGGACAAACAATAATTTACATAAAGTAGATGCCTTAGTGATAAGGCAGTTTTATCTGACCCTACATAGTGGGTGGCTGCTTTTCTTTGTCTGCCACTACATTGTGATGTGTTGTTTTCCACTGAGTGCTTCTTTGTCGTTTTGTGCCGACGATTTTGGCGGACAGATTTTACACTCGTGTCCTTTGTAACTTTGTGTAAAATTTCTACACAGTTCTTCTCTAATTACCATGGGTAGTTTTGTGTAGTCTTCCTTTAGCTGGTCAACTCTTTCTTCAAGATTTTTAACAGCCTGTAAATCTTTCTCCTTGGCTGGCTTTCTGGAATCGCTGTAAACGACTGTTGATGGATCGTTGTAAACAACCCTGTAGTTTGTTTGCTGGGTTAACCTGGTAACCTTTTGTCTGAAGTGTTTCATCTGTGCAATGTAACTGGCTGGGTGCCATTCATTTTTCTCTTTCGACATAGTTGGATATGTCTTGTTTGATATCCCTATTTTGATGAGATATTGTGGTTTTATAGTTAAATCCAGAGTAATTTCATCGTACCATGGATATGTTGAATCAATTTGAAGGAATATTTCTTTTCCTTTGGCAAAGAGATTGTTGAATTTTTGTACTAGGTTTTGAAGTTCTTCTGGAAAGTATTTGAGTTCTCCAAAACTTCTTTGTTCTTTTTCTTCGAGATAAATTGTGCTGATCAATCCATTTTGAAAGAATGATAGACAAAGCTGATTGTCTATTCCTGGAAGTAGGACCGTTTTTGAACATCCATACTTGTTTGTTGGGTAGAAGCATTCTGTAGAGAATTCTTCTATATAGCTATTTATCCATTTCCATCTAAGACTAAACTCTGTGAAGGTTGGGTCTGCTAAGTGGAATGTTTTTTGATGTTCTAGCTGGCGGATTTTATCAATTGACAGCTTCTTTTTTGACTCCATTGTTGAAGATCTTTGGATATCTTTTGCTGCTGTAATTTCCTTGTAAGGACCGTAAAGGGCTTGTTCTGCTTCTTTAATGGTTTTGTAGCCTTTGTGGCGTACATTTTTTCCGATGATGTGCTGTTTTGCTATTGCCCATTTTCTGTAGATCCCTTTCATTGGACCATCGAAAATGACATAAGCTTCGAACTTTCCCATTTCATTGTCTACGGGATCGTTTGTTTGGATGGTTGTTGACAAACCATTTTTTTCTGCTTCATCTTCTTCTTCTACTTCATCAGCCCATGATTTCTTGCTGTCTGAAGTTGTTTCTGAAGATTCTTGTTCCTTTTTCCAATCACTTGGTGCTATTGTTTCAATTGGAATCTTCGAGCTTTCTGGAGCTGAATACTTTACATAGTAGTTGTATTTTCCAGAATCTTGTCCAAGCAAGTCCCAATTTTCTTTGGTGTTGCTGCTGCTTTTTTCTTCAGTTGGTTCACTGATGTTTGTATTTGCTGTATATTGTTGCAAATTTTGTAATGTTGTAATTATCTCCCCCCTCTCAGAAGAGAGTTTTGTAAGACGCTGTTGAGTAGCTTCAATCTGCTCGTCTTTTTGTTTCAGATTATGTTGCAAGATCTTTATTGCTTGCTCCATTCCCGTGTAAGAGTATCTGCAAAACTGTTGTTTTCAGATTTTATATACTGAATGTATGGTTGAAATTGTTGTAATTTCATCTGCCAACGAATTAATCGTCCGCTTTTGTAATCTGCTTTTATATTATATCTCCAGAATCCTGTTAGATATTTTGAATCTGTTCGCAAAAGAAACCTAGAGGGTAGAAGTTCTACTCTCCATTTTTCTAATACTCGAACACATGCAAGTGTTTCTAACTCAGCTATCGGATATCTTGTTTCTGTATCAGAAAAAGTTCCCGATATGTATTTACAGAGTAATAACTCTTTTTCTTTTATATTAAATTTAGCAGAGTAATCTACCAAATTTTGTTTTTTATCTGTCTTTCTTTCTTTCGAAATTAGATCAGATTGTCTTTTGAGTCCAGAGGACTTATCTGTCTTGTCTTGAAGACTTAGATCAGACTGTATATCTGAGGTTACGCTCAGATTTTCACCAAACTCATTGAGTTTTAGTGTTGCTTTTCCGTTAGGGAAAGCTCTCATACATCCTGCCCATGTATCTTTGGATGCATCAATTTCGACAACTAGAAAGTCATCATTTGTGGGATTGTAAAGTTTTGGTAGGACTTGAATTTTACTCTTAATTGTTTTCACAATCTTAGTATCTTCGTCTGTCCATGACCAAGGAATTTTTTCAGAAATTTTCTTTTGTAAAATTTTTCTTTCTTTTGCCAAGTCTTTAAAAAATCCTTCATTGGCAATATAATTCAAACATCCTAAGAATCTTTGAATTTGTTTTCTATCCACTAATACATCAGGGAAAGCGGAAATCTTTTCCTGGGTATGTGGCGCTAAATTGAGTTCTCCATTATCTTTTATGATTACTCCGAGATACTCAATTTCAGTTTTACAAAGTTGTGATTTCTTTTTTGAAATAACAATTCCTTTTTCTTTAATTCTTAAAAGAACTATTTCAACATCCTTGATATGTTGTTCTTTTGTTCCTTTTGTAAAAATAAGTATATCGTCAATATATGCAAGGCATATATGGTCTAATCCCTGTAAAGAATTATCCATAAATCTTTGATATATTGAAGGTGCTTGTTTTAACCCAAAGGGTAAAACATTCCATTCAAAATGTTTTTGTGGCGGACATGAAAATGCCGTTAAAGATTTTGTTTCATCAGAAAGTCTTAGCTGATAATATCCTGATTTTGCATCAAGGGATGAAAAATAGTTACAACCTTTAATTTTTTCAAAAATAAAGTCTTTTCTAGGTAATCCATAAGAATCTCCAATGGTTGCAAGATTGAGTTTCTTATAGTTAATTACCATTCTTCTTTTCCCTCTTTTTATCTCGTTATGATTTTCGACATAAAAAGCTGGAGCTGAATGTGGGCTTGAAGAAGGTCTTATTAGTCCTTTTTCAAGTAAATCTTTACATTCAGTTTTGAATTCTTCAACATCCTTAATAGTATATGGAATTCTATTAGGAACGTTGACTTCTTCATTCGGGTTTTTAAGTCGAATTACTATTAATTCATGATTAGTGTTTTTCTGATTATCTAATGGATCATCAGAACAAACTTCATCGAGTCTTTCTTCTAAAGTTGAAAAGAATTTATACTCTTCCCAGATAGAACTAAGTTTTTTCAAATTGCCAGAAATCATTTTTAAAATTTCATTTCTAGTAATTATTTTTGTAGTAATCATTTTCTTTTCGTCTGGATTTCCAAGATTTTTCCATCGAAGAGAAATTGTATTACTCCTTTGAATAAAGGGTTCATATAATTTTAGAAAATTGTTTCCAATGATTAGATCAAGACCTGAATCATGTAAATAAATTGTAGGGATAAAAAACTTATATCCTTCAATTTCTATAGATACATCCTTAAGGCTAAACCATATTTGATGCTTTGACTTGTCTGCAACAACTATTTCTTTTGGTTTTTCTAATCTATCCCAGTTCCTAGAGATCGATTTTCTTCCAAAACAAAGGGTTGCACCTGTATCTATATAGGCTAAAAGGTTTTTATTTTCTAGCACTATTTTTATAAATGTTGCACTTGGATTTCCTTTACCAAGTACTTTCTTCGACATCTAAGTCTATCTCTGAATCTGTTTCTGTGCAGTATTCATAAATTTCCTCATCAGATTCTACATCTGATTCTATAGGTTCATATCCTATTGCGTATATGGCTTGTAAGACGTTTTTCTTAGGGTTATCCCTTTTAGGGCACTCATTAGCATAGTGTCCTTCTTCATGACATAACCAACATGTGCATGATTTCTTATCTTGTGGACATGTTTTTCTTTTAGGATAAGGTGGTTTTTTCCTAAAGAATTTCTTATCTCCTTTTCTAAATTTCTTAAAAGGGATTTTTCTGAATTTCTTTTTCTTATAAGACCTTATATTTCTTCTAGATTTCTTTTTAGGATTTCTAGAGTTACACCTATAGTTTCCTACTTTGTTTTGTAACTTATCACAGCAAAGTGATACTTTAGCTTCTCTTTTAGCTATCTTTTCGCTACATTTATCTGCGAGCCACTGTTTTAAAACAGTTATTCTTCCTCCCAGAGTATCATCTACCTTTCCTTCTGATGATATTGAGGTAAAGTATAGTTTGACTTGAGCTGACACTCCTCCTGGAAGCTTATCATAGAGGAGATCTAACAATCCTCTTGATAGTCTTGTTTCATTGTCTATGTTATAATAATAACTCTGAAATTCACAAATAAAGTTATCAATGTAACACATATTGCAAATTTTTAAATTAGTTATTTTCCAAAGATTTTGATCGGAAAATGCTGCTTTTGATTGGACAGTATCCTTCCATCCTTTGAATTCTTTAACTAGTAAACTATATACCCAGTCTGTAACTAAGGATCCTATTAAAGGCATAGTTCCTATAACTTGTGGTGGTAGATTTGAAATGTATTTGAATGCATTTCCTCTAGTTTTATATTGTAGGTAGTTGAAAATATCAGCTGATCCTAAATTTCTTAGATCTTCATTCAGATGGATTAATACATTATTTGTATTGTACCAATCTCTAAGATCCTTTGCAGTGTCTAAACTACAATCTATGTCTAAAACACCTTGTCCTTGAAAAGGGTTTTGTGAAGGCTCATAGTAATGAGGTACTTTTTGGAATTTTTGTTTGGTAAATTCTTTTTCAAAATCTGCAGGTCTTTTGGTACCTGAAGTTTCTCCATGTTCTTCTATTTTTACGAAATGAGGATTTTCATTTTCGTTTTCACTAGCTTCTTCTGAGCTAAAATCATAAATGATCTGATTGTTATCTTCAGATTTGTTATCAGGGATCTCCTGATTTTTTCCACTTATATCTAAAGAGACCATAAGTCTTTCTAGGTTTTCTAGTTGCCTATTAAGGGTTTCTTCTGTATCTTCCATTAAAAGTAAGTAGAAGGTGGTCTAATACTTAATTGTTTGGATTCAGAAGTTTTTTCTTTAGGTTGGGTTTGAAGTTCTGGGATAACTATTGCTTTTCCCCTATCTTCCCCCCTCTTAAGAATTTGAGTTAACTCATCCTGAGTTAAATATCTTTTTTCTAAGAGTTCTAAAAGGTATTCTATCCTTTCTTGACTTTTTCTTTGTTCTTCTAGAATCATATCTACCCTTTGATACCATTCTAGCTTAACAGGTTGAATTTCTTCAACAAGTTTCTCTTGACAAAGGTTTTTTATTATATAAGTTATCATACATGCTATGTTGTTGAGTTGTGGATTTCTTGTATGAAAAAGGTGAGGGTATTTATGACTTTCATCCTCTTCATAGCAGGTGAAACCTTCGTTACTAAAACTCCATGTGTCATGGGGTTTATCTTCTTTAAATTGTCTTTCTAAATAGGATGTTTGTTTTTCTACCCTACTCTGAAGGTCAGAAAAGCTATCTAGAATTTTCTGCAATCTAAGTGTTACACTATCTCCACTCATCTTGCCATAAATTTGAGGTTTTTCTGGAATAGTTTAACCATTTGTCTATATTCTTTAGACAGTTGTTCATCTATATTTTTATAGAATTTTTCTATATCTCTAAACCATTTAATCTGCATCTTGTAAAGATTAAGTTTGGCTAAGTTTGGAAAAAAGTTAATCGGGCTACGAATTAACTTTCTATTTGGACTTATTATCCAATTCATATTCTTTATCTTCTAAGCCAGTTGCTAAAAAATACTGATTTAATAAAAATGAGAGAGAAAATACTATTTTTTATTTTTGTTGTCCAATGTTGTTCAAAAAATGTTGTCCATATATCATTTCTCTTTCCTTTAGGTGTTTATACAAGTATCTTTATAACCTATAGAAGCAACAACTTCTAGTCCAAAAGAAACTGCAGAGACTCTTTGACTCCAAAAATGATGCGACATTTGAATATTATAATCTGTGGTTGCAGTACTTTTATTTTTTTTAATATGCTAAAAAGGGTAATCTGGTGCTACAAATATCCCACCTGGTGCTAGGGAAGGGTTAAACCTATTATGGATCTATTGTAGGGAACTTCACTTTACATATTTGCAAGATACTAATTCTGTTACCTGAACCTGTGACCTCCGATTCACAAAAGCAATTCCAACCGTTGGAACAAGTCTCCCTTTCAATAATAATTGGCACATGAATTTAATAATTGCTACAAAGTTATACATTGTTTAAATTAAATTATCTATTATTGTGCAATGTTGAGTACTTAGCATTTGATAAGAGTGTGTGCTATTAATATCTGTCCAGTTTGGAAATGATCTGTCATGATGATGTTTCTATAGACCTATTCTGAGGGCAGGTTGGCATTCTTATACATCACCATGTGTGACACTACTATAATTTGCAGGATGTTAGAAGAGGGCTGAATTCAGTTCGGAAGATCTGCAAAAATCACAACATTTCTGGAGTTCACGGTCCAGTTATTGAGCTGTTGAATTGTGATGAAAAAATTTTCACCGCAGTTGAAGTGACTGCAGGAAACAGGTCTCCCTGCAGTTTTCTTTTTATCAACCCTAATATTTGTTCTTGGCCTGATTCTTAAAAAAGAAAAAGAAAAAAAGATATATTTGTTCTTGACTTCTTGGCCTGATCTTTTTATTGGTTTTTATAATTTTGCTTATTTGGCTTGATTTCTTAATTTAACAACTTCATTTAACAGCTTATTTCATGTGGTTGTTGAAAATGATGACAAGTCAACCGAGATAATTAAACATCTTAATCGACAAAAAGGTGGACGCGTTACATTTATTCCACTTAACAGAGTAAATGCTCCCCAAGTCACTTATCCACAGAGTTCTGATGTCGTACCTCTATTAAATAAATTGAATTTTAAACCTGAATACACTCCAGCATTCAGCCAGGTTAGCTTCTACTCAAGTGTTAATTCTTAAATAGCATGGTATCTTAAGGTGATATTTAGTAATTAACTTAATTCTAAAATGGTTTATCTGGTTTCATCATAAAATAATGAAATTGATGCAAGTGGAGCAGCATGTATTATGATATTATTAATAATTTTAGGAGTTTCCTTTAATTTTGAGATATTTTTCTATTTTCTGAAAAACATTGGCTTTACATATTATGGTGGTCTACATTGACTTTATACATACATAAACATTCTCGGGTCATAATTTCCTATTTAATTTGATATCATTAGGATTTTAATACGGTGTTACATATTATAGGTGGCCTAAGTCTCACATTGTGTGATATGGGATGCTCGGGGGGTAATTGGGTTCTTTTCCCCCTTTTGACAACTAGTTTATAAGGGAAGGTTGTGCTTGGGTGCTTATCATTTTTTTTATCATCCTTGGACTATAAATACCCTTTATGCTCCTTTTTTTTTAGATTATTGGTATTGATGGTATCATTTAGTTGAATCCCAAGGATTTTGTGGGATTCTAAGAATTCATGGCTGTTGCTGATTTTCTTCCTCTTAATTCTATGAGCATTCTATTCTTTTAGTGAAATGCATGTTTTGTTTTGATAGAGACCCAAATTTAAAAGAAATTGAAAATGTATTATTGATTGAAATAAAAACAACAATTACAGAGAATGATCCCTATAATCCCAGAGCAAATGCTCCTCGCAGAAGAGATGCAACCCTCTCTCTCTCTCTCTCTCTCTCTCTCTCTCTCTCTCTCTCTCTCTCTCTCTCTCTCTCTCTCTCTCTCTCTCTCTCTCTCTCTCTCTCTCTCCCTTTCTAATATCTTTCTACAAAACTAGCTTGTAAATTAAGAGGTGCCTCTATTTACAAACCTTTTTTAGGTTTTATCTCTGCACCTTCTCATGCCCAACACTATTAGCTTGGTGCGTGGATTATTTGGTGGTTGGTCTGAACTTATAGACTCTGATTTGGGATTTAGGTTTTTCCCAATAGTCCAAAAGTGGGTACAACAGCAGAGAAAATATTGATCTTATTATGGATTATGCATATTTTGAAACAAATGATTCTTATCAATTAGAAATAAAACAGATGCAAAGCACTATTTTGGGGGACTAAGAGCAATACTTAGTATATATTTTGGTGGACTGGCAACATATTTAAGCAATTATTAATTTAAAGTGTATAAGCTTGAGTCATAGTAGCACTCTATACCTAGAGTATTTTCAGGTTCTTCAAGGGCATACCCTTCCAAGAGGAGCACTTCAAACCTAAATATTATTTGGTCTACATGAATGATGTCATTGCTTAGTTATAAAGTTGCATTAGATGTGTTCCTTAACATCAATTATGATACTTCTATTAGGCATTTGCAAGAACAGTTATCTGCAAAAATCTGGATGTGGCTTCAAAGGTAGCTCTTATGAATGGTTTGAACTGCATAACACTGGAAGGTTTGCCTAGCTCTTTGCATGGGTCTACTTAGAGTGGATGATCATTGGTTTTTACTTTGACAAATTGTTGTCTGTCTCTTTACAGGTGATCAAGTAAGCAAAAGAGGTAGTATGACCGGAGGATTTTATGATCACAGACGAACAAAATTGAAGTTTATGAAAATCATTAAGCAGTGTGCTGAAAGTATTCACATTAGCGAGGAGAATTTGGAGCAAGTTAAAGTTAACATACAAGATATCCTTTAATGTTAGTTAATATACATTCTTTATAAAAGACATAACAAAATTGAGCAAACAAAGTAAATCATGATGCCTTGATTATCATCACATGTTTGAAAGGAATAGCTCATAGAGTGAGATGGCAATTGGTAATGTGTAACCAACAGTCATATTTACTTTGTGCTTTTGATTTTCTGTGATTAATTGCAATTTCTATAAACAGTGACTTTGTTATGTTTTGACCATTATTTTTTCCTGGCATCATGGACATATTCATGGTGCTGTCTTAAATCAATGTTTTTTGATTAATTAAGGGGCATTTGCTTGCTAAACTGGCTTTATTAGAAATATGGCAGGCTGAGCTGAAGGAAATACAAGGTTCTACGTGCAATTTTATCACATGTAAAATTGGCCAGAATACAAACAAAAAAAAAAATTAGATTATTATTTATTTTATCTTATGCTGAATTTTTTGTTAGAGGCGCTTGATTTGTTTTTGACGTGGTAACATGAAATACCACATCTCCATTAGTTGTGATTCGTTCTCTGATGCCTATGCTATTTCTTTTTGTAAAAGTCATTTTCCCCTATGGTTTTGTTTTCACTGAACTGGTCTCACAGATAGACCAAAAGATTAATGAACTTGTTGGTGAGCAGCAGAAGGTTGATGCTCAATGTGCTCATTGTAAATCAGAGATAGAAGAGCTCAAGCGGGACATTGCTAATTCTAACAAACAGAAGAAATCATTTTCTAATGCACTTGCAAAGAAGGTGACATTGAATTTCTCAGATTATACTCAATCATCACTCACGGGCTTTGTTTCTATTGGTAGTTGCTTGTGAGGCAGTTCACTGCTAAATTGATTTTCATATTTTCCGAAACTTCTTGTAGGAGAAATCACTTGCTGATGTCCAGAATCAGGTTGAACAGCTTAAAGCTAGCATTGCTATGAAAAAAGCTGAGATGGGCACAGAGCTCATTGATCATTTAACACCGGAGGAAAAGAAACTTTTGTCAGATTTGAACCCTGAAATAAAAGACCTTAAGGAGAAGTTTGTTGCTTGCAAGACTGATCGCGTTGAGGTTATTGGGTGAACTATACCGAGTTTCATAATATGCAAAGGACTATTGTTACCATTTTAACTTTAAATTTTGCAGAGTGAAGCACGGAAAGCAGAGCTGGAAACTAATCTAACCACTAATCTCAAGAAAAGAAAACAAGAGCTGGAGGCTGTGATATCATCTGTTGATGCTGATTCCATGCTCGTTGATGCTGAGTTGAAGAGGAAGGAACTTAGTGATGCTAAAATATTGGTTGATGATGCATCAAATCAGCTTAAAAGTGAGATCTTCAGCCAATGTTCTCTTTTATCTATAGCTCAAATTGGCGTTCCTTGTTTGACCAAATATTTTTCCTCAGGTGTTATTGATAGTATACATAATCGAATCCGGAAAATTGCAAAGATCAAAGATGAAATGAATAAATTGAAGGTATTGCTCTTTTAAATTGATTGATTGTTTGTGCTGTTTGTTCATAATGACGAAGTTATTTAGCTGCAGTCTTTGGAGGACGAGTATGATAGAAAAATTCAGGAAGAAGCTAAAGAATTAGAGCAATTGCTGGATAAAAAAAATAGATATTCGGCTAAGGAAGAAGAATATACCAAAAATATAAGGGAACTGGGCCCATTGACATCGGATGCTTTTGAGACGTAAGGCTTGCTTTGCAGCACATTTTTACTTTTCTTACTTTTTTGTGTGTAGAAGATTTTTTTTTAGAGGGATATGATGAGATTAATCTATGTAAACATTCCATTATCAACATTCCATTCTCACTTCAAAGTTGATTGCGTGTGCTTCCTAAGAAAGCCTTGTGCTCTTGCAGATACTCTGAGATTCTCTTCAAAGGCACATTTTCTTGAAAAGCATATTTCTTTTGACTCTTGTGTCATTTATATATCGCATTCTCTACTTGATAATAGAAAAAGGCCAATAGCATTCTCTACTTGTTATCCATATATTGGCTGTGTTTTATATTTTTTAATAAATATTTAATGTCTAAAAGCTTTTGTGATAAACTTGATTACTTTGCTTTGATATTTTAAATGTTTGACTACGATATAAAGTTGTTACAAGTTTATGGTTTCTGCATTATAGTTTACCATTTTCTCTGTACTTTGTTTTTTTCTAATTTTAGTTGACTCTTTCCCTTTTATCATTGGCCATGATAGCTACAAGCGGAGGAATATGAAAGATTTGCAAAAAATACTGCATACATGCACCGATCAATTGAAACAGTTTAGTCATGTCAACAAGAAAGCTCTCGATCAGTACATAAATTTTACAGAACAGCGAGAAGAACTTCGGAAAAGACAAGCTGAACTTGATACAGGAGATAAGGTATACTGTCATTTCAGTTAAGGAAGTTCTTTATAATTTTTTCCGAAGGTACAAAAGTCTTTGATGGCCAAATTTGCCTGACAAGTATTGCTGGTTATGCACTTTATCATCTAAAGGTTTTTGAACAATTGATCTTTCATGTCTGTGAATGTTGTTGCATCTTTATGTGTCCATGAATTCGGTCTTGTTGAACACTTGCCTGCAAGTGGAATAACCTATTCATGTGATATTTTTCTTAATGAGTTTCCATTTTCTGATGTTTCGTCTTTCTGTAATATATTAATCTGATTTTCGGTTTAAGCTTGGGTTTGAGTGTAGGACTGATTCAACCAACTTTTGCATGTGTGATTGCATTGTGCGCAACATTGCTAAATTGTTTAACTTTTTTGCCATTAAAATAATTGCAGAAAATCAGAGAGCTAATATCAGTTCTCGATCAACTGAAGGATGAATCAATAGAACGCACTTTCAAAGGTGTTGCTAAGCATTTCGCTGAAGTATTCTCTAAACTTGTACAAGGGGGCCATGGTCGTCTGGTTATGATGAAGAAGAAGGTTTGTGGCTATTATATAATGTCTTAGTGTCTCCCATTGATTCGTTTTTTTTTTAATGGCAAAATAATATTATATTATATATAAACGACAAAAGTACAACAGAGTATACAGAATACAAGGGGTACCAGAAGTCCAATCCACCAATACCTAACAGGCACACATGTAAGCAAATGGGCACAACAACAACAAAAGTAAACACCTCTAACCTCCGACCACAGAGAAGATCCAAAAACCCCTTAGAGAGAGAGAGAGACAAAGATCAACCACCAAGCGGACAAACACAAGAGGCCTCCAATCAACAAGACCTCATGAAGACCCAGATCCACACCCCACCAAATTTTATCAGTTCCAACAAAAAAATAGGGTGCATACCCTATTCATAAAAGGAACAGGGGATGCCAAAATTTTTACGTAGAAACCATTTCCAAGATAGAAGCTTCACCCTATCGACCAGACACCCGGCAGATAAAATTCCTTCCGAAAACAGGACATCGTTTCGCGAGTTCCAGATAGTCCACACAATAGTTTACCAAATTAATAGCCACCCCAATCTATTTTTCCTACTCACACTCATACCTAGGAAAATATCAAACAACCCTAGATGACCACGAGGGGACACCTACTCGACACCCAACCACCGAAGAATAGCATACCAGACAGGTGATATATGGTTACAAGAGACAAACAAGTAATCAGCTCATTCAAACCCTAAACCACAGAACACACACCTAGATGAATCAGCATCCGTAATGACACCCTGCTGCCATGGATTATGACGAGTCGGCAACCTATCCTAAAGAAGTTGCCAAGAAAAGGCTGCCACTTTTGAGGGGGCCCAAGTTTTCCAAACTTTTGGAAGCAGATGTAATTCCTCTTCGGAGATGAACACCTCGTCAAATATGGATTGACGGAGAACTAAATAAGTTGACTTAATTGAATAAAAAAAAAATCACTTGGATCATGCCTCCTACACCAAGAATCGTCCGCAACAGAGATTGGTGATCTGATCAGAATATCAAGAAGATTTTCCAGAAGGTTAAGTTCCTAGACAAAGAGATCTCTTCTCCATCTTAGGTCTTATGCCCACTGGCTATCAACCAAACTACCCATCTCCCCCACCGAACTAGTACTCTGGGCTGAAGCTTGAAAAAGCCTTTGAAACTAAATCCTTAAAGGATCAAAGCAGAAGGAAGTAATGAGGCCATTACCAACCTTTCTAGTCACCCCAACCAACCTGAACTAGCATCTACAGGGCCTCCTAGTAAGGACACATTCCTCCGCCAACCGGAGGCCTTCCTAAGACCCTGAGGCCTCCCTCCAAGATGAGGGGAGGGAGATAACGAGCCATATCTCACCAAGATTATATCTCTCCAAAGACCACACCTCCTGAGATTAATTGCCATCTCCAATTACCGAGCAGCGCTAGTGGATTGGTGCAGGTTTTAGAGTTATGCCACATCATAAAAAATGGCGGAGGACCAAAAAGACCCAAAGGTTATAAAAAAAAAGGGGACCAAAAACCCGGTTTTAGAAATGGGGTACCAAAAGTGAATTTAAGCCTAAAAATAAATCATGCCCACCTTTCTTATTAGATGCTCAATAGCCGGTCTTGCTAAACTCTTAGTTAAATTTCGGTTTTTTGTTGATGTTTTTGAAGATTTTCTTTTGTTTGCTTGCTCCTGTTTGCATGTGGTGGTTGAGTATTGCTTTATTTCTATGTATTTACAAAATTTGTGAGAGGAATCTCCAGAGATAAATTGATGTTTTAACTTTGTTACTGTAACTCATGCAAATGGTATTTCTATATTTTATTTCCTTTTTCTCAGGATGGTGATCATGATGACGACGATCAAGTCGAGGATGGTCCTCGGGAAGCAAATCCAAAGGGGAGAGTAGAAAGGTACATTGGAGTGAGAGTGAAGGCAAGTGTATTCAATTTTTGCTTCTTTATTTTTATGTAATGTTTGTATCATAATGTATGGTGTTTTTCTTTTCGAATGTTAAGAGTCAGAAAATGGAATCATGTGTAGAATATTAATATTCATGTCTAGAGATATAGGGTATGTTTGATTCGCAAAAGGGTAAGTACTGTGCATAATAACATGGAACAAACTTTTAAGGTACTTATGTTGTGTACATGTTTAGTGGACACTAAAAGCACAAACAAAATAAGGTGCAATTTATTGCAATACCCTTTATGAATGTAATTGTTAATTGAGGGGAGAGAGAGAGAGAGAGAGAGAGAGAGAGAGAGAGAGAGAGAGAGAGAGAGAGAGTAATTTTTAGTAGAGAATAAAAGGGTAATAGCTCGTGTTTGGTTTCAATTTTTGTCCGGTTCCTTATTTCAGAAAATCAAACACATCCATATTTTCAGTTCGTTTTGTTTTCTGGTTGGCATTTAGAGAGAAATTACATTCAATTGGTAATCAAATAAAAGCAAAATTTGATATCATTGAAACTAAGACGTGTCCTGTTCTTCGACTCTTTAGTAATTGTAAAGCCCACACATGCGTGTTATCTCTGCCACATTTTGGTTGCGAATGTGAACTTCATCGGTTGCCCCTGCATTGCTCCAAAAATTCAAAGGTTCATATTCCTAGTACCTGATATTCGTAGACATGTTTATACTTTGCAGGTCTCTTTTACTAAACAAGGGGAGACACAGTCCATGAAGCAGTTGTCCGGGGGTCAAAAAACTGTTGTTGCACTTGCACTTATATTTGCCATACAGAAATGTGATCCAGCTCCCTTTTATCTATTTGACGAGATTGATGCAGCATTGGATTCACAGTACAGAACTGCCGTTGGAGGTACCCATTTTATCATTGTGGATACTATCTTGTCATGTCCAATGTTTGTTCTTGCATTTTTTTTCTTTCTTTCTTATGTATTTACTGCATGTTGCATCTGCCACTTCATAAAGGGACTAGTGATATTAAAATTTATTCTTGCATTTTATCCTTGACTGTCATAGATCTGATCCGGTGGATGGCAGACAAAGAAAACACTCAATTTATCACTACAACATTCCGTCCAGAGCTAGTTAATGTTGCCGACAAGATATATGGAGTAACACATAAAAACAGGGTCAGCTGTGTTAATGTTATATCCGAAAATGAAGCTCTAGAATTCATTAATCCGGATAAGATATAAAATGTACTGAATAAGGTAACATTATATATAACTAGATGCTAGCCCACACGTTGCTCGGTAGAATTGAATTAAATAATATTATGTTTGTTAAGATCATGAGTTGTTCAACTAAATATGTTGATCGAGAAAATTGAAGAAAAACGAAAAATTGCTTACTTTATGGCATTTTTTTTTTAATTTCATTGGTAATATGATTAAGTCCCATGGCAGGGTCCTCTATCCGCTGACCTACCATGCCGTCTTTCTGGAACTTGTGATTTTCTTTGATATGATGAGTTAAGCGATTCGCAAAGCTGTTAAAGAAGAAATCGACAAAATTAATTTTGATTATTCAACATTGTGATAGTGTATCGAACTACAATCTATTTTTGACAATGAAACTTAGATTGCTGCACAATCGGCTTTCCATTCGATACCATTCGGATCCATGCTAACAGATTGCCATCCATCGTCAATTATAACAACGAAGCAGGAATTCCACCTTCCTCAAAACTATAAACAAAAAAGTTAAATTTCACAAATTAATGTCGATGACTATGCAATGCAAAAATCGTGTAATTTAGACCACTTTCGGCGGAAAGAAATAACACCTTTGTAGTCCTTGCTTCACATTCTCTGATGTACACCAACCAAACCAGTTAAGCATATCTGGCATCTGAATAATACAAGTAGGTAATGAATTTTAGGATTCAACAGAGCCATGAAACTTTTGCTATAAAGAAGGAAAAAAAGATATTAACCTTCTTTCGCTCGCGATGACAGAATGTCTTCAAGTGTTTCTCAACAGTCCTGAGTAAAAAATACATAAAACCAATGATTCTTGTTAATTACATGTTTATAGGAAACACAACAATGTGCATCCAAATAGTTTGGTTAAGCTCAAAAAGCATATTACTCGACTTATAGCTAAATTAGTTTTTGTTGGATATGACGCATAGTTACTGATAATAGTAATCTATGGGCAGTTGATTCGAGCGACGGTTCAGGGGTAATCTTGTAAATTGGATCATAGTATTTAAATACAAGTTGTACTCTATAAACTTTTAACTTGAAATTGTAATATTTGTCAAAAAAAAAAACTTGAAATTGTAAATTGTAATACAAAGGAGTGGCAGTCAGAGACGTAGAGAATATTATGTTGTGTTGTTATGAAGAATACATACGTACCACTTTCGACACAAATCTTAATTTCATTTTGTTCCTTCCAAAAGAGGCAACAAAGCACAAGTACCCATTCTTTGTGTCATCCACCACATCTTGAACCGGAAAAGACTCATAAACCTTAAACCCCTGAAACAACAAAAACACCAATAAAAACCAAAACTTTAAAATACTTGCAAACATAGTAAACATAAAAACCCAAAAGGGGTCACTTTAATCCTTAATCTACACAAAGTGTCAACACAACAACATCAAAATAATCAAATAACTACCTACATTTTTTCATTATGGCAACAAGGCCGTTACGGTTAGTTAAACCATACAGTTACGCACTCTTTGCTTATCTCAATGCTTCAACACCTAAACCTTCCTTTCTCCGTCCCTTCTCCTCCCCACGCCGCCTGTCTCTTCTCCTCCGCCAACGATACCGCCTATAAAGTTCCACAATAATTCCATAAGAAGCTCAAAGTCTCCCGATATGCAATGTGTGTTGGATTCTTAGGTTGAAGGTTACGATCAGGTTAGTTACTATGCTTGTTTTTTGCACTCTTGTTATGGAAGAGTGTTTGTTTGGATAAACAACTTATTTGCAGCTTATGACATAAGAGTTTATCATGATAAGCGCTCATGTATAAGTTTATATAAACTTTTTTTGTAGGAAAAAGTAAAATAAACAAAAATTGTTTTTTATATATATATATGGTATGGGCTATTTTCATAAGTTGTTTTCATAAGTTCTACCAAAGATTCTCACCAAACTTATGTCAGTTCAAACAGATGTGTTTGTGTTTTGAACTAAAGGAGCTTTATTTGTATTATTAGGTAGAGTCCGGCTTGGTTGCCACGGGTGCTTCTGTGTGGGTGCAAGGAGTTGTTTGTGGTTAAGAGCCAAGGAACAAAACAGAAAGTGGAATTGAAGCTCAACAAATTAGTGCTGGTTAGTTCTCTATTTTAGACAGAATCGCGTTTTAGAGTTATGCTTTTACTTGGTTTTTTGTTACATTGATATAATAACTGAAAGGAGCAGTAGTTCTGCAAATTATTATGCTATTTCATTTTTTTTTTATATATAGATGTGTTAATTGACTCATTTAAAAATCTTTAATAAGTTTGCAATAATGAAAAACTTTGGTTTCGTATGAAACTTTGGTTCAGGTTGGCAACAGTGATCCCTCCTTTCCCATCCAAAAGAAGAGAGTCAGCAGAGAATTTTTAAGAAAAAAATCACATCTTCGTGCAAGGACAAATACTTTTGGTGCAGTATGCATGGTTTCCTTTTCTTTAGCATATGTTTACCTTCCTGCTTACACCTTTGCTTCATTATGCAAAAAGGAATTGATCCCCTTTTACTGTATTTTTTTAAAAAGAACTTTCAGTATTTTTTAAAAGGGGATTCAAAGTAGTTAGGTTGGTTAATAAGCTCAACAATTCATTTTCTCAATTCCCATTGTGGATTCTTGACATTCGGTTACTAGTATATTATTCTATTATAAGATAATCTGATTTTTGTTTTCACTGTTATTGTAATCTTTTGATGGTGTCGAATGATTTCAGGTTGCAAGGGTTAGGAATGCATTGACCTATGCTACACACAAGTTCTTCCAAGAAAATGGGTTTGTATGGGTCTCAAGTCCTATTATCACAGCTTCAAATTGTGAGGGAGCGGGCGAACAATTTTGTGTCACTACCTTGGTATTTACAGTTTCATGCGATACTTCTCTTTGTATGAATATTTTTATCTAATTTTATGTTATTGGTTCACTTTAAATGCTGAATGCATAACTATTCTACTTGTCTTCACAGCAGCCTCCTGATAATTTTCTCCCTTAATAAAGGAAATTAGTTTCCATGACTTAAAAATGGTGCCAAGAAATTGCTATGAGTCCGTCATAGATATTTGCACTGATTTTGTCTTATTACACATTCAGTTTTTTTTTTCCCTGTTAAATTTACAGATACCAAATTCTCATGAAACCGCTGATTCTCCATTGACGCTATTCCCAAAACGAACAACAAATTAATTGACTGGTCAAAAGTAAGTCATAAGCATATCTGTACTCTTTTGATATCAGTTAACAGCCAATATGAATGCAATATGGTCACTGTATTTTACATACTCTAATTCGAGCCATTCTGTGTATCAGGACTTTTTTGGAAAACCAGCATTTCTGACCGTTTCAGGTCAACTTAATGCGGAAACTTATGCCACTGCTCTTTCTGATGTATACACATGCCACCTTCTATTAAATCTACCATTTAATAACTGGTAATTGAAATAAACTGAGCCTTTACCCATGCAGGTGTATACATTTGGTCCCACATTTCGAGCAGAAAATTCTAACACATCAAGGCACTTGGCTGAATTTTGGGTCAGTGATTTCTGTTTCTAAGTACTCCTCCGTTCTCAAATATAAGCAAAATTTGGTCCGATACATCAAAACTTTCTTCGACCAATTTTTGCTTAAATTTGAGACTAGTGATTGAGTCTTATTTTTCATTCATATGTATGTCTTGTGAAATAAAAATCAAAGAATAAGCATCTTTTTGCTTCTTCAGATGATTGAGACCGAGCTTGCATTTGCCGATCTAAATGATGACATGGCTTGTGCAACTGCCTATCTCCAGTTTGAAGTATGTAACCTTTCACAATTACTATAAAATTACCATGCTCTTTAAAATGTTTTTTGAAGCTCAATTTTATGTTATTTCTCATATTAAAACCTGTATTTGTTTCTTGAAGATAAGGCACATTCTCGATAACTGCAAGGAAGACATGGAGTTTTTTAATACATGGATTGATAAAGGAATAATTGATCGATTGAGTGTATGAGCTCTCAGTGTAACCATCATATTACTGGTCTTTTGTTGCATTGTGAATACGATGTAGCAGAAAAAGACGTTTTGCAAATAACTTACACTGAAGCGGTAGATCTGCTGTCACGAGCAAATAAGAAATTTGAATTTACGGTAACTCAATTGTCAATTTTTTTCAATCTGTAACAAACCTTTTCAATATGCAGTCACTTTCATCTTGTTCCTTTTTTACCTATTTTTTTTGCATTTGTGACTTGCCTTTGTCTTCCCTAGTTAAACGAGGAAACTCTATATTACACTCTAGATCACAAGAAATAAAGATGGATAGCAAAAGAAAAGACAATCATCTAGAAAAGTTTGTTATAGTGATTGGGCAACACCAGAATCACTAATTTGTTAATGTGTTTTGTTAAAATTTAAACATTTCAAAAAGTTAGAGTATGTGCTCTTACTATCATGTTTTCACATATTCTTCATTACAGTCGGCAAATTGAGGCACATGATGTAAATCAATTAGGTTAAATTGAGTTGGAAAATTGTATTTGACATATTTTTCTACTTGGCTGTGTAGGTGAAATGGGGTTGTGATCTGCAGAGTGAACATGACCGTTATATAACTGAAGAGGCCTTTGGTCGATGCCCTGTTATAATCAGAGACTATCCAAAGGCATGCTATTTTTCCCCCTCATTTTCTGTTCATTATGTTCAAGCTGCAGTATACATTAAACAATAGAAGACGGCATTGTAAATATCATTTAAAATGGATGAGACTGTAAATGAAAGAATAAGAACTTTTGTCCTCGAGGCAAGCTGTAGAGTCCTCAAAAAGTTAAGAATTTTTTTTTCAACATTTTCAGGATATTAAGGCATTTTATATGCGACAGAATGATGATGGAAGGACAGTTGCAGCCATGGACATGTTGGTTCCAAAGGTAATTTATAAGTTGTCTAGTCTATATAATTACCGTCAAATAGCGTGTGTAAATAACAAATTCTCAGTACTAACCAAAAGAGCAGAAACTTGGGTTCGGTGAGACTTAAAAAAGGAGGACCTGTCTTGTGTCTGAATAATGTTATTAAGCCGGGCCACAGATTGTCTGTCTAGTGAAATAACACTGGAGTTATTCCAAGGTGAACTATGTGCCGGTTGTTATGATTTAATTTCATTCTCTCCTTGTTAGATTGGTGAACTTATTGGTGGAAGCCAAAGAGAAGAACGACTTGATCATTTAGAAGCCCGTTTAGATGATTTAAAGCTCAATAAGAATGCATATTGGTGGTATCTTGATTTGCGGCGTTATGGTTCAGGTCAGATGTCTTTCTCTTAAAACCTCTTTCCTTGAGTTCTCTCCACTGTCAAATTATGAACCACAGTTTCAGAGTTCATATAGAACATTCCGATAACACAGATCACTTTTTTGCTAATCATTGTTCTATGTCATTCCATTTTTTGGGTCAACTGCCCTCTTCAACAATACTACCACTTTCGCAGCACAAAAAAACTGTGATTTTCCGGACCCCTACCATATTGAAATGTCAAAACTTAGTCGCACGAGTTCTTCGCACATACATATGCATCGCTCATGCAGCAGTTTACTACCTTTCTACTACTTCATAACTCATGATAGTGACTTTTAGTGTGTCTTCTTGGGTGCAGTTCCTCATGCAGGATTTGGTTTGGGATTTGTAAGACTTGTCCAGTTTGCAACAGGAATGGATAATATAAGAGACGTCATTCCTTTTCCTAGAACACCTGGCTCGGCTGAGTTCTAAAGCAGATTTAGTTGAGTTGTGAATTGTGATTATATTTTTGAGTAATATTCACTGGTTTTTTATAGTTAACTTACATGTGGGAAAGAGGTACATATATACCAATGCTTATACTTACTTATAACATAATTACCAAAAAAATGTACTCTATTTAGATAAACAACTTATTTAAAGCTTATAGTACAAAAGTTTATCATGATAAGTGTTATATAAGTTATTTGAAGAGTATATATGATACACGGAAAAAAAAATGAGACATGATAAATAAAAAAAATCTGACAGTAACACAAGTTTTTCAAACACTCTTAGGTTTCACAAAAATTATATAGAATTTATATGATTTATTGAGATCTCCATTTAAATTTCAATCAGTTAGAAAATGTGTAAAAAATAGTGTTTGAGAGGTTTGTTAATAGAAAAAATTGTGATGTTCATTCATTTTGTTTCCAGTTAAACATTACAAGAAATAGGTACTACAAACATTTCTCGTCTACATAGATATTAGATAGACTCATTAAATTATTTGACTTATAAATCAATAGAAACATTCCATTGGTATAACTCTCTCTCTGCTACTCTCAGATCAATAGTCACCAATCCAGATTCTTCCTCATAACTAAAATCCACCTCTTCTGAATCAACGGTAATCAACTTCGGCGGAGTTGAAGAATAAGCACCGAATAAGCCACATCCGCGCACTTTCACAGAAACATTTGCACTTCCATTAGATCCATAGCTAAACTCTTTAACAGCTCCTCCTGAATTGAACATCTTGATTAAACCAATAGGAGCAAATTTGACACCATTTGGTAATTCCTTCACAGGAACTACCGTAAAAACTTCATATTCTCGCGATTTCATGGTAATCGGGATAGAAACATCCTTTGGAAGGTAGACTACTTCACCTGCAAATTAACATCATAGAGAAAGATACCATTAATGTAAAAACTAAAAATGAAACAGAATAATTTTGTTAACTTCGGTAATAATCTTTTAGAAGCATGATGTGAAGCCTTAAAACATACCAGATAGATGGGAAAACATAACAGCGTCTCCTGTCCATTTATCATCTGCAACTATGGATAAATAGTCGATATCTTTAGCCCTAATGATCCCGGTGACTGTGCCTGGATTCTCGTCATGGATAAGATTCTTCTTTCCAACTTTGCACCACCCAGCACCTTGGCAATTGAATACACCAACAACGCCGGAATAGTCATTCATGTTCCATATCTTTAGAAGACTGCAATAACACAATCCAAGAGTAAAATACAAGCTAATATATCAATTGGTCACATATATTTAGGTAGCTAGAGAATTGTGGATTCTTTACCTCTTTCCATCTCTAGCAGGATCGGCAAATAAGCAATCTTTGGTTGGTCTTCCTGGAAGTTTACCTCGTAATATAGAACCATCAGGAAGTACAAGCTTCTTCAAAAGATTAAAGTCATGGTGTCCAGGCTTGTCACTGCACAACATTACAAATTCAGAAGGTAAGATATTGTTTATCTAATGAGAGTAATTTTGATATACTATCAACAAATCACAACTATTCATATGTGCGACTTTAATTCAGTTGTGTGCACAACATTTGGAAAAGCGAAATTATCATAAGAAATTGTCACCTGACATAAATAGGACATCCTCCAACAGCTCTTGCAGCAGCATGATATTCAGCCATTGGATGTAGACTCTAAAATGCATAAAAAATTAAAAGTTAATTAGCTCATGAAGAAGCTAGCACATACTTAAGAAGGATCTGTTTTTTAACAGCTTACATGAAACATGTCCCAATCTGGCTGCATAAATTCACCAAGGAAAATAGTATTGTATGCAACTGACGCAATGTGAATAGTGTGTGATGCAGGGTCTCTCGGCCAGAAATCATCTGATGCTCTAATAACAGCCGAACGCTTTGCACTGCACCATGTAAATTCATTTACGAAAGTCGTTATTAATGTTATAATAAATCTAGAGGAATTTTCATAAAAAATCATTCGCTCGAGTTTTTGTATGTAATCCTACCTATATAATCCGTCTGTGTTGTGACTCATGCAACAAATGATTCCATTATCAGGAAAGTTCCTAGAGATCGATGCCTCCAAGGCCTGATGATATTTCCTTGCTAGTTTCACTCTCCCACCATGTCCTGCTCCAAGAGTTTCAAGGATGTTCTGAACATCAACTTTGACACCGTCGATACCAGCAGATGCTAGATACGAGTGGAGTTCATCGTAAAAGTGATAAACTTTCTCAGGATTCACAAGGCCAAGACCATTAATGGCAATGGTATCTAAAGCTTCATCTGGTTGATTGGACTTGACTCCAGGAGATGAGATAGGGAATGTCATCTTTGACTCATAGTGTTCCATGCCACTAGTATCGGGTTTAACACCTCCCCAATATCCTGTTATCGCATGCCAAACGTACACGTGCCTATAAACAAAAACGATGAAAATTTTGCAAAGATCATAAGTTGTTGAACTAAATATGTTGATCGAGAAGATTGAAGAAAAACGAAAATTTGCTTACTTGATGGCATGTTCTTTTTTTATTTCATTGGTAATATGATTAAGTCCCATGGCAGGGTCCTCTATTCGGTGACCTTCCTTGCCGTCTTTCTGGAACTTGTGATTCTCTTTGATATGAGTTAAGCGATTCGCAAAGCTGTTAAACACGAAAGCAACAAAATTAATTGTGATTATTCAACATTGCGAAAATGTATCGAACTACAATCTATTTTTGACAATGAAACTTACTTTGCTGCACAATCGGCTTTCCATTCGACACCATTGGGGTCCATGCTAACAGATTGCCATCCATCGTCAATTATAACAAACTTAGCAGGAATTCCACCTTCCTCAAAACTATAAACAAAAAAAATGTTAAGTTTCACAAATTAATGTCGATGACTATGTGATGCAAGAATCTTGTAACTTAGACCACTTTCGGCGAAAAGATTTAACACCTTTGTAGTCCTTGCTTCACGTTCTCTGATGTGACATTGGTATAGAAAGCATCCCATGTACACCAACCGAACCAGTTAAGCATATCTGGCATCTGAATAGTACAAGTAGGTAATGAATTTTAAGATTCAACTAGGCCATGAAATTTTTGCTTTAAAGAGGGAAAAAAGATATTAACCTTCTTTCGCTCGCGGTGACAGAATGTCTTCAAGTGTTTCTCAACAGTCCTGAATAAAGAAAAATAAAACCAATGATTCGTGTTAATTACACATTTATAAGAAACTGGAAACACAACAATGTGCATCAAAATAGTTTGGTTAAGGTCAAAAAGCATATTACTGGACTTATAGCTAATTTAGTTTTTGTTGGATGTGGCGCATAGTTACTGATAATAGTAATAAATGGGCAGGTGACTCGAGCGACGGTCCAGGGGTAATCTTGTAAACTGGATCATAGTATTTAAATACAAGTACTCTATAAACCTTAAACTTGAAATCGTAATACAAAGGAGTGGTAGTCAGAGACGTAAATACAATTGGTCAAATTTTGTTATCAAACATCCTGTGTTCATTATTTGCATTTTTCGTATCTTTATTCTTTTGAATTGGGTTTGCTGTGCCTGTTCTAACAATTTTAAGCTAGTTACCTAGTTAAGTCCTAATACTGGGCTAATGGAACATGTTCTAATTCAGATCACTTCAGAAGATTAAAACTTGAAGCTTGCTTCTAAAATTTTAACAACTAAATAGTACTAAAGTGAATAAAACCAAGCAAAGGCTCAAATATTTAAATTTCCATCAGTGATGTAAATTGTAAACAGAAAATTAGACATGTCATTGAAACTCACTTGACAGCATTTGTTATAACTTCATAAGGATCTGATCCGGCCCCAATAAACACCAAATGAGTCCCATCAAATTCCTCCACATCGGGACATCCTGTAATCACCATGCATATATAACAAACATTAGTCTCAGCATTGTAGTCCTACCTGACTTGATGAATTAGTCTCACAGTTTGGCGCAGAGGATATCCACGGTACATAAAAACCATTAACAAATTAACGATATTATGTTGTGTTGTTATGAAGAATACATACCACTTTCGACACAAATCTCAATTTCATTTTGATCATTCCCTTGAAGAACTGCCCTAAAATCTCCTTCCAAAAGAGGCAACAAAACGGCGTAGGTGGAACCATCTTGGTCTTCTTCTCCATCAATATCACAACCATTGTGTGCTTCAATAAGCAAAAACTGTGTCTCAATGGGAATTTCTTGTCCACAAGTACCCATTCTCTGTGTCATCCACCACATCTTGAACCGGAAAAGACTCATAAACCTTAAACCCCTGAAACAACATTAAAAATCAAAACTTTGAATCACTCACCTTAACTATTAACACTAATAAACATAATAAACATCAAAAACCAAAAGGGGTCACTTTAATCCTTAATCTACACAAAGTGTCAACACAACAACATCAAAATAATCAAATAACTACATACATTTTTTTTATTATGACAATATAAAACAAAAACATAGCAATCACAACCAAACAAAAAAACACAAATTGAAAACAAACATCCTAAACATAGTTTGAATTTGAACTAAGGTGTTCTTTCTCGCAATAATTATGCATTAAAAAAAAATCTAAAAATAAATATACAGATGAACGAAAGGTAAATGGACAGCGTTGCTAATATAGCAAACCCAATCCTTCCGGAAACAAAAATGAAAAACAAAAAAAAATAAAAAAAAAAATCTAAAAATCAAAAACAGAAATTTTGCAAAGAGAGACAAGAACATACTCAAGCTTGCCAATAGGAAAAACTCTGCGGCAACCCTTTTGATGAGATTCAACACCAATGAATGCACCATTGAGCAATGAACCACCAGATGGAGGAGTAACAAGAACATTATCATGAACATTACTCAGAACTTTCTTCCCTAAAACCATTAAGTTTCTATCAGAAACAGTAATTCCTGCTCCTACAGTCATCTTTTTTGTTGAAAATGAAAACAACCCTTCAAAAGATTTGAACAGTTGCAAAGGAATCACAGAACAAACAAAGGGAATGAACCCTTTAGCAATGTTCTTTGTTCCAAATGCAAATGATAAAGAATGAAGGAAGGTGTGAGGTTTGATGAAGCGGGGAATGGTATTTATAATGATCTTGAACTTTACAAGTGTATGAATTTTTTATCATCATCATCATCATGATATATTTTTGTGGTAAGGATTTAAAATATGTATATAGTTTATAACTGCGGTCAAACACTTTTATTTGAATTTAGACCTGAGATCTCACCATCTAATCTGGTTCGAGATCAATTTTGATATCAAGTGGTTTTAGTCTCTTCCGATTGTAGTTGCGGATGATCGTACTGTGATTCTGCCTACCAAGTCCAGCGCCAATAACCACCGAACAAACTAACGATCGGTAGTTTTAGTAGTCTTTGGTTAAGAAAAAAAATAGAACAAGATCTTATGATCGAATGATTGCTTAAATGATTGATGATTAAATTAATTAAAATTAAGTCATTAATCCATTTACATACTCAACTTAACTTGATAGGCCTTATTATGTTAAGGGTCGTGCTAAACGGTGCTTCCGAACACTTGTTAAGCATACTTAAAAAGGAAATAAAAAATAAAATTTATATTGAAAAGACAACTTTTTGTACTTTTGAGACATTGAGTGCACGCATTTCGAAACAAAATTTCTATTTTAACATGCTTGACCAGTGCCCGGGGGCACTGTTTAGCATTTTCCTTATGTTAATATTACTAATGAAATTTACAAAAACAAATCAAATTAAGTAATACTTCCCCGTCATAAAATATAAAAAAAAAATTATCAATAAAAATAGATGTATTTAGTTCCAATTGTGAACTAAATACTTTAAATTTCTTTGTTTTATTTTTACTTATATTTTAAGATGAAATGAACATATTTCTTCTAATTTGCAAAAGAAAAAAAAAAACAATTATAAATGATTTTTTTTAGCAAAAATTTCTAAATGATAAAATGTCCTTCAAGAATAGTTTATTAAATGTATGTTTTTTATGTATTTAAGACTAACATATCCAATAAAACAATTTTTAATAAAATTAATATACTTTGATTGCTATTTTGTATTAAAAAGTTAGGAAAAAACTATAAAAAATTTAAAATAAAGTAAAATCATAACTTTAATAAATTTTTTAAAACTTAGAAAAATGGTTGATAATTTTAGGAGTGATAATTGTAGTAACACGTAATGCTGTGTCAGCCAGGTTGGGATATGGTATAGTGCCCAAAATATTAGGAATTTTTCTCTTTGTTTTTTCAACAGACAAAATGAATTATTTATTAACACCAAATTGTTTACGGTACAAGTGGTGCCACTTTACATTACATCCATCCATGAATGATTATAAATTTTCAATCTAGAAAAGATTGATTGTCGTCTTTGCCTATAATATAAAATATATATCATATGCCATGAAACTTTATCTTATTATTTTCTTAGATGGCAACAACTTGACACATATGATTTATACATTGGTTACAGTTTATACGTTGTATGTGGTCCTCTCTATTTTCATTTTTGGAAGCTAAATTATATTATTATTATATGGTTAAAGGGGTGGTGGAAAGTGAAATTAAAGCAAGATGGGAACAAATACTAATATATAAGGTTAAGAGGATAGATTAAATTTACGGACTATAACTCAATTAATAGGGATGTTGTATTTTATATGTAGAATCGATATTCGCATCTGAAATCTTTCACTTATTTATTTTAAAAGGTGAATTTCAAGTGATTAAGCTACTCAACTATAAAAAATAGATCAAATAATATGAAACAATTGGAGTCCTTCTTAGAGAAACAATTGGAGACTTAATAGTGGTTATAAAAAAATATTCAATTAGTCCATGTGAGCTTAACTCAGTTGGTAAGGACATCGCACTATATATGCATGAGCCCGAGTTCGAACCCGGGACACTCTACTTATTCGCTTTTAAGGTGGATTTTCTAGTCACTAGGCTACTTGACAAAAAAAATATTCAATTAAATTTATATTTCCTTCTTTATTCATTTGTCATATAGTGTAACCGTTTTTAAAAAGAAAATACTTCTCCTTTTATTGTGCAAAAATAAAAATGGTTTTTTAATCTTTTTGTGCTCACTTATGCATTGCTTACATAGGATTGAGCTTATTAATTAATATATTTGCAGCTTCAAAAAAGAAAAAACTTTGTTGACACATGTGAAAGTATAGGGAATCGAATTCCCCACATATAAGCATTAGTTAGTTTATATGGTTACAAAAATAAGAATTGATCAGATGATCAAAAATATTGGTTTCTTTAGTGTGAATATCATCGTGAAATCATGATCATCATTAAAGAGTTTTGAGGGTTGGATAATTCAACTAATTTGAACTAAGAATGTAAAGGTTGATATATAGAAGAGTTTAGATTCAAACTCTAGTGAACACGAAATATTAACATAACAATTAGTTATTAACATTAATTTGTTCATAAAAAATATAAGAGAATGCGTATAAAAAATTGTTTCACTCATGATTTAAATTTCATTTACATGTTAATAGTTTCCATCAAATCAGAGTCATGCTATGTTATGAACAACTTTTTAGTTTTTCATAACTTGAAGAGATAATTGCTAAAATCTACTAACAAACTACACTAAATCTAAAATAACAAACTTCTTAATTCATTTTGCTTGATTATTACATTCATCTAACGCCATTATATATAGACTAGAAATTGACATATTCTCTAGCATCTCATCCTAAAGAGATATCTAGAACATTCTAGATAATGAGTGACTCACTAATAGAGATGAATGATCTAGAATCCATGAGTGACTAGTTGGGCCTATTTCATTCTCCGGGCCTATATTCATTATATGCTAACTGTTAAATGGGCTTGAATTTCATTCCAAAAGCTAGTTCGAAGAGTGAGGGTGCCGAAACACATTTATACACTCAACACCTCGAAAATTTGAGGAATGTGAGAATCCAAACAATTTATTGACAAGAGGATTAATGTGAAAACTGAACTCATTCTTATTCTGATGAATGTGTAAAAAATGAATTTCTCAATTACATTATAGAAGGACTTAAGCCTTATATATTAAGCTATACGGTAACAATAACTAACTACTAATAATATGGTAACTAATTATTTATCAAACTAATTGAACTATTTACAAGCTAATCTAAGTATAGCTGATAGCTCCCCTCAAGTTGGATGGTGTATGCTGCACAGTCCCAACTTGGTCATCATAGAAGAAAAAGAGGGAGAGTGGAGGGGTTTGGTAAACACATCAGCCAGCTGTGATGTGGAAGGAACTGAGAGTAGCTGAATCAATTTGGACTGTAATTTTTCACGGATGAGATGACAGTCCAGTTCAATGTGTTTACTGCGTTCGTGAAAAGTTGGATTTTGAGCAAGGTATATAGCTGATTTGTTGTCGCAGTAAACGGAAGCTGATCGAGGAAGAGTAACATGAAGGTCTTGAAACAAATATTGCAGCCATTGTATTTCACAAGTTAGGGAGGCCAAGGCACGATACTCTGCCTCAGTGGAGGAACGAGAAACAGTGTTTTGCTTCTTAGATTTCCAGGAGATGAGAGAGTTACCGAGTAACACACAATACCCAGTAATAGAACGTCTGGTATTGGGGCAACAAGCCCAATCAGAATCAGCAAAGCCATGAAGTTGCAGAGGACTTTGACTGGAAAGAAGAATGCCTTTAGCAGGACAAGACTTTAAGTACCTCAAGATCCTTGTGGCAGCTTGATAATGAGGCACTAAAGGAGTAGAAACATATTGACTAAGGTGTTGGACAGAGAAAGAAATATCTGGCCTTGTGTGGGTCAAGTAAAGAAGCCTGCCAATGAGTCTCCTATATTCAGAGGGGTCATCAAAGAGAACACCATCAGTGGTAGATAATTTGGTGTGTGGGTCAAAAGGCACCACAGCAGGCTTAGAACCCAGAAAACCAGTGTCTTCAAGCAACTCAAGGGTGTATTTTCTTTGATTCAAAAAAATACCAGAGGAAGACCTTGCAATTTCCAGTCCAAGAAAAAAACGAAGTTGGCCAAGATCTTTGATCTTAAACTGTTGATCAAGGAATAGTTTAACAGACTTGATCTCTTCCATTGAAGTGCCTGCTAACACGATGTCATCAACATAGACCAATAAGGCTGTAAAAGAAGAACCATGAGATTTGACATAAAGAGAATGATCTGCTTGAGAGGTCTTATAGCCCAAAGAAAGGAGAGCAGCAGAGAGTTTGAAATACCATTGACGGCTGGCTTGTTTTAGCCCATACAGAGACTTGTTTAGTTTGCACACCTTAGAAGAAGAAGAGGTATCATAACCAGGAGGAAGTGACATGTAAACTTCCTCATGGAGATCTCCATGTAAAAAGGCATTATTGACATCTAACTGCTCTAAATGCCAACCTTTAACTGCAGCAACCGCAAGTAAGGTGCGCACAGTGGTCATCTTAGCTACCGGAGAGAAGGTATCAAAATAGTCAACACCCTCCATTTGAGTATAACCTTTGGCCACAAGTCTGGCCTTGTATCTCTCTATTGTTCCATTAGCATGATACTTGATTTTATACACCCATTTACAACCTACGGGAACCTTTCCACAAGGAAGGTCCACAACAGTCCAAGTTTTATTTACCTCAAGAGCTGCAATCTCAGCATCCATGGCCTTCTTCCAACAGTCAAATTTGGAAGCTTGGGTGTAGGTTTTGGGCTCAACAGTAGAAGAAATGGAACAACAAAATAATTTGTAATCTGGGGAACAATTATTATAAGACAAAACAGAAGAAAGAGGATAAGTAGTATTTCTTGAAACATGGTTGGTACAACCAGAGATATTACTGCAGTGGTAGTCCTGTAAATAGCCAGGAGGTCTTTTGAGGCGTGTTGACACTCTGGAAGGTAAAGGTGGGGGTAAGGCAGAACTGCCAGAATCAGAATTAGGTGAGGCTGCTATTTGGTTGTGCTCAAAAGGAGAAGTAGGACTAGCTGGATTGATAGAGATAGGTGTAGGATTGGAATCCAAAGTTTGATCTATGGATGAGGTAGGTGTACTTTCAGACAAACTAGTGGATAAAGGAGAAGTATCCACACAAGGGTTATGAGAAATGTCCAACGGATCATCATAAAGTGGGAAAGTAGGAGAATTATTTAATGCAGTAGGTTCAGGTACAGTTTTAAAAGGAAAATGACTCTCATAAAAGACAACATTTCGTGAAAGAAAAATGTTGTGAGAGTGAAGGTCATAAAGTATATAGCCTTTAGTGCCATCCTTATAACCTATGAATACACATTTGCGTGCTCTAGAATCAAACTTTGTACGATGGGCTTGCAAGGTTGTGGCATAGGATAAGCAACCAAAAACTCTAAGGTGGAATAAAGTAGGTGGCACTTTAAACAATAGTTCATAAGGAGTTTTTGACTTGAGTAAGGGGCTGGGAGTTCTGTTTATAACATGGACAGCATGTTGGACACAAAAAGTCCACATAGTGAGAGGAACATTGGATTGAAAAAGGAAGGACCTAGCCACATTTAAAATGTGTTGATGTTTACGTTCAACTACACCGTTTTGTTGGGGGGTCTCAACACAAGACTTTTGGTGAATAATTCCTTTGGATAGAAAAAAATCAGTTAAACCAAACTCAGTACCATTGTCAGATCTAAGACATTTTAAAGATGTATGAAATTGGTTTTCAAGGTAAGCAATGAAGTTAATAATGTTGTTTTTAGTTTCACTTTTGTGCTTAAGAAAAATTACCCAAGTAAATCTTGAGTAATCATCAACTAAGGTGAGAAAATATTTGTGTCCTAAAAGTGAAGTAGTGGAGTAGGGACCCCAAACATCAGCATGCAATAATTCAAAGGGAGATAAAGAATTTGTAATACTATGAGGAAAAGGAAGTTTCTTTTGTTTAGAGAAATGGCAACTGTCACAAGGTGACATGTTGTTTTTACAAGGTACAAAGGGAAATTGTTTAGAAATAGCTTGCATGCCAAAATCTGATACATGGCCTAATCTAGAATGCCACAACTCAAAAGAATTAGAAATTGAGTTACAAGAGTGAGTCATATCAACAGTATCTATCACATACAGTCCTCTTTGCAACTTAGCTGTACCAATCGTTTCCAGAGAATGATTCTGCAAAATCTTGCATAAATCAGTAGTGAAACTTAAATGGCAATTATTTGTACTAGCTAGTTTGGTGACAGAAATTAAATTGACATGGAAACAAGGGATATAAAGAACATTATGTATAGTGATTGAAGGTGAAATGACTACACTACCAGAAATAGAAGCTAAAACTTGGGTGCCATTTGGTAATGAAACAGGGACAGGAACTATGTTTTGGTGTGAAGTAAAAGAAGCCAGATCAAAAGTAATGTGATCAGTGGCACCAGTATCTAATATCCAAAGAGTAGAAGTCTTACCAGTTTGGTTAGAGGAAGGAGAATGCAAAGCAAAGGGAGAAGTGGTTACAGAATTGGCCTCAGGCTGAGGACCAAGCTTTGACTGTTGAAGAGCTTCAAGGATGCCTTGATACATCTCCTGTGTAAATTGAAAATTGGACTGAGTAGAAGAACCTTGTTGGATAGATTCTGAGTTAGAAGTATTTGAGGTATTATTGGCCTGAGATGATGATGAATTCTTGAACTTGTTTGTCTTGTAACCAGGAGGATAACCAATCTTTTCAAAACAATTTTCAACGATGTGATTCGACTTGCCACAATGTGTGCAAAGCCGATTTCCACCTCTGAAAGAATTTTGCCCCTTTCCTTTGTTGTTACCTCCTTTGGCATTGAAATTGTGCTGATTGGAATTGACTTGCATAGCCATAGCAGATTCAGATGTGGCTTCAGAAACAGAATCAAAATTGGAGCCAAGTAATTCACGTTCTTGTTGAATAACAAGAGAGAAAGCACGATCAATGTCAGGTAGAGGATTCATCATCATAATTTGGGATTTCGAGTGCGAGAAACGTTCATTCAACCCCTTGAGAAAGCGAATAACATAGTCTTGATCGCGATAAACCCTAACAGACTCAATACCACCACAGGAACAGGGAATGGAGCATGTACAACAAGGAATTGGACGATAATTTTCTAACTCATCCCAATAAACTTTCAATTGAGTGAAATAATCAGAAACATCAAGAGTACCTTGGCGAAATCGGTACAAATCCTCCTGTAGATCTGAAATGCGGAAAATGTCGCTCTGAGAAAACCGAATGCGCAGATTCTTCCAAACACCAGCAGCAGAATCGATCCAGAGAACTGATTTTGCGATGGAATCAGAAATTGATCGGTGAATCCAAGCTAAGACCATGGTGTTGCAACGAATCCATGGTGCATAGAGCGGATCAGAAACGGAAGGTTTCGGAAGAGATCCATCGATGAATTTGTCTTTGTTCTTTGAGATTAACGCTATGTGCATCGATCGGGACCAAGTGTGGTAGTTCTTGGCCGTTAGAGAAGGAGAAACAAGAACGAGCGCAGGGTTCTCGTTCGGATGCAGATAATACGGATTCGCAGAGTTCGTAGAGAAATCGTTGTAGTTCTGGAGCGCCATTGAAGAATCTTCAAGAAAGAAGAAGATTAATCGGCGAAGAAGATGAATCAGTGAGGAAGAAGAAATCAAGATTCAACCGTTTTTGGAGAAGATGCAACAATGGCTACCAGAACTCGTGTGAGCTCTGATACCATATTGACAAGAGGATTAATGTGAAAACTGAACTCATTCTTATTCTGATGAATGTGTAAAAAATGAATTTCTCAATTACATTATAGAAGGACTTAAGCCTTATATATTAAGCTATACGGTAACAATAACTAACTACTAATAATATGGTAACTAATTATTTATCAAACTAATTGAACTATTTACAAGCTAATCTAAGTATAGCTGATACAATTTCAACACATCGTCCCACCTAGTGTGGACTTGAGTCTAATTCCAACATTGCAATGATGCAATCCTTAACCCAAGGATGATATATACCATGTTAAATGAACTTAGATTTCATTCCAAAATCTAACTTGAAAGGTGATGGTGTTCAAACACATTTATATACTCAATAGTCTGAAAACCAGAGTAAAGTAAAACTGCAAACAATTTCAACACTAACACGTACTCTCCCTTAAAACACATATTAAGAATCAAATGTAGAAATTTATATTCTCTTGTAAATTGTGACCTTGGAACACATGATTTAGTAACTATGAAAATATCTACGTCTTAATCGTGAACGAAGTTTCAAAGATGGGTTGGTATGATAAGAGACAAATATATCCAATGGATCTAAGTACACGTGACCAATTGATATTTTGAGAGCAATTTGACTTGAGGTTCATTCATTGTCTTTTGGATGGTTAAGGAAGAAATAGTAAAATATTAAAGAGGAGTGTAACGTTAGAAATAGGATTCACCAAGACTTTACGTGGCAGTGACGTGGTGGCTAAGATTCCAACTCACCACAACTAAGATCCAACTCGGCATTTGCAAATTTTTTTATTTTAGACGAAGTGACAAATACAACTAAAATTTATATATATAAATATAAAAAAAATTGAGTAAAAATGTTTGGTCTTAAAATATCGATATCTTTTAGTTGAACTCAGGGATATCATAATGGAATCAAATTCTACAAGTGCCTTAAATTTGACTGTAGATTATTCGTCATATAATCATCATTATGCTCCCTTGATGGTCACATTCACACACACACAACACAAGTATGCCTTGATCCATGGTTTTGAAGATATGTAGTGCTTGTGATTGATGATTCCGCTATGTTGTCTTTGTGTTTGTATATACTTAATAGAATAAATCTCAACACATTCTATTTAAAGTTCACACCACATCTTAACACAAAATTTTAAAATATTAGATTTACTGTCCTCTTACAATTATAAAATATTCAGCATCCACTATTTTATTTAATATGAGACTAAGTTTTTTATCTTCCTAAATCATTTTTGTTTTTAAATTATAGGGGCTAAGTTTTTTAAAAAAAAATAAAAGTAGAGATCATAATCAAATTTAATGGATAAATACATTTGTCTTTTGTTTTCTGAAGGAATGAATACATTTTTCTTTAAATAATACTAATAAGTTATTTCATAAGAGTTTTATATGATGTTTTTTTAAAAAGTTTTATATGAAATAAAATAATTGGGCTGAAAATAAAGGTTGGGCTGCAAGATAGGTCCAGAGAAAATTAGGTTAGCTAGATGGCTTCTCATTAGGGTTCCATATTTCTTTTTCACCCCTCTAGCGCGCAAAAAAAAATCGATTTCTATAAACCGAATTTTTTTACGCGCTAGAGGGATGAAAAAGAAACATGGGGGCGGAAAGAGAAACTATCGGTTAGCTAAAGGATGAAGATCGAAAAAGATTCTCAACTACTTTCAAATCGATTTTAATTTCATATATATAGTTTTTTGGAAAAAAAATTTCTATACAATTCATTCTATAAAAAAAAAAAAAAAACATTTCTACGTTGTGTTCGAGACTGCAACTTCTTTAGAAGCCTCTAGCATCATATTGATTTTACTGATCTAACTTTTATCTCTTTAGAAACTGGTCACGATTTGTTCCATAGGGTTACAAGCGTTTAGTTTCTCAACTGTTGTTTGGTGGGCTTGGAAACATTGAAATTGGATGTGTTTTCAATAACGAGATTTGGTCCCTCAATCTTATCTCTTTTAACATCAAAAGAATGGTCGAAACCTTCAATTCATGTTTCGCTTCATGTTCAGTGCTCATGTTGATAGGTATATTAGATGGAATAACAATAACTACTCTTGTGTCATCCTCAATGTTGATCGTGGTTGCCACGACTCTCTAGTTCGTGCAGGCTTTGGAGGAATTATTAGAAACAACTCCGACTTTTATTTATCAGGCTTCCATGGCTTCATTTAGAATTCTTTGGACCTCTTTGCTCGCTGGATTATATGTTATCTTTTTTGGTCTCACCTTAGTTAAAGATATGGAATTTGATACTCTGATATGCTACTCTAACTCCCTTCATTGTAAGTCGAACTCGGATTCTTCATAATAACTTGGCTTTGGGGGAGCTCATGGACCGGCCAAATCACTTAAGCTTATTATTTAAAACTATTCTTTCACTTCACATTTTAGGACAAACTACAATATCAATAATGGACCTTGATCTATATTGCCACAATAATTGTGGAGATCGATCAAGTAAATAAGTTGCAAAGTGATTCGAATCCTCTTGTGACAAAATAAAGTTTTAGAATTTTTACACATCAAATTCTAAATTTTTAGCGTGGCAAAGATATAATTTACACATTCGAATTATAGAATTTGAACGTCATATATGTACATGGTTTAGAACTTGGGACCTTCTTTTGACAAAATTATATTTCACACGTTCAAAAATTAGAATCCGTATATGTCATTTTTTGAAAGAAAATAAAATGCATGTGAGAGCCGTGAGAAGAAAAACCCTAAAAATCACGTGGGGCCCATATTGAGTACAAATAGGAACACATACAATATATTGTTACAACAAAAATTAAACACCAAAAGAAGGAATAGGATGGCATACAATCCAGTGAAAGTGGAAACCGTTGGTTATCTTGCTCAATGGAGATCACTTAGATTCCATTCCCACAGCTATACCACCATATCCGAACCTTTCAAGATAGCAAAGTGGAATTGGTAACTTTTCTTCTTATTTCTCTCCTACTACTATGTAATCTTTTTCATGTGATAAATTGTAGTTTATTAAACTATCTTATAATTGATATATTTGGTCCATATTAATATTGTTTGGTAAATCTAAAAAATAGTATTAATTTCATATAAGAAGTATAGAGATGTGATAGCTTTTCTTCAATTCCAATTTGTTTTGTTTAGTGGGTTAGAGCAACAATTTATTATGACAATAAATTGAAATATATGAAGAACTTCCTTCTATTAGGGTTTGCTAACAAATCCAATAAGCACTTTCTATAGAAGAGTTTTTTTTGGTACTGATAACATGAGAAGCCATTAGAAATTCATATACATAAAGTGGAGCGAATGTCAAACTCCCCCATCACGTCCAACCTAGCAATTTCAACATTTTATCTGCATATACAATGCAATGTTCCTATCGACTAAACTAAGTTCACAGGACAAACACAAAGTTGTTATTTAATCTATATAAGACTTGAGTTTTTTTTTTTCAATAAATAATGCACATATTCTCTCTTTGTTGAAATAATGGACATAATCTTTAATCAAATCACACAAAATGTTGGGTATCCATTAATTAATCATTATAATGTAGGAAATTGTTTTGAATGAAGTATTTTGTTGTGTATATGTATATATACACAACAAAATACTAAGTTTTTTTTTTCTTGTTCATTTTTACTCCTAAAATAAAACTAAGGCACATATCACTCTCGAGGGGGACGAATACAACAGATACAACCATCAAATTATATCCAGCAAAGTCCATAGATTTTAGCTCTCCTATTGCATCTTTCAAAATCCGTGTTCTTGAATCTGTTGGAAAACATGAAAAAGTCCTAGCAAAATTAGGTGAACCTTACGTTTTTGTTCAATTTAATTGCAATTTCTTAGATTTATTTCTTAGGTACTCACTTCGGTCACATTTATAAGGAAAAAAAAACACTTAATATATCCTTATTTAATTATATTTTTTTAGATATTTATTTCATTTTTACACTTTTACACTTTTCAAAAGGGGTAATATAGAAAACTTACTCAAGTTTAAATAGTTTTTTTTTACCGGTTCTCTCTCTATTATTCAGTAGACATGTTAAGTTGCATCTGTTAACGGAATTCTCTATGAGGATTATATATGTTCGGGGTTTCGAAGTCGAAAATTTTTTCTCCACAAAAATGGAAATGGAGCGGAAAGTTCCTTGGAATACATCCTCTCCACCTGCTTGGATTCCCAACCCCGATCATTATGAGGAATTAACCAAGAGTAAAGTAAAGTCTATTTAATCAAGGTACTCTAAACAGTAGAATAGGAATTAAGTAAAGGCTTAACTACACATTTGGTCCCTTACGTTTATTTTAGGTTTCAATTTGGTCCCTTACGTTTAAAAAGTATCAATTTGGTCCCTTACGTTTATTTTAAGTTTCAAGTTAGTCCTTTCCGTTAGTTTTGTCACTAACACCGTTTGAACAGTACACGTGTCAGCGTGTCCAAGTGCCACGTGTCAGTCCACGTATGCAAATTGACTGCCACATGTGACAAAATTGACGGAAAGGACCAACTTGAAACCTAAAATAAACGTAAGGGACCAAATTGATACTTTTTAAACGTAAGGGACCAAATTGAAACCTAAAATAAACGTAAGGGTCCAGATGTATAGTTAAGCCTTAAGTAAATCATGAAATGATCAAGTCCAAAAGAAAGTAAATAATGTAATAATTAGGTTAAATTGCACTTTTAGCACCATAAGTTTTACAAATTTGCGATTTTGGCCCTTAATTTTCAAAATAGCACTTTTGGCCCCTATGTTTGCCTCCTTTTACAAAAGGCCAATTTTGACCAAGTCAACACCGATGTGACAAATCAATTAAGTGACTCAGGTGTCACGTCAGCGACTCTCAAAATCGAGTTTTGATCGAATGGTGGGCGAGGGAAAGGTCGGCGATGAAAATAGAGAGGATTTCTCATTTGGTATTTTTTTTTTTAAAGGAATTTCTCATTTGGTTGATTACCATTTATATTTTCCACCTTGATGCAGAAGCGAAAGACAAGTTCATTACTAGCGAAATTGATGCTTTTACTTGGACGTTTAATATTAATGTTTCGTTGCCTAATTATGGTGAAAGATCCTCATGTATTGAAGTTGAGTTCCTAGATCTCAAGATTTCATATCCAAAGGTATGTGCACATATTTCTACTCTTAATGAATATTTAAAAAATATCAAAAATATTTTATAATTTGATATTATTGGTCAAAGTTATGCATTGACAACTTATTTTACGAAGTGGTCAACTAGTGTCACTTATTTGGAACGGAAATAATATAATTTTGAGACAATATAACAAAGGTGCTTAAGCTAATTAACTATATTATATGATGAACTTGTTATAATCATGCCAACTTAATTAGTCCATTTATTTTTGAACATCTTAGTATTGATATAATCATGGTACTATGTACAGTGTACTTTTATAAATGTTACTTAATTACTTCAAGTTCTAAACTATTTGTTTAAACTTTTGAATAAAGAATAAGCGGAAAAGACCAACAACCCTTGATCGAATGTTAAAAGATAGTATCCACACAGACACTACAATCGATCTCATTTCATCTGAGAAAAGCATAAGAGTTCATCGAGCTGTTCTTGCGACTCGGTCACCGGTTTTCGATAGCATGTTTACACATGATTTTAAGGAGAATAATATACATGTGTTATAAACATCTCTGACATGTCATTTGAAGTTTGTCAAGCACTTATAAATTATCTATATGATAACATCAAAGATGAAGAACTTGAGATTTATAGTTTGGACTTATTGGATGCTGCTGAGAAATATGATGTTAATGACTTGAAAAAGGAGTGTGAAAAGCGTCTTCAAGAAAAGATCAACATAAAAAATATATTTGTGATGTTGCAAACAGCATATTCCTATCAATTGTCAAGCTTGAAGATTAGTTCTACTAAATATTTAGTGCAATTTGATAAAATACATGAAATATGGGATGAGTTTGATGCCTTTATAAAAACTCTAGATAAGGATACAATTTGCGAAATATTTCGCGAATTTATTCCTTAATTAAATTGGGTTGGAATACTTTTCAGTTTTGAAAATTTTTCTTGTCCGGGAACTTATAGCGATTGGTGGGCTGTTGCTGTTGAATTTTGATGCCTCTAGACTCGGGAACTTATAGCGATTGGTGGGCTGTTGCTGTTGAATTTTGATGCCTCTAGACTCTAGTCGGTGTTGGATCGCCTGATTCAAGTCTTTCATATTATCGTGAGAGTCTACTATGATGATAATCAAGTGGTTCTGCTATATCGTTTTATTATTGTTCTTTTGATTATTTTTTTCCTCTATTTATACCGGTATATTTTTGTTTTATTTAATATGATATATATTTTCCATTAAACAAAATTGAAAACTTTTCTTATGATTTCTTCTTGGTTTCAACAGTGTTCTTGTTTTCTAACTATTGTTTATTGAGTTTAACATTTATTCCTATATTTTTTTTTTACAACGCTAAGCATTAAAAAGTTAAACTCTACACTTAACAACTATCAATTGTCAGACGGTTCTTTAAATAGCCCCATAAATAGAGCGTAGGATTAATTCTCTCGAATTAATTAATCCTTAAATTAGATACTGAATTTTCAAAAAAATAAAAATTGTCCGATGATCTAAAATCTATGGATCATTCTACTTACTGGTGATTATTTATTTTATTTTTTTGGATACATACTGGTGATTATTTTTGTACTAGTAGTATTTTCTATAGACTTTTGGTTTGCCGATAATGTATGAAATTTGTGTAATATGATAGGGGTCAATGGGTGATGCTCTATGTTTTGTGCATGTGAATTAAGAAAAATAATTATTAATGGGTTGACTCAAATAACTTTACCTAATATTCTATTGATTTAGTAGTTAAAGTTTAAGTCATACTAACTAGTATTTCTCAACTGGTTAAAGAAATTAAAAAAGTCAATTTTATATTATAAAAATATTTTTTTTATATTTTAAAAAGATAGGAAGGAATATTTTATAATACTAGGCTCATTAACTAGTGTTCTATGAATTTTCTTAAAAAGTATACGATATATCTTTGAAAATATAAAGTTGTCGGTCAAATTAATAAATTTTTTCAAATGACTTTTAATATTGAGATAGAGAAAGTATTTCTTTTTTTACAAAGAAGAGGGATAAAATTAATTATTTTTTGAAAAAGTCATTAACTTTTTCTTTTTGACACATAAAGAGACCATTTACCAAAATAAAAACATAAATTATTAAGATATGGATAATTCTTAACTAGGCACAACACTAAATGATATACGAAGTATGTTGAAAACACACACAAAAATTCAAAAAATTTAAAGATAAAATAATGAATTAGTATTAAATGATTTGACTAAATTATTTAATTTTTTTTTGTGTATGCGCTTAGATAAATTTTATTTGGAGTTGTGCCAATTAAAAACTTATCTTAAAGACTATTTTCATGGTTACCACTTACCCTTACCCACCTTATTCATTGGTCAATTTCACTAGAGACTAATCACCAAATTTTTTAGATTCCATATCCATACTCTCCAACAAAGCTAAATGTAGTTGTTGTAACAGACTCAACCACTTCATCATCTAACACATTGCCTTCAACATTGCTATTTAAGGTTGACAACAAAACGTACACGTTAATTTTACTCATTTATAATAAGTTTGTTTTTTTAATAAAAAGTCATGTCTTTTTTGGCAATTTACCATTGTCAAATACTCAACAAAAAATTCCACAAGTTCTAGCTTAATTGACAAAAATACTGAAATTGTTAGGTGAAACGTTATGATTATGTTCGAACCTTAACTTCCTCACTTTTGTGCATGAATTTATAATGATTTGGTCATTTTGTCTATGTGCGAAAAAAATATTACAGTCGCATAACATAAGGGCCATTCACATGAAAGTGTGTCATGGGTACCAAGTTTTATATATTGGACACACATATTAATTTTTTTTTTCCTCTTAATTATTTCTAAAACTGAATTGTTACATGAGCTTAAACAAATATTGTTCCTATTAAGAATTGAACTTTAGTTCTTCCAAACGATTTGTTTTAAAGGAAATTTATTAATCACTTAAGTTGTATTTGTTAAAAGCTCAAATATTTTACACGCATTGTCAACATTTATTGATAAGTAAGGCTCTTAGTTTGCTATATAACATTGTCAACAAAGTAAAAAGTTAGAGTTTACTCTTTTTTTTTTGTGTTTAATTTAAATTTTCAATTTATAAAATTTTGAATTAAAATATAAGTTGAGTCAAAAAACTAGTTTACTAATGAGAGTTTAGTGCAATAACAGAGTGCATGCAATCAAGTAGTCATTGATTTGTGATTTTCTAATTGAGTTGAGTTGATTTAAACTTAAAAAAAATTATATTAAATAAAAGTAGAAATTATCTCCAATAAAAAAAAAAGAAAAAAATTATCTTGGTGAAAAAAAAGTAAAAATTATGTTAAAATCTTAATCGTTTGATCTTAATCTTAATAATATAATATCAAGATAGTGATTGTATCCCGACTACATTAATGTAATTCAATTCTTTAATTACTCAGCATTCTAAATAATTTTTGAAACAATGAGATAAACTTGTGAGTTGTGATATATTCGGGCATCATTATCATTACAATATTAATCTAGAATAAATTTTAAAAAATTTATAAATACGTAACTTAAAATCTAAACCATCTGATCACAATCCAGCCACAACTAAAATACCAAAACTTAAAAGTAGGATTCACCATGACCCCTTCAATCCATCCATAGTAACAAACTAAGTAGTAAATCATGCAACAAATTCAGTTTTTCAATTGAAAAAGATAACCAAAAAGATATTATCTTTTTTTTCATCTTTAAAAGGAAATATTGTTTTTAATATTAGCTTTCCTTATAAGCTAACAAAACAAAACGTTTCAATCCTTAACAAACAAACAGACAGACACAAACGTTTTTCTTTCCCTACATTAACACTTATCTGTTCTCTCTCTTTTAAATTCATCATTATCATCACAATTTTTTCATCAGATCTAAAATACCCAGAAGAAAAAGGTTGAAACTTTCTTGTTTTCAACGATCGTTGATTAGAGATGTGTTGTGGGGGTAGAGTGTGCATGTTTTGCACGTGTTTGATTATTGCTGTGATCGTGATTGGGTTTGTTTTTGGATTCGGAGTTTTCAATCATGGATTTCACAAAATCAAAGATACTTTGAGTTTCTGTGATTCTTGCGGTGGTGGTGTTGGTGGTGGAAGGCCGTTCTTGGGTTATGCGCCGCCGCCATTGTATTAGTTCAGTATTGTTCTCTTCTTATTTTTAATGTTCTTCTTGTCTTAGGTAATTTTTCTGGGATTTTAATGATGATTTTTTGGAATTGATACATTGTAATTATCCGTTTATTGGGATTAATGTTGATTTTAATTTTTAATGATATCTTTGTTTCGGTGATTATACTGTTTTTTTGTCCTTTAACAAAAAATCGTAATCCATAGTCTTGGTGTATGTTTGGCTTCAATTTCAATAGTAATTTTTACAAGTTTAGAGTATACTTAATTGATTTTACTTTAAGTTGGAAATTATAGCTTCTCAAAATTTTAGAATTGAGTTTTAGTTTTTTACAATTAAATTTATAGTTTACTAACTCACTTTTATATTTATATATGAATGTATATACAAAATATAATTTTTTTTACATTCTAATCGATTTTAGTCATGCATAATCAATTTTTTTAGAGAAGAATTAAACATAAATTCATTCATGTAGCTTTTGTTTAAGATCAATCCTTATCTGAAAATTAACAAGAGTCATGCATGAAAGACGTGTGGCTTTTTGCTAAAAGTTGGTTTAGCTTGTGATGGTTTTTCTTGTGGGCCATGTACACATATATTCATATACCCTTCATTCTTTGTGAATTTTTTTTTTGGACAAAATTCTTAGTGAGTTTTAGTTACTACTTACGTTTGTAATTCACTTGCACTGGGTTGGTGTATTGGTATTGACTTGAGACCTGAGAGTGTGTTTTTTTTTGAGGTCTGAGGTTCGATTCTCTCTGACGTTAATTTGGGTGGGCTAATTTAGCTTCTTCAAAAAAAAAAAACTATAAGAGAGGAAGATGTCATTTATACTTAAAATTAACATTAGGTTAACGAGTATTCTTCTCATATATAGTTGATGTGACTATGTGAGACTTAACCGAAATCCAACTTTATCCCCCAAGTGTAAATTCTCACATCATATAGTTGATTCAATATCAGGATTTATTCTCGCTTTTCCACCAAGCCGAATCACGGCGCTGATACTATTTGTTCGAGTGTCTGGGGTCAATGCTCCAACCTCCAGGATCACAGGAGAGGGGACGCCACATTTCTACCCAAAATTTTAATTCAGTAGGTTAATTCTCTTATAAATTTAAATTTTTTTTCCATAATGAACTTAACAAATACAACTTTCTTTTCTTTATGTTTCTGATATCGTAGATTCCATAAGAGTATTTTATTTATTTTTTGGTATAATCAGATACCCCTAGTGCACAACTAAAAGGTTAATCCTTCCAATTATTGCTAAGCGTAATTAGAACCTTTTCAATAAAATATATTGATATAGACTATAGAGTTATTGATAGGTTATAACAATTGTTTTTGAGCTATGGAGTAGAGAAGGAATACAGTGTTTAGTGTTCTAAAATAGTCGAAATTAATTTTGACATGTTTGGTTGTTCTCAAAGTTTAATTGATTTCGTTTTTAGAATTAATTCTAACTTAATGCTAAGATTTATAGCTTTTAGTCTAAACAGTTTTTATTTTATAATTTATTATTTAACTTATTTTTACGTAAATGTATTTAAATATAACTTCTTTTTTTATTGAATGGAGGGCCTAAGCCCTGAGGAAAGGTTACACTAAAACTAGTTTGGAAACATTGGTCTCAGCTGCGTCAGCTGTCATTAAGTGTCTAATTTGAGTCGGACACGACTCATATTACATCATAGAATTTTCCAATTTACAACCTATATGCGCAAGAGCATTCACACACAAATTTGCTTCATAATATTACATATTCACACCTCCCAATTTAGCTGAAGAAATCCTCCTACAAATGCTCCAACCTTTTGAATAATTTCCTTCTGCATAGTTGACCATATGAACTACCACCCGTGAATCACTATGCAATTCAATGCGCCGGAAACCAAGTCGTCGGGCATACTAAAACACCCCAAAGCTCCGCCACTATAACATCACAATCACCAAGACCTCTAGCAAAACCATAGTCACATAATTCGCTATACAGCCTGTGAATCGCGAATCAGTTCGCAACTACCGGTTCACGGTGCTTTCACGAATTCGGTCTTGCAAATTCGGTCTGAATTCGCAAACCTCCACTCCACTCACAATCTTTACCTCCACCCAAATATAAATCCTTTGAAGTGTATCAATTAACTAAAAAATCAACTTTTTTTGGTGTAAAACCAAATATACACTAAAGTGAATACTATGATTAAAGTGATCTCATGCAACACAACAGTATTCACAGAGAATTTGAATCACGATGGAGAAAATCCCTCTGATTTAGTAGCTCAGACCAAAAATTTCTAATGAAATTTTATGATTTCTTATAAGATGCTAGAGATAAATTCTAACTTTTTTTTCTTTCTTTTTTTGCTGAAATAAGTTGTAACTTTACATTAGCATCAAAGATTATAATCTGCAGATAACTATATAACAAATCACATCACTTTCTAAATTTATTGATTAATGGCTCTACAACTCTAAGCAATTGACATGAAATTAATTTCTACTTGAACTTCACTGCAATAGTACTCCTTACTCTATGATTTCCATTTGTCCACAATAATTCCCCAAATACATAATCCAATGTAGTAGAAACATCATCACCATTATCCATAGTTTTCATCACAATAACCTTGAATGATTTTTTCTCACCAACTTTCTTAAAGCTCAAGTAACTTGGCTCAACCACAACTGAAACTCCATCAGGTGCCTTGGATTGCATGATATATGTACTTGGACGTCCAACATTTGTAACAGTTCGACTAACATTTACGGTTTTGTCCTCGAGATCAAGTATTGTGATTGTAGGGTAGTTGAAATCCAACACATTGTAGGACTTTGGACAAATGAAAGGCTTGTTGTAAATAGCCTTAATTTGTTTATGGCTTTGATTATAACCACATAATAGGTTTAAGTAATCTACCACATTAAGATCGTAAATTAGTCCAGGGTCTATAGCAAGATCAGGCTGAATGTGACCCGAACCATATGCAAATGGAGTTGCATTTTCGTAGAATCGATCCTTGATAGGTCTTTTGCTGTTGTCCGTTTTGCTTGCTGAAATAGACAGACACTTGTGTCAAGTTCAACTTCAATTAGCCTATTAGTTATGATAAAAAATATGACATACTCCCTCTGGTCCCTAATATAAGAAGAAGTTCACTTTAATAGTTCAATGTATCTAAAAAGTGAACTTCTTCTTATATTAAGGACCGGAGGGAGTATTAAAGATCGTCAACGAAGAGACTATTTTTAAGAATTGAACCTGTGACCCTTTAAGTCACAAGGCATCAAACCTTACACCGCCGCGCCAAAGCTAGCCCTACAAAAACACATATTGTCTAGGAAAAATAAAAAAATGGAAATATGTTGGATGATTCAGCTATGTGGTACCAGTGGTCATAATTGCTGATTTGATAGCTGCTGGACTCCATTCAGGATGAAGTGTTTTGAGAAGACCTACTATGCCAGACACATGAGGGCATGACATAGAAGTTCCAGAAAAGGAATTATATGGAATCCTATTATTTGATTCTATTCCAAATACACTTGTGGCTTCTGAGTAAGCAGCAATTATGTTCACTCCAGGTGCAGTGATATCAGGCTGAAAAGACACAAAAAAAACAATTGTCACAAAACCATCTAGACTGTAGCACCACCGACACTTCAGATCAATGGCGTGTTCCAGTGTTCGATCATTGATGCATTCTCGTGTTCGACACAGTCAAATGTAGTTACATTCAATTAATTTTATTTGCTTAAATTATTGTCAGTTTCTACATGTTAGTGTTAGTGTCATGTCAGGTGTCTGCGTCAGTGTTTCATATATGGAAGGAGCAAATGTAAGTATGCTAAGGTGATAATGTAAGAAAAAAAATAACAAACTTTTAGAATTGATGGAAGAATTGTGCTAGGTCCCCTTGATGAAAATGAAGCAATCACTGGAGCTGGAATAATTGGAAATTCTGTTATTGCTTTTGTTATGTAAGCAACAGGGTTACTGCAAGAGAAAGAGAGAACCCATTAGTTGCTGAAATCCATTTTAAAGATTTAATAACAAAAATTGGAAACAAAAATTTATGTTGAAGAAAGAAAATTACTTTTCACTTTGGATGTAGGAATAAATATATTGACCATCAGAATAATTGACATGTGAAGTAGGTAAAACATGAGGGTATGCAGTAAAATCATAAAAGCTTTTATAATCACTAGCCAAAATCATTCCTACTGCTCCTGCTGAAGAAGCTTCTTCACCTGCATTAGCAATTCCAAATAATTCATCTTCAAGGCATACCACTATTTTTCCCATCACCTTTTCGACATCAAGTGTTCCATGTCTGCAGAACTTGCTGCAAGATTTTATATATATGAAAAAATTCTTCCAAGTACTAATATATAAACCAAATAATTGGAAATGAAGTTTGTCGAATTTTCACTTACGCTTCTCTAGATATAACATAGAAATGTTTGGCTTCTTTAGCACTAATCAAAGGATAGAACTCGCGGGATGGCAAGTCCTTAGATGAAAGACTTGTTCCCTAACAATAAAAAATTTCACAGTAAATCAGCTTTTTGGTCCTCAAATTTGAAGAGTCGAGAAATTTAGTCCATCAAGTTTACAAAATAGCAAATTAGTTCTTTTTATTAAAGAACGTCAATCATTTTAGTCTCTCCATCAAAACCAATGAAAAACCTACACGTTAAGGGACTAGATTGATCAACCAGTATAATTTCAAGGACTAATCAACATTTTCTGGTAGATTGATCGACCAGTACTTTTTACGCAAGCAATGTATACAAGAAATGATTAAAAGAACAATACCTTAATGTACGTGTTGTCACCTAGTTTAACATAACTGGTGAAGTCTCTATCAATTGTGCTAGCGGCAACAGTGAATAACCAAGGTGCCGTATTTACAACAGTTCCAAAATAGGGTCCATCATTTCCAGCAGAACTAACTACTACTATACTATTTGCAACTGCATGGAAGGAACCTATAGCAACTGAATCTGTAAACAGATTTTTAGTCTTTCCTCCAAGAGAAACTGAAAGCACATCAACACCATCACTTATGGCAGCCTCAAAACCTGCTAAGATATCTGCGTCATTGCAGCCAAGTAGCCAACACACTTTGTAGGCCGCAACACGAGCCTTCGGAGATCCACCTTTGGCAGTGCCATTACCATTGCCCAAAACACTTACTCCTTGAACAAAATTACCTCCAGCTGTTGATAGTGTGTGAGAACCATGACCTATCGTGTCCCGTGCGGTGTAAAATAATGCACCGAGTTTTCCTGCATATGCCTCATAACCTTTGTAGAAAAATCTTGCTCCTATAAGCTTCCTGTATGCGGAAAGTCATAAATGTCAATAACTTTAAGAATGATGGTTGGATATGAAATACTCACATAGACATGGATAACACGAAACACTGACACATCGACACCAGTAATTGAACGTAACGACATGTGTCCGTATCAAACACCGACATGTATTGGACAACAAACACACCTTCAATCTGAAGTATCGATACTACATATATACAAGTGTTTATCAAGAGGATGGAGGACTAATGGACCTGTTGCAATAAGTTTTGTTGGAGTCAATAAAATTGTCGATTTGGCATATCCCATTTCCGCGCCATTTTGATGGAATAGGGCTCATTCCTTGGTCACTAAAGCTCTGAGATTCAGGCCATACACCTATTAAAGAAAAGTATTGTGTCAATAAATCAAATGAATATGCCATGGTTTGGCTGTATGAAACTTATATACCTGTATCAAGGTTACCAATGATTGTATCATCACCATATCTTGCCTTCTCCCAAATGGAGTACTTAGGAAGTATTCTATTTCCTTCTAGTCCAAGAAATTCCCATGACCTTGTTGTATGCAATTGATGCATTTTGTTCAAAGATACAGAAACTACATTTGGATTCCCTGCACATTAAATTGTTTTTTGAAAATTAAAATAACTTTTATTTATCTAATAATTTGAAAACATAGAAGCAGAAGCTAATAATTTGCTTACTTGCTAGCTCTTCTGCTTCTTTTTCTTCTAATATTGCTGCAAAACCATTGATGTGTCTATTATAGGAGTAGAATATTGCATCCTTGGCTCTCTCATGGCTGTGAATATTTATTTATAAAATAAATATATCATTTTCTTGTCATCCTTTTTAGAGTAATTAATTGGAATTGATAAAAAAAAATTATGGTTAAATTGCATATTTTGGTCCCTTAATAAGTTTACTTTATATTTCAAGTTGATCCTATAAGTTTACAAAGTTTCAATATAAGTTGGTCTTTTTTAGTCAATATTCGGTTAAAAATGTTCACAAGACCAACAAAGACACCCGTGTGGACAGTTTTAGGGGGTGCTATGTGGACGTTTTTTTTACATAATTAACTCAAAATTTGGCAGAAAAGATGAATTTATGCTAACATAAGTAACATAAAGGACTAATTTAAAAAAATTTAAATGTAAGGAACTAACGTAAAATCTAAAATAAATATAAAGGACGAAAATATTTTATTTAGCCAAAAATAATCTAATTTTTATACCTCCCTAGAATATTGATGTGTCTATTATATATAGGAATAGAATATTCCTTCCTTGGCTCTCTCATGGCTGTGAATATTTATTTATAAAATCAATATAATTTTCTTGTCATCCTTTTTGAAGTAATTAATTGGAATTGATAAAAAAAATTATAGTTAAATTGCATGCTTTGTTTCTTACGTTTACTTTAGATTTCAAGTTGATTACAGATGTTTAAAAAGTTTTTGGTTGGACCCTTATGTTATAATACACAAGTTAGTCATTTTAGTCAATTTTCTCTTAAAAACGTCCACATGACTAGAAACACCCACGTGGATAACTTTAGGGGTGTGTGGACGTTTTAGACAGAGTTAATTAACTCAAAATTTGACAAAAAAAGATGAACTTATGCTGACATCAGTAACATAAGATACCAACTTAAAAAATTTAAACGCACGAGACTAACATAAAACCTAAAATAAATGTAAAGGACGAAATATGAAATTTAGCCAAAAATAATCTAATTTCTATACCTCCCTAGAATGGAGCTCAATAAACTATAATGGGAATTAGTTGCATAGTCTAAATCAGCTGAAGAAGGATTTAGACCATGAGAATGTGCTCCCAAGTAAACAACATAGGACTGCAACAAAAAATTCATTAGAAACATAAGTTGTTTTGTGATGATGAATAACTATAGTGAATTTTTTATAATCATATTTAAATACATAATTTTCATATATTTTAGCATTCACCTTTCCAATTCCATAGGATGGTTGCACTTGCAAGAAGAAGATGCAAACAAGAAAAGATGAAATAATAAGCTGAAAAATGGAGGAAGACATAATTTTTCTTTAGGTTGAATTGCTTAAGTATTTTTTTCAACTTATATAGCTAAGTTCATGCCTTCTTTTGGATTTATTCTTAAATAATACATGTGAATTGTTCCATAATTAATTCCAAAAGAAACAATGTACCATCAATTTGCTTTAAAAATGTTACAAATAGGTATGTAACAATTATACAGTAACTACAAATAACATGATGTGATTGTGTAATTTTCCATTTTCATCATGAAATATAATAAATAGAATTGGTATGTATCAATTTTGAAACCTACCCTTTGATCAAAATGTAATAAATTAAATATATGGATGGAATAGGGAAGACTTTTACTCCCCAAAAAACATGTCACAATGAGATAATTTATGGTTTGTGTACTAACGTGTGAGTTGAAAATATACCATTGTTTTAATTTAAATTTCATTCAAAAGAACAATCCCCTAAAAGGATATCATGTATGTTTCCGCGGTGTTTGACCAGGCACTTTCACCCGAGTTCGAATTATAAACTTCAACGTAAATTTCAGACATTCGATGACGTTTGCCACTTTAATATCATCACCTCGAACGTAGTTATTATTCGTCATTGCATCACTTCAAGATCCAAAAATAAATCTATATCAGAATATTTATTAATTTGTTGTTCCTCTGATTGATTCTCCTTGAAATTTGTAGCAAGTAATAACTATACCGAAACTTGTTTAGATCTATTTTAGTAGAATACTTGGTATATCATTTTTTTATGATAGAATCATATATATATATGGGGGCTGCTAACTTAGACCCAGTTGGGTCTAAGTTAGCAAGGTGCACCTTTTGAGTTGGACAAAAATACCCATTTTTTTAATTTTTGAAAGAATATAGCAACAGGGGCATTTCTGTAATTTTCTGCAATTTTACACGCGCCCCCCACTTCTTTTTCCCCCCCAGGACACGTGTCACGCTATTATTGGACAAAAATCACGCGCGTGCATCACACGCGTCGACAGGCGCGCGTGGGTGGAAGGATGGGCGGAGAGAGAAAACTTTTTGAAAAGGTAAGGCCACGTGTCAGCATATGATTGGCTACGTTAATTTTTTTCCATTTAATACTTTAAACTCGATTATTTCGTCGTAAATTAATTTTTTATTTTTTAATTTTTATACCAAAATTCATAATTTTTTTTTCTCTACAAATAGAGACTTGGTTCGTTTGATTTGGACACAGAAAAAAAAAACCCAATTTTTCACTACCTTAATCTCATTTTTCACTACCTTACATCAACTCACTGAAACCATTCTACCAGAAAAATGGTTTCAGAGTACAAATCTCTGAAACCATTCTACAAGCTAAATGGTTTCAGAAGCAAATAACTAATAATCAGCTTACTGAAACCATTCTACCAGCAAAATGGTTTCAGATTACAACTTTCTGAAACCATTGTACCAGATAAATGGTTTCAGAAGCAAACACAATTAATAAATTACTCACTGAAACCATTCTACCAGTAAAATGGTTTCAGAATACAACTATGTGAAACCATTCTACAAGCTAAATGGTTTCAGAAGCAAATAACTAATAATCAACTTACTGAAACCATTCTACCAGCAAAATGGTTTCAGATTACAACTCTCTGAAACCATTGTACCGAATAAATGGTTTCAGAAGCAAACACAATTAATAAATTACTCATTGAAACCATTCTACCAGTAAAATGGTTTCAGAATACAACTATGTGCAACCATTCTACCAGTAAAATGGTTTCAGAAGCAAACATTAGTTTTTAATTACCGTTTTATCTCATTTAATTAACTAAAAATAGTTTCAGGTCTCCAAAAATTTCATAAAATATACCAAAAGTTCCAGAATATTATCTACTATTTTCCTGGTATAATGGTTTCAGTGAGTTGGTTGAGTGGTGCGTGTTAAATTACAACACACAAGTAACGTATTTAGTAGACAAAAAATGAGATTAAGGTAGTGAAAAATTGCGTTTTTTTTTCGGTGTCCAAATCAAACGAACCAAGTCTCTATTTGTAGACAAAAAAAATTATGAATTTTGGTATAAAAATAAAAAAATAAAAAATTAATTTACAACGAAATAATTGAGTTCAAAGTATTAAATGAACAAAAATCACGCCCAGCCAACCATTGTGTGACACGTGTCCTACTTTTAAAAAGCAAATTTTTCACTCTCCAGGTTTTAATCCAGTGTGACGCAGGCGCTTGAATCTGATGGATCTGGATGATCTGGGCTGTCTGATTGATCAGACAGTCTTGATGAGATCAGATCTTGGCTGTCTGATGGAAATCAACGGTCTGTAACCATGGTCCTTCGGTACGCGCGCGACACTGGATCCGCGTCTACTAATGGTTTAAGAATGTGGGGCGCGTGTATATGGTTGGCAAAATTGCAGAAAATTACAGAAATGCCCCTGTTGCTCTATTCTTTCAAAAATTAAAAGAATGGGTATTTTGGTCCAATTGAAAAGGTGCACCTTGCTAACTTAGACCTAACTAGGGTCTATGTTAGAAAACCCCTATATATATATATAACTAAAGTTCGGCTAAGAATAGCCCCATTTTGCAATCGAATTCGAGTTCTCTCAAACAATTCGTCGTAAAAAGGACTCATTAACCACTCGTACTAAATATCTTGATTTGAATCTACATTTATGAATACCATCTTTAGTCCGATGATACCATAATAAAGGCTATATATAATGAAAAACATAATATTTGAAATAGGAAAACTTCATAAAACACGTTTCGAATTTCCGGGGACGGGGGGAATTTCCGAAGGCCCAAAAGCATAACCCAACATCCATTGTAGAATCCAACAATAACATATTGCATGTTATACATTTGGCTTGTTGCATGTATCACACTTGTTGTCACATGTTGTTTTCTTTAACACTTGTCTTATTGTAAGTATTTCTTTTAACACTTGTCTTCATGCATGTAAGTCTTGTAATTGTTTTTCTCCTATAAATATACTTTGAATCATTCAGGCATTAATATTCAAAGTGATTAAGTTTTCTGAACAGAAAGTCTCTAACATTTGTCTGTTGTTCAGTATTGTCATTAATTACATAAGTTAATATTTAAAATAAAAGGTGCAATGTCTTCATTGTTTCAAAGAGTCGTCTTGTTGTGTGTGTTAACTTTGCTATCAGTGCACAATATTCACGGGGTTCATGATAACTCTATAGATCTTTTTAGAACTCATGTGAATGTTGTTAACACTTTAGAAGATAATTTGGACTTAACTCTTCATTGTAAATCTAAAGATGATGATCTCGGAGAACATCTTCTACATCAAAACGATAGCTTTAGTTGGAGTTTTCGCCCTAAATGGCCCATTGGCACAACACTGTTCTTTTGTTCCTTTGCATGGACTGGTGAATTTCATTATTTTGATATATTCATAGATGGTGATAGCGGTAGAACTGATTCTGATGATTGCAATTGGAATGTTCACAAATCAGGACCATGCAGAATTCCAGATCATGGGGAACCTATTTGCTTTCCATGGAATAAGGGTATCAAATAATATAATACTTATTTTTCATTATATAAAGGTTGTTCTCATGATATAAAGAAATAAAACTTATATGCATCCTTATAAATCTTATTCTTATTTTTGTACATTCTATATATCTTATCTTATTCTTATAATTACTGTGATCAAATAAAACATATAAGATTTATTAAATATATTTAAATATAAATTATTCGGTTAAAAGTAAAGCATATTAAAATATCTAATCATTCTTAAATATTGAAAAAGATGTGCATGATTATAAGAGTTCAAAATAGTTGGTTTCATGGTATGTACATTTTTTTTAGCTTTATTTAAGTGTCAATTTAGTACCTCATGTAATACTCCCTCCGGTCCTTATTATAAGGAATAATTTGGAAAAAACACACATATCAAGAAACCTTATCTTTCTTAATAAAAATTCTAAAATTTTACAATTTATTCCAAAACTAACCTTGGTGTATTAATTTATCCTTAGGGAATATATCACTCTAATTAATGCATAACTTTGGAATGGATACAATTTAATAAGGGTAAAAATGGAATTGTAAGAATAAATTTAATAACTGTTTCTTATAAAAAGGACAAAATTTTTTTTCCAAATTGTTTCTTATAAAAAGGACCGGAGGGAGTATTCGTTTGGAAATGATTTTCTCATTTTTGGGAGGCATGTTTAGCTATTTTTTTATTTGTCTCAACGTGAAGTTGGTCAAATATGTCATTTATTTTGGGACGGAAGGAGTAGATTGTTATTTCATCACTTTTATTATTTTTCTCTCTTAGCTATTAGATTTATATGAATTAAGGTTGATATATTTAGTTGAGAGACATGTAGAAGTTTTGAAAGGAGAAGATTCAGATCAAGTTCTGACGTCATAAACTAAGATATTTAATGGCTTACACTATCTTTGTCAATATCATAGTCAATTAATTAAGTGTATGTTTAATTATATTTTATAGAAGTTAAAATTACTATTTTAAGAGTTGTAAAATTAATTTTAACATGTTTGATCATTTTGAGTAAAATTAATTTTGGCTCAGGAATTTATTTTAATTTTAAATTATAATTTGTAGCTTTTAACTCTTACAATTGACTTTTTGTCTCAAATTTATTGTTCATCTTATATTTACTATGAATATATTGAAATATAAATAATTTTACATTCTACTCACTTTTATCCAAAAAGTAATTTTATATGGTTAATTTATGTGACCCCAAAAAAGAAAACACACTTAAACATACATTGAATAAAACAAGCCCGCAAATCTCAGCTCAACGGATTGAAATGTCAAAATTACTAGTATCGGACACTATAACCGGAGTTCAAATCTCAATCTCTCCACTTTTGATGTGCGAGTTTCCAATAAAACTTGTCATTTCATCTATAAAAAATAAAAATAAAAATAAAAAGCATATTTGTTTTTGTCTCTTGCTCTGCTTTTGTAAAACAGAGTACTCTGCTCCACTCTTAGTCATGGTATACATAATGGAGAGGATGCAACACTCCCATATTCTCTATGTTTTCCTTTTAAATTTCATGCAAAAGAACAAGCTCATTAAAATAGGTCAAATATCATATTTGACTAAAGTTAAGCTTTAAAATATTGTTTTCCAAATAATATAAGAATTGGAATAATTATTACTACTTATTTACTTGAACAAAAAAAAAATTTACTACTTTTTTTTTTAATTTAATGTAACTTGTCCTCTTATATGTATTCTAGCAATGATGTCATCTAAATAAACTTGTGATGTCATCTAAATATTACTCCATCCGGTCCTTAATATAAGATACACTTTACTTTTTAGATTCATTGCAAATCCAATGTATCTAGAAAGTCAAATTTCTCTTATATTAAGAACCGGTGGGAATATGTTAAGATAACTCTAGGTGCCTTAAATATTATGACGGCATCTAGAACACCTTAGTAGTAATAACATAACTTCATTATGATGTCAGACAATATTGCTTGACAATAATTCAATTTATATATGACATTAGTACTAACTTAAATATGTACTTTTGCATTATGTACCAAAAAAACATATGTACTTTTGCATTAACAAAAAGTGTATCAAACTATTTTAAGAATGAAAAAGTACACCACAAAACCATAGAAAAATATATACAAGATTGTTAAAATTTTTTTACAAAGATAAGAGAAATTATATATATAAAATAATTAGACATAAACAAAAGATAGACGGGTAACAAGTTGTGCCGTTAAAAATAAATAGCTCCAAATCAAGAGACTACCTATATATGTACGTTTCAATCGAGAAAAAAATAACATATAGTCTTCCTGTCTTTAAAATGTTGGAAGATCTATGTTACTTTTTGCATGCATCAAGAATTTCGTGAAAGACTTCACAAATCAAATCTCTATCTGCAGTTTGCAAGAAGGTAGTTAAATCACCTTGAACATCATATATTTTACCAAATTTTACAAGATATTGCATACAACTAATCTTCAGCTTTGTTAACCGATAGAAAGATGCAAGTTGAAGTCTCTCGAGTACATTTTTCGCATCAATGTCTTCTTGAAGACTCTTTTCACACGCCTCTCTCAAGTCATAAATATCGTACTTATCTGCGGCGTGCAATAGGTCTAGTCTATGCATAAGAAATTCATCATCATTGACAGTTCCATAAAGAAAATTTATAAATGTTTGACAAGCTTCGATTGACATGTCTTCGATGTTTATGGTAGACAAATCGGTCTCCTTAACATTATGCGAAAACATGCTGCGAAAAACAGGTGATTGTGAAGCAAGAATAGCTCGATGAGCTTTTATGCTTCCCTCGGAATTAACGTTGATTGTTATGTCTGTATAAACACCTTCTCTTATCATTCGACCAAGCGATTCAAGGGCCGTTGCATTTTGTATTTTCTGTATAAATCCATTAGACCAAATGGAACAAGCTTCTCCACCCTTTATTCAAATAAAAAAAAAAATAGTAAATGAGGTGAAATAATAGTAATTTCATAAGAATATGTTCATATACTTTACCTTTGTACATGTAGTTTTCAAATCAAGAAACTCAATGTCAATTATAAATTTTCCAGGTAATGGAACCTCAATCTCCCAAACAAAACAATCCTTGTTGCTAAGAACTTTATCTTTTATTTCTGCATCATAAAACAAAAAATAAAACAAAAAAATTAACTTCACTTATACTATAACTACCTTATTAAATCAAATAATCTTTCCATTAACTAAATTACGATAACTTTTTTTAATCATAGAACTTAAATCACCTGATTGAGTCAAGATTTTGCTATTTCCACCATAAATACTAATTATGAAAGATGCAATTGGATAAGAATTTTCTTTGGAAATTTCTGGATATAATTCAATACGTAAACCACAATTCTTTTCCATTGATAAATGCCTACATGATCATAAGAACAAAAATTATCAATATATCAACAAATACTATAAAAAAAAAAAAAAAATTAAAAAAAATCATAAACTTGAATTTACCAATTCCACATAGCTATTTTGAATGGATCAGCTTTCATATAAGTGCATGTTGATAAATTATGAACTCTCCATTGAATTAAGCGATTCATTCTTTCAACTTTGTATGCATAATCATTCATATTCTAAGATTTTCTCTAATTGTTTTTTCTTTTTATCTAAAATTTAAACTCAACTATAATTTCGGTATTAATTCAACAACTTCTTCATTAAATGTTTTCTTTTGAAGTATGTGGTTGGTGTTCCTCACATTTCAAGTTGACAAGTTGGTAACGTGATAAGTACTAAAATGTTTTGTTTTTTGGAAATAAAATGCTTTTATTAAGAAAAAGAAGGAAATAACGTTATGTTGGACTAATAATGATGTGTTGTGTTGTGTTGTGTTTCATTAAAATACGAAAAGTAGGGTAAGGTAAGGCAAGGTAGATAGACGTGACGGGAAGGAAAAGAATCGATAGATTTGTTTAATGTACTGTATACAGTATGTGTATGTATGATGATGAATTAAGATTTACGGCTATAATTATTACATGCGGTTATATACAGTTTTCAGTCTCAACTATCGATCTTAGATCAATTGGTTTATATTGAAAACAATATGTAAGTATGTCGCAGGAAATCAATCGCTACCGTTAAAATTAAATCGGACTATTCTGATTGATTATTGTGTTCTGCAATTATTGCACGAAATCTTTTTCTATGTATGATTAGAGAAAAATAAGATGGTAAGTATGTACCAATCTTAAATTTTATTTTTCACAAGAGGGTTTCAAACCATGTATAGTGGGCATTTGAATTATAAATTTCAAATGTATAAAATTAAGTTCAAATTTTTTTTCGTGCGAGAAAAGAAATTTGGGGGTGGAAAGAGAAATCATGGAGAGCCTCACAAAAGGCCCAAATTGGATTGTTATAAGGGCCCATACTGTGGAATGTTGAGTTGGGCATATGGACTAGCCTTGGCCCTTGGGTGAAACAATAAAGGGGGCTCAAATAGCGTTATGATAAATGGGTTTTCAGTATTTTTAGGCAGGGAATGCAAAAAAATTCAAACCCGAGAGACCCACCCGAACCAAACCCAAGGCAACGGGCGAAACCCGATTTGACTGGGTTTGAGTTTGGGTTTGGGTTCGGGTGACACCCGATAATATGGGTGTGGGTTTGGTATCAGTCAAACCCACACCCGAAACCCATACACCCACCCGAAATATTTTATAATTACCTAATTACCCCATAGTCTCTCTCAATTTCCTTGGAAGACCTTAAATTTTAGTTGTAATTTAATTTCTTGAAAGTCTATGTTGTAATTTCTTGAAAGTTTATGTTTGAATTTCCTTGGAAGACTTTAATTTTAGTTGTAATTTAATTCAAAGTCTATGTTGAAATTTAATTTCTTAAATTTGCAAATTATTTTCAAATGTGCTGCGGGTTTGGGTGGAAAAAACCCGAACCCAATGGGTGTGGGCGTGAGTGTTGTTTTGCCACCCGAACAGCCTTTGGGTTTGGGTGATGATTTCGGGTGTGGGTTTGGTAAGTGTCAAGCCCGCACCCATGGGCACCCGTTGCCATCTCTATTTTTAGGGGGAAAAAATTCATTTAGTTTTTTTGGTTTCTTCATCCATTCAATCGAATATTTCATTTTTTATTTTAGTAAGATGTCGGTGAAATTCACGCACTTAATAAGATTGATAGGTTCAAACGTGTGGGTTTGATCTGCTAAAAAACATGAGACTGGACATGACAACTTTTGTTGTATCCTGTTTGATTTGAAATTGGTTAAGAGACTGGACAAATTAAGTAGCAGGGGACAAGACAAAAACAAGATTTTTTGTCCCTCATTGAACCACGAGACAACTTTTTGTCCACAATACAACTATGAAAAATACGAAAAATACTCATTTTATTTTCGAATATATAAATATTATCGTCTTATATCTCTGCGGTACAGTTTTATCCTATCTTGTATTATCTTGTTTTGTCTTGTACTGTTCTGTTAAATCCTACTGTTTTACCAATCAAACGCACCTTAAAACGTCTCTGCAATTTTCCCCTTTAGTCACGGTTATTGGGATTTTGAGTAAGTAATACATTTGCCATGGTAAAACCGTGGCTAAGATATTTTCTTGTTTCGGTTTATCAGTACCTCTTCCCTTATCTGGTGGTTAGAATTATACCTTAAAATAAATAACTTGAGTTAGAATTCGAACCTTCGCTTCTTTTACTTATATAATATGATATTTTTATCAATTGAACTTAGCTTACGAACACTGTATTCGTAGACTTTATCAATGATCACTAATTATTAAATGAATAGTTTAGTCCATTTTGAATTTATGATTAAGATCCCGCAGGCAAAAAGCTCACCTAAATTGGATCATAATCCAATTTGATTGATTGATTACTTATAAACAATAACAAGGACCTTTACTAAAAGGGCTCATTTTCTGGCTGTTATGTTTTCTTAGTGCTTAAACATCCTACGTGGCACCAAATAGTTTCATATCATATGGAACACCACTATATTATATACATTCACTATTTTCACATACATACATGCATTATAATTGGACAAAGTCTAAACCATGTAAAACTTGAAGACTTAAAGAAGAAGCAATGAAAAAAGTGAGTGCTCTCTTTGAGCTTATAACCCTTTAGGATTTTTAATTTTTTCAAACATTGTCGCATTCCAAAAGCATGGACATTCAAATTCTAGAAAACATCAAATGTGACCCAACTTTAGCTTTCATACACCACCTTTAATTGCCAATACCTAGAAAAAAATAGAAAGCCTTGTCCCCACACCTAACTATTACTCAATTTTTTAAAAAATATAAATTATTAATTAAAAATTGATCCAGTTAATAAGAAGTTGACTCATATTCTACAAGAATATGAGTTCAACTTCACTACTAATGTGTATAACTCGATGGATGATATGTAGATATCTTTGTCAGCACACTATAAAAGACTTAAGGTTTACTCAGACCCTGATTAATCAGAACATTGAACTCCCTAAACATTTCTATAATTAAAAAAACAAATAATAATAATAATAATAATAATAATAGAAGTTGAGGTATAATCAATTTTTAAAAAATAAATTACTAAAAAAAAAGTTGTTCCAACCGATAAAGAGTTGTTTCATATTCTGCAAGGATGCGAGTTCAACTTCTATTACTAGCGTGAATAATTTGTTGATGAATGATATGTATGTATCTTTGTCGACGCACTATAAAATATTTAGGTATGTTCTGACCCTAATGAATCACATGATCGAACTCACCTAAACATTTTTATAATTAAAAAAAACTAAAAAAGAAATAAACTTCTTTTCCTTTCCACTTCCTTTAATCCATCACCATTAAATAAACATATCACCTCTTATCTCTTCTCCTCAAACAAACTTTGTTTGATTGAGTTGCCCTTTTGTACCAATTCAAAAATGCAACCCAACATATCCCCAACCTCAGAACAAACTATTCAAATTTCTCCTGAACAAATTGTCACATCAACAAAACAACCAAAAATTCATCATCCTTTTAGAACAAGATCAAGGAAATTAGCAATACTTAAGGTTGATGGACAACAAAAGACTAAACCAATTGTATGGTTTGCTGCAATACTATGTTTCATATTTAGTCTTGTTCTTATTTTCTTTGGAATTGCAACAGTAATTTGTTACCTTGCACTTAAACCAAGTAACCCTTCATTTGATATTTCAAATGCAACCTTAAATGTTGTATATTTTGAGTCAAAACAATACCTCAATGGTGAATTCGATCTTCGAACAAATTTTACTAATCCAAATAGAAGAGTTCATGTGAAGTTTGAGTCTTTATATATTGAACTTCTCTACTCAAATAGGCTCATAGCATCTCAAACAATAAAGTCTTTTACTCAAAAGCCAAGAGAAACAAGATTGCAAGAAGTGAAGTTTATATCAAGTTTGGTTTTTTTGCCCCAAGAGGTGGGTGTGAAACTTGAAAAGGAGGTGCAAAACAATAGATTGAACTATTATGCAAAGGGAACATTTAAGGTGAAGGTTAATATGGGAATTATACATATATCTTTCTGGCTCCATAGTATGTGCCAAATTGAAATGACTGCTCCACCAGCTGGTGCTCTTGTAGCTAAACAATGCATAACAACTCGATCATGAATAGGCATGGTAGAATTTATTTTTTATTTATGCTTGTTTATTGCTTTTTTTTTTCTTTTTAGTTTTTTATACTCTTGGATATATAGTAAATTAATTACAGTGTGCAAAAGAGTTATATATTATATGATTATTTTTTTTGGTTACATATTATATGATTCATCTCAAAATGAAAAAGAGAAAGAAAAAATTATATATTAAAAGAAAGATACTATTTGATAATTTCTATTCTTTTTTACAATTGTTCATAGAAATTTAAGTGTAGGGTGTTCAAGCCCTTCAAATTATAAAAAATGAACTTATTTTCATTTACTAGTATTTTAGGAGGAAGATTTATCTCCTATGATAAATATTTATATTAGAAAAATATTTTATGAAAATTGCAAAAGTATTTTTTTTCTTCTAACAAGTCTAGCGGTAAAATTCAAACTTTGAAGACACTAATTAATTACTAAGAAATAAGAATTTAACGATCTAAATTCGCATTTCTATATATTAAATGTCCTTATAATATTTTATTATTTGGAATAATTTTTCTTTTTAATGTCCAAGTCATTTACGAATTAGCTCATTTGCACCTCCTATATAATAAAAGTTTAGTAGCTAGGATAAATTATATTATACTATCATTTTTTTTTGGACATATAATATATATTTTGTCTATCAATTTTACTATATATATATTTTATATCAAATTTTAATAAGATATATTCTGATGAGCTTAGCTCAGTCGATATGAACATTTCATTATATATACGGAGTCGGGATTTGAATCCCGGTCATCCCACTTATCAACTTAAAGGTGGAATTTTTAGCCACAAGGCTACTTGACCAAAAAAAATTATTAATTTTTTCATTTTTTATTAATAATAGTAAGGATCACATTTAAGCTATTTTTCAAAAGTTCCATGTTAGATTTGCATAATTTATTTGTTTGTTTGAAAAAACCACTTTTGTAACTTTTAATAAGGTATACACCTTAGACTACAACAAAAACAATAACTTACTGACTAAGCATTTGACTAAATTGTTTACCAACACACCTTTAAGAGATTCTCCTTTCGAATAAGCTGGTAACTTCCAAGTTCTAACAAGGCTGCTAAAGCATGCATTGAGTTAGCATTTTGTTACTGTTTTCTTTTATCAGTTGCTCTGATTGGGACACTTTTTGACTCTAAAATAGTTAAAGCCAAAGGTTTGAAAGGGCTTGACAAATAATTGATCATTAGTCCATAAAATAATTGATCAATGACGTGGTATCAACTAGGATTCCAAAAGTATCTCTCTCTCTCTCTCAATATATATATATATATATATATAGAGGTTTTCTAACTTAGACCCTAGTTAGGTCTAAGTTAGCAAGGTGCACCTTTTCAATTGGACCAAAATACCCATTCTTTTAATTTTTGAAAGAATAGAGCAACAGGGGCATTTCTGTAATTTTACCAACCATATACACGCGCCCCACCTTCCGAAACCATTAATAGACGCGGATCCAGTGTCGCGCGCGTACCGAAGGACCATGGTTACAGACCGTTGATTTCCATCAGACAGCCAAGATCTGATCTCATCAAGACTGTCTGATCAATCAGACAGCCCAGATCATCCTGATCCATCAGATTCCAGCGCCTGCGCCACACTGGATTACAACCTGGAGAGAGAATAATTTGCTTTTTAAAAGTAGGACACGTGTCACACAATGGTTGGCTGAGCGTGATTTTTGTTCATTTAATACTTTGAACTCAATTATTTCGTTGTAAATTAATTTTTTATTTTTTTATTTTTATACCAAAATTCATAATTTTTTTTTGTCTACAAATAGAGACTTGGTTCGTTTGATTTGGACACAGAAAAAAAAACGCAATTTTTCACTACCTTAATCTCATTTTTTGTCTACTAAATACGTTACTTGTGTGTTGTAATTTAACACGCACCACTCAACCAACTCACTGAAACCATTATACCAGGAAAATAGTAGATAATATTCTGGAACTTTTGGTATATTTTATGAAATTTTTGGAGACCTGAAACTATTTTTAGTTAATTAAATGAGATAAAACGGTAATTAAAAACTAATGTTTGCTTCTGAAACCATTTTACTGGTAGAATGGTTGCACATAGTTGTATTCTGAAACCATTTTACTGGTAGTATGGTTTCAGTGAGTAATTTATTAATTGTGTTTGCTTCTGAAACCATTTATCTGGTACAATGGTTTCAGAGAGTTGTAATCTGAAACCATTTTGCTGGTAGAATGGTTTCAGTAAGTTGATTATTAGTTATTTGCTTCTGAAACCATTTAGCTTGTAGAATGGTTGCACATAGTTGTATTCTGAAACCATTTTACTGGTAGAATGGTTTTAGTGAGTAATTTATTAATTGTGTTTGTTTCTGAAACCATTTATCTGGTACAATGGTTTCAGAGAGTTGTAATCTGAAACCATTTTGCTGGTAGAATGGTTTCAGTAAGTTGATTATTAGTTATTTGCTTCTGAAACCATTTAGCTTGTAGAATAGTTGCACATAGTTGTATGCTGAAACCATTTTACTGGTAGAATGGTTTCAGTGAGTAATTTATTAATTGTGTTTGCTTCTGAAACCATTTATCTGGTACAATGGTTTCAGAGAGTTGTAATCTGAAACCATTTTGCTGGTAGAATGGTTTCAGTAAGTTGATTATTAGTTATTTGCTTCTGAAACCATTTAGCTTGTAGAATGGTTTCAGAGATTTGTACTCTGAAACCATTTTCCTAGTAGAATGGTTTAAGTGAGTTGATGTAAGGTAGTGAAAAATGAGATTTAGGTAGTAAAAAATTGGGTTTTTTTTTCTGTGTCCAAATCAAACGAACCAAGTCTCTATTTGTAGAGAAAAAAAAATTATGAATTTTGGTATAAAAAATAAAAAATAAAAAATTAATTTACGACGAAATAATTGAGTTTAAAGTATTAAATGGAAAAAAATTAACGCAGCCAATCATATGCTGACACGTGGCCTTTCCTTTTTTAAAAGTTTCTCTCTCCGCGTTAGGGCTGCAGCCACGCGCGTCTGTCGGCGCGTGTGATGCATGCGCTTGGATTTTGTCCACTAACACGCTGCCACGTGTCCTGGGGGTGGGAAAAGAAGGTGGGGGCGCGTGTACTGTTGGGTAAATTACAGAAATGCCCCTATTGCTCTATTCTTTCAAAAATTAAAAAAATGGGTATTTTTGTCCAACTGAAAAGGTGCACCTTGCTAACTTAGACCCAACTGGGTCTAAGTTAGCAGCCCCCATATATATATATATATATATATATATATATATATATATATATATATATATATATATATATATATATATATATATATATATATATATATATATATATATATATATATATAGATATGAGAGTTTAATTTTCTATACCTTTTTATTGTAAAATTATTTTACACATGTATTCAATGGTATCTTGCCACATCTTTTGATGAATGTGACACATAATATATATTAGAGTATTACAAGAATTAGAATGAATTTCTCAGTTATTAAAAGAGTGAAATACCAAATAATCCTTAGAATTGCAAGATTCGTCAAATACAACTGCGAGCGTTTAAGGATTCACCGGTTCCATGATGTTGTATGATGAATGGGGTTGGTGTTGAATATAATTCATAGTTGTCTGTTTTCTTGTAACTCAAGAAATAGTTTGTTAAGTGTTTTTAGAAGTTTGTTATGTGTAACTAACTCAGTTAGTTAGAGTTGGTTTTGTGCAAATTAGTTTGAGAATTAATAGGGAAGGTTAGTTAGAGTTACAACCGTAACTTGTAGTGCAAGTCTGTGGCTATATAAGCACTTGTACTCTTTGTAATCATTGTATTGTTGTGTGAATAATAATACCAAACTCTTCCCTAAATAATCATCTTCTTCAATTCGTTTTTCACTTCACTTCATTTTCATGAGTGTTCATCATAGATTGATAGGCTCAAACGACGCCTAAGTGTGTGTTTGAAACCCAACAATTGGGGTTGTTTCTGTTAGATAATAAAGTATTGGGCTTAAACTATTTGGCCTTTATACTAGTAAGTTAGAGTCCATTAGGTTATATTATAAATATTCTCTTATCACTTTTGTAATGTTAAGTCATTGTAATCAAACCCTAATCTCCTTTTGTTACTTTGCATTTCTCTCTTTGATTGATCTTAACATGGTATCTAGAGCATGGTTCGATCCTCCTTGAATGTATGGTTGTTATTCCGCTGCCTGTTCCCAAGAAATTTGGGAATGTTGTGTGATTGAATTTGATTTAATTTGTAGCGTCTCTCTTTTGAAGAATTCATTTTTTGTTGGTTGTCTTGGAAAAATTGATTGATGAAAGAGTAGGATTTGATTTTGGGATTTAGCATTTCTGTCGGCGGTCCGTTTAACAGAGGGCTTATTGTTGGTTTTTGTATCATAATTTGTTCTAACTTTCATGTGGGTATTGTTCCGGTGTTCTCGTTCGGTTATTCGTCTTCAAAGCTATGGGCTTTTCTCATACCTATGTTGCTGAGATTGTGAAGATTTCATTTTCCATCGTCATCATGTTCTATGCTTTTGTTGGCAAAGTTTCTCATGGTGGGGCCTACAATCTTCTCATTGTTTTGTCTTATGCTATGAATTGGTTTTTCTAGTAGCTTATGTGAAGCAGGACATAAGTTGTGGTAAATTTTGTGTTTTATGTGAAGGTGTGATTGTTTTGAATTTGTAAGGTATGGTCGATGTTTCTTGTTTTTTTTTCTTTTGTTATGGTTGGTTTAGTTTGGTTTGAATCTTCTTTCTTTTGGTTGGGTTCTGTTTCTTTTATTGGTTTAGTTCCGTTTGATTTGATTTGGTTCCAATTAATTTTGGTTTGGCTTGACTTCGTTCGTTTCAGTTTGACTTGATTTCGTTGGTTTGGTTCCATTCGGAGATTTGTATGAATGAATTTGTTTGGTGAGTTAAAGTATTGCTCATAATTTATTTGTTTGGTGAGTAAGTGCTCACAATTTGTTTGTGAAACACCATGTTATGATATTTCTTTTGGTTGTTTGGTGAGTCTAGTGCTCACAATTTGGTTTCTTATGGTCTTTCTTGTTTGATTGTCTCTCCCCTTTTGATTTTTCTTTGTTTGATTGGTATTCTCCCTCATTGGATTCTTTTGTTTAATTGTTTCTCTCTTTATTTGGTTCTTATCTTTGATTGTCTCTCTCTCTATTGATTCTTCTCGTTAATTGCATTTCTCCCTAATTTGTTTCCTCTAATCGATTGCATTGTACTTCTCTCTGTCAATTCTCCTGTTTGATTACTTCTCCCTGTTAATTTCTTTTGTCTGATTGTTTCTCCATGTTGATTTCTTCTGTTTGCTTCTCCACGATGATTCTTTTGTTCTGTCTGATTGCTTGTCTGATTGCTTCTCTCTGCTGATTCTCTTTCTCTGTGTTGATTTTCTTTTGTTTGATTGCTCCTCTCTATGTTGACATCTTCTGTTTGATTTGGTTCTTCTCTATGTTGATTTGATTCTTTTCTCTGATGATTTCTCTTCTGTCATCTGCCTGTTCTTCTATTTTGGTTGCTTCTCTTTCTATTGATTGATTCTTCTGTTCGGTGGTTTGGATTAGTTTGATTTGATTGGTTCAGTTCCCCATTTGGTTTGGTTATGGCTCGTTTGGATTTGTTCGATTGGTTTGAATTTGGTTAGCTTGGACTGAATTGGTTGTTAGATTGGTTTGATTTGATTCTCCTCTCTCTCTCTCTCTTTGAAGGTTCCTCATTTTGCTGCTATTTGTGGCTCTTGGTTATGATATTAGTTGATTTAGTTTAATTTTCTGGGTTAATTTTGTAACAAGCTTAAAGTTTAGTAAGCTTTAGCTTGAGGGGTAGTGCTATAAGTTTATATTATTTAATATATTTTTTGTATTTTGTTTGACAAACTCACAATGTTTTTGTTGACTCATTATGAGTTTGGGGGTAAGTGTTAGATAATAAAGTATTGGGCTTAAGCTATTTGGCCTTTATACTAGTAAGTTAGAGTCCATTAGGTTATATTATAAATATCCTCTTATCACTTTTGTAATGTTAAGTCATTGTAATCAAACCCTAATCTCCTTTTGTTACTTTGCATTTCTCTCTTTGATTGATCTTAACAGTTTCCATACAAAGATTTTTTATTGTAGAGGTTTTTCATATGATGAAAAAATTACATCTGAAGCAACCTAAGCGTAGTATACAGTGTCACGTTTTAATGAGGTGCCACATTATCAAAATTGAAGACCAAAGTAAGATGAGACCAAACGTATGAATTTTTAAAATTAGGGGATCAAAAATTGCGGAAAGAACACGCAAGTTAACATAAAATTAACACATACACAAGTAGGATAAATAACCCTCCTCAGTTTTAATTTCACCATTTAACATTAACAGTTCCCTCTCTCTAAGTTCACTGCATTCACCTTTCCCTCTCAATATTCTTTAACTTCTAACCTTCTTCACCATGGATGGTGATGATGATAATGTCTGGACTGAGCATGATGAGATGACCTTAGAGATGGCTCTAGAAGCTCATCCAATAGGTACACATAACAGGTTACAAGATTCTGAATTATTTCCCCTTGAACAAAAGGGTTCTTGCAGAAACACATTATTTTGCAAGAATGGGTCTTGATGGGTTTGATAATGTACAAATGGATGAAGAATTGCATGATTTTGCATTAGAAGATCAACTCAACATTGAAGAATTACCTCAAATACTTGAAGACCTTGAGCAAGAACACCCAGAGCAACATCAAAATATTCCTCCTCAACATTACAATCCTCCTAACCCTCCTCCACAACATATACAAAGGGATGTAGAATTGCAAGATTTTGCATTAGAAGATCAAATCAACATTGAAGAACTTGAATCAACTGGGTCTAAGAAATGTTCAACAAGTAAAATCTCATTTTAGGAATGTTGAATATGCATATATAATGGCTAACCTTCAACATCATCAGATTACACAACAAAATCAACTTAATTTACAAATGATAGCTCTGGCGGAACAAATGTTACTGCAAGATGATATTCAAGATGCACAAATGATAGTTCCAAATGAAGGAATCTTACAAGTTATTCAGCCAGAGGGGGGCCCCTAGACATGGGCCATGGACACAAGAAGAAGACGCCTAAGTTTTAAAAAAAATTAAATTAATTTTTTTTTATAAATTTTTAACTTTTTATATATTTAGAGATTAGGGATAGGGTTTAGGGTTAGGGTTATATGTATGGCAATTTAAAAGGAAACCTATTTTTGGTGTTCATAAAAAATGTTATAATAATTAATTAATGTTGATTGATTTATTTACTATTTATTTATTTATTTATTTGCACCACAAGAAAATGCATAAACTTCAAAAAAAAATTAAATTAATTTTTTTTATATTTCCGGTTTATTGTTGTTAGGGTTAGAGTTTAGGATGTTTGGAAATTTAAAAGGAAACTTATTTTAGGTGTTATTATACTATAATCATAATTTTTTTATAAAGAATTATAATGATGTTCATAAAAAAATGTTATAATAATTAATATTGATTTATTGACTATATATTTATTTGCATAGTGCAAAAAGTCATAGTTGAATAATTAATTATTCTGGTATATATTATAGAGAATTTTTCAATAATCCTAATAAGAAAATCAATTATTCAATGATCCTAATAAGAAAAAAATTATTATAAAAAGAAACGGAGGAATGAAAGGAGTACATTAAGAGTTAAACAAATATAATTTTTAGTATTCATGTCTTCCCAACAATGTTTTCTATTTTTATGCACGTGTGCAAACAAAAAATATACAAAAAGAATAGATGAAAATAAGTGAGGAATAAAACAAATAAGTAATTATATTTTGATAAAATAATATAATACTGTAAAAATTTATGCGATTATTTAAATATAATAAGTATTTTTTAGTAGATAGATGAAATGATGTCCGACCTAGCAATTTCGACATTTCTGCCAGTTGAGCTAAGATTTGTCGACATTTAAAGATAATAAGTAATTCAATAAATAATAGATACATAAATATTGTCAACAAAAAATACATAATATAATATGGATTTCATAAAAATAAAATAAAACAATAGGAGTTAAAATATACAATCAGTTTGTATTTCAATCATATATAATATTCAATCTCACATGATATGTATGATTTAAAGAGTCATATTTAATACGTGGAAAAAATGAGAGAGAGATATTATTTCTTTATAAGATATATTGATATTGATGGACATATAATTATTGTGTTATTTATTATTGAAAATGCATGATTATAATCATATTTACCTAATAAGTATAAGAGAAAATCAATTAAGTGTGAATTATCTAATTTTAAAATTTATTTTTAATTTAAAATTAATAATATATTAATTTTGTCATATTTTCCTTAATTATTATTCATAACACTTAAATTTCTAAATTAAAAAAAACTATTAATTTCATATTAAGTTCAAAATTAAATAAGTTAAAATATATATTATATATGTTTATTTTAATATGAGGTAAACTCTAGGTTTCGATTTCACTTGGGCAAAACAAATTGACGTAAAATCTAGATTATGACAACCTTATGTGGTAAAGTTGGTCTAATTTTGCTTATATTTTAGACCACAACGTACAACTTTTTTATTGGTTATATTCGAGACCAGAGTAATACTATACTCCTTTCGTTTCTTATTATAAAATCCTAAGGAAAAAAATTATTAGTGTTAAAAAAATGTTGTGGTAATAAATTTGTTTGAAATATGTATCACGGACATAATTAAGAACAAATAGAGCAGAAGACACAAAATTTGCATTTGTAGCAACACAATCTCATGAGATGTTGGGGACAAAGACAATATTTGTAGAGCCGTGTTATTTAGACACACAAAAATCAGTATTGCATAAAATATACGTTAATAAGTGTTGATGTTGTATCCGAATTCCGAAGTGAAATAGAGAATTATATATAAAAAATAAAAAAGAAGCGAATTAAACCTTATAAAAATAAGGCGATGGTTTCAAATTGTGTGTCCAAGATTCTTAGTATCATGCACAACTATTCCATTCAAAAAAAAGTACTCATGAACATTGAACAAATACCTTCAACAAATCATAGATATTTTTTCTAAACTTAGCAAGACATTTTATCACCATTTAACATTACAATTAGCTCCTGTGAAATTATGAAAGGATGATATTTATAAAATATATATATGCAGAATTAAACATGTTAATCAGAAGCAAAAGCTTTAAGCAGTATAATAATACATATACATATGCTAAAATGCATCCACCCAAGCTCCAAACTAGAAGCCTAATACTTGTAATCCTTAACATATAAACTCTCAGAAGCCAACCCAGTTCCACTTCCACCACCATACTTTCCAAGAGTAGCCTCAGAATTGGACTTGCATCTTGTCAGAAACACCTCTTGAGCTTTGCCAACATTTTCTTTCTTTCCAGCCCATGTCTTGAGTGTGCTTTGCTGCAGTGCCCTCCCAAATGAGAATGAAAGAGTCCATGGCTTCACAACATCTAGTTTGTTCATTGCATCGAGGTTCAGTGTAGCCTGTTCTTCGCTTTGTCCACCTGACAGAAATACAATCCCTGGTACTGCTGGTGGGACAGTTCTGCGTAACGCATTAACTGTGTACTCACCAATCACCTCAGGTGATACCTGTAAAACAAAAATACAAGTTGTTTTCCAAGTTTTTAACGTCGCACTAATATGTTTCATCCCTCTCTTTGACTCCGTATCCTCGAGTAAATGAAGATAATAAGTAGTCTATAATGTTTTATCTCATCAGTCCCGTTGATTTCTTATATTTTGTCAATACATAATAGTAGGAACTAACCAGACTGATGTGACAAAACATCAGTGACTAATTATTTTCATTTACATGAGAGACAAAGTTTGAGAAATAGTGTAAGCACAGAGACAAAATTGGTGGTTTAATAAATAAAAAATCAAATTCAAGTTTACCTTTGGGCTGTCAGAACCGGGGGTAACCATGTTGGGCTTAAGAAGAGTTCCTTCAAGAAGGACATGTTGATCATTCAGTGCCTTGTAAACAGCTGCAAGCACGGTTTCAGTAACAGCAGCGCATTTGGCGATGTCATGAGACCCATCAGTTAAAATCTCAGGTTCAACAATAGGCACAAGGCCATTCTCCTGGCAAATGATGGCATAACGAGCCAAGCCCTGTGCATTTTGCTGGATAGACAACTCCGAGGGCTCATTAGGGCCAATCTTGAGTACCGCACGCCACTTGGCAAATCGCGCTCCAGCCTTGTAGTACTGTTGGCATCTAGCTCCAAGAGAGTCAAAGCCTTGTGTTGTTGTTTCACCATTTGTTCCGGCCAATTCAACAACACCCTTGTCAACTTTGATGCCTGGTATGACATTGTTCTCTTGAAGGATTTCAACAAAAGGCTTCCCATCAGAGGAGTTCTGGTAAAGAGTTTCCTCAAAGAGGATGACGCCGGAGAGGTATTGGAGTGCATTGGGAGAAGTGAAGAGAAGTTCACGAAGGGCTTGACGGTTGGCCTCGATATTCTCAACGTTGATGCTTGATAGACGCTTGCCAATGGTGCCAGTGCTCTCATCAGCTGCCAAGATACCCTTGCCAGGGGTGGCTATGTACTTGGCATTCTTGATAAGCTCATCTGAATAATAAAATAACTCATTTTGAATGGAAACCACAGTATATTATTACATGAACTTGATAATGAGGATACAAGTTGAGGTAGCTTCTTAGACATGATAAGAAGAACCATTATGATTTAATTTAGCAATTTAGAATGACTAGTGTATTTAATTTAATTTATGCTATGCTGCACTTCTAGGCTACTAGTTTCTTGTCATTCAATACTCACTCCGTCGCAAAATAACTGCCGCCCAAGGTTTTACACACTAATTAAGAAAAACTATAAATAAATTAAAAAATGTTAATTTTACAAAGTTATTCTTATTAACTATTGATTGTATTGCAAGTCGCTATCATAAATCGAAAACGATGCAAACAATATTATTTTAATGGTGAAATTGAAGGGAAAAAATTGAAGTCGTACTAAAAAAAAAAGCAAACAACACTTGTTTTTGATATATTTTCATATACTTAAACGACATTTATTTTGAAATAAAGAGAGTATCGTATTAAAGCGGAAAGTTTTACAAAGTTGTAGTAAAATGAATAATTGTTCTTGTCTAACTTTTTGGTAAGAGTGAATAAGCTTATATATGAGAAAGAAGAAAGGGGAGAATGACATTACCTGCATACTTTCCAACAAAGGCAGACATTCTTTGAAATTGATATTGGATGGCGGGAAACAAACAGATAACAGCACAAAAAACTGAGGTTAGCCAAAACCAAAGCTATATAGATAAACCACTCAAAGGAATATACCAAGTTGTTCCTACCAAACCAATGCAAAAGCAACACGTGTCCAGTGATTTAGCCTAAAGAAGTTTATCACTCTTGGATAGAGTAATGAGTGATCCTTCTACTTGCCAATTGGCACCTCATACTTTTCAATAATAATATATTTTAGTAAAAAATAAATATTGTGGAAAGCTCTTATCCGTCATCAACTAGGACTTGTTTCTTTCTGAAAATATCAAGCCTTACATACAAATTAAGATATTAACCTAAAGGATAATATCATAATATGTGGATTGTTTGCAGAACTCTGTCTCAACCACATTTATAATATTTAATTTGTTTTTATCTGAATCAAGTTCCATGTTCAGGATACATGCATGTACATGTAATTCACAACCTGCATACCTTCCTCAATTGTAAGACAGATTGAATAGATTTATGCAACTCCAATAAAATAAAATTATATTTATTTCTATATAGTATAAATCTCGGTCTTCATGAACATGTATTCTATTATCACAGTATCAGCAAAGAATAAGTTCAAGGATAATATCGGGTAAAATAATACATGATCACAAAATTTGCATCCGAGGATTTCAACTATATGTCATTAAATAAAGTAAAATAAGGATTATGATCAAAATTGAATTACAACTAGCACTAAAATCCTGGCAGAGTCTCGATTCAGCAAAGTCCAATCCTTTTCTTTACAGTGAAGTCTCGTTAGTTAATGATCAACCAAAAATGTTGTTGATTTTGCCCAAGAATAATTACCATGAACGGCTCTCCAACTGCTCGTCATCGTCATCTTTTCCAAAGTACTGGTCCCCAAACTCGCATATCCCAGGAATGACACGGAAATCTTCATTCAGACCAATGTCAATCTCGGATGTCATGCATACTTTGAGGTGCCTAGCAAGATGAGAGAACACGTTGGATACAACAAAAGATAATGAAAAAAGCAGCATATAAAGAAGAGCTAAAGATATCAATAACTTACTGATACAAGGTTGAGAAATATAATGTTGGAGTCTGGTACACCCATAAGACGAGGTTGAGAAATATAATGTTGGACTCTGGTACACGTTTAAAATTAAAGTTGCTTGATCGGCAAAATTACCTAAAGATGAAAATATTCTAACGTTAGTCAAAACAAAATGCAAATACTTAAATGTCAATTTCAAAACACCCTATCTATGGTAACTTCTACATAACCTAAAGTTGCAGTAGGCTGCTGATGGTTCGTTTGCATTTTTACAAGCTGTAAAATATTTAGAGACTGCTGGATTGCTCAAAAATGAAGGACTAAACCAAACAAAAAAGATTGTCAAAAAAAAAAACCAAACAAAAAAGATTGTTCCATATAAAATTAAAGGCTCTAACATTTTGTTACTCAACAAAGTGACAAGCCATGGGATAACTTCTTCCAAGGACAACAGACACTAACTAAAGACAAAATTACCTTTTTTCATTTTCTACTCAATATCTATGCTTTCTCATATGAATGCTCAAAGTCAATAACTGTGTGTGTCATATGAATGTTCACCAATAACTGCATGAACCGTGAAATAGACATTACATTACACAATATAGGTATTGAAGTAACTTTTCCATTGCTTTGCTTGTGTTGTATTGATCATCAATAGATATGCAAACAACAAATTTTATTTTATTTTTGACAAAAAACAACAAATTGTTTTAAAACTGAAATATTTATCATGTGCTGTTCATGTGTCAGCTTGCACAAAACACACCTTAAACTGACACTAAATTAAACATACATTACAAAACAGACAAACCTGTGCCTTAAGATAGGATCCAACTGCAACACATACCTATCTGAGATATCATTTGGCAACTTCTCATATATTAGATGCTCAATAACCAGGGGACGAGTTAGACATTGTGAAATCAAACAAACATAATTATACACTCAATTCCGAAGCATATATGCAGATGAAAAACTGGCTGACCATTGTCACCTTTGCAGCATGCTCGTAAAGCATTATCCATGGTTTTTCTCTACTGAAATCAGATCATTATATCAAATTTAAGGACATAGGATGCTTTTATAAAAAACAAATTTAACCAAAAAACTGCAGTGATCTTAGGTTGACAATTCACATTAAACTGAGTAGCGTGGAAAAAAGAACTAAGTCTCTTAAAGCATGGTGGGGGATAAATATAGATGATAATTTCAAGGAAAACAATTAGCGCTTCATGCAATCTAAACAATTTCCTATTCCAAACCCAAATCAACAAAAGATCAACCATTTATTTATGGAATTATTTACGGAGGAATAAGAGAAAATTTTCTAGACAAAATGTTCAACCAATAATGCCAATATATTATCATTCAGATGATTTCTGCTTTGGGATAGACAGAATACCTGCTGATAATGGAGACACCACGCAACCGCTTACAAAAATCCATTTGGAGAAAGCATAAAGCCAGTCCTACATCCGACTAGACATTGACTCATTCCAGGGAAAGCAGACATTTGAGCAACATGAAAATCATCACACACTGCTATAGTACTCTGCAGTTAAAAATGCACAAAGATACAGTCTTTTCTGAAGTTATCATGGAAGACATTTGTCTATTTCTTTTATTTTACTAATCTATACATTAGTCTATTTCTTTGATTTGACTAATCTATACCAATTTCTCATAGCTTCTTGATTATTTCTTATTTCTTCTTTGTATTAGATACAATCTTTTGAGGTTAAATTGTTACACTTGTATGGGCCTGTTTGTTTCAGCTTTAAAAAATGGACTTTTTTTTAAAAAAAATCTAGAGATTTTGAAGAAAATCTAAAGCTATTTGCCGTTTGTTTACAATCATAAAAATCTATTTTTTTAAATGGTGAGGGATGATGAGTGATAAAAAAATGGATTTTGATAAAAGCTATTGAAAATAGATTCTCATTTTGATGAAAAAAAATGATATTTTTACTAAAATGATTTTTGAAAAAATCTGAAACAAACACAAGATAAAAAAAATAGATTTTTTTTTTGGAAAAAATAGATTTTTTTTTTGGTGAAAAATCTGAAACAATCAGGCCCTATATCATTCCAATAAATAAAAAATCATTACGGCCTATTTTATGTACATGATAGAATATATGAAACATCTGCAAACAACAAATAAATTCACAAAATGTGTCAAAATTTCACAAGGGGGCAGAGTCACAGATTCAAACTCCCTAGTATTCCTCTAGTTTTTCTAATATGGTACAACAAATGTTCCTCTAGTGATTTCATCATTTCCATGGACCCTATGGACTTCCCTGTTAATCATAAGAAGCAAGGTATCATTCAAATAACCCCAATACATTGCAAAGCAATGAACCATCATTCTCGACTTCTCATCCGTTTAAAACATAAAAACATAGGCAGTACAGCCACTGCTGATCACAGACTCATTCATATCACAAGTTCATAACCCTTCACTCATTCCTAAAAAAAGAAACTCCTCAACAAGCTATCAATATATTACAAGTAGGTGCCAACAACAAGGCTCAGCTTTGAAGGAAAAAACAGTGTGCCAATCCTCAATAAGTCACAAGGTCATCATTACCAAGCATTTTAAGCCATTTGTTAAAACAAAATAAAACATCAACAACAATAGTAATAAGATAGAAAGAAATGGCATGGATAGGTAGATGAATCACACATTAATCAACATTATGATCTTGAATAGATTAGCTCTAAGCTAAAAGTCAATTTGCTTTACACTTGGGGTAGAATTCAACTATCATAATGAAGTTTCAAAATTTCAAGAATAACAAATAAATGATTGACAAAATAAGTCATGGAAATATAACCTCATAATGTCAGGGAAATCACACAGAAAGAGATTTTAATTTCATCAAGCGTATTGTATCTCTGGCCTTCTTCCGTTTCGCCCCTTTGGTCGGTAGAGGGAGAGGCGTATCGCAGATAGGACCTGGGGGTACACCCTTTTTGAGTGCACTTCCTCTGGGTGTAACAGATGGAGGAATTCTTAAGCTCTCAGGAGGTAAAGGACTGTGTGGCATCCAGACCAAGTTACTTTCCATGGAAAATTTTACCCTCTTCGAACTTTTCTCCCCACTCTTTGCTACTGCCGAATATTCCACATCTCCACCATTCAAATCACAGTCTTGAGATGTCTTTCCTTCAGAATTCTTTGTTCTCTTTCTCTTGTTAGATACAATCCCAGTAGCTTCACTTGCAACACTATCTGCAAAACCTCCTTCGGCAGCAATATTCTCAAACCGCTTTTGGAGATTTGAAAGCATACTCTCATTCAAAACCATTGCGCCTTCACCATCAACAACTTGTTCATCATTTGAATTTCCACCATTCTCGTTAGCAACATTCTTATCAGCACAATTCATCTCACAATTTCCGCTCTTCTTATTCTTCTTCTTCTTTGTCATTTTCCCTTTGTCGACAGAACCCTTCTTGCCTAAACCAACAACCTCAACAATGGGAACCAAATCCTTCGCACCCTGATCAACAGAATCAGAAATGACCTTAAACCCCGAATTAACAGCATCCCTCTCCAGCTTCAAGAACGCGCGATGCAACTCAAACAACACCTTTCTACTCCCCTCAACACAATCAGAACCAGAACCCAACTCAAATAACTTAGAAGAAAACTCCATAACAATCGCTATAGTTCCCAAATTCACAACATCACCGTTACAATCTTCATCCCCATTCTTCTTAACCTCCAACAACCTCTTCCCATTCATCAACAACACATCAAAAAAGCAACTCTTAATCTTCCCTAACAAAACCTTATCATTCAACTTAACCATAGCATCAAAAAACGGCCTAAACAGCACTTCTAAAACACACAAATTAACCGGTAAAAAAGGCGTAATCTCATCAAGAAAAACAGAAACAACATGATAATTAACACCATTTGCTTTAATCAACAACTTATCTTTACCACAAAAAGTAGCATCACCCAAACAATTCATAAAACTCTCTACAAATTCCAAATTCCACGAATTCTTATTAAGTAAAGAGAATAAATTCGAAATGAATCTACGAATCAGAAGATAGAATTTTTCTAACCTAAGGGAATCGATACCGGACAATTCACGACGAATGGTGATGAAGAAAATGGAGAAATACTGAAGTGCGAGTGAAGGCTGATGATGGTGGAGTGTTGAGAGATGTGAGGTGATGCGATCGATGAGGTCGGATTGAAGATGAGGCTTGTCGGAGTGTAAAACGCAGTTGAAGAGTGATTTCCATAGCTTTTTGGCGTCGTTTTGGGGAAGAAGGTTTTGTGATTGCCATGATTTTAGGAGAATACGGAGAGATTTTTCTCTTGAACGTTTTTGAGAGGAAACTAGCTTTACCGGCGGCGAATTTCGAAGTTCTGATGACGGCATTGTCTCCGGTGACGCAAGGAGAGGAAGAAAGGGAAAGTGAGGTGTTAGGCTCTGTTTGCTTAAGGCTAACTAAAATCCAAATATTAGACGTTGAAAATTGAAATCGTTTTTTATTCTTTAATTAGGTGATTTTTATATTTGAGATTTACTTAATAGTCAAATCAAATAAAAAATTACTAGTAAGATCTAACCTATATGGTTATTTTTTAATTTGAGATTGACTTTTTTAAAGTTTGATATGAAATCTTAATCTACTTAAAATGTTATTTTATAATTTATATTGATATTTTTAAATAAAACATTTGACATTTTTCTTGTGTTAATCTTCAATTTCTTAGGAAAAAAGTTTTAATAATTTAGAGTTCAATAAGAAGGTAATCAAAGGGTCCGTTTGGATTATCTTATTTTTTAGTTTATGCAAACAGATTATGTAATATAAATTTTGTTTTATGTTATTTTATAAGTTCACATTACTGAAAATTGTATTTTTATAAGCTATTTTATCATAAACTATCTTGACAAACTTATAATAATACATAAAAATTGTATAAGCTGTTTGCATAAACTCAAAAATAAGTTAATTCAAACGAGAACTTTTTTCATAAGGGTATTTATGGTGTGATTTGAATCGGTTTTATCTTTGTGGTTTTTTTTTCCTAATGGGCGAAAGCCTTATTTGTTACCAAAAAAAATGAATAAAGAAGTATAAAAAATTTATGCAACGGCGTGGTTCGATTTTGGATCAATTTTAAAAAAGTAATCTGAAACTCAATATGATCCGAACAGTTATTATAAAAGAACATTCAAACATATCTAATAATACTATTCAGTTTTACTTTTTTTGTGTGTGAGCTAAGTTGTATACCTCTCTTAATCAACCCCGCCACTAATTTCTCTCATGTATTTTTTCAAATCCAACTGCCAACTTAATACTTCTAAAGTGATTTTGCAACACATTCACTTTATGAATTATATCTACAATTCATAGTTTCAAGTCGAATCATACTTCAAAGAAAATTAGTTAAAGAAAAGGTAAGTAAATAGTATGTCACCACTCTCTAAGTGACCCTATAAAAAAGTTTCAATCTCTCGTGTTTCTCTCAAATTGACTTTTTATTTGGTGGTATGCATACTACATGAACCACGACTCCGACACGGACACCTGATACGACACGAATATCGATACATCGACACTGATAATTTAAAAAATATCGGACACCGATACCGCTACATATATTTATTTTATTATTTATTATAATTGAATAAAATAGTAATGTTATTTATAAAAGATCTAAATTGATCACTTTATTTTATTAAAAATTTCTAAAATAAAATATGATAGTTTTTGACCTTTATTTATCCATCTATCCATCTATATTGAAAAAGTTAAAAAAAATTGTGATCAAATTTAATGCCTTTACACCCCCTTATTGAACCATTTCAAAAACTACATCATTGATCAACATTGTTACTAAACATCTTTGATGTATCTGGGATGTGTCCAATGATGTCTAAGGTGTGTTGAAGCAAAGAAAAAATAAATTGTTTTCACTTGTCTGAGTTACCCAACACGTGTTGTATTTGTGTTATACAGGTGTCAAACACCGGTCCAAGGAGTGTCGAAGCAAAGAAATAAACAAATTTTATAGGACACTTCTTTGAGTCTTCCGATACATGTTATAGAAGCATCATACAAGTGTCGAACACGTCGTGTCGACACCGCGACACACTTAACCCTAGAAGTGTCCGTACTTCATCGCTAGCCTTTTCCAATAAAATGTTATCTTCAATTCATTAAAGAAATTAATCCTCAATCACACAACAAAACAAAAATTCTAATGATAAACAAACGTAAGACTTGAAGAAAAGAAATAACAACAGTAAATAAGAACGATAAAATAAAATAAAATAAAAAAATACTCAATTGTTTTCCTTTTTCCTATGTGTTGGTTGGTACCTCACGGTTTTTCCTAATATTCATGCTCGGATGAATTTTGGATTACTCAATTTTTGAGAGGAAGTAAATGTATAAATCCAATAAAATTATGTATGTATTCATTTCTGTAATATAGTATAAATCTCAGATTTCATGAACATGTATCATGATAAATCAGTATCGGGAAAGAATAAGCTCAAAGAAAAATCCTTGTCAAAAAACAAAAGCCTCAAAGAAAAGTTTGTATAGTAAAAAATATAACACAAAATTTGCATTGGAAGGTTCCAACTATGGGGTCGTTAAATGAAGAAAAACAAGGATTACGATCAAAACTGATTTAAAACTAACACTCAAATCCCAGCAGTCCCAATTCAGCAGAGTCCAATCTTTTTCTTTCCAACTAAGTCTCGTTAAATAATGATAAACCAAACGATAGTGTGGATTTTGCCCAAGAATAACTACCTCGAACGGCTCTCCACTTGCTCATCATCATCATCTGTTCCAAAGTACCGATCCCCAAACTCTCCCATCCCAGGAATGACACGGAAATCTTCATTCAAACCAATGTCAATCTCAGATGTCACAATTTTTATCCTCGGAAATCTTTTGCAGACCACATGCACACCTTGAGGTGCCTGGCAAGATAAGAGAACGCATGTAAATCATGGGATACAAGAAAAGAAAGAAGCAACATATACAGAAGAGCTCAAAATATCAATAACTTACTGATATGAGGTTGAGAAATATAATGTTGGACTCTGGTACACCCTTCTTTAAAAGTAAAGAAATTGCTTGGACGGCAGAATTACCTAAAGATGAAAATATTCAAAGGTTAATCAAAACGAAAAACCGACAAATTAAATGTCAACTTTATAAATCACCCTAATTATGCTATAGCAGCTGCATAACAAAGTTGTGGTTGCAATATGCTACTGATGGTTCGTGTGCATTTGGACATACTATAAAATGTTTAGAGATTGTTCTATTGCTTAAAAATGAAGGACTAAACAGGACAAAATTTGTTCCAACCATGATTTTTAAAATTTGTTTGTATGTCAGCATGCACAAAACACACCCTAAACCGACATTAAATGTAACATGCATTATGGGAATGACAGACCTGTGCCTAAGATAGGATCCAGCAGTAACACGTGCCTATCTGAGATATCATTTGGCAACTTCTCATATATTAGCTGCTCAATAATCAAGGGATAAGTTAGACATTGTGAAATGAAACAAACATAAATATATACTCAACTCTCAAGCACATATGCAGACAACAAACCTGCTGACCGTTGTCACCTTCTCTATGAATAAGAATTTTACCAATTTTGATACCTTTGCAGCATGCTCGCAAAGCATTCTCCATGCTTTCCCCACTGAAATTAGATCATAATATCAAATTTAAAGACGGGTGTGTTTTCCTAAGAAATAAACTTAGAAGAAAAACGGTAGTGATCTTAGGACTTAGGTACACATCAAATTAAGCAGAATGGGAAAAAGAAGTCTCTTAAAATCTGGATGATAATTTAGAGAAAAACAACTCGCACTTCGTGCAATCTAAACAATTTGGTAATTCCAAACCCAAATTGACAAAAGATCATTCGTTTATTTATTGAATTGTATAAGGAGGATTAAGAGAAAAATTTCAAGACAATACTTTTAACCAATGATTCCAATATTTTATCATTCAGATTATTTCTGTTTTGGGATAGACGGAAATCTGAATACCTCCTGATAATGGAGACACCACACAGCCTCTTACAAAAATCCACACCACTGTATACAGACCCTGCATTGAAAGACAAAAATCAGCTATTACCATGAAAAGGTCGGAACATGAAACAAATCAATTATATCCTGTAAGTATCTCAACAAGTATGTCAGCTACACAAAGACAGAATTTTTTTTTTCCCTTTCAGTATGGCAATTTCTGCAATTAACATCCTACCAACAGTCTATCCAGTACAATTAAGAAGTGTCGTTTTGCAGCCCTTCCAAGATGTCCGAGATACAGGTTAATCAAATCTAAAATAAGGCCAATAACATGTAGTTCATGTTACTCGCCACTTTTGTGCAAAAATATGGTGGGACTTGAGAAACCAGAGAATGGTGTGCTTGCAGCACCCTTAGGTATAAATACTACAAGCAGAGGAAATCATCATTGGGGGGAGGGGTCTTACCCGTAGGAGTGATTACTTGCTTTTCTGTAAATGGAAGATGCCCTAGGCCATGTTCTACGACCTGGCAAAGCGAGGGAATTGTTGTGATAAAGAAAATTCCATTCCCAAGCCACCTCAAAAATTAAAAGCAACAAATGAACCATTGCACCCTATATACATACCAAACGAATCAAACGGTCAGCGTAAAATACAAAGTCATGCTTCTTTGTCTGAGAATCGCGTATCAGGGTGTGCATGCCCCGTATCTGCAAAGCGAGAATTACCGTGATGATTCAACTTTTGGTGGAAAATTTAATAGCTCTAGCTAGACAGGGAAAGATAGGATTACTGAAAAAGTCAATACACAGTAGGAAAGGGATATACCTGAAAAGTAGACTGAATGACATATAAGTTAGGATATATTTTACAGAGGTCATGCTGGCCAAGCTTTGTGCGAATATGCTGCACAATCAAATCAATAGCCACGTGATTATCTCCTCCACGGGGTATAATGATATCAGCATACTTCTTTGTAGGAAGGATAAAGTCATCAAAAGCCGGTTTCACAAATTTTGAATACTGCATCAATTATAAATATATAAATTAAAAATCAGCAGCATCTACAATATGCATGGTGAGATCAAAATATAATGATGATAGTACACAGCTAATGTGGCTGGAAGTTGCTACCTGATCAAGCACTGCTTCAATATTACGAGCATTATCGGCAGTATCACGCTTGATCCTTCTTGCCAGACGAACATCAGCATCTGCACTGAACATTTTACAATGTAAAGTGACAGCCTAACTAAGTATTACAACAAAAATTTATGAAAAGACATGCTTGTAAAGTAACTATAACGATAGGCAACTGCTAATAAAATAGGAACCACGAAAAAAGCAGGGGAAGGGGGGATGAAAATATAGCATCACTAGAACCTGCATAAGGACATGCATTTCCTTAGATAATGTGAATAGTATGCATTTTAGTATATATCATATTTCATAATGTAAACTATATAGGGGAAAAGTGCATGTGATTTTAAGGAAAACAAATACAACAAATCCTATATTAATTAAGAAATGCCACAAAAAACTACAACAGAAATAGATATACTAGTTTAATTAGAACAAAAAATAGTACGGGACCTGTGTCAACAAATATCTTCATATTCATCAATGCCCTCACACGTGGATCATGGAAAACAAGGATGCCTTCCAAAATTATAACATCTGCAGGGTTTACCTGCAAAACACATTAAAAAGACATAAGTGGGAAGCATGACTAAGGCCGAAAGTCCACAACACACATGTACTTCACACATGACTTGTAAATCATTAATACATTAAACTATTTAAATTCAAATATGAAAACATCATAAATACCCTTCTTGCGGGAAACACATTATTCTTGTAACCCTTAAAGTCATACTTCGGAATATCTACTGCTTGGCTATGCTTCAATTTGTCCAGGACAGATACCAATCGCTCAGTATCAAAAGCTTCTGATGATATCAACAACATGCATTAGAAATAGTGTGAGGAGCTGCAGCGGTAGAAGAAGTCAAGAACCACCATTCACATGTGCATTAAGAAAATTCAGAGGTCATTTCAATATAAATCTGCCACCTTATAAAATTTCAGGGGAATATCATTTCCTACAGAGCCACTAATTTTGCTATCTAAGTATTTAAATATCATACCATGAATAAGGAATTTATTTCCACCTTTCATATGTTCTTGACAAAAACTACATACTCTGACTTTTAAATTTGCAGTAGTTTTACACTTTTATCAACTATATTGATCTATTAACTAAATGCAAGAATATTTAAGGTTTGGTACTTCATTAGATGAATAGTTGAATACTTAATTTCAAGTCTCTAACTGCTAGTTCTGATGTCAATTCTGTTTGAATAAATCTCTCCAAGGCTATATTATTCCTAAATATTTCAGAGTAAGAAAGATATTGTTGGCACTCATTGAATGTAGTGAAGTGGTTATACAAAAAAAAAAATATCTAAGGAGAATTGGAGGATATGAAAAACAAAAAAACAACTAAACAACAAACATCATAAAATATTAACCTGATGAAATTGATAGTTTGATACATCATCACATATAATACAATATTTTAATATCAAAAGAAAGTCACTAATAATGAGAGACTGATGAGTGATGAGTGCAATTGAACTTACCAGGATGGTCAAAGTTGTATTCCTGTACTCTTTTAAGTTCCTCCTCAGTCAAGTTATGGTAAAAAGAATCCTGTAGTGAAGTAAACAAATAATTTATTATGCTCCATGTATCACCACGAATACATCAAGAAACATCAACCCAAATTTTGGAATGCATTCCCTCAAAAATGTAAAAAGAAACATAAGTAAACAGAGGAACAGTGTATGTAAAAGAAATATTTAAAAGAGAAATTAAAATGCCACCATAACATAATATAAGTGATAGACAAGACACCCAAAGAAATTTTTACTAATATCACCGAAACAATTGTGTATCATATCTTTTATGTTCAAATGTATGATCTTTTTCGGTAAGTTGTGGGAAAATTTGAGTAAAAGATGTAAATATTTATGATAAAAGTGATTGGGTATTTTGGCGTCATATTCATGTTAAATAAAGACTGCATCTGATTGGGTAAAGTAAAAGCTGTGGGAGTATTTTTGGTGTTATAAATGGTAGCTAACAGAGTGTCAATGTTCAAATAGAATAATACCTTTGTCCCCAATTACAAGCCCCTTTTCTAGAGTTCAAAAGGGTGCTTATATTGTGTAAAAAAAAGGGTCCTTATAAAAAGGGATGGAGGTAGTAGTAAAAGAAAGTTGATAAATCATTCCAATAGATTCTTGTAATTTCTTAAGGAAGATAGAATCAAACAAAAAGTAAGGGGGTTTAGATAAAGGCGCAAACATGAATTTGTGTGGGGATTAAAATATTAAATCAAATGTTAGTTGTTTGCCTCTAATATCTTTTCAATCACTGGGTAAAAAAATCTTCGCGTATTTAGAAACAACTCATTACCTGATTAACAAGTACAACCCGCTGATCATGAAGCTGTTGAATAATCATATCACATACTGCTGTCTTTCCAGATGCCGATCCCCCAGCAACACCTGCAATGTGCACAAAAACAAAAAAGTAGATAAAAATGAATTAGAATCATAGCTATTCTCACTAATAGATCAAAAAAGTTTGCACTAAATTTTGCATCAAACTTGTTTGTCGAGGAAAAACATAATCATTCCAAATTTCAATTCAAGCTCGATTTCAACCAAAAGTCCGAAACAACTAAAATTTCAAGTTCCTTAACTCCAAACACAACATAAGACAACCGCCGCTGAGTTCCAGAACAACACAAACAGACAGAAAGTGAACTACAACTACATTGCCGAAAACACAAACCTATAACAAAAGGTTGTTTATACTCGTCAATCGCGGAAGTGGTCGGTTCTTCAGTTCCAGCTTTTCTTTCCTCTAATCCCTCCATATGAAATCCAGAAAAATGAACCTCGGATGAACACTCCATTAAATCTTCAACCAACTTATTATTCATATTCAAAAAACCTAAAAAAAATCAAAATCAGTTCATCTAAAAAAATATTAAAAATCTTCAAACGACTTAGTATTCATATCCAAAAAACCTAAAAATTAAAAAATATTCAAAATCAATCAACAAATCAAAAAACAAAAAACACTGCTAATGTCAACATACAATGTGCCTAATTAGATCAAATAAATACATAAACAAACACTCATTGCTACTAAACTATGATGAATTAAATTAAATTAAATTAAATCCGATAAATACATAATCAAACAATGCTTAATCGAGATCAATCAACTAAATCCTATGCATAATCGGAAGAAACTCGTTCAAACTTATTCAAACACCGACACCGACACCGACATATGAACGAAACTCGTTCGTCATTGTACGAAAAAACGGTTATAAAGACGAAACAGTGACGAAACAAAACGAGATCCAAAAAAATGAAATAGCGAATGGTGATTGAAGAACGAACCTGAAGAAGATTATGAACTCGGAAATTGAGAATGAATGAATGAATGATTGAAATAGGAGCGGAGAAGAGAAATTATATAAAAGGAAAAATGAATCAGTGTGAGATACTGTTTCTTTTTACTACTACTCATTTTTTATTTTTTACCGTGAATGAATTACTCGTTGATATCATGCTGCATCTGCATTTGATTGTGATTGATAAAGTTGAGATATATAAATTGAAATTTTTAAGATAAAGATAAAGAGGGACAATATAATTTGGCAGTATTCTATTTCTAATCTTCACTATCATTGTGATTTGTTTCCTATTTTATATATATTTTTTATTTCTTCATGATCTTCCCTCGTTCATTTTTTATTTTTTTGTTCTAAAAGTTAATAGTTTAACTAAAAAAGGTGAATAAGTAAAGTGCCGACTCATGCATCTGCATATATAATAGGATGTCTTTATTTACCAATTGAGAAAAGCTTATGGAGATTCCTCGTTCAAATTTTAATAATTAAATAATGAAAGTAAGATATGATTTGCTTATTTTACATTTTTTTCTCTCTTATTATATTTTTTTTTAAATGATCATCACTCTTTTCTTCTTCTTGATCTACTAGAGATGCGTGATTTTGTGTCAATTTAGGCCTAAAATCACACCTCAAAATTGTTTTTCTTTCTATTTTAATTAAGAATAATGATAAATGGCATGACACATTTGTCGCACCATATGCACGACCGCTTTATCGCTCACATTTTGCTTCATACTGTATTAGATAATTGATTAGGGGGTGTGGTGCTCCTGTCATATTCCTCCCTCTCAGGTGAAATGAAGCATGATTTTTTTAATTGTTAGATTTAGATGAAATCCTTTGATTTATAGAAAAGTGAATTCTGATAATTTTGAGTTCCACTAAAAAATAAATAAAATTTATGCTAATTAATATTTCATTCAAAAATCAAACTCGTGTTCCAAACAATTTTTTCTTATGTGTCCTCATCAAAAATAAAATTATTCGGGTGAATTCGAGTCAATATGTAATTCCTAGCCAAAATATTTTTTTAAGAACCTAAGATTTTTTGTGTTGATATATTTTTTTTGTATTAACCCTCTAGTCGTCAAGGAAAGGAGGTCCGGTAATACAGGGTTTGACTTTGTTGATATTATTTTGTCTGGCCAAAAATTATTTCCACCAGAAATCGAACTCAAATTCTTCCAAACGATTCGTTTTAGAGGAGCTCATTAACCACTTGAACCTAATATTTTTGTTTTTTGCGTTGATATGTTTCAACTAAATTTAAGTAAAAAAACATACTCCCTTCGTCCCAAAATATAAGAACTAGTTTGACTCATGCACGTGTGCCAACGCACAATTTTGATCGCTAATATCTTTAATTTTTTATTAGTAAAAAATATAAAAACTTGATATTTTGAAAATACTCATCAAAACATCAAAATAATATTTATATCTATATATTATTAAAAAAATGGTCAAATTAAGATAAATGAATAGTGTCATTTAGTCAAAATAATTCTTATATTTTGGGACAGTAGTATATTATAAAGAAAATTACGTTTCACTTAACAACAGGTGTGAGAGGTAATTTGAGATTCACAAGGCCAATAGTTATGATTCTTATGAAGCAAATGCAAGGAATAAAAGGCGTTCCTGCATATGGTGCGACAAATGTGTCGTGCCATATAGCATTACTCTTTAATTAAATAAGTGTGATTATCACAAATAAATAGTTTTTTTTTTGTTTTTGTGATTTCATCATCCTTTGTTTTGGTTTTCCCGTCTTAGTGCGGAGTATTATTATCTCGTCTTATTACGGAATATTGTTATCACGTCTTGGTATGGTGTTCATTTATTTCAGGTTGAAGGATTAAGATTGATTCAATGCAGATCCAATCAATGATTTTTGTGTCATCAACACTACAGATCTGAATGCATGGATATTTCAAAAACTTCAATATAGTCAAATATGTAGGCTTATGCAATATGCCGTTTTATGTTATTAACACGGATGTTGTGCGTTTGTTCGCAGATTCATCCTTTTTCTTTTTAGCGATTTTGAATTTGTATTGTATCGATGTACTCTTTCAATTTGAATGTATGAATATTTTTTATTTAGTCAAAAAATTATTATTAATTAATATTATAGAGGTAAACATATAAGATTAACGCATTTTCATAATTTTTGTGAGAGGTTGTTGAACGAGTATTATTATTTATGATGAATTATAAAAATAAATATGTAAAATTAATTTATTTTTGTAGTTTTTGTTAGAGGTTGCGGAGGGAGTATTATTTATGATGATGGTTGGCCAACAAGTAGGGGTGACAAAATGAATTTGGTTCTATACATTAAGGGTCCGTTTGGTGCACAGGATAAGAGACAGAATAGAATAACTGTATCATATCTTGTTTCAGTCCAATGTTTGGTGACACAACATGATATGATAAGTTAATCCTGTAGCTTACTCTATCATGTCTCTCTAGTTAAAATTTTTATCCTGAATTTGAGCTGAGTTACCAACAGGATATGATAAAAAAAATTATTGGTGCACAGGATAAAGAGACAGGATACGATAATACTATCATATCTCATTCAAATCCCTTGTTTGGAGCACCAATTAAAAAAGATAAAAAAAAAAAAAAAAAAACTATTATTTATCCTATCCTATTGAGCCTTTGTTATTTGAAAATGGGTTAGCAATAGAATAAGATAGAATAATCCTATAATCTCATACGGCGTGCCTCTGTTCGACTCCAGCTGAATCCATTTTATAATTTATTTACTTTTTGTTATGCGGGTGTGGGTGTCTGCCTGGCATACATATATTTATACTATACAGTATTTTATACTATATGTGTACTATTGCTCATATATTAGTATTACTATATGATTTTTTTATACTATACTTTGTTTTTAGATTTGATTTGATACGTTTTACAAAATTGCTCATCACATACTAGTAATATTTATCTAATTTTTTTATGTGATATTTATTTTTATTGTCTGATTTTTTAAAATTATTTGTACAAAAATATAGATTTTTGTTTTTGAGAATGAAAAATAGTATTTACTATGTTTAGGGATGAAAAACTTATTTAACCTTTTCTTTAATGAGTTTAAAGATTATAAGTAGACAGTGTAATAAAATTTTACACGGACAACCAATTAAAATTCATGAATTTGCCATGTCATAAATAAAAGTGGGTGACATGGCGAAAAACATGATTGTGATTGGTTGACAGTGTAAAATTATTTTACACAACATACTCCTTTTTCTCATCTTTAATACCAATTAAAATATTAAATTATTTTATTTTATAAAAACTATGAATGAAATTTTTTGTTATTACTCATTTTATTTTTCTTCATGTTAATAAATATTTTACTTAATTTTAATTAAAAATATACAATTATTTGTTTTTAAATTTTTATAAAAAAAATATGCATTTGCTTCACAATAATGATTTTTCATTTAAATATAACATGTATCTTATCTCTCTTGGTGTCGGGTCTTGAATCGAGTTCCTATAAATTGAAGATCAACTCCTCAACCAAAAGACCAACATGTATCTTATCATGTCAATATCAAGTGTGCATCAAACATAAGATATGATAAAATAATGATACACTCTTTTTTATCATGTGTGCACCAAACACATGATAAGATATGTGCTTATCCTGTCACTATCCTATCATATTCTCATCCAGCTTCTTATTATATCATTTTTCTATCTTATCCTGCGTACCAAACGGGCAGTTAACCCGCCCCACCTAGCCGCTTAAAAAATGGGCACAGACTAGTAGTTAAAATTTCTATAGTAACAACAAGTCAAACTAAACGCAAAAAATATCTTTATTTTAGAATTTCCAGGAGCAAAAGATAAAATGGAAATAAACAGCATTGTTAAAAAATAAAATTTTGTGAAAGAAAAAATATGGTGGAGAAGTTGAGGAAGACCACAATGGTGTCTATGAATTCTCGGGTGTTCAAAGGAGCTTTTGATTTAGGTTTATGATCAAGAAATTGATACAATGGTAAGAGAGAGGTTGTGCGAATTTATCTTCACATTGAGTGATGTTTGTGGGAGAGTGAAAGCAAGATTTAGGGCATGTTTCTTTGAGATTCAAAAAAAATAATTTAAAAAAAAAATAAATCATTTTCAAGAAAATCATTTTTTTAGAGATTTTGAAAAAAAATCTAAAGTTATTTGTCGTTTGTTTACAATCATTAAAATCTATTTTCTTAAAATGGCGAGGGATGATGAATGATAAAAAAATAGATTTTGATAAAAGCTATTAAAAATAGATTCTCATTTTGATGAAAAAAAAAAGATTTTTTTATTAAAATGATTTTTGAAAAAATCTGAAACAAACACAAATAATATTAAAAAATCTATTTTTTTTGAAAAAAATAATTTTTTTTTGTTAAAAAATATGAAATAAACAGGCTCTTATATTCTCAACCTGAATTCAAGTGGTTAATATAATTTTATTAAAAGAACTTAAGTTTACCTCGTGGCCTGGTGATATATTTACCTAGGAAATTAAATAGGTGTTTTTTATGTATATTATTGGAGTAGCCGGAGTTCAAATTTCGGATTCCACATTCCTCTATATTTATATGTGTGAGAGTCTAGCCACTAGACTACTTAACAAACAAAAAAAAATCTATTAAAATTTTTTGGTTGATTTCATCATCACATTGCAATGCTATTTGATTCTCCAATAGGTGCGGTGCTCTTTTGATTTTCCGTCTTATGCGGTGTTCCTATTTTTTTTCATGAATAATACAAAATTTGAAATATTATTAAAATTAATAAGAACAGTAATCAATTTTATTATATTAAAGAATTATAAAGAATTAGAGAAGTAGATAAATAGATTAGAAGTGGATATCTTTTAAGTATAGTAAAAATTAGGGTCATGCTAACTAGTGCCCCCGGGCACTAGTTAAGGATACAAAAAAAGCAATTTTTGCATTGAAAAATGACACTTTTTATACTTTACAAACATTGACTACACAAATTTCAATGTAATTTTACTATAATTAGTATCCTTAACTAGTGTCCCGGGGGCACTAGTTAGCATTTTCCTAAAAATTATTATAGTAAGAATAAATAAATAAATAAATAAATAGTTTCATCTAACATTATTTTTTGAGGAATTTTTTTCTCGGTGAAATTTTGTTTTTCTTGTACCATAACTAACCTCAATTTTTTTATTTTTTTTTTTATTTTGCATCGTAACCTCGAATTATTTTGCTTAAAAGAAACCCTCAAATAAACTTAAAAGGAACACACACGTACGAGACGGCATATAAATCTTTGAAGAAAATTAAAGATAAACACTTGACTCACGAAACAGATTTCGACGACCACAAAAACACTCGCTGTTGCTGAAAGTTCTCGTTGTCGTTAGGTTTCAAATACACTCTGCTGCTGCTCATGGAATATATTTCTGATTACTATATATACTCTCTCCTTGGAACATTGTTTGCATGCAGACTCCAATAGCTGTAAAGATGGAAAATTCACTGGTTGTTGCTGCCACCAAGAAAAAGGTTTGCAATCATTTACCTAATGATATCGTGCTCTTTATCTTGTCAAAACTTCCTTTAATATCATTGAAGCGATTTCTATGCGTAAGTAAATCATGGTCTCTCTTATTCAAAAATACTTATTTCATGAACATGTTGCGCAACAATATTTTGCTTAATGATGATTCTTATTATGATGAGACATTTATGGTCCGATATACACCAAAGTATAGTGAACGTTGCAACTTTTATTGGCTATCTGATGAGGGGTTTGCGAATTCGGTCCACTTAGATTGGCCATCTCAATTTCAAGAGGACTATATTCATATTTTTATTGTGGGTTCTGTTAGTATTAATGGCATTCTTTGTCTCAAACATGGATTTACTCGTACCAGCCAAGTTGTACTGTGGAACCCAACTACTAGTGAGACTAAAGTTATTCCTCCAAGCCCTATTGAGAATAGACGACCTGATCGGAACCCTTGGCACTTTCTTCATGGTTTTGGTTATGATCATGTTAGTGATGACTATAAGGTGATTCAGATGATAGAGTATTTTCCTGGTTATCAAGGAGATATGATATGGGAAGATAGATCTTATGACCCTTCGTGGGAGATATATTCTCTCAAAACCAACTCTTGGAAGAAACTCGATATTGATATGCAGAATTGTTATTACTATTCACCATTGCAAGGTAACGGACTCTACGCGGATGGAGTGTTTCATTGGTGGGCTATAAGTAAATTAAAAAATATCGAAGAATGTATGGTGTCATTTGACTTTAGCGAGGAGGTGATGTGTACGACACTCATGCCCTTAAACACGGATGGTGGTTTTGATGTTGGATACGTGGAGAGACATTTGGTGTCGTTAAATGAATCCATTGCTTTGATCTCAAAATATAAAAAGGAGTCTACTTTCTGCATATCCGTTCTGGCTAAACTTGGTGAGAGGGAATCATGGATCAATCTCTTTACTGTTGGGCCCTTACTTTCTATGGAATATTCCAATATAGTTGGGATGAAAAATAATACATTGTTCTACAGAAGAGATGGAGAACTAGTTTGCGTTGATTTGAAGACTCAGATGATTAAGGAGCTTGGTGTTAAAGGAGATAGATTTCATTTTCACGTAGGAAAGTACAAGAAAAGCTTTCTTCCGATTAGAGGAATAATTAATTAATTGGTTTCTTGTTTTCACCTAAGAATGTGATTGGATATTAGGATTTTACCTTTAATAAAACTTAGCTTGCCAGCTGAGTATATCATAATGATAATTTTTTTTCAAGTATATGACAAATTATGAAGTCATGTGAAGATGATATGAATCATGCTTTATTATTTTTGTTTTGAAGGTTTACTCTTTTTCTATTTACAAATTGACATGGTTTCAATTTCAATTACTCTTTTGTGCTTTAGTTTTATGCATTTCACGAAAATCATAAACCAGATTTTTGAGTTGAAGATTAAATTTGTATGATCACCTAAGGGAGTAAAATAGGTAGTTTATGATATATATATATATATATATATATATATATATATATATATATATATGGGTTGCTAATTTACTTCCACCTAAAAACATGTGGGAGTAAGTTAGCAAACCTACTCCTACTATGTTTTGACTACAATAGCCATTTATTATTATTTAAACCAATTTTAGGTAGAAGGGTATTTTTGTAAGTTTAAAGAAAGTAAAAATCACACCAACTATTTTCTTATTTTCTCCAAAATTCTTCAATGTTGTTTCTACTTCTCTCATTGTTGTGACTACAACGGTCTATATTAACTATCGTTTTCTCATTTTTTTAAGAATACTCAAATCATATGAAAATTAATCCATCTTTTAGATAAGCTATTAAGCTATTAAGCCATTTTTGAAAAACCATCTATGTATATATGAATTAAAATTTCAGTGGCATGAACATAACATGAAAACAGGTTAAATAGAAATATATTGAAATAGGCAAAATCTTAAGCAACAATGAAATGGTGCAATAAATATAGAGTGAACGAATAACGATATATTCAGCAAGAAAGAAGACATTACATGTATTACCAAGAGGAAAAAAAAATTGTTGATAAATATTTAGTTATTTACTTCCACCAAAAAACATGCTTTTAATGTTTACAAAAAGAACATGCTATTATTTAGTTAAAGCAAATTTACAAAACTAACATCATAACTGTTGTTTCCGAGTTTCAAAATTGTGCAAGGCAGACGATCAACCACGAAGTCTCCAGGATAAAACAGCTCAGTTCTCTACTGATACCGATAAATACTGCACTGTAGATATCGGGCAAGAATTACACTCTCAAATATGGTACTAAAACCATTGCGCTATGATTTTAAGTTCATTCTAATACGGTGCTATGACCGTTCTAATATGGTACAGAGACCATTCTTATTATAAGGAATATGGTGCTATGACCATTCTTAAATTTGAAGAACTGTGATACTAAGATCACTCTTAAAACATAATAATAATAATAATAATAATAATAATAATAATATTACTCAACTTGAATAATATTTAGTATTAATTCTCCGAACAATTATAGGATAAAAAACTAATCCAATTCTATTTTAATTTGCATAACAAAACCAATTAAGGTTGCTAATTCATTCATTCTAGTTTCAATCTTCCAAAAATAAAACTCAAAGTAGTACTAGAATTTGGTCCTAACAGTGATAATAACTGAGTTGTATTATTCAATACCTGCGTATTCTTAATACCAACAAATTAAACCATGAATCCAATAGAATTAGTGTCATGTTATTAGCCTCCATCCACACACTAATTACTTGCCCATTTGTTTCAAATAAAATAAATGTAACATACCTTAGCATAGATAGTGCATAGGGCTTCGATGGAGTTATAATCTCGGTGCAAAATATGGAATCATCAGCTTAATTAATCAAGCTAGATGAGGCATGACATGAATATACAAATAAACTAAGTGTTTGCTATTTGTATCCTAATCCTAATAGCAATAGAGCTTGGAGCGAAGGTTTCTAAACTGTATATTTTGCTTGGCGGCAGCTGAAGTGGTGGTGTCATTTTTTTTTATTAGGTTTTTTTCTCAAATAACACATATTTATATATAGCAAAAGAAAATAACTAATGCTTTTTAATAGGAACACATGCTCTAACTTTTTCTATTATACTTCCTATTATTTAGTAACTCAAGTAAGTTTCTACAACATGAGTCTACTTTCATTATTTTTATGCTCAAAATACAAACTAGTATATAATACATATTAGTATATTAGTATGCTCTAGTACCCGATGTGGGCCATACAAATTTTATATTCAATTCACACATAATGTGCTCTTTGTTCCAACAATAACTTAAATTGGTTTTTATATATAGAGTTGGGTTTTTGGTCATTATAGTGGGAGTATGCTTGCTAACTTACTCCCACATGTTTTTAGGTGGGAGTATATATATATATATATATGGCCAATTCTAACATGGAAGACTTCATCAAGTCAACCATGATGCACAAGTTGCTCATATTATTATAACGAATACGAATTTTATAAAATCGACCGTTTGATTGAAAATTTATAAAGTATAGATCTTCCATAATTTATTTTAAAAAAATCGAAAATCATTTGATATGTTATTGAGACCCATCAAAATTAACGGTTTATGAGTTTTTATTGTATACCGTTAATCTTGATTGGTCTCAATAACATATCAAACGATTTTCGATTTTTTAAAAAAAAATTATGAATGATCTATACGATATATACTTTCAATCAAACGGTCGATTTTGTAAAATTCGTATTCGTTATAATAATATGGGCAACTTGTGCACCATAGAAGACTTGATGAAGTCTTCAATGTTAGCCAAAGCATATATATATATATATATATATATATATATATATATATATATATATATATATATATATATATATATATAGGGGCTGCTAATTTAGACCCAGTTGGGTCTAAATTAGCAAGGTGCACCTTTTGAGTTGGACAAAAATACTCTTTCTTTTTTTAAAAAAAAAAAAAAAAACATATTGGCGCTGATCCAGTGTCGCGCGCCTACCGCAGGACCACCGTTACAGACCGTTGATTTCCATCAGACGGCCAAGAAATGATCTCATCATGGCTGTCGGATCAATCAGACAGTCCAGATCATCCATCTCCATGATAAGCCAGCGCGTGCACCACACTAGATCTGCGCCTGGAGAGAGAAAATTTCATTTTAAAAAAGCAGGACACGTGTCAACTGCTGGGTGGTTGGCGTGTTTTTTTTTTCATTTAATACTTTAAACTCAATTATTTCGTTGTAAATTAATTTTTTATTTTTTTATTTTTATACCAAAATTCATAATTTTTTTTTATCTACAAATAGAGACTTGGTTCGTTTGATTTGGACATAAAAAAAAACTCAATTTTTCACTACCTTTAATTATCTTTATATAATACTGTGAAACCATTTAGCTGGTAGAATGGTTTCACAGTATAACTCTCTGAAACCATTTTACTGGTAGAATGGTTTCAGTGAGTAATTTCTTAATTGTTTGCTTCTGAAACCATTCTGAAACCATTTAGCTGGTACAATGGTTTCAGAGCGTTGTACTTTGAAACCATTTCACTGATAGAATGGTTTCAGGGGAGTTGATTTTTAATTGTTTGCTTCTGAAACCATTTTACTGCTAGAATGGTTTCACAGTATAACTCTCTGAAACCATTCTTCCAGCTAAATGGTTTCAGAAGCAAACAATAGTTTTTAATTACCGTTTTATCTCATTTAATTAACGAAAAATAGTTTCAGGTCTCAAAAAATTTCATAAAATATACCAAAAGTTCCAGAATATTATCTAATATTTTATTAGAAACAAATAAAAAAACAATTGGTTTCAGAGTACAAATCTATGAAATTATTATTATTATTTGTTAAATGGTTTTAAATAATCAGCGGAATTTGTGAAAATAATTTCATGACTTGAACTATGGAGAGTGAGGTACACAAGAGGGTTCTAAATAATTCATAGTACTTTACATAAAATTTTGGAAATTTTTTATGGAACTATAATATTTTTAATTACCTTTTTACTCATTTAATTAACGAAAAATAGTTTCGGGTCTCCAAAAATTTCATACAATATACCAAAATTTCCAGAATATTATCTACTATTTTATTATGAAACAATAAAAAAAAAATAGAGCCTCCCTGAGGCCGCACGCGCCCCCACGCGCCGCCGGTGAGAGTGGGCGTGGGCGACGCGCACTGTTCATCGTCCCTCCCACCCGTTTTATGCAGAAACGGGTCGTGCGACCCGGTTTTTGACCCGGTTCGATCTCCCTCAATACTCAACGAAACTCGACGTTCCTTATATGGATTTTGATCGTTTTTCAATTTTACAAAGGTTTCCGGTATTAGTTTTTGAAATCGGCGTTCGATTCGCACGTAAAATGAGGTCGAAATTTGGAAGAAATTTAAAAAATGTAATAGTTGTTCTATTGTTTCAAAAAAAAAAAAAAGGGTGTTTTTATGATGCAAATTACATACATGCCCCAGTTGCTCTATTGTTTCAAAAAAAAAAAAATGGGTATTTTTGTCCAACTCAAAAGGTGCACCTTGCTAACTTAGACCTAACTGGGGTCTAAGTTAGAAAACCCCTATATATATATATATATATATATAGGGTTTGCTAATTTAGACCCACCTAAAAACATGAAGTTCTAAATTAACAAGATGCATTTTTTCACTTTGAAAAAAAAAACATTGACATTTAGTTATTTTACAATTGGTTAGTTAGGTAATTTTATTAAATGTTGTGCAAGTGAATGATGACATGGTGCTTGGTTGCCAATGTCTGTTCCTTTACAACTTTCTTTGTGGGTCAAAATTCAAAACGTGTTGGATGAGGACTTCATCAACGGTGGAAACAGGAAAGTAAAGAAACATAATCGACGGTGGAAACTGGAAAGCAACGAAGAATAAAACAGTTTTATAAATAAAGTGGGTGTAAATTAGCAAAGTGGTGCAAATTAAGGAACATTTTAAATGAAAGTTACAAAACTATCCCTCAAGTTACTAGTTTTAAATAACAAATATGAATGATTTTTTTATCCAAAGTAAAAATGTGCATCTTGCTAATTTAGACCTTCATATTTTTAGTGAGTCTAAATTAGCAAACCCCATATATATATATATATATATATATATATATATATATATATATATATATATATATATATGAAAATCTAGAATAGGGAACATTGGAAATCTAGAATAGAGAACATTGGTTGACTACAATATTAATACATATCCTTCTACAAACATGCATATATATATATATATATATATATATATATATATATATATATATATATATATATATATATATATATATATAAACAAAAGGTAAACGGGCAAAAAGCTGCACGACTAATCTTTTTGGTATAGCAAAACCAAATCTTTGAAAAACTTATAGAGCTAAGCGACACAACATTACGATGAATGACTTTTTGAACTATTTTCAAAAGGTTTATATTCTCTAGTGCTAGAAATCCAAAAGTATCGAATGCAAACGATATAAAAACATGTTAATTGTCAGAACATGCTTTCAATATTACTCATACTTGAGTATACCGTAATAAGATCGTGTATCAATGATTTAACGTACTTGAAATCTTTGTAGCACCAACACTTTTAATTTAAGAAATGTCCCGATATCCGACATGTATCGTTGTTCAACATATATTAAACTAACATATAATATTAACAAAATTTAAAATAGATTAAATTAATTAACAAAATTTAAAATGAAAAAAAAGGTTAGTGCACAATATATATATTTATACTAATAAAAAGATAAATAAATATTAAAATATATGTATGCGGTTTGGATCGGTTTTAAGAAATCAATCCGAAATCCGATCCGATCCAGCGGTTTTCACAAAAGAACATCCAAACACGTCCAAAAAACTTCAGTTTTTTGCGGTTTTCGGTTTTTTTGGATCGGTTTTCGGTTTTTATTTGGATTGGTTTGGATTTGAGCACCCCTAGTGCTAGGTGTTCTTATCCCTAAAAGGATTTTTATTTTATTTTTCAGATAAAAACCAAAAAGAAATTGAATCCGTGAATCATTGACATGAATTATTCTTTAGATCTCTTTTATTGATATTTTTCAAGTAATATGGAAAAGATAAAATTGAAAGAAAAATGATAAGTTATAAGCTAGTAAAAATGAGTTATCGCTCGTGAGAAAAACACACCTACCAAATCTATATTTTTAACTAAGTATTAAAAAGATAAATAGGTATTAAAATATTCGGTTTTTACAATTTTTGGTTTTTTTTATTGTTTAACGATTTTTATTTGAATTAAAGCACCCATAACTCTATAAGTATTCATCTTTAACCCTCCCTAAATATCAATTTCAAACCATCTTCTCCCCTCCAAAATATTAGACTGATTCATAACATAGTCATCAAAGTCAATCATGGCTGATCTTTAGAATAATTGGAATCAAGAAACGTTGGATATCGTTATGCATGCATTTCCATATGATCACGCTGGAAGAGTAGACATTATTCTGAGTTTTTTCCCTGATGAAAAGAGACCCATGGCTTTTGCTAAATATCAAGAAAAGCTTGTTGAAGAAGCCATTGAAGAATTTGATAATGTCGTGATGGCATTAGGGGGAAACCAACCCCTTGCAGCTGCTCAGAACAATCAGAACAATGGCCATGGTCCTAATGGACAAGAACCCAACCATGGCCCCTGGTCAGATCAAGAAAAAGCGTATGGATTAATTTTTTTTTTTTTTTTATCATTTTAATAATTACCCGCATTTTCTTATCGCATCTATACCCGTTTTGATTTTCTTTATTTGTCCATTTTCAGTGACTTTGTCAGGGGATTGGTTGCTCTTGGCCGGGCCTGGGCAAGGATAGCAAACGACTTTGTACGGACAAGGGACCGACACCAAGTGCGAAGCCACAGCCGAAACAAAGCCTACGAGTACTTCGTGAGCCATCTTCCATAAAGATGTACAAGAATTCATTCAAGAACCGATGGCAATGGTGGTGGTTAGTGACTCAGTTCAGGGATGCTTCAACATTTCTTATTTTGCAATTTAGTTTTGTGCATACAATAGTTTTCTTTGTTCATGTATGATATATTTCTAAAATTTCTTATTCTGCAATTTAGAAAAATGTTCTGCAATTACAGTTTTTTTTGTTCATGTATGATATATTTTCACATGTACCTCTAGGTACCAACCCTTATTCACATTGAATACATATAAGTGAAAGAAGATTTGAAAAAACTGAAGCTGTAAATGCATTATTGTTTGATATAGGACTATGCTAATTTGTTTGATAAATTTTGTTTACAAAACATTTGATCAAATTTATAAATTATTATTTATAAATTAAAAAATATTCCATTTCTTTTAATGACAAATATATTATATATTAATATAAAAAAGGAGAAAACAAAAATAGTAGAAGAAATTGCTCTGAACAACAAAGAGGTACCAAAAGTACACTCCATAGAACCCAACAATGTTTAAGGTAAGACATAAAAATAAATAGACAAATATTTAACGTACTTGAAATCTTTGTAGCACCAACACTTTTAATTTAAGAAATGTCCCGATATCCGACATGTATCGTTGTTCAACATATATTAAACTAACATATAATATTAACAAAATTTAAAATAGATTAAATTAATTAACAAAATTTAAAATGAAAAAAAAGGTTAGTGCACAATATATATATTTATACTAATAAAAAGATAAATAAATATTAAAATATATGTATGCAGTTTGGATCGGTTTTAAGAAATCAATCCGAAATCCGATCCGATCCAGCGGTTTTCACAAAAGAACATCCAAACACGTCCAAAAAACTTCAGTTTTTTGCGGTTTTCGGTTTTTTTGGATCGGTTTTCGGTTTTTATTTGGATTGGTTTGGATTTGAGCACCCCTAGTGCTAGGTGTTCTTATCCCTAAAAGGATTTTTATTTTATTTTTCAGATAAAAACCAAAAAGAAATTGAATCCGTGAATCATTGACATGAATTATTCTTTAGATCTCTTTTATTGATATTTTTCAAGTAATATGGAAAAGATAAAATTGAAAGAAAAATGATAAGTTATAAGCTAGTAAAAATGAGTTATCGCTCGTGAGAAAAACACACCTACCAAATCTATATTTTTAACTAAGTATTAAAAAGATAAATAGGTATTAAAATATTCGGTTTTTACAATTTTTGGTTTTTTTTATTGTTTAACGATTTTTATTTGAATTAAAGCACCCATAACTCTATAAGTATTCATCTTTAACCCTCCCTAAATATCAATTTCAAACCATCTTCTCCCCTCCAAAATATTAGACTGATTCATAACATAGTCATCAAAGTCAATCATGGCTGATCTTTAGAATAATTGGAATCAAGAAACGTTGGATATCGTTATGCATGCATTTCCATATGATCACGCTGGAAGAGTAGACATTATTCTGAGTTTTTTCCCTGATGAAAAGAGACCCATGGCTTTTGCTAAATATCAAGAAAAGCTTGTTGAAGAAGCCATTGAAGAATTTGATAATGTCGTGATGGCATTAGGGGGAAACCAACCCCTTGCAGCTGCTCAGAACAATCAGAACAATGGCCATGGTCCTAATGGACAAGAACCCAACCATGGCCCCTGGTCAGATCAAGAAAAAGCGTATGGATTAATTTTTTTTTTTTTTTTTATCATTTTAATAATTACTCGCATTTTCTTATCGCATCTATACCCGTTTTGATTTTCTTTATTTGTCCATTTTCAGTGACTTTGTCAGGGGATTGGTTGCTCTTGGCCGGGCCTGGGCAAGGATAGCAAACGACTTTGTACGGACAAGGGACCGACACCAAGTGCGAAGCCACAGCCGAAACAAAGCCTACGAGTACTTCGTGAGCCATCTTCCATAAAGATGTACAAGAATTCATTCAAGAACCGATGGCAATGGTGGTGGTTAGTGACTCAGTTCAGGGATGCTTCAACATTTCTTATTTTGCAATTTAGTTTTGTGCATACAATAGTTTTCTTTGTTCATGTATGATATATTTCTAAAATTTCTTATTCTGCAATTTAGAAAAATGTTCTGCAATTACAGTTTTTTTTGTTCATGTATGATATATTTTCACATGTACCTCTAGGTACCAACCCTTATTCACATTGAATACATATAAGTGAAAGAAGATTTGAAAAAACTGAAGCTGTAAATGCATTATTGTTTGATATAGGACTATGCTAATTTGTTTGATAAATTTTGTTTACAAAACATTTGATCAAATTTATAAATTATTATTTATAAATTAAAAAATATTCCATTTCTTTTAATGACAAATATATTATATATTAATATAAAAAAGGAGAAAACAAAAATAGTAGAAGAAATTGCTCTGAACAACAAAGAGGTACCAAAAGTACACTCCATAGAACCCAACAATGTTTAAGGTAAGACATAAAAATAAATAGACAAATAAAACTATAGGAAAACACCAACAAACTAGAAACCCTTCAAAATCACCACAATGAGAAGAAGAATACATCTCATGTACAGAGAGGCAAGGATCAACCAATCCCCCTAGCCCATTAAGACCCAACACGACACCCCAACAAACTCTACTGATTTCAACATAAAGTATGGTGGATACTCCACTCATAAATATTCCAAAAAATTAATGACTTCTAATATATTTTTCTACAAAATTAATTTTATTTTAGAATAAAATTAGATATTTTATAATAAATAACTATTTTATAACAATTTAGAGCAAAATTAGATGTTTTATAAAAATATTTATCAACATGTTTTCAACTTCAACACAAGTAACTAAACTAAAAAACAACGGTCATCAAACCGCTTTAGCTTTATTTAAAAGTTTTTATTTATACATATATAACTCTAGCATTAAAGTACCTCTTATTCATTAAAGTACACCTTTAATATTTACTCTAAGTCATTCATATGAACTAAAAGAGCACGCATATGTTTTGGATGATAAATCATACAAAATACTTGTGATCTAGAAATCAACAAACAATGCATTTTTAATCTTTGCACTAAGCAGTTCATACAAACTAAAAGAACACATATATTTTGGCTTTGCTCGGAGTCATTCATATGAACTAAAAAAACACATTTTTGTTGGATAATAAAATACATGTGATTTTTTTTAAAAAAAAAGGTTAGTAAAATTTAAAATCTATCCGTCATTTTTTTTTTATCGTAGTCATGAGTTATATGCAACTTTATGTTCATAATATTAAGGACAAAACTTATATGCAGTTCCATAAGTCCTGTTTTTACTGTTACCCAATGTAAACATAACACGTGTACTTTTTGTTCTTTATCATTTAACCCTTAAACTTGAAGAACTCACGTCGTCAAAACCTATCATCACTATTGTTGCTCATCTCTGCTTTTACGGCTCTGCCACCGACGCTCACACAGTCTCACACGGTCTCTACTGCCGCCGACGCGTCTCCACCGTCGTCCTCATCAAATGCTTTAAAAGATCACCTATTGAGCTTTCAATTAATGTATAAGCTAAAATATGTATTAGCCCCAAAATTAATTTCAAAAACTTATAAAATCTGCATAATCAAAATTGGGGATTTGTGGTAACGGGATGCCATGGGTTTCATAAGAAAGAAAACAAAGTTGTAAAACCTGAGTAGTCAATATTCTTGATATAAAAAATGGTGGTGGGAGTTCAGTTGAGAGTTTTTGTACCCAATGATCCTTTCACTCACCCTGTTCCAAGTTCTACTTTCTCGGATTATTTTTCTTTCAGACTTGTTCCAATTTTGGTGTTAATCGATTGGAATTTGGAATGATTTGGTGAAGTTTTTTTTAAAAAAAAAAAAAAACGAACGTGTTGAGTGGAACACGTTAGAGAAGACGGAAAACGTTAATTTATTTTAAGTGAAATCCAGGTGTTATAATTTAATTGGAGAACAGCAAAAACAGGATGTATGGAACTTGATATAAGTTTTGTCCTAATATTAATAACACACAAATTTTGTTGTATAATTCTTTCTTGACAATAGTTTTGTTGCATAATTAGTTTTATGAAAATACATATGAACATTTTATTTTGCTTTTGTTTTAAAAAATAGTTAAATTTTATAATAATCAATTATTTTACCATAGTCATGAGTTACTTTTTTTTTTCATTCATAATAACGCACAAGTTTTGTTGCACAATTAGTTACATGAAGTACATGCGATTTTTTTTTTACATAATTAACATTAAATTTATTTTTTGTATTTTATCAATTAATGTGGTGGTTATTTGAAGGTTTACTCTTTTTCTATTTAAGAGGTTGAATACCGCAAATTTCGCAATTATGAAAATAAACTAGATATAATCAATTAACCAAATCCATCATTAGATGTTTAAGTGTTGATACTCCACGATATCAATTGCAGTATTAGCAACAGAAAATTGTTTTTTAGACTCCCCATTTTGACTATTTTGCCCTTGAAACCAATTTGGAATCTGGAATACGAATTTGTATGATTTTGTATCGCAACTACCGAACTCACATGACAGAACCTGCTCGCATGGGTACTCTATGTGTGCGTTTGATATGCTAAAAACGCTAAATCATTGAAATACCTCAGTTTTTAATCCAACAGTAAATTTTCCAATAATAAATTATTATAAAGTAATGTCAAATTTTATAAATATAATCTAATAATAATTTTTAATCCAACAGTGAATTTTTCAATACAAATAAAATAAAAAATATCAGAGGGATTATAATATTAAGTTTGATACTTTTTTTCTTTCTTACATAAATAAAAGTAGAACTAAAACTCATACAATCATGTTCAAACTTCTCACCATTATATCAAACTTAAGGGTCCGTTTGGTGCGCAGGATAGCATAGTGACAAGATATGATATAAAACAGGATAATGATATGATATGATAACAGCAGGATAACAGTTATACTCAGTTATCATATCCTGTGTTTGATGCACACAGGATAACAAACATGATAATTATTATATTTTGTTTTTAATACATACTTGCTCACAATAATATGATAAGATATATAACATATTTAATTAACAGAATTACTCTTGAAAAACAATTGTTATTTTTTTAAAATTATTTTGTAATACTTTGAATTTTATAAATAAAAAATATAAATAAGTAATCAAATAACTTTATATAATTTAAAATAAAAATCATGAGAAAATAATCATGTTTAATTTTTTATATGAATCATGATCAAATAAATAACTCAATAATATATACATATTAGATAAGCCAAATAAATATATGATATATCTCATACGTAAATAATAAAACTACTATTGCAAAAGAATTATATTTAATTTTTTATAAAATTTAAATTAATATCCCTATTTATCAATTTTTTAATAATCATTTTACTTTAAAATATTGTAATTTTAGTAAAATTTTGATTTTTTAGAATATATAAATTACAAAATTACCCCTATGAGAAAATTACACATATATTTAAAAATTAAATATTTTATTATTTATATTTTATTAATTTTATTTTATGTATTTTAAAATATATTTTATAAAATAAATCAGTAATTTGTTTTTCTTATCCTATCCTGCTGGTAACCCAGCTCAAATTCAGGATAAGAATTATAACTAGAGAGACTGGATAGGATAAGCTTCAGGATTAACTTATCATATCCTGTTGTATCACCAAACACTGGATTGCAACAGGATATGATACAGTTATCTTATCATGTCTCTTATCCTGTGCATCAAACGAGCCCTAATAGTTTTACAATCTATGTCATTATATAAGATCCTTTTTAAAATTTTCTTTGTCCCTTTTTAAAAGACTATTTTCAAATTTTCATGATCAATTCTGACATCAAGTGATTCCAGCTCATCCTGATCGCAGTTGTGAAGGATTGAACCACAGTTCTCCCTACCAAGTTCATAGTCAATCACCATTGAACCAATTAATGATTACTAATGAGATTTTATAATTATATTTAGGGACAAGGTGAAAGGTGATTTTAAGATTGACACTTAAATGTCAATTGATACTTTTCTAAATTTTAATCATAAATTGAATTAATTATCTACTCTAAATTAGTAACTTTATTTTTAAATGTGATTAACCAATGTAAAAAATTGCATAAAAAAAAAAGTGTAAAAATGGGTGTATCATCATGTCATGTATATAATTCAAAACCTCTCTCTTTCCATTTAAACACTTTACCGTCATGATTTAGCCGTATCATGCCGTTGATCAAATGGGTCCCACAGAAGACCACATTTGTCAGTTGTCACCGAATCAAACGCCACGTCAGATACGACGTTAGTGCACCGTAATATTTTCAAAGACAACAACAAACGACGGAGACAACAACGTTTTATTTTCGAAGTTAAAAAGGTTTCATTTCAATTTTTAAAAAATCTCTTCTTTTTTTTTTCTTACAAACAAAAAACTCAACGGACACTCACACCCACACTCACTCACATTGAAACCAAGCATTTATTATAAGCCTCTCTTCGTGTAGTAAAATTTTGAATGCTTCATTCATTAAAACTCACGAGAATCTTGCTTAGTTTTTCTTCTTCTTCTTCAATTCCTTGCTCAGATCCGATCCATTCCATTCCACAAATCTCTTCCTCATCTTTCACTTTCCTACATAAGGTAACATTCTTAAGCTCAAGAATTTTTAGCACCGACACTTCTGATAGAAGACGTTTCGGTGTATCTTGTGTGGTGTTTGTATCGGTGTTTTATATATTTAGTCGATTACTGACACTTCTGATGGAAGGCGTATCCAGTGATAACACATTTATGTGTCCGACACTGACATGACATTGACACAATGTCGATGGGTCTGTGTCAGTGTCTTGTGTGGTGTCTGTGTCGGTGCTTTGATAGGTAGATTATTAATTCAAGCTATATAGAAACTGCATTATAATTTTGTAAGTTCTAACTTAGTAAATGCATGTTTTCAGCTAGAGTCCAAGAAATTAGGAATAGTATGCCTCAGGAGAGTAGCTTATTAAGCTCAATTTTCGCATCTCCTGCATCAAAGAGGATATTGAATTTGAAGGGTTCGGTTTTTAACAATAGTGAGGTGAATGAGGAGATCAATGATTATGAATTAGCATACAGGAAAGCAGAGGAAGCAGGTATGAATTGACTAGATCAATTTCAATTTATAATAGAAGCATGAAAAATAAATCTTTCAACTTTAGTTCAACTTACAATGCCGATATTTGAGTTCAAACTCATATATATCAAACTCAGACTTTGTAGTTGTGTGTGTGAGTTTCAAGTGGTGTTTGACACTTTGTGTACAGATGAAAAAAAAAAGAAAAAAGAAGAGTAGTGGATCATAGTCTTGTAAGCTAAATCCCAATTTAGAATAAAACAAAAATGTTACTTATATATACTATATATGTTAAGAGTGTGTTTGGATGAATAATTAGAAATTCTTGAGAAATTATAATTTGAAGAAATTCAAATGTTCCTTCATTTCTAAATTTGTTTAGTTTTTGATAGAATAATGAAATGCTTCATTTTTAAACTTGTTGAGAAACAATTTCATAATTTTTAAAATTTAAAGGGCCAATTTGTAATTTAAAAAAAATTAGAGACCAATTTAATTTTTTTATAAATTTATAAGGACCAATTTGCAAAATTTGAACCATATATGGACCGACGTGCAAAATTTGAAATAGTTATAAGGATCGATTTGATATTCGCATTGTATAGAGTCAAATGATATTCAAATTTAGTAGTTTTCTCTTTAAGCTACTAAATTACCTCTTGCAAGTTATAGCTATGATTAACATAAGGAGTAAAAATAGTACATTGTTGCGTTTGCAGCATCAAGGAGGAATGAAGCAGCAGAATGGCTTCGAGAAATGGACGAAGTGGCTTATTCATCACTCTCCAAACAACCTTCCGAAGAACAATTCTGTCTCGCTCTCCGCAATGGTCTCATTCTCTGCAACGTACTCAACAAAATCAATCCCGGTGCTATCCTCAAGGTGGTGGACAATCAAGTCCTTGCAGTTCACTCTCCAGAGGGACCAGCCCACTCTGCTATTCAGTATTTCGAAAACATGAAGAATTTTCTTGATGCTGTTAAGGATATGACCCTTTTGACCTTTGAAGCTTCTGATTTAGAAAAGGTTCAAACTTTGATCAAATGCTCCCTTTTATATTTTATTTAGCATGGTACTTTGTCTAAGTTTAGAGTTAGATATATTGGGCTATGAAGCACAAACACGACCATAATAGTAGGTTGACACCGACACTGATAATAACTTAAGAAAATAGAAAAATTTGAATGTTATCACATGTGTCAGCCTCTTTGTCATTGTCGCACAGTCTAGTCCTGCAAACTTTAGGTAGATGTCTTGTGTCTAGTCCTAGACACGAAGGCGTGTGTTGCGAATGAGAGTGTTTGTTTAGTCCTGCAAACTTTAGGTAGATGTCTCGAGTTTAATCTTAAACTTTTATATAAATGTGGTTTTGGTGTTTTTTTGGTGTGATTGTAGGGTGGTTCATCAAGCAAAGTTGTAGACTGCATTCTTTGTTTGAAAGGGTATTATGAATGGAAGCTATCAGGTGGAGTTGGGGTTTGGAGGTATGGAGCAACTGTCAGGATTACTTCTTTCCACAAGGGAACTCCTTCTTCATTGGGCAGTGAAAGTGCTGATGAGTCCCTTGATGAATCTCAGTCTTCACAGTATGAACAGTTGGTTGAATTTCTTCGTATGTCTCAAGAGGTCTCAATCGAAGAAACCAGAACTGCTAGTGCTCTGGCTTTCCTGTTTGATCACTTTGGACTCAAACTTCTCCAGGCTTTCGTTAGAGAGATTGATGATGGGATTGAAGATCTACCGCTCAATGCAATGGTCGGTAAGATCTTTTCCGTTGTGTTGTATTTTTCTGGCTTCTGTTCTTGTTTAAATCTACACCGGCTTTGTTGTTTGATTTCTATGATTATTAGTTGGCTTTGTTAAAAAATTATTGCATTGATTGTTTAGAAACAAATATTGTCTTACTTTACAAGCACATGAAATAGGCTAATGCCATCTGCATCCATATAGTATTATTTCAATTTGAAAATCTAACTCTCGGGAGTTTCTAAGACGGTCAAATTAGATTTATTTTTTTCTTAAGAAATTGAATTCGTGAAATCTCATTTTATTTGGTGAAATTTTGTAGGTAATTGATACATTTCTCAGCAAGATAGTAAGGGATTTCTCCGCGTTACTTGTTTCTCAAGGCACTCAGGTACTTCAAAGTTAATGTATCTTTCTGCTTTGATGCGGCGTTTTAATGATGTAAAAACACTCTTGCTTCAGTTTTTTTTTTCAAACTCACATATTACAATTGGCAGTAATTTAGTCTTTACTCTTTTCCTTACTTCAAAAGATCATCTAAAATATAGTTCTGAACAAAATTATCTGCAGCTTGCATTTTTCCTCAAGAAAATATTGAAAGGCGAGAATGGTTGTCTCTCTAAGAAAGAATTCATGGAAGCTATTGCATTATATCTTAATCAAAGAAGTAGTTTGTCGTCAAATGATTTATCTAAATTCTGCGTTTGTGGAGGAAAATGTGATAGTAGTGCTCAAAATAATGTCAAATTTTCATCCAAGTATGCTGAAATAATTGATGCGCAGCAGAAACAACTTGAGGTACATTAGAGCAAAATTGTATCTACTTCCTAAGATACTTTATAATGAGAAATTAGATTAGCATCAAACACTCAAATGATATTTTTCGCTCTAGGGAATGAGATACTTACTAGAGGAGATAAGAAAGGAAGTCAAACAGATTCAATCTGAATGGGACCAAGAATCGAGCAGGCTCGGTAAGGATCTAAGAATCACTTTTCCATGTGAAACTACCTCCATGCGCAAAATGTTTTGATGAAATATTCTTTCATGATGTTGACTTGATTTCGATGTAATTTTTAGAGAATCATATAAAGAGCCTTGAGGTGACCTCCTCTTCCTACCACAAAGTTTTAGAGGAGAATCGATCTCTTTACAATCAAGTGATAGACCTCAAAGGTACGTAAGAATAAGAATTTAAGCACTTTTTTAACAATCTACTTACATGATTTATGTATATTAATAAACATGTTGTCTTTTACAGGATCCATTAGGGTCTATTGTAGAGTGAGACCCTTCTTAGGTCAATCAAATGGACAATCTACAGTAGATTACATAGGAGAAAATGGAAACATAATGATCGTGAATCCCCTTAAGCAGGGAAAAGATGCTAGAAAAGTATTTTCATTCAATAAAGTGTTCGCAACTAATGCCACACAAGGTATATTAGTTTTTTTTTTGGCATATTCCGCATTTGTTTTGAAACTCACAACCTTATTTGAAGATTTTTATAATGATATTCTTTCTTGTGCAGAACAAATATATTCCGATACAAAACCATTGGTTAGATCTGTTTTAGATGGCTATAACGCGTGCATCTTTGCATATGGACAGACTGGCTCAGGGAAGACCTACACGATGGTAATGTTATTAGCTTCTATCACATAATGTTATATTATAAAATTCACTTTGATTGCATGCATCACTAGGAAGAACACGATATATTGGGTTTTTTACATAATGTTATCTGGTTTTATGTGTGATTTTCTGCTTGTATAGAGTGGTCCGGATCTGATGACCGAAGAGACATGGGGTGTTAACTATAGGGCTTTGCGTGACTTATTTCATATATCAAAGGAAAGAGCAGAAGCAATAAATTATGAAGTTTCCGTCCAAATGATCGAAATATACAATGAACAAGTGAGAGATCTATTAGTCAGTGATGGATCTAACAGAAGATATCCTTCACAAACCATGTTTGCTGTATTTATTGTACATCACTTAATCTATAAAGTAAAATATATGTCTTTTTGATTTTGCAACAACATTTTTGTTTGGTTTGTTCATTTCCTTGACGATATGTACATTAGATATACGAAACAACTCTCAATTGAATGGTCTTAATGTGCCTGATGCATGTTTGGTTCCAGTTAGTTGTACTCAAGATGTTCTTGATTTAATGAAAATTGGTCAGAGGAACCGTGCGGTTGGTGCTACTGCTCTAAATGAGCGAAGCAGTCGTTCTCATAGGTAAAATATCTTCCTAACTAATGTAGACAGATTCTCTAATGATAATGATAAATATATTTAACTTGCTAAAATTCTTTACCGCCTATAATTGCAGTGTGTTGACGATTCATGTCAGAGGAAGGGACTTAGTTTCTAATTCAGTTCTTAAGGGTTGTCTTCATCTTGTCGATTTGGCTGGAAGTGAGAGAGTTGAGAAATCCGAGGCTGTCGGCGAGAGACTAAAGGAGGCACAGCATATTAATAAATCTCTTTCTGCACTTGGCGATGTTATCTCCTCTTTGGCGCAGAAAAGTCAACATATTCCTTACAGAAATAGCAAGCTTACACAAGTTTTACAAGATTCATTAGGTAACCATGGAATCTGAATATCGATATTTAATATATTTTGATAAAAATAATTTAGCAGCATAGTAATTTTCTATAGTGAATTTACTTAATTTAACATCGTGTTTTTTTTTTCTTCATATTAATAGGTGGCCATGCAAAGACTTTGATGTTTGTTCATATAAATCCTGAAATCAATGCCATTGGGGAGACAATTAGCACATTGAAGTTTGCTGAGAGGGTTGCATCCATCGAACTTGGAGCTGCTAAATCTAACAAAGAAACCGGCGAAATCCGAGAGCTCAAGGAAGAGGTTTGTTTTCTATATCATAATAACTAGTGCGATTTTCTATTTAACTCGGCCAATAATGTCCCGTTTGAAATTTTATAGATATCAAATATCAAATTGGCATTGGAGAGGAAGGACACTGAACTGGAGCAATGGAAATCTGGAAATGCACGGAATGCTGCAGATTCTCAGAAACCAAGAGCCGTTTCACCTTTCCGTTTGCCCAAATATGGTAACAGTGGCGGCATGAAGCCTGAAAATAGTCAAAGATCCATTGATGATAGAAGCTCCGAGGTTATTGAATACATTTATGTTAAAGTAATACTTGGCTAATGTGTCATGCTGACTATAAAGCACTGACACATACACGAACACTAGACACGACACTGACACTAGATATCAATAATAATTTAAGAAAATGAAATCAAGTAAATGTAATTGCACATGTCAAATGTCAGAGACACCATCGATCTGAAGTGTCGGTTCTACCTAGCATACTAAAGCACATACTTTGTATTCTCTAAATCTAAAATTGTATTTTCAGGCAAAAAGTTATTCTTCTGGTAAGCAACGAAGGTCGAGATTTCCATCAACATTTATCGACAAGGACTCCATACCAAAAATGTCTCTTCTGGCTGAAGAAAAGTCAGTGAGCTCAGGAAAGCATAGATCACCATCACCTCCAATCAGGAGATCAATATCCACCGATAGAGGTTCTGTCACTAAAAGCAAGATCAAAATTGACAATGCAGAAAACCAACCAATTTTGAAGCATCCATTTCTAGCTAGAGTACCAGTAAATAAATCTCTTGCAACAATGACACCATCTATAGACAATAATAACTCAAGGGTCTATGTACATTCACAAGAGCCGGTGAAGCACGATAACATTTCCGAACCTCTCATTAACTTCGAGAAAGTAAGCTTTAGGAAAGTTCATCAAGAACATGAAGAGGAACAGTCCAAACAACCATTTGGAGTAGTAAGGCAAGGAAGTGTAAGGAAAAACAAAGCTGACAATAACTTCAAGTCCAAGCGTCTTCAACAATCTCCCTTTAGGATTCAAAAGACCGATTTAATACCTAAATCTATTCCTGACATAGAAATTGCTGGCGAAATTGTGGAGGTACCTCGAAAGATTGATCTCTCTGAGCCAGAAAATGATTTTAACTTTATGCAGTCTGCAATCAATGGTGCATTAATTGTTCCAAAAAAACGTCGCAGCATCTCAAGGAATTCTCAGAACCTTGAACCAAGGTATGGCTAAAAGAACCATTGGAAATTTTCTACTCATTTTAGTTTTATTATTTTATTCATAGCTTAATTGTAAAACCATAAATAAGCATTGTTTTTGGTCATATTCAGAGGAATTGTGCAAGGAGCTGAACCATTATTGTCTAGTAAAGTTGAAAACAAACTTTCAAACGGTCAAGGTCGTAATCTTAAGGAAGTCAATACATCCATGCATGAATTTAAAAGAAGCCGATCGACACCACGAGGAAAGTTTTTTGTTTTATGATGAAGATTTCATGTTAATATTCTTTAAAATTTATATTATGAATTTATGTATAGTGGTCATTATTGATGTCCATGTTGAGTTTCACCTCATATATTATGTTGCATGATCTTTATCTATTTTTTGTGTTCTGTCATGCTCCTTTGTAAGGCATTTTATGAACTCAACTACCTTAGTTAGTCTTACTTCATGACAAGCACATGTGTGAATGTTAAACTTATAGATACAGTTTATATTGTGCTTATTCAAGGTTTAATCCATTTTTTCTTTTATTTGATTGTATATTCATATTCATATGATAAGCATGTTGGCTCATGAGGAGAGTCGGCAATATAGCATCTCACATTGAGTTAAAAGTAGCCAGACAAGCGGTTTGAACACTATATCGTATCTAAAAACTTTATGCATTACATATGAGTTTTCTCACATGTGTGTTGCTCAACAAATATATTTTCATGATTTCATTCGATATGAGACTTCTTTATTGTTGACATACCAACAAAATATTTATTGAATAAGTATTCAACCAGACGGTATTGATATCTTTAATACAAGAGTTTCATCCTATATTTTCTTTTGGTCAAGATAAACATCCTATATTTAAAGCTCCAAAAAACATCTCGATCGATCAGCACCTTCTCTTGCTAGCTTTCTTCCAAACTTGACATTTACTAAAATTAGTAGCATTGCAACTTAATTTTATTTTTAAGTTAAGAGACATTAACCTATTAATAGACAAAAGCAATAAAAAAAGAAGAAACTTCTATTGTTGACAACCTAAACATAAATTTATTCCTCAAAGCGACTTAGTTTTCGCATATTTTAGAATGTTACCGCTATTTTGTTGCGCATAATTTCTTTACATTGCTATTCATTAAACATTCAACCCCTGACCAACAACTCATTTCTAGTTTTTCTTGTTTTGAATGTAGAAGAGGTGAAAGATGATTATTGTTCATTGTTAATGTTGTTCTATTTGTAGGGAACACCTATGATTTTACCTATTATAAGTCTCTTTTATATAAGAACCATTAGAGGAAAAAGAGGATCAACTTTTAATCCTATAAGAAAATCATAAACATTTGCAGGCTCATGAGTTGTTATCCGCCGATGCCAATGCCAACGGCTAACTCTCTTGTCGAAGTTGTGCCATCGAGCATTTCTGAGCCACCACAATGGAAGAAAGGCTCAAAGGATAAGGCCATACAAAAATACACCCCTAATAATTTTGTCACCTTTGTTTATCAAACAAAATTAGGAGATTCATTTCACAGTGTAACATTGACATGGTGCAAGGACCTCATAGAACATTCCCTTTCCATGAGCGTTGAAAAACCTTCTGACGAAAACAAATTTACCTGCAAGATTGATTTACAATCTGGACAATCTTGGGGGAAAAAGGGTCTCAAATCCTTTGAAATAGAAGGGGCAAGAGTAGATATTTTTTGGGATTTTCGACATGCGAAATTCTCCATAGATCCACACCCTTGCTCAGGCTATTATGTTGCCTTGGTTTACAAGAAAGAGGTACTTTTGTTAATTGGAGACTTAGTGGATGATGCTTATATAAGAACCAAATCACAACCATCGTCAGAAGGAGCTACCTTGTTGTGCAAGAAAGAGAATGTGCACGGAAAGAAACTATTTTGTACAAGGGCTATGTTGGAAGAGGGTAAACCAGAACACGACGTCGTTATCGAGACTTCCCTTTCTGGACCGGATGATCCCGAAATGTGGATTAGCATAGATGGGATGTTGGCTACTAGAATAATGAACTTGAATTGGAAATTCAGAGGAAATGAAATAGTAATGGTGAATAATTTACCTGTGCAAATCTTTTGGGATGTGCATGATTGGTTGTTCAATGATCTTGGTACAGGACCTGCCTTGTTTATTTTCAAGCCAGGATATTTGGAACATTCAAGGAATTCTAATAGCAGAGAATGCATAGAAATAAATGAAGATAGTAACAAATCTGATTCAGTAGAGGATAATTCATCTACCAACGGTTTCTTTCATTTTCTATATGCTTGGAGAATTGATTGAATTTCATTGTTAGTATTTCTCTAGAAGTGCTGCTTTCATTTTATTTTTATTATTTGACAATAAAAGTCTTAGTTTCGTAGATTAAGGTATAAAAAGTATTGTTTTAATGGCCCTTATTTATTTGAGCTATTTGAATAATATGATTTGAATTTGAATTTATTTTTTTATTGATATAGAGGATATGTTGAAAATATTCTATCATATAACCTATAACAAGTCAAGTATATGCAACAACTCTAAATTAGTTAGGATTTCAAAAATTCATTATTTTACTCCAAACCATACTTACATGATCAATTATTCAACAACTATGACAAATAATTGAAAATAATGTATTTCAACCAAGGGTGAAGTATTTGAGTTTAATCTTTGGTTAGAACAATTTTTTTGTTAAGATAGTTAGAGTTTGTTGATGTTAGTTAATTAGCTTTTTTTTTTGATAATCGATGTTAGTTAATTAGTTAATTAGTTAGAAATTAGTTAGAGGTTGGTTACTTAATTAGTTAGTTAATTGAGTCCTATAATAGAATACTAATGTACACATTTTACTATCTTCTATCCTATGTATATAATCTATGATGATTCTTGACATTTTTACCGGACTAATGGAAAGAAAAGATATTTGAGTTTAATAATTATACATTGGCATTGTTTTATGTGTGCAGTCGAACATATCACAATATAGATATCGGTGAAGATGATTTGAAAAGTAAGTAATACAACATCATATTGGGATGCGTTCGAATGCACACATAAAACAATTTTACATTTTAAGTGTATAACAATGATTCACCGTAATTTTCTAAAAGTTACACTCGATAACTTCTATAAAATCACCGTAAATCACTATGATTCTGGCATATGTACCGTGATATTAAACATAGGTTCAACGATTATCTGAAAATGATCGAGAAAAGTCCAAATTACTCATTTTAACTAGAACTTGGGCTGGACTAACCTTATTTGGGCCAAGCCCACCTAAAAATTGGGCCTTGGACGCCGGCCCAAGTTTCATGATCTTCTTCATAGGGAAACAGAACAGGAAAAAAAAAAAGAGGGTGCAAAATGAAAAATAACAAAGATTAAGAAACCCTTGTTACATGCAAGACACAAATTTTGGTTATATGAACATGGCAAGTTTCGCGGGAAACATTGGCTTCAAAATCTCGTCTCAGCTTCAACCTCGTGTTTTTTCAATTCCCAGGTAACTAATTTATATAATTCCATTTTTAACTCCAAATTTTTTGCGACCCACTTGTTTGCTACAGTTAAAGAAGCAAAAATCACAAAAAAGTTTGAATTTTTTTCAGTTTAAATGAAAATTAAGTTCAAATTTAGCTACCTAATTGGTTGCATTGTAATGGGTTGATGGAAATTCTTATAAAAGATTCAAGCTTATTTTGTAGGTCTCGTTTGGATTAGCTTATTTTTTAGCTTATGCAAATAAATAAGCTTTTATGTATTATTCATAAGCTTGTCAAAGTAGTTTATGAAAAAAACAGCTTATAAAAATACAACGTTAACTAGTGAAAACTTATGAATTAACATAAAAGCTTATTTATTTACAAAAGCTCAAAAATAAGCTAATCCAAACGGGGCCTAGTATTTTTTAGGTTATGATGTGTTATAAAAGATTCAAGCTTGTTTTGGATATGATTTGTATCCCTTTTGTTGAATTTGAAATTAGGAACATTTGGAAGTTTCAGAATGGTTGCTTCAAGAGTAGAGACTTTAGTTCTTGTTGTGTTACTGTTAGGTACATTCGTCGTAATCATAACACATCATGCAGGGTGAAAATGAAAATTCCTCATTTGGAATATTGTAGCTTTGCTGATGGTAGTGTAATTAAGTTAGATGATGGTAAAATTGGGCGTGCGACGATTGCACATTATGAAACTCGAAATCCAGATGAAGTTAACAATGAGTTACTCTTTGATGATAGTGAAGAAGGTAAACTAGTTTCCGAAGCTTTTACTTTTAACTTCTCCTTAAACAATATTAGTACTTTTCTTAAGTTAAAAATATAAACTTATAAACATGTTAATTTGTGGATTTTAGGTTCTGAACAAATGGAAGAGGTTGGAGAGTTGACAGGAGACTCTTGTGAACAGGATTTCATACGAGTTGACAAATTTACCAATGATGCTGAGCAATCAGCTGTCAAGTTACTTGCATCTAGGTTAGTTCTGCCCTCCCGAACTTGAAATAAAACTTATTCAATGCAGCACTAGTTTATTATGCTTTTTGGTCGGTCAGTCAGCCAAATTGAAGAGATTCTGAAGCATAATGTTTCCTTATTTAGTGTAAGCAAAATCAAACTTTTGACGCTAAATATGTCATTTTTCCTGTCTCTTTATGTTGCTTGTTCTTAATATCAACATTCATACAATTATCACTGTGCTTCCTACTGAGGCAAGGCAACTGTCTTTTGATTTTACTCAATTCGTCAAGCCTTTACATTCTCTCAATGCTGCCATTAAAGTATCAGAAGAAAACTGACAGTATGTAACGACAGAGCTTAAAGATCATTTTGAAGCATATTGTGTTACTTTCACATCGTAGTCAGTTATCTCCTTAAAAATGCTGAATGAAGTGTTACTATTTGCCATGTCTTTTAAATTTGTTTAACAATATCAACTATCAAAACCTATGAAGCACGGACACAAACATGGACACTGGCACGTCGACATCGATAATAATTTGAGAAAATGACATATTTTAGTGTAATCATAAGTCTCGGTGTTGTGTTGGTGTCCGACACCGACGCGTGTCGGACACCGGACACGCTAATCTAAGGAATGTCCGTGCTTCATAAAACACTTAACTACCTGGATTTGTTATTGCTTGTAAGTTATTTACAAAGAGAAGAATATTTGTAATAATTCAAGTCTGCTAATATCTTTTATCTGTTGGACAGAGGTCCATGCTTGTACATTCAAATTCAATAAAAAATGCCGTTTTTCTTTCTTTTAAGCATGCTTGTTTCCTTGCTCTGCAGGGCACTCACAGCAGTTGAGTTGAGAAAGAAATTGCTTAGCAAGAGATTCTCTCCTAATGCAGTGGAGGCGGTAATAAACAAGCTCCAGAAACAGTATGTTGGGCTGTTGTTTATCAGTGATTTCCAAGTGGTTTTCCTATATTCAGTTTTCATCATGTTTTATTTGGTTGAACCAAGTGGAATATGTACGTTATGTGATTCTTAGATATGTATTTTTTAGACTGTCAACACATAGCGACACCTTTATAAGAGTTTACACTATGGATTGTAGAAACTGATAAACTGTCTTTCCTTCGTTAATGGAGACATAAAAAATAACACATACTCTTTAATAAATTTATATTAGTTGAAGGACATCATTAATTTATATATGCAGATTTTCATCTAAAACAATTTGTCATACAAGCATCCACAATTTTCAAATTTTGCATATACCTATTTGTTCATATTAATATAAATATATGATATCACTTCTTGTATCTGTATGAAACAGCATGTTTTCAACAAAATCTAATGCCGGAATGGTTTACCAAACCAACCCTCTCTGCAGTTTAGCAAACAATCACACATTGTGCAGTACTTTTCATAACGTGCTTTTTCAAGTTCATTTATAACAAAATTGAGTTTTCTGAATTTTAACACATTTTGTAGGTTTATGTTGATTGTTTTATACCTTTGTTTGTTTCAGAGGGTTCATCAATGATAAGTTGTATGCCGAATCATTTTCTCAATCTAGATGGTCTTCGTCTACTTGGGGGCCAAGACGGATCAAACAAGTAAGCTATTCTATTCTGTCCTTCTGTTCAGTTTCTCACTTTTTGCTGTGTTTAGTTATTACTTATTAGTTTCGTCGCAAATCAAAAGAGGAAATATTGTGTGTCGGTATTGATTTTACCTTGCTTGCTAAATTCATCTTCAGTTTAACTTATGCAGTATTTATTAGGAGTAAAAGATATAGTGCATTGTGACAACATCTTGCAAATTCATAGAGCAGTGTGCATCTAATTTTTTCCTTTTCATAATTATGTCCTATTACTACTTTACAATACTAGAGAGCATAAATGTGATAAGAATTGTGTCATTTCCTCATATTTATTATCTAGACTGCTTTAGTCCCTGAAGTATATAAAAAAAATAAGTAGTTCATAAACTATATGAAATCCGTCATTTTGGTCCATAAAGTAAATGAAATTTTTTAATGTTAGTCGGGCAAACTATCATTTTGATCCTTGTAAGTATATCACACTGTCACATTCGTCCCTGAATGTATCGAAATTGCTATTAGACACATAAGTGTCACTTTTATTAGTCATTTTGGTCATTAAATCTATTTTTAGGTAGTCAAATTGGTCCTCAAATGTGTTTTTCGTTGGTCAATTTAGTCCATAAAATTACCAACAAAAGAGGCACTAGGGATGTATTTGCTATTTTGATACTTTAGGGACCAATACGACAGCGAAGTACACTTTTAGGGGCTAAAATGGTGGTTTGCCCAATGTTAGTCTGCAACATCATAATAGTTAGGACTAAAGTGAGGAATTTCATATACTTTAAGGACTAAAATGATGGATTTCATATACTTAGGAACAACTGATTATTTTTTTATATACTTTAGGGACCAAGTTGGAGAGAGACTGTTACTTTAGAAATATTTTTGTGTGATGGATTGAAATTCTTGTGGCAGGCACTGTTCATGAAGGGAGTTAGTCAAGCTGATGCTGAAAAGGCAGTTGAAGTGGTTTTTAAGGACAACAATGATTGTGTTGAAGATGATAAGTCAATTGTTGGCTTGTCAAAGCAATCCATGGATCATCTTTATGTTCAAGCCTCAAAGCAGTGGTCAAGAGGTCAGAATGTTCCGTTGGAGACGAGAAAATCAAGGATTATTCGATGGCTTCAATATCGTGGTTTTGACTGGAATGTCATTAGCATGATATTAAAGAAACTAGACAAGTATGAGCAGAATCCTCCATAATGCACACAATTGGATTGTGACATCAAAAAATTCATACCAATCTGGATATCCATTTGGTAGGGTCCATAGTCCATAGTCCATAATATATGTTTCATGAATTGTATGTATACACTATATAGTGTGTAATATGGTAGGGTTATCCATTGTCTCATAATGCTATGACAATAAAACTAGAATGTCATTGCTTCAATTTGGATCAAAGCTATAATGCATCTTAGCACACAAACATGAGTCATGACTTCACTTGTCTGAATACATTGAAGATAACTTTCTTTTCACATTGATGATGAATGAGATAATGCAGCAAGCACTACCACTTAGGAGGAAATGCTATTTGTGAGTCAATTGTGTGCCTATTTTTGAATGATTTGAGCTTGTATTAAAGTATGCTTACCCTAGAAAAACTATCAATATGTGTTGTTTATCCAATTGAAGTCATTATTATCATTTACATCTTCTAGAGTTGAATGAGTGCTATGCAATCAATGATATAATGGTATCTTTTGAATTTTTGTAATAATGATGGAGAATATAATGTTACTTTTTTTATAAAAAAATAGTGTTGGTGACATGTCAAGTGATAGTGTATTTTTTATGTGAGGAGTAAATCATTGTTATTAAGATCAAATGAACCAAGTGAGAAAGAGTGTTTATATATAAGGTGTGGGCGGGGAAATTAAATAAATTTTAACTTTTTTGCTTAATTTGACTTGATAGACCATGTGTTAGAATTTATTTGATTTTGATACAAGATTATTTTTTTGTATTAACACAATGCTTCTAGAATTAAACATTGGAGCAGAAATAATATTTTTAATTTTTTTTTTTTTTTTTACATTTTATCGAAGAGCACTTACATGAAATAACACATGTCTTGTTTAGTTTAACCAAAATTTTGGGTCACTCATTTGGGTCTTGCAAGACTCGAGATTAAAATTCACACTTCTGTGTAGAAGATACTCAAGTGATTGTGATTTGTCAAATGTTAATAATCTTAAGTATTTTACAGTAACCATATGAAAACTAATCCCATGCAAATTTTTTTTGTCTAGTGCTAGAAAATTCACCTAAAAAGTGAATAAGTGGAGTGTCCGAGATTCGGACCCCAGTTCCTATATGTCCCTACCAAATGAACTAAACTCACGAGGACAGACTCATACATACTTATTTTTTATTTTATTTTTTTTGGTCAGGTAGCCTAGTGGCTTGAAATTCCACCTTTAAAGATGGATAAGTGGAGTGTCCAGGGTTCGAACCCTGGCTCCTGCATATAAAATGCTGATGTCCCAACCAATTGAGCTAAGCTCATGGGGACACATACTTATTTATTTAAAAATAAAATCTTGATGTGAAATGATATCATTTTTGTGTTGAGTCAGTCCATATAGAGCGAAACTCTCAGACTTTAAATGAGCACCTCTGCAAGTGAGTCGTGTCTCTTTCGAATTAGTCGGTTTTTAGATCAAATACCGAGTCTTAAAAAAATAGATCAGATACCGAGCCTTAAAAAAAAAATTAAAAACAAAGCAGGTGCAAAAGCAAGCGGTAAGTTTTAAGCCGGGCTCAAACAAACAAGGCTCAATCATTTGGCCCATAACCAATCCATACACAAAACAAAGGTGAGAGAAATCTCAAACCGAAACCCTAACCCTATTTCTTCATTCAGAGAGTGTGTGTGTGAGAGAGAGAGAGAGCGGAGAAGATGAAGTTCAATCCAAGGGTTTCAAGCAGCCGCCGCAAGAGCAGGAAGGCACATTTCACAGCACCATCAAATCTCCGCCGTGTGCTAATGAGCGCACCACTCTCCGGTGACCTTCGATCCAAATACAACGTTCGTTCATTACCAGTTCGAAAAGACGACGACGTTCAAGTCGTTAGAGGAACATTCAAAGGACGTGAAGGAAAAATTGTTCAAGTTTATAGGAAAAAATGGGTGATTCATATTGAACGTATAACTCGTGAGAAAGTTAATGGTCAAACAGTCAACGTTGGAGTCAACCCTTCAAAAGTTGTTATCACTAAGATTCGTTTGGATAAGGATAGGAAATCGTTGCTTGATCGGAAAGCGAAGGGTCGTGCTGCTGCTGATAAGGAAAAGGGTACTAAGTTTGCTCCTGAAGATATTATGCAAAATGATGATTAAATGATTAATTAGGGTTTTGTTTTGATTATCATCATTGTTATAATTATTACTTTGGATTTTGTTATTGAAGTTGAGTACTTTGTTTTTAATTTAGTGAATGAAATGAAATGGCTTACATTATAATTGGTAGTGTTTTGTTTGGCTATTATAATTTGCTATTGAGCTTAGCTTTGGTTGTTGTATTTAAATTGTTAATGTTGTGTCCCTAAGTAGTTCAATAGGTAATTCGGAGGGGTTGAGATTTGAACCCCGAATTTCTCACTTCTCCACGATTAAAGTGGGTGGTGATGGTAGATAGGATATTAGCTACAAAATTTGCAAAAGAAGTGTTTTTCACTATGAACTTGGTTGCCTTTTTTATTGAGATGCTTTTAACTTGATGATGAAGTAAGATTTGGACATAAGGGTATGCTGTTAATGTTTATGTTATCTACATAATGATAATTCAATTAGTGTTGTGTAGTGAAACTAGTAGAAATAATCAAATGGGTGTGGTTCCTACCGTTAAATGCATGTTTGGTTCGGGAGTGAGATTGATTGGTGAAAGTGAAATCATGGTAAACCATTGTGGTTAAGTGTGTTTGGTTCGGTGGTGAGATCATTGTGAACCATTGTGGTTAATGCATGTTTTGATTCAATGGTAAGATAGGTGAAATCATGGCAAACCATTGTTATTTTGGTAGAACATAGCTTAAGTGCAGTTTAGTCTTTACAAAACATGCCCTTGGGAAGGCACAAAGAGTTTATAGGCACCCAAGTAGTTATTAGACTTAAGATCAGATATGAAAGACTCAAATTATAGTGGTTTTAAAAAAAGGTACAAGTAAATGATGGACTTTCAGAACACTTTGTTTGAAATTTAAAGAAAAGGAGAGAAAAGAGTATTTTGATGAGAATAATATGACACTCATTTTCTAAATTCTAGTATGTAGGTATTTCTTGGTCTTTTTAACAAATGAAATACCTCCAGCTTTTGTCCCTGAGTTATTGTTTAGTCCTTTTCCCTAGTAGAGACAAAAAGTAGTTAAAGGAACAGGTGATAAAACTTTATAATACAAGTTTTATTATCAGTATTGAAAAATTTGTGAACATTGCATGTGTTGGAGAATTCCCTTGACCATTTGTTTATCTGCATCCGCTGCAGGACCATGTATTCCTTAATGTTATCTTCATTCTATTTTAGTGGTCCTGCATGTGGATATGATTATTGGTGATCATTGATATGCAAACTTTCAATCCTAATTTAGTATGTGTGTTTCTGAAGGAGTTTCCAATCGCTGAACAGTCTCTTTCAGATAGAACATGGTATGTAAGGTATTGAACATAGGACCATGTGATCATTGTTTGAATTCAAACTTCAACGGCTGTGTTTGAGATAGAGAAAGGGATGCAATTTAGGAATCTTAGTCTGTATGCTCAAATTCCAAATATCATATCCCTAGTAGATTCTTCTTGTTTCAGCTTCCACAAGCCCCAAGGCCAAGGCTGCTCTATGTTTTTGGCTTATTTTAATAAGCCTTCCAAATAATTTACTATAAGCATGTAATTGAGCTCATTAATTAGAATCAGTGTTGTTAAATAGTGGTTATAGTGTTATTGTATGGCAGATAATTATAATCTGTGTTTTTAAATAGTAGTTATAGTGTTATTGTATAGCAGAATCTGAACAAATCGCTATTGTTCAACGATACACTTTTTAGTACAAAATATTGTGAAATAGCGGCTACATTGGTGCTAGAGCACTGTCTATTGCGCAACAAAATTTGAAGAAACCACTCTTTTCTGCAATCACGACACTGATTAGAATTATGCGAATAAGAGCCTCATTAAATCGGTTTACCCGAATATGTCCTTGATTTGTTTGAATTTTAGATTGTTTGCCGTAACATCAAAACTTAAAACATATGGTAAAGGCAAAAACAGAGACTGCGAAGACATCATGTGATGTGGCCAAGATGATCTTTTATGTCACATTGATGAGAAGCCAATTAGACTAAAAAACTTGAGTGAAAGATTCTACAGTGCAATTTATAATGGATTTTTGAAATTTGCATTTTATATTTAAAATTACATTTGAGTAACTCTACAAATTCTGGCTGCACTAGCTTGCATTCCATTTCATCATTCACAGTCATGAGTTCTCTACAACTTGCATAGTTACTCTCAACAGATTGAGCCATCTGAGAAATTAAAGTAACTGTTAGAAGATACACGTAAACCTATATTCTTAGCATACCCTACCGAAACTCCCTTTAATACATTCTAAACAAAATATCGAAATTGGTTGAGCATTGCAATGGCGTCTTTCATTGTTGGACGTTCACAAGCTTTTGTACTGACACATAAAATTGAAACAGCTAGAGTTTGTAGTATTTCATGCATAGAAGTAAGTTCAGTCTTCTCTCTCAGCTTTGAGTCAAGAATTTCTAATGGGTTTCCTTTGCTAGACAAGTGATTCTTAACCCATTGAACCAAGTGTACACCTCTTGGCAGAGTTGGATCTAATGGTTGCCTTCCTGTCAGCACCTCAAGTAGGATCACGCCGAAACTGTACACGTCGGTTTTCTCATTGATTTTCTGCATTGAGTCAAGCTCTGTACACATGCCAAAACAATAAAAATAAGTACTGCTAAATTTAGTGGAAAAACTAGTACTAGTGAAATCTGTGTCAGAAATAGGTACCAAAAAATGTTTTAGGCAGGAAATGAAATTATAAAGATAGAATTGTAGATAGATAAATTACCAGGATCTGTGTATCCATGTGAACTCGCAGTGTAGCGAGGTCTTTGAACTGGATTGGATTTAGCATCATCGTCTTTTTCACTTGCAATTCTTGCCAGGCCAAAGTCGGCAAGGTAAGGATGATAGCCAGGACCTAATAAGAGACTCGTTGCTTTGACATCTCCATGGTATATAGAAGGCACACAATCATGATGCAAATATGCAAGTGCTTGAGCTAGGCCTAGGATGACTTCAAACCTGGTATCCCAATCTAACTTTCCCTTTTCTGAACCATGAAGCAATGAGCTCAGACTAGGGAAATATTCATAAAACTGCAGCATCCTATTCTTATAGGGTCGCCAACCAAGAATCTTGATGATATTCTTATGTTTCATTGAACTTAATATTTGAATTTCTGAACTTAAGGCTCCAGAATCCGGCCACATCTTTTTAACTGCTAGTATATTGCCATTTGGAATTGTTATCTTGTACAAAATTCCAGAGCTTGTAATGTCAATGATATTGGATGCTTTGAAATTCTTGACAACTTTATCAATAGAGAATCCAAACATCCCCTGATACAAAGGTATATTGGATGCTTTGAAATTTCTCCAGAATGCTTCCTCAGCAATATGGTCACGTACCAGGACATAGAATGTGAGAAGTATTAGTACTAGAATGATGCTCAAGAGAATTAACAATATAATCTCCATATCGAATCTAACATGACTTTTGGCTCTTGTTCTGATTGCTGGAGTTACAACACCTTCAGAAATATGAAGACCTTTATTTCCAGTGAGATCACTGAGAGGGAGTTTCCTAAACAATGTTGTGTTAGGCAATTCACCAGAGAATTCATTGAAGGAAACATTTAAGGAAACAAGATTCTGAAGGCTAGAAAGTGCATCTAAATTCCCTGAGAGCTTGTTGTGTGAGAGATCAATAAACTCAAGATTTTGGCATCTTGATAATGTTGAAGGAATCTCCCCTACAAGATGATTGGTGTTCAAGTCCAAAAAATTCAAAATTTTCAAGTTGGTAATCTCAGATGGAATATTACCAACTAGTCTATTCTGATTTAACCTCAACCTATTGAGACTTGTGCAGTTACCGATATTAGTTGGTATGAATCCTTCCAAATCATTGGAAAGAAGCATAAGTTGAGTGAGATTTTTCAACACAAATAGTTGTTTTGGTATTGAACCAGTTAAGTTATTGTATGAAAGATCAAGTGACTGAAGATCTTTGCACTCGGAAAGACTATTTGGGATTTTTCCTGTTAGCTTATTCTTCCATGCATAGAAGAGTGTCAAGCTTCTCAAGTTGCCAATATCAGAAGGAATCTCACCAGAAATAGCATTGTTGTCAACTTCAAGCTGAGTCAAAGAACTGCAGTTTGAAATTTCAGGTGGTATAATACCTGACAGTTGATTAACACTCAGCTGAAGTCCTTTTAGATTTGATAGCTTTCCAAAACTGATTGGTATGCTACCTGTGAGACGATTTTCTGACAAATCTATCTCACTGAGATCTCTGCAGTTTCCAAGCTCTTCTGGTATTGCCCCTGCCATATTGTTTTGCCATAAAAGTAGACTCTGAAGTTTCTTCAGCTCTCCAATTTGATGTGGAATTGGACCAGAAATTGAGTTCTGATACAAATACAGATTCTGCAACTCACTGCAATTTCCTATCTCTTCTGGAATAGAGCCTGACAACTGAGTTGTGTAAATGGCTATGGTCTGTAGTTTTTTCAGCATCCCTATCGAAGAAGGAATACTACCTGAAATGCTGGTTTCCGCGAGGCCTAACATGACCAAGTCGGTGCAGTTTCCAATCTCTGATGGCAGCTCACCCTTGAGGTTTGAATTCCCTCCTGCTCTGAATACTTGAAGCTTACTTAAGGAACCAATACTCTTTGGAATTTCGCCACTGAATTTATTGTCAAAGAGTGTCAAGTTCACAAGACTTGATAAATTTCCTATGTTGAATGGAATGTTTCCTTCAAGAGAGTTTGAATGAAGAGCTAAATTTTGAAGTTTGCTTAGCCTGCAAATTTCTTCTGGGATTTCACCAAAGAGAGAATTTTCACTGAGATCAATGAAAACAAGCTCTTGATAATCTCCAATTTGTTTTGGAATCCTTCCTGTTATGTTAGTTGATGAGAGGACAAGAACCTTCAAGGATTTGAGAGGTTGAAAATTTGAAGGCAATGATGAACCTTGTAAGTTCAATGACTGCAAATTTATCTCTTCTACCTCTCCTTGTAAATTGCACTTTACACCAAACCAATTGCATGGTGTTTGGTTTGAAAGATTCCATGATGCTAAAGCATCTGAAGTAATGTTTAAACTGTCTTTCCATGCCATAAGAGTTTGGCCTTGTTCATCAAGAGAGTTACAACATGGAAAGAACAGAAAGTTTATTGAAAAAAGCAGCAAAGTGAGGGAAAAGATTTTGTGAAAAAGTGAAAGATTCTTCAAGTTTGTAGACATTGTTTATGCTTAGAGAAGAAAAAGGGTTGATATGTTTTTGAATTGGTTTATAGAGAAAGAGAAGAAACTATGAACACATGAACTAGGTTCTGTATTCTTTTCATAATGTAACAGGTTTTGTTCAAAGATAAGGACATTATTATGGTTATGGTGGTTACTGATTTTTCATTCAGGTAAAGTCTTGTATTTATAGTGATTCTTCATGCTTAACCACTCAAGTGGTTGGTTGAAATTTTGTGAAAATTGCACTCTAATTGTAATTCAATTTTTTGTGTCAAAAAAAAAAATTGTAATTCAATTTTTATGTCTAGTGTTTCATTAATAGTGGACTTTGTGAGACATAAAAATAGTGGAGCTTAAAGTTATGTTAACATTTCACATTTTTTGTTCCCCACGTGGATACTTGTTAATTATATTGTTTGCTGCTTTAATTTGTTAATAATATAATTTGGGATGCTCTTTTATTGGATTTTAATTTCAACATGAGCATGTCATGCTCATCTTTAAATTATGTCTATCTTTCTTAGTAAATATTTTAAGTTTGAGATGAAAAATAAAAAAGTGATATAGTTGCAGAGATTTTTTTCATAGATAAACGTTAGTTGTTGGTACATATTGTTAGAAGGAAGAGGAAAATGTTAGCAGTGAGAGATTAAATTCTGGATCTCTTTCTTAAATCTTTCAACATCTCAACCTTTTACATTGAACTATACTTTCGAGGACATATAGTTGTCGAGATGAAAAATATAAACAAAAATACTTTCTTGATTAGTCGGGGCTCTATTTTTTTTCAAATAAATGTATATTTTGTGCCCATTAGAAACAAATCTTTAAGAACAAAACAAATCTTTAAGATAATAGATAAGCTTATTTTTAAAGCTTATGCGAAACAGCTTAATTACTCCATGCGTTCTTTTTTCTTTGTCGTTTTAGGAAAAAAAAATTGTTTCAAATTGTTTGTTTTTTTGATAATTTAAAGTTATTTTATCTATTATACCCTCATATAAATTCCAAATATTTAGGAATTATTGTTCAAACCGTAAAAGATTTAATATATATTTGAAAAACTAAAGTTTTTTTTTGGTACATAACATATTTTTTTTTTATACATAATATATTAAATTTATTGGAAAGATAAAGTGTGTGCAAAAAAAATAAAAGAAATTTATTGTTTTTTTCTAAAACGACAAAGAAAAAGGAATGGAGGGAGTAATTTTTTATGTATTATTATAAATTTTTTAAGATAGTTTATGAAATAGTAATAACTTAGAAATATACAATTTTCGTTAGTGAAAACTTATGAATTAACATAAAAATGTATTTATTTGTATAAGTTATTTCGCATAAACTAAAAAATAAGACACATGCTATTTCAACACAAATTCAAGACACAAAGTTGACATGTATTTTCTCTCCCCTCACAAGCACGTATATCGAGATATACAAATAATATTAAAAAAAAGCAAAAAGTATATTTATTGTATATTTGTCAAAAATATGTGTCTAGATAACATTTTCCAAAAAATAAATGAGTCATAATATACACTCCATTTAAAATACATGAAAAGAGATATATCTAAAAACAATTTTATCGTGATAAGATCATATATAGTAAAACACTAGAGGATGAACTTCCGTGTTAATCACTTTTTTTTTATCTTAATATTATTTGGTGCTAAGATTGGCTGAAAACAAGACCATTGATAAAAGTTTGTCACTAGGACTAATGACATATAGAACGGAAAGTGGCTTTAGAACTTTTCTAAAACAGGCCATTAAGGTGATGTAATTATTAGGTCTAATTATCTTAAGAGATAGTGATAGGTTGATAATCAAACAGATTATACATTATGAATTATGATATATATGGTTGAGTGTATTATTAGCTCTCTATTCAGTGATCAAGAAGATAATTTTGGTCATGCTAACTAAGTATCCTTGTGGTACTAGTTAAGGAAATAAAAAGAGTAAATTTCATATTTAAAATAATATTTTTTATATTCTTAAAAATTTGATTATACAAATTAAATTTACTATATTTTTTTAATTAGTGTTCCACGGTACTAATTATCATTTTTCTAATTTTAATTAGCTTAATCTTGTTAGTGTGGTCCATCTCTTTTTGTGTGGTTGCAATTGGTGAACCTTATTAGATGTGGTGGTTGCTACTTGCTTCCGTTTGAATTTCTCAACTTTAATTAATGTAGCTAACTTGCATAATAAGACCATAATTGAATGCTAAGAATTTAAATCAGTTTTTAATTTTTTCCTAAGGGCAGATTTAAAATTTAAGAACCAGTAGCTAACTTAATTTTTTTCTTTCTAAGGGCAGATTTAAAATTAAAGAAATCTCAAAGACAAAAACCATCATTTTACGACACAATTGGTAAATTATCAAATCTTTTGAATAATGATGCGAAAAAAAATAAAATATACAAAAATATATATGATATTTTTTAAAGTTTAAGAGGTTCAGTTGAATCCTGCTTACGAGGCGATTTGATCTTTGACTAATATATATGGTCTAGTTGAGAGAAGTTTCTGAGGACAAATCTCTGACTATGAATTGGAGCTACACAATTTCACAAAAAATAATGTAAATTTTGGTATACATAACCATGTAATTAAATTACTTGGATGGATATAGTAATTCATAGGAATAAAAAGAAATTATAAAGCTATGGAAAATTTACATAGGCTTCTTGTATTAATTGGAATTGGAATTTATTGCTAATCAAAATTGGATAACTTTGTAAAACAAAAAAAAATTAATTTGTTGTTTTTAAAGCAAACTTAATTCATTTTCACAGAATTACACTTAAAAGAGAGAATCCACTTTATTCCATAATATCCTTTATTTGTAGATGTCTTAGGCGTGTAAAATTATCTTAGGAAGAATATAATAAGTCATTTTCAGCTGTGTAGTGTACATATGTACAAATAACTTCTAATACTAATAATTAAGATATTTTGTAATATACATTTATTTATGCATGAAAAAATATGATAGATCATAAAATTATTTAAATCTTACTAGCTAACTAATCAATTGGTCGAGAGTCAAATCTCTACACACGCTTGCAAAGCTATAAACTTTCCTAGGTATACAACTTTAGGGCACCACTTTGTCCATCTGCCATATCAATGAACATTGAATATGAATCCCCTGATTTGATAAAGGAATTATTCATGATTATATTTCCTTCATCATAAATCTTTGCATGATCTCAAAATCTTCCTCAATTGTCCCATCTGATTTGCAATTAAATTGATTTTTTAAACTATAAAAAAATTGATTTTAAATTCTAGATCGTCCAACTTTCAGACGACTTTGATCTCGTAAACTACATATAGTCATGAGTGTCGACTACACTTAATCCAAATCAATTAGAAACATATGTATATAGTTACGACTTACGAGTGTCGACTTTAATCTCGTTGACTGCATGTAGTCGTGAGTGCTAATAATGTTAGTCATGTGCTTGTTTCTTTAACTAGTTTAGAAAAAGGTTTTAGACGCTAATAAAATGAAACATTAAAGCAAGCATATTGTAGTGATAACAAATTATTTATAGAAAAAGCACTACAGTATTAAATGATTCATCCCCTAACACCATCATTTTATTTTTGAGTTTTCCTAATTTTTGAAAAATAATCTCATATGTTCTTCCCCTTAGGGCATATGAAGTATGAACACACCTAAAGTGGCTTAATATAATTGATTAATTTGGATCTTATGATTCATGTTTCGATTTTGTATTTTGAAATTAAATTATTATAGTTAGAATGTTAGTTGAATGGTTTTTGTCTTACGATATAGATTGCATATGTCATGATGACATTTTTCTCCAAGCATTGAAAATTGAAATACAAAGACCATTTTGGATCCCTTTGTAAGGAAAAACAAATTCAGTACATGATAAAAGGAAGAATAGACATGAGCAAAAAGAAGAAAATATGTGATGGTGGGTGAATCCCATCCACTTAATTATTATTTTTCTTAAGGGAATTTTAGTATACTTAAATTTAAAACATTAATAACAAAGACATTTCACTGAAATGATTAATAAATTCTTTTTGGAATGAATTGTTCGAAAGAATCGGAGTTAGATTTCTAGTGAAAATTATTTCTGATTATACGTATTTTACTTACTTGACAATCGAACTCTGAATTATCCAACTCATTTTCTCTAAGAATTATATTCTAAAATTGATTGTATTTTGTTCATGTGAACATAATTCAGTTGGTAGAAATATCGCATTTTATATGCAGCGGTAGGAGTTCGAAATCGGTCGAGATCACTTATTTACCTCAAAAGATGAATTTTTAGCTATCAAACAACTTGAAAAAAAAATATGGATTGCTTTTTAGAATAAATTAAATTGGTGGTTCATGATATTTTTAAACTTTCTAGATCCCCCTTAGCTAAACTTGCTAGTGTTAAGGCTGTTAGCTAATAGCTATAGGTAGGAGTTGATAATATTAACGAGTGGAGGAAATCTATTAAAATAAGATCAGTGAACACAATATTAGTATGTCTAAATACGTCATCTTAACTCAAATATGAGCTAAAACAATATACAATACTGAAGACTCAAATATAAATAATTTTTGCTAATTATAGATTAATCTTAGTTGAATTGATAAAAAAAACGATTTATATATATACCTTAAAAGAGGAACCCGTCCATCTAAGGTGTTTGGGAAAAATAATCATAAAAATTTCCACAATACATGATTGGTTTTGTGAAATTAATAGTAAATGTTTTTACATGATCTTTTTCATGATTTACTACTAGTATGAGAGAAACATGGAGAATAGGGTTAGCTAGAGATTACATGATTTTCACCAATAGAGTGGACCCTTGATATAATCTCATATATGGTCTACAATTGTACCATCGTAGGAACTTTTGTCCTTAATGCATGGCACACGTGCACAAGAGTCAGCATGTGCCAAATTCGATGTACACATCAATTGGACTTTTGAATCCCCAATAATAATACAGATTGATGGAACCATAAACATGATTTGTTAATAGGCAAATTACAATTAATCTCATCAATAAGCTAGTAACCATAGATTATATATAGGGTCCATCCCTAACCATCCAAATTAATCTTCCAAAACTCACACGCTGGGGAGTCTTGATCCTTATCAATATCACAAATCATTGTCTATTAGAAACAATTAGAGTCTTTGTTTGTTTCTAATTATTTGGCTAATTTTCTCCAGCAACTATATTGCTTGCCATAATCAAAGAGAGAAGATTACATATAGGTCAAATCAAGCATTGAATTAGCATATTGCCATTTTTCTCTCTACAATGGAGATGTGTCACCTAATGCATGGCACCGAAGAAGGAGTAATTTAGAGCACTTAATTTGTACTTCTAATAATGGAATTAGAAGTATGTCAAAAAAAAATGGAATTAGAAGTAGATTTCTAATATACGGCATCTTTGTTTTGTAGTTCGTTTTTTATCAGTTTTTGTTCGTCTTGTATATAGACCTGATTTTAATAATAATAATATATTTACTGTTAAAAAAAAAACTCACTATATTTTGTTGCTTTTTTTGTGTTAATATCTGATTCCTAGTAATTCGGAGTTCAATTGTGAGGTAAATAAAGTTTGACAAAAAAATTATTTCACCCAGGAATCGAACTCAGATTCTCTCGAATGATTCATCCTTTGGTGAAACTCATTAACCATTTGACCATAATATCTTGATTTATGTATGCTTTAATAATATATTTATGTTCTTAAATTCCACACAAATATAGGAAATTTCTATTTGCATGTTTTAGTAAATAATATTTACTTATTGTAATATATTTATGTCCTATGGCCGCATACCAAACTTTAAAAAAAAAATCATTGGATATGTGTAAAAAAAATTTACACTTACAAATTAAACTCTGTGTGACCATAATGCCAGCTCTATCGCCTCATTTTTCATCATTTCTTTTACAATATTAATAGTAGTATTAAATATTCGAAATATTGCAACCGCAATTTAAACATTTTTGTCACCTTTGAAGTGAATGATATGAGTGAATGGATTATTTACATCATGGATTCGTTAACTAACTTATAGTATTTAATTTACTCCATGGCACACACTACTTACAAACCGTTCAAAGTGCTCCACTAATTAACTTTGTACCTCTAATAATTCCATTATTAAAATTAAAATAGTATAATTCACCAAAAAAAAAAAAAAATTTAAAATATGCCTCAGTTAATACATACTACGTGGTACAAATCTGCACACGTTCCACCAAAATAATGGTCAAATTAAAAGGTTAAATCATTGTCTAATCCCATCATGGCTGTCTTTATATCCTTAACTTCAGGATATTTGTTTCCAAATCAATTTTCAATGCTATAAATTATTAGGGGTAATGTATGGATGGAAAGTGTAAGCAAAATATATACCATTCTTTTACCTCCAATCATAGGTAGGGATTCCTCTAGTTCTCAAAAGATATTGTGATATTAATTTATTATTAAAATAAATTAATTATAGAAATGTACACTTTTTAGAATTGGTGTCACTAATTAAATATTTATACACTAAATAGTATAAAAATTATAGTCAAGAATGGACCTAAGGGAGAGTAGGCATGGGTCCTAGCCCCTCCCTCTTCATCAAGGGTCATGCATATAATACTAGAAGAATACATGTTATGATAATATACTATATAGAAAAAATCATACATTTATTTCATTATTTTATTTCCATATAACAAAAATAAATGGCAGTATTCGAAGGAAATTTTAATATGAGTCATGAATCATTAGAGACAATATTATAGCATATCTACATTAAATAAATAGATCAAAAAAAAGAATTGTGTATTTTTAGGGTTCTTGAAAACGACCAGAGAATAAGAGCAGGAGAGAGGAATATAACTACTCTCATTCCATTTAGCGTGTTAAAGGTTTTTACCATGTGTTAATTGTCTGATGGGATATATAACAATTATATAGTCAAATGGTTGAAGACATGGATCTCTCATTGGGCTTAATTAACTGAATAGTTCAACTCATCACATGGTCCATTCAGAAACAAGAGCACAATCAAATAATTCATCAATAATTAAATACTTAATATAATGACCATAATTTATATTAATAATAATTTATAATAATTGATTATTGTTTGTTCATAATTGATTATTAAATAATTAATCCAACAATATCGACTAAGAAGTAGAGCTCAAATAGTTAATAAATTTTATCAAAATATATATTTGGCCTTTTGTCTTTTTTCTTTTTCTTTGAATGACAAATTATTAGTATGCTAATTATTATATTAATTTTTTAACACCTTACCAAAACTTAAAACTCTGACTCTTTGTCTATTGAATTTTTCAATCTATCTCAAATTATAATGTGCATTTATTTTTAAAATGGAAGAAGATCCCTATCCCAACTAAATTACTTTAAACATGTCGTCCAATCAATTTCTACGGGCACTTCTAAGGCTATTTGCTTTGTTGTACTTTGGAAATAAATAAAGTACACTAGTACTACTCACCTATTCATTTTTATTTTAGTTTGAACTTTTTTCTACTTTTTTTTTTTTACTGATACTTTTCTTTCTACTTCTATTACGTAAAAAGTGACAATGTTTTTGCTGGCTGCATGTCAAACTTACCAAGATCGGTCTAGAAGGACTAAAGTCTAAGAGTGTTAATTTTGTTTTTTCTGGTCAAGGTGTGTGTTAATTAAACTTATATTACATGAACTTGTTGAGTAGTTTTTTTATTTTGAATTTTTGGGTAGACTTTATTATAAGAAAAAAATTATTTTATTAGATTTATGGAATAATGACCTAAAATTATTTTGAAATAAGTGATTTTGAATAATTAAAAATTTTGATCTATAATATATCAGATATATCAATAATTTAAGATAGAAGGTGTCATTTGAGTGTTCAAAAGTTATGTGTAATCTTGAAGACATATATAGGTTGATGAAAAAAATTATAAATTTTAGCTTCAAGTTAAAATCAATTTTAAATTTTTTTAAAAAAATCAACAAGTGTATTTTCATATGAGACAAAAATAGTATTTTTTTTTATCTGGTGAAGAGTTTAGGTAATAAGTTTTAGGTTTGGAGTTCGATCCTCAACTCATTGTAAACAAACAAAAAAATAGTATTTTTGTCAGAAATACACACCCAAAGATAAGAATAAACACTGTTTTTTGGATATTCCAAGTATTGGGCTGTGAAAATTAAGTTTTTCAAGAGTTAGGGCATGTTTGGTTTGAGAGAAATAGGGGAGAGAGAGAGAGATAGAGAAGAGATAAAGCGAGCGAAGAGAAGTTAATAATTTCTCATGATTGGTAAGAAGAGAAATTGAGAATAGAGAAGAATATTTGGTGGGTCCTATACTTTTCTCTCATAAAATTATAAGAAAGAGAGAAGAAGTGGCAAAACAAAAACAAATATGAGTAAAAAGTCTATTGTGTCATTGGATTTATTTCTAAAATGTAAGTTGCTTGAGTTTTCTTAACAAAAATTACGTACCATCGATCGTTGTTGGGTTATACTCCCTTCGGTCCTTTTTATAAGGAATATTTTGAAAATATTACACAAACCAAGGAAGCATTGTTATTTTCATTTAATACTATTATAAATTTAAATATATTCCATGTATACCCTTATTTAATTACTTTTTTTTTAAACACCTTATTTAATTACTCTTAATTCAACTAATTTATTTAGGCTCAAATGCAGTTTTGCCCCCCTGTTTTGATTAAATCGGAATTTTACCCCCCTGTTTTAAAACGCGGACTTTTACCACCCCTGTTTTATAATTTTTTGGATTTTGCCCTCCCTAAAATTCTGCTTTCAAGTCACCACTTCAAAATTTCTCACACAACTCAATTTGAATCAATAATTCACCAAACAGATATCGAAATGACCGTAGTCGAGTTATCTTTCCACAGAATCAAACCCCACTAAATTTGGAGTTACAAAGAGAGATTAATTACCAGTTTAGTGAAGGTATGTCCCCCAAAATTCTGCACAAAATCTGCTTTCGAGTAACAACTTCAAAGCTTCGCACACAAATCAATTTGAATCAATAATTCACCAAATGGATATCAAAATGACCGTAATCGAGTTATATTTCCACAGAATAAAACCCCACTAAATTTGCAGTTATAAAGAGAGATTAATTACCGTTTTAGTGAAGGTATGTCCCCCAAATATTCTGCACAAAATCTGCTTTCGAGTCACAACTTCAAAACTTCGTACAGAATTCCATTTGGATCCATAATTCACCAAACTGGTACCGAAATGACCGAAATCGAGTTAAGTTTCCACAAAATCAAACTCCACAAAATTTGGAGTTACAGAGAGAGATTAATTATCATTTTAGTGAAGGTCTGTCCAAGTCAATTAATGTATGGAACTACTACTGGTATTTTTGTCATGTCTCTCACCCTGTAGCTCATTTTTCAATAGTATTTACATTTCCGGAAAGCTAACGAAATTACCCTTGTTGTCATTTAAATTTCGTCAAATTTGGAGTTACGATGTGTTTGGTAGACGATGTTGAATTTAAAGGTCATAAGTAGATTTCTGCAAAATTAGTAATTGGACAGACCTTCACTAAAACTGTAATTAATCTCTTTTTGTAACTCCAAATTTAGTGGGGTTTAATCATGTGGAAAGCTAACTCGATTATGGTCATTTCGGTATCCATTTGGTGAATTATTGATCCAAATTGAGTTGTGTGCGAAGCTTTGAAGTTGTGACTCGAAAGCAGATTTTGTGCAGAATTTTGGGGGACATACCTTCACTAAAACGGTAATTAATCTCTCATTGTAACTCCAAATTTAGTGGGGTTTTATTCTGTGGAAATATAACTCGATTACGGTCATTTTGATATCCGTTTGGTGAATTATTGATCCAAATTGGGTTGTGTGCGAAGCTTTGAAGTTGTGACTTGAAAGCAGAATTTTAGGCGGGGCAAAATCCAAAAAAAATATAAAACAGGGGGGTAAAAGTCCGCGTTTTAAAATAGGGGGGTAAAATTCCGATTTAATCAAAACAGGGGGCAAAATTGCATTTAAGCCATTTATTTTTTTTTAATATTCTCTCCCATAATAAATAAGGACATAAGTGAAATTAAACATTTAAAACATTTAAAAATTGGTCAAAGTTTCTTATAAAAAGAACCAAATTTTTTCCCAAATTGTTCCTTATAATAAGAACCGGAAAAAGTAGAAAATAATGGGTTGTGATTGCTGTGTTGGGCTGGCAACGAGTTTGGGATTGTAGTAACAATTAAATAAATAAATTAAATTTGTTAAACAGTGGATTAAAATAAATTAATACTTGAATTAATTGTAAATTATATGGTGACTTAAACAGAAGGATATTTATTATCTTTTAAAAAAATAATTGCATCTCTTTCTCTTCAATTGTCTACTATATTTCTCAGCTTATTGTCTCTTCTTAATTTCTTACTCTTTGTGGACTTCTATATTGCTCATATACTCCTCAAATATCTAATTTTGCTTTTCACAATAGTTCAGAAGATAGCTCTGAGGGTTTAGAATTAAGTATAGTTAATATTAGCAACAAAAAAAAAACTGTTTATACGATATTTAAGAAATTTAATTAAGTATAGTTAATTTTCTTGATTTAATGTAAAACATGAGTTAAATTTACTATATTATCCCTTTTGAAAAGTGTTAAAGTGAAATAAATACCTAAAAAAAATAGAATTAAATATTGGTATATTAGGAATAATAGTACTAATTAATTTAAAAATAATTAACTTTTGGTGAGCACTCCGGTACACATCTTATGTGAACGTGTACCGGTACACTGTTAAGGTGTATAATTTTAATTGGTCCACATGTAATAATAATTTAACATGTCAATTCAAGACTTCTTTAAATAGAAATTTCCTAAATTACTCTTTTAATTTACAAAAATTTTAAAATGGAAATTAAAGAAATTTCCTAAATTGCCTTTTGTCAAAATAAATAGAGATGTTATGTAAAAAAAAATAAAATAAAAAGAGATGAGATGTTTTAGATGAGATGAGATTTTTAATTTACAAAAATTTTAAAATGGTTTTTTTTTACAAAAGAGTTTTTTTTTTGTGAAATTGACAAAAGGGTTTTAATATGTGTGTTTTTTTGCTTTTCATCAATTTCTATTATTTTTTATACTTATAGCACTACTCGTTTTGAAGCATTTCTTTCAATTTCTCGTAAAGTTCATATTTTTGTTTCATATATGCAATTTCAAGGTTTTTCAATTTCCGGCGGTTGGTTTTTTTGTTTTAGGTTGTGGGTATCATTCGTCTCTTTCTTGCATCAAAAAATTCTTACTAAATACCCCCTCTGATCCTATATATAAGAAAAAATTTATTTTTAAATTCAATGTAAAGTTGATGTATCTAGACTATAATGTTATCTAGATACATCAATTTTACAATGAATCTAAAAAATAAACTTTTTCTTATATATAGGATCGGATGGAGTAACATTTTCCTTTAAGGTATGTTTGTTTCGAAGTAGATGGAGTGAAGGGGAGATGAGGAAATATTTGTAATAAAGGGTAATTTTGGTAGAAACTCTCAAATATCTCAAATGTTATATATTTTTTAAAAAACTCTCTCAAATATTATATATACGGTACCTTTTTTTTTTGGAAAACTCTCAAATATATATATATATATATATATATATATATATATATATTTGTAGAAACTCTCAAATATATTTTTTTTTTACAATATTTGAGATATTTGAGAGTTTTTACCAAAATTACCCTTTACTAAAAATATTCCTTCAAATTTTTTTTATTTTTTAATCAAACAAACTTAACGTCTTTCATTAACGAGTAAATGTTCAATACATAAGAGAATAATCTCAAATCTACGGAAACTAGCCCAAGAATTGGCGGCCCGAGCAAGAGAATGGGCAACCATATTCACTTGTCTCCTAACAAACTTCACTTCAAAGTTTATACACGATAACATAATTTGGATAATATCAGCAACAATTAAACTAAATTCCGAATTATCACTATTCCTCGTTCGAATAGCTTCAGTTAAAACCTACGAGTCGCTTTCAAATTGAACCTTATTCAGACCTCTATTAGGTAAATGAATATTTTTCCGATATATTAGATCATTAAATTATTAGGTAAATGAATATTTTTCCAAAATAAATCATTTTTTATCATTTAAAATATTATAATAACTAAATACTATTTATCAAAATTATAAAAAAAAATAAAATTTTTATCACTCATAATAGTCAATATTGATTTTTTTCATGAAAAAATGTAAAAACGTTTGTGTATTGCTTATAAAACATTGAAATTGTGTCTTTTCTTATGAAATTATTATATCTGAAATACAATAATCGGCAACTAATTTTTTGATTTAATAAATAATTATTAATTAATTGATCTAATGTACCGGTAGATTGAATTTTTTCATATGTACCATAGAAGCCCCGTAATAAGTTTTAGGGCTTTACTTACTTAATCCCTCAACAAGTTTTATTAGAAAATTGAGGTTTTCATGTAGTGTGTGATTCTTAAAATAAAAAAATATAAAAAAAAGAGTAATTCTACCAACCATGATTAAGGGTGCGTTTGATATGCTAAAACTTAAGGGACTTGACAAGACAACTTCAGTTGTATTGTACGTGTTTGATTTTAATTTTTTTCTCAAACAATTCAATACCACCTAATTGGAACGAGACCCATGACATTTAAATTTTTAGCAATATAATATTTCGATGTCAACTAATTGGATTACCTGTGAATCAAAAACCTAGTTATCAGAAAATGATTATTAAGTTGCTACCAATTCTACCGATAAGAACCAAAGAAATAAATTGATCAAATTGAAATGTAAAACACTTAAGAATTTAAATGTCGACAATGTAACAGTTCAACATCAACTAGTTAGATTAACTATGACTCAAGAAACGTAATTCATATGAAATGAGTGTTAAGTCTCAACTAATTTTCTCAATTGTGACATAGGGAATCAATTCATCTCAGTTAATCTATTCAACCTGACCTAATTGAAATGATAAACACTTAAAAAGTTGAATTTCAACATTCTAGCTAACAATTCAATCTCATATTGTTGGACGAACTATTACACCAAAAACCTAGTTATTATGAAATGATTGTTAAGTCACAACCAATTAGACTAAAAGGAACTAAGAAGATCAAACATTCTCAATCTCACTATTCAACTTGACCAAGTGGGAATGAGAAACACTTAAGAATTCAAATTCTAAAATCAAACAATTCAACCTCAACTAGTTAGATTAACTATGACTTAAAAAAACATAGTTCAAATGAAATGACTATTAAGTCTCGACTAATAATGTCAATTGTATCAACAGAAATCAAAAATTTTAGATCAAACCCTTCAACTTGAAACATGTTCATATGCAAACTTAACTAATTATACTTACTTTAATAAGGAATTCAATTTTTCTCAATCAAGTCGTTCAATATCACTTAATTGGACTAACAATAATTTATGAATTTAAATTTCGACAATTAAGCATGTCTAGAACAATATCAAAAGTTCATTTACAAAATTTAGTATTTTTTAATATGAGACGAATTAAATATGAATTTTGTAAATCAAAATATCAAGATAAAAGTAACGAATATTTTGACCTAGAAATCAAATTTTGTGCTTCTAACTTTTGGACAAACTTTTTATAATGAGCTATACATATTTGCAAAATCATCAGAAATATACATCAACTTTACAATATGACCAAAATTGCATGCATAAACATTTTGTGGGGATCAAAACATGACATTTTCTTATGAAGATGAAAAATTAAATTTAGTAATTTTGTATCGATAACAAACTTATTTAACCCCGTAAAATATAATGAATCACTAAAAATTAACAATATTACAATAAATATATAAACATATTAAAAAATTTAAGTTTTTTTTACTAAAAATAAATATTTTTTAATAATTATATGCACTAATGGTTAGGTGTAAATGTATATTAATCTTTATAAACTAATAATATTAAAAAAAAATTGAAAGGTAATAATATTGAAATATTAAAATCGTAGTTGGATATATCATATTAATAATTTTAAAAGTTTTTTTTGTTTGAATAATTAAAAAAGTTATTAAAATCATATTTTAATTTTTAAGAAAATACAAAATATTAAAATAATATTATTTATAAGATATTAGAATAATATTAAAATATTTGAATTTGTTGAAAATCATATATATAAGTTGAAAGATATGATGCATGATTTGATTTATTGTGGAATGATATATTTGCCAATATTAAAAAGTAGTGTTTAATATAAAAAACTTAATAAAGAAACAAAATCTGCATTAATTTTTTTTTGTTGGCAAATCTGCATTAATTATTATATTACTTGTTAACCACATCAGCGGTGTACCGGTACACATCCACATAATATGTGTACCGAAGAATTCACCTTAAAGGTTTTCTTATAATAGTGACCAAAATTAGAAGTATTATTTCGCTTATAAATGTGACCAGAAGATTATACTGTATATTACTCGCAGGATCCATGTAATTACTATAATACCCTTCATTTAAATTGAAATTTACAAAATTGCTACACATACAACACAGAACACATTCTATGCGCAACACGAACGCGACACAGAGAGAGAGAGAGAGAAAGTGAAGGAAGCAACGAAAATGGCAAACAGTGGTTTGAAGAAAATGCTAAACTTAGCAATCGGTGAAGGATTGACTTCTGCACGAGCCAACATATTCGGTCATATATTGAACCCAACTGGCAAGAAATCTGGTCACAAGGTTTGGCGTATGAAATTGTTTGGTCAAAAAGTTGCTGAATGGTATCCTCATGATATCAACAAAGATGATCCTCTTGTTATGGCTCGTCAACAACAAGAGTAATTATTACTATCTCTCTCTCTCTCTCTCTCTCTCTCTCTTTTTAACTATTGCTTCCTATGTGTTTGTGTTTATGTCTCTATCAAAAAAATTATTTTGTTTTTGAGTTTGTTATGTGGGGTTGTGGTATTTTTAGTTTATGGATTCAATAGTGTCATCAAGTTCAGTTTTTTTTAATTGGGTTTATGATGGGATTTTTTATAATTCAATTTGTGCTGTGTAGTTAGTTGAAATAGAAAAAAATGTTGATTTGGGTATTGCTTACTATGTGTTTGTGTTTATGTCTATGTGACATAGTTTCGATGAAGTTTCTTATGTGGGTTTGTTTTATTTTGATTAGTGGATGGAATAGTGTCATAAAGTTCAGTTTTTCTTAATTGGGTCTATGATGCGGTTTGATAAATTGATAATTCATAATGAGTTATGGAGTTAATAGGAAAAATGTGTTGTAATGAAGTTAAACCCCGTGTAATGTTAACTGGTGAAGTGAGTTTAAAGGGTAACTATATATGATATCTAATGAACTGAAACTACTTCGTACTATATCCTATATCGATAGATGATAGATCCCAAGCCATATTGGCATGGTCTTTCTGTGTCTCACAGCCACAAATTAAAATAAGTCCACAAGCCTTGACAATTCACAGACGTCACAAAGAAATAGAGCTTTTGTTTGTAAAAGCTTGTTGTCTATGACATCGTTTATAGAGCTCTTGTTTGTAAAAGAACAGTGGGAAATGAATCCGTCATGTTGCCATTGATGGTTGTAAATTAAATTGTAATCTCTCCCACATTAGAACGGAAGTTCAGCTTTCCTGTAGGTCAAAATTAATTTCTCAAGAATTCATTAGTTTCATGGGATGATGGAGAAGATGAAACAAGATGGTTACTGATCTGTTCTGCATTTCTGCTAGCTCCTTTCCTTTGTTCAGTTCATTTATCAGATGAAAATGTATCCTTTTAGTGGTCTTTTCCATTTTGTGAAGATGAACTGATCTCAACAATATTGGAATTACTGCTCTCAACAATATTAGAATTACTGATCTTCCACTTTTTTATTGCACCCAAGTCCTTGAATCCAGCTACATCTTAGGCTAAATGAGTTGCTGAGTACCAAATAGATCAGCAAAAATGTGAAGTGCTAGTCATTAGTGAAGATGTGTATGAGAGTGAAGTGAAAAAAATATAGGGAGGGTGTGAGCTAGCGTTGGGTTTTAATTGATTCTAGTCAACTTAAAAGCTAGAAAAATGAGCTTCAACCTAAACTAGAGTTTGGGCCTAGAATGGATTTGTTTGTTTTAAAGCCAACCAATTAATTTCCAATAAAGCCACGTTTAGGTGCAGGAAACGCACGTATAGCAACACCAATGTGCAACCAAACAGATACTGAAACTACCTCATACATGGATATTCTTAGTTTATTGTTTTGGTGGAAGAGGGTAAAGTTTTGTCTATAAATTTTGGTTCCATTTTGTAGATGTATTCATTGATATTATCCATGTCCACTGTTTGTTAGACTACCTTTTTTGTCAATGTGAGAACTTCTTCGATATTCAAATTAGGTGAAGTATTGGTATGGTTTCCCCAATGAATTTGGCTATGTTGTCAGTGTAGAAATTGTGCAGTTAAATTTTGTGTAGGATGTACTTTGGGTTACAAATAATAGTAATAATTTGCATATTTTTTACTGGTTATCTTACATTTATTTCCACTCATTCAAGAATTTTGAGGCATTTGTTATGTTGTTCTATGTAGACGCTTATCAAAGCTTGAAATGTTGAAGCGTCGAGGAAAAGGGCCACCAAAGAAGGGACAAGGAAGGCGTGCTGCAAAGCGCAACAAATAAATTATACTCTTGCCTGTATGGAATTTTTGTTGTTGGTATATTGTCATAAATGAAAGTAGTTGTTTCTGCAAACACCATGAATTTGATTTATTTTATCAGAATGAATGATTTCTTCTTGCCTTTTTCATTTGAGAGTTGAAACCATCAGGCTAATTTGGTTGGAGATTTTGAAAGGTTGAATGCTATCACAAGGTTATAAATAGCCTTTTTCATATTGATTTTGTTATTAAAGTCTTAATGTATGAATTGTTTACTGTTTAGAAATTTTCAAATGTACGTTAACGGTGTGTCTAGGTAAGTAGTTTAATTAATTGCTTATTGAAAGCTTGGTAAATTGATTTTGCATAAGTTATTTTTAAGTGTGTTTGGTTCTACAATGACATAAGTTATATTGTCAACAACAAAAAAAACTCGACTTTTAGAAGCAAATAAGTGGTAGTAGCTTTCATGATAGATGTAAAAAAATTTACACAGCTGATACTCTAGACGTGAGTTTGAGAACATGGATGTAGAACACATCTGGTTAAAAGTGAATTGAATATAAATGTTAAATGAATATATTCATGTAAATGTGAGTTGAAAAATAAATTTGAGGTTAAAAATCAATTGTAGAAGACAAAAGCTACAAATTTTTGCTTCAAATAAAATCAAGTCTTGAGAGAATCAGTTATATTCGAGAGCATGTAGGAGTATTTTAGACCAAAAAAGGGGATTAGGCAGTGTTACTTATGAAATACTGGTTGCGAGTAACAACACCCTAAATTTGTTACAAAGTTATTCAGTTTGTCACATAATGAAACATTATTGTACTTCACTTCATTCAAAACGAGTGTTCTATGAATATCTTGAAAATATATTAGATTATTTGTGTTGGAACATCATAAAGATACAATTATTACATTTATATTATGATTCTGTATTTTATTATCATGTTTTTATAGGATTACATATGATATATCGTCCAAAACGGAGTCTGTTTCAGAAAACAATTGCCAAACCCTCAGCAATCATACAAGCCATAGCGATACTGCAAGTGTATTCATAACCATACACGTGCAATATACAATTTGTGGCAAAGAGATTAACCGGTTCTCTTATTCGGAGGTGGCCACAAACAATGAAATCTTAGAACATATTAAACAATGTTTCAACTCAGCATTATCCTGTCCTTGGTCAGTTCAAAGTTTCCGCTATCTATAGGCTAAGTTTAGATCGGACACCACCCATAAGAAAAGGTAATAACCAAAACCAAATCACCTCCCAAAACAAGTCATTATTCTGGACGTTAAAGCATAAGTCATAAATCTCATTCCAGCAGATCCACCAGGAAAACATGATATAGCGTAGTATCCAAGTGAGAGAAGCTGCAAGTATAATCAAACCATCATTTTCAATTGCCGGAACTGTTCTTCTTTGCCTCGCGATACAGAAACAGAATAGATAGTATATGCAGAAATATCTAAGGAAATATATTTCCACATTCTAGTTGCTGGAACTGTCATGGAACCAACACCAATCATCATATAAATCCAACCACTAAAATTGTGGAAATAAGAACTCTCAAGTTTTCAAGTTTGTGCTATATAGAAGGACTTATTGCTATCTAAATACAAGATTTTACTACACAGCCACTGCACATACTTCAATTCAGATCCATCACAAATGCTAGTGATAACTGGAAGCGAATGGCAAAGCAAAGAAAAACATTTTAACTGATTAAGGGTCCTTGAAAGTGATACCTGTACAACAGAGAATACAACAGCGTGAATGTAGTAGCTATGACGCGCAACTGATATGTGAATGATGGTTATTGTAATTGCAATGCATTAATAAGTTTCAAGTGTTACACAGACACCAAAATTTATAAGTCATAATATCCCAAATCAGCTATCCGAAAATTACATTGTAGCAGGAGAAAAGTTAAGAGAGTACTCAAAGATTAACCTGAAGTGCTTAAGAATAACTAATACAGCATGTAGTGATTATTACATGCACAATAAGAAAATTGCAATCTGCAATTAACAAGAAGAATAAATAAGCTAAAGCATTTATAAGAGAACAAATGGTTTCAAATTTTCTTGAAACTTATCACTATAACTAGTTATCACTATAACTAGTTATGTCAAATACAACTGAAAACTAAGCATAAGAAATGGAAGCATAGTGAATCTCCACATATATGACATATGTATGTTATCCTTGTACTCCAGAGTGACTTGGTGAACATATCCGCCAGTTGATCGTTAGGATTAAATGATATTGTCATTTCTCTAGATAAAATTATGCTATAAGATCACAAATTAAACAATCAGTCAATTAACGATGGTTGATTTAATGTATAATAAAAAACATAATCATCATCGATAACTGGTATAAAGGACGTGAGGTTCCTAAAGTGATCCCATGGCCTATCATAGACAACAATGTTATAAATGCTATGTAAGGAATTGCTAGTGGAAATAATGAGGTGGTAGTTTCTGCCTGCAACAACTTGGGATTCACCTTTGATGACTTTCTCAAATTTCAGCGTTGCTCCAGTTTGCTTGTTGAATTCGCTAACAGCAAAATTGGCCATATCAGTCACATGTTGGTCATTGAAGTCTTGGATTAGGTTAAAACCACCGGATGGTGCAGACAAAGGAGCGTGATTCCTCAGAATAACAAGAATAAGAACAAGCAATTCAACAAGGATAAGAACAAGCCATTGGATTTTCATGTTGTATAGTAACAATTATCTTTTCAAACTACTACACAATGCTATATATAGAGATCTCGACCAATGCTATATATAGAGATCTCGACCGTGATTTTTTTCTCTAGTTTTGAAGTTTACACATTATATTATGTGTTATCATTGTGTTCTTTTATTTTCTCTATGTCTGTTTTTCCAAAAAAAAAAAAAAAAAAAACCACAATAGAGGTTCATGGAATTACATACTAATCCATCAGTCATATGCAGTCGAAGCGCAACAGTACGCACAGGGAAGCTGCTGCTATGGCGGCGAGTGTTGTGTGGACGAAACCTGTCAATGGATCACTAAAATGTAATATTGACATTGCATGTTATGCAGAGAAAAATGCCTACTGTGTTGGAGCTTGCATCCGTGACAAAGACGGCAGACGCGTGCGAGCTTTCATAAAGAAATCAGATGGTAAACTTCTTATTGCTGAGGCGGAAGCCAAAGGACTGCTGGATGTGTTACATTGACTGCTTGCAGGTGGTGCAAGCAATTTGATCAAGGCAGAAGAATAATATCGAGTTTGGACTTTGGAGCTATCAATTGAACTATGTCGTAGTCTAATTAATTTGTATGCGAACTAGCGACAAACTAATCGAATTGCTCATGAGTCATGACTTAGCTCAAGCGTCTCATTTTATTGCTAGTCCCCAAGTTTTTAATTCTTGTCCATCTTGTATTGAATCTACTATTATGAATGAAATGCACCAAGTTTATTTTTGTAAAAAGAAAAAAAAATGCTTAAGAATAGTGAATACAGCATGTAGTGATTACGCACAATAAGAAAACTGCATTCTGCAAATTATATTCTTAGCATGCACTACCGAAACTCCCTTTGATAAATTCTAAACAAAATATCGAAATTGGTTGAGCATTGCAATGGTGTCTTTCATTGTTGGACGTTCACAAGCTTTTGCACTGATGCATAAAATTGACACAGCTAGAGTTTGTAGTATTTCATGCATAGCAGTAAGTTCAGTCCTCTCTCTCAGCTTTGAGTCAAGAATTTCTAATGGGTTTCCTTTGCTAGACAAGTGATTCCTAACCCATTGAACCAAGTGTATACCTCCTGGCAGAGTTGGATCCAATGGTTGCCATGCCAAAGTCAGCAAGGTAAGGATGATAGCCAGGACCCAGGAGCCCAGGACCTAATAACAGACTTGTTGCTTTGACATCTCCATGGTATATAGAAGGCACACAATCATGATGCAAATATGCAAGTGCTTGAGCTAGGCCCAGGGTGGCTTCAAACCTGGTATCCCAATCTAGCTTTCCCTTTTCTGAACCATGAAGCAATGAGCTCAGACTAGGGAAATATTCATAAAACTGCATCATCCTATTCTTATAGGGTCCCCAACCAAGAAGCTTGATGATATTCTTATGTTTCATTGAACTTAATATTTGAATTTCTGAACTAAAAGCTTCAGAATCCGGCCACATCTTTTTAACTGCAGTATATGGTCATTTGGAGTTGTTATCTTGTACAAAACTCCAGAGCTTGTAATGTCAATCATATTGGAAGCTTTGAAATTCTTGACAACGTTATCAATAGAAAATTCAAACATCCGATACAATGTCAATATTTTTTTTTCCAGAAATTGTGAGGGAGATTTTGAGTATTTGGCCCGAGGCTTGTAAGTTATGCGACTCCTCTAGCACTAGCCCACTTTATTTTGCTGCTGTGCAAGACCATTTGGATGTGGTGAATGCTATTTTGGATGTTGATGTCAGTTCAATGATGATAGTAAGCAAAAACGGCAAAACTGCGTTGCACAATGCTGCTAGGTCCGCATTCTTTGCATTGTAAAAGCACTTATTGAAAGGGATTCAGCAATTGTTTGTATCAAAGATAGAAAGGGTCAAACAGAGCTGCATATGGCTGTAAAAGGCCAAAGCACTGCAGTAGTTGAGCAGATTTTACAAGCCAATTCGATGGTATTGAATGAACGAGATAAGAAGGGTAATACAGCTCTTCACATGGCCACTCAGAAAGCTCGCTCGCAGGTCAATCAAACCATATTTGATTTCTGTTGTTAATCATGTTTGCTTCAGTTTTGTTAGCATAAGTGCTTATATATAAGCTTAACACGGTTATCCTCCTTATTTCAGATAGTGAGCTTTCTGTTGAGATATGCATCTATGAATGTCAATGCCATCAATAATCAACAAGAAACGGCCTTTTGATTTGGCCGATAAACTTCCGTACGGAGATTCATCTTTGTGAAAATATGTTCAAATGGGCATAGTGAGATCCTTTGCAGCTTCTCTATAGTAGAATAAAAATATTAATAAAAATAGAACATTAGGAAAGTTCATTTGTACAAGAATTCTACGGTATAACTAAAATCTGTCACATAGAATTTAGTAAATAAAAATGCATCAACCTACCTACCCAACCAAATTTAACCATCATCCCCAAGCACCAAACATGCGAATGAAATACGATACTCGTTAACCACATAAATTAATCATGTACCAAATGTCCCCACTATACACACTCACTACTGACAATTATAAACATTTATATACTGACATTCGAACTAGAAAATAACAATGTTGCAACCGCATAAAAACAGCACACATTAACAGAAGAGGCCATGTTTATGGAAGTAATTTTTGAGTTAAAAATACCCTACCAAAATTTTTATAACATCCGCTACTTAAGTAGTGCTACTTAAGTAGCGGGCGTTATAAAAATCTTGGTAGGGTGTGGGATCTCAAATGATTCAAAAACTAAAGAATTTTAACACGTCCGTCAATTTTTATCGTCTCTAGTTCCAGGTTTAACTGAAGATGTCGTCGAGGATTCTGGTGCAGTCTGAGTTTTATCAACGACGAATGACGTTGTGGCGATGATAAAATATTTACATATTTGGAGTTTCACATTGTGGATCTAGAGAAGCGCAAAATTCGTCGCAAAGTCTCACCTCCTTTGTTTAGTACTTCTGGATTAACTAGGATGTTGAGTTTGGGTGACTCATGTTTGGTGGCTGTGATGTCGCTGATATTGACACTTATATGTATCCCAAAACCCACCCCACGGATACCTTTTACATGGGCTCAGCTCATATGCAATTAACCAGTGACTCTGTAGGGGAGTGGCACAAACATCCAAAGCCAATTTTCGGATGCCTTTTTGCCAACAGTACTTGCCTCCATGGAAAGATTTACAACATGGGATTCCGGGACCTTGATCCGCAGCTGTTTGATCCCACCTCTGATTCATGGGAGAGTATAACTGTGCCTGCTGAATTACAATGCTGCCTCCTGTCCATGTTTGTGCTGCCAGACCCTTCTCACGATCGTATCATCATCCTTCACTTGGAAAGGGGCTCGCTTCCATCTATGCTTACTATCCTGGCTCTGATGAATGGTTAATCTAGGCCGTCAAAAAGGCCAAGCTTATTTCATAACCACATACTAGCATCTTTTGTAACAACATACTAGTAGAGCATTTTGTAAAATCTGAACCAGACCAAACTTTTAATCGGTACTGAAATCGAAAATATCCTAGCAATTTCTACCAAATCTATATACAAAAACAGATAATGGCAAGACACATGCATCAGCAAATGACTGAACAAGAAAGCTAGCAACAAATCCAGATAATAACAATAACAAACCTTAACTGAAATTCATCATCAAAGACAAAGACCAGATATGTCACTACAACACATATCTCTTATTTCCAATCCCTCAAGTATGATAAAAACCCTAATTGTAAGTGTTTAGGCGCCTAAATTCTATGCCAATGCCTAAGTGACACCATCATCTTTGCACCCCATGCACGTGGAATTCTATGAAGCAACTAGCAAACTATGCATCTCTATCATAGTTATTGCAATGAATAATATTGAAACAAAGAGAATGTCTCATACATTAGCTGGGATTTTTCCTCTATGGATCTCATTGGATGCATGTCTTCCTTTAAATATGTTCTTCCATGTGGCGCTTTCCATTAATTAGGGTTGAAACTTTCTTATTCCATTGCATGCATGTCTTCCTTCAAATATGTTCTTCCATGTGGCGCTTTCCATTAATTAGGGTTGAAACTTTGTTATTCCATTGCATGGTTTCCTTAGAATTTTCTATGATCCATTCCTTAGTTCACCAATTGGAATGCTCCATGAATTGCACAAAACGTGGCAACTAAGCTATACATTATGCTCTATAAATACCTATGATCCATGACTTTCTTTCTTCATCAATGATCTATTCACAACATCTTTTCAAATGGAGTTATACAAGAGACGCAAAACTTGAAAAAAAAAATTACTAGCTGGTACTACAAATGGTAATGTGTTATAAACTTTTTCTAACTACTCTTGCTCCCTAACCACTTAATTTCTATATTATATTTATGTTTTATCACTTGATTATCATTACTTTGTATTATACTCGTAATTTAAAACAGCATCCATGATTGACATATATATGAACGTTCCACCAAACCCGTGCAACGCACGGGCAAGCGACTAGTTCATCTATTTCTATAACATTATATAAAGGGGATAGGGGAGTTTGGGCTGGCTTTTTCTTATACCTATTTTACCCTCACTTACTTGGTTGGTTACCACAAAGTTATGCTATTCAAGTTTTTTTAAAAAAAAAACTGCACTTAAGTACCATTGTACACAAATTCTGCTTCTTCTTAACCAAATTACAAGGTCTTCAGTTTGTAAAATTCAAACAACCCAATTCATTGTGCCATTCAATTTCATTGTGCAATCCGTTAAAAACAATAATTGGACTACTTCCCCGTTTTTTTATCTTTTACACGATTAAATATAGAAACTGCTCCTTGAAACATTTTAACACAATTGATCAGGATTTGAGAAACACATTCTAACTCATTGTTAAATTAACAGGTTTGATGCATCAAATACTATGTACGGAGTGGCATCAATGGAACAAGCACAACAACATATATGCAGTTACACACTAATTTTTTATGAGTCATTCTTCCATACTTTGTATTTTTAGTCACTCACATTTGATTCATATATTATTTCATTACTTTTTCAGTGACTTTTTAATAGACAGATATTAGAGATTTAGTAACCCAATTGGAATTTTATTCTTTATTTTGCAATTGAAGAGGGCTAAAGCCCGTATTGGTGGCATTTTATTCATTTAATTTTATGTGTCTTTCCAATTGTAGGGTAAAAGCGAAGAATATCTTCATCATGACAATAATATCACATGGATCAAAAGGAAAAAATTGGATCTTAATGAAGGTAATTTTTGTGCTTATTTTAAATGAGAGTACATTTTCTTGAATCAATAGAAAACTTATATTGTGTGTGGAAATATCGATTTAAAATCTATGAAACATGAACATTGAACATTCTAAGGATCAGATGTGTCCTGATGTTTGACATGCATTAGTGTCCAACACTAACATGATGCCTACATTGATGATAATTACATTAGATTATATTATTCTTTTTCATTTTTTGCATCCAAACAAATTTAATTTAAACTTAAATTATCAAAGAAAATAAATGTCCAAGATGTTTAATTCAAGAGATGCATTAGAAATAACAAGAATTCCACTCAACCTACAGCATGGAGAAGACATTCCGATCTGGAAACTCAATAGAAATGGAATTTATTCAATGCGCTAGAGATGCTTTACAAGACTGGAATCATATGTAGTCGAAGCGCAGCAGTGCGCACAGGGAAGCGCTGCTATGGCGAGTGTTGTGTGGGCGAAACCTGTCAATGCATCACTAAAATGTAATATTGACACTGCATGTTATGCAGAGCAGAATGTATACTGTGTTGGTGCTTGCATCCATGACAAAGATGGCAGATTCATGCAAGTTTTCATGAAGAAATCAGATGGTAAATCTTTTATTGCTGAGGCGGAAGCCAAAGGACTGCTGGATGTGTTACATTGGCAGCATGAATCTGATAGAATAACAAGACCAATATTATTGGAACTGACTGCTTGCAAGTGGTGCAAGCAATTCAATCAAGGCGGACGAATAATACCGAGTTTGGAGCTATCATTGAACTGTGTCGTTGTCTAATTAATTTGTATGAGAACTATAGTATCAATTATGTAAGGTGACAAACTAATCGAGTTGCTCATAACTTAGCTCAAGCGTTTCGCTTTATTGCTAGTCTCCAAGTTCTTAATTCTTGTGCATCTTGTATTGAATCTACTATTATGAATGAAATGCACTAAGTTTTTTTTTTTGTCAAATAAGACACAATCTGTTTCAAAAAAATTGCCAAACTCTCAGAATCACACAGGCAATATCGATACTGCAAGTGTATTATACGCATGCAATAAAGATTAGAAGTTGTCGCAAAGAGATCAACTGGTTCTCTCATTCGAAGGTGGCAACAAACATTGAAATCTTAGAATATATTAAATGATGTTTCAACTCAGCATTATCTTGTCCATGGTAAGTTCAGAGTTTCCGCTATCTATAGACAAAGTTTAGATCTGACACCACCCCCCAAAAAAATGTAATAACCAAAACCAAATCACCTCCCAAAACAAGTCATTATTCTGGACGTTAAAGCAGAGGTCAGAAATCTCATTCCAGCAGATCCACCAGGAAAATATGATATAGCGTAGTATCCAAGTGAGAGAACCTGCAAGTATAATCAAAATATCATTTTCAATACAAGATTGGTAGTTTTAGAAAGAAACAGAATAAATAGTATATGCAAAAATATCTAAGGAAACCTATTTCCATATTCTAGTTGCTTGAACTGTCATGGAACCAACACCAATCATCGTATAAATCTAGCCACTAAAAATGTGGAAATAAGAACTCTGAAAATTTAAAAGTTTGTGCTATATAGAAGGACTTATTTCTATGTAAATACAAGATTTTACTATACAACTACTGCACATACTTCAAATCCACCGCAAATGCTAAAAATAACAGGAGTGGGAGCCATGAAAGTGATACCTGTACAACAGAGAATACAACAGAGAGAATGTAGCTATGACGCACCATTGATACATAAATGGTACCAAACATACTGCATATAAACCCCAGTGTGAAGGGGAGCCTCTGAAAAATATTCATAAAAAGGGACAGAGTCAGGAGAAGGCATAAAAACATGCAATCAAATAAAAGGGACTATTATACTAAAATAAGTCAAATGACATGAGAAGTTGATTTATAACCTAGGAAAAAACATGACACGAAATTCTAGTAACTTACCTCCTTTGAAAACATGTGAGAAAGCTGATTCTTTGGCCCTTTTAGAGCAAAGAATGATCCAATAATAAATCCACAACCAAGAGTAAAGCATATAGCAAACTTTTGGGGCATAACCACCATCACAGGCAAGAACAAGGTAAATGCAATGAAAATGAAGAAGACTCCACTCGCCAGAAACAAACCAAAATACAGGAGTGCTTTCCCGGAAGGAACATTACTAGTTGCAGACTGGAAGTTTCCAGGTATATCTCTGACACTTTTAGAAACCCTAACAATTATAAAAAGAAAATTGTTTAACTAATTGAGGTAATAATTTCAGGTAAAACAGTTTAGTAATTGTGCATTTGTGCTACAATATCCCAACACTATCTTTCACCATGATGTAGACAATTTATGCAAAAAGAACGGAAACTACACCAATCCATTATCTTTTCTTTCTATGGAGATTTATACCATCAAGAATAAAATATAAAGAATTATACAATGACTATCCTGCCACATCCAGAGAAGGCAGAAAATAACAGGCAGTTTTTCCGCATAATCATGCGAGAGGCTTGATACCGTAATTGCTATGCATCAAAGGGTTACAAACGCCAAGATTCAACCATCATAAGTCATAATATCCCGAATCAACTAACCCCAAAAATTGCATTGTAAGACAAAACGTCAAGAGAGTGCTCAATGATTAATCTCAAATGCTTAAGAATAACGAATACAGCATGTAGTGATTATTACATGCACAATAAGAAAACTCCACACTCCTCTTCACATGAACAATAAATAAGCTAAAGCATTTCCAAGAGAACAAATGGTTTCAATTTTGCTTGAAACTTATCACGAACTAGTTATGTATTAAATACAACTGAAAACTCCACACTCCTCTTCATGCTAGTGCTTATGTGACATATTTATGTTACCTTTAGATTCCAGAGTGACTTAATGAACATATACGCCAGTTGATCATTGGGATTAAATGATATTGTCATTTCTCTAGATAGAATCTCTTCTTTGATAAAATGACAGTTTGTCTCAATATGCTTTGTTTGCTAATGAAAAATTGGATTAGAGGCAAAGCATAAGCCTATAAGGAAGCTTGATCATCACAAATAATACTATAGTCTTTACTCACAAAATTTTAGTTCAAAAATAAATTGTTTTATCCATATGGGTTCGCGTGTAGTAATAGTCATAATCACAACTAAGTATTCTGCACACTAAATCTATCAACAATATTCTGTTTGTTCTTCCAAGTAGTATGATTACCTCCTATAATAACACAATAACCTAAAGTTGATGGCCTATATATCACTTGGGCTGTCAGCTTAATCTGCACCCATGTAGGCAACAAAATCAGTGTAGTCTTTATTGTCAAGGATCAATCTTTTTCTGGGAGAGCATGTAAAGGCTGACACCAAACACGCAATACCAGGATGGCCGCTATACTAAAACTTTAGATAATGGTTGAGTAAGTTATGCACGTTAATGCTCAAGATTGAAGGCATAACATTAATAATAAAAATCCACTGGTCTTAGTTAAAAATTTACAATAATCAAGGAAATAAAGACTGCAAAATGCTTTATTCAAAAAAAAAAGACTGCAAAGTGATAAACTCACAATAGAGCATGTGAGGGAAGCAACAATGAGTTCGAACTTTAAACACCCAAAAAAGGTTGACATTTATTTGACAGAACCAGAAATGAAAAAGGAACTGCAATTAAAAAAACTTGTATGCAAACAACAAAGGATATAGAGTCAAAAGAGCCGAAAGGGAAAATAGGTCAGATTATTATAAATGAGAAAACATAGCATGTAAAGAACAGTCACCAAAATGACACCAGAACCCACCAGACATGACACCGTACAATAGTGGACTTGACAAGAAGGAAAATCTTATGTTTGAACGTTATGGCTGGTTGATCAAACATGCGAGGAGAAATTAAGGATTTAGTTCTTTTGACTGAAAAAAGGGAGGGAATAATCAACAACGAAAATATGACAGGGGCAAAATAAGCTTTTTGGAGACCTAACAGTCGCAATAGCAAAACACACGATTTCTGTTATTTCTGCAACATAAAGATATAGCAGCTAACAGGTTTCTTTGCTCTGCTCTTCTATTATCATGCGGCTATGCTGCACTATTGATTGACAACTATGAATGATTATCACAAGGACAGTTAAATTGGTTAACAACACACTCCAAGTCAATCATCACATCGTAAGATAGTTAAACTTCCCACTCTCAACCACTCTCCTTCCTGAAGTTAACTCTCGCTGATTTAACCTAAATCTAACATTAGTGTTGGTATGAGTATTATTTGGTTTGCAATCTAGCATTCTCATTTCCTTCCTTCAATTGTCTTTAAAAACTGAACTTCTACACCTGTTTACTAGTCCATATAGTTTTGTCCCATCAATTTGGATACCCAATTTTTCCTACACCTATGTAGTTAATTCAGTTGAGTAAATGATTAGTTTAGATCACATTAAAATTTGTGAAAATTTGGTTAACCATATAGTTGAATTAACTACAATTTTGAGCGTGAATCAAATTAACTAACCACATTTTTGAATGTGACCAACGAACGAGGTATCATAGGTGTATGAAAAAATTGATGTGAGAATGTCATTACTATTTTCCCATTTGAGCTTTTGCAATCAAATCACAACTTGCTGCGTTTATGACTTGAATGATGCATTTCTAGTTCTATCATTGCCGAATTCGAAGACACTTTAGCTAGCATAATACTAATTCCTAATCCTAACGCTGCATACAGTAATTATGATATACAAAAACAAAAACAAAAACACAAAATCCTAATTCAAGCGTATATAGAATGCAATTGGAATGAAAATTGAGTTGAGTTGAATAATAATAAAAATAACAAGTAAGAAGTAAGTAGTAGAAAAAGGTTACACGCTGAAAGTGCCGGTGACAGTGTTATTGGCAGATCTAACGGCTGATTCAAGATCGAAGGTGATTGCGGTGGAATTGGAAGGGTCCTGATCCTGCTGAGATGAAGCGTATGAGTTCCAATCAGCAAGTAGAGAAGAAGATGAACCTGCTGGTTTCTGCTGAACGTCGTTGCTGGGTGAGGTTGAAGTTGAGAACCACCCCTCCATTTTTGGAAAATTCGGTGGTTAATCTACAACAGCATTTTGTTTTTTCTGCTTTCAGAAGAAGAAGAAGAAGAAGAAGGTGGTGGTGTAACTCACACGCTGCTGCCTGAGAGTGGAATTGAAAAAGGAAATGTAATAATATGTGACCGGTTCCGGTAGCCGGTGTGGAACTGGATAGACTCACTGCAACTGTGTTTAATTGGATCAAATCGGATCTCCACTGCATGTAGTCCAGAACGTTTTAGATTGAAAGAAGACTTTATTAAATGTACAAGTACTTTAAAGTTGGATCACATTAGTCTTAATCAGATGGCCAGATCTATTTTAACTGCATGACTACAGATAATGTTGACTACATATAATCTAAATTCGATCGATCAAATTTTTTTAGATCGCGTATTCAACCTCAATGTTGTATCTCATAAAAAGGATAAATTAGCCGTGCATTTTCTTACTTATTCTTATTAGGAGTTAGGACAAACCACCATTTGATACCTAAAAATGTAACACTTCATTTTTGTCCGGAACCTAAAAATCAAGAATTTTGAATGACGTTACTGACAAAAATGACTAATTGATTATAGAGTTTTTTTTTAGCCAAATTGATTATAGAGTTAAAAATTAATTTGTGTTTTTTTTTTTTTACAAAAATTAATTTGTGTTTTTAGTCATAAAACTGGTTGTACGCAGGAAATTACTATAATACCTTCCATTTAAAAGGGAATTACAAAATTGCCACTCCAGTCAACACAACGCAACACGAACACACGCTCTTCTTCTCCCTCACCTCACCACCCGAAAACGCACGTGCACCTCTGCTTTTCAGTTTTCTCCCTCACCAGAACGCTAAACGCCGCCGTTTCTCGCCGTTGCGACTGTAAGTTCTGTTTTCAACTTTCCCCTTCGATTTTTGAATCTTCAATATGTTGGTTTGTTGTTTATGTTTGGTAGCGAATTTGATTTTTGATTTGGTTTCCCCCTTTGATTTTCCCATAACCCTAATCAAACTCTGATTGATTTCCCCTTAGAGTTTTTGTCTAAATTTGTTAATTGTTTATGAATCTTAAAAATTTGGGGGATGAGGATGAAGATTCATGTTGTTTGGATTGACTTATTTACTTGAGCTTATATAAACATAAGTTTTGTGAGATTGTTTGAGGACACATATGAAAACAACTTATTATAATTTTCATAAGTTTTTTTCAGCTTATTTTCATAAATTCTCTAGTATAACTCATGAAAACCAGCTCGTAGAATATATGAAAACAATTTATCTTTTGTTATAAAAACAGCTTATGTAAGCTTATACATAAGTGATTATGATAAGCGTTTGTGTAATAAGTTGTTTATACAAACAGACTCACAAATTTAGGGGATGAAGATGTAGTCACTTTTAGAAAACTTAGGTCCGTCTATCTCTGACTATTATTGCTGTCAAATCTTCGGTTTCAGATCTAACTATTCATGTTGCATAAATGGCTTCATAGTTCATAGTATGAATTTTGTTGATCACACTACATAAGATGAGCTTTATTTCTTTCTATTTCCTTTTAGATTTTTAACATAGTGTTCTAATCATAAGATTCAAAATTCAATTTGTGAACAGGGAGGACCATTTTTTGAACCATGATTTCAAAATAGTGTTCTATTCTAATCACATATTTTTTGTCACTGGATGTGATTTATACTCCAGTTCGGTACATCATATTGATATACTTAGCAATTGAGATTAATATGTGATGCATTAATATCTATTATATCTTCTATCAGCCTTTATCATAGTTTTTTCTTAGAATATTTGATCTTTTCAATAATTTGTCCCTTCATGTAGAACATACTTAATTCGGTAATTTTCTTTCTCTTTTCAATTTCTGTTAATGGTTATGCTGATCAATATATGTAATGCATTTGTTCGTAGGTGAGAGAAATGGCAAATCAAGGTGCTAAAAAACGCAAGGAAGAGAACACTCGTCACATGGCTAGGATCCGCCGTATCATCATTGCCTGCAACGTACTTTTTCTCTACACTCTTTCTCTCTGATTGCAATTTCAATTCACTTCAAGATGTTGGTTAGGATTTATCATTTTAATTCTTATTTATTGGCTTGAGATTCTGAATGCATGTGAATGTAGTTAATTTTGCTCAAATTTGTTTACTAGTGTATTGGTTATTGATTACATGATTCATTGGTTTACTTTTGAACAGGTTATTTATGTAGTAATTAGGATGTTAATCTTCCATTCTAGCTTCACATGGAAGCATTGGATTGGCTTGGTTGTGACTTCTCTAGCATATTATTTTCCCTATCAACAACTTGCTAAGATGGCAAACCCAAGTTACGCCGATGATGGTGAACTTTTAGATGGTGGGTTTGATATGACTACTGGTGGAGTTTGCGGGTATGACTATGTTTTGTCTTGTGGTTTGTGTAGAGATCTCCAACAAGTACTTAGGGAAAATGAATGCCACAAAATAACTGAGTTATTTAAACAATAACTTCTCGTAAAAGTTAAAATTAGTTTCTCCATCTCAATTTTTTCATAAGCTTTCTCATTTAACTTAGTATCTCTTTAGACCTATAAGCTTATAAGGTGTTTTCAAGGATCTCTATAAACTTATTTTAATGGAGAAACTCCTACAAGGTAGAAGCTAATCCAAATTGTGCCTTTTGCAATCACTGTTTGCATACAAGATGTGCACCTCGATTGAAAAAATTACAGTTAATCTGTTCCAATGGTTTTTTGATTGTATCGTTTGTAGCCTTTCGTGTTGGGGTGTTTTTTGCATATCATGATACTCGGTGTTGAAAGTGTTTGAAGCTCTTAAATTTGGTGATATATGATTTCTACTCTATTTTACTAAGACTAAAATTAGCAATTTCTTCCATCATGCAAGAATGGTTGACAGATATAACTGTAGTGTTGAACAAAAGCACCATGTATATATTGTAGGCTGTAGCGTATGGAGTTTTGGCTCCTGGATGGACCTTAAACTTGTTTCATAGTCATTTGACACCATAGGTCTAGGGAAGTCAGCCCTCCCTCCCCTTATTTAGATTTTCAGTCACCAAAAGTTCTTGAACCTCTTATGTGAAACCAAACTATATTGATAAATAAAATTCAATTGCATTGAATTTTTTGCTATCTTTTAATTGTATGATAATTCCTTACTTACTGCCGGTCATATTTTGCAGCTATTTACATGACGTTATCTACATAACAAGCTTTGTGCAAGTCGCGTCCATTATCTCTGGAAAGTTCTGGTACATATATCTTGTGGTAAGGTCCAATCTGCTCCTAAATAAGTTTTTGGTTGGCTCAAAATGTGGTATACTTTTAGAATGTAGGACTAGGACTGTAATTGTTGATGTTGTAGTCTCACACTTGGACTGATACCACTTCGAAAAATGTAGTCTTAGCTTCAATCGGATCTTTACCTGCCAAGCTTGGCAGTGTGCACACATGCACACAGTTGTTCTGCAGTAAAAATGTACATTTATCATAAGGAGGAGTTTATCTAAAGGTTCATTAGATTTACTTATTAGTGCATGCCTGAAAGAGAATACATAGTGTGAACATTTATGTACTGCCAAGCTTGGCAGTGTGTGTATGCATGCACTCAGTTGTTCTGCAGTAAAAATGCACATTTATCATAAGGAGGAGTTTATCTAAAGGTTCATTATAGTTACTTATTAGTGCATGCCTGAAAGAGAGTACATAGTGTGAACATTTATGTAGTGCCAAGCTTGGCAGTGTGTGTATGCATGCACTCAGTTGTTCTGCGGTAAAAATGTACATTTATCATAAGGAGGAGTTTATCTAAAGGTTCATTAGATTTACTTATTAGTGCATGCCTGAAAGATAGTACGTAGTGTGAACATTTATGTACGAGAAAGCAACCAACATGAAGGGAAGGGACTGGCTTGTTAAACAGGAGGAGGTGCCCAAAACATTGTGTGCTTTATCATTTAACCTGTAGTGACTTTTTCTCACACTGGCATAATAGTTCTTTCATTTATGAATTATATCAGTTGTTATGTGCAAAATAACTGTGGTTGGGAACTGCTTGAATTATGACTTAAGTTTACAAGTTCAATTTAAAGTTGTAATCAATATCTGAATTCTGAACGTGTTTTACATAAAAAAGTTTTAAAACCCTTCAATCATAAAATAAAAATAGATAATGCAACAACCTTTAGTGACACGGTGCTCCCTTCTTGACATGTACCAGATACCAGCATTTGGAGCATACCAATCCTTTGGCCTCATTAAAGGATTTTTGCCACAAGGTGGTTCAGAGGTATGATCACAGTCTTTATTAATTTTCACTTTCAAGCCACAGGAAGGTTCATAGTAACTTAATTTGTGTATGTTTTTTGTGATCAGGAAGTTGAAGATGAAAAGACCCGCAAAAAGAGGGAAAAGTTGGAGAAGAAGGCATCCAGACCTAAGTTTGTCAAGACCAGAACTAGATAGTTTGCTGGAATGTAACCCCAGTTGCCCAATATCAACCAAATATCCCAAACTGATGGAGGGTTTCCGTGTAATGTACAACAATTTTCTTTTATTTTAATGCCCCTCCATTTGCGGAAAGAAACAAGAAAACAAGAACATGTATCCTTTACACAATTTGTAAAAGTTCTTTTATGAGCTAACCTCTTATGGGATACTTGGATTAAGAGTTGTCAAAGCAAAGATGCTTTACATCAAATTACATGAAACATTGCAAGAGTGAATGGTGTGGAATTGCATAAATGGGTTTAACGAGATGAGATCCTCTCCATTTTATATCAGCAAGAAACAACTAAGTATGGAGAAGGAGGATCCTCCATACTTAAAATAGCATTGGGTACGAGAAACATGGTTTGATATGATTAAGTCAATGACCAATTTGTACAATTTGAACAATTTTTCACACGTCTTGAATGCGTAATCTGGACAAAGCCAGTCACCGGGATAAAAATATTGCCAAAAACAAAACAGGAAGGGATTTAGATTAACATTGTACTTCAAAATTCAATGGAAAAGTGTGCCAATGCCCAATTGTGAGTGTACGGATGATAGGACAAGGTTCCATGATTTAATTTGTTCTGTTTTTTATTCTTTAACTCAATGATTTAATTTGTTGGAAGTTGGAAGTAATAGTATTAGAGAAAAAATTTCAAAAGAGGAGCTTAAAATAATACTATTAGAGAAATGGACTAAAGTGAATGTGTTAACAGGTGAGAAGTTTAATTCAAGTTTCTGTAACTGTAATAAGCTCACGTTTGGTGCTACTTGTTTTTTACTTTTTTACTTCTTAAAAGAAATAAAAATAATTAGATAAATAAAATAAAGAAATAGAAAATAAGAAGTTGGTCAAACATAACTTTTTCCTTTATTTATTACTTTTAAAGAGAAGGAAAAAAAGGAAAAATCAGTAAGGCCAAATCAGATTTTAATATAAAATTAATAAAAGCCAAAATTTCTAGGAGTATATAGTGAAATCAATGTATCAAATTAAAATAAAATAATTATAATTTTTTGAAAATCCCATCTTTAAAGCAATTTTTTAGGATAATATCTTTAAAAAATAAAATAAAATAAAGTAAAATAAAATATATTCCATAAAAAAAATAATGTATTTAAAAAAAAATAGTTCATAATTTTTTTACTTTTTTTTTAAAAATCCAATCTTTTTTTACTTTTTTTTTTAAAATCCAATCAACCAAGTCAAATGGGACAGTTGAGAGTAAAGTGGCCCCAAATAATAGCGATCGAGTTAACACAAAATAACTTTTTTAAATATAGAAATAGAAGGATCTAGAAAACTTCAAACCCTAGCTAACACTTACTATATAAAAACACAATCACTTAACACTCTTTCACACTTTTCGTTCTTCATCTCTAAAAAACTCTCAATCTAACAAACCCTAGATCGATCAACAATGGCGGAACAAGAGACGTTCGCTTTCCAAGCTGAGATCAATCAACTTCTCAGTCTCATCATCAATACTTTTTACAGTAACAAGGAGATTTTCCTTCGTGAACTCATCAGTAACGCTTCCGATGTAAGCTTCTTCTTCGTCGCTCTGTTTTTGTTTTTCATCGTCTTTAGCTTTGTTTGATTTTTATTTGTCATGATTTGATCTGGTTTAGGTTTGGTTTTACTTTGATGATTTGATTTTGGTTATGTTGATTATTGGATTAATGGTGTAGTTTTTCATGTTCTAGGGTGATTTTTGTGTTGTTCTTGTTGCTCTCAGTTATGATTTGTTATTCTTGTTATGGTTCAATTATTTTTTGTTTACATTGTGGTGATTGTTATATGAAATTAACTAACATGATTTTAATTTTGAAGTAATTAGCGTATTTTTCATTGTTGATTCATATGAAAGTCATGATTAGTATACCTAATTTGAAATTGAATGTTTAATTAGCGTATTAATACTTGTTTATAAGTCTGTTATCCCTAATTTGTGATCTATTTGACACAGTAATGCTTACACAAGAACTTTTTATAGTTGATCCTTTAAGTTTTCAATCAAAAGATTTTTGTGACCAAAGAATATGGTTTTGGAATATAGTTGTTACTTTTGCATTGGAATATTTGGGCAGCTTTTAGGAATGTTTGATGTGATAGTTGGATTTTGTTGTTGCTGTTGTGGGCATGGATTTTGTTCTGATTCCTCTCTTTGACTGTTGTAACGAAGGCTTTGGATAAGATCCGATTTGAGGGTTTGACCGACAAGAGCAAGCTTGATTCTCAGCCAGAGTTGTTCATTCACATTATTCCCGACAAGACCAACAACACCTTGACTATCATTGATAGTGGAATTGGAATGACAAAAGCTGGTAAGATAAGATGTCTTCGTGGTTGGTGAAATTGGTTAATGTTGAACTGTTTGTTGTGTCATAATTTATGTTTTTCTAACATTTGTTTGTTTATCTTCCAGATTTGGTGAACAACCTAGGTACCATCGCAAGGTCTGGTACCAAGGAATTCATGGAAGCTTTGGCTGCTGGTGCTGATGTGAGCATGATTGGACAGTTTGGTGTTGGTTTCTACTCTGCTTATCTTGTGGCCGAGAAGGTTATTGTTACCACAAAGCACAACGATGATGAGCAGTATGTGTGGGAGTCCCAAGCTGGTGGGTCATTCACTGTGACTAGGGATACAACCGGTGAAGTTCTTGGCAGAGGAACTAAGATTACTCTCATCCTCAAGGAGGACCAGCTTGAGTATCTTGAGGAACGCCGTCTTAAGGACTTGATTAAGAAGCATTCCGAATTCATTAGCTATCCAATTTCTCTTTGGATTGAGAAAACCATTGAGAAGGAGATTTCTGATGATGAGGACGAGGAAGAGAAGAAGGAAGAGGAGGGTAAGGTTGAGGAAGTAGATGAGGAAAAAGAGAAGGAGGAGAAAAAGAAGAAAAAGATTAAGGAGGTATCTCATGAGTGGGATTTGGTGAACAAACAGAAACCTATTTGGATGAGGAAGCCTGAAGAGATTACAAAGGATGAGTATGCTGCTTTTTACAAGAGTCTTACCAATGATTGGGAAGAACATTTGGCCGTTAAGCATTTCTCCGTTGAGGGACAGTTGGAGTTTAAGGCTGTTCTCTTTGTACCCAAGAGGGCACCTTTTGACCTCTTCGACACAAAGAAGAAGCCAAACAACATCAAATTGTATGTCCGCCGTGTCTTCATCATGGACAACTGTGAAGAATTGATGCCTGAGTATCTTAGCTTTGTTAAGGGTATTGTGGATTCTGAGGATCTCCCCCTTAACATTTCAAGAGAAATGCTTCAACAAAATAAGATCTTGAAGGTCATTAGAAAGAATTTGGTAAAGAAGTGCCTTGAGCTTTTCTTCGAAATTGCTGAGAACAAAGAGGACTACAATAAGTTCTACGAGGCTTTCTCCAAGAACTTGAAATTGGGTATCCATGAGGATTCTCAGAACAAGACAAAGCTTGCTGAATTGCTGAGGTACCACTCCACCAAGAGTGGTGATGAGTTGACCAGCCTCAAGGATTATGTTACCAGGATGAAGGAAGGACAGAATGACATCTACTACATTACCGGTGAAAGCAAGAAAGCTGTTGAGAATTCTCCCTTCCTAGAGAAGCTTAGGAAGAAGGGGTATGAAGTTATCTACATGGTTGACGCTATTGATGAGTATGCTGTTGGTCAGCTCAAGGAATTTGAGGGAAAGAAATTGGTGTCTGCTACCAAGGAAGGTTTGAAACTTGATGAGACTGAGGATGAGAAGAAAAAGATGGAGGAACAGAAGGAAAAATTCGACAACCTCTGCAAGGTTGTCAAGGAAGTGTTGGGTGACAAGGTTGAGAAAGTGGTCGTTTCTGACCGTGTTGTCGACTCCCCTTGCTGTCTTGTGACTGGTGAGTATGGTTGGACTGCCAACATGGAGAGGATCATGAAGGCACAAGCTTTGAGGGACAGCAGCATGGCTGGATACATGTCCAGCAAGAAGACAATGGAAATCAACCCTGAGAATCCCATCATGGAGGAGCTTAGGAAACGTGCTGATGCTGACAGGAATGACAAATCTGTGAAGGATCTTGTTCTCTTGCTTTTTGAGACTGCCCTTCTAACTTCTGGATTCAGCCTTGATGAGCCCAACACTTTTGGAAACAGAATTCACAGAATGCTCAAGCTTGGTCTTAGCATTGATGAGGATGCAACTGAAAATGATGCTGACATGCCACCATTGGAGGAAGCTGATGCCGATGCAGAGGGAAGCAAGATGGAAGAGGTTGACTAAGTCTTATGTAGTTGCCATTATTTAGGAAGGATTGAGATTGAGAACAGTTTTTTTTTTTTTTTGAAGGAAGAAAACAGTCTTTTTATTACTATGTTTTTTGCTTTTATTAATTTTTAATTTTGGAATGTTAACGATATTAGATGCAATTTTCTGGACCCAGTTTATCTACTGTTTACTTATCGTAAGTTTTGGTGTGTCAATTGTTGACTATCAATATCGTTGGTGGCCTTCTTTTTTCATACTTCATATTTTGTTCCTATATTTTATAAATAGCAAAAGCTTTATAAATTAGAACGCTTTCATTAATTAAATAATATACTTTATTTTTTATCACATTCTTATTTATTTGAAATTTTCATAAATAACTTTGGTTCTTTATAAAAAGTAAAAACCCAGTTTTTATAATAAAATAAATGCTTGTTTCTAAAAGCCTATTTTTTTACAATTTTTTTTTAAACTTTATTTACAAAAATCAATTTAATAATACTACGTGCTTGTCCTAGTGACATGGGATGCTATAATTGGAAATCTTCGGCACTTCAAATATTTCTCATCTTGTTGCCTGAGCATTCATGAACAACATTTTTCTCAGTTTCTTTCATTTTCTCAATCATCATGGGTTTCTAATTTTTATAAACTTGTGATGTTGATCTTTTAATTTTCAAAATAGTACTTTTTGTTCCTCTAATTTTAGTCTATTTTGTCAAAAGTTGATCTTATTGACTTTGACTAAGTCAACGTAAGTGTGACAAATTACTCAAATGTCATTATCAGCGTGGCAAGATATGCTGACGTGTTGTGTGGGTCACTTGTCACGTGTGTATTAACTTTATCAAAATTATTGGAGGTCAATTTTTTGCAAAAGATACTAACATTAAAAGTGTATTATAAAAGTTAAAGACCAAAATTACAAATTTAAAAAGGTAAAGCGTCAAAAGTGCAATTTAACCTAAAATAAACACTCTTGAACAAGTGCTTACTTGTCTTTATTTTAAACTATTCGGATTAGGTGTGATGTGGCTAGTATAAAAAGAGGTTGGTTGTTTCTCAAACAGCACATAACAAAAAATATAAATCTTTATTCAAAATTTAAAGGCTTAATTAGTAAATTGGTCCCTTAAAGACATTTTTGGTTTTAAATTGGTCCCATAAAGAAAAAAAGTTTCGGTTTGGTCCCTTAAAGATGCACTGTTTGCCACAATGGTCCCTCCCGTCCATTTTGTCCAAAAAATCGTTAACTATTGTCAGGACTGTGTAAGGTGAACCACTATAGATAGTGGTACATCGTAGACCTTAATAATATTTTAAATTTCAACCCTTCGATTTTTTTTTGACAAAAATAAGACTCATTAGATCTTTGTTGGCCTATTATATTTAATAGTGAACCACCAACATATGATAATTTTTTCCTTCTATTCATCTTCTTCCCCCATTCTTCATTTCTTCTTTATCCCCATGGATCTTCAATCAACCTTTATCAAACCTAGAAAAAAATTTCTCAAAATTACAAAATCATAACAAAATTGAAACAAAACCAAAAAGGAACAAACAAAGTAAAATCCAGCATGTGTGTAATTGAAAGCGAAGTATCTTAACTGGGATAAAGCAAGAGTTGCTTTTTCTTTGTAATTTGAAGGTTTGGATCGAAAAGCAACAGTAGCAACCATGGAAACAAGGTTGATTACTTGATTTGATTGTTGGGTTGAAGAGAGAGATTAGAACATTGATTCGTGGGTAAGTGGATCTAAGTTTATGATGTTTGTGTTGTGCGTGGATAAATGGAATCCAAATTGTGTCTTTGAGGAAGAAGTGGATCTAAGATTATTGTGCAATTTTGAAATATTTTATTTGGATTTGTTTTGAATTCTGGAGGTTCTAATGGTGAAGTTATGAAGAATATGATGAAGGAATCGAGGGAGAAGATGAAGGAATGGAGGAAGAATTTGTTGGTGATGGTGCGCTCTAAGATTTAGTGGACATGTAAAATCTAATAGTTGTTTTGTTTTCAAAATGATCCAATGGTTAAGATTAAAAAATATATTGTGGTATATGGTGGACCACCTTCAATGTTGGTTCACCTAATACATTTGTGGTTGATAAATTAACGGAAGGGACCAATATGACTAACGGAGATGTCTTTAAGGGACCAATCCGGACCTTTTTTTCTTTAAGGGACCATTATGAAACCTAAAATGTCTTTAAGGGACCAATTAACTAATTAAGCCAAATTTAAAATAATATAAATGTGATAAGTAAAAAAAATTGTTAATAAGTCGGAGATATCGGAAGCAGAAGCATTGGATGTGTTGGAAGCTCTAAGATGGATCAGGTAAGAACATTTAATAGATGTTCACCTGGAAATAGATTGTCTTCGAGTGATACAACCTATTCATTCTAAGTCTATAAATAACACCAAAGTTGGCATTGTTATTGAATTATATCATAGACAAGTCAATCGAGTAGTTCATGTTCTTGTTCAGACAACTTGTTTATATGCTAGTCCCGATGTTTTTAATCATTGTTCACCTTGTATTGAAACTATTATTATGAATGAAATGCATTAAATTTTCTTGTGTCAAAAAAATTGTTAATAAGCAAATAATATTTTGTTTTAGAAAAATAAAATAAAAATGATTTAAACATAATTTATTTAGTCTAATAAGTGCAGTTCAATTGATAACTACCAAATCATTCAAACAAAAAATAGTTAATAGCTACTGAAGACATAATTTAGAGGATTAGGGTTCAAAATCCACCACTTCTTCACATTAAAGTGTGTATTAGCAACTTGATCAAAAACAAATATTTATTGAATTTTATGATATTTTTTTTTCACAAATTAGAATGTTTTTACTTTTATTAAAGATAAAAGTAGATTAAATTTAATAAAAGCCTTAATTTCTCTTTGTAAAAAAAATAAAATCCAAAATTTATGGGACATATACCCAAATCAGGAGGGAAAAAAACAATAACTTTTTTTATAACAATAAGGATAATCTAACTAACTGAACGAGTTGTGGAGATTTAAATAACCCTCGCTCACAAGTAATCCTGTTGCTTTTATCGAACTTCCCTCTTGTATGGACAAACAATCACCATTATTACAACACCAATATTTTTAGACATTTTTACAATCCGACACCAATAATGCATGCAGAAAATTACAAAATAAGATTTAGGAGTGACTAAAACTGAAGTGAAATGAGCATCAAATCGTTTTTTTTCTTTTTTCTAACAACTTTTGAACATGAGTTGATATTTCTAAATCAATATTGTTGAATACTGGCAGACAAATCTTGAAAGTGTAGTAAATTAAGAACCTTTTCTAAAAGAGGTTTCAGATAAGAGATGATTGTAGTACGATTGAGGACAACAATTGCAATAAGAGATAATCCGTTTAAAATATAATATGATCAATGTGGAGATTACGAGCAAACACATAACATGAAATAAAGTCCACATCTCAGCCCTCGAGAATTATTGCAATCAAGATTACAATAAAAACTTTGGATAAGGTCACCCTTATCATCTTTATGTAATCCGCCACAAGCTAAGAAGCCACTTTTTTTGCTTTGAACTACTTAAGCTTACCTGTAGGGGATGAATCTGATACTTTTTTCTGGATTGATCCATGGGTGGATGAGATTCCTTTGTGTGCGAGGATTGAGAGGTTGTTTGACTTGGCAGAGAACAAATCGGCCTCAGTGGCTGTGATGTTATAGTTAGTTGAGGGCGTGGGAGGAGGAGATGATGGGGATTGTCAGGATTCACTTCTTAACTCTCTTTGGAGGATCATTCCACAGATAGATGGCAGTGGCAGCCTGAACTGGAGAAAGGTTACACTATCAGTGGTGCGTATCATCTCTTGACGGCTCGAGATGTGGTTACTTTGGATGTTTCAGCAGATCTCGTTTGGAACCCTCAGGTTCCTTTGAAGGTTTTTATTTTCGCGTGGCGTCTCTTGCGGGATAGTTACCTACCAAAGTCAACCTGGTTGGCATCTTGTCATCGGCGAATCATTATTGTGTGTCTGGTTGTGGAGTTGCCGAGTCGGCTCAACATTTGTTTCTATCATGTAGCACTTTCGATTCCATTTGGTCTCTCATCAGTTCGTGGATTGGTTCTTCATTGGTGACTGTTCAGACTCTATCAGATCATTTCGTTTAGTTTACTACTTCAGCAGGGGGTCTTCGAGCATGACGCTTTTTTATGCAGCTTATATGTCTCGCTTGCATGTGGGTTGTGTGGACTGAGAGAAACCACAAATTGTTCAGAGGCTCAACATCTTTAGCACAATATATGTTGGACAAAATCAAGTCTTTTTCCTATAGGTGGTTGAAAGCGACAAGTAGTACTTTAGCTTTAAACTGTCATAGTTGGTGGTCTAGTCCTGTGCTTTGTTTGAGCCTTGTATAATTTTTATGGTTTTTGTATTGTGGTTCTCTTGTAACTCTTTTAGTCTACCTTAGTATGTCTTGTGCTGAGGAGACCTCTTTTTTAGTTATATATATATATATATATATATATCATTTAATTAGTTTTATTGAAAGGAGGCTATAAGATAAAATATAACTTTAAATTATCAAAACGATAAATAATTTGAAACAATTTTTTTTCTAAAACGACAAAGAAAAAGGAACAGATGGAGTATAATATATTGAAAATATATCTTTAAATAATTTCTTCGTGATAATTTATTTTATATTTTTTAAAAATAAAAACTAAAATAAATCAATGTATCAAATTAAATCACATATTATTGTAAACAAATAAATCAAATATTTCTATAAAAAAATTAATTAAATTAAATAGAGTTCACAAATAATATCTTTTTTTTTAAAAAAATCAAATCAAATACTAGAATAGAACTAAACCAAAAAATAGCGATCGAGTTAACACAAAATAAGTTATTTAGTTCTTAAATTTAAATAAATAAATATAGAAACAGAAGGATCTAGAAAACTTCAAGCCCTAGCTAACAGTACTATATAACCACTCATTCACTTAACACTCTTTCATACTTTTCGTTCTTCTTCTCTGAAACACTCGCAATCCCTTCAAATCCCTAATTCCCTTTCCCTCTCATCTAACAAACCCTAGATCGATCGACGATGGCGGAACAAGAGACGTTCGCTTTCCAAGCTGAGATCAATCAACTTCTCAGTCTCATCATCAATACTTTTTACAGTAACAAGGAGATTTTTCTTCGTGAACTCATCAGTAACGCTTCCGATGTAAGCTTCTTCTTCGCTCTGTTTTTGTTTTTCATCGTGTTTAATTTTGTTTGATTTTTATTCGTGAATTGTAATGATTTTATCTAGTTTGTTTTTGGTTTTTCTGCGATGATTTGTTTTTGTTTATGTTAGTTATTGTATTAGGTTTCTGCTAATTGATTTGTGTAGTTCTTCATGATCTCTGTACAGTTATAATTTGTTAGACTTGTTTTGGTTCCGCCTTTTTTGTTTAAATTGTTGTAGTTATATGAATTTAATTGATGTGGTTTTAATTTTGAATTAATAAGCGTATTTTTCATTGTTGATTCACATGAAATTCATGATTATTATACCTAATTTGAAATTGAATGTTTAATTAGCATAGTAGTAGTTGTTTATATGTCTGTTATCCCTAATTTTGTGATCTATTTGACACTGTAATGTTTACATTAGAACTTTTTATAATAATTAATTCGTTATAAGTTTTAAATCAAAAGATTTTTGTGACTAAAAAAATATGGGTTTAGGAATATAGTTGTTACTTTTGCATTGGAATATTTGGTTAGTATTTTGGAATGTTTGATGTGATAGTTTGATTTTGTTGTTCTTGTTGTGGGCATGGATTTTGTTCTGATTCCTTTCTTTGACTGTTGTAATGTAGGCTTTGGATAAGATCCGATTTGAGGGTTTGACCGACAAGAGCAAGCTTGATTCTCAGCCAGAGTTGTTCATTCACATTATTCCTGACAAGACTAACAACACCCTGACTATCATTGATAGTGGAATTGGAATGACAAAAGCTGGTATGCTAATTTGTTTTTTCAGAATCAGAAGAAGTTCTTTATTTAGAACTGTTTGTTGTATGATAAATTATGTGTTTTCTCTAACACTTGTTTGTTTTATGTTCCAGATTTGGTGAACAACCTAGGTACCATTGCAAGGTCAGGTACCAAGGAATTCATGGAAGCTTTGGCCGCTGGTGCTGATGTGAGCATGATTGGACAGTTTGGTGTTGGTTTCTACTCTGCTTATCTTGTGGCCGAGAAGGTTATTGTTACCACAAAGCACAATGATGACGAGCAGTACGTGTGGGAGTCTCAAGCTGGTGGGTCATTCACTGTGACTAGGGATACAACGGGTGAAGTTCTTGGCAGAGGAACCAAGATTACTCTCATCCTCAAGGAGGACCAACTTGAGTATCTCGAGGAGCGCCGTCTTAAGGACTTGATTAAGAAGCATTCTGAATTCATTAGCTATCCAATTTCTCTTTGGATTGAGAAAACCATTGAGAAGGAGATTTCTGATGATGAGGACGAGGAAGAAAAGAAGGAAGAGGAGGGTAAGGTTGAGGAAGTAGATGAGGAAAAAGAGAAGGAGGAGAAAAAGAAGAAAAAGATTAAGGAGGTATCTCATGAGTGGGATTTGGTGAACAAACAGAAACCTATTTGGATGAGGAAGCCTGAAGAGATTACAAAGGATGAGTATGCTGCTTTTTACAAGAGTCTTACCAATGATTGGGAAGAACATTTGGCCGTTAAGCATTTCTCCGTTGAGGGTCAGTTGGAGTTTAAGGCTGTTCTCTTTGTACCCAAGAGGGCACCTTTTGACCTCTTCGACACAAAGAAGAAGCCAAACAACATCAAATTGTATGTCCGCCGTGTCTTCATCATGGACAACTGTGAAGAATTGATGCCTGAGTATCTTAGCTTTGTTAAGGGTATTGTGGATTCTGAGGATCTCCCCCTTAACATTTCAAGAGAAATGCTTCAACAAAACAAGATCTTGAAGGTCATTAGAAAGAATTTGGTAAAGAAGTGCCTTGAGCTTTTCTTTGAAATTGCCGAGAACAAAGAGGACTACAATAAGTTCTACGAGGCTTTCTCCAAGAACTTGAAATTGGGTATCCATGAGGATTCTCAGAACAAGACAAAGCTTGCTGAATTGCTCAGGTACCACTCCACCAAGAGTGGTGATGAGTTGACCAGCCTCAAGGATTATGTTACCAGGATGAAGGAAGGACAGAATGACATCTACTACATTACCGGTGAAAGCAAGAAAGCTGTTGAGAATTCTCCCTTCCTAGAGAAGCTTAGGAAGAAGGGTTATGAAGTTATCTACATGGTTGACGCTATTGATGAGTATGCTGTTGGTCAGCTCAAGGAATTTGAGGGAAAGAAGTTGGTGTCTGCTACCAAGGAAGGTTTGAAACTCGATGAGACCGAGGATGAGAAGAAAAAGATGGAAGAACAGAAGGAAAAATTTGACAACCTATGCAAGGTTGTCAAGGAAGTGTTGGGTGACAAGGTGGAGAAAGTGGTTGTCTCTGACCGTGTTGTCGACTCTCCCTGCTGTCTTGTGACTGGCGAGTATGGTTGGACTGCCAACATGGAGAGGATCATGAAGGCACAAGCTTTGAGGGACAGCAGCATGGCTGGATACATGTCTAGCAAGAAGACAATGGAAATAAACCCTGAGAATCCCATCATGGAGGAGCTTAGGAAACGTGCTGATGCCGACAGGAATGACAAATCTGTGAAGGATCTTGTTCTCTTGCTTTTTGAGACTGCCCTTCTAACTTCTGGATTCAGCCTTGATGAACCCAACACTTTTGGAAACAGAATTCACAGAATGCTAAAGCTTGGTCTTAGCATTGATGAGGATGCAACTGAAAATGATGCTGACATGCCACCATTGGAGGAAGCTGATGCTGACGCAGAGGGAAGCAAGATGGAGGAGGTCGACTAAGTCTGATGTAGTTGCTGCTATTATTTAGGATGTTTTGAGGTTGAGAAACAGTCTTTTTATGTTTTTGCTTTTATTAATTCTTAATTTTGGAATGTTAACAATATTAGATGCAATTTTCTGGACCAGTCTACTGTTCTACTTATCGTAAGTTTTGGTGTGTTAATTGTTGACTATCATTGGTGCTGCGTTCTTTAATTTTTTATACAACTCCTGCGTTATTTTTTCATATTTTGTTCCTATGTTGTGTGAAAAGGAAAAGGCTTAGGGCGATTTCATTAATTAAATAATGTACTTTATTTTTCACCACATTCCGATTTTTCAATTTTTTTTTCATAAATAACTTTGTTTCTTCATAAAAAAGAAACCTGCAGTCTTTGGAATAAAATAAGGAAAAGCTTGTTTCCAAAAGACTGATTTTTTATAGAATTCTTTTTGAAAACCTTATTTACAAAAATCAATTTAATAATACTACCTCCTGGTGACATGGGATGTCCTATAAATAGAGCTGTCAAATGGGCCGGCCTGGTCTGGCCCGGCCCGGGGAGGCCCGAACATTTAAAGGGCCCAGCCCGGCCCGTTAACATTATGGTCCGGCCCGTTATGTCCGGCCCGATAAACAAAAGCCTACATGGCCCGATGGGCCGGCCCATTAATTTTATTTTATTTTTTAGCATTTTTTTTTTGACAAAAGCAGAATTTTTTTAAAAAAATGTATGAATGACACACAAATTAGTATCCATAAAATAAAATGGGTATCATGATTTTATGAGATAATAAATAATGCAACATATTCACGCAAAAGTCAAGAGATAATAAATTCACAAAGTGCACCCTCAAAGCTAATAAATTTCAAGCTTACATCACAAACTAAACTTTTAACCTAACAATTTAAAATGCATAACGTAAATTATAAATTAAATAACTTCTCGGCCTGAGTCTCTTCTTGAACACTTGATTTTTCATACAATGGTATCTCCTCGACTTCTGGTATATCTGCAATTCATAATACACGATAACTTGATAAGTCAACAACTAAAAAGCAAATTGCAAATAAAACAAAAAGATTATTAATTAAACTTACAAGAAGGTCCGATTTCCTTAAAATCATGCAACCAATTACGTGTACAAATGAGAGCTTGCACAGTTTCTGGGAGTAAGCAATTCCTATACTTATTTAAGATACGGCCTCCGATACTAAAAGAAGATTCATATAACCTTGTGTTGTTAGAAGTTAGACAAACTCTACCTGGAATGGATGCTAACACACTCTTTAGCCTTTCCTTTTCACTTGAAAACACACTCATGCAATCGGTTTTTGCAGTGTTTCTACAAATGGGAACAAAATCAGGATTCAATATCTTGTTTGTAACCAAAACCGCATCATACTCGGCGTAGCTAAATGGAAGATCATGTCTTATGATGCTTCTAGCAAGTGAATCTCTGTAAGCCTTATTATCAAATTGCCACTTCTTCAATAATGTTTCTTCGTCATCCAACTTGAGTCCCTCATCATGATTGTCTGGAACTTTATGACAAGCAAGAATATGGCGCTTTAAGTGACCAGTGCCACCACCACATGTATACATACCATGACAACTATTACATGTACATTTTTCTCCCCCATCAACTTTACCGATCCTTGTAAAATGTTTCCAAACTGGAGATCGCCTTGCCCTTTTTTTCTTATTTTTTATTTCAACAAAGTCTCCCTCAATAACATTTTTCGTATTAGCAACTAGAGGAGATTCTAACAATACCAAATCATCTTCGTCAATAGCTTGGAAAGTTGTATCAAAATCATCCATGACTACATTACAAACACAATAAAAATAAATTGATCATTAAGATTATTATATTATAAAAGGCAAGAACGAGAAGTACTTATAAATTATACACAAGAAAGAAACAACAGGTTCATTATAAGTTGGCAAGAGTCACATTTGACTTTTTAAAGGATTAGGCTTGACTATACTTGCTTAACTTCATACATGCCACGAACATATAGTTACACGTCCCAAGTTCGTTTTGCATCATCAATTTAAAAGTAAAAAAGCACAAATTATAAATCAACACATGACAATTGATATGCATGAAAGGTTCAATTCAAATGTGGCTATTTGTAAAATTAATTAAAACATGTTCCTAGCTAGCTATAATATATAGTCAAAAGGATTCATGATTTTTACAATTATTACCGTTAGCTCAGTTTTCTAGGATCAAAAGGGTGTACTATTAATATTATTACCGAGAAAATTAGCAAATTGTGTTACTTAGATTCTGAAATCAACATTATTTATTTGCTCTTAACTTAAAATTAATTTACTACTTTTTATAAAATATTGCTCTTTGGTTGTCTCTACGGACAATCGGCTATGTTATTCTCTATTAATTTACTATTTTTTAACCACGAGTCCATGATTGAAACTACCTAAAGAGTATCCAATATATCCACACATAAAATATTACTTTTGATACCATCCAAACCGAAAAAGAATTTAAAGATCATACAACAACTAAAAAATCCTCCAAATTGGGAATGTAAGGAATCAACAACAAAAAAATAAAGAGAAGGATGAAATTTACCTTCAAGTCTTCAACAATGGAAACAATCCTTCAATTGAGATTTATGATTTAACAATGGAGGATTAGACTAGTTCAAAAAAATAATGGAGGATTCGTTTGAGTTTAGTCAAAATTTTATGATAAACTATAACTTGAATTGACTCTAAATATGTTTGCCTTTAAATAAGCTTATAATAGAAAAATAAATTTAAAAAAGATAAAAACTAACTTATTTTAAATTTAAAAGATAATTATCCTACTAATAACAAACTTAAGGGGTCAAAATATCTTTTTTTTGTTTCTTCTTAAAAAAAAAAACTTTTTGTTTCAAAATCAAAATTTCAGTTTGTTTTTTTTTAACATTTTTTTTAAAATTCTTTAAGGGGCCGGCCCAAAAGCCTGTGGGCCGGCCCATGACGGCCCATAAAAAAGCCTGGTCCGATAAGGCCTAGCCCGATAAGGCCCGGCCCGCTATTTATGAAGCCCGGCCCGTGAAAATATATAGGCCTAATGGGCCGGCCCGATAGCCCGACCCATTTTGACAGCTCTACCTATAATTGGAAATCTTTGGCACTTCAAATATTTCTCATCTTGTCGCCTGAGCTATTCATCAAACATTTTTCTTAGGTTTCTTTCATTTTCTCAGTCATCATGCTTTTTTAATATTCCTTTAATTTTCTTTTTCTATTTATATATCATTATCAATTTGAAACACACCTTATTTTTTTTAAAAAATATCAACATAAGCGGGAGTAGAGTACATCTCATTTGACATTTATATCTAAAATAGACATGATCCCCGATAGCCATTGATAAATTAAAGTTCAATGGTAATAAAAGTGTTGATTAGCCTGTGACTTAACATTTGGAGTAAATTAGATTTTCTAGATGACATTTCCAGAACAAGTACAATTTAGATAATATTTTGCGAACAAGTACAAAATAAAACAAGTTTTCTTTGTTTGAACGTAAAAGAAAACTATATAAAAAATATGAAAAGGAGAAAATACAAGTGATACTCTATTCACTAAAAGTAGAAAAAGTACAATTTCGAACTAACTCAACAAGGAAAGGAAACTCGCAAAGCGTACATAAAAACCAATCCCCTGCCCCCAATGAAGAAAACAAAAAGAACTATCTATAGAAACAAAATATATTATGTTTACACACATTAGAGACATGGAGAACGATTTATTTTAGCCAAAAACTACTTCCATGAGACAAGTTTGATACCCTCCACCACCTTTTCTAGTACTGATACTTGATTTGAGAAGACTTTTTCATTCCTATCTCGCCAAAGCACCCAAACCACGACATGTTAGATCATCATTGCTCCCTTGACAAGCCAACGATTGATTTCACACTAAACCACCCCCGCAAAACAACATCCAACAAACATATGATTTGTCGACTTCACCTCCACCAAACTCCAGATTCACAGAATTAGCTCCTTTAGAAACTATTCCTCTATGAGACAAATTCTCCCTTGTAGGTAGACGATCAAGAAGTTGCGATGAAAAAACAAATCACTTTTGAGGGAGTCCAACTACGAACTACCCCATACTTTGTTTAACGCCTCACACAACCTCATATTCCAAGAAGAGGAAGAGAGAAGAATGTGACAAAGATGAGAATAGTTGGATTTGATTGTGTATATATCTCCGAGGCTAATATTACAATGCCACTCATGGTGAATAATTCCTTCCTTCCATTAAAATAGATCATCCCACCAAATCATTTTCAACTCCTTTACCAATCATTTTCTCTTCTGCAACATTTTCACTTTCAAAACTCCAACTATCCCAACATTTCACAAATTTGAAAGTGCAGTAAAATGCTTGGAAGACATTACTAAAACCAATTAGCCAATAGTTGGAAAAAAAAAACCCTGAACTCATGTTGTGAATGTGCTACTGATTCAAACACTTCTCCCAGAATCTTCAGAGGTTGAGTGAATTAACTTTTATGATTAAATTCAAAATAAGCATCATTGCATCAAGGAACACAACCAGATCAAAAATAAAACACAATAGAAAAAGAATCCAAAGTTGTGGAAATGAGAGAGAGGGAGGTGAATTTCAGGAGCTTCAGTGTTGACGGAAAATGCACCTTTGGCAAGGACCTAAGTTTGGCCGGAAAATACAGAAGTTCGATAATCAGCAACAAAGAGGGAAAGTAATTTCAATGGCCATGACTCCATGTGCAAAGTGTATTGTATTATTGTGCTCTCGATTTATCCGATTACTATAATTTATGGTCGATGATGGACCAATACTTCAATACCAGAAATATATGTCATACTCCAATGACACAATAAGAAAAATAAAGGTTTTTGTAAGTTTTCAAGCAATAAATCAAATGTATTTAAAGACTTAACACCAAAACCAAATATCATCATGAAAGAAAAGTAACAAATGTATGGCAAATTTCTCTCTGCATTATCCTTTTTTACATAAATGAAACCACAGGAAATATGACCAAGTAAATAAACTTAATCTCTCAAAAAAATAATCTTAAGCTTCAAGTATCGTCTACTTGTGAATGGAATACAAAGCTTGGGAATGTTGTGGTGATGTCCCTGCGCAACATATGAAAGCGGATGTTAAAGAGTGCCAAAGAGATATATAAAATGAAAGAGTAACGATGTTTGAATATCAAGTTGATAATAGTAAATAAGGTTTCTTCGTTCCTCCTTGTGGTGATTACCTTAGATATTGAAGGGTCATGTTCTTCAGAAGTGATGGATGGCGCATAACAAGGTTTCTCCATTCCTCCTTGTCAATCTTGCCATCATGCTTTGTATCAGCTTCCTCAAATGTCTGAAGAAATCCAAAACTCAATGTTCAAACTAACTGTTCTTTTTCGTCTTGAAACACCAAAACAGTTTGGTATATATATATATATATATACATAAAAAGTCGTAATGTCAAAAGGAAAAACATACCTTGTCGATTATACTCTCTATAACATCATCTGATAGGTTCATTCCAGATTCAGCAAGTGTAGCAACTACCATTTGCTTCACCTTTACATAAATAAAGACCAGATAAAAATCAGGCTTGTCCCAAATGAGGAGCAAAAGCTTGAGAAAAGTAAGATTTAAAGAAGGCTAATTTACCTCTTGCCTTTCAATAAAACCCTGCTGCTTGAGATCATACAATTGAAAGGAAACTGAAACAAGATACAATATGGTTTTAATTATGGTATATATCGAAAAAAAAAAAGTAATAAGGTGAAATAAACTAGAGTTGATTCAAACTGTGCATCCTTCTTAGTTTACACAAGCTGAGGTACAGAAAATTTATCCTTAAAAGACGATTAGAAAACATAATTTGAAGTAACATACACTCGATCTTTTCATCAATAGGGGCATTTGGGTGGAAAACGGAGAGAGCACGAGCAAACTCTTCAAAACCAAGTATCCCATTGTGCTTTGTGTCAAACAAATCAAATACCTGCCCAAAGAGAATTTCATATGAGACATTAACAACTTGAAGTGATATGATATGAACCTATAATATGCACATGTTGGCAAGTAATAAGATAACATTTACAATAGAGAGGCAACAATCAACATTGTTACATTTAATTTGAATCGTGAAGAAACATTAACAATAACAAGTAAGAAGTTATTTTAAATTTGTCATGTCATATTAGTGTGAGATAAGGCTTGGTTATTGATATTAACTTGTCATTGTTGTACATGATGGCCTTAGCCTAATCTGATCAGAGAAACATATTTTCATAGTTCAGAGAAAAGTTAAACACAGATTTAAAAAAAAAGATAGCATTACATACCCGATCAGCAAACAAACTCTCTTTTTTATTAGTCTTGAATAATGCCAATTGAAACTCTTCCTGCAAATGATGCAGTATGAATATTAATACTGTAGGAAAAAAGTAAAAATTGAATATAACATCTCAGATATTTTATATGTTAGATCCTTTTGGATTGAAGAAAATAACAACATACGACATAGCAATAGAATTTGTTGTATAGGTATAGAATGATTTAAACCAGTGTTGTCAAATAGCGCCTGTAGCGGCACTATAGCTTAGCGGAATTTGAACAAATTGCTTTTGCTTCGCGATACGCTTTTTAGTATTAAGTGTTGTCAAACATAGACTGTAGCAGTGCTATAACACTAGTGTAATAGAGTTTGAACAAACCACTATTTTCCGCAATCCTCAATCGTCAACATTGGATTAAACTTTTTTTTGTATCGGAAAATCTCTATCAACAAAATTTATTATATGCCAAAACCACATTGTCCAGTGATAAAATAGACAAACCTTGTTGATCAGCCCATCGTCAATCACAGCACTACTGATCTTTTTAAAGAGCTCATAAAGTGCTTCAATTTCACTTACACTAACTGCGCACACAAGCAAAAGAAATATCTATCATCATCCATATCATGTGTATTTATTTCTAAATAGTAGTACAAGAGGTAATAGAATTCACAAATAAAATACAAGAGCATAACATCATTCATATGGTTTCAAAATCTAAAGGGAATGCCATAATATACAAGATTTTAAAAGCACATATTCAAATCAAAATACATTTGCATACGAACAGAAGTTGCATTATAATTTATAATCATGAAGTTAGGATGATGCATACACACTGTCTCCCTAGCGAGGATTTCAGGATCGTCAAGGCCTGTTGTCTGCTTATATAAATCAAGGTCACAACACCGCAATAGAGGAGCACACAAATGCTTAATTCCCTCTATGCACTGCAACATGATAATATCTCTTGCAGCTCAAAATCGGAAAACTCCATAACTGTTCCAAAAAAAATTAAAAATCAATTAGATATACAAATTAGTTAATTCATCATTAAGTCATATTCAGTAGGCAGTTAGCAACTAAACCTTTTAACCATTTCCAATTTCAGCTGGCCAATCCCAAATGCCGGGATCTGCAAAACTCGAATGCACCAACAGCAACAAAGCCTAGTTACAGAATTGAAGTAAAATCTCCATCACATTCTACTAAAGAAACTAAGAAAGTAAAGTAATCAAAACGAAAATACAAAAGAACAAGTTTCATGCTCTAATCAGGATCAGAACTTAACTTCAATTTACTTATTAGATCATCAAACTAAAAACACTCAACTCTCAAATGCTACAAATTATGGATTGCTTTCTTCCCATCAAAGATTCCTAAGTTTGACCAAATTCATGACAAAAACTTAATACAACAAAACCGAAAACCTCACTTAATTACTCCTTGTAGTGAAGTAGTTTAACCAATTAACTAAGAATTTGATAATGATATCTAATTATTCATATAACAACCATGCTAATTGGGAATATCAAAAAATTGTAAAAGATCAAAACAATTCCATCACGCTGCAGCACCTAAGATCCATGATCACACAGAAAACACACCCGAATCGCATTAAAACAATTCCAGTTCCAATATAAATAATTCAAATTCAATACCCTAATACCAAAAGATTCAAAATTTGGACAAAATAAAAAATTGTTAGATTCTGAATTCAACGCAATTCAAATACACACATGCATAAGAAGTTCATGGATCTATATATACCAAACAAAAATCAACAAAATAAAAACTGAAAATTTATCGAAAATTCAACAACCCCAAATCATAATTTATGATAATCATGCTATTTCGTAAGATTTCTGAGATAAAATTGAAGTGGGTAGGGTGAAAAATCATACCTTGAAGTTAAAGGATAAGAGAAAAAAGAGAGAATTTTGAAGCTTAGGGGAATGAATTGAGAAAAGGGGTTTTTGGTGAAGAAGAGAAGGGTTGTGTTGTGTATGAAACTAACGGTGGTTGCAGAAAATCGAATCGAGTGAGTGAAGGTGGCGAAAGTGATGATGATGTGATGACAGATGAGGGTACAAGTTGGAACCAAATCAATGCTGACACATATCATTATTTATAATCAATTATTGTTATTTTTCTTAGACATATATTCTCGGCAAATTTTGTTATTTTTGTACCAAAATAAAACAAAAATGGTTGTTATTCAATTTTTAGTTTTTTTTTATAAAATTTTTATAGGCAAAACTACATCATTGGTTCACTAATTTAATTTCGGTTAACAGGTTAGTTTTTTTTTATCCTTTTTCATGATATTTTAGTTTATGAATGACAAAAAAGAATAAAAATGACGTGAAAAAAAAAAGAAACAAATTATTTTGGATGAAAATGTTACAAGGGGAAGTCAAAGACATCATTCACATTGAGCTTAAAAGTAAAAAACAAGTGAGTTATATATTAGTTCTATCATATTTAGCGTTTCAAATGAACGGTCCAGTTTGTGTTTTAAAGATACGATTTGTCAATTATTGTTATCTTTTTCAATATATATATATATATATATATATATATATATATATATATATATATATATATATATATATATATATATAATTGAAAAACTAAAGTTTTTTTTTTTAAAAAAAGAAAGTTTGTTTTTTTTTATGATAGCAAAGTTTGTTGCTTCCTTATTATATTCAGATTTAAACAGGATTTTTTTACCTATAATAATGATTGATCGAAGATTTAAATAAGATGAGTACTAGGTGCAAAAAAATAGGAATTTATTGGTGAATTAAGAGAAGGGTATAATAGGAATATATGATGCAAAAATCCACTTTCTTAATTTGGTGTTATCATTATAACTGGACACTTTTAAGAAAACAGAGGGAGTACATTTTTACCTAAAATCTCAAGTAATTAGACTTATGAATCATTTTGATTATAAAATGTTCAACTTCCAATTTTCTAAACATTGTGAGACTTAACTCACTTCACACTTGTGACAACATTCCAGACGGTTGTAAAGAAAAGAAGATCTTAAAAGCTCACACATAAATCTCTCCAAAGACACTTATTGAACAAATCATAAATACTTCCTAGATTGGCACATTTTAAATATGAAGAAGAAGAACTGAAAAATGATGAGTTTGAAACCAAAACCCTATATTTTAATTTCCTTGCAACTAGCAACTAAGTTGTACTCTTTTTACGCAAATTGAGTTATATTTATAAGACCATATATTTATCAGAAGATGATAGACTCTTGGTTATAAAATGAGTTCATATTCTTACAGCGCATAAATATGATTACTTCTAATAGGAACCCGTAAGTATTTCTTGTTATGTTTAGAAAATAAAAAAATTATTGAGGACATAATTAATAATTTTTAATCTTTAAGGATGTTTGCTGTGTTTTTATTCTTATTTTTTGTTAATAAGTTTAAATATTAGTTTTTTGGATTTATTTTCTCAATATATGTTTAGTTAAATTGTTGTTACATATTTTTCAGAAAGTTAAAAATAAGAAATAAAGTAAAAGTAAGATAATATTTATACTTACATATAAATATATCAACTGGAAAAGTATAAAAAGGAAAATACTTTCCAACTAACCTATGACCTACAGTTCATTGTGAGGTTGTTGATGAACTGCCGTTCAAAAAAAAAATAAAAAATTGTTGATGAACTGATTGGGTTGGGGGACCATGTCTGATATTTAGAGTGTGGCTTAATTAAATAGGACACCTCTAACTAATAATTAGAATGGATAGGTCATTGCACCAAAAGTCCAGGAGTTGGAAACTGACTAAAAATTAGAGAGGAGAAGGCTATCTATCTATGCATAAAACAATAGAAGCCAATTGGTTTTTTTATTTTTGACAAACCAATTGGTCTCTTTTATATAAATAAATATAAAATATGGATATTTTTTTTTTTGGATAAATCACTCTAATTAAATGCTTTTGCACCCCATAATAATTTTACAAATTTCAGTCCTTAGACCGGCTATATGACTAATCTCCTTTCGAGTGCTTCAATTGTGGTTTAAAGCTCTTTCCACCTACCCAAAAATGTGTTACGCATGAACTGAATTTCAGTTCTCTTCACAAATTCGGTGTTGCTTAACCAACCGAGTCACATCAATTGGTTGTATAAATGAGTTTGGAACCCTGAATATAAATTTTTAATAAACAAAAATGAATGCAAAAGTATCACCATAATACAAGACTTTTTATTTTTGTTTTTTATCTATGGTTAGATAGGCCAACCCTATTCCTACAGAAATTTTCCATTGACAAGCTACACCCTCCCCATGTTGGTTTTCTTTTTGTAAGTAAACTAGTGTAGGCCCAGGCCCAGCCTGACATTGTTAACTATCATCACTATACCATACAAGCATGATGCATGACAATGATAATTTATTCAAATTAAAGTAGCATGTCTCAGCTCAATGCATGTGAAAATACCTTGGTCAAACCAAAAGAGTACCAAATAGTACAAATTTATTACTTAGGTAACAAATATAATATTTACATCATTTTTCAATACAAAGATCTTATCTCACAATATTCAAATACAGTGAAAAAAATAATGCTTAGGCAATCTCCTAATTTGAAAAGTTATCCACTACTTAGAATCTCCTAGTATGCAATGTAGTTTTGGTTACTGGTGAGGTCTATTCTGTACATATACAAACTCACTCAAGTAACTGTGTAAAGTATATTAGACCAAAATTTAAAACGAAAAAATAACTTTGAACAATATCAAGAGTATACATATGAGTATGAATGTTGTCTCAGCTACTTCTTCTACCTCTCTAAACCTTGTTTGCAGAGTGGACAGCAAGATAAAATTTTCAGCCACTGGTCCACACATTTTAGGTGGAACACATGAGAACATGGCAATTGCCTAAGTTCTTCTTTGTCTTTGTATTTTGCTAAGCAAATGCAACATTCCTGTCAAGCACAGCACAACATGACAAACTTATTTAATTCAATAAACAGAATTGGAAATAAGACAAATCTTGAAACTGATGGAAATTGTAGCATATGTCCAAATTGTAGGGAAAAATTAATGTTTCTAACTTTTGTGTCTCATTTGAATTTTTTAGTAGCATTCCTCATTCTATATTTATATATATATTATCAGATTAGCAAACTATACACTGACAATGTAAATATCTGTGTAAAACTTGTTTACATTGTGAGTAAGTTACTTACCGGGTCTTCATTGATAAAATTTTCAATGCTTTCAGAGTCATCGGCAGGCTCTAACTTGGTATGAGGTTCTTTATGTATCCAACTTGGAAGTTGCGAAATTTGTTCATCAGTCGCACCTTTATTAGAAGAGGCCATGTTCATGTTGTAACCAAGGAGGGTGCTGATCAGTGGTACACAACAGCATAACAGAAGAAAAAGTAGGAAAGGGAAAGAGTAGCAGATTGCATTCCAAGTAAGCAATGTGATGCAGAGGACATGAAGTTTTGGAGCTTGTTGAAATGAACCAAAACGTGAGTCAAAAAACCAAACATTTCCCATCACAAACCATATGGCAAAGAAAAACTCCAGTGATGTCCTGCATTTGTTCATCAAGTGTGGCATCCTGGAAACATTGACATAGTATAGTGTAAATTACATTAATTTTCGAATTTCACCCACACAAAAATTGCATAAATCTAAAAGCAGTGTTTTTAAAACCGGACCCCTATCAAGTCTGGTGAAGCTATTGAATCGGATATGATATAGAACCGGAAATGATGTTAGAAAACCAGTCAAAACTCAGATTAAATATGTTCGTTTAATTGGTTATCCAGTGCCATGTATGACCTGGTCGATCACTAGTCCAATTTTAAAAACACCATCTAAAAGAACTTGTTCTCTAATTAAGCTTGGATTGATGATGATTAAGGCTGTTATTCAAGCCAAGGTAGGTAACACAAACAGGTTTCACTATTTTTTAGTTCCAATTTTGTGCTAATCAGGAATTAATTTTTCTTTTGTTTGACACTAATTTTTTAATAGAAAAAGTTCGTAATACTTCCAAATGATTGATTCACTAATTTAGTCTTTTCATTTTTCACATGATTTATTCTTAATTAGATTGGAAAGATTGCAAAAAACAAAAGATTCTTCTGTCACAAAACTTTGAACTGATAAGAATAGAAAAGGTATGTGAGAGTATTTGATTCTACCAAACTCTATACATGAGATAAATTACAAATACCTTTATAATTACTTGATACTTGGTATTTTTCTATCTTAAGCAATCCAATTGTTCTTGCCTAAATATCATAATCAATTGAAGGTGCAAATATTTTTTTCCTTTTGAAATTCACAAACCAAAAATATGACAGTATGAACCTTTTCTAGCCAATTTTTAAGCATACTCAGAAGATTAATTTAATACCCTACATAAGTTATTACTTATTTGTAAGTATTATACTAATATTATGCATCAATTCACTAATAACAAAATTGACTGAAAGAAATTCTTGATGATTGAAAATGAATAGGATACCTTGTTTCTTCATTGTTTCTCTGCTGTTCCATATCAGAAAGACTAAGAGTATCTCCTTGAATAAGATAAATTTGTCGATACCGGCCATAAACCATAAGCAGATTAAGAACACATCCAATATCATAACCAGATATCCATACCCTCATAGGCCAAACAGGTTTCTCCCTCATTGAAATAGCCAAAGTGAATGTAGAAATGATTATTTGTACGAACAAAACAATAAACTCCAACATCAACCAAGTACTCGAATTGAAAGGATTAGAGCCAAGATTAGACCTTGATCCATTTTGGTAATGAAAAACTCTTCTTAACAAGGTAAACCATCTTGATCTAGATATTCTCATCGCCATCCTAACCGAAAACGAAGGCGGTGACGAGACAAGTTGAGGCCTATTTCTAGAACTACCATCTCTATCTGCTCTTTCTGCATAACTTGAAGAAGATTGAACTATGCTGTTGGAATTCAACAAACACCTAGAATTCATTGATTTTTTTTTTCTCTTATGAAATTATATCAAAGCTTTAAACTTTACAATTCATGAACAAAAGGGTATCTTTCAAACTAAGCTTACAACCTTTTCAAACTAATTATAAAAACAAACCTTTCATCAAACACATACTGTGCAGGATGAAAAAGATGAAGTTTTTATAGAAAGAGGATAAAGGGTGTTAAGGATTTGTCAGATAAGGTGAAGTTTGTGACTCAGAAGTTGACAAAGAATCAACTTATTTTATGAAACTTTGCTTTGATTCAAAGTGAATCATAAGGTTTGGTTTGGAGGGAAGTTAACCGTTGGCCAACTACTTTTGAGATCATATTTTTTATATGATATGAAGTTGAACTTTGAATGAAATTGGAGTTCAATTTGGTGACTTTTTGTTTCTATAGTTAATTATAAAATTATATAATACTAGTTGCAAAGATTTTTTGTTTTGTTTTGGAGTGAAATGAAAATAAAGTAAAAAGTTGGTTTCCCTTTGAATTCAAGTGGATAAGAGAAGACTCAAAGCGGTTAGTAGTATCTTATAAATGGTGTCAATACATTATTATGTAGAATTTAATTTATATTTGACGGTAAAATTATTTTACACATGCATCCAATAATATACTGACATATTATGATATTTAACAATACATGATGTGTCATATTCATTAAATGATGTGACAACACATTATTGGATGTATGTGTAAAGAATTTTTACACCGACAATGCACAACAATTAAACTCTATTATGTAATCCCTAGTGACAATATATATATAAAAAAAAAAAAATTGATTTTTGCTTATATATTATCACGGATGGAGTACAACAAAAATACAATTTATTTATTATAAATAAACTAAATTGTATGACTTAGAGTTTACCGATAAGTGGATAAGTTGCTCGAGCAGAGTGAGAACCGATAAGTGGATAAGTTGCTCGAGCAGAGTGAGAATCTCCTACAGTGCAGTAAACTCTATATTTAAAAAGTGTCGGTTCAAACAGCCAAAGCCATGACTTTATGCCTTAAAATTTTGAGTAAAATAGTTTAATTTGATTATAGATATATAATATAAATATAATTTTATTTTGAGGTCAAATAATATGACAATTTAATAATTTAATTACAAGTAATGCCTAATTGTGTTGGTAAAAGTGAAAACCACGTATCCTTTTTTAGTCAAGGTTCAACCCTTAGCCCTATGGCCCGGATTTTGTGCGATCAAAAAGAGGTAATTGCATTACAATAGGTCATATATGAGCTGTTTGATTAAGATCCAACGGTGCAAAATTTTAACTTGAATTATATATTTAAAAAAAAATTAAAACATGATCTTAAAATTTGGACTGTCAGATATTTATCGGACGGTCCAGATCTCCTAACTATAGTGTCTTTGCACATAATCCAATTCCCTTAACCTAACAAAATTTAGATTTTCTTAATAATTTTTCATCAAAGTCTTATGTAATATTATTTTTATTTTTAAAGGCCTTACAACATAAATTATTTTTTCCTTAAAAAAAAAAACATAAATTATTTTAGGCCTCTGAACATGTTGGCGGTCTCAAATTTAATCAACAGAAATATATTATAACCTCTCTATAGTTGATAATGTAAGTACAATTGATCAAACATCGTGTATTTTTTTATTTATAATTTTTGTTTCTTCTACTTTTGAACTGTATTGATGTTTTAATTACATAAACCATATAATTTATAAACCATATAATTTATAAACCATATAATATAACCGATTTGAATTATACAGTTGATTTTTTTTGTTGGGATTATATGTATGCTAAAAGGTTGGACACCTAATCCAACTATCGGGTACGTCATGTAATATTTGCACAGTGTGTGTGAGTGACTCTCCTTGTGTTTAATTATGAATGATTGCTATAGTTATGATTTACATAATAGCCACACCATACCATTCCAAAAAATGGTGTATACGTAGCTTAATTTTATAATTTGTTGAGATTTTATTTCCTAATTAAAGGAAAATCGTTAGAGTAAAGTTGTGATTAATTAAGACTTAGGTTACTTGCACATACACTACTCCTTGTGTGCTTCGAAGTTCCGTAACTATATAGCCATCTAGGTGGCGTCACCTAAGTTTTTTTTTTTTTTTTTAAGCATTTGTTTTGTTTTGATTAAAAGTAGTAGTATTATTTAAATTTATGACATGACATAAGTGTGTTTGTATTAATTAGTTATTAAGTGGCGTATTTAGATTTATCGAATGCCATTATTAATATTTTTTTCAATAATACGAAGGTCATTAGGTCAAATTATAAATAAATACGATGATTAAAGTAAATATTGACAACATCTTTTACAAAATTCGGAGGTGGGTGACTAAGAAGAATGAAACCTGTAAGTATAGAGAGATCATAGTTTGCAATTCAATTAACAACTTGGTTTGCCTGCATGTATATGAGAGATTTAAACTTGTCGGTTATTTTTTTTTTTTTTGAAAGTACACTTGTCGGTTCTTGATCTCAAGTCGATTGATGAGGGAGACAAGACACAATGATATACATAAATAATACTTTTATTATTAATAATATAAAAAATACTAGTATCTCACACTATGATTGGATACATTATATTGAATTCAATTTCATATCATATTTTTTATATTAATTTATTTTAATATAAAGTTAAATTTTAAATGAATTTTATCTAAAAGGTATCGGTGTCCAACCAAACTCTAAAATGCCTATAAAATTTATGTAATAATAGTTATTCCTTTAATACAATCACTAATTGTGTGTACGAAATTTTTTTGTTCCAAAATGTTAATTAGTGTTTTAAATGAATCTTCATACCTCAAAATTTTTCTTGCTCTTTGTTGGGATATTTGGAATTCACCAAAATTAGAGTTAATTAACATGACTTATAAAATAAAGTTTGGCAAGCATAATATTAATTGCCATTTTTCCATAATCATAACACGGACTCACAAACAGCCAATAACCAAGTAACCTTCTAGCAAAGGTAACTTATGGGTTCAAGCGGTCTCATAAGTTCTAGCTCAACTGGCAAAAATATCAAAATTGTTAGGCCGGACGTCGTGACCCGGGTTCGAACCTAGAATTTCACAATTATTTGTGAGTTTAATTTCAGTGAATTACCACTTCATCAAAAAAAAAAAAAAACTTGTGGGTTCAAGCAAGGCGAATTATAAGTCAATGAGTTAATTAATGTAGGAGAAAGTAGGGCTAGCTTAAATAAAAGCAAATTTGGTCATATTACTAAGCAACTATAGAAATGGACAATTCAAAATATGCAAAAATATAGAATTATCAAAACAAAGCTTTCAAACCTCATTTTGCATTTGGATGGATTTACTAATCTAGAAACTCTTCATCATATAGTAGCGCAAAAAAATAGTCCATAATATTAATATATTAATAAAAGAAAAATGTTTTAAAGTTGTACATAATTGTATAATTTTATAAATAATTATGTTGTAGACTTGAGATCTTATAGTGTGCTTCTCTTTAACTCTGATTCAAATTGTCTTGATCAATTCGTAATGAAATTTGTCTTAACTTTAACTGGACCCACCAATTCTTAAAGAAGTATTTTTATGGAGGTACATAATTAAAATTAGTACAAATTTATATATATATATATATATATATATATATATATATATATATATATATATATATATATATCAATTTTTTCCCTTCTAAAGAAATATTTTTATGAAGGTAGCAACTATTTTTTATTGGGAGCAAAACATTGTGAAACATTCCTTTGCAAGAAAAATATTGTTAAACATTTTCAAGTATTTTTTCCCCTTTGTGGGAGTAGCAGCAGCCTCATACCATTACATGCATCTGCCTTAAAATTCTAAATCGAATGTTTTTTTTTTTTTTTTTTTATGAAAATTCTAAATGGAATATAGGGTAGTCTAAATTAGAGGCCAAGAAATATGAGCTAATGGTCAAACTCATGCAAAATTAATTCAAAGATGGTGCAAAGCGTATAAATTTTACAAGTGCACAAAAATTTCATTGCCTATGAAAATTTAAATGAGAGACCAATTCAAACATTTTTTTAGATCTTAATAATATAATATTAATAATATACTAAGATCAATTTTAAACATACCCTACATATTAATTATTATGCTCAACATCAATGAAAAATAAGATAAGGAATATGTGCATGGAATGAAAAACAAGTTGATTAAAGAGAATGTAACTTGAATGTCTACAATTTGGCCTTGTGTTATCATTAAGAATTGTCTAAATATTATTGAAGTGACCATATTTTAAAGAAACTTTTATAATTATAATTAACTAATAAAACATATAGTTTAAGCTTGTTTTTCTGACGTGAATGAATCAAATTTGACCCTATTAGGTCGGTAGGACATGCAACGTGTTACATATCTTGCAAAGAAAATCAATCACTTTCGAGAAAATGGATAAGAATAAGAATATTGGGAACTATACTCTAATTTCTTCTTTGACCAAAAAGGAGAACTTTTATCTACATTTTTAAGGGAAAATCAATAGGCTACAAAGATGAAACAAAAAAGTTAATTACCTTAGCAAAATATATATATACAAGAGCAAACCAATGCCTTCCAAGTTTCATGGTTGCTCTCGTAGCATGATGGACTACTAAAATATTTAGAATAGATCATATATTTTTTTTAATTTTTTTTATTTACTTTTAAATAAAAAAAATGAGGTAATGTGGAGGTTAAGTACAACACGTATTATCTACTAATAAGATAGGAATTAAAGCTAAGATAGGAATTATTTTTATTGAACTTAGATCAAATAATTGCAATACAAAGGAAATTAGAGATGTGAAAAGAGAGTTTGGGAGAGAAGAATAACAACTTCACCAATCACATAAAAATGAGAAATAACTCTTAGTTCACTATATATACTACCCATGTGTGATAAAATCCCTTAGTGTGATATTGACTTTGTAATTCCTACTACTCTCGCGCCTTCCCTGATAATTCGCATCAAGCTTAACAGAATGACCTTCCTTTGCCTCTTGTGGGACCCTCCACTCCTCATTTGCTGACTCAACAATTTCTAGACCCTTCCCTTTATTTTGTCTCATTACACATGATGGACTACTAAAATATTTAGAATAGATCATATATTTTTTTTAATTTTTTTTATTTACTTTTAAATAAAAAAAATGAGGTAATGTGGATGTTAAGTACAACACGTATTATCTACTAATAAGATCGTCACGTTATAACGAAAGTTGAACCAATCTTTGTAAAGATGAATCAATTCTTTATCAACTGAATTCATATTTGATGGTATTTTCTTTTTATTTTTTGGTTTATAATGTTGGTAATGAGGTTGTATAAAAAAAATGTTGATAATGAGGACCGAATTTAGGTCGTCATTCATACTACCAAAATCCTTCATCACTAGACCAAATTTAGTAACTTAATATTCAATGGTATTTATTTGTAAGATACCATGCTTGCAATATATATATATATATTATAAATTCAATTATTAATAAAATTAAAAAATTAATATATTATGAGAAAATTAAGAGTTAAGATTTCAACACCTTATTTGTCAAATAAAATAAAATAAAAATTTCAACACATTTTTATTTATTATTTAAAATTAATTGTTCATGTTGGATGAGTGATATCTAGAAATGTAACTACTCAAGTTTTGTTAGAAACCGTTCAACCATCTTACGGGAGCACATTTGTAATGATTGTGGACACATGGTAATTTTATCTGCATACTAGCTATAAATTCTTTGACTTTGTTAGGTTATAGGAGTATTTACATGAGCACACAAATTAATAATCCATTTCAATATATAAAACCTATTTTATAAACGTACAAATATTAAGAAAAATAGTCCATGTATTAAATTTGTTTATCAATAATATATCTTTTTTTCCAAAATTACCCTTCAATTATTAAGAGAAAGAATAATAATATTTTACTTTTCTTCATTTAATTAGGAATATTCTTGTAAAAATTTAATTAATGCATATTGAACTTTGAAAATGTTCTTATAAAATGGGACAACAAAATTTTGAAAGAAGGTCTTATATATATTGGGACGGAGGGATATTCTTGTAAAAATTTAACTTTTCTCATAGTCACTTGCATGCAGTTTCAGATTTCATGGCACTTAGAACTTAGAAGGATTAAATTCTAGCCAGCACGACAAATTTTTATTTTAAGTAACACCGATGTTAGTATATTATTAGATCAACTGACAGTGACAAATGATAATAGTGATATTATTAGATCAAACATTTTACTCAAATTCAACTCAAACCATTGTAGTTGCATGTGTGAATTTTATGTTGGTCTGTTTGTTTGGTTTTTTTTTTTTTTTTTTTTTTTTTTTTTTTTTTTTTAAAAAATAATAATCTATTTTATCATTTTAATAGTGTTTGTTATAGATTTTTTAGAAAATTTTTATAAAAACGAAAAAATCAATTTTAACCTTAAAATGAAAACTTTTTTTTATAGATAAATTAAGAGAATAATGGGTATCAAAGAGATTTTAAGAATACTAATTAAGACACACATAAAGTCCCTCGTCGTCTATCATAGTCTCATATGTAATAATAAAAAAAGAAAAAAGTACAAAAGAAAAATAAACCGGGGGGACATGAAACTTGACCCAGCAAAGTGCAGTTCGACCCAAATGGGTGATACAAATACATAAATCAACACAAGTTTAATCAACTTAATCGAGCCTAACCGATTATCCTCAAGCACGAGTGTGGCAAATGTCCCAAAGAGATAAATGTAGAACAACGAAGAAGTGTGCAAACTCCTATTTAGTCCTAAAAGATAAAATAGAAGTCCCTATTCAATTAAGGCGAATGAACCGACCGTCAGCACGGAACGACACATGTACCCACTACTCCCTGCAGCAAGCAGCAAGTGATGATGGCTTTTTCAAGCTAACTGGTCCGAAATCATGGAAAGATACGGATATTGAGATAGACCCGACAAAGTGAGACCTCTGTAACAACCTATGACGAATCAAATCTTGTTAAAGCAAGAAAGAACCAATTGAGCGCCAGATCAAGAGATGGTCAGTCAACACGGTCTAGCCCCATAAGCACAAGAAAGATCAAAACACCATCGACTACTACCGTCAACACGGAGTATCTCCTTACCTAGCCCTTTCGAGTAAATTAGGCCGAATTGGGTCATGATAGTCTAGCTCGTGGATAGCTTCTAACAAAACAGCGCGCATAGGAATGAATTGACTGCCAACACAGTAACATCCAATTAAAATTCCATGCAACACAGCAAGACGACAACAGCGACGGAGGCAACATCTTTACATGGTCTAGAACAAAGTAAAAAAAATATAGCAAGAGAAATACCACTGATATGATTACCGATCTGCTCTATTCCTAGCCAATTGAAAAACGATAACAACTCTGTTAAATAGATCGAAGACAGAACCAGTTGGTTAGCACAACCACTATTTGTGACAGTAAAACAGAACCGTAGAAGTTTCGAAGAAACCCATCTCGAGAATCCAGTCGATTAAGCCAGCAAACGATGATAGGAGGTTGTCGCCGGTCGATCTGGACAGCCTGACAGGCGGTGGTGCGGGTGGCTAGCCGGTCGTCGCACCTTAAAATGAAAGCTAATCCTAATAGCTTTTCTAGAATACATTTTTCTTAAAACTAAGACTTTGTTTTGTTAAAAATAAGGAATAGTTGATAAGCTAGCTTATAGCGGATGAGTTTATAGCGAATAACTTATAAGCTACCTGATTGAATTTGTAGTATTTGGTAAAATTAGCAGTTGAACAAACTTATAAGTATGAAATAACATAAAAATGATATGTCTAATTGATATTTAATTTTTTTCAAGTAAGATGACAGAGATAAAATTAGAAGAAAAAATGATAAGGTATAAACTATAGGATCTTAAGCTACTTGAGATTACGTTTGAAAAATAAGTTATAAGCTGTTTTTGAAATACTGTTACCAAACAAGACTTTTTTAGCCATATGAGCTTATAAGCTATAAACTAACTTATGTGTCTTCCCAATCATAGCCTATGTAGGAGCTTTACATTTAAAAAAAAATGATTTTTATGATAGTAAGCAAACCAAAAGTAACTTTAATTTTTATTTTAAAAAATCTCTAAAAAAGAATCTATAGGTATTTTCAATTTTTTTTTTTAAAAAAATTAAACAAACGTGCCCTTTATCAACAGAAAGAAAAAAAATGCAAAATATTTTTTTTTAGCTTACCAATATTTTTATATATATAAAATAATTACACGTGAACAAAAGGTAGACAACAAGCTGCGCCACTAATCCTTTTTGAATAACAAAATCCAATATTTGAAAAACCACATTCCTAGACCTAGGCGTCATGACATTACAATGCATGACCTTTTGAACTCTTTTCAAAAGGTTTACGGCCTCTGGTGATAGAAATCCAAAAGTGTCGAACGCAAACGGTATAAAAACGTGTTGATTTTCGAAGCATGCTTTCTCATGTTTGACCATTTTGCTTGAAGCAGCTTTGACGGCCGTCTGTCCCACAGTAAAATCCCCAACCCCTAGTCCCACAAGTGGGGAAACTCCAGTCAAATCTACACAACATGTTTCCCACCTACCTACCCATCCGAACACCAGAACATCAGCTGGACGAAGTGTCGATCTCGCTTCTTGTGGGTCAGTCAAGAAGTTCACTGGTGCCTCTTTCTTAATATATATCGGCAAAACTTTCCTTATAAATTAATATTATATGGTTATTAAAATTATAAAGTTAAGTTGATTACAAACTCTAACTCAATGATAGCATAAACTTTTCTTGCCATCCATTATCATCTAAATATCTAAATCCAAATTCAACAAATCCATTCATCTATCTTGCCACCCCTACATAAAGATATGAAGTGGAAGAAAGTAGCTCTATTTGTTAGAAACTATATACTAGTAGTCATTAAATTCTCACTAATGTAACATATTACTAATTTATTATTTATTATAGATATATGTAGATACACACTTTGCTCAAATTGTCAAAGTTACAAACATCATAATTCATAGCAGAAATCTTAAACAAGAAATTTTCATTTTCATCAAATTAAGACTAATTTCTTTTGTCAATTCTTCTGCGGAGACAAAAGTAAGCCAACAACCTAAAACAAAGAGCCATAGCTAGCAGAACCCAAACTTCACTCAAACCTCCTTTCAAGTTTACAGTATCAAATGAAGGTGAAGTTTGAAGTGGCCTACAACCTCCCTCACTTTCACATTCATATAGTTGGTCTCCTGAATATTGCACTTTTAGTAGAAGCCTGAATCCATAGTACATGAATGACATATACTTCATCCATTGCATGAACTTTGGTATATGCTGCAAGATTAACAAATCAGATTTTTTCAAGTTTTGCAAGAATCATGCAACACTCCTAAAACACTTCAAAGGTGATCAAGTTGTATTATGAAGCACTGACACAAACACTGATACATCGACACTTGTAATAGTTTGAGAAAATGACATAATTCAATGTAACTATATGTGTCGGTGTCGGACATCAATATGTGTCCGACACTAGGACAGGCCTAATCTGAAGAGTGTCCCGTGTTTCATAGGTTGTGTATTATATCATTGTTCTGTCTCAGTTTATAGCACCAAGTACTGTTAAAAAAAACCAAAAACTAACTGTTAAATCGAACTGGACCGGAAAAATTTCGAACTGTGACGGGCAGTTCACTAATTGAAATGTGTACTTTCCAGTGCAGTTCGATTCAGTTTAACAGTCCTAATATTTGCTTCAGTTTAATTTTTGGTTTTTTTTAACAAACTTAATATCAGTTAATAATAGCAATTTGGTACAGCTCGATTCACAAAGAAACAGTTAGGTTCGAAAAGGTATAGTTCGGTTTTACTTAAAGACATTCTGGTTTGGTTCAAAACATAGATCCGGTGCACCGAACCTTTATACTAGTTCAGTTCAGGAAGGACTATTAACATTTTGGTTCAGTTTTACCGAACTTGTAGTAACGGTTATGTATTATTCGGTTTTCCATCCTGAACCGAGCCATGAACAGTGCACCAAGTTATGTTTTAATTAACATTGTTGCTACTGCTACGTCCTTTGTACATACCTGAACATAGTAGCCACCTGTAAGAAGGAATAACATAAGTATCAAAGAAGCAACCATTCCTGCTCTTTGAATACTCATAACTGCAGCTCCAAATAATTCTCCTGCCCCCTATTAACAAAACAACATGCATACTCATTAAAGCTAGCTATAAACAAATTATTAACCCTTAAACATGTTCTGAGTCTTGAAGTAACTTACTTGACTTGTTATAGCTATTAGCAAAATTGTGAATAACGTAAGGAAGAAGCAAGCCGCAGTGCTCTTAAATCCAGCCATGAAGTACACAATGAGCATGAAAATAGTAGGATACATAACATGTGCCATCATGTCACATAGAGTACTGCTTGCATAGTATACACTTAGTCTATACATGTCTGCTTTCCTTTCTTTTCGTAAGTAAACCTTTTCGAACGGAAATACATAGACAGCTCCGAAAATACATGTAGATGTCCAAAATATACAAATATAGAACATTAAACCAACCTGCACCAAAAAAATTAGTCAATGCTTACTGAAAACGCAAAGTCGTTTAGAACAGTTATGATTTCTGGACGCGTCCCTGAAACTACCTAGTAGTACCTGATCTCGGAGTTCAGCTTCTGTATTGATTGAAGATTTCCACCAAAGTAGTCCCAACAAAAGTGCAATTCCAAGTGCTTGAACAAGTCTTAATATATCAAAATATTCCATGCATCTTGCTTTGAATGATCTCTTATAAAGAATAACAAATTGGTCTAACCAACTTAATGTCCATTCTTTCTTAACCTGAATAGCTAGTTGAAGATGTTTTGGTGTGTTTGCTCCTTTATGATTCTCTTTTTCTTTTGGCTCAAGTATTTCTTTATACTTTAGTTGTACATACTAACATAATCAAGAAACAATCATTAAGTTATTTGTACATACTAATACCTACTCCCTCCGGTCGCTATAAGCGAAAAACCTACTTTCATTGAAAATGAATCTATCTGGCTTATATTATAGACCAGATACATTAGTTTTTCAATGAACCTAAAAAGTAGTTTTTTGCTTATAATAGTGACTGGAGGGAGTATATATAAATAAATTATGGCAAATTCTATACATTAATAACAACCGCTGAAGGGTCAGTAGATTCATGATCTTTGAAAATATCTTGTGGAATACTTATATCATTTAGTTGTCCAGTTGCCAAGTCAAGCAAGAATTCTGCTGGATTCATCGGTATTTCCGGGACAAACCTCAAGGATGAAAAGTACTCCATTGTGTCTTTAGCCTTCCCATAAAAAACAGGAGAGCCTTCTGATATCAGAAGAAGTTTGCTAAACATGTGAAAGATTCTGCTTGATGGCTGGTGAATTGTTGTGATTATAGTTCTTCCAGCCTAAGGACAAATCCAAGTATTTTTTCAGCATATGTTCAAAACATGTTATCAAAATGACATTTTCAAAAGAATTTTTTTAAACACAAAATAGCAGCAGTGAAGGATAATCTGTACTATTGAATGTCAAAATCATTTTTTAATAATCTGTAACAAAGGATCATAATCTGATACTTTGGCTAGTCCCTGAAGAGTGAGAAGGAGTTTGTTTGCTGAGGTGGAATCAAGGCCTGAAGTTGGCTCATCAAGTAGCAGCAGTGAAGGATCAACAAGAATTTCATAGCCAATGCTGGTTCTTTTCCTTTCTCCTCCTGATATGCCTCCAGCTATTTTCGTGTGGCGGCATCTATGATTATACAAGAGATTATTTAGGCAAACAGTTTTGTTTATTTCTTTTGGAGTAATTTGAACATTAAATAGTCATATTTGAGGTCAAATGTAGCTAGAAACACACCTTTCTAGGCCTAGATCCTTGATAGTGTTCTCAAGTCTTGCATATTTTTGTTGCTTGGTCATGTTGGTTGGTAGCCTTAAAAATGCAGAGAAGATTAATGTTTCTTCGACCGTAAGTTGTGGAAAAAGCACATCCTCTTGTGGAACAAAACCAATCCTATAAGTCAGCGGAAAAAATAGAGACGCATTATAGTACAAGGTTAGAACATATTTATGTTCGCGAATCATAGATGCTGATGTTCAAAAAAAGGTGTTTATGGTTAACCTCCTCTTGAGAGCAGGACTATATGGAACATCATTGTAAGTTATCTTTCCTTTTACATTATCATTATTTAATCTTCCTCCGATAACACTCAACAATGTTGTCTTTCCACTACCAGAAGGACCCATCAAAGCTAGAATTTCGCCCGGGCCAATGCTTCCTGTGATACCTTTTAAAATTTTCTTGTATTTGTTTCTTTCTTCCACATTGTTTTGTGTGGATACCTTTGACATCATTGTCTTCACAGGGTTTTTTGAAACTATTTGGCTATTTCTCACTTTGAACTCAACATCTTCAAACTGCATATTAATGAGAAATTGTCTATTATTGATTAAGAATGTGATCAAGTGAAGAAATTATCATCACATCATTAGGAACAAAACAAATTTGATTTCTGATAAAATAAAAACATCGTGCGAATTTTTCACTACCTTGAGATATACAGGAAGAGGGGGCTCTTGGTTGAAACTAGAATCCTGAACTTGTATATCAATCTCTGAGTACCTATTAATAAGGTATGACTGAGACATGAAGTCCATGCTGTGACCAAAGCCATTGCTTCCTGCAATCTGCATGGAACCAACGGACGGAGGTGACATTGACATATTGTCCTCAATCTCATTCTCTCTCATATTTTCCATAATCAATGATAGTAATGTGAGAAAATGTGTTGAAACTAGTTAAGGATCTAATAGTAGTGTTTAGATGTAATGAGTGAACTGCATCATACCAAAAACTTGCCTATATATTGGAGGCAGAATATTGGTTGGTTGGCCACATACTTTTCATGGCAAGTTCTTAGTCTATGAAAGGCCTTAATTCAAACATTGTGATTTGTTATAAGAACATGTCAAGAACATGAATAAAATTGGCTTAACAATGGTTAATTAAGTGAACATTTATGAAAATAAAAAGATAGATGTGACCCCATCTGATTCAAAAAAATGAACCATTCTTTAACTATGATAAATTTGAGAAGTTATGAGATTTGAATGAAACAGGAATGACATCATGTAGATTTATTTTATGCTTATGATAAATTTGGCGACGCATTTCATTTTTTCCATTAAAAAAAAAAGAGCTAAAGATAATAAAAAATAAGCCCATTCTTGGCTTTAATTTTAATGGCCTAAAAGGTATAATCGATCTTAAAACTACTCTTTTTGTTGTTGCTAGCTCATCTTCAAACACTCACAATAATATCTTCCACTCTCATTTGGATTTTATGTTTTGTAGTTTTAGAGTGTGAAATCTAGACTTGTGTTCTGTTTAAACTTTAGCAAAGGGTTTAAGCCAGAGACAGACAAATAGTGGAGTTGGAAGCTTCTTCATGATCCATACGAAAGAAGTAAATACAAAGAAGAAAACTGATAGGCAGAGAGCATTACGACTTAGTTCTTTGCTGCAAAACATACTTTCGCTGCAAATCCAGTTTTAATTTCTATCTGTCCTAATGCATTTAATGTTGGTGTTAAATTGAGTTTTGATTAAAGCATGAAAAGATTTGATATGAGTAGAAGCTTCTGATTTTAATTTCATCAAATAAATCCAGATGAATCTACTTCTATCATCAACAATGGTCAAAAAATATTTGAAACCAAGCATAGAAGGAGTGGATAATGGTCCCCATATATCCATATGAACTAAATCAAAAATTTTGTCAGAAACAGTAGAGCTAAGATTAAAAGGGAGCCTTTATTGTTTAGCATAAAAACAAGTATCACAAGGAAAAGAAGATTTTGCGTCAAAAAAAAAAAAAAAACAGGAAGAGAAGATTTTGCAAATTTGACAAATGATTTTTTTTATTTATTTCAATCATTTTGTCATATGATGGATGACCAAGTCTCTTATGCCACACATTACATTATTTTCTTTGTGTGACTCTAAACTATTGACAGCATGGAAACTATTGATACAAGGTTTGACAAGTGTTGGTCCTAAGCTAACAGATGGTGTTTTGAGGATATACAAGCCACTAAGCAATTCAGCTACACCAATCATCCTGTATCACACAATCATGATCATTGAACATTAGATTACAGTGCAAGTTAAGTGTGAGTTTAGGTACAGATATGAGATTGAAGGATAAATTTGGAAAATATAGGACATCAATTAAGTAGAAATCATGATCAAATAGTATAGTGCCAGCATAACAAGTAGAAACAAGAGAGCCATCGGGTAATTTTAGGTTTATAGGTGGAATTTGTTTTAGGCATTGAAAAAATTTGAGTTCAAAACATATATGGTCGGTCAGTGGCACCAGTGTCCAGAATGAAATGAGGTGAATGACTAGATAAAGGAATGGTACAGATAATACCTGTATTTGTGGTTACATGGTTTATGCTATGAGAAGACAATGTATTAGAAGAGCTAGTAATGCTTTGTGCTGTGCTGCAGTGAAGGAGAATTTCCCAGTTTCTGAGTCATGGTTACTGTCATCATAATGGACAGTTTGAGCATCTTCATCATCATCATTGGTGGCAATACAATTTGCAGCACCAAATAATCAATTAGAATATAATAATGCATATGTTGCAAGATTGTGAAGTTGCAATGGAGTTCTATGGAATAATGTCGCAAAAAATGACTGGTTGCATAGAAACAAGAACGAAAGATTGAAGGAGTAATCATCAAACCCCAATATTCTTCCATCGTTTGTTTGGAGTAAAATAAAAAGACAAGGAGTGGAAAGCTGGACTATTGAGTAAAAAGACCCAACCCACTAAAAAGTCCAACATCAAACATACCACTAGACCAATTAAGATTAATTCGGTCACTAAGATTTGGTTGACCAGGAAAATATAGGAATTGAGGAAAAACAATAAAGTCATTATTTATCATAAAAAATAAAGAAAATATTACAACTGGAAGAAAATATAGCAAAATCAGTCATCCATGGGGTGGTTGCTTCTGTTTTTGCATCTTTTGCTCTTCCATTTTCTATCTTCTTCTTCTTCTTCTTTCAATTTCTTATGTCATGATGATGAGAGCTCTGCTTTGCTTCAATTCAAGTCTTCCTTCAATATAACTACTTACTCTATTTATTGCGATGAAACTGCTTCAAAAACAGCAACATGGAAAAATGGGACTGATTGTTGCTTGTGGCATGGTGTCACATGTCACAACATCTCTGGTCACGTGGTTGGCCTCAACCTTATCTGTGAAGGCATTAAAGGTATATTACATTAATTCTAATCACTTAACCTTTCTTACATTTATTTGGTGGCTTTTTAAGTATTACATATCTTGACTTGTCTTATTGTTACTTTAAAGGTGAAGTTCCTATTCAAATCTCACATCTTCCTAAATTAGAATCACTTCATCTCTCTGAAAATGAGTTGGTTTGGAAAGAGACTACCTTGAAGAGGCTTGTACAAAATGCAACCAATTTAAAAGAACTATTTTTGGAACAAACTGATATGCCTTCAATAAGACCAGACTCTGTAGATTTGATCTTCAATCAATCTTCCTCTTTGGTTACACTTAATCTTCAACAAACAGGATTAAGTGGAAAATTGAAAAAGAGTCTTCTTTGTTTACCAAATATTCAAGAGCTAGATATGTCAGGCAATGACAACCTTGAAGGCCAACTTCTAGAATTGAGTTGCAGCACTTCTCTCAGAATCTCTGATTTCTCTGATTGTCAATTCAATGGGCCAATTCCTCAGTCTTTTTCTAACTTAACACACCTTACTTCCCTAATTCTTTCAAGAAATAATCTTATCGGTTCAATCCCATCCTCACTTTTAACTCTTCCGCATCTAACTTATTTGGATGCCTCTTACAATGCTCTTAGTGGTCAAATCCCAAATGTATTTCGCAAGTCAAATAGATTTCAAAAATTAGACTTGAGTTACAACAAAATTGGTGGTCTGCTGCCAACGTCTACATTTCATGCACACTTTCTTTCAGTCAAACAAACAATCTACATTTCATTTTCATTATGAAGAAAAATCAGTCATCCATGGGGTGGTTGCTTCTGTTTTTGCATCTTTTGCTCTTCCATTTTCTATCTTCTTCTTCTTTCAATTTCTTATGTCATGATGATGAGAGTGATGCTTTGCTTCAATTCAAGTCTTCCTTCAATATAACTACTTACTCAATTTATTGCGATGAAACTGCTTCAAAAACAGCAACATGGAAAAATGGGACTGATTGTTGCTTGTGGCATGGTGTCACATGTCACACCATCTCTGGTCACGTGGTTGGCCTCAACCTTATCTGTGAAGGCATTAAAGGTAGTATATTACATTAATTCTAATCACTTAACCTTTCTTACATTTATTAAATGGTAACTGATATGAGATTAAATGATAACTTATTAAATGGAACAATTCCTCCCTCCTTGTTATCTTTGCCTTCTTTGAAACTATAACCTATGAAACCATGGGATTTGGTCATTACTGTTTTTCTGGAGTAGTCTATCCTCCAAGTTTCCATTTTCCATGTATTCGTTCACAAGGCATCCGATATCAGGACACGCACCAAGAAGAAGAAGCAAGTTTGGATGATGAATTCTGCTTAATATCTCTAACTGGAAGTAACGAGAAGATATTATTAGATGAAATTCACGTGTAATCCACGATTTTGCGGGAGGGAGCCACTCCATTTTTTAACAAGAAAACATCATATTTGAAATAGGATTACAAACATAAATATATAGATGAGAAAATAAACAACTTGTCATCTGAAGTGTAAGATATCACTACAGAAAATGAAAGCATTATATAATTTTTTTGTCTTACGATTTGGAACAATGTTTACCTCTTGCTGGAATTGCTTGCTGTGGCAGTTTCCATTAGAGTGAAGAACTTTAACAGCAACAGTTGTGTAATGCAAAGTGCACTTATACACCACTCCATATGCACCCATTCCAATTTTCAGATCTTCAGAGAAAGATGAAGTAGCTGAACCTATTTCATCCCACGTAAATATTCGGTGCTGAGGTGTGGAACCACTCAGAGCACCCTCAAGCTTTTCTTTCTCTTTGGCAGCATGAATAGCTTTTAACTCCGTTTCTTTTCTTTCTGCAGCTTCTCTTGCAGCACGTTGTTTCAGATATTCGGCTTCTCTTGATGCAGCTTGACATTTCTCTCTTTATTGATTTGCTAATTCCTCGGCCATCTCCTAGTTAGCAACAATCTCCTTCATTTTCATGGATTAATTCTTCTGATCTTCTCTTGGTTAGTTCATTCAGCTGCTCAAAGCAATTAAGAGATGTTACTCTCATGGGTACGGTTCAAGGATAATCTTATAAACTGATCGTAGTATTTAAATACAAGTTATACTATGCAAACCCTAAGCTTGATTAATAGAAAGGTAGTGAAGCCGCTACGCAATCAGAGATGTAGGCACAATCGGCCGAACTCCGTTATTTTTTGCATTTTTCATATTTGTTTTCTTTTGAACTGAGATTTCTGTTCTAACATATTTCTTTTAATAATGCCAATTGAGAAAGAGAATTCATCCTCTAATCACTAACGTAGCATATTATATCTCGATGACAGCTGATAAGAAAGAGACATTACCTTTTGTGATGCACCAATGTTCTCAGTTTGAGCTACTGCATGCATTCCTTGTGCATGTCTTAGTTCAATTCTCAACTTTTCCAGATCAAGGTTATAGTTTTCCTGGTTATAAACGACGACAAAGGAAGTTAAATTGTAAAATGAAGTTGAATCCAACCGGAATTTGGAAATATGTACTATTTCATCAAGTCAAAAGAAAAGAGAATTCAATTACCTGCCTATTTGGTGTTGGAAGTTTAGTACCTTGTGGCACATACTTCGCATAGTTTTGACCATAAATGGAAGACTCGGTATCTGAAATGCTTCCGCCACTAGAGGCCTGGCTTAGAGCATGATCAATATATGAGTTTTTAGAAGAACTTGTATCCGCATTTTTTCTCCCAAGATCTAGAGATTGGGCTCTAAATGATTAGTTTCACTTAAATTAGGACTTGTGCTTAGAAGGGTCTGATCTGTACTCGAGAAAGCTTTATGTCGTCATGTTGCCAGGGGATAGAAATGTAAAGCAGAAGATGATGCAACTGAGCCAAAGTCTGATATACATTCAAACATTGATTATTCTAAACAACAAAGTTGGATTTGACGTTTTTTATGCAATACTTGCTAAATTTCCGTGCAATCGATAAGCAGATCTTTAAAACCAAGCATACTAGAATTGAAATCTCTTATGTGCTATAGAATGGTAACTGAATATTATCATGATAAACTGTAGATGATCCTTTTTAAAATATTTCCTTATTTTCGACGCCCCAGACGGAAGGGCTTGAGAAATTATGAATCAAGGAATATATGTTAATGCTACCCATTACAAGAGCATTTCATAACTATGTACTAACTATGCTGCAACACAAGAATGTTGAACCTGAAACTTTTAGGTATTAGAAATTCTGGTACTTTTGTGATGATAGCAATGGTAATTAATCTACATGAACAACAATACCTTACCTTTCTTTGCTCACACAAACTCTTAAAAGGTAGAAGCATTTGATTTTTTCGCCACTCCACTTCCCTTCTGAAAGCATTTGCTACATTGTACAACATATTTGCTTTTCTTATTACCCTTGATTGCTAGAGCAACAACTGAAGTTTTATTATTTTCATCTCTGCCTTGAATCCTATCATTTTACCTTAATTCCATATACTTAATGTTGGTTACCAAATCATTTTTTAAATGTCAAAGTATATGATGATTGAAATTTAGTTTGTTTGTTGCACACGAGGGTTTGGAATTCAAGTATACAAGTTATAGGTGTCAACTTTGTGAACAACTGTTTTTACCCTTGTGTTATTTTCTCAAACTTATTTATTTATGGTGTTTGAAAACACGAAGTAGCTTCTTCACTGACGTGAATTGTAAAAGTGGAAAATTTGTTTTCAAAAAACACACATAACCTAAATGGATAAACAAATATGTTTATACTTGAATGTGTGATATAATGTCGTTATAGAAAGTGACCGACAAAAGATATATGCATACATTGGTGATTAAAATGAGTAACTAAAGAGACATTCGATGATATAATAATTTGGTTCCCAAGAAAAAGAAGTTATGATAATTTATAAATAATTCGTTCAAAAAATACTTAAAATTTGATAGAAATGTTTACGTTAGAATTCCACCAAATCCTCAATTTAAAGTACAATTTTAGAACAATCTTCTAACAAAATCAAATCAAAGTACAATTTTAGAACTTATTACCAAGAGTAATAATAATCGAACATATTTTTCAATTTTCAAGCAATGAACTTAAAACAGAAGACAACTTTCCCTTTAATGTGATCTAAATTCATAGTTCAACATACCACAACCATAAATGATAGTACAATCATTTTCCTATACCATCATCTACTACAAACATACCATAATCAAGAAAGTACTATATATGAACTATTTTTCATCTCAATATTTCTCATGGAACAATGTTCAAACAAATACCAATCCAAAAATGCTACACCCAATACGGAACAATGTCCAAACAAATACCAATCCAAAAATGCTACACCCAATATGGCACTGAAGCATACTTGATTCCCTGAAGCTGGTGAAAAAGATTTAAGCTCACATACCCAAAATCATCTCGACCCCACGTATTTCCGTGTGTGTTATGTATATGGAGATATGTCTCTCCATTTCTTCTCCCCACTCCTACCACCACTACACAGTGGGACCCAATCTTGTCTTTAATGCGATTTTTTGCCTCTCTGTGGATAGAAGGTGGCTAGAGTAAAAAAGAAAAAAAGTGTGTTAATATAATACATAGACTTCCTAAGAAAAAAGTGTGGATGACAATAAAATAAAATTACTCACTTTTTTATATTCAGAAATTTTTCCACTGCAATAAAAAGTTCCTATGAGTGGTCCATGTCTTTCTAAAATAAGTCGAATCTCTCCGCTATAAATATTAATATGGATGTTGAACGGCCGATAAATTTCAACATCGCGTTCAAAAGCCCTATCATCATTTTCCGCATAGTATCCGACAAGTGACCACTTAAAGGGTATGTAATGTCCCTTGCAATTCCTCTTTTAAGAACAAAACTCAAGGCCATGAAAGTAGAAGATTCGTAATAACGTCCATTTGCATCTTCTTGCATATCGATTTCACCAGGAAATGCATGTCTCGGCAATCCATTAATGACGGATTGAGGTGAAAATAATGGAACTATGACCGTGATAGCGGTGAAATGCATTCTTGGCTGCAACTAGAAGCGCACTGCTAAGGGCCCAACATATGGCTACATAAATAGCAACCAACATATATATATATATATATATATATATCTTACTTGGTGTAGGAACTCCATTTATAACAGCCCTGACATGAATAAGCTTGAAGATACTTATCCCTTCATGAACAAATTTATCAAGTGCCCATTGTACAACATATTTTCTTTTCTTATTACCCCTGATTGCTAGAGCAACAACTGAAGTTTTATTATTTTCATCTCTGCCTTGAATTCTATCCATCCCTCTTTCTTATTACCCTGGCTGGCGTGTTAATGTTGGTTGCAAGACTTGATGATTTACCTTAATTCCATATACTTAATGTTGGTTGCCAAATCATTTTTTTAATGTCAAAGTATATGATGATTGAAATTTAGTTTGTTTGTTGCACACGAGGGTTTGGAATTCAAGTATACAAGTTATAGGTGTCAACTTTGTGAACAAGTGTTTTTACCCTTGTGTTATTTTCTCAAACTTATTTATTTATGGTGTTTGAAAACACGAAGTAGCTTCTTCACTGACGTGAATTGTAAAAGTGGAAAATTTGTTTTCAAAATACACACTTAACCTAAATGGATAAACAAATATGTTTATACTTGAATGTGTGATATATTGTCGTTATAGAAAGTGACCGACAAAAGATATATACATACATTGGTGATTAAAATGAGTAACTAAAGAGACATTCCATGATATAATAATTTGGTTCCCAAGAAAAAGAAGTTATGATAATTTATAAATAATTCGTTCAAAAAATACTTAAAATTTGATAGAAATGTTTACGTTAGAATTCCACCAAATCCTCAATTTAAAGTACAATTTTAGAACAATCTTCTAACAAAATCAAATCAAAGGACAATTTTAGAACTTATTACCAAAAGTAATAATAATCGAACATATTTTTCAAGCAATGAACTTAAAACAGAAGACAACTTTCCCTTTAATGTGATCTAAATTCATAGTTCAACATACCACAACCATAAATGATAGTACAATCCTTTTCCTATACTATCATCTACTACAAACATACCATAATCAAGAAAGTACTCTACATGAACTATTTTTCATCTCAATATTTCTCATGGAACAATGTCCAAACAAATACCAATCCAAAAATGCTACACCCAATATGGAACAATGTCCAAACAAATACCAATCCAAAAATGCTACACCCAATATGGAACAATGTCCAAACAAATACCAATCCAAAAATGCTACACCCAATATGGCACTGAAGCATACTTGATTCCCTGAAGCTGGTGAAAAAGATTTAAGCTCACATACCCAAAACCATCTCGACCCCACGTATTTCCGTGTGTGTTATGTATATGAAGATATGTCTCTCCATTTCTTCTCCCCACTCCTACCACCACTACACAGTGGGACTCAATCTGAGAGTTTAAGGGTTGTCGCATGCTCAAACTAGAGATAAAATCCAGGACTTTGATTAGAGACTCGTGGCATCTCATCTAAATGATCTTGGGTAGGGGTGCACAAATTAACTGGTTATCAAATAAAAACCTCATCCATATCCTTAACCAAATTTAAATGACGGGATATTGACAATATGGTTTTTATCCAGACCATAAATTTTGGATCGGTTTGTCCATATTTTTAACCGGTTGATAAAATGGATGTCCACCCTTTTAACCAGAATGCAATTAGCCGAAAAACCTAAAATCGTCAATAAACGCTAAATCGACCGAAAATCCAAAAAATCGGCAGAAAAAACCTAAAATTCGCCAAAATCCCAAAAAATCGACTATAAACCCTAAAATCGGCCGAAACCCCAAAAAATTTGCAGAAAAACCTAAAATCGGCCAAAATTTCAAAAATTGACTATAATCCCTAAATTCGGATGAAAACCCAAAAAACTGGCCGAAAAACCAAAACTCGACCGAAAAACCCAAAAAATCGGCCGAAAACCTAAAATCGACTATAAACCCTAAAATCGGCCGGCAACCCTAAAAATCGGCAGAAAAAACCTAAAATCGGTCAAAATTCCAAAAATTGACTATAAACCCTAAAATCGGCTGAAAACCCAAAAAATCGGCCGAAAAACCAAAAATCGACCGAAAACCCAAAAAATCGGCCGAAAACCTAAAATCGGCCAAAATCCAAAAAATCGACTATAAACCCTTAAATCGGCCGGCAACCCGAAAAATCGGCAGAAAAACCTAAAATCGGCCAAAATTCCAAAAATCAACTATAAACCCTAAAATCGGCCGAAAACCCAAAAAATCGGCCGAAAAACCAAAAATCGACCGAAAACCCAAAAAATCGGCCGAAAAACCAAAAATCGACCGAAACCCAAAAAAATTGGCCGAAAACCTAAAATCGACCCAAAATCCTGAAATCGGCTATAAACGTCAAAATCGGCCGAAAAACCTAAAATCGACTATAAGCCCATTTTTAGGGTTTATAGTCGATTTTTGAGTTTTTCGGTCGATTTTAGGATTTATAGTCGATTTTTGGGTTTTTTGCCGATTTTAGGTTTTTCGGCCGATTTTTTGGGTTTAGGGTCGATTTTGGGTTTTCGATTAATTTTTTGGGTTTTCAGCCGATTTTAGAGTTTATAGTCGATTTTAGGGCTTTTGGTCGATTTTAGGTTTTTCAACCGATTTATGGTTTTTGACCGATTTTAGGTTTTTCCGCCGATTTTTTCGGTTTTACGGCCAATTTGTGGGTTTATGGTCGATTTTATTAAAATAAATAAAATTAAATGAAGGAAATTCAATTACATTATCCAAATAAAATATAGGAATTTATTCTATGTATAAAATTCTGATTTCTTTACTATTTTTTTTACGCAAGTTTTACTAAATTTAGATTTTTTTCAAAAAAATAAAAGATTTTTTTAAATTGTCTTAAAACCGGTTTTTAAAAGGAAATAACTGATTTTTTTTATCAGATTTAAAAATAACCGGTTAAAAATTGGATTTAAAAAATGACCGCTTTTAAATTTGGTTTGGTTAAAATAACTGGTTATATATCCATAACCAAATTTATAACCAGTTTTATAACCGGTTTATAATAAAATATGGTTATGGTTATAAATCCAAATCCAATTAAATGGTTTCGGTTTGGATATGGTTTGGTTTGTCAAATTATCCGACCATGCACACCCCTACTATTGGTTTGTCAAATTATTTTAAAATGATTAAAATTATAAATTATGTAATTTCTCCTTATAATATGACTATTTTTTATGTTATTTAATTATATTATTTACAGTTTAAAAGATTATTATTCTTTAAAAAAAATTATTAAGAGGCCACTTTTAATATTTAAGGTCGGGACTCTAAATTGTCGGGAACAGCCCTAACTATGGAGGCCATATGCTGATGCTTATACCCTAATGGGATGTAAAAAATAAAACCCACAGTGCAAGACTCCCAAGTCCCAAGTCTATGTAGACGACTGGAAGATAATAAAAGTAAGGGTCTTGTTAACTAGTGTCCCGGATACTAGTTAAGGAGCTAAAAAAAGAAATAAAGAAAAAGTTTTGCATTGAAACAATTAAAATTTATACTTTTTACATTTTGACTATACCAATATTCAAGAAAAACCTTCTAATGGAGGGCTAAGTTTACATAAGAAAAATTAATGGGAGACAATCACTTCCTGTAGAAAACGATTCATCTTAAAAGCATTAATGTCAAAAGACCCAAAACATTCAAAAAAACATAATAGATGGTCTAGAAAATGAATGATTTATCTTTTGTTTGTTTAGGATAATAAATAAATGGCACTCCCTCCGTCCATAATGAGTGACTCATTTTGATTATGTACTCATATATCTTACTTTGATCATATTTTCTACTAATATATAAAAATAAATATTAGCATATAAGATGTTGTTAGATTCGTCTCGGTGAGTATTTTCAAGATATCAAATTTATATAATTTTTACTATTATACAATTAAAAATATTAATCGTCAAAGTTATGTATTGATAAGGGTAAAATAGTCAACTAGGTCACTCATTTTGGGATGGAGTGAGTAGTATATAAACTTTTAATTTAGGATCTGAATAAACTCCATTCTATAATATGTTTCAATGTATGTCCATGTGAGCGTATCTCAGGAGGGGTTGAGAGTTAAATTCCAAATTCTTCGAAAGAGGTAAAATTTTGACCACAAAGTATGATGCTACAAAATTCAAAGAGATAATTTCTAATTGTAGAATTCTCTTTCTCCATTTTGCAATAATAACTTTAGTATTGAGTTTATTATGCGACAAGCAGATCCTGCTCTTGAGTTAAGATGACTATTTGTGTAACTAGTTCCACTATTTTGGTTGAAATATGATAAATATTTTAGGTTTAATTAGTAAAATGGTCTCTTAAAACATTTTTGATTTTACATTGGTCCCTTAAAAAAAAAAGGACCGAACAGGTCCTTAATGAAGAAAAAAAAGTCTGAATAGGTCTCTTAAACACATCTCCGTTAATCAGTTTGGTCTCTTAAAGACATCTCCGTTAATCAGTTTGGTCCTCGAAAAAATGGACAGAAAAGACCAAATTGATTAACGGAGATGTCTTTAACGGACCAAACTAGCTATAAATATTACATTACATACTTTCTTTTGTTTTGTTTTGTTTTCTTTTTGTTTTCTTTGTTTCAGGTAAACAAAGCATTAACACTTTAGTATTGAGTTTATTATGCGACAAGCAGATCCTGCTCTTGAGTTAAGATGACTATTTGTGTAACTAGTTCCACTATTTTGGTTGAAATATGATAAATATTTTAGGTTTAATTAGTAAAATGATCTCTTAAAACATTTTTGGTTTCACATTGGTCCTTTAAAGAAAAAAAGGACTGAACAGGTCTTTAAAGAAGAAAAAAAAGTCTGAATAGGTACCTTAAAGACATCTCCGTTAATCAGTTTGGTCTCTTAAAGACGTCTCCGTTAATCAGTTTGGTCCTCAGAAAAATGGACGGAAAAGACCAAATTGATTAACGGAGATATCTTTAAGGGACCAAATTGAAGAGGCTTATACAAAATGCAACAAATTAGGGGGTTCCAAAAACTAACTAATTTGAGATTAAATGACAACATGCTCAATGGAGCAATTCCTTCCTCTTTATTTTCTTTGCCTTCTTTGGTAAATTTAGATATAGCAAACAATAATATTACCAGCCATATCGGTGCAATCTCATCATTTCGTTAGAGACGCTATCTCTATGATGCAGCAACAAGCTACAAGGAAGTATTCCAGAATCAATTTTCAACCTTGAAAAGCTAACTACACTATGTCTATCATCAAACAACTTCAGTGGTGTTATCAATTTTCAACACTTTTCCAAACTTCAAAATTTGAATTCTCTTTCCCTTTCACATAATACCCAATTATCACTAACCTTTGAATCCAATGTCAATTCCAATTTTTCTCTACTAACAAAATTGGAGTTGTCTTCTTTGAGTTTGACTCAATTTCCCAATTTGTTAGGAAAACTTCCAAGTTTGTATCATCTTGATCTATCCAATAACAAACTTAATGGAAGGGTGCCTAATTGGTTGCTCGAAATATCAGGATCGTTGAATCTCTCTCAAAACTGTTTCACTTCAATAGACCAAATCTCATTGAATATTGTGCAGCTCAGTAGCCTTGATCTTAGTTTTAACTTACTGGAAGGTGACGTGACAATGACATCTCTTTGTCAGTTTGCAGTATGAAATCACTTCAATCACTTCACTTCAATTGACCGGTAACATTCCAGAATGTGTTGCTAATTTATCATACCTTCGAGTTTTGGATCTACAAATGAATAGATTTGATGGCACTTTTCTAAGTGACTTTTCAAAGGACTGTGATCTTCATGTTCTGAATCTCAATGGAAACCAAATTGAAGGTTATTTGCCTCTATCTTTGTCTCAATGTAAAATGCTGGAGTTTCTAAACCTTGGCAGCAACAAAATAGAAGATCCCGCCTGGCATTGCCAATTTACGAGATAATAATTTGCATGGTGGCATTGCCAATTTAAAGATCAAGCATCCATTTCCCAGTTTAGTTATTTTTGATATCTCGGGTAATAACTTTAGTGGTCCGCTACGGAAAGCCTATTTCAAAAATTTCAAAGCCATGAAGATTGTTACTCAAGTAGGACAGAATATCAGTAGGCTATATATAATGGATTCAGAAGGGTCCTATGATTCTGTGACTGTGATGAACAAAGGGATCAATATGAAATTGGTGAAAATTCCAATAAACTTTGTAACTATTGATTTGGCAAGAAACAAGTTTGAAGGCGAGATTCCAAATGTTATAGGTGTTATGAAAGTTGATTTGACTCCTATATATTGAAATATTGTCCTCAATCTCATTCTCCCTCAAATTTTCCATAATCAATGATAATAATGAGAGCCAAGGTGTTGAGGCTAATTAAGTATCTAATAGTAATGTTTAGATGAAATGAGTCAACTGCATCATACCAATAACTTGCCTATATATTGGAGGCAGAACATTTATGAAAATAACAAGATAGATGTGATGTGACTCATCTCATTCAAAAAATGAACAGTTCTTTAACAATGATAAATTTGAGTAGTTATGAGATTTGAATGAAACAGGAATGACATCATGTAGATTTATTTTATGCTTATGTACTAAAACATTCTTTAATGTCATATTACTTACTAATAACATATAAATAGTTAATTAATACGCACAACATGGTCATGTGACAAAGCTTTCTCAATCCTCATGGTCTTGGACCCTGTTATCTATCATCAAGCATGTTTGAAGGAAAATTACCCTAGTTGGTAAAGATTTCATTTAAATCACACAGAACGTGAGTTCGAATTATGCTGCCGATGTGAAGACCTCGTTAAAGGGCCATATTTAACATGAAAAATAAGCTCAATCTTGGCTTTAATTTTAATGGCCTAAAATGTATAATCCACCCTAAAACTAGGTTTAAGAGTTTCACATCTAAACTTGTATTCTGTTTAAATTTTAGCAAAGGGTTTAGGCTAGTGACACAGAGTGGACTTTGGAAGATTCTTCATGATCCATACAAGTGAAGTAAATACAAACAAGAAAACTGATAGGCAGAGAGCATTATGACTTAGATCTTTGCTGCGAAACATATACATTTTATTGAAACACGATCTTTTCTTTGCCAATTCTTATTATACCTAGAAGAACATTGATATTTTCATTCTTATTCATGCTTATTCAAACGCAAAAAAGTTAAATCTCTTTGAAAATTCAACATTCTTATTCATGCCTATTTTGTTAAAGCATCTGCCACAATATTAGCTTCACGATACGAATGATTAATAATCACCTCCCAATTCAAAGCTACTAAAAGCTTCTTAATAATATGAACTAGAGTTCACCCATCCAGAGATCCTGTTATGAATTGCCTTTGAAGTGATGTGAAGAGGAGAAAACAGGATTTGGATTTGGCCATCACGCGAGGCGTGGCCCTGGCTAAGCAGGAAGTAATTGTTGTAGCAGGAAATTGGTTCATAAGCTGTCCACCACGCGGGGCGTGGGCTGCTGGTATATATATATATATGCTGCTGTTGCGTTTTCAGCCGCAAGAGAGAGGAAAAATGTAGGTTTTTAGGGTTCTTCTTCCAACAACAAGGCTAGAGTGTTAGAGAATTTCTCTTGGGTAATCTTTAGAATTGGGGAAGTGTTTCTAACACCTTGTAATCACTTGGCAAAGGATTATTTTATTCAGCAAACTCTAATTTAAAACTTTCTGGTTTTGCAGATTCTGACCGAGCAACTTGTCGTACAACAAGGAAATCTGTTACGGGTTATTGTATGTTCCTCTCTCATTTCATGGAAATCCAAGAAGCAGTCTACTGTCTCCAAATCATGTGAATTGCAATGGCTGATGTACCTCTTTAAAGATCTGCACATCTCTTTCTCTTCTGCTGATTCTTTTTTTGCGACAATAAATCAGCCATCTACCTTGCCCATAATCCCACTTTCCATGAAAGTATTAAACACATTGAAATAGATTGCCGCATCATAAGAGAGAAGATTCAAAGTGGTTTGCTGCGGCTTTTTCCCATACTTTCTACTGCTCAAATAGCCGATGTTCTTACAAAACCTTTACACAGTCCCTCATTCCTCACTCTCATATCCAAGCTTGGCCTTCATGACATCCACAGTCCAGCTTGTGGAGAGTACCTACTGATATTACTTGACCAAATTAATTTAATTTGTAATTAGTATTAGTTAATTAGTATTAGTCTCTCTCCCCCAAAGTAGGTTGGTTTTAATCGATCTGGATAAACAATTTCGTATCTCTTTATCGATTTTGGTAGTTTTAGCTTTTGTGTGTCATTCATTTTGATTTTGTTACTTCAATTCATTTATCCCACACTTCTAAGTATTATTGGTATGGTTTTCGGTTCGAATTCACAACAGTTCCATCTAAAGCTTTCTTAAGCGTTGTTAGTTACTACCACTTTTAAATTAATATGCAAATCTATTTTATTGTAACCATGCACTTGAGCTATTTTTGTTCAAGCCGCTAATTAAGTCAATATGATTGGAAATTTTTTGCTACAGCAGGAAATAAATATGAAACGATTATTATACAGTAATGACTTGTGGAATATAATTCTTTTTTTAATATAAAAAATGACTTGTGGAATTATTTTCCTTTTGAATAGTCTCCACCAGCATTCTTAATGGGACGATAAAACAAAATTGATGCAGCTTAGCATACACGTTCTATCTTTGGATTGGAGAAGACTTCCAAGTCAATTTAGAAAGAACAAGATATCACTTTCATATATCAACCAAATTTACATAACATGATAACTTAATTGGATGGACTAGAAAATTAATGGTGTTTATTAAAATGATAAATAATAAAGGGTATATAACAAAAGACAACAACTACTTGTCAAGAACATTGACTTCCCAATCAATGAAAACTATTATGGGTTAGAAAGATTCACAAACGATCATAATAACGTAATGAATGTGTTAGAAAATGAATGATGCTTATTAGACAAGGACTAATTGAAGGAGTGAGATCTTTTTTGAGTTGGATAAAATGAATGGTGCATATTTTGGTAAAAACAAAATAAAAAAATGAATGGTGCATATTAGCAAGAGATAAGGCTATATACTTGTCAATAAAAAGGCAGACAAGGACTAATTTGGATCAATCAAAGGAGAGATTAATTAATATGATTCCTTTTTGTGAGTTTGGTAAAAAAAAAATTAAAAAAAAATGAATATATGAATTAATTTGGCCAAACAAGCAATATGATACTGTTGTTTTTTAAATTAAAAATATTTTCTCAACTCCCCTCTTCTCTTCTTTTTTTTTTTTTTTTTGTTGAATGCATATATATATATATATATATATAATAAAAATAGAAGAAGTTTCAAAGTATAAGAGGAAAAATAAAATTAATAAAGAGGAATACCAGAAGTATTACCATAAGCAGAAAAGGACACTGACAATAGATATGCAAAGAGAATTTTCAGATAAAATCTACAGCCAATTCCGCTGATAAATTCGCAGGAAAGGCTTGCAATCCATTAAAAAAATCCGTAGGTAAATCCACAACTGACTTTTACTTTATGATTACCAATAAGCAAAGGAAAAATCATTTTAATTTGTTTGATTAAATAAAAAATTCATTTAAAAATTAGAAGAAATATAAAGCTTTGCCCACAATATTATGAAAAAACTAATCCAAAATACTTTTGATTGAGTTCAACCATTCAAAGCTCATGTTCATAATAAAAAATAATATAAACCAAAAGTAAATACCTATAAATTACTTTTTTTGTACCCAAAAAAAAAACTATACTTTTATAATCATTTTACAAATTAAAAAAATTCAAAAATAGATGTCTCTTTTTATTTCTTAGCAAGGTTGTGGAGACTCGACAAAATTAATGATTTATGTTTTTGATATGTTTTTTAGACTCGACAAAATTAATGGTTTATGTTTTTTATTGAATATCGTTAATCTTGATTAATCTCAAAAACTTATCACACAATTTTAGGTTTTTGTACAATTTAACATGGGTGATCTATATAATATAATATTTCAATCCAACGGTGGATTTTGTAAAATTTCAATTCGTTAAAGCATTATTGAGGTGTAACATTACTCAAATGTTACACGGATGTAATTTGATCCTTCCCATATATATATATGAGGGATCCGTTGACTCCAGGAGTAAGTCTCCATTTACTTACTCCGCTTAATAACTCGATATCGACATTATATTTCTTCAATCCACCCGTTAAATTCAAAGATCTCATTGAGTAGATCAACTCCACAAATTTTTATAAAAATTCAAAACCGTTTGATACTTTTTCTGATAACTTCAATTGAACGTACGACAAACTTTTAAAAAAACCGTTGAATTTCAATAGTCTGAATACATAACTACATTTTTTGAATTTTTAGGACTTGAGGGAATGCAGTGGAAAATCCACTGGAGACAATCCATTCCCGTACACACTTCTATTCTTGGTAGTTTATTTGTCTGTTTATTTTTCTATCTTACCTTAGAGACCGTTAGATTCTGTTGGAATGTATTTTTGATATATCTTATATATTTTTCGTTTGTATATCTATATATAATATATTTCCCATTAAAAAAAAATAGCATACACACTTCTATCTAATAGAAGCCATTAACTCATTTTCATAAATGCACCACCATACACATATAAGCTTGAAAAACATCAATTCAACACATGTAAATGGTTCACGTTTTTCATTTCATGTATATGCATTTTGAAAACAAGTACATTATTTCTACAGAAATACTGTAAAATACTGATATATAAAACTAGAATAATGTTTTTATGATTATAATTTTTTATGGTTAATTATAAATTATGTATATTAAGACAATGAAGTTATTGATAAATTTATAATTTTCAATTGAAGTATGTTATACGATCAAGTTCATTGAATTTACGACCAGTCAAAAAATATTTTATGTGGATATATATATTTTCCAGCCTTAATTTACAGAATGAAAATTAGGGAATTATTCAATTTACGTTAGGATCATTAAATTTAGATTCCAATAGAAATATCAACAATTATTTTGCATGAAAATGAGGGAATTAATATAGTTCATTTGTCAAATCACCTTCACATAATTTTTTTTAAGCAAAAGGTATCCTCCGCGTGCAACTGCAGAGATTAATTCATTCGAGATAACTGAGATCTATTTAAGGGGTTGACCTCTCCCAACAAATGTTTCTCCATACGCACCAGCTGGAGATCGAGCCCTAGACCAAATAGTTAAGAGACTCAAGTATCTACCACTTGTACCATAACCTTCACATAATTTAGTTTCCGGTGTGTGGTCATCAAGCAAAAATATCCAAAACTAAATTTGGCAAAAATAAAAATATGTATCAAATTATTGTATATTAAATTTGGCTATAAATATTAATGTAACATTCCTTACCATTTCATACAATCACACTTTCTTTACTTTCATTTAAACAAACCATTTACACTTTCCACAAATTCTTCATTGCATTGATGAAACAATATCAATCATTCATGGGTTGGTTGCTTCTATGTATGCATCTTTTGATCTTCCATTTTCCATCTTTCTCTTCTTCTTTCAATTTTTTATGTCATGATGATGAGAGCTCTGCTTTGCTTCAATTCAAGTCTTCCTTCACTATATATACTAACCCTTATTCTGCTTACGATGAACCTCCTCCTCTGAAAACAGAAACATGGAAAAATGGCAGTGATTGTTGTTCATGGAATGGTGTCACATGTGACACCATCTCCGGTCACGTTATTGGTCTAAACCTTGGCCGTGAAAGAATTAAAGGTACGTTACATCCTAACAGTACCCTTTACCATCTTACACTCCTTCAAAAACTCAATCTTTCTTACATTGATTTCTATCCTTCTCCTTTTCATTTTAAGTTTGGTGGGTTTCTAAGTCTTACACATCTTGACTTGACTTTGTGTAACTTTAAAGGTGAAGTTCCTATTCAAATCTCACATCTTTCCAAATTAGAATCACTTCATCTCTCTTGGAATTATGACTTAGTTTGGAAAGAGACTACCTTGAAGAGGCTTGTACAAAATGCAACAAATTTAAGAAACCTATTTTTAGATTACACAAATATGTCTTCAATAAGACCAAACTCCATAGATTTGATCTTCAATCAATCTTCCTCTTTGGTTACTCTTAATCTTCAAAATACATTTTTAAGTGGAAAATTCAAAAAGAGCATTCTTTGTTTACCAAGTATTCAACAGCTAGATATGTCATGGAACAAGCTTGAAGGCCAACTTCCAGAATTGAGTTGCAGCACTTCACTCAGAATCTTGGATCTCTCAAATTGTCCATTCAAAAAAGGGCCAATTCCTCTGTCTTTTTCTAACCTCACACACCTTACGTCCCTAACTATTTCAAGTAATAATCTAACGGTTCAATCCCATCCTCACTTTTAACTCTTCCACATCTAACTTCTCTGGATCTCTCTTACAATGATCTTAGTGGTCAAATTCCAAATGTATTTCCCGAGTCAAATAGATTTGAAGAATTAGACTTGAGTTCCAACAAAATTGGAGGTGAGATACCATCCTCACTTTTAACTCTTCCAAATCTAACTTATTTGTCTCTCTCTTCCAATGATCTTAGTGGTCAAATCCCAAATGTATTTCCTCTGTCAAATAGATTTCAAGAACTATACTTGAGTTCCAACAAAATTGGAGGTGAGATACCATCATCACTTTCAAACCTTCAACAACTTACTGTCTTAGATCTTTCATTCAATTTATTTTCCGGTCAAATCCCAGATGTGTTTAATTTGACTCAACTTTATTATTTAGATTTATCTTTTAATAAATTAGAGGGTCCCTTACCCAACAAAATTACAGGTTTCCAAAACCTAACTTATTTGATTTTAGGGTACAACTTACTAAATGGAACAATTCCTTTGTGGTGTTTATCCTTGCCATCTTTAAGAGAAGTACATCTATCAAACAATCGACTTACAGGGCATATCAGTGATGCATTCTCATCAAATTCCTTAGAGGAACTAAGTCTAAATAACAACATGTTACAAGGAAATATTCCAGAATCCATTTTCACCCTCTCAAAACTAAAATACTTGAGCCTACAATCAAACAACTTGAGTGGTCTTATCAATTTTCAAATCTTCTCCAAACTTCAAAATCTGTCAGAATTATCCCTTTCATGGAATAGTCAATTGTCACTAAACTTTGAATCTAATGTCTCTAATAGTTTTAATCAGCTACTAGTATTAGAATTAGCTTCTGTCAATCTGATCAAATTCCACAAATTACAAGGAAATTTCACAAATTTGGCTATTCTTGATCTTTCCAATAACAAACTTAATGGAATGCCCAATTGCTTAATTGAAACAAATCGTTTGAACGTTTTAAACCTCTCTCAAAACTTGTTCACGTCAACAGATCAATTGATTGAAATGGCAGTGAATAATGAACATCTCGTTTCACTTGATCTTAGTTTTAATTCACTGAATGGTGATATCCCTTTGACAGTTTGCAATATAAATGATGGCCTTGAAATTCTGAACTTGGGACACAACAATTTGAGTGGTATCATTCCACAATGTTTTTCAAATTTGCAATCCCTTCAATTTTTGGATCTACAGATGAACAAATTTCATGGCACTTTGCCAAGTAACTTTTCCGAGTACCTGAACATTATAAACCTTAATGGAAACCTATTAGAAGGCCTTTTGCCTATATCTTTGTCCCATTGCAAATACCTGAACATTTTAAATCTTGGAAGCAATAGATTAGAAGACAAATTTCCCTACTGGCTTCAAACTATGCAAGATTTGAAAGTACTGGTTTTGAGAGACAACAGGTTCCATGGTCCCATTGCCAATTTAAAGATCAAACATCTATTTCCAAGTTTAGTCATTTTTGATATCTCGGGCAACAGTTTTAGTGGTTTTCTACCTAAAGCCTATTTCAAAAATTATGAAGCCATGAAGAATGTTACTCAAGTTGGTGGGGATAGCAGTTTGATATACATGGATCCTTGGTGTACAGTGTTTAAAGATGCATGCAGTACTGATTCTGTGACTGTGACAACAAAAGGGAAAGAAATGACACTGGTGAGAATTCCAAAATTGTTCGTAAGTATTGATTTGTCAAGAAACAATTTTGAAGGAGAGATTCCAAATTCTATTGGAGAGCTTCATGCACTTAAAGGCCTTAATCTTTCCCATAATAGACTCGTCGGTCATATTCCCCAATCCATCGGAAACTTGACAAACTTGGAATCTTTGGATCTTTCATCGAATATGTTAGCCGGTGTGATTCCTGCAGAATTAACCAATATGAATAGTATTGAAGTCATGAATCTTTCCAATAACCATCTTACAGGAGAAATACCTCGAGGAAGGCAGTTCAATACATTTACAAATGATTCATATGAAGGAAACTTGGGGCTATGTGGATTTCCATTGTCAAAGAAATGTGGACCTGAACCTCATTCTCCACCTCCACCTCCAGCCAACAACTTTAGGAGTGAAGAGAAATTTGGATTTGGATGGAAACCAGTGGCAATTGGATATGGATTTGGATTTGTGATTGGAATAGGCATTGGATATTTTGTGTTTTTGATTGGAAAGCCTAGATGGCTTGTGATGCTATTTGGTGGTCAGCCTAAGAGAAGAGTGAACAGGATAAGGACTAGAGTGAGGAGGACCAATGGTTCTACTCAGATGGTGCAAATGTCATAGTTTCATTTTTGTTGTTTGATTTTGGGTTGTAAGTTTGTAATCTGAATGAATATATTGTGTGTTTTTAATTAATAAAATTGCAAGTTTATCCATATGTAATTTAGCTAGAATTCACTTTTTATCCAAAACCTATAAAAATACAGTTTGTACTGTGAAGTTATCTCAAATATATATATATATGCATTTCAGTTAGAATCAGATGAGAAATTATATTTTTTTTAATAATAAAATAAGATGAAAATTTTGCATCAAAGTTTAGTGATGAAATGATATCTTATGACAGACAATCTCATCTGAATTATGTCACACTCTAAGTATTCCCCTCAGTCCTCACCTCCATAGAATATTTCATATTTGGTTCTCTCTACACCAAGTTTACACAGTCTAAATTATAATTTTGTAACATTGCTTTTCTTTTTCTCCTGTTTTCATTAGTTTATTACTTTTTGTTCTATCATAATTGAATCACATAATGATACTGATCATAGATAACTATTTTTTAAGACTAATGCAGTGTTTTTATTACGGTTAACATGATCAGGTAAAGCAATAGAAGAACTGAGATCATCTCTTTACAATAAGCTCCGAAACATCGGAAGGAGCAAAGCGTCAACAACAAAGATATTGCAGTTCAGTTCATGCAGTGTTGGTTTCTACTTTATACCGAATGGCTAAGATTGTTGTTTAGTTAATTAACCATTGTCAAGCCAATTTTGTTCACGTTCTTGATTTCACTTAACCTTTTATTTACGAAAATAAAAAGCTATATATAGCACTCTCTCTAAACTAAACTAGTTACCTTGTGTAGCAAGTAACTGTCATGTAAGTTAGGTATCCTAACAAGGCGGATTCTAGTGTGGGATAGTGAATCATATCTCCCACAGGTGAGGGACCAATGAAAAATCATTTTCAATCATCAGATATAATCAATGGCCAAGATCTACTAAAATTAAAAAGAGAACATTTAAAATTATCCACACAAGATCTAATTGTATATCATCACCGTGCCTTCATCACCATCTCTAGAATCCATCTTCTACTTCTTCAGTCTTCACTGCAACATTCCTCTTCACCATACCAACTCTATTGAAGTACAAAAAAGTCTCCTCTTCAATTTAACAACAACAACAACCGAATTGGTGGGAGTTGTTTTTGTTCCAAATATCAGTAAACATTAATTTTCATTAATCTGTAAAGATCTATTACAGTGCATTTTTCAATGGCGGTGATGGATGGGAACGGCGGCAGATCTGTGAAATGGGTTTTAAATTTGTAAATTATTTAAACAAAATTCAGATTCATATTCATGGATGCAAAATAAAATTCAAAACAAAATCGATGGAGATATTGCCATGTACGTTGTCATGAATGTGCTTGAAATGGGTCAAGATCTGTTATTCATTCATGGATGCAAAACAAAATTCAAAATCCCTAATGTGTATTATTATGCAGATTCATATTTTAATTTATATGAAACTCAACTAAAACACAAAACCCAAGTAATTTTGAAAATAATCAACCATTTTTATAGAAATTATAGATCCAATAATTTTTATTTTTGTAGAAGAAGGGAAGATGAAAAAGGAAAGGAAGTAAACAGATGAACAAATAAGAAATCTCTTATAAGAAAAGAGAATCTCCGATGGTGGTGGTTGCCGTCGGTGGCAGTGGTCTGAGAATTCGCCGGAATTTGTGTCCGCCGTCGAATGAAAATGTTGAAGTTGATGAGGCGTGAAGAAGAAAGGTACAATAATATCTTGTGTGGACAATTTTACATGTTGTCCTTTTGATTTTAGTAGATCTTGACCATTGATTATATCTGATGGTTGAAAATGATTTTTCTTTGATCCCTCACCTGTGGGAGATATGATTCACTATCTTCTAACTAACTTCTATTACAATAAGGATTGAATTACAGTACAAATCAACATTCTAATAATGCAGGTTTGGGCTTTGGCTGCAGTATCAGCATGTGTAAATTGGATAGCTTTGGCATAGGCACTAGCAGGAAAGCTATCTATTAGAAGATTGGATCTATCAAATAATCCATTTACAGGATATTTAAGTTATACTCCCTCTATTACTTTTTAAGTGTCTTTTGACATCAATATCATGTAGATTAATGGTGGTTATTTGTGTTTTTTCATTTTGAAAAAATAAAAGAATATTATTTTTAATAAAAAAAACTACCACTTTGTGAGAGGAAAAGTAAGAAATGCATGTATGGAAATGCATGTAAGTTTTGTCCTTATTATTATTATTATTATTATTATTATTATTATTTGGTCACCTCATCACATTCAATATTCACTCTCTCTCTCACGGAAACTACTCATCTTCTCCACTCTCCATTGAATTTTTTATTCATCCCTTCATATCACTTTGTCTCATCTGTTTTCTCCCAATTTAATCTCATACCCAGCCATGACGCCATAATCTAGTTGCCAAATCACAATATAAAAGAAGATGTATCCATTGATAACAAGGATTCTTTAATCAATTAAAAAAATTGATAACAATGATTTCATTGTAATACCCATTGATTCAACAAATTTATAACAATAATTCTTCAATCAGCATATTGATAATAACAACTTGTCTAAGAGAAAGGGAAGAGCTCTTGTGCAAGTTAGACAACGGCGATTGGACGTTGCAACAAAAACGATTGAGTAGAATATATATCTTCACCAAGACGAAATCATTGGAGATGGACAGAACACGGTGGAGAAAAGAACACGGCAAGGACAAAATCGCAGATCTCAGAGAAGGAAGACAGTTTTTTTTTTTTTGCTTGCAGTAAATGTTTTTTTTGTTAACCGGCTGTACTGGTTACCAAGGTAAGTGATTTAAAAAAAGGTGATGATGTGGCCCAATAGATAGTAGCGTGTTGAAAGGAGTGTGTTAGTGGGTATGTCCTTAGCATTACTCATATTAGAATAGATTTCTATAAGGAAAATAAATTTATCGCATTTACATTTGAGAGCTTCTTTTGGCATCTCATGTATTTCTCACACGTTCTTCTAATTTTTTATTTTACTCTTTTTTTATTTAAGTAACGGACGTTATAATAATGAGAAATTTGAGGAAAAAAAAAAATCTTTTAACATGAAATTTTTAAGATTTTACACCGTCATCTACTTAAATAGAGAACTGTCGGACTCAACGAAATGAGTATTTTGATAATTTCAGGAGGTGCAAGAAAATTCAAGGGGTACCAAAAGAATCTCTATTTACATTGAGGTATCAGTTTGCCTCTGAGTCTCAACTTCAAAGTTTCGCAAATAACTCAATTTTGATCAATAATTCACCAAACTGGTACCAAAATGATCGTAATCGAGTTAGCTTTCTACAGAATCAAACTCCACTAAATTTGAAGTTACATAGAAAGATTAATTACTGTTTTAATTAAATAAAGAGATAAAATTCCTATTTATTCAAAATAGGGGAGTAAAACTGAATTTAAGCCTTTAAAAAATTTGCACGACACATGAAAAGATGAGAAAGTCTAATCTAGGCACAAATCTAACACCTCAATGTTAGGCACACTTACATAAAAAATTTAAAAAATTAAAGAGAAATAATTAAATTGATATTGATTGATTTGACTATTATATTTTTCTTTTAATTTATTAGATTCATGTGTGTGCGCCTAAATAAATTTGATTTGTGATTGTGGTCATAGAAGAATATCTCATAAAAGGATATGCATGGGGAGCACGAAACAAATCTCCCATGTGACCATGTCAATAGTTTATTGGACCTATCTAACATGATAGGCATTTTTTATATCTGCCTCCATACTTTTTTTTTTTTGGTTACATACCTCCATATCTAATCTAATATCTCTACATCTCATTTTTATTTTAGTACCCTTATTTTATTTCTTTCATAATTTTTCTTATTACAAATCATAATCTGTGTGTGCTGTATTTACTTATTTATTTATTTTTTGGATGATTAACTTGCAATAATCATATGTCAACCATCATATAATAATTCTATTTTTCTGTTTTTGTATTTAACTACAATTTATTTATTTTTGGATGATTAACTTGCAATAATCATTTTTTTTTACGAAACTTGCAATAATTATGTCAAATCAACCATCATATAATAATTCTAATTTTCTGGTTTTGTATTTAACTAGTACTCCTCTAGTCCTTAATATAAGAGAAAGTTCATTTTCTAGATACATTAAATTGTTAATGTATCTGGTCAATGGTATAATCTAGATACATTAATATTCTAATGTATTTAAAAAGTGAATTTCCTCATATACTAGGAGGACCTGAGGTGAGTACAATACAAATATTATTTGTTAGTTAGTACAGCATACAATATATACGTGGGCTGCATCACTGTCTTCATCATTAATGATTTAGTTTTTGAGATAAATAAGTTTTTTAACGTATTTACCTTTGTGTAATATTATAAGAATTACTCCCACAATTTTTTTAATAAAAGATAAATTAAATATGAATTTTTAAGTGTCAAAAATTTAAAAATTTATATTTAGTCCATCGGTGTTAAAAAAAATTACCTTTTGCAAGTGAGTTTTTTTTTGTCGAATAGTACAGTGGCTAGAATTTCACATTTTAAGATGAATAAGTTGAAGTACCAGAGAGTTCGAACTTCGGTACTGCATATTATATGCAATGACTCTGCCAATTGAGCTATGCCCACGAGGACTGTCAGAGAGATTTATATAATATATTAAACATGACCGATTAAAAAAAATTAAAGTTTAAAAAATAAACATGAGTTGATTTAAAAGCACTGACCAAAAGTTGTGACGAAAAATATTTTGGAAACCAAAATTTGCTAAAAACTTTATAAAAACTAAAAACAAAATTTAAAGACCAATTATTTGGAAGAATCTAAGTTTAAGTTTTTGGAGACACAATTCTTGAATAAACTTTATTTATTTTTGTAATTTTGAATCGACCTCTAACCTTTTACAAGAAGATGGGACACTTTTTTTTTTATAAGAAATTTAGAAAGGAAATAATAATTTTTTGTCCAGAAAAATTAAAGGGTTGTCTTAAAAAATCAAAATTTAAATTTTTATATATGGTGTTGAGTATACAATTTTTAAGAAATTAAGAAAATATTTTTACATTTAGTTTGTTATTTGATGGGCGCTTGTTAGTCTGGAGCAAGTGCAAAGAGAATATCTCTTCTCTTATACTCCCTCTGGTCCTTATTATAAGGAATAGTTTGACAAAAACACACAGACTAAAGAGACTTATTTTTTTTATTAAAAATTCTAAAATGTTAGGTTTAATTCCAAAAATAACTTTGGTCTTAATTGATTGTTGTCTCTTGTAATTATCAATATACTAAACCATTATTCTTAATTCCAATGTAACTCCTCCTATACACAAGGTTAATTAATTCTAATGTTACATTACCATTTACGTGACTCTTTGTTTACTAAAATTTGCCTCCAATTTTTTTGTATAGGAAATGTGTGTGTAATTAATGTTAAGCATTGGAATATGTTATGTATACAATTCAATTCAATAAGGGTATAAAAGAAATTACTTATTTAATAAAGCATAGATTTAAAGAGTGTTCCTTATATAAAGGACAAAAAAAAATCCAAATTATTCCTTATAATAAGGACCGGAGGGAGTACTATTTTAGTGATTACTATTGACCGTTGTTAAAATTTTCAATAATTTTTAAATGTTTATCTACTATAGACAACTTATTAAGCTTATCTACCGTATAACTAACTCACTTCAAGGATATGTTTGGAAAACACGTTTTCATACGATTAAAAATACTTATTTGATCATTGTCACTTTTTCATAAACTTTAAGCTTATTTTATAAAGAGAGCCTGCATGCAGTTCATATCCATCATTATCCAAATAAACTCCGAACAATAAGTGACTTATTCGGTGCATTGTCATGTCATGTGCCCTTAATTACTTGGTATGTGTGCATGTATGTAAATTGCTAGTTGAAGTCTTGCGACTTGAAACATTGTCTTCAAGTGACATCAAATGAAAGTGAACAAAACCAAATTTGGCTTCTTGTTTGCATTGAACTGATAGAAGAGAGAATATATTTATTGCATCGAAAAAAAAAGTGCAAATGGCTTGTGATAGATGCCAAGGAAGGATAAGGCAATAGAACTTAAATGTAACTCAATCATGTAGAATCAACCTTTTGCTAAGTACTTGATTTTGTTAAGAAATTGTATATCGATTAAGAGGTAGTCTGAATATATGTTTATAAGTGAGAATAATCTTCATTTTATAAGTGCAGGGTTGAGTTAGGTCCAATACCCATTTTTTAAGATGGTATCAAGATCTCTAATCATTGGGTCATTTGTTATTTGGTTTTTACTATCAGGTTATCCACCGTTTATATTTATGCATCAAGTCCAATAATATTCGACGTAAAGACAATTCTCACCTTACAAACTAATTTTGAAGGATTGAGTTAAACATTTTTTTTTTAAGAGACAAGTTGATTCCTATATAGAAATTAAAAAGTATATCTTTGATCACGCTTCAGAGTTCCAAAATTATAACCACTTGGACCCTTTATTTTTTGTTATCTTCTCCTACTTCTATTATTCTCAACAAATGATTGGTTTATTTATTGTTTGGGAGGAGTGTCTATATTGCCCACTTTCCTTTGTATTTTCCTTTTATTTGTATTTTTATTTTTATATTATTATACTCAATTATAGGATAGGTCATCCATTTTTTACAAAATAAAATAATAGTAACAAATAAAATTATATTCATATTAAATATTTAAAAAAGGTCAAATAAAATTCTTAAAATCTATCGGATTTCCTACTGTAATTATTTCACACAGTTACACACAATAAGTGATCTTAATCATATATTTTAATCAGATAATTTCTATACAACCAGTCATATTTTATATTATGTAATTTTTACTACATGTTTTGTTCGGATAATCGGAAACAATTACTATGTTTACACATTAATTGTGTAAAATCCAAACTCAAACAAACATGAATATTGCTAGTTAAACTTGTAGGTTTGAATTTAAGAGCTCAGAATTGTGTGTCAATATTTTTTATAACAATTGCCTCTTCATTTATGAAAAGAAAAAAGAAGTCAAATAAGCGAATGTTTTGTTTTTTTGAGGTGAGTCAAATTAATTGAGTGAATTAATTTTATAATAGATAAATGAAATGTCAAAACTCACATAAATTTAGATGTTGAGGCTATAACCTAATATACTAATTTCGACATTTTTATCCATTGAACTATGATTTGTAAACTGTCAAAATCAAACTTTTTTTTTCTTATCAAGTAGCTTGATGACTAGAATTTCACTTTTTAAAAGGTGAATAAGCGGGAGTACGAGATTTCGAACCCACTTCCTACAATAATTTACAATATCTCTACCAATCAAGTTATGCTTGTCAGCATAGTCGAAATCAAACTTTACTCCTTTATTAGTGGAACTAAACATATATTTTAGTAGAGTTTAATTGATATGCACCGACGGTGTAAAATAGTTTTACACAATTGTCCAATAAACAACTATTATTTTACCATGTCATATCAATAAAGTGTGGTGAAGTAGGGTGATATGGTAGAAAACATAATTGGTATTGGTTGACAGTGTAAAATTATTTTACACCATCGGTACATAACAATTAAATCCATTTTAGTATTATATTTTGAATATAAATAAAGGTAGTTAACTCTAGCCGGTTCCTTCGCCCATTATGCGAGCAACTTCTCTCACTCTCCCAAATCTCTTTGTTTCTCCCATCAGATCAGAGAATTCAGGAAAGTTCAAGAATTCGTCGTCTTTTGAGGTTGCGTTTTGGAACTAAACCAAATAATCTATTCTATTCATCCAGGTATTCATTTTCTATTATTCTCAATTTTACAATTGATATTGATTGATATAATATAATAATGATTTGATTAAAATAACATAAAATAAAAAATGGACATTAAGTGACATGTGTCACGTTGGTAGACACTTTACGGTTACTCCATCATTACTGACTGGTATCACATACTTCCTCCGGTCCTTATTATAAGGAACAGTTTGGATTTTTTTTTTGTCCTTTATATAAGGAACACTCCTTAAATCTATGCTTTATTAAATAAGTAATTCCTTTTATACCCTTATTGAATTGAATTGTATACTCCAATATAACATATTCCAATGCTTAACATTAATTACACACACATTTCCTATACAAAAAAATTGGAGGCAAATTTTAGTAAACAAAGAGTCACATAAATGGTCTACCACCATGTATAGGAGGAGTTACATTGGAATTAAGAATAGTGGTTTAGTATATTGATAATTACAAGAGACAACAATCAATTAAGACCAAGGTTATTTTTGGAATTAAACATAACATTTTAGAATTTTTAATAAAAAAATAGGTTTCCTTGGTCTGTGTGTTTTTGTCAAACTGTTCCTTATAATAAGGACCGGAGGGAGTAATAATTTTGTTCGGTTGATGAAGTGGTCATGGTGGATCAATCATGAATAACATTATAACGAATACTAATTTTATAAAATCTACCGTTGGATTGAAAGTTTATTGAGACCCATCAAGATTTACGTTAATAAACTGTTAATCTTGATGTGTCTCAATAACATATCAAATGATTTTCAAAAAATTTTAAAAAATTTATGATGATCTATACGATATAAACTTTCAATCCAACACTGAATTTCGTAAAATTCATATTTAGTATATCACTTGTCCACGGTGGACCACTTGTGAAGGTGGTCCACAGGAGCATTAGCCATGATATGATATTATTATTTATTATTCTAGATAACATTTCTTAATGCAAATTATTGTTATCAATAAAATAAATAACCTTCAATATATAAGAAACATTTTTTTTAGTTGAATATATATATATATATAATCATTCCTGCAAAAACAAGTTTCACATTTTAAAACTTACCATTTTTTCCATCTCTTTATGGTTGACTGATTCATTTAAAGAAAACCCTTTTTGGCACTGTGTGTCCCATCCCAGGAAAGAGTTTTGTTCTAAAGATGGGTTTAGAATCTTGTGATTCAGCTGACAACATCAACAACCCTTTGTTACTCAATCAAATCCAATCTCATCCTATCAAAAGAACAGGTTTGTGTTTCTTATGTATTCAGATTTAATCTCAACATGTTTCAATTGTTACATAGTATTAGTATATACCATGTTGATGTTTTTATTCTTGTTTTGACAATACCATGTTGATGTAAAGTAATGAAATGTTATATATTTTCAAGATAATTATACATGAATGAACGATAGTTAGGTAACAAGCTGCGCCGCTAATCCTTTCTGGATGACAAAACCAATCCTCGGAAAAACTACCATGTTGATGTTGATTGTTGTTTTATATGTTTGGAATTGAAAAGTGTAATGATAATAATAATCTAATATAATAATGAAATGAAATTGATAGATATAATATAATAAATGATGTTATGTTTATGATGATATTAGGGACTGTATGGACAGCAGTTGCACACATAGTGACAGGGGTGATAGGATCAGGAGTGTTATCTTTGCCATGGAGTATTGCACAACTTGGATGGATTGTAGGACCATTCTCTATACTCCTTATTGCTTCTTCAACTCTTTACTCAGCTTTTCTTCTATGCAACACTTATAGATCTCCAAATCCTGAATATGGTCCTCACAAAAGTGCTTCTTATCTTGATGTTGTCAATTTTAATTTAGGTAACTTATTTACATCTCATCTACCTTTTTCACTTTTCAATTCAATTTAATTGCTTTTGCATCATCATGTTTAAGTAATATTTCTTGTTTAATTCAAGATATTCATAACCTGATAGGATTAGGTTGAAACCTTCTAAAAAACTATGTGAACAATACAGTAATTGATTAAAGATTATTTTAGTAGTAATATTGAACATTTTTTATATTCCATATCCATAAAAAATTAATGGATTACATGATTATATTAAAAAAACTTTTTTTTTTTTTTAATAAAATATATGTGTAACACCAACATGGTGTGGCACAATTGGCCGATAACCGGTTCCTTTAAGCATGTGGTCATAGGTTTGATCTTAGCCGGTGTGTATGGAAGAGTGTTTGTTAGGAGAGGTTAACCCCTTAAATAGATCTCGGTCCCTTGAAGGATTAGTCTCTAGCTTCTGGCTAGGGATACCTTGGGCAACAAAAAAAAAATACATGTGTAACAAACTCAAAGAGAAGGGTCTGCTATTTAGTTAGAGAAATATTTTATCCCGCTGGCTTCCTTTCTTTGCATTAAGCATAACAATTTGTAGCTACGTGTTTATAATTAATGTTTTCGGCAGATATGGTACCACATTTTCTGTAGGCAAGACTGTTATTCAGAAATGTTAACAGAACATTGTCGCACATTATTTTCAATACGTTAATTAATATTACGTAAATTTATGTGAATTTTACTAAAATGACAGTGAAACTCGCATGATTTAGCAGTTGCCATCTAAATTTCACGTGTTTAGATATTTTCCTCCTTATGAGATTTTGGTTTGGTGGTTACAGGAGTAGGGAATGGAAGACTATGTGGCCTTCTTGTGAATATATGTATATATGGTTTTGGAATTGCCTTTGTCATTACAACATCTATCAGCTTAAGGTTTGTTCAACTGAGAATCAGTCTGTCCCGAGAATTTCGCTATATATATTGCTAGTATTGATCTTGACAGTTATTTGTATTTGTGGATGCAGAGCAATCCAAAACTCATTTTCTCGACACAACAAAGAGAATGAAACAGTGAGCGAATTTGCAGATGCATATTATATGCTGATATTTGGAATTGTCCAAATTGTTCTCTCACAGATACCAAACTTACATAACATCAATTGGTTATCTGTTGTCGCTGCAATTACATCATTTGCTTATTGTTTCATAGGAATGGGACTTTCCATCATGCAAATCATGGGTATGCATGCATCGCCATTTGAGTAATCTGATTTTCTAAGTATTTCCTTATACTTAGCATGACTGGCTTTGTGCATCGCCACTTGCTTGAAAATATATATTCGACCGATTATTAGTGTTGACAACACAATACATGCATATAATATTCCATTAATCATTTGCTCAGAAAATGGATATGCTAAGGGTAGTATTGATGGAATCAGTACCTCTAGTGGAACTCAGAAGTTGTGGTTGGTTTCCCAAGCACTCGGTGACGTGTCGTTCTCCTATCCTTTCTCGACAATTATGATGGAAATACAGGTATCTACCTACCATTTGATTCTCAGAAAACTAAAATGCAATACAGCACCTAAGAAAACTGTGAGCTTATTTATTTGGTTTGAGAAAATGCATTATGTTTTTCATTGGCACTTTTTCAATCTATTTTTGTACTAACTTTTTTTCACTTATTCCTTTAAAAGTTTGAAAATAGAAAACAAAGTAATTTTGTCATTAAAAGCGACAATTATAGAAGCTTATATAACTTGTAATTCTTGAAGGATACTTTGAAGACGCCTCCACCAGAAAACCAAACAATGAAAAAGGCCTCAGTAATATCAGTATCTATCACAACATTCTTTTACCTATGTTGTGGATGTGCTGGATATGCTGCATTTGGCGATAATACACCAGGAAACCTTTTAACAGGATTTGGATCCTCCAAGTATTATTGGCTTGTCGACTTTACTCATGTTTGTATAGTGGTTCACCTAGTTGGTTCATATCAGGTAACATAATCAATGTACCATCATCAAATTTTATGACGGTGCTCACATATTTTATGTCTGTTTGATTTCTATATTGTCTTAGAGTAGCATGTTATGAAATCATCTTAGCTTAGATATTTTGCGTGTTCGGTCACTATTTTGTGTTTGTGTTATAGGATGTTTGCTGCTACTGTTAGCGTTTGCCTTTTTTTCTCTGTGGCTAGCTGCTCTTTTTTTCTGTTTTGCCTCTTGTTTATCCTTGCTGTACTATTTTATACTCACATAACATGCCTTATGTTATGTTTGGGTTTGTTGAATAAAATCTTTTGCTGCTCAAAAAAAAAACTCTTAAAGATGTTATCTTGACACAGACACCGTATGCACTGTTCATCCTTTATTACATGGTTAACGTGGTTCAAACATGTCGACACACAACAGTGTTCATTTCTCCATTACATGGTTATCACAGTTCAAATATGTAGTTAAGTTACATATTTTGTATCTTTCATTCCAATATTAGGCCTATTTGAACTGGTTTATTTGAGCTTATCTATTAACATAAGCACTGGTGACACTGTTTGGTTGTATTAACATAAGCACTTGTGAGACTGTTTGATTGGGAGAGCTTATGGAAACAGATAATGACATGTCCCTAATTTTCAGCTTATTTTCATATGCTCTCAATAATAGATTATGAAACCAGCTTATATCTTATACAAAAACGGTTTGACTTTATTTTATCTTTTGTTATAGAAATTGCTTATACATAAATACTTATGTTTATGCTATAAGCACTTAACTTAATTAAGCTATTTATCCAAACAGGGTCATTGTCTTAGAGTAAAATGTTACGAAATCATCTTAGCTTAGACATTTTGCGTGTTCTGCCTAAAGGATAATATATGTGCTGTCTACTTTTATGAAATTCTTGTTCATTTAACTCTGTCATCTACCTTATTTCAATGCAGGTATACAGCCAACCACTTTTTGGCAATGCCGAGAATTGGTTCCGTTTAAATTACTCAGACAGTGAATTTGTGAATCACACATATACCTTGAAACTCCCTTTGCTACCAGCTTTTGAACTAAGTTTTCTCAGGCTGTCATTGAGAACTGCTTATGTTGTATCAACTGTTGTGATTGCAATGATCTTTCCATACTTCAACCAGATTTTGGGAGTTTTAGGCAGCATAAGCTTTTGGCCATTAACCATATATTTTCCGGTGGAAATATACTTGAGTAGGTCCAATACCGATCCGTGGACGGCTAAGTGGATTATGCTTCAAACTTTCAACATTGTTGGATTTGTATTTGGATTATTCACTCTTGTAGGATGCATTAGAGGAATAGTAACTGAAAAAATAGGCTAAGAAGTCTTAAGAGTCAAGACCAACTTTAAAAATTCAGATTCGCAAGGAATGCGGCCTATTCTATACTTATGGCTGTAAAGACGTTATTCTGTCGCAGCAGATTAAAATCGTACTTTGACGCTATTTTTTTGAGAAACTTGTGAGTTTCTTATACAATACTGATATAGGTAACTATTAAGATGTAAGTTGTTCCCATGGAATTACAGTGTGTGCAGGTCAGGTTTTTTGAAGTTGGACCTGTGGAAGGAATATACCACTGGAATAAATGAAATTATCACTTCTTGGACAAAATTTCATATGTTTGATTTTTGTTTGTTGTCTTAATATTTGATTATGCCAAATAACAATATTAATTATATTAATTTTGGAGAGTATATTTGGCACTACAACAAAGAGCACATTCAGTACTGAAAGATAGATTGCCATAGTGTGTGTTTGGTATGACGATAGATTGGACAAAATTACGGCGACTCGCTATGATTTTGTCAAATTCACTGTGATACCAAACATCAACAATACATGTCCATTTTGGATTTAGTGCATGTTTGGAAGGAAAGTTAGCATTTCCACGCTCATGTGCACTATTACTGTGATTTTCGACCAAACGTGAAAACAAACATGCTATTAGACCATGTTTTAAAACATGATTGAATGTGCGGTGTCACTGCAATTTCTCACTTTCAAAAACATGCACATGTGTCCAATTCAAATCCTAAAAACTTCAACGTGAGAAGATGTGTCTTTTCACCTCAAGCACAATGATGAATGTTTTACCATAATTTCGTTGAAGCTATAAAATGTATTTTTTTGCAAAATTACGATGATTTACCTGTAACTTTGTCAAACTCGTCGTAATACAAAACAAACACTTAGTTTAGTCTTGAATTGATTTAGGAAACTTGTTTTTCTCTAATCTTTTGTCCAATATGTAAGGAAGGAGAAATAATTGAGGGAAAGATTGACACTAGTAACCAAACAAACTTAGCTTTTGTCGCATTAAGGAACAAAAAGTTGGATATCATTGCACATGCAATCAAATCAACTACTAATTGAAGTTCCACATAGGATTCCCCTTAGATTATTCCCTTATCTATGCCTTCAACGGCTTTATTATTTTCACTAGGGCATTTTTTTCTTCTTCCACACCTTATTTCACCGAATTTGTAGGTTTTTAGATTATTCTACAACAATTGTATACATGCATCATACATTTAAAGGATTTTTTATAGTAATTTAGCGGTTATAAATTTCAATGTAAATAAGTCGAATATTTGGAGTTCGAATTCCGATTCTTGTATATATAATGAGATGTTTCTATCAACTGAGTTAAATTTATGGGGACAAAGACAAAATTGTTTTTGTTTTAATTCACATTTTTCTATTTTTCTCTACTCTTTTTCATATAATTCTTTTATATTTTAAAAAAATTTACTCATTTAAACACCACAATTAATATATTTAATCTATTTAATTAGTTGTTCATTTTCTCATATTTTCATATTGTTTGATTTCATTTCATTTTTTTCTTTCTTAACTTTTTCAACATCTATCTTGTGTATAAAAAGAAAAAACTTTTTGACATCCAAATATTTTAAGTGTTAACAAGGATAAATTGTTGTTTGACCCAAGAGAAGATTAAATACAAGTTGATGATTTTCCTTTTGTGAAAGAACAAGGTGGGTAACCTCGGATCCTAAAAAAGTTGGCAATTATTTAATCAAACTTGACAAAAAGGGTGTACTATAGTATTTGGATCATTGTCATTTTTTATTTTTTTTATTTGGATCATTGTCATTGAAAAAACAAAATCATCAATCCAAATGTATGTGTCACATTTTCTCTACAAATTTAAATTTTGAATTTGATAAAATTTTTAAAAAATAAAAGAAGCAAATGTTAGGATTATTTTTAGGTACTGTTTGACTCAACTCTTTTAGGTGCAGAAGTTATTTTAACTATAAAGTTGAAAGTAATAGCTTTAAAATTAAAATTAAAGTTGTTTGGTAAATCTTACTTTAAAAAAAGAAGTTAAAAGTTGTTTTTTTATTATTATAATAGGGTTAACAAATATGTTTTGATAATTTTTTTTTTGAATAAGTAAAAATGAGATATATTAACAAACCAGTCCCCTCCGCACAAGAAGTACCGAGATAGACTACAAAGGTTTACAAAGAGTCAATATATTATAATTTTTCTTAAAATATAGAAGTTGTTTTTCTTTTTTCTTTCTTACTAGAGCTTTTAAAAATTATTAATTTGCCTAACTTCTTACTTTTAAGAAAAAAGAAGAAGAAAAAAAAAATAGCCAAACGGTACCTTGAGTTTGAATTTTGACCTTTATATATCATTTTGTTTCTTAATTTTATGGTCTCAACTATAATCCTTTTTTTTTACTCTATTAATATTCTCATATACATTACTAACTGTTCTGTAATCACAATCATTTTTTTTTATTAATTCTCTAGTTCTTAAGAAAAAATGTCTCGGTAATTCAGAGTTCGATCACAGATATAAGTAAAATCTGCCCGAAAATTATTTTCATTAGAAATCAAATTCGAATTCTCCCGAACGATTCGTCCCAAAAATAACATTATAATTTTTTTCTATTATAATTGATTGACAATATAATTGTTTTTTATATGATTAAATTTCTATAGTACTATACTATTATTATACCAGAAATTATTTTTTTAAAAAAAATAAATTATACCAGAAATTTCTTGAGATTCAAAAGTATTTATATAACTAACAATATTATTATTACATGACAGACCCGCACGAGAGTTTTTTCATTGGATTCTCAAAAATCTGTGGGGCTGAATCTAATGACACAATTATTTCATTTTCTTAATTAAACTTTTGCTTTGTTATAAACTAATTACAAATTCATTCATCCATCAAAGCCCTCTTATGTGGACATAAATTGAAAAGATTATAAAACTAACTGACTTAACGGCAGCTACATCTTTGCTGAAATAAGTCTCCACTCTCGAGGTTAATTTGATTCCAAAATGCATTAAAAATTATTAATATCTAGCCGTCGCAATTGGGTCGCATTTGGATTGCATGCAGTAACTGTATGACGTTGCAATGAATTTGAATCCATTCGATCTTGAATCAATTGTAGATATTGTTTAGTACGGATTTTATGAAGGTGTAATATAGATCGATCGGTTGAAATCTAATATTGTATATAACTTCGAGTTTTTTCGACAACAAAGGATTCTGGTTCATATAAACCACGCCTCATGCCTTGCAGAATTGCAAAATCTAGCCTGTAACGTTAACATTTTTGACACTCCTTGAAGAACCTATAAAATAATCTTGCAACATGCTTGTAAGTTGTTTTCAGCTTATTTTTATAAACTTTTTGAATAGCTTATGAAAGTAATTTATATTTGATATGAACATAGAATAATTTTATTTTTTCTTTTGTTATAGAAACGAATAATATATAAACACTTATATGATAAATATTTGAGTAATAAACACTTAATTGAATTAAGTTGCTTATCCAACCCATGATATTTAATTAAGTTTGGTAACATACTATACTAGTACTCTGCCTTCTTTTTTATCAAAACTGAAAATCATCATGACAAAAGAAAATTAAAAGAAAGAGATCAATAAAAGAAGGATAAACATAATGAAAATTAAACAAGGAAACTTTAGTTTCTCTCATGGTACAAGTTTCTTCAAAACTGCAAATTAACTCTAAACTCACAAAACACAATTCCTTAAATCAAACTCATTACTATATTTGCACTCGCCACACTCTAACTAATATCAAAATCTAGAACATATATCTTCTACTAGTATAAGAAAGGAAAAAAAAAAACTTAAAATCTAAATCTAGCTAGTTAGAGATTAACCAAGCTGAATTTAGTCACTAAACAAACTCTACTGAGCTAAAATTAACAGAAATATTTAAGGGATGAAAAACTATCCCCTAACATGATAACTTCAAAATCCGAAGTTCTAAACATGGTTTTAAATTGTGATCTGCAATTGCGACCCCAACATATATAATATAATATTATGAAGGTTTGCAGCATAACTAAAACTGCGACTGCAATTTAATACCATGTTTGTCTAACAACTACTAGCAAACAAATGAAGCTAGAGAATCTTGAAGTGCAACACACAAAAAGTTCTCCAAATCTGGTGGTGCAAAAATTACTCTACGAAGAGAGAAATTTGAAAGCACCCTTTGTTTCTTTGGAGCTGGTGGACATGTTGAAATTTCGGGTATTCGAAATTTTCGACCTTTTGGTGTTGAACATACACTGTTATTACTGATGGTGGAGACATCATCATCATCAACAACCTTAACAGAATCCATGTCTTTGTCCTTTGATGAGCTGAGATCAGAGGATGTTTCTTGGATTTTGCTATGTGGAAGATGTTTCTTCTTGTTTGTTGTTGTTGTTCTTCTTCTTGTTGTTGTCTTCTTTCTTGATGATGTTGTTGGTGTTTTTCCTAAAGGGACCATTTCTTGAGATCAAAGTGAGAACTTTGAAGCTTTGACAAAGTAGTTTAGTTTCTATTGGTGAGTGCTTTAATTTGTTGAAATGAAGTGTGTATATATATTTGACTGAAAAGTGAGTTTTGTAGAAAAAGTCAAATTATGATACCTTAAGGAATAATATTTTAGTCTATGTATGTAGGTGACACTACACTACAAAAGTAAGTCTCTCTCCACTATGACATAGTGCAACAAGGAATCCAAGAGTAGACCAATCCAATGTGTACTTTTCAGACATCTTTTTTTTTTAGCATGAAGTGGAAAATTTAATGTTGTAATTTCTTTCTCTTTAATAATAATATTTTTAGTAGCTATTACTAATTGAATTATTTCTATTACTAACTGAATTATTTTTATTGGATTTTAATATCACTCCAATAATATCTAACTATTTATCAACATGACACAAGTAATATATATTTGGTTCTGGGTTCGATCTTTGGCAGGTGCATACGAAAAAACTTTTGTTGGGAGAAGTCAACTCTTTAAATGAATCTAAGTTATTTTGAGGGGGTTAATCTCCACGGTTGCGCGCGGAGGATATTTTTTGTTTACCAAAAATATCTAACTATTTTATTTTACAAAAATATTATTTTGACACAAAAGTTTTTTTTTTTAACAGATTTTTGACACAAAAAGTTGACATTTATATTAGACGATTGTAATATATATATATTTGTCAAATAGTCTAGTGACTTATGCATACGCACTCTGGCATACTTGTGAAAGAAACCTTATGAATGTTATGGATTTGTGCATCTGTTGGATTAATTTCTATTGACCTTAATAAAAACTGGTTAATTGCTACTAGCACTATGTATTGGTGCTTTGACAATTGTTTTCTCTCATTGTTAGCATTAGGTTTTGGCTTATTCTCTGCCTAGTTATTAGAAAAATAGGAATGGCATGTTTATTAGAACCTTCATTTTCAAATTGGTTCAAATATTATTTTCAAGACTTAACACATGTTTCAAATATTAGGCAGGTTTAGGTAATTATGGCCGTTTGTAAACAAATAATAACAATTGATCTTCAAATAATAAGATAGCATCTCTAAGTGTCATCAATTTGAGTTTCATGAATCATGAGAGATAAATCGTTTCGTCTCTGATTTCGTTACAATCGTTGAGGAATTTTATTGTCGCTAATGTTTCGTAACTAAATCTTATGTATTTAGTAGTGACTTGTATGAATCTTGTAGAAACCAACCTTCGTGTATTTACTAATCACATACTTGTAAACTACAGTACTACCAAACAGTTTTATTATACTTTCATAATCTTATTTGTTGGCACAATTTGAAACAAAATTATACAAAGAAACAACAACACCTGCAAGTTCTGGGACATATCCCACCCAAGAACTAGAACCAAATTTCTTTGCTAACCTCACTAAGCTATGAACAGCTACATTTTAGCATCTTCTAATAAAAGCTACACTACAATTAGAAAGCATAGATAAAATATCAACAGTCTAAGATTATGTTATCAATGTCAGCTATGCTAATATTGCCTTTAGAGTCAGATTCAATGGTATTCTAACAGATGAGGCAACCACTATGAGATTGGCATTTGGCAGAATTATATTCTGTAGTGAATCACAATTTCTGCTTCTTCCATTTGTAAGCAGCTTCCAAGATCTTGAGATTGGTGGTCTGAGTTGCCTCAGGGAATAGATAGCCAATAAATTCTTCAATTCTAGAAGAACCATCTTTTTCAGTACTAACTTGCCGTCTCTTCTTGAGCTTTTTGGGAAGCTTAGACTGGACTAAGCTAACATCACCTAGCTCCCCAGATGGAGCCTCAAAGTTTATCCATTTCTCCAATAGCATTGCCCTTTCTTCTTTTAAATCTGGAGCTGATGATCTGAAGTAGTTTAGAGCTTCCTCAAACACCCTTCTGGCACGCTGAATGCATTGCTTCTTTTGTTCTTGTTCTGATACGTCTAAAGACATTTCGTCAATTGCTGTTGCTTCAAAATCTGCATAACTTATCCATACCTTCAAGTGCTTTGTTCGATCAAGAAGCCTTTCATAAAGTTCTCTTGCTCTCTCAAATTCACACTCGGCAGTTTCAAAGTCAATGTATGCCTTCCACAACAACTCAGGCATGTCCAAAGCTGGTTGAGCAATTGCAAGATCAAATATTGCTCGAGCTCGTTCTGTCTCCGATAGAGATCTCTCCAGTTCTGCATATTTGCTCCATGCATAGCAACTTTCAGGTGACCACTGCAGATACTTCTCATACAATTTTCTGCATTGATCTATATTGCTACGCTGCAGTTCTATCTCTATATACTTCTTAAATATCTGTTGTCAAAGAGAACAGGTATATGTTAAGTTAATCATTCAGCATTGAAAATAAGCTATATAATATTTTCATCTAGATAGATACCAATATATTACCTTGCCTTTTGGAGCCTTTCGAATCGCATTTTCTAATATTTTACGAGCACCCTTGAGATTCAACTGACGTATTTCAAATTGGGCTGCTAGAAGCCATACTTTTGCAAATGAGAACTTGTGAGGTATCAGGTTCAGACATTCCCTAAATAATTGAAAGTCAAAGAAAATGAAAGTAGTGTCAATACAATACTGCAATGATAAATTTGTTAATTTTAGAATTGCGATAGAACTGAACCAGAAAAGATAAAAACAATAAGTCAAAGGACAAAGATAACAAATCAGAATCAAATGAATTATCCAAATCAAATGTGACAGAAGAACCAAAAGGAAATAAATAGTACATAAACATATCTCTATCCTGAGTCCTGACCACAACTAAAGAACAGAAACCTAAATTTCGCCTTTTTGATAATCCAAAATTATTTAGTATATGTCACATAAATAGGTTCAATATTGAGATTTCAGTTTCCATGGATAGCAAGTACAATGACAAAAGTAGTAATATACAAACAAAAATCAGTAAACAAAAGGAATCACGGCGGAAGCCTTTGAGAATCAATATGGCAAAAATTGAGGAAAATATTAAGAATTCTCTTCATTGGTATAAGAAGCTTGCAGTTACTTTCCAGTTAAAAAATATGATTATTATACTAACAAGGTTTACAGAAAATATCCCACATAGCAAATCTACACATAATTCAGGAAAAGCATGCGCGGAAAGTACTACTATATATCCTCACTTAAACACAATACATGGAATTTCATAAACATATGCTTACCTGTACACGGCTCTTGTTCGCTCCATATCCCCGGCATCAAGTTCTTCGTAGAGTGCATAATTAATCCTAAATTACACACAAACAATAATAAACACGGTAAGAAAATGCAAAAACATTAAATAAACAAACAACAAAATAAGTAAACAGAACTCAAACATACCATAAATAAATAAATAAATATATCGTTGCCAATATCTCTTCTTCTCAGCTGGAGGAACATTAGCAATCGCCCTCTCATAAACCTCCCTGGTTTTTTCCGTATTGCCCAAGCTTTTTTCAAACTCTATGTAATCAAACCAAGCATCATAGTCCAACGGATTTTTCCGCACTTCTTCTTTGTACTGGAACCTTCTTTTCCCGATGATGGCATCCTCAATCCCTTCCTTATCACCATACTGTTTCTCAAACGCCACAAACTTGCTAAACAAATTTTCAGCCTTTCCCTTTGGTATACGATCAAGCCCAATTTTGTATAATATATATCTAGCACGCTCCACCTCCTTGCATCTTTCCTCAAACGCAGCAAAAGCCATAAAAAGCTTCTCAGCTTCCTCCTCATCCTCTGCAATCTTCTCAACCGCTCTTTCATACACATTCCCCCGCCTTAACAACCTCGCCATTCTTCACCTCAAAATTAGCGTAGCGAATCCAAGCATCAACCGTTGGATGGCACACAAGTCACAACAAACCTCTCAAATATCGCTCTGGCTCGTTCAATTTCATTGTGCCTAAGTTCAAATTTGATGTAACATTACCATGGCATCCATTCCATCCACCTCTCAAAAACACCTCTAGTACGGGTGACATTACCATCCATCTCCTCCATATGAACATACTTGAACCACAACTTATCGACTTGAGGCAAAAGCGTAACAGCGCACTCCCAAACGCTGCTCGCATGATCTATAAAATTATTCTTCATCTCAAACTCAGCATATCTTGACCATAATGTACTATTTCTATAATTAACTTCTTTTAAGGCATTTTCCCAAACAGATCGTGCGCGTTCAAATTCTTGTTGTGAATCTTCCTACTCTGCATATTTAACCCAGACACTTATATTCCGTCGATCTCGTCGGATTAAATCCTCAAATTGTTTCCGTTTTCGGAGACGGTACTCGTCGAGTTCCATTTGATCGGTGATTTTATCGATTGGAGGAGGGAAAACAGAGTCTTGGAACCCTAGCTTCGTATTCTTTGGCGGTACATAAAAAACTGAGAAAGTGAAAGCGCAAGTTTGAATGAATATAAAGTGTTCTGAGTATTTATATTTATAGCTTAGCAATGACGGTTTAAGTTTTTTTATTTTACTTGAGTCGAAAGAAAAAGATAAGTTTTAGGGCATATATTAGGGCTAGGCCCAATATGGGTAAGGGAAATATACGTGGTTCGGTTTGGATCGGTTTTGAAGTAAAAACGATATGATCTAAATATATAAAGAAATTTGCGGTTTGATTCGATTTTGGACAGCTAATTAAAAAATCAATCTGATCTAATCCAAGTTCATGCGGTTTAATTTGGATCGATTTCTAGATATCGAAATTACAAATTATAATTTTTTTTATTAAACATCATCAAAGTATACCAATTAAAAACTCAAAATCATAATCAACGTATACCAATTACCCATGAGACAATTAAAAGAAAATTAGCACAACTAATTCAAAGGTCAAGTACATACTTTTACTAGTTAGAGAGTAACCATGCTAAATTTAGTGACTAAGAAACTCTACTAAGCTAAAATTAGAAGAAAATCAATGCTAAATTTGAACATATCAACAAACAAATGAAAGCATAGAATCTTGAAGTGCAAGACAGAAGAAAATCTCCAAGTCTTGTGATATCCGAAATCTTGAACCTTCAAATGAAACCGGTGAATCTGAAGGTACTCTCTCTTACTTTGTTACTTGTGGGCATGTTGAAATTTCTTCTAATAGCCGAAATCTTTGACATGTTGGTGTCATAAACATCATCATGAATAACCTTAACAGAATCCATGTCCATGTTCATGTTCCTTTTCCTTGAAACCACCCTTTGTTTCTTTGGTGCTGGTGGACATGTTGAGATTTCTTGAATCATATATTTTTGTCCTTTTGGTGTTGAACATACATTGTTAATTGTGATGGTGGAGACATCATCAACAATCTTGTCAAAATCCATGTTTGCTAAAAACAGAGTTTAGAGAACACAAACAACCGTTGAAACTATTTGTAGACTTGTAGCGTAAGAATTGAGAATTATTGCTATTGCTACATAGTAGTAATATGTTTGGTTTAATATATAGATAGATTTTAGATTTTATTTTTCTTCACTATCTTTCCAAAAGATTTTAAAAGATTTGTGGGATTATATTCCCTTGTGAGATTTTAGAAAAAAAAATTAAAAGATTTTTTACAATCAAGATTTTTAATGTAGGATTGTAATGAATTTTTATCACAAACTTTTAAGATTTCAAAATGAGATTTGATCTCTTTTTTTTTTCTTTATAAAAAAAAAAGGAACTTAAGAAATTAAGTATGCTCGATACTATTGTGGGGTTAATTTAGAAAACATACTAGCCTTTGAGTAAAAGAAATAGACGGTTGAGATTTAGTGTTAAACTTTAGTTTGACACCTGGTGTCAATAGATCATAACCCTTTCAAAATACTTTATGGATTTTTAAGATTTCAGAAAATTAGCCATAATAACAAAGTAGCAATTAATGTTGTAAAAATTATTGTAAAAAAAAAAAACACCTTACTTTCATACAGGTGCTGCATGGCTGTCATCAGCTCGGGTCGTGAGATGTTTGGTCATGTCCTATAACGAGCGAAACCCTCGTTTTGTGTTGCTGAGACATGCACCTAAGGTAACTAATTAGCCCCAGGCCATGGCTAGCGAAGGAAAAGGATAGCTAGAACTAATGAACTAAGTTAACCCATCAGAATAACCGCCCCTCCTAGCCCGATAGCGCTTGGCGCTTCGAATTCGAAAGGCGCCGACTCCCTTCTTACTGATAACACAACTACGTGCTGGAACTCAATTAGTAGCGCTGGCACGTCACTCGGCTCCTCGGCTCACTTCAGTAGTTGAAAAAACTGGAAAAAAAATATGGATAAATTATAATATAGAAAAATAAACAATCTTGAAGTTCAACACACAAAAATTTCTCCAAATCTGGTGGTGCAAAAATTATAATATAGCACCCTTAGTTAGGAGAGGTGTGATTGGTCAGGGGTCTCTCTATTGCGTCGGCGGGTGTGGGAGTGAGGAATCTATTTCTCGTCTTTTTTTTAAGTGTCCGGTTTTTTCAGGAGTCTGGTATGCTATCTGTCAATGGTTTAGGATTTATTCAGCATTTCAAAACGAAGGTTTGCAGCACTTGGAGCAGTTTGAAGGGCTGGTCGGTGGTTGTAGAGCCTTCTCAAATCGCGTTACTACGGTATGGTTTGCAGGAATATGGAGTATTTGGAAGACAAGGAATCAGAAATTATTTCAAAATAAAGAAATTTGCTTAGAGAAAATGGTTGCGGAGGTCAAAATGAACTCGTGGTATTGGCTCCATTTTAAAAAATCAGCCTGAATACAACATTGCTCAATGGTTTTTGAATCCCAGGGTGTGTTTCGGCATTATTGCATTTCAGGCTGGTGGTTATAGGCATGGCAGAGGCAATTTTTCAGTGGCAGTTGGTCTGGAGCGTTGGTTGCAGAAGTGTTTCTGCAGTGTGTAACTTGTTTGTGGGTTTTGGTTTGGCGTTATGGATTTTGCATACCAGTTTATCCCGTTGGTTATGCTATGGTTCAGCTGCATTATTCTATTTAGTCTCATCTTGTTATCCTTGGCATTGGATTCAGATTTAGCAGAAGGTGCTATTAGCCTAATTTATTATATGAATTTGTCACCCTGTGTCGTTGGCTTTTGTACATGTGATGAAAATTAGCACAACTAATTCAAAGGTCAAAAACATAAATTTACTAGTTATAAAGAGTAATCATGCTAAATTTAGTGAGTGAAAAACTATAATAAGCTAAAATTAGCAGAAAATTAAAAAGGATTAAGGAATAAAACACTGTCCCCTAACATCAATACTAACTTCAAATCAAAGATTCTGAAGCATATACATATACATTAGCAAACAAATGAAAGAATAGAATCTTGAAGCAAATCTCCAAGTCTTGTGATATCCGAAATCTTTGACCTTCAAATGAAACCCGTGAATCTGAAGGTACTCTCTCTTACTTTGTTACTTGTGGACATGTTGAAATTTTTTCTGATAGCCGAAATCTTTGACCTGTTGGTGTCATAAACATCATCATCAGTGTCCTTAACAGAATCCATGTCCAATTCTAGGTTCCTTTTCTTTGAAACCACCCTTTGTTCTTGAATCACAGATTCTTGTCCTTTTGGTGTTGAACATACATTGTTAATTGTGATGGCGGAGACATCATCAACAATCTTGTCGAGCTCAATTTGATCGACAAGATTGAGAAATTTGAAGGTACTCTCTCTTAGTACTCTGGTGTTGTTGCTTGTAGGCATGTTGAAATTTCTCCTGATAGCCGAAATCTTTGACCTGTTGGTGTTATAAAAATCATCATCATCATCAATAACCTTAACATAATCCATTTCCATGTTCCTTTTCTTTGATTTCTTTGGTGCTTGTGGACATGTTGAGATTTCTTGAATCACAGATTTTTGTCCTTTTGGTGTTGTGATGGTGGAGACATCATTAACAATGTTGTTGAGCTCAATTTGATCGGAGATTTTGTCGATTGGAGGACGGAAAACAGAGTCCTCCTGAACCCTAGCTTCAGCAAGGATTAGTTTTGCTGTAATTTGAATCGGTGCAGGGGTTTTGTTTTTTACCCTAATTTGTGAAGGTTCCTTCGGATACGTGTCTTTTGGAGTGAGATAACACAATACCGGAGAGGAAGCCATGGCTGGAATCAATTGAATTTGAATTATCTCCGCCGGTGCGGTGGCAGATCGGAATCGTATTCTTTGGCGCTGCGAAGAGTGAAAAACTGAGAAAGTGAAATCGTGTTCTGAGTATTTATAGTTATAGCTTAACAATGACGGTTTATGTATTTATAGATAACTTTTAAATCTTTTTGTCACATATCTTTTCGATATCACATATCTTTTCGATATGGGATTAATTAGACTATTAGGGTTTGGTTTTTTAAAGAATTTTTTTATTGGTACAAATTTTTTTCTTAATTATTTTTTATTAATCCTATGATTCTTAAAAGAAAGAACTCCAATAATTCAAGATTTGGCATGAGGTAAGTCAAATATCTTTTTGTCACATATCTTTTCGATATGGGACTAATTAGACTATTAATTTGGATTAGATTTGGTTTTTTAAAGAGTTTTTTTATTGGTACAAAGTTTTATCTTAATTTTTTTTTATTAATCCTATGATTCCTAAAAGAAAGAACTCCAATAATTCAGGGTTTGGCATGAGCTAAGTCAAATATAATTAAGAGTTGTTCCCATAAAAAATCGAATCTAGTTCTCACGAACGATTTGTGAGGGGAGTTCATTAACCATTTGAGTTTAATATATTATTTTCTTCGTAATTTTATATTTATTGTTAAATCGGTATATTTAGAATAATTGTTAAATTGTTGATTAAATTAGTAATCTATACTATTATTAAAGGGAATAATTGTTAGATTTGGTTTCTTTAAAGAGTTTTTTTTCACCGCTGTTCTATCTTAATTTCTTTTTTATTAATCCTATGATTCCTAGAAGATAGGACCCTGATAATCTGGAGTCTGGCGTGAGGTAAGTCAAATATAACTAAGAATTGCTAATCTAAAAAATTGAATCGAGTTCTCACAAACAATTTGTCTTAAAGAGAGTTTATTAACCACTTGAGTTTAATATATTATTTTTTTCTTAATTTTATATTTATTGTTAAATCGGTATATTTAGAATAATTGTTAAATTGTTGATTAAATTAGTATTTATTTTTTAAGCAATTAAATTAGTAATCTATACTATTATTGAAGGGAAAATAAACTTTTGTGTGAAGCTTTTTCCTTTCCAATTTTACTTTTTATATAAACTATTTTTTTGTTAATTGTTAAGCTAAATTAGTTCACCCAAATTGGCACTAGGAGAATCGGACCTGGGACCTTAAGGAGGAGCACAACACACTCTCATGTCTCAAACCATTACCACCAGACCAAGTGGATTTTTTTTTTGTTATACAAAGGATCGAAAGCACAAATCTACTCTTCTATATATGCACCTAAAAAAATGATAATCGATTTTTTTGCATTGTTATCCAGCATTCACATTCAAAAGTAATTCTTTGTGAGTGACGAATGAGAGGTTCAGCAAAAAGGGAGCTTAAAAAATCTAGAGCCTCATGTCTGCCATATCTATTCATCACCAAAAATTGCACCATGATGCATTGAGAAGGCATCATTTGGCTGTTAAAACAAAACATTACTTAGGCTCATAAAATGAGCAACAAACTTGAGTAATCTGTTTTACCAAAAATAGAACAACCAATTTATGAACCACAAAAGATAGTTTACACAAATTACAATATATGCATGGACACCAGAAACACCCTCAAACATTACCCCCTCGGCACTTTGCTTACACGTACAACTCCACTATTTGCCATTACATCAGAACCACAATGAAGTTGAAACTAAGTTCTAAAATTGACACTGACTGACTACTCGTATATGGTACAATACTATAGCCTGTAAATCTACTCTGAGCTCCCAACTTACAAAAAGTAATACATAACGCAAGTGATAAGAAATATAGACTTTGGGGGGTAATGGTAACCGGGTCAGGAGTGCTTACAAAATTGAAAAACTTTACACTGCTCTGACTGGTTCAAAAAAATAAAAGCAATCTGATACACCTGCAAAGGGAAGCATTTAAAAAGCATGAATGAATTGAACATATAAAAGAATAGAACATGTTAAAAAACCTTCAAGTAAAACATGCTACTAATACACTGGTATCAGATTAAAAAAAAAACAGAGACAACAACACACTAAAACAAAGCAAATGGAAGAAAAATAAATAGTTATCACATACATTGAACGACAACCAGCTTTATGCAGATTTACTGTCATAGTTATCATATAAGCTTAAACAGATATTAACAATAACAACTAACTGTCAACAATTCCATTTTTCAATAATTTTACTTGAAACCCTATTAAAAAAAATCTACAAAGGAATTTCTAGGACAAAGTTGTTGAAGTAAACCACTGATGCATACCTAATTGGAAGCGAAGCAGAAGGCAGAATACCCATTACTTATAAGGTGTGAAAACGGCAGAAAATAAACTGTATTAGGATTTCTCGCTGACTGCATCCCAAGGGATCCAAATGGAGGAACTGACTGATTGATTTAACTATCACCAAAAGAAATAATCTGGTCAAGTGCAAGTCGTGCTTGAAGCTGCAACAACAAAAGAAAATTTACAAATTGACCAAGAGGAAGTATAAAACAAAATCAACTTGGAATGAAGATTAAAGGACCTTCACATCCATGCAAGAGTCATTGACCATTCTCTTGATTTGAGAAACAATGCCAAAATTGCGCAGTTTTACAATCCGGCCAAATGCACCAGGACTTGCAGGAACAGTGAGATTTACTATGACCCAAGCAGCAGATGTGCGTAGGCTGCTGTCAGTACTTTGCAAATACTGGCTTAAGAAAGAGTGAGATCCATTTTCTGTTTCTGGAAAGAGCAGCGACATTATGGCTTCTTTATGAAACTCATTTCCACTTGCAATATTACTGAGCACATACATCCCCTAAACCGGAAAAAAAAATATTCAGCACTAAGAATAAATATTCAATAAAATGTTTTCATTTTTATATGTCCACGTTTACCATAAGCATCGGAAATTTTATATCAAATGTTATTGATGGCTTCGCTCAATTTATCATATCATTAAAACATATTATGAAAGGATCAGTTAGCATACTGGAAAATTTTAATGAATAATGCATTCTCCAAATTTTGATATCAATGCCTATTGTAATGAATAAATTCCAACAATGTCTGATTAATTCAGAAATTATTACCCACCTGTATAGCAATTTCAATTTTTGAGGATTTTTGCAATTGACTTCCAACAGCATCCAGTATGATACCATCTTCAGCAAAAGCAAATTCAATACAATCCATACATCCGTCTACAAGATTGCGAACAAGGGCCAAAGCTTGCTCTTGAACAGAAGGCTCGGGATCTGCAGAGTATACAGAATCAATGACAACTTTCTTTGTTTTCCAATGAGAACTTTCTTTTGGCAGGCACCAATTGATCAGAAAAGATATGGACTAAAAGTGAAGATTATTACCACGGATAAGACTAGCTACTGCAGACACTGTCAACTCCATAAAAATCGCTTCCTTACACATCTTATCCGCAAGAAATACCATGTTCCGCAAGGACCACACAGCATTCAACCTTAAAGACGAATCCATAGACTTTGTCAATTGGACAAGCTCTTTAAGGCCTCCGCATTGTATGATTGTTGACTTATCTGGTGTGAAGTCCACCACTATGTTGCTAATAGCACCAAGTGCTGCAACCTGGAAGACAACATAAAAATAGCTATGCTTACTAAACTTTACCATAACTAAGAACTAATGAGGTAGAATCTCTGTAAAAACGATTAATCAAGAAGTATAACATTTGGGAAAGTAATGAAGTGTTGGGTAAGCTTATAATTATCATTAATAAAATAATAAATTGGATAGCATATATGGCCTTCGTGATTTCCTCATTTTTAGCACAAGATACAATACTGCTAGTGCTCAACAGCTCAGTTCGTTCAACAATAAACCAGATTTTCTTGTAATGTAACACATCTGTAATTCTGTATTTGGTGACAAGATCCAAATAACATTAAGAGAAAAAAAATACAGTCAATCAAAACCTTCTTCTGAATACTGAATTATGAATATCATTGTCCAACAGTTTAGTCCAATATTAACACTTTAAGTTGGCCCTTCCTACTCAGCATCAAATACAATACATCTTCAATATCAATACCATACTTCCAAATTCAATGCTAATCTTTCAATCTCTAGTTCCAAGTCTAAATTATTAAAATTTCTTAAAGGATAGTTTAAAATGCAAGCATGTATTATCGTGAATAGACTATCAACAAGTGCCAAAGAGTGGATATATAATGACAATTTCATAAATAAAACATTGGAACTTTTAAGATGGGTGGTGGTACAAAATATACAAGGATTTCTTGATGAAAGTTTAGATTCTGATAGTTCACCACGATTGGCAGAATCATTTATGCATTTCTTGATGAAAGAAAGCTGCAGAGCACTCACTTCAACTTAAATATACAAGGGAAAAAAAATTATAAATATGATTACACATACTTGGACAGAAGTGCAAAGATCCGAGAGAAGCCGGACCAATGGAATGACAATCCTTTCATTCGTGAAATAACCTGCACTCAAACTCTGAATGGCATTTTATGAGAATTAAGCTATAAATATTAAATAACATAAAAAACATGAAGTCCAGTTAGTCACAAATTGCATACCTTGATTGATCGTGAGACACTTTTTAAGCAAATGCAAGCTGCAGTGCGCACATTGGCTTCATCATGTGTTAAGGCATTGATTAATAGATTTAAGACCTGCATTCACAAAAATTGTAGTAGGAGTTGCAAGTGGACTTAGTATCTGTGTACATGGTTTACCAATTCAAATTTTACCATTACAACATTGAATAGCTATACAACAACAGAACTATCATGCATATAGAAGAGAAACACATTGCATCAATTCAAACATGTTTTTGGCGGAATGAAATACAACAATAAAATTATATAATCAACAGTATAAACTAAAATTAATACGGAAAATAACTTTAGGCCCATCTAGACACAGGAAAGAAGATATATGCTTAATGCTTCTCACATGTTCTATAAAATAAAGAGAAACCATTTACATATATCCAAAAATGGCAAGTTGCAAAGAAAAGGAGGGAAAAGAGAAAGAAAAACTCAATTATAACATTCTGTAGAAAGCTAATTCCAAGTTATTTAGTATCAGGATTCATATCTAGTAAGCCTGTTGATTATCTCGTATCATGCATCTCCTGCTACATCTCATCCTTCAATATGATTGTGTGAACCTTGTCAGAAGGTGATATAAGAAAGGATAACTACAGTTTTCTTTTTTTCATTGGTTATTTTTGCAGCAAAGAACTCAGTTGCATATTGAATGAAGTGAGGCGGGGGGCATTACAAAAATAGTTATTGTCAACAAATACATGAGATTTGGTAGTAGTATCCATGAAACAACAAACCTGCAATGACATAAACTTTGACCTGCAGCATTCCAATTTTGAGCAAAGATCTGCCAGTGCTAGAAATATCCCTTCAAGACGTTTGGGATGTAAGGCACAATTTTGCAAGTGATTGTAGAACTTGTCTATAGCATTTGCCTCAAATGCTAACTTCTGCAAATCTTCCTTTCCAGCAACTAAACTCGAAAAAGCAAAGGAAGACTCTTCTCCAACTTGACCAGAATCATCAAGGAGCTCAAGCAAAATATATATCAATTTGGTTTTGATTCCTATGTCTTGCAAATAGCAAGATGAAGAATTCTTTATACAGATTAGGCACAAGCAGGCCAGTAACCTTGTCCGAGGATATTTGTCCTTGGTTAATTCAATTACAGACCGCAACGCTCTTTCATTTTGAAGCTCCACAAATTTAGAGACAGCTTCTGGATTATTTTTAAGAATTGTAGCTAAGGACTCTAAACTAGCATCTCTCTGGCTTATAGAACCATCAAGACCACTAATAAGTTTCTCTAAAGAACCAGCATGACATAATATATTTTGTTCATCACTTGTCTCACACGAATGAATAACAATGCCTGCACCTAGTCCAGTAAGATTTTCATTCTCACTTCTCAATAGTGAAAGTAGAAAATCCATGTTTTCTTCCTTATAAAAATCAAACTTTGGAGCCAGTTTTGACTGATAAATCATTCTTAAAGAGCGTGCAGCCGCATCCACAACCTGAAACCAAGTGAAGAAAGGTTTATTTGTATCACAATAAAAGTGTGCGAGTTCGTGTTCTCATTCTACTTATTATAGGAAATAAAAGTTTATGTGCATTCAACATAGATTAATGTCAATACGAGCAGTGCATCAAATAGCCTATAATTTTTTTTTGCTTTTTTTCAATTCGTAAAGGACTATCAATCATTGAAACCTAGTAATAAATCTACCAATTCTGAGCATTACAATTTCATTTTCATCTTAAACACAAATTTCTAACAAAACAATATAGGCAAAAAAATTAATTAAACGATTGAAAGTAATTTATCAAAAATTAAACTCTGTAATTAATCGAATTCACCTTCTCATCGGCGGCCAAAAGAAGCCTAATTAAATGAGAAAAAGCTCCGGTGTCAAGGACGGCATGAACGCCTTGGTCAACACCACAAGCAAAGCTACTTAAAATGGCAGCGGACTGGACAATAACGTTGGAGACGAAATCGGAATTGGTATTTGCTTTTGCAAGAGCATCAGCAACGGCGGGAACGGCTCTGAGCTTGATGTAGGAGAGTTTCTTGGTAGGGTTACCAATTATCTGATTCTTAACCTCTCTGATAGCTTTGAGCTTAATTTCATAATCGGGGGAAGAGAGGCGGTGGAGGATTAGATCGAATGAGGGACGAGTAGTAGTCATAGTGACTGTGGAAGAAGGTCACGCACAGTGGAGGAGAAGCTGCGTGTAACTACCCCCACATTCCACAGCTATAATGCCGAGATCTCTATTTATTTTTTAAAATTTTTATTTGAATTTCTTGAGATGGGATTAGGGAAAGAGAGGTAAGAGGTTTTTGTTTCTTTTCTTATGGTTAGATTTGGATATAGAAAAATAGAATGGATATTGGTGTAGTATTTTAGTCTCAAATGTTAAGACCCGGGATAAGGGCGAAAAGAGGGTTTTTACTTTCCACCAATACGGTCATTAAATATCACGATAGTGTCAAAGTTTTAATATTTTGAGCAAAGGTATAACGCGACAAACGGTCATCCTTTCAAAGGATCTGGGAGTTTGAATCATACTCAGTATGGACTTTTATAATCCGCAAAATTTGTCTTTGACAATTATACATAAACACGCCAGAGCAACAAGAAATGCAGAAAGCAAAACTTTGTATTATTGAAGAATCAGTACAACATAATATAACTATTACATTTACAACATTAAATGCAAAATTACAAAAGGAATTAAATCACGTCATTTAAAGATTCATCCTTAAGTAGCCTCTCTTTTGTTCTTGTCAGAGGCGGAGAGCCTGGCCTCTCTTTTCTTCTGACCAAAGAACTTACCAAAAAAAGCTCACTACGGAGCATAAGAAGCAACCAAAGCTTCTACATATGCACATGGACAGGGAAGATCCGGAAATCCAATTTTCAAGAATGCTGAATGGAACTAGCATGGTCTCACCATAGACATCTCCCTCCAGAAGGAAGGTGTAAGATCACAAAGCCCCACATTCACACTCCGCCAGGAAAAAACTTATTTCCTGGATTTCCGCTGGTTGGGAGTCAGGTCCAAGAAAAGAGAAGATGAACAAAGTCCTCAAGTCCTCTCATCAGGGCGAATTGATCTCTCCGGCTCTTTTCCCTAAGGTTAAAAACCTTAGCTGGCATATCCGGCGTCGAAAGGAGAGAAAACCCCTTGTTCATGTTCACAGAGGCAAACGGAATAACCGTCGCCAATGGAACCCCCATTTTAATTGATGCATCATCCAACAAAAGAGGATTCCTTTCGACCAAACATACTACTCTCAACATAGCACCACAAATCCATCATCGACCAACATACTACTCTCATGCTCTGCCATAAAAAGACCGACAATAAGAGTAGTATGGTTGGTCGACGAGAGACAATGAAACTAAATATCCTCTGTTACACTTAGAACCAAACAGAAAAGAATGAAGAGAAAGAAAGATTCAAGTGAGTGAAGGTGAATGAAAAAACCTAAATCAGAAAGTTGCATTTATAGGCTAAGGCAAGCGGTAGAGCAACGAAATTTCCGCCGGATAAAGTGTAAAACCGTCATCAGTTTCCAATCCTAAAGGAACTCGTGGATATGGCCGGTGATTCCTTGACCAAAGGCCCTTAATTATTCAACAAACGCATTAAATGTACAGTCAAATCTAATTAATGACTCAACCTGCAAAGCAAGTCCTAAGACAAAAAGTTCTCCGATATAATTTCGGTCATTTTTCAAACACTCTGTCCCTTTAGGGCCTTGTTTTTGGGGGGCTGTGAACCGGAATAAAATATTAGGACCTAGGTTAAGGTCAAAAAGAGGGCATATGACTTTGCACCAAGATGTGTGTCTTATCAATGGGCTTGATACCGAGATAAGCCCAAAACCAAAACAAAAGTTGGTATAAGGCGTGCATACCTCGACTCTGTTTGGCACCACAGGATCACCCACATTCTCGGGAGTTATGAGATAGGGAATGACACTCCCATATCCAGGATTGTAGAGATATGAGGAAGATGGAACCGCTTGGAAACCCCGCTCCCTTACTTCCTTATATATAGATAGATATCTCACTCTAACCAAAAACACTAGACAAAAATTCTAAGTCATGTTCCGGTACCTCACCGGATTGACATCATTCCATAAACAAGCCCCCGGATCATTGGTATTTCAACATCAAGGTATCCCTTACAAATTTTAGCTGAGAACAATTGGTATCACAATAACTTCATTCTTGTTCTTGTTCTACCTACTATATACAATAATAGTTTATGTGCATTCAACATAGATTAATCCAAATATGAACAGTGCATCAAATAACCTACATTACTTTTCTTCTTTTTTAACATCAATCAATCATTGAAACCTAGTAATTAGCATACCAATTCTAACCATTCCAATTTCATTTCCATCTTAAACAAAAATCTCTAACCAAAACAAAATAAGCAAATAACATTAATTAACCAATTGAAACTAATTTATCAAAAATTAAACTTAATTAATTGATTAATCAAACTCACCTTCTCATCAACGGCGGAGAGAAGCCTAATCAAATTCGGAAAAGCTCCGGCATCAAGAACAGCACGAACGCCTTGGTCGACACCACAAGCAAAGCTACCTAAAACAGCAGCAGATTGAACGATAAGATTGGAGCCGAAATCGGAATCGGCGTTTGCTTTAGCGAGAGAATCGGCGACGGCGGGAACAGCTCCGAGCTTGATGTATGAAAGTTTCTTCGTGCGGTTACCGATTATTTGATTCTTAACCTCTCTGATAGCTTTGAGCTTGATTTCGTAATCGGAGGAAGAGAGACGGTGGAGGATTAGATCGGAGGAAGGACGAGATGAAGGCATGGTTACGGCGGAGGAAGGTCATGCACGGTGGAGGTGAAGGCGTAACTACCTCCACATTCTACGGTTACGATTCCGAAATCTCTATTTATTTTTTTATTTTATTTTTTTAAAATTTTTTTGTTTTTTTTTTTTTTTTGTGTTGAGTTTTTTGAGATGGGAATAGGAAAAGAAAAAAAAAGAAGAGGTTTTTGTTTATTTGGATTTGGATATTAGAAAAGAATGGAATGGGATATTGGTGAAGGTGTATTTTAAGTCATAAGTTTTGACTTATTTGGAACTTTGTATGATTAGAAAGTGGCGCTCTTTTTCTTTTTGTTTCCGCTTAATTCTTCTTTTTTTCCTAATTAATCCATTTTAATTTTAATAACGTGCTTATGCGTTGTCAGCTTAATTAAGTCGTTTTAATAACGTGTTTATATACGTTGTCATCTTAATCCATTCCTTATTTATGTTATGTTAGGAAGAGTATTTGATGGTGTTTTAATAAGCGGATGATTGAGAAGTTAGTAATTTATAAGAGAAAAATTAGTTGGTTAAATTTATAATGTTCTGTAATTGTTTTAAACTTTTAGATTAAATGAAATGAGTGGATGAGATTTTGTGTCAAATAAATTGTGATATTTTAGTGTCATTTGATCATGATTGATATTACTAATATATTTTTTGTAATTACTTTTTTTTTGTTATATTATTGATCGTTAATTGTAAGAACTAATTATTAAAATATTATTCCAATCAAATGTTTCATTCCACTCTAGCTAATTTTATTTGAGATGTGTCGGATATTAAATAAGTGTATTTTTTAGTTGAGATTCAAACATTGATTCGTCATCGTCACATTGCAATATACATAAGAGAAGTTGATTTGCCAACGTACACTTTCACATCCGACTCTAATACTTCCATTAAGGTCATTGAGAGAATGACAAAGGTCGACCCTTTGATTGGGTATGATGGCTTCCAACGCTGCGCACAATCCGTAGATCTTATTTTTTAGTTTTCTTAGAAACGTATCCGGTGAATGGAACCTCTCTTCGATATTGATATTCGTTCTAGTTGCCCATGTTTTTCTTATCTTCTCCATATCTTCACGAACTACCTATGGTAAAGCAGATTGATGCAAAATAATTTGAGTTTCAGCTACTACTTTCTCTTCCTAGTCAGAGACTAACTTCGGCATATTTGGATCTACAATCCATTTATCATTTTGTGCGGCAATATATACTTACGTGAGATCTAATTTAATAATTATTGTTTTTTACGAGAAATTCTTTAGTACATTTGCGAAGAAAATAAAAAAAGCAAAAGAAGAAACAAAGTTCTAGAGTGAAACCCTTAATTTTTTACGAGAAATTAATAATAATTATTTTTGTAGTATATCATATATGCTTGAAGAGAAACAAAATCATTTGATATATTATTGAGATACATCAAAATTAATGTTTGTTTTTTTTAAATGTAGTTAATTTTTATGTGTCTCAATAGCATATCAAATGATTTTGGATTTGTCTGAAATTTTACACAAATGATCAATATGGTGTAAACTTTTTCAATCCAACGATGAATTTTATAAAATTTATATTAGTTAAAACGTTATTGAGAGATGTAACTTTTTGTGTTAAACTAATTGGTGTCCAACAAAATTGAGCATCCACAATGGAAAACTCCAAATTTTAGTACTTAAATGAGTCTCACATGGACACGTCACTAATTTATTATTTTTTGATAATAGTATCTAATAGGTACTAAACCCCTCCAACCTAGCACTTCTTAAAAAGTTCTAAAATTGGTCTCATCAATAACTCCACATCATTACAATGACTTATTATTTAATCATCTATTTTATAATATAAATTGATTGAATGATAAAATTATAAAATTAGTATGTACTATTTTTTTTTGTAATTCGAAAAAATAATTAAAATTCGAAATTTAATTTAAAATAATATTGCAAAATTAAAAAAATTGTATTTTTGTGTAAATATCCATTAATTCAAATTGAATATATAAAATAAAGTTGATTCCATAAAAAGAATATTTTAATGAAAAATAAGGTTGGTCCAAGAGAAGAGAGAGTTTTCTTATTTTAGATGTAGTACCTAATAGGTACTCAAATTAGTGGTACTCCAATGGTAGTATCTAATAAGTACTGTAAAAACCTAATATGTACTACACCATTCAAATGTTCTAAATTTTACTGAACATCATATCACATTTTAATCTCAATTTCCAATATCACATTTTAAAGCATTCTCCTAGACAAATTCTAGAAACCTTCAAAAAGTGATTCTCATTTATTTTCTTCAGTTATTAGATTCTCAAACTTTTCATTTCAATGTTGCTATGTAGAAGTAATAATCTTTTCATCCATTTTCATTTTCACAAATTTTTATCTTGAAAAAGAACGGTTATTTTACTCTTCATCTTTATTTTTTTATGAAATCAACTATAAAGAGAATTAGGCATATACCAAATGAAAAATCAATTCAATTGCAACAATATGATCATCGATACGCAACAACAAAACACCCAAAAACAACAAACTGCAGTAGAGTCCAGATACTCAACAAAAAATCAATAGTGTATGTCAATTCAACATAACAATGTTCACAATTCAACATAAAAATTACAAAATTGCAAAGAACAGTCACAATAGAGAAGAACTTAACAATGTTCCTTAAGGGAGAATCACACAAAACGGAGATTCAAGTCGCGGGGGAGAGTGAAAGAGACCATATGAGTGGTGCGAAGAATGAAGGAGACAATGCGAGTCGCAATAGAGAACAAAGATGTGTGCAATGCGAGTCTAATAATTTGCACACTAATTACTCTTTTCTTATACTATAAGATAAGATAATTGAAAATCTCAATCTTGATTAAACATTTACCTACATACTTAGGGTTGATTGCAATGTAAGTCTCACATTGCTAATGAAGGGAAAAAAAAGGTCAAAGAAATTATATTGAAGAAGTTCCACATCGCTTAGAATGGTGAAGCAATGAGGGAATCAAGGCTATATAATGGACCTAAGTTCTTTGTTTATAATTGCACCAGTCAGTAACACTTTAAGCTTATATCTGACTTTTTTATTTTTCTCTTGTACTCTTGTATTAGAGGGTTGAGAGATGTAGTTAGGTATTTGCTTTGGAGAGTGTGGGTGTATTGGGGGCCAAAGGAAGGTTGAGGGTAGTCTATGTGTTGTAACAATTTTTACATAGTGTTTATTCTCTGGTTGTCGTTTTTGACAACGACCGTGGTTTTTTCTCCGGTTTGGAGTTTCCACGTTATATTCTTGTGTTGTTGATTGCGTTCTTTTATTTTCTCTATGCCGGTTTTTCCCAACAACTGGTATCAGAGCTCTTGGTTTGATCCAGGAGAGGGAGTTCCGCTGTGAAGTTTAGGCTAGAGAAAATTGATGTTTGGCTTGTGGAAAATCAAGTCAAGGATGTGGTGATGCAATCTGGGTTACACAAGGTCAGCCTGGAGAGGCGGTGGTAATAATACTCAACATCAGCCTGGAGAGGCGGTGGTAATAATACTCAACATCAGTCTGGAGAGGCGGTGATAAGAATACTCGGGTTACGTCTGAAACAACAACTTATTATGAGGATGCGGAGGTGCTAGTGGAAGTTGAGAATCGGTGGAGTGTTGAGTCATGGACTTTGGAAGCTCCTATCACATGTGTTTGAAGAAGAAATACTTTTGAATCCCTAGAGCTAGTTGAAGGTGGAGTTGTTCATCTTGGTGACGGAAAGCTTGTAAGGTTCAAGGTATGGGTGAGTTTCTTTTAACACAGTGCGAGGTATTTTCTTGAACTTTGATGCATAGATAGTAGGTAGATTACTTGTTAGATAGTTCTACTATTATTAGTTATGCATCTGTTACTAGTGGTGATTCTCATGTTTTGGTTAAGTTGTGGATCTTCGTGTGGGTACTTGTTAGTGACATGAGTTTAGTTGGACTAGTGAAACAAGGTTTACTAGGTGATGTAACTAAACTGGAATTGTCGGAGCCTAACAATGGCCTGAGGTGGTTTCACAGATGTTTGAAGTTGTTCAAGTGACACATGGGCATCAGTTGACATGGATGCAAGGTGTGTGATGATAGCGTGCGGGCATTGGTTGGCATTGATGCAAGGTACGCGGTTATCTCGATGGCTGATGAACTTCCAGAGAAAGCCAACATGGAAGTTGCACCATAAATTGTCAGCGAGGTTTCGAGATGAAATTCTTGGGATGGCTTGATTCCAAGTGAAGAAAAATCTTGGGATGGTTTAGTTTCAAGTGAATAAAATTCTTGGGATGGTTTAGTTCCTAGTGGAGTATACTCTTTATGGTGGAGTATGATAATTTAATTTGTCGGTATAGACAATGAGAATTATGATTGTCGGTGAAGACAATGATTGTCGGTATAGACAATGGAAGCATAAGATAATGATTGTCGGTGTAGACAATGAATATTGAAGACCATTACAATCAAGGTGGAGATTGTTAGGGTTGATTGCAATGTAAGTCTCACATTGCTAATGAAGGGAAAAAAAAGGTCAAAGAAATTATATTGAAGAAGTTCCACATCGCTTAGAATGGTGAAGCAATGAGGGAATCAAGGCTATATAATGGACCTAAGTTCTTTGTTTATAATTGCACCAGTCAGTAGCACTTTAAGCTTATATCTGACTTTTTTGTTTTTCTCTTGTACTCTTGTATTAGAGGGTTGAGAGATGTAGTTAGGTATTTGCTTTGGAGAGTGTGGGTGTATTGGGGGCCAAAGGAAGGTTGAGGGTAGTCTATGTGTTGTAACAATTTTCACATAGTGTTTATTCTCTGGTTGTCGTGTTTGACAACGACCGTGGTTTTTTCTCCGGTTTGGAGTTTCCACGTTATATTCTTGTGTTGTTGATTGCGTTCTTTTATTTTCTCTATGCCAGTTTTTCCCAACACATACATTGTACTCCAAGATTTCTACACATGGAAAAGGACCATGACTTCAAAATGCATGAGCTTAGACAAGTCAAGGGTGTGGTCTCATACATGAATGAAGGATGCTATGTTGTCCCTTCTCACCAAGCCACTAAACTAGGTAAGCAAAATATGCTATTGAGTTTAGGTTAAGCACTTAAGCTTTCTATAATTGTAATTTAATTCAAAGCATGATATTTTCACTAGAAAAATATATCCAACTCATTTTTGCCAAGTATGTGAATATCTTTATTTTTTCTTTAGATATGAATTCAGTTAAGTGGAGACACAATAATAATATTAAAAACCTTAAAGATCAGATATCCAATTCCATATAACTAGAAAAATTAGTCAAAGATAATATAATCATAGTTCCCACTAATTGTTTCCTCACCAACATCAAAGCACTACTTTGAGTTGAGCCATGTGTGAACTCTGAACTGTGAAGTGCATTCTCATCATGCATATGAACCATAAATTTATTAACATAGCTGCGCCACACCATCCAATACTTTCATTTATTTACTTACCGACAGCTGCATTGCATGACATATCTCATTCACATTAATTTTGATACTGTAGGTGTATAAATATTAAATAGTGTTTACGGTATTAATTTTTCTATACTGTATTGAAAAACTTTGTGGACCTAAGAATTAGTATTTACCTTAACACTGTACAGGAAAATAGGGCTGATAATAACCAAGTCGATCTTGAATAGTTCGATTGAACAATTGACTCGTAAACTTGGTTCATAAATCAAATGAGCTAAACTTAAGTTAAAAATTAATTTCGTTAAATTATATATAATTCGACTCGTGAACTAGCTCGTTATATATATAACTTTCTAAAATTTGTTTCTTTTTTAATAAACTTTCTAAATTTTTTAAATGTACACATAATGAACTTTCCGGTTCTTATGTACGACTATTATTCACTTTCCCTTTACCAAAAAATAATTTTACTCATTTACTCTCTTTCTCAAAAGAGTCTAGTTAAGACAATATGTGTAAAACTTGTTGCTTTCAAAATATGAGTCAAAATTATTTCGTAGGTTGCGACAAATTCGATCTATTGAAGTTCGTAATTGAAAGAATATTTTGAGAATAATTATGGAATTTTATTGGTTTTTGCTTTGTAACTTTATTACTTGTATCAGTTTCGCTTAACAAATGTTTGGTCTAGTGGTGAGAGATTTAGATAGTATGATAAAGATTTTGGGTTCTATCCCCCCGGATGATTATAAAAAAAAAACTTCTTTAAAAATTTTAAATAATAATTTTTTATTTAAATGTTTACTCATAAAAACACTTGAGTTGGCTTAAAAACTAAAAGTCAAAAACTGACAAAAGTGGGGGAAATGATTATTTTTAAGTGATTTATTATATTCACATTTAAGAAAGAAAAATCATGCAATGCCAAAATAAGGAAGCTTCATTGAATTCAAATACGATAAATTGGAATGGTTGTTGATTCATTACTCAACAAACAACAACTGTCTCTTCCTTCTCCTTCTGCGTGCCCCTTCCTCCACTCCTCTTTCCTTTTCGTCACTCTACTAACTACTCTCATCACACTTTCTCTTCATATCTATCTATCTATATATCTATCTATTCCAATTTCCAATTCAACTTTCCTTTTCCTTCTTTTTTCTTGCTATTTTTTCTATAGCCCACAATCTTAATTAGCTTTCATTTCATTCTTGCATGCTCATTTTCATGTAAAGATCGTTACTTTACATCTGGGTGGTAAGAAATTCTATTAATTTGATTTATGTAATTTAATGTGTGTTTTTTATAAACAATAGTTATTTTATGTCATACCCATGAAATGTTTGATCAATTGCAAATTGGAATTTTTTGCATTTAAAGTTCTCAAATTTCTACCCTAGAGTGCTTAAATAAGATGAGGCGAGTTTCTTTTAGCTTAACTAAGATTTTGAGTTCGATTCCTGACTTGGGCATGTAGAGATTAGTCTCCGTGCAGAGGATATCCGGTTTATAAAAAAACGATCTTTAATTTCTATTTATATTTCATGTTTGTTTTTGTTCTTTAATAATAGTAATTGGAATCTTTGTGGGTTTGATTTGTGTAGGGAAATGAGAAGAACTAGCTAAGCTTGAAAAATTGAACATTTTTTGGTTCATTTGAATTTGGAGGGTTTCTGCAACTATGAGAATTATTTGGACATTTTTGTTGCTACTTATAGTGCTATTGAAGAGTGATGTTGCATATTGTGATTACTTGGTTGGACTTGGAAGCTATGACATTACTGGTCCTGCTGCTGATGTTAACATGATGGGGTATGCTAATGCAGAACAGATTGCATCTGGGGTTCACTTCAGATTGCGGTCTCGTGCTTTTATTGTAGCTGAGCCTAAGGGTAATAGGGTTGTGTTTGTTAATCTTGATGCTTGCATGGCTTCACAACTTGTTACTATCAAAGTACTTGAGAGGCTTAAAGCTAGGTAATAATAGTAACTAATCTTTTCTCTAGATGTTACCATGATAGTTACTTACTTTTAGAAATTATTACAATAGATTGACTATGAATGAAGGAGATTTTCTATAATTTCTGCTAGTAGTATAGTTGTTAATGCTCTGAGTTAATTATACAATAGATCCATAATTGGACAAGGTAAACCTGCTTACAATAAACGATAATAAGTTGACATTTTCAGAATTGGATTTCATGCATTGACTCAGTCACCATTTTTGTCGTTGCGTGAAGATTTGACGGCTTATATTCCAAATTAAATCTGATTTCGTGAAGTAGAATACGAGCCATCTGATCTTCATCCAACGACAGTTATCCCATGTCTGTGTGGCTTCATGATTCTCTTGACGCAGGGAATTCAGGGTCCAACCTTTTCCTGAATCCCATCATCGTGTGTAGCACGACACTGCCTCCCTTTTTACACTCCTGACACGACACTTTACTTTGTTTGACAGATATGGTGACATATATACAGAAAATAATGTAGCTATTAGTGGAATTCACACCCACGCTGGCCCCGGGGGTTATCTCCAGTATGTTGTATATATTGTAACATCTCTTGGATTTGTTCGCCAGTCATTTGATGTCCTAGTTGATGGCATTGAGAAAACCATCGTCCAGGCCCATGAAAATCTCCGCCCAGGATCAATTTTTGTCAATAAGGGTAAGGAAAGTCTTATCATGCATTCTCTTCCCTTTCTCCCTTAGGTATTTATAATAGATAACTTCAACGTTATTTATTGGGATTTTTGCATACTATTGAAGTATTCAGAAAAGCATGAAAAACTATAGGAAACAAGTTGCTCAGTTTTAGGTTTAATTTTACATTGTGTTCAATTGTCTCTGATGCGTGCATCAAATCTTTACCTTTTATGTGTTTTTCATAACTTTTTGTGTAAGAAATGAATAAAAAGGGAATTATACATGAGTGGAAATTGTACATGTTCACCACTAAAACCAGATAAGAAAATGTTGCGGTGGTATTGAGTCCCACATGATTGATGTGATTTATCTTTTTTCTGAAAAAGAAAAGCATCAATTTGATGTTCCCCGCTATCATGGAAATTGAGACACCTTGAAAAATAAAACAAAGACAAGGAAAATGAGTGTAATGAAATTCATAAGTAAGACCCGGATATGATGTTATTTTCAACTTGCAGGAGAGATTTTAGATGCTGGTATTAATCGCAGTCCTAGCAGTTATCTCAACAATCCTGCTGCAGAGAGAAGCAAATACAAGTATAATGTTGATAAAGAAATGTCTCTTTTGAAGTTTATTGATAATGAATGGGGTCCTGTGGGAAGCTTCAATTGGTTTGCTACTCATGGAACTTCAATGAGTCGTACAAACTCATTAATTAGCGGGGATAATAAGGGTGCTGCTGCACGGTTTATGGAAGACTGGTTTGAGCGAAAAGGTTCTGTAAGAACGGATTCTGCTGAATTTGAAAGTGACGAAGGCTTACCTCGAAGAATTTCAAACATAATTCCCACTCTTCATGATAATCGTAAGTTTTATTTTTCTTATGCTGACTGCAATTCTTCAGTCTTGTTCAAATAATTGTCCGATTAAGAATATCATGCTAAATGATCGTGTAACATTTCAATCACAATAAATTCATTTTTTGAAACATTTTATCGCTTTCTTAGTTTTAAAAAGAAAATAAGTCCCCACCTCCCCTCCAAAACCCTCCATCCAAACTTACCCTTAAAGTCTCAATGTTGGTAGACTTCAATGGAAATTGTCTGCAAAACATACATGAATGATACCTTACTTTATATAAGTATTAATATTTAATGTAAAAAATATTTTGTAGGACATGAGTTGGGTGGATATCTGATGAAAATATTTATAAAATGAATTATATTTTCTAATAATCTCGCTTGAAATTTATTGGTATAGATCATGAATTACTGGAACTTGCTGCCTCATTCCAATCTCCTCCCGGTAGACCAGCAACCAAAACTTCAAGTGTTGCGAGACGTGTGAGAGGTGCCCTTAGGCAAGTTAACAAACCTAGATTTGTATCTGCATTTTGTCAATCAAATTGTGGTGATGTTAGTCCAAATGTACTTGGAGCCTTTTGTACAGACACCGGACTACCTTGTGACTTCAATCACAGCACATGTGGAGGGAAGAATGAGTTATGCTACGGCCGAGGACCTGGGTACTTATTTATTGCATGCACGCTCAGTTTTTCTGTAGATTTTGCAAATTTACTTAATTTCTTGCAATTACTAAATTGCCTCTTATATTTTAGTTATCCAGATGAATTTGAAAGTACACGCATTATAGGGGAGAGACAGTTTAAAAAAGCAGTGGAGCTATTCAATGGAGCATCCGAACAGATTAAAGGAAAGGTGGATTTTCGACATACCTACATAGATTTCTCCAAGCTTGAGGTAAATGTTTCTAGCAATGGTGCTTCTAAGGTAGTAAAGACATGCCCTGCTGCAATGGGATTTGGCTTTGCTGCTGGAACAACTGATGGACCTGGAGCATTTGATTTTAGGCAAGGTGATGATCAGGTAAGAAATGATTCTATACCATATGCTTACCCTTTATCTTAGACTTGCATTCTTCATTATGCTTACATTTTTTGTGTATGTCAGGGGAATCCTTTCTGGAAACTGGTCCGCAACTTACTGAAAACGCCAGACGAGGAACAAATAGCATGTCAGCAACCAAAGCCTATCTTGCTTGATACCGGTGAAATGAAGCTTCCGTATGATTGGGCTGTAAGTTACTCGTTTATGCTGAATATTATGTCTTATAGTCTCCAGGCTCAGTTCAGTTATGGTTAATGGCATAGAGATTGGTTTAAACAGGTCGCTCACTTTCAATGAACATAAAAGTTCATCTTAGTAAAGTTTTAATTATAGAGCATTGCATAACTTGATCTTCTTGGCTTGTTCACTTTATTAATTTAAATTAAAATAATTTCAATGAAGTTGTTATTATTTATTTTGGAAAAAAATACTATACATCTTATCTTAGTTGTTATGAAACTTTTCCAAGACCTACATTTGATGTTCATGGATGACTTCCATATGTCTCTCTCCATTTTTTTTTTCTGTCGTACAAATACCATATGATAACATTTACTTATTCAGCTTTCTTCCATTGTGTTCCATTGCAGCCTTCAATACTTCCAATCCAGATCCTCCGAATTGGGCAGTTTGTTATTCTTAGTGTACCAGGAGGTATTACTCTTAAATTCTTGTAATGATGTTACTTTGGAATTTATGTCCTTTACATCTTTCAACTATCAACGACCTTGGTCTAATGAGAAGTACAAGTACTATGTAAACCGAATCAATGAAAATCAGCCTATCATACATTCTTAGCTGTTGAAAGTCTTTGAGAATGAAAAGACAAAAATATCTTGAATAATTCTTGATCATGATGTTCTGACTATTTGGGTTCCGGCACTACTTTGCGCAATTCAAAGCATAGCTGCTTCTTAATTACTCAAGTCTTTTTCACTTCACTTTCTTGTTTAATATGTTGCTGTGCTATTATATTATATGATCATTGCTCTTTTCCTTGGAAGTTCATTGTTACTATGTATGCATACAAGTGATTTTGAGACAATCCAAGTTGGCCTATGTATTTCCTTGGGTGATTCGTGCCTGTTGTAATTGTTTTAATTCTGACAGAATTTACAACAATGGCTGGGAGGCGGCTTCGTGATGTAGTGAAGACAGTGCTAAGTGGTGACAAAGGCTTAGGTAGCAACGTTCATGTTGTTATAGCAGGGCTGACCAATACTTATTCACAGTATGTGACCACATATGAGGAGTACGAGGTGCAAAGATATGAGGTCAGTCGTAACTTTTGTTGAAAGGGACACAAACCTTTTTTAGATTGCAGTAGCACGAGCAAATGGAACATTAGTTGAACTTGAAGTTTACTATCTTTGTATTTGCAAGACATAGATGAAGACCTAAACCTTCCTAGCATATAGAATAGTCGGGTGTCTACTTCTACCTTTCCTAGCTCTACACAATTAAATCATTGCGCATCCGTGTGCTGCCCACGAACCAACATTTACAGACACGTGGGAAATGTTATATTATACGTTGATGTTTCGACCAAGATCATAGTCATAGACCTTTTCGAAAACATTTGTTTCGATTAAGAACATTATATGTAATACGTAACTTTCTAACTTAATTTTTTATTGTGTCAGGGTGCCTCCACATTGTATGGTCCGCACACATTGAGTGCATACATTCAGGAATTCAAGAAGCTTGCACACGCTCTCATCAGTGGCCTGCCTGTAGAATCAGGCCCGCAACCCCCAGACCTTCTCGACAAGCAAATAGGTTTACTAACACCAGTAGTGATGGATGCAACCCCTCTTGGTGCAAGTTTTGGGGATTGTAGCTCTGATGTGCCAAAAAATTCCACCTTTAAGAGAGGTGATACAGTGTCGGTTACTTTTTGGTCTGCTTGTCCTCGAAATGACCTTATGACTGAAGGTACATTTTCTCTCGTGGAATATCTCCAAGGAAAGGATACTTGGGTTCCTGCTTATGACGATGATGATTTCTGCGTGCGTTTCAAGTGGTCAAGGCCATTCAAACTCAGTACTCATAGTAAAGCCGCAATAGAATGGAGAATACCACAGGATGTAGCTCCTGGTGTATACAGAATAAAACATTTTGGAGCTGCAAAGGGGTTGTTCGGGTCAATTCGTCACTTTACAGGTTCATCTAGTGCATTTGTAGTAACAAACTAAAGGGAGGCACATTGATCCATTTCTACTTGTTCAATGGTCTTAAAAAAAAAGTTATAATTTATATATAATTTGAGATTTGTTCATGTTGTACTAAAGTATATCAGAATATATAAATTAAATCAAGGTTGATTCCACCATAGTTATATGTTTTCTCACATCATGAAGTTTTTAGGGATAACCAAATTCCATTATATCATTTTGGGGGCTTTTATGCACAAGACATGGTGCATCCATAATATCTCTTGAGATCACAAAAAATCCATCATCATTATCTAAAAGTGAGAAAAGAATGCACTGATGCAACAGATTAATTAAAGATAGGATTATTATATTTATTGCAAAAAAGTGAGAGAAAAAAAATTAAATAAGGACAGTATTTTATTTATGTAGTGGAATAAATAACGCTTTTATTTACGTCGTCTTAAGAGAGTTGATTAACCACTTGAACACAATATTTTGCTTAAATATTTATTTATTGTATTTACATAATTTATGGACAAAATTTAAAAGATTATCATATATAGCTTTTTCTTTAGCGAAAAAAAAAATCAAAGATTATCCCGTAAAAAAAAAAAGATATCATAGGTCAAGACCCAAATCCCCAAACATCAAATTAAGCTCTTTGCCAATAAGGAAACGTCAGCCGCAAAAGTTCTTCCTTCCTTCGCAACACGTTCAGGTTAGAGATGGACATATCACTTACTCCAACAAATGTTCATGTTAACACTTATATACCTGATGATATTATTGTCTTTTCTATTCTCTCTAAACTTTCTCTCAAATCTTTGAAACGATTTGCATGCGTACGTAAGTCATGGTCCGGCTTATTTAATGACCCTACTTTCATGACTATGTACAGCAAGAGCTTTTTAACAAAGGGTCAATCTTATTATGATGATAAGTCTCTCCTCTTATATATGATAGTAGATGGTGAAGACAAATATAGTTTGTATTCCCTTTCTGGTGAGAGGTTTGAGAATAGATTCAAATTAGATTGGCGGAAGTGTTTTCTAGAGAATCAGGATGACCAACTTCCTGTGTCTTGGTTTGAAATTTTGGGTTTTGTTAGTATTAATGGCACTATTTGTCTTCGTGGTGGCTGTAATGGTGTTAAGAAAATTATATTGTGGAATCCAACTACAAATGAATTCAAGGTCATTCCTTCCAGCTTTTGTGAACATGGAAATTGTTTGAGTCATTTTTCCTATAATCATTTAGTTGGTTATGATCGTGTTAGAGATGACTATAAGGTGATTCAGTTCACAGAGTGTACACCATGTAACCCTAAAGACTTCAGCAAAAACTTTTGGGAGATATATAGTCTAAGAAGTAATTCGTGGAGGAAAATTGATGTCAATATGCCTAATACTTATAGGTACATTGAACAAGTGTACATGGATGGAGTGACTCATGAATGTTGGGGTAAACGTGGAAGACAGTCATTTTTGGGGTCATTTGACTTTAGCCGTGAATCTTTTGTTAGAACACCCTTACCCTCTTATGTAGATGATTGTTTTGATATCGCTTGGAAACACTTGGTAATATTGAATGGATCTATTGCTTTCATCTTAAATTATAAAAAGACATCTACATTTGACATTTTAATTTTGGGCGAAGTCGGTGTAAAGAAATCATGGACTAAACTTTTCACCGTAGGAGCCTTACCAGCTTGCCTTGCATATCCTTTTATTGCGGGAAACAAAGGCAAGATATTGTTCGGAAGAAAAGACGGTGAACTAGTATGGTTCGATTTAAATACCGGAATGATTGATGAGATTGGGGTTAAAGCAACGAAATATAGTTGTATGATGCTATTCCATAAAGAATGTATTCTTCCAATTGGAGGAATATATAATTGATTTTTTTCTTCTTCTTGCTTTTAGCTAAGAGGTTATGATTATGGTTATTAGGATTTTACTTTGTATATATAGTGGCTTGCCAAATGATTAATGATTATATCATAATTATGTTCTAGTGTATGCCAAATTAATTAGAAACAATTTGATCATATGGATTTTTTTTTCATATTAGTTTTATTTGATGTTTTTTTCTCTTTCTATATCTGCAAACTGATATAGTTAACAGTACTCTATTAATGACACAACTTATGTTCTGGTTTTGTATTTTTATCTCAATGATTTGAATATTACAAAAGCTATTTGTACTAGTTTCAATGCAGTGTGGTAGAATTATATTTACGTGGTGATGCATTGTTACTTGAAACCTTGGTCCATTGCTAAGCAAAGACCATTGTAAATGGCATGAAGCTCAACTTGTGAGCTAGTAGCAATTCCAAGAAATCCAGAAAATCTGAGTAGCCGGTTACCCATATTGTTACGCATGATACCTCCAAAGTCGGATCTACCAGGATTAATTGTTGAGGGAGCTTCTGTCCACGTTGACTTTGATAGTGTTTCCTGAGGGAGCAACTCAAGATACATGATGTATCTGTATATGCAAATGCAATGATTCAAAAACATGCAAAAAAAAAAAAAAAAAAGTGTCAAGAAGATAGAAGTGGATTTGGATAAGTCAATGCAAATTGATCTACCTCTTACTATTTAACACAATCCTACACTTCCAAATAAACCAACAAGTTGCCATAAACCAACCAACAAATATGCTTAATATTTTCTTAAAGTTTAGATTTCCAAAGTCAATTCCAACTATAAGTAGAAGCGGAGGTCGAAGATGAGTTAACAATATGAGAAATCCAATGATATCAAAACTTAGCTTAATAAGTATAAGAATTAGAATGTCCTCCAAATGATGACCTTAGAGGAAGATGCATCAATAAAAATTGGCGAAATTATTTATCAAAAACAAAAAAAAAATATTGGCGGAATTTAAACCCAAAATAGATTTTACTTAATGTGCACAAATAAAAAAATAAAATTAATTATATTTACACATTTTGGTTTTTTACTATTAAATCATGTCATATTTTATTTCATCAAATTATTAATCGAACAAGAACAAGAGCAACAAGAACAAGAACAACAACATTCACCTCATCAGTGGAACAAAAACAAGAAAATTAAGGTTTGTTTTTCTTCAACCTCCGCTCCCAATGGAGATGGATACATCAAATGTTAAGGTTAGCAAACATATACCGGATGACATTGCTTTCTCTATTCTCTCCAAACTTCCAATCAAATCTTTCAAGCGATTTCAATGCGTACGCAAATCATGGTCTCTCTTATTTCATAATCCTTATTTCATGAAAATGTACCGCAACAATTTCTTAACAAACAACCGTTCTTATTACAATGATACATCTCTCCTCCTACATCTGACAACACATCAAGGATACTTGGCTAAATATGTTTTGTATTCTTTTTCCGGTGAGAATTTCGAAAACCGGATCAAATTAAATTGGCCAAAACCATTTCCCAATAATAATGACGATGTCCCACTACTATTCCAAGTGGACGAGGATGGCTCAGGTTTCGATATAATGGGTTCGGTGGTGAGTATTAATGGCATTCTTTGTCTACGTGGTTTTTACGGCGGTAAAGTGAAACTTATATTATGGAATCCAACTACCAATGAATTCAAATTAGTTCCTTCTAGCCCTGATATATTTGAACCTTATCGGTGGTATGTTAAGGCATATTATCAGTTAGTTGGTTATGATCGTGTTAAAGATGACTATAAGGTGATTCAGTTTACTACTTGTACACCACATGACCTTCATGAGTCAGCTGTTTCATTCTCGGAGATATATAGCCTAAGAACTAACTCTTGGAGGAAAATTGGTATCGATATGCCTCGATCTTGTATAAGGAACGATAAAGTGTACATGGATGGAGTGTATCATTGGTGGGATAAAAGTGAAACACACACGGATTTGGTGTCATTTGACTTTAGCAGTAAATCTTCCTTTACAACACCTGTACCGTCTTACATAGATGATAACTCGGATAGAAATATTAAGGGTTGTAGACATTTGGTGATATTGAATGGATATATTGCTTTGATCTTAAAATATACAGATACATCTACATTTCACATTTCAATTTTGGGTGAACTCGGCGTTAAGGAATCATGGACTAAACTCTTCGTTGTTGGGCCGTTACCTTGTCTTGAATATCCTGTCGGAGCAGGGAAGAAGGGAAAGATACTGTTCAGAAGAAAAGACCACGAACTAGTCTGGTTTGATATAAATACCGGGATGATTGATGAGATTGGTATTACAACATCAGAAAGATGTAACATATTATACCATAAAGAAAGCATTCTTCCAATTGGATGAACATATAGTACAAAAATGTCATTGATTTCTCCGAAGAGATATATGATTATAGCTATTAGGATTCTATTATGTACGCCGAGTGGCTTGTCAAATGCTCATATCGTAATTATGGTCAAGTATATGTCGAGTTAAGAAACTGTTTGATCATATGAATTTTGCTTTATCACTTTTACTTTGATGGTTTAGTCTCTTTCTATCTGCAAATTGTAAGAATGGTTTTTTGCCTTTATTCAATCGATTCCGATTTTAAGTTGTTAAATTCTTAACATACAGTATAACTGTTATGTTGTTGTTTTGATGCTTATAAGTTATATATAGCCATCTATTTCTCTTGGCTGCATTTAGATGTGCATCAACTTGCACTATCTTTGTTCTTCTTTTGAGGCATGTAGTTACATGATTTCATAGTTCTGATGTGGTGCTTTTAAGTTTTACACGACTTATCGTCTTAAAGTCTCAATGTTGGTAGACTTCAATGAAATTGTCTGCATACTCAACAAACCTCTCCTCTTAAAGTCTGAATGAATGATATTGTCTAAGACATCGGTTAGGAGGATATCCGGTGATAATATTTAATAAATGAATCATATTTTATAATCTCGCTTAAAATTTATTGGTATAGAGTATAGACTATGAATTACTGGAACTTGCTGCCTCATTCCAATCCAACCTCCTTCGTCCTTCCTATAGACCAGCAACTTCAAGTGTTGCTAGATGTTGAGAGGTGTCCTTAGGCAGGTCGACAAACCTAGATTTGTATTTGCATTTTGTCGATAAAATTGTGTTGATGATGTTAGTCCAAATGTACTTGGAGCCTTTTGTACAGACATGTGACTTCAATCACAAAGCAGTGGAGCTATTCAACGGAGCATCCAAACAGATTTTAGGAAAGGTTGATTTTCAACACTCCTACATAGATTTCTCCAAAGACATGCCCTGCTGCAATGAGATTTGGATTTGCTGCTGGAACTACAGATGGACCTGGAGCATTTGATTTTACGCAAGGTGATGATCATAGACTTGCCCTTTTGCTTAATAGTTATCGTAGACTTGTATTCTTCGGTATATTTTAAGTTTCAAACTCTATGCTTACTCTTTTTTGTTTAGGGAAATACTTTTGGAAACTGGTCCGCAGCTTACTGAAAACGCCAGACAAGGAACAAAAAATTGTCAGCATCCGAAGCCTTTTTTGCTTGATACTGGTGACTTCCATAATTGATGATAACATATACTTATTCAGCTTTCATCCGCTGTGTTCCTTTGCAGCCTTCAATACTTCCAATCCAGATCCTACGAATTGGACAGTTTGTTATTCTTAGTGACCCTCCAACGGCACCTCTATATTATATGCGCATCTATCATTTACTTGGAAAATCATGGTTGTGCTATGTATGTATACAAATGTTTGTTAGATAATCCAAGTTGTCCTATATAACCTGCTTCATGCTTGTTTTAATTCTGATAGAATTTAGAACAATAGCTGGGAGACAGCTTCGTGATGCAGCGATGACAAAAGCTTAGGTATACTATCAACATTCATGCTGTTTTAGCAGGCTTGACCGATACTTATTCACAGTATGTGACTACATAGAAAGTTGTACAAATCCCTGCTTCTGTCTCTCACAGTTCAACATGTTTAGATCATTTCACATCCTTATATGCTGGCGAGCGATGAACCAACATTTGACAGGCATACGGGAAATGTTATATTATATATCGATGCCATGACAAAAATCACAGTCGCAGACATTTTCGTAAACTCAGTCAGTTATGATGACAGTAATGTTTCTTGCATATATCCATTATGTGCAACTTTCTAACTTCATTTCTTTTTATCTTGTCATGGTGCTTCCATGCTGTATGCGCTACACACTTTGAGTGCATAAATGCAGGAATTCAAGAAGCTTGCACACGCTCTCACCGGTGACCAGCCTGTAGAACCAACCAGGCCTGCCATCTCCTACCTCATTGCCAAGCAAATAGGCTTACTAACACCACAGTGTACTGATGGATCATGGATGGAACCCCTCTTTGGTGTAAATTTTGGAGATTAAACGTTTAATACATTTGAAAATTGGTTAAAGTTTTGTAGACACTAAATGTGGACATTTATTTAAGGTAGAATTCAAATATTTGTTTGTTCGGTTGTGAAAGTCTAACTCCTTCTACTAGACTCAACTTAGTTCTCGTTCCTACTTACTTTTGGTTGCTTTCAATAAGCAAAGTATTCCACCTTAAAATGGAATTTCAACTTAATACTAGAATTTGGATTTTTTTATGAAAATAAAATTTAACCTTAAATAACTAAATTTATTATAATTATTTTTACATAAATATGACTGCATATAAATCTTTTTTTTTTTTTGAAACAACATATAAATCTTTTATTATACAACTAATTTTGGAATTAAACTGACACCCATTATTTTGAACATGGAAATGATTAAGTATAATATTTTAAGATGGCAAATTTACATTTTTTGTTGATCTTTTTACTACCATTCTCCAAAGGATTTCAAGTATGTAATACTAATACCTCTACACTTTATGTGAATTAGGTATGATACTCTCTAGATATTTAACATATTTTTAAGATTGAATTGGAATCCATAATCTTTAGTTAAATTGAAAGAGATCTTTTATCATCTCATCCACCTCAAGTATAATAAAAAATATATATAATCCTAAAGAATGATAAAAAAATATAATACAGCAAAGTTTTTTTTTTTTTATAAGTTATATTACACTAAAGATTTTATAAAGTTCGTTTTTTACTAGAATTTTGATAAAGATTAATTAAGCATAAAATGGTAAATGAAATTTTGGTCTAAAATTTTGTGTGTATTTTCTAACAGTGTTAAGTTAAGTTTGTAACAACAAAATCAATTAAGCAACTTTTTTTTTTTCACCTCTAGTTTTTAGGGGAAGGGGCCCTATTATTCCAAAGTTCGGGGCGAGTTCTGCCATCAAGTTGTTCTAACCTTCTCCCAAATACAATTGCGTGGGATCGAACCGCAATCCTCCCTACCAAGTTCAGCGCCAATCACCACTTAACCTAGTAGCATTTGGTTCAATTAAGCATCTTTTATATTGTGAAGAAAAAGAAGAAACTAATTTTAAGCAACAAATATGATACGACTGCGTTTAACAAGAACCGTTCTGAACACAATACTTGCATCATTGAACTGAATCTCAGCTCCGACAGCACGAAGAAGAATCAGTTAGTTAGTTAGTTGAAGAAATGTCAGTTCAAGAATATCTCGATAAACACACGCTCTCTCGTAAACTCGAAGACGCCGTCAATGCCGCCGTCAGAGCCAAAACCACCGATCCCGTTCTCTTCATCGTAATTCATTTCATTCATCTCATTTTTATGTATTTATGTGTTTTCATTATCTGAATTTCTAACCGAATATTAATTTCGAGGGTTTATGATTATGAACACAGTCGAATCACATGAAAAAAGGAGTACAATCGGTAATTACCAAAGTGAAAGCGAGACAAATCCTTGATAGTAGAGGAATTCCAACTGTTGAAGTCGATTTGTATACTAATAAAGCTATGTTTCGTTCTTCGGTTCCCTCCGGCAACTCCACCGGCATGTAAGCTGTTAATTATCATCCGTTTAGATGCATTCAAATTGAGTTTTCATTGAGTTAATGATAATTGTTGTGTATATTGGTAATTGGTAGTATAGTTTTATAATCATTTGTTAATGTTATGTTATCAAATAGCAGCGTTATAGCCTAGCAGAATTTGAACAAATTATTCTTGGTTTGTAAAAAGCTAGTTAATACAAAGTGTTGTTAAATAGAGGCTATAGTTGTGTTATGACCGGTGTTGTCAAATAGTGGCACTACTAGAATTTGAACAAATCGTTATTGCTCCGCAATATGTGAGTTAGTACAAAATATTGTCAAATAGAGACTATAGCGGTGCTATAGCATTATAGCATAATGAAACTTGAACAAATTGCTATTTTTTGCGATATGCTATTGACATATGAAGCACGAACACTCCTTGGATTTGGTGTGTCCTTGTGTCGGATACGCATTGGTGTCTGACACCGACACGACAACAACACATATGACTAAATTGACTTATGTCATTTTCTCAAATTATTATTGGTATCGATGTGTCGGCTTCCGTGTCTGTGTTTGTGCTTAATGATAACTGATCAACATGATTCATTGCCTAAACTTTCTATGATGAACTGCCTACCAATGTGGCAAGGCTTATTATTTGTGAATATAAAGTGCATTGTCCTGTCTATAGCATAGCAAAATTTGTTAATTAATGTTATCAACATCAACGCTGGTGTTGTCGAATAGCGGCACTATAGATAGTTTGGCAGAATTTGAACAAAATGCTATTGTTATGTGGAAATCTATTAAGTACGGAGTGTTGTCAAATATAGGGTACAGTGGTGATATAGAACTGTAGCATAGCGGGATTCGAACAAACCACTGTTTTAAAAGCATGTGTTGATGTTATCAAATACCAGCGTTATAGTGTAGAAGAATTTGAACAAATATCTGTTGTTCTGCAGTACGTTAGTTAGTACAAAGTGTCGTCAAATCGAGGCTATGTTGGTGTTATAGCACTATTGTATAGGAAAATTTGAACAAATTGTTATTTTCTGTGATCTGCTATTGACAACACGGATCAAGACAGTTTATTGTCCAAACTTTCTATGATGAACTGCCTGACCAATGTGGTAAGGCTGATTTGTGGATGTAAACTGCATTGTCCTGTAACGGTGATTTTCTGATTGGGCTCAGTATTCTGCTCGTGTTGGTCTTTTTTTTTGTTGCTAGGAAGTTGACCATTTTTATTGATCAATTAGGGAATTAGATTAACGTTGACTTTTTGGGTTGGTGGTTCATTTTAGGTATGAGGCTGTTGAGTTACGGGATGGGGACAAAGGTGTATATCTGGGAAACGGTGTTGCTAAAGCTGTTAAAAATATAAATGATAAAATCTCTGAGGCGTTGATTGGTATGGATCCAACACTGCAGTCCCAGATTGATCATGCTATGATAGACCTCGACAAAACAGAAAAGAAGGTATGTTAACATCTTTCTTCTGGGAGAACACAAGTTTATTTGGTAGTTAAAAGTTAAATCCATTTTGTGTATCTGTATTGTTATGTTAATGCTTCTGTTATGTCACATTTTAAGACAAATTTGGAAACTGAGTAGGGGAAAAAAAGGTCAACTTGCCTAGTGAGATAAAGCTCGGTTATTGTTGCTTCCTCTCTTGCTCTTGTTCAGGATAGGAGTTATAGCATTCTGTAGTTATAGTGATGGATTCAAGATCATCAGAATTAACATTTTGTTTCTGTTACCGGAAAGGAAAAGCCATCTATCTCAGACATATATTTATGACATGTTGTAGTTAACTTAAGTACATTTTTGTTTGGTGGCGGGTAACTAATAGAAAACTTTGCCAATTTTATCATAACATTGATCAATAATACAGTTGGGACGATGCTCGGTTCTTACTCAGTAGTAAGTAACTCACAGTGAGGGAAATCATTAGTTTCATTCTCTACATTTTCACTGTTCTATTCTCTATCCTTTCGTTTTTCATCTCTTCAACAAAGTGCATACTTAGGTTAGTAGGAGATTTTTTTGGCTTTTGGATTTGCATTTCATTGAGATGGGAATTCATAATTATATCTTTTATATTAGTTCAAGTAAAAATAAAATGCTACAGTTTAGTCAATGTGAATTGTCCAAATCTACAATATCAAGTGATTGCTTGTCTTTCTTCCATTTTCATCCAGAGAGCTTGACAAAGTAGTCTGTGTGAATAATTCTTATGACATACATACATTATGAACAGATACCTATGCATGTTTGAATTGTTCGTCTTAAAAGATAGTTCTATCTAATTCTATAACAATTAATAATTTTTTAATCTGTTTTGTGTCTAATTTTTGTTTGCAGGGGGAACTTGGAGCAAATGCTATATTAGCTGTGTCCATTGCTGCATGTAAAGCTGGGGCTGCTGAAAAAGAAGTATGGCTTGTCATTTGATATTTTTATCAAGTTCATTTGAAGTTTAATCTGGATATAAGTTTATTTGTTCTGTCAAGTAATCATGAATATAAAACAAAAAATATCAGGTTCCACTGTACAAGCACATCGCTGACCTGTCTGGAAAAGCAAACCCAATGCTTCCTGTTCCTGCTTTTACTGTTATAAGCGGCGGAAGACATGCTGGAAATAATCTGGCCATCGAGGTATAGTTTTTATTGTAGATTGGTTTCTCAGAAATATTCATTAGTGTTTCTGTTATCTTATGTCTATTATTTCCTCTGAAGATGCTTATGAGCAAATTTTCGATCTTGAGCAACGAAGTTAAATGACCATTGTATGTGGACATATATATTATATATCGAGTTAGTTATAAAATAACCCGTGTAACCAACATTTAGTCGGTTATTTGTTGCTTAAATTAGGAAATTGGATTGTTGTGATTGATTTTGTTCTTAATCTGACCTTTAACCATCAATAGATCTAGTTACTTCTAAATCTATATGCTTCCCCTGCTGCTTCTTAGTGATTTAAATTCTTTCATATTTGAAAGCTTTCTCACACTATTGTTATAGGAAATCATGATTCTTCCAATTGGAGCAAGCAGATTTGAGGAAGCACTTCGAATGGGCTCTGAGACCTATCATCATTTGAAGGTGATTTTGCCTTCTTTTTTTCACAATCCTATTTTTTTCAGTGTTTGTTTTGTATGTTTAGATATCTTTTCTCATAATCTCACACTTAGTATTGTTCCCTATGTTAGAATAATATCAAGTTTAATTGTGTTGTGTTGCTGTTTAGCTCTCTTGCAAGTTACAATGATTTAGATCCTATGCTGTTACTACTATTGTCATTACTCATTACTTCTGTTGCTGCTTACAGTTCCTATTGCCTTTACTTTTGTTACATCGGTATTAGAGCAAATAATCCTAACAACCACTTTGAGATATGTTGCTTAAGCTGATACATCTATTTGTTTCGTTCATGACAAAAGGGCAGGCTGTTATTACAGAAAAATTTGGGCCACATAACTGTAATGTTGGTGAAGATGGTGGCTTTGCTCCTAATGTCTCCAGGCAAGTTTGTCTCCATTCTAAATTGATTACTTCTAGAGATGTTGTGATGTTATAATCTTATTTCTACTTTTGAGCTGACTTTTTAAAATATCATCAGCTTTAGAGAAGCCCTGGATCTTGTAAAGGAGGCCATTGGTAGAGCCGGTTATGATGAGAAAATAAAGATAGCACTTGATGTCGCTGCTACAAATTTTTGTATTGGTAGGTAATTATAATTTTCTGTCACTTATTTGGTTTTATATTCTTGAGAAGATGGAAACTGCTGATTCTTGCATACTATATCATTTCCTATTGTTCATTCAACGTTAACCAGTTTATGCTGTTCTATGCATGCTTTTCCCTAAAATAGGTAAAAGATATGATCTGGACTTTCAATCTCCTCAAAAGTCAGGACAGGATTTTAAGTCAGCAGAGGATATGATGGAGTTGTACAGGCAACTATGTGTTGGTAAATCAGTCTATCTTACCCTTTCCAACTGATGGTGCTCTAAATTATTTAGGCATTACTACATATTTATTTTTTATTTTTCTGAATTTGTAGAATACCCAATTGTATCAATAGAAGATCCATTTGACAAGGAAGATTGGGAACATTTCAAGGACATCTCAAGTCTTGCAATTTGCCAGGTATTATTCACTGAACAGTTAATATTTTATTGGAATTAGTCAGATTTCACTCCATTCCTTTTTTAAGTGTCTTTTTAGGTTTCAGTATGCTAACCTTAGAAATCTTCTTTTTTAATTGTATTTTATGATATTAGTAGTAATAGCTATTTTTTGTTATGGGTCTTGCTAATGAGTGCCCTTAGGGCACTCTTTAAGGATTCCAAATAAAGAAGTTATTTAATCAAAAAGTTAAATATTTCAATTTTCAATGCATTAAATACACACATTTTCATAAAAAATTACTATTTTAGACTCTTGAAGAGTTAAAGAGTTCCCTAAGGGCAATCATTAGCATTTTCCCATTTTCTGTCTCTGCAATGGATAAAGATTATAATTGACAAAATAATAATTAATGTAACATTTAACTTTGAATATGATAAATAAAAAATTATGTTTTCTAAAAAATCGACACTTCAAAAGAAATAGAGGGAGTATTTCTTAAGTAGCTAATAATTTGTTGGAGTTAATGAGCAGCATTCAATATTTCCTATAGTTCAGCTGTGCAGCCAAAGTTTGATTCTCTTTAGTAGGCATTACCATTGTGGAGGTTATAGTTTTGATGAAAATTAAACAAACAGGTTATTAGTGTAACAATGCCACGTTGACGCATTAACAGGTCACGTAGGAAAGAGATGGAAAAAAATGTAATAAATAATCTTTTTGTCACCTTACAAAGGTTGAGCATTAGTAAGGTTGCTTATTGGATACTGATTAGAACTTCTGTTGATATAATTTCCTTCATTTGAATGATTCTGCAGGTTGTGGGGGATGATCTCTTGATGTCAAATGCAAAGCGCATTGAGAGAGCAATAACTGAATCTGCTTGTAATACTCTTCTTCTTAAGGTAACTGAATATTGTTTCAATGAACTTTCAAGGGGTTGCTTTGTTTCAATGAATTTTCAAGAGGTTTTCTGCTTTTTATAATATAATAGATAATAGGTGCTAAATTTTGTTTGTTGGACACTATCCTGTTTCATAATTAAGTTGAGACATTGGATCTCTACAAACTTTGGTAAAGGTTGCTTTTTCGTGCAAATACAAGATCACAAGTTACAAAACTAGTTTGTATGAAAGAGAAAAATAAACATAAAAATGTGACTGTTTCCCATTGCAATCCAGGTCAACCAAGTTGGAACTGTTACAGAGGTCATTGAAGTAGTGAAACAGGCGAAGGAAGCGCATTGGGGGGTGGTGACGTCTCACAGAAGTGGAGAAACTGTAGACTCTTTCATAGCTGATTTATCTGTTGGCCTTGCTGCTGGTCAGATTAAAGCAGGAGCTCCTTGCAGAGGAGAGCGGCTAGAAAAGTATAATCAGGTCTATTTCTGGTTCTTATGCTGATTGTTTTACTGCATCATTATAGATTATGGCTAATTCAAAATTGTTTACAACCATGTTTTCAAAAATTGATGGCAGTTTTCTGTGATAGTCCTACATTCACTCACTCACAATATCAGTTGATTTGAGGGAACTTTGTGTTTTTCGTGTACATATTGTTGTTTGTTCTAGTAAAGTGAAACGAAGGAAAAACATCGTAAGTAAAAAAGGAAAACGGTGCTAGAAAATCCTGCCATGATAGGATCCAGAAAAGGATTGAGCTTCTCAATTCTCATGAGTCTATTATAGGCAATCATACTTTACATTTGCAATGCGATGAATGCATATTTCTTCTTTTTTTTCTTCTTTGACAAGTGTACATAAAGTGTAACAACGATCTGAAATTTGATACAGTTACTTCGGATTGAGGAGGAGCTTGGAGATCAAGCAGTTTATGCTGGTGAAGATTGGAGGCAGTAAGAACAAACAATTTCTTTGGGTTGATTTTTTGAGATGCTTTCCTTGCGAGTTTGATAGGTTGAATTTGCTGTTCGAAAGAAAAAAGATAGATTGAAGTTCATTGCAGTACAATATAAATACTTTTACAATGTATTTTTTTGTTTGTACCAAATTTTTACATAGTGTTGCCTCAATTGTGCTAGTAGATTTCAGCAACTGTATGAATGAGTATTTAGAAATATATACATGAGAAAATGCAGCAAACGATATTGGTCAATGAAATGAATGCAATTAGTCATTTTCCACGTTTTAGATGCTAGGGACTCATGTTCATCATCCTACAAATATAATTCTATATTTCCCACTTGAAATTATGAAGACACAATTAGTACTTTTGAAATATATTCTAAATTTACGACACATTATCACTCTAATACAGCGATAATTCAGAACAAATTATTATTCTTCAACATATCTATCAGTTTTTCAAAATCAATGTGAGTGTTCCTAGCACTACTCTTGTGTTGTATTGCGCTATATATATGTTTCACTTTTTTCAATTTTATAATACCCAAGTTATCTTGTTCAAAAAAAAATACCCATGTTATTTAAACTTAATTGAATTTTAGTGTCAATAACCATTATGTATTTTTTTTATGCAATTATGTGTTTTTTTAATTTAAATTTTAAAAAGAATTTATTATTAAAGACAAATTTTTACATAATACATACAAGGTAGAGCAATCACAATTGCCTTGTACAGTTCAATTGTTAGCAGCAGTGGCCTTGATATGCAAGGATCTGCATTTGAAGTTCTCTTTAATTATGATGTAAATTTAAATTAAAAGAAAAAAGTGTTATTGTGGGTGCAATTGTCCCACAAAAAAATATCCGGTCAAATTTGGCAGTTATGAACACTTAACCATCGACGTAAAATTTGATCAATAATTATTCTTTCAAAAATTGAACTCAGATTTTTTTTCCAATGATTTGTTCTAAGAAGAGTTTATTTAAAACAACAATTCCTTTTATATAATGGTATATAGAGGTTCCTTTTTTTTTACAATGAAACTAAAAATCGAACTCAGAACCCCATGCATACTATTCAAACTCTTCATCACTAGACCAAACATAGTGGTTTATATAGAAGTTCCTTTTATATAATGGCATAGAGGTATAGATAATATTTCATTTGATCCAAAATAACTACCTCAAATTAATATTGTTTGCATCACAGTCATGATTTTTTGTGAAACGAATATGAACTAAAATATTCTTACCCTCACATCTTTTCAGTTGTCTAATTAAAAACCCATAACATAAATGTCGAAAATACTGCAGACTGAGGAATGTGAACCCCTTATACTTTTTGTAACACCCTATACTGGGATGGACCAATTTCTGATCCAATCTGTCAAAGTTGCAACATTTCTACTAATGTCTTCAATATTATCGCTTTTCAATGCAACAACTTTGTCCTCCGCGTAACTTTCTTTAGCCTCCTCAAGCAAAATTTGAAAGATTTCACATTCAACATTGTTGGAAAGCTTGGAATCTTTGTACCCTCTATCACAGAGATGAAGAAAGTTAATACTGAAAAATACAATTTAATCGCAAAATCAACAATCAGCAACAAGTGATCACATACCTCTTGCTCAAACGGTCATACAAAACAGAGTTATCAGTTTGAAGTACAACCACGCAATCAAACCATCGCTCAGGAAAGAAATCACAGCCATGATAGTCCACAATGTTCCCTCCCTCTTCCATAACATCCTCAAGTTCATCACACACCTACAAAGGTCATGTAAAATATACACATAAACATTAGAAGAAGAATGCTCTTTTATCAGGGTGCTGCAACTGAAAGAAGTTTACCCATTTAGTATATATTATGGCATAATACTGAAGAGTCGTTATCAAGAACAGTGAAAGGAGGGAAATGTTTAAGGATGGATGCAAAAGGGTTACATATTAGAGGAATAACAGCACGATTTTTAGGGGCTAGTGGATGGGCTAACAATTTGAACTCCGGTTCTTATGCATGTAACTAATGCATCACTAGCAACACCAAACACCACAATACAAGAACGATCTCAACTATCTAAAATCTAAATTGGTGGCTTACCAAATCTTCATTAAGAATGTAAGAATCAAGCTCATCATCCCAGCCATCATGCAAGTTTTTCTCTTTGACCAAATCACCAATATTGATGTGGTTGAGCTGAGTGGCTTCAGCCAGAGCAGTTGACATGGTTGTCTTTCCTGTCCCTGGTGTACCAGTCACCAAAATGTTTGGCTTCTTTCTCTTGCCACTTTCTTGCGCCATGACTACAATACACTTTCCAGTGAAGATATTGAACAAACTCTCGAGGATAGCTGCATTATAAAGTAATCAGTTCAATTTCAGACACAAACAAATCTTTCAAAAGTATTAATCATTGTAAAAAACAACTTGAAGAAACACGATTATATAGAGAAGAAAAGTACAATCAACATCAACTTGAAGTACTCATGAGTAGTGCTATAGTATTTAATTTAGATCTCCAACATATATATAAAAAAAATTATAAAAAAATAAATAAAAAACAACTAAGATGATACAAGAGCTATGATAATCATAATAAAAAGAAGCTCACATCTGTCATCTGAAGACAACGGTGCGTATCAAATTTAAGAACTTTTTGTGTTAAAATAAAAAAGCCTGCTAAACTACCATGTTTATATATGTGAAGTCATAGCTTCAACCCGAACATATACATTCTCCACCTTATTCAAGTAGAGAATCATTGTATATTTAACAAAATTTCCCTGACACTTTAGATTAGCACATACTAGATAACATTGCATATTTAACAAGATTTCCCTGACACTTTAGATTAGCACATACTAAATAACATTGCATACCAAATTGCAGCAGAGAAGACATAGAAGATGAAACAAAAATCATGTTCAGGTGAAAGGTTTCACAAACAAAGAAACAAAACATGCTACCAAGAAAATCTTGTTCCATAGGTGAATTGTTTGTCACATAGGATCTAATATTCTTCTTCTTCTCGCTCTCTATTAAAACAAAAAGTTTAACTAGTGCAACCATACTGTAATTAACCATCGGTGTATCATCAAGAAAGCTGCCTATAAGTTTATGAAGACAATGTAACAAGCTTATGAAATTGCAATGAGCAATATAATATAATGGACATATCAATATTTTTTTATAATTATTATGAATTATTAAGAATCACTACAGCATGAAATTAACTATTGCTGAAATGATCAAACACCATGAAACAATCATGCTAGCTCACAATTAAAACACATAAACTCGAAAATTAACACTTCAAAGAGACCCAGAACTCAAAAATAGAGAGACCCAGAAGTTATTTCTGCATAGCCTAGTTACACAAGATAACGTAAAATTGGAAGAAATTGAAATCTATGGTTGGGTAATTTTATCAAACAGCTGGTGCTCAAAACGTGGAAAATAAATTGTATACTAAGCAGAAGCTCCTTTGATTATGATTCTAACATGCATCTAAAATACGGAGACCCAGAACTCGAATTTGAAAGAGAACTGACTGACAAATACCTCTGAACTGGAACTCGAATTGCGACGGAGAAAGATGAACGATTGGCGACACTTTTGAGACTTGAGAAGTGGTTGAACGATCTTAACGTTCGGTTTTTGTAACATATATGTAGTTAGTTCTACATGAGATTTAATCTGGATCGTCTAATTTATAATTAATGGATAAGATTTAAAACATTGTAAAAATTGTGTGAAAAATTACTGTAGCAAATCTTAATTTGTACTCTCTTCGTCCCAAATTATAAGTTAAAGTTACCAATCCAATTTATATTTTTTATGATATTTTTGATGAGTTATTATAATTGTTTTAATAATAGGAAAAATTATTTCTTTTAAAAAATATTCATTTACCTATAAGCTTAATTAGCTAATGTACCGGTACATTAAAAATCATCATATATACTATAGAATTTTTCATAAAAGTTAGGAAGGTAGAATACAAAATCGTGGCATGACTATCTTTTTTAACGGCTACTTACAATGTCATGTCATTTAGTTCACGGTTGTGTATGAATTATTAGTCTTTTACAATTAAAATGTGCAAAATTTTAAAGCTCACGCACTTAAAGAAAAATTAATTTTTTTCTTTTTCTTAAAAAATTAATATATTCACCAAGTCCAACCCGTCTAGCCAGATGGTGGCGCGCTCAATGTGTGTGATATTTGACTAGGAGTGTGTGGTCACCCATTTACAAAATTGAGTACCTCTTGGGACACACCCAAAGATGACACTTTTCTATATATAAACACTTCTAAGAGGTGTGTTCCCTCTAATGTGGGACTTAGAAAAGCTTTTTTCAATTCACACTTCTCTTAGTTCATAACTTATGTTTATTTCTATACCAAGTTTCTTCCTTCATTTTTAACGAACATATTTGTCGTTGATTTATGGAATCTCTTTGAGTGTATTAGGTAGAGGGAAAAAAGAAGGGAGAAGTTAGAGAGAGATAACACTTCTCTAATCTCTTGCTTGTTTGTGGTGAAAAAGAAGAAAGAAATATTTACAACCTATGAAATCCATGCTTTTTTAGAATTAAACATCGTATAAATATAAGTAAAAGTATAGACTTGTTCATTCGTAAGAGAAATTTGAAAGGTGCAATGCTTATGTGGCAGAACTTTGGGGTGTTTTAGAAGAGATGCATTTGGCGTGGGAGTGTAGCTATCGGAAAGTGGAGCTTCAAGTGGATTACAAAGTGGTTGTAACTATGCTACGATGTGAGAATGCTCTTGCCAATTTGGGTGGGATGTGAGCATACGCCGGGCAGTGTCGTATCTGAGGGGGCGAGAGGGCGACGCCCCTAGGCCCCCAAGTATTAGGGCTCCCAAATTTTTTTAGGGATTATTATATACGTCAATAATCTAAAATAAATAAATATCAAAATTCTTGTGAAAATTTAAAATAATATGTCTAAATATCTTGTTAATATTTTAAATTTAAATATATGTTACAATTATATTTACGATAATAAATTGTTAGAAGTTACTGTATTGTTTATATTTTTGTTTTGAGTGTATCAAAAAAATATTTTTGTTTAGAATCTTTTAAAATTTGCTTCTTTTAAAAATATTTAATGTGTTTTCTTTATTATTAATTGATGTTTTGGAAGTGACTACCCCACGTTTGATTGTTGTTTAGTTGTTTTTTTAGGGGCATCGACCCCTCTTATTGCGAAACAAAATAAAAAATATGCCTATGCCTAGTTTTTTTTTTAAAATACATGCATGATTTTATCTACTAAAATTTAACTACCATTTTGTACCAAAAAAAAATTAAAATTAACTACTATTTAAAAGAAAAATTGACAGAGCAATCATGCCTTATTTTCTAAAATGTTTCTATAAGACCGGTGCCTATATTTTCTATAAAAAATTGACAGAGCAATCAAAAAAGGCTCCAAAAAAGTGTCTACATCTTCCATGCATAATTGACTGTGTATGTAAAGAAGTTTTACACTATAATCAATACAGCTTATAAAAAAAAAACACTATAATCAATACAAATTAAATTCAAATATCTTTTTTTGTCAAAAAAATAATCATTATTAATATTAAAAAAATTCCTTTTTAACAATCAAATTTATTTTATTGTTTTTGCTAAAAAAATAAAATAAAATGTTAAATTCAACACTAGTGTCTACTAAATATTTCATAAAAGGCAATTTCTACCAAATATACCACAAATTACGATTTACTTGAGATTTTTTTCTCTATAACATAATCACTATATTTTTTAAAAAAATCTCAACTATGATTTTGTATATTTTTATGTTTGAAAAAGAAAAATATAAACAAAAAACCCCAACTGTAGTAACTAGTAAGTTTTTTTCCCTACCACCTCTCTCTCTCTCTCTCTTCACGTTCACCATTGTGACTGTTCAACATGGCGGTTCCGGCGGTGTAGGTCTGTTCTTCATCCTCGTCCCCTATTTTTGTATTATTTTATTTTTTAATCTATTATTGTTTTTTTCTTTTAAAGTAGTCACAAAGTTAGTGTAAGTACAACTGAGATAGTGTAGGAGTCTGAGTTTGAACCACGATTCTCACTTTTCTACGCTTAGGTTGTGTTTGGCAAATCTTATTTTTAGAGTTTACTCTCTTCTTCAAAAGGTAGGCCAAACATATCTTGCGAAAGCGCTAAAAGTCAAAAGTTGCTTACCTTATTTTTAGCGTCTACTCTCTTTTTCAAAAGGTAGGCCAAACATATCTTAAACTATGCGTTCAGATGAGATGGCGCACGTCAACCTGAGTTTGATTCTTACCTTGAACATGGAGCATTAAAATTCTTATGGATAAGTTGCGATCTATTTATGTCTCATAAGGCTCGAAAATTGTCCCTACATTTGGGCGTGAAAGATATAAGTACCGGTTTTGGAATCTCATGCAACACTTTTTTCATTAATCTTATTATTACCCCTGCTTTGATTTTTTTAATTCTTTTGGTTTTTTTTTTTTAATTCTGAATTCTTTTTGTTTTTCTTATAGTAATTTACTAATTCAGTGGAAAAAATACGTTGTGTATTTTTTGCATTACTTATTTAATGGAGCTTAATTTGTGAATTATATTTTATACGATTGATAAAAGATGGTTATTTTTTTTATAACAAATATTATAGAGAATTTTCACAATAATATTTACACTTTATTTTATATTTTAAGGTTGATTTTATTTGTTCGTTATTGTTTTTGCTGATTTCATTAGCTGATTGTTGTTGTTGACTTGATTACATGTTGATTTGCTCAAAATAAATAACTCATTGGTTTGCTCTTTGTTGCTGTTAAAAAACTTATGAAGCGTAAAGCGTGGACAAAGACACGGATACCAGACACCAAACACCACAAATAGACTAATAATTTGAGTATATAACATAATCCAATGTATTGATAAGCGTTAGTCAGTGTTAGAAGTCTCACATTGGCTAGAGATATGACATGGATAGCCTTTATAAGTGTAGTGCAAACCTCAACTCTCAAGCTAGCTTTTGTGGTTGAGTATAAGCCTCACAAATTATAATAGTCAGTGTCATGTCGGTGTTGGATTAACACATATCCAACACTGGGACACACCTAATCCGATGAAAGTTTGTGCTTCATATTGAAGAACTGTCTTGTGGAACATCATATTCAAGTTTTTATCACCAATGTCATCTTATTTTAGTCCAAGTTTTTATCATAAGATTAACACATGTCATCTTATGATTGTTAATTGTTTTTGGGATGGATTTAATTTTAATATTTCCTTTTGTTATATTTGCAGCTACTAGTACTACTACCAAACATGGCAATTGAAAAAGCGGATTTCAATTTGAAGGCCATTTCTCCAAGCATTAGAGCCACTAAAAGTCCAGACAATGGGGGAATCATAACTCAGACCGACCTTATCGAAATCAATTTGTTCTTATTTGTAAAAATTGTTGGAGCCAGAAATTTAGGTGCACATAATGGTCATCACAATTTTGATCCTTATGTGGAGGTGAAAGCTGGGAGTTTTCAAGGGAGAACGTTGTGCTTCTGGCGTAACTTGAATCCAGAATGGAACCAAGTTTTCGCTCTTGACAATGATCATATTCAAACCGAAGAGATAACAACCGTTGAGATTCTTCTAAAGGATAATGTTCGTAAGTACGATGAATATATGGGTAAGATTTCATTGAATATTTCTGATATTTCTACAAGGTTTCCAAGTGATAGTGAACTTGCACCACACTGGTGTGTACTTGAGGATCAAAGAGGGAGACGATTTAGGGGCGCGCTTATGATGTCTTGTTGGATAGGAACTCAAGGCGATGAATCGTTTCATGAAGCTTTGCATTTACAATTAGATAATGTATCAATTGGTCCTCACAATGTTGTGAATACTTGCTCAAGGATATATATTATGCCTAGGATTTGGTGTCTTAGACTTAATTTGGTTCAAATCGAGGGACTTAGAGTTAAAGCCGATGACCCGTCTATAAGTTCTGATATTTTCATCCATGTTAGTTTAGGGATTTCGACTTTCACTAGCAAGTTGGTGAAAAACAACAATGGAAACCCAACTTGGGATGAAAAAGATGTTTTATTTGCCGTGGCCGAACCATTTAATCAGATATTGGTTTTGAGTGTGGAGCAAGGAACATATACAAGGCATAAGTGCTTAGGTAGATGTGAATTTCCTGTTAAGAATGCAAATATGATAAGTGATGGTTCCGCTCCGCCTACTAAAACGGTTGATGTTATACAAAATCAAGGATTTGTCAGTAAGCTTAGTATGATGATCTGTTTGGACGGAGGGTATCATATGTTTGACGAAGATCCGCAATACTGCAGTGATAGGAATCCAACATGCCCTGACTTTTGGAGACCAAAAATTGGATCTTTCGAGATGGGGATATTGAAAGCTACAGGGCTTCCGGCAATGAAACCACAAGGTCGTACCGATGCCTATTGTGTGGCTAAATATGGCTCGAAATGGGTTCGGTCAAGAACCGTTGTTAATAGTCTTTCTCCAAAGTGGAATGAACTATACTCTTGGGATGTCTATGATCATTGCACATTTATCACAATTTCTGTGTTTGATAATAGTCAACTACATGAAGGAAATATAGATTTAGGTGCAATGGATACAAGGATAGGGAAAGTGAGAATCTCTCTACAAGAAATGAAAACCAATCAAATTTACAGATATTCTTATCCTCTTGTCGAACTTCAACCTTCCGGGCTAAAGAAAATGGGGGAACTTGAATTGGCTTTCAAGTTTAATTGTCCTACGATGCTTAGTGTGTGGAAACCGTCGTTTGATGTGTTTATAATGTACACAATGCCGATACTTCCTTCACAACATTTCTCCCATCCGCTGTCTCCAGCTCAGTTCTATAGATTAAGGAAACAAATTATCACGCTTGTGTCGTTAAATATGAGCAAAGCTGAACCACCATTGAGAAGAGAGGTTATTGATTATATGCTAGATTCGCGTGAAAAACAGTGGAGCGTGAGAAGATGGAGAGCTGATTTGGAAAGGATTGGCGTCTTTGTACGTTGGTTGATTGGTATTTACACTCAATTCGACGAGATATGCAAGTGGAAAGATATGTATAAAACAATAATAGTTATCTTGGTTTTGGGATATATGTGGTGGAACCCTCAAAGTTTGTTGCCGGCAATGTTTGCATGTCTTATCATTCATGTGTTAGTGCAGTTTCGAAACAAGCCAAAAACACTATCTCATGTAGATTTGCAATTGTCTCATGTTCATACAACAAGTATAGATGAATTGGAAGAAGAGTTTGATCCAATACCGTCAAAATTCGAAGACATCATTTTGAGGCATAGATATGATCGATTAAGAGTTGCTGCTGGGCAACACGTAACGTGGATGGGTGAGTTAGCCACAAGAATAGAGAGACTGCAGTCTCTTTTGAATTGGCATGATTCAATATCGACCCCGTTAGTTATGATTATGTGTCTGATAACCGGCTTTTTGACTTCTGTCGTTCCGTTCAAGTGGCTTCTATGCTGTTGGTTGCTATATTTGTTAAGGGGCCAGAAGTTTCGTGGGCCCTTTCCTCTATTTTATGAAAATTGGCTTAGAAGGATGCCTTCAAAATTAGACAGCATGATATGAAAGTGCAACTATGTAGTTCTTTTTTATTAGGACTTAGAAAATTAGGAACAAGTTAACACTGATGTACATGCAATTTGCATGGTTATTTGTTTTAAGTGATTACATTGCAAATTCAAGGTTACTTTTATCAAGATTACACTAACTAGTGTTGATGTATAAGTACAATTTATGTATCCCTTCATTTTAGAATAAATGAAACCTTCAGCTCTTATTTTAAGCACTTTTACAGATGAATGGAACATGGAATTTTGATTCAAAAAAATAAATAATGCAGCACTGCACTTATGACTTATATAAGCTGAAGCTGATACAGCTTCACATGACCTCACTATAATATATTCAAAGAATATACAACATAAATCAACAGAAGTTCAAAGAGAAATATGGAATGGATTTAATATACTTTTTTGCTTATATACATTAACAAAACACAGGAAAAGACAGAGAGAGAGAGAGAGAGAGAGAGAGAGAGAGAGAGAGAGAGAGAGAGAGAGAGAGAGAGAGAGAGAGAGAGAGAGAGGAGTAAAAACATAGAATTGAATGTTGAAGAAATTATAGTTCTGCTTCTGCAAAGAAGAAGAAAAGCATGAAAAAATATCACAAAATGCGTTTGCCGGGAGTCGAACCCGGGTCTATTGCTTGGAAGGCAATTATCCTAACCGTTGGACTACAAACGCTTGCTTGAAATGTTGTTATTGGTCGATTTTAATAAATAATAATTTCACATGTACCTTTAATACTATTAACAATTTTATTGGAAAAGCCAAAGAATATCTCATCTCATATATAAAAATGTTTATAATACAAATTAGACATGTCATAATTTAATAAATAATAAATAAAAATCCTAAAATAATTGTTTTTGGCTTGAAATGTGTATCCCTCTGTCTCAAAATATAAGACAAAATACATTTATTTTTATTGATCAATTTTTATTTATATTTTAGGATGAATGGACTATATAATTAGACATGCATAAAAAAATAATCTTAGATGAATTGAAAAATTTAAGATCCCTAATATTATTCTTATCTAATTATGGACATTATATGGAGGGAGTCTGCTTTTTCAATCCATCTTCAAAGTCAAAGGCATGTAACTCAACAAACATGATACTTGATAACTTCTCCAAATGCCAAAAGCTATGGAACTTTTTCATTGTTAATCTAACCATGAATATAAACAAATAGTAATCTAATTTGAAAATTCTAACCAATTTAGTTCTTTTTTCGAGTGTAAGTTACCCTATTTTAAATTGATTTTACATAGTAAAATGTAGCCACCCAATTATTTAAAATGGATCATTAGTCATTTTGGTCTATAAATAATAAATATTGAGCACTATTATTATTATTATAATTTTTTAAAATATATTAAAATTACAAACACTATTATTCTTCCTTCTTTTTACACCATAATTAGGAGTAGTACCTCACTAATATTTGATTGATTTATTTATTTATTTTGTTAGATAATTTAGTGGTTAGAATTTCACCTTAAAAATAAATAAACAGAATATTTTAAATTCGAACCAATACTCTTATATATAAAATGCGACATCGATGCCAATCGAACTAAGTTGATTGGTAATCCATTTACTACTTATTATTTAGATGTAGAAATAAACAAAGACAAATGCATGGAAATGATAATTGAAGTGTCTACCAACGGTGCTCACTCAACCAAATAAAAAAAGAACGTTGCAAATTGCAGCAAAATCGTTTTGGAAAAATCAAAAAACCCTTTGATTGAGTGATGAGTCTCCCCACCTATTGCATTCCACTTGCACTTCCACATCAATCATACAAAATGTTCCTTGTCCTTTATTAAACGACAAATTTCACATGAAAAATATCATTTACTAAACGACAAAGTTTTATACCATAAAATAAAATAAAATCAAATCAAATAAAAATCAAATATATTTGGAACTCGAAGGCGGTCTTCTCTTTAGGTTTCAGATTCGAATACAAATTTCTGTGTTAGATTATTTATACAGAGAGTTTTGCTCTGACTTCTATTAAGATTTGTGGACAGTAGAATCAATACCCAAATTAACTGACATCAGGCTTAAGTGGTTAACAAACTCCCATAAGACGGATCTTTTGGGAGAATTCGAGTTCGATTCTTGAGAACATTTCTTGGCCCGACTTTTCTATCCTCACGGTGGAACTCTTGATTACTGGATCCCCTATCCCGGGAAACCAGAGGACTAACGCCAAAAAAAAAAAAAATCAGTGCCCAAATCAGTTGATTGTTAAGCGAATAACGAGTTTTAATAACACTAAATTCAAATATACTACTCGAGAGGTTATGGTAAGAGTGTCTCTTTCCGCTTAACCAACGGTCCTGCTTAAGAAATATGTCCTGTGAATATAATCAATTGTGTTAAATCTCTCGATGGAGAACTATGTATCTCATCGTGGTCCTGTCCGACTTGAGGATTAATCTTTACGATTGCGACAAATAAAATAAAAATAAAAGTATTAATATCTCACTCTATGGTCCATAATTACAACATCACAATTCACACACACTCTTATTCTGAACCACACACACATAACTGAAACAGAATAACACAAACACATACACATTCACAGAGACAAGACAATTTGTACGATGGCTTCTATGGCTACTACAGGTGTTGTCAAAGTACCACGTTCTTCTTCTTCTTCTTCTTCTTCAACAAATGTAAGAAACAAAACCATTCAACAAAGTCTCTCATTCTCATCTTCACAGTTCTCTGGCAACAAGATTGTAACAGTTTCAGGTGGTGCAAGAGTAAGGTGCACTCGCAAGCATGTGATTGTTACTCCTAAGGCAGTTTCTGATTCACAGAATTCACAGACTTGCCTTGATCCTGATGCTAGCAGAGTAAGTTTATCTCTTTTGCTTTGCTTTTTGGTTGTTTTTCTTCCATTTTTGAAGCTTAGTGCTAAATGAAAAGTAGTTCAAAATTGTTAATTTTCAATCACATTTTTGTTATCTTGATGTATTTTTTTTTTTTTAACACGCCAAAATTGTTATCTTGATGTATTAAAAAATGGATCTGTGTTGTAATTGAAATTTGAGGTCAAGTAATTTAAATTTGCTTATATTTACTGTCAAAGGTTGTTTGAAATCATGGTCAAATGTTGTTGATGTGGTCTTAGTGCTTGTTCGATATCGAGTGAGTTTGACAAAATCAAGAGCGTTTAGATGAGATGGCTCGACGCGAGTCTCTTCTAGCTTAACCAACATCCTGGGTTCGATCCTGGCTTGGGCATGCGGCAACGTTAAAACTCTTAGGGAAAGTTTGCCGCCCATTTGAGTCTCACAAGGCCCGAGGGATTAGTCTCTATAGTTGCACAGAGGATACCTAGTTTACGCCCAAAAAAATCAGGATGAGTCACCGTGATTTTACAAAAGTTACACTTGTAATTTCAACAAAATCACTGTGCCATTGTGATTTTGTCCAACCCACCGAAAAATTAACTTAATTGTGGTCGCTATGTTAGTTAGATATAGTTGGTTAAAAGGTAATTACAAATTTGTTAGTAATATGAGTTGCAAGTTAGTTAAGTTTTGTTAATTTAGTTAGAGTTCTGAAGTGTATCCTAACTTTTTTCCTTCTAAAAATTTCAAAGAATCAATTTGTTTTTGTTTTTGTCTTTGTTGAAGTCTACCATATTTTTCAACACGATTAGCCAGCAAAAACCTTAATGTTACGACTTAGATGCCGGTTGTGGACCTTTTTCGATTAGAGTATAGATGAGGGAATTTTAATTTTAGATCATAGTAGAATGTTTTGATTTAGTGTTTTTTGTTGCTTGGATCTGAATCCATAACTGAATTCGATGAGTTTTGAGTTGTGAATGAAATGTGATAATAATGTCTATTGTTCATTCAGAGTGTACTTGGAATTATACTTGGAGGCGGCGCTGGTACTCGTCTTTATCCACTCACCAAGAAGAGAGCAAAACCAGCCGTTCCTCTTGGAGCTAACTATAGACTCATTGATATTCCTGTTAGCAACTGCTTAAATAGCAACATATCTAAGATCTATGTTCTTACTCAATTCAATTCTGCATCCCTCAACCGACATCTTTCTCGTGCTTATGCAAGCAACCTTGGTGGCTACAAAAATGAAGGTTTTGTTGAGGTTCTTGCTGCTCAGCAAAGTCCTGAGAATCCTAATTGGTTCCAGGTAACACACTGCATGCAATCCATTTCCCGAGTGTTTGGCATTTGTCGATGGCCTTTATCACCCCTTGAAGTGATATTTGAAAAAAAAATTATGTGGTTGTTGTAGGGTACTGCAGATGCTGTGAGGCAATACTTATGGTTGTTTGAAGAACACAATGTTTTGGAGTACTTAATTCTAGCCGGTGACCATTTGTATCGAATGGATTATGAGAAATTTATCCAAGCACACAGGGAAACTGATGCTGATATCACTGTGGCTGCATTGCCAATGGACGAAAAGCGTGCCACTGCTTTCGGTCTTATGAAGATCGATGAAGAGGGGCGTATAATTGAGTTTGCAGAAAAGCCAAAAGGAGACCAGTTGAAAGCTATGAAGGTGAGTCCGCATATTATGCCTAATATGTTACTTTTCAAGCAATTCTTACACAAACAATTGCTTAAAAAAGTTACTATATTCTCGATTATTAGGTTGATACTACCATTTTGGGTCTTGATGATGAAAGAGCAAAGGAATTGCCTTTTATTGCTAGCATGGGCATATATGTTATCAGCAAAAATGTGATGTTAGACCTACTTCGCGAGAAGTTTCCTGGTGCAAATGACTTTGGAAGTGAAGTGATTCCTGGTGCTACTTCCATCGGAATGAGAGTATGTGTTCATTTTGGTGGTTAAACTTTAAGAACACTTTTCGGTTATTTTTACGTGATGCAAATTTCTAAGAGTATTGTAATGCAGGGAGAATTTATGAGTTATTATTCATTTGTGTTGAGAGTTTTCAATGTTTGAACTGTATAATTCATAGGTGCAAGCTTACTTATATGATGGTTACTGGGAAGACATTGGTACCATTGAGGCTTTCTACAATGCAAATCTCGGAATCACCAAAAAGCCGGTGCCTGACTTCAGGTAAATAAATAAGCTATATTCTATATAAGCATTATATTGTCAATGTACTCAATGAGAGCATCTTGGTCATGATGTTTATGGATATTGATTGCAGTTTCTATGACCGTTCATCTCCAATTTACACGCAACCACGATATTTACCTCCATCTAAGATGCTTGATGCTGATATCACTGATAGTGTTATCGGGGAAGGATGTGTGATTAAGGTAAACTTCTTCTGAATCTGTTCGGCAAATGTGAGATTTATACTTTTCTCACCAAAGATGTCAAATATGATTTAATGAATTTAATTGTAAGAAACTTAACTTGCATTTCTTTCTCTTTTTTTGGTTCCATAGAACTGCAAAATTTTCCATTCTGTGGTCGGGCTGCGGTCTTGCATATCAGAAGGTGCAATTATTGAAGACACTTTGTTGATGGGGGCAGATTATTACGAGGTAAAATGCAATTTAAATTACTTAATCGTATTTAACAGCTACTGTTTGAATTAAGAAAGTTGTTGTAATGCTTAGATGTAGTTCAATTCATTCATTTGCTTGTGAAAAAAGTTACAAGGATAGGATAATCCTAACTGCAAAATTGATTTTTCTGATTTCCAGACAGAATCTGATAAAAGGTTTTTGGCTGCTAAAGGCAGTGTTCCAATTGGTATTGGCAGAAATTCCCATATCAAAAGAGCAATTGTTGACAAAAATGCTAGAATTGGAGAAAATGTGAAGGTTATTAATTATCCAACTATATACACTTGCATTCATGTAAAAATGTAACTAGATCATACCTTTTAGAAATCTAACTTATGGTTTCAATTCTCAGATAATTAACACTGACAATGTTCAAGAAGCTGCAAGGGAAACCGAAGGTTATTTCATTAAAAGCGGGATCGTTACAGTAATCAAGGATGCGTTAATTCCTAGTGGAACTGTCATATAGAAGACTAATGCATGTTTGGTCTCGCGGTGATTTGGTAGAAATACAATGAGCCACTGTGATTTTGTAGAAACTACACTGTTATTTTGTCAAATCCAATGTAAGGGGTTTAATCTTTTGTTTCTTAATTGTGAGTCATACTTTGGAGTTCATCTTCAATGGCGAAAGGGTTTAAACAGTTCCGCTTCCACGTCTAAGATATGCTTTCATCTCTATGCTGCATGATATATTTATTTTGGCTAGTTGCTTGTAGATAAATAGCTGAAGAGAGACCCTCTTTTGAGTAATCAAATTGTATTTCTTACTGTAAAGTTCCTTAATCAATTGAATAAAAGTTGCTTTATTCTGCATTGTTAATATTTGTAATGCATGAGAGTCATCTAATGTAGCACTTGATTTAGTGAAGATTTCACACTTAGACAAGTAGGGTTCGAGACTCGAGAATAATTTTATGTTGCAACCTTAGATGAAAAGTAAAATATTTCCGATCAAAATTGAAAACTTGATAAAAAATTAAGACGCCAAAGATGTTCATTTCCGATCAATAAATTATACAAGTTATACTCCCATCTACGCAGGTTATGTGGTTCAAATTGGAGGAAAATATAATGATATTGTAATGTAAAACCTATTGACAAAATCAGTTCTTGAATCTGATGCTTCGACTGATTTTATCATTAATTCCAGTGGATTCCCCGCCATAAGGTCCGGTTGGGATTCTGATACTCTGAACCTGTCCCTTGCGATTCTTAACAGCTTTTTGATGCTTTAGCTGTACAATTGAGTTAACAAAGAGAACGATAAATAGTAAAACAACAAATGCAACAGTTTAACATTTAAATTTGAGGAGTCTGTTAACTACAAAGAACAAGCGAATGTACCTTGTAATTCTTTCTAGGATTCCTTTTCGCCTTGTTGCGACTTCGAGTTAGTCCTCTATTTTTCAACATCTACAGCACATTGGTGGCCAAGTTAAGACTTAACAATTTCTAGAAACATATGAAACAATAGAGTGGAAACATGAGAGATCAAGTAAGAACCTGAGAATTGATTTGGCGCTTTCCATCCGCAGTCTCCTCTGGCCAAGAGACGCCAGCTGATTTCCTGCAAAATCAAAAGAATCTTTATTTTCATATTGTAAAAGATTGAAAAACTAAAATTCCTTGTAGATGAGAAAAAATATCCAATCCAAAAGGGCGCCAAAACTTCACCTGGAATAGGTCTCGGCCTTTGCAGCAAGTTTTGCAGCTCGCAACTTTTCCACTTGTTTGTAAAAATCATTATCATCACTGTTGTTATCCTCAGTCGTAATTCCAGTACCAGCTAACACCCGACTCTCGTACTTCCTCCTTCGTTCACCAAAACCATCTCTTTGAGGCAAATCATCATCGCCAGAAACCGCCTTAGCACAAAAAGGAATCAACCAGGTGTCTCAGAAAACAACATCCAAAGCATATCCTACTAAGTGAAGTCGGCTATATAGATCAAAGGACGTTATAATAAATATTCTATCATATATCATATCCCTATTCAACTCATTAATCTCTAGAAAATAAAATATGTCTATAAAATCTCAATTTTAGTACCTTGAATTTCTTCTTATTAGCATTAATAAACTGTGAGACTGTACATGAGACAAGAACATTAGACAGTCTAGCTGGTCCCTTAACATCCACAACATCATCATCAAAATCATCATAGGTTGCAAGTTGACTGTGAAATTTATAAATTATCAGCAAGTTCCCAAATAGTGGAAACAGATAAAAGGTATACAAGATTAAAGTTTGAATATAATCAAATTAGCCAACGTTTGGTATCACGGTGGATATGATAGAATCCCAGTGATCCACCGTGATTTTTCAAAAGCTACAGAGTGTAGCTTCTTGAAATCACGGTGGATCACCGTAATTCTGGCGTATCCACTGTGATACCAAACATAGGCTTAGTCTATAACTTTGTAGGACGTGCTCAAATCAAATAGGTCTTTTTGAGATTATTAATATTTCAAAAAAGTCTGTTGAATTGATCGCTATATTTAACCATTTCTTGTCAATTAGGTTCTATACTTTTTTTAACTACTTAATGTTAATTTTTTGGTGTTAACTCTCTGCTTCTCATGGGAAGGGGACCCTAATAATTGTTTCTCCTAGGAATCGAACTCAAGTTCTTCCGAACAAATCATCATAGTGGGAGTTCATTAACTACTTAAGTTCAGTGACTTTTTTTTTTTTTTGTCATTTAGCCTAGTCGCTAGAAAGATAAGTGAGATGATCGGGGTTCGAACTCCAGTCCGCTGTGTATATACTACAATGTCCTGCCAATTGAGCTAAGCTCAGAGACAATTCAGTCACTTTTTGACTTAATGTTAATTTGATCGCTAAATTTAACAACTTACTATCTTCTTACATTTACAATTTAGTCACTAACATTACTATCGAATTCGGTATATGAGTAACACTAATACAAGTAAAATTTGACTGAGTCGGGATCACATTTTGAAATATTCATAATCTATGACATATTTGAGAGGTTCTACAAAGTCGGAGACGAATTTAGTAGTTTATTTGTGAAAAAGCTATACCTAGTAACTAGTCTGGGACGTTTTAGAGAATTACTTGCCATTGGAAGCTCTAACTTTTACAATGTCCAAACTCTGCCATGTTAAGGTGCAAAAGTCAAATTAGTAAAACTATTAAAAAGCAAATAATAAAAAAAAAAATAAAAATCAAAGATTAAACAAAAGTTAGAGATATATAAGCCAAGATTAAGAAGTGATTACTACCAATGTTTCTTCTTGTGATTCAGCAGAAAGAAGAACGCTATAAACAACGCAGTGACGAATGAATATGGATTATCGAGTGCGGTGGTGGATTGTGAAATTCAGTAATAGATAGATAATTAAGTTTCAGGTTAATTATGGGCTTTGGCCCAAAACAAATATGATAAAAAAAAAATTCATGAGAATTTCTTTTAGCGCCCTCACTCTTTCTGTGCACCCTGCTTGTTTTTAATTTTACCTTTCTACTAGCGGAAGTTATCAAAAGAGAAATTTTGAAAACAACCGTCAGCTACTTAACTAGTGGAACAGTCAATGGTCAAGTGTAAAGAACAAATTTTCAATATTCAGTTAAAAAAAAATTGTTCATGTTTTGGACTTTCGGCCAAAGAATAAAATAAATAAAGAAAACAACTCTTCTTACTAATTTTTGAGAAATCACAAATATTTTTAAAGAATATTTTTGGATGGCATATTCGGTTCAGAAATATAATTATAGTAGGTAAAAATCACTTTGTTTTTTCTTCATTTGGAGAGGTGTAGAAAGTTCCTTCCAATAAATAATAGTATAACGAAATATACCATGATAAAAAAAATATTTTAAAAAATCAATGTTTTGGACTTTTGGACCATGTATTTCTAATGGCGAAGAAAATTGCTATTATGATCTTCTGAGTTGCTTCTAGACCCCTCAAAAATCCCAAAATATCCTCAATTATTTGGATTGTAGGGTTCGAAATCGGATAGATTTGGATTGAAGGATCCAAAATACTACTTCAGACCCCCAAAAACACCATTGTGGAGTTGCTCACAAAATAATTATTTTTGTTTGGAAAATAATCGAGTATGAGTATCGTACCCATATCTATACATCATTATTATTTGTGAGTTGAACCAGATTGAGTTCAAGTCAGTAAAATATATTAATGACGAATTATGAGTAAAGTTTTGAATTAAAGCAATTTTTATTCAATAACATTGAACAAGTTTGACTCATCTCAATTCATTTTGAACCATATTCAGTATTATAAGGTTGAACACAGTACGAGAGAATGAAATTACTCCCTAGTAATAGTATGTATGTTGTCTACTATGTTGAGTATGTATCACAATAAATTTAACGACAATCGAAGTTTCAAATTGTATCTTCTGCAGCTGCAAAGTCATCGTAATACAAATAAGCTTTGTCCTTTTGAGTTGACCCATTTCTATATTTGACTTTTGCTTTCTTTCTCTTTATATGTGTAGCCATACATACTATACTACTGTGCCACATGAGATCTGATCTGAGTGTATCTGTTCTGATTTTGAAGTTTCATAGCGTATGTATATAGAGATTGTACTTGCTACGTACCTTACAATTGAAGTAATCTAAATAAATAATTTAAGTACACATGTTCTTTTTTTTTATATATGAATAACTTATTAATTTTAGGTCTATATATAAATATAGTTTTTAGAGAAATTGATTTTTTTTTTTTTTTGATAAAGTAGAGGGCCTATGCCCAAGAGAAATTGATTTTGTCAACTAAAAAGATTAGTGGCACATTATGATTCGTTTATCGTTTGTTTATATGTAATTATTTTATATATATACTGTGTTAAATAACAAAATAAAGAAAATTATTATGTGAACATATTTGAAAATGTAAACTGTCAAGAATCATAGGAATATTAAAGTTTTATAAAAAAAACTTATACTATTTAAGATTTTAAAGAATATCTCGGGAACACTCGTCAGTATTCGTGAAATATTAAAGTCGTAACCGATGAAGCATAAGTGAAAGTGTGGATATTGGACAAAAGATGACAGCTCTACTTGCTAGTAGTAGTAGGAAGTACTGCCCTTCTCTCTAGAGTCCCTAGACTCTGCTCCCTCATTCTGCATAAGCTTGCTAGCCCCTCCTCTAATAATTTCAAATCTTGGCTTCAAACCAAAGTCCTTTGCACATGGCTTGGCATGAGATTTGATACTTTAAGACCTGAATTCTGAATCATTTTCAAGAGAGAATTTAAGACGACCTGAATCATGTTAATATGTTACGTTAGACTTAGACCCCTTTGAACAGAATTTAAGACCTGAATTTCTAGCTCTATTTTTAGGCTTCTTTTGTCCATTAGTACTTACTACTACTACTATTTTCTTCTTCTTAACCTTTGAGACCCTCTTCCACGTCTTCTTCCCACTGCTCTATCAACTCAAAACGTCACACAAACGAACAATCTCATCATCATTTATGGAAACCAACCCTTGGAGAATATGCCATATCATTATCATATACTCTTCCTTCCTTATTGCCTCTAAGGCTGCAACACATATATATTAGGACCATGATTTGCTGCAACAACACGCAGTAATCAATCTTATTCATTTATTTTATATCGGATGGTTTATACACATTTATCAAAATAATTTGGACAATTTATTAAGATTAGACTATAGGTTTTTTTTAACACGACTTAACAAGTGTTCCGAAGACATTGTTTAGTATACCATTTTTATAAATGTCTAACTATAGGGTTCTTGGTGAGTTCTTTTTTCTTTCATTGTTTTCCTTTTTTTTCTTCTTCATGTATTTGGGTAATACTCCAAATCTCCAATCCATGCATTACTCTTGTTTAAAAAATAAAGAAGTAAAATTACTTTTTGTATTTTTTCGATATAAATACTTTTATGTTCATTATAAATAAGAATTTGTTTAACTTTTTTTAAAAAAAGTTAAATTAACTCACTCAAATTGTCACTAGAAAGAATCGAACCTAAGACCTAAAAAAATTAGTTTAATTGAAAAAATATAATTGACATTTTTAGAAATCTTTGTCATATCTCTAGCCAATGTGGTCCAAATATGGGACGTCTCCACAACAAACAACAAATAGATCTATGATAGACTCTGATACCATATTAAAATTTGAGAGGTCTATACTCAACCACAAAAGCTAGCTTGACTTGACAATTGATGTTTGTACTACACTTATAAAGACTATCTTTACCATATCTCTAGCCAATGTGGGACTTCCAACATAATTGAAATATTTTTGTTTATAAATATATTAAGAATGAGAAAAGTAATATACATACTCTTTTGTTACTATCGATCCATTGATACGAATTTTTTTTTGTTCCACATACTCGTTCTGATTTTGAATATAAACAACAATGAATTAAACAATTCATACCATCTAATTATAAATATTGGTTAATAATTTTGAATATAAATTAACAAACAATAATAAAAGTTAAATATGTTGGAGAATTCAGGTTCACATCATGAGAAGGGGAAAATTCTAACAATATTACTTTCTGGTCGTTAAAAAAAGGTACATAAATTAGTCCCAAAAAAAAGTACATAAAAAGAATATTACTATGAAAAGCAAAATATAAAAACTTATTTAAAGCTTAAGTGACAAATCAAGCCCGAAAGATTTGTCAGAGTTGGAGATTTCTTCTTCAATGTTGGACTTTGATCGATGAATATCATCCTTGATAGGAGTAGGAGCCACAACAATTTTTTTCCCTATGTCTAAGTTTGAACTTGTAGCAATATTTGTAAAAGAATCTTCAAATTTTAGAATAGCACCAATTTTATTATTTGTACCATCTTCGATCCTTAAAGTAGATGTACCATCAATATCTAGATTTCCAACTCCGCTATTACCACCTCTCATATTTCTTAATGACACAAGAGAAGGATTTAATGTCTCTTGCAAACATATAGCACCATGACCATACCCAAGCCTATATGGGGGGTCAATCCTAGGTTTAAAATAAGATGGTTTTTGAATCAAGGACTCCATTCTAGTCCCAAGTGCCCTATAATAAGGAGATGTAAAATAAGTACTTGGATAACTATAATAAGGGCTAAAGTGAGGTTGCCCTAAACCTAAAGCACCACTATTATATCTTTGTTTCCGTTGCTTTTCTAAAGTGCGTTCTGCCTTATGAGCATTCTGGTGTCCTCCTAACGCTTGTGAAGTAGGAAATTGTCTCTTACAAAAGGAGCATGAAAAAGACCTGGAATTTGAATTATCCTTTTTACCGTTGTTCTTATGTTTCTTTCCGTTGTTGTTACTTGGAAAACCAGATGATGAACCAACTTGAATAGGACCGCCAATAAAATCTCGCTCTTGCACCTTTGATCCGACAACCGAATCCTCTTTCGATAGTTTCACGACATCGATGGGCTTGTTGGAATTGGAGTTTGAGGGTTGATCTTGTCCGATTTCCTTCATGATCGCCACTTTTTTTGAGTTGGAAGAATCACCTTGATCTTGTGAAGTGGCAGAGATGCTAGAGGATTTGGATGCCATGATACAAATTAGGGTAAGCAAAAACTATGCCTTATGTTGGAGAATAGGATTGTATTTTTTTGATTTGATGAAAAGAGAAGCTAGTTATTATTTATAAAATATTTTTGTTAATACAAATAAATATCTTTATAAATAAGGAAAGAGTTTTGCAGTTATTAATTTTTTTAAAACATATTTGAATTATAATTATAATAGCTAAAGATTGAAATTAATTTGGAAACGATGTAAGGATTGCACCGACTGATTTATGCATGAATATATCTGCTTTCCTAAAATGATTTAAACTTTATACTACATGTGGTTAATTAACTAGTATTTACTATTTAGTTATATTTTATAGTCAAATCTTTCCATAGGTTATAGGTAGCATATTGGATGTGATTTCAAACTGAGAAACAAAATTGGAAACTTTGGTAATAATTTCGGATGTAATTTTGGCTTCATCAATGGATGATATGTTTTAATTTTCTTCTACACGAGTTGGCTTAATAGATTAATCAAGACTTGTACATGTAATAATATTGCACATGTTCAAATCACATTTTTAAAACAAAATTCAATTTATTTATGTATTTATTTATTTTGGCGAACATGTCTTTCTCAGCAAGTAACTTATATTGCGTCAAAAAGCAAGTATTATATAAGTAACTAGAACATCGACCCGTGCGGTGCACGGGTCTGATTAGCTATATATATATATATATATATATATATATATATATATATATATATATATATATATATATATATATATATATATAATGATTAAATAAGATATGATAATTCCAATAATGTAAGGTATATGAAAAAAGTTGAGTAACATTAAACGATAGTTCAACAATAATTTTGGATAAATATTCATACAAAGAAAATTATGTTATATTACGGAAGACTTCCTTATAGATCACATTCGAAGTCTTAGTCGTATCTTCACTGTCGTCATCGATGATCAATATTTTTAATCCTTTTCTAAAAGTAACTCTTGAAATTGCAACATACAACTGACAATGTGAAAACACTGGCGACGAAAGATATATCCCAACATGCTTTAAAAATTGTCCATGACTCTTATTAATAGTCATCGCAAAATAAATCATTATAGAAAATTGTCTCCGTTGAAATTTAAAAGGAATTCTCACGTCAGATGGTGTCAGAGAAAATCTAGGTATGAAAACCTGATCACCAATATTACTTCCTGAAATAATTTTTCCTTCAAGAGCATGTTTTCCCAATCTCGTAATAATAAGTCTTGTTCCTTTGCATAATCCTAATTTTTGATTCAAATTCCTTAATAGCATAACTGGAACTCCGACTTTAAGTCTCAACTTGTGATTTGGAAGTCCCGATGTAGAAATCGTGTTCAAAAATTCGGGAGTATGAACATCATCCACTGTTTGATCGTCTACATTTTGTGTGAGTGGAGTATAATAATTTATTTTGTCGACTATTAAATTTTTAGGATCTAGTATAGCTCTATTTTGGAAATACATTATATCGTTCATGTTTTGTAAAAGTTGGGGATATGTGCTTTCAATGATAAAAGCAAGAGGATCACCTGAATTTGGAATCAATAAATCTGATGGAATGTCAAGTTTTAAATCATCGTCGTTGTCATCTCCAATTTCTCCATCGCCAACACCCAAAACCCATTCAGAAAACAATCGTCTTTGTTCAACGTCTGCACTCGAAGCACCACCGAGAAGCCTCATGTTTTTACTCAATGTTAAAACTTCACAAAAATTCCAAAGAACCGAAGAATTAATAGTAGCATGAACAACTTCTGGCCCTGTACCTTTTGGTATTATTGGTAGAATTTGTCTAAAATCTTCGCCAAAAACAACAACTTTTCCACCGAAGGAAATGTGTTTATTTTTTTCATCAACAGACTTAAGAATATATTTTAAAGTTCGACCAACAGCTTCGAAATAGTGTTTGTGCATCATTGGTGCTTCATCCCATATAATGAGCTTTGCTTTTTGTATTAATAGCGCCAAAGGGCTTTTAAGAACTATGGTACATGTTGAAAACTCATCAACATTTAGAGGAATACAAAACCTTGAATGTGTTGTTCTACCGCCAGGTATAAGCAATGCAGCGATCCCACTTGAGGCAACTGTTAAAACTATCTCACCTTTTGAGCGTAATGCTTAGAAGAATACAAAACCTTGAATGTGCTGTTCTACCGCCAGGTATAAGCAATGCAGCGATCCCACTTGAGACAACTGTTAAAACTATCTCACCTTTTGAGCGTTATGCGGCTGACATGGCCCTCCAGATAAATGTCTTCCATGTACCGCCATAACCATAAAGAAAAAACACATCAGGTTTGTTTTCGTTAACTCTTGTCATGATTGTGTCATATACTTACGTTGCTCTGAAGTCATAGTTGACATCAATCTAACATGTTCCTCGGCTAATGATTGTCTGTTATAATTCAATTCGTCGTGTATTAAACTATTTTGTATATCAGGAACTAATGATGTGTCTGCTCTAAGCATTGGGGGATAATCTTTTAAACTCTTCACACAACTACGTAACATCATCTCAATATCTGCTAGTGCATATTGTATCAATTGATCATCGGTTAATATTAAATCTGCATTGTTAAAATCAAAATAATGAATGTGATTTGACATGACTATGGTTGTGTTTGATTGTATTGGAAAAAAAAAATTGATTTAGCAGAATTGAGTTTGATAATAACTTTCCAAAACACACATGATAATAACTTTCCAAATCTCACATGATAATTATTCTCTAAATTTATGATCCGGTAGAAAAAAAACATTGATCAGGAAAGACATAAAAATATTTCGTGATGAATAATATAGTCAACAATAATTTTGACATGATTTGCGTCAAAAAATAATTTTGATATGATATACTTTTAAAATTGATGATGTTTATCAATTATTGCACATAATTTTAATCACAATTGGTATACTTGCCATAGTGGTTGGAAATATTGCCTTGCATTAAAAGGTTGTGGGTTCGAATCTTAGTTAAGACAAAATTGTATTATTTTTTAATAAAAATTGCAAGATAAAATGGAGGGAAAACTGGGAAAACAAATTAGGGTTTAGAGTTTGCTTGTGTATACAAGCTTATAATATAAAAGATTTTTTATAAGGATTAAAAAAAATTGAAATATTTATAAGGATAAAAAGCTTAGTTAAGTCTTAAACATAAAATTTATTAATTTTTATTTAGTTAAAAAAATATTATTTTTTAACATATTCTATTTTAATAGATGATCTAAATATTTTAAGAACTGTGATTTTTTATATAGTGAGTGAATCGATGATATCAGCCAAATTTATTTTTTAATTAGGCCCAAAACAATTTTTTTGTTTACACTAAAGTTTAGAATCGAACCCATGACATCTGATTTACTACCTAAATTTCTCATCACTAGATCAAATCTATAGTGGCTTAGAGAAAATATTTTTTTAAATAGTGATTTTTGCTTACTTTTGTTTTTTTGTTATTACTGATTTCTTAAATAGTTTTAAAGTATTTAAATATTATAATTTCTTTAAATAGTTTTATATTCATATATTAAATAAATAAACAAATATTTATGAAATTAGTTGTGCGACACGATTGTCCGCGGTGGAGCTTTGACAATCATTAAGACTACAGATGATAAAGCTCCGGCGACGAGCTACAGATGACAAAATAAGTCATTCTCAAACATAAGTACTCTCAGGGTTTGTGTTTGTCCCCCCTCCTTCGTTTTTCCTCTCTCATTTGTTTCCTTTTTTTGTTTCCTTTCTAATTTGTATGATACGATAGTGAATAAAGTAAAGTAAATAGAGTAAAATTAAATTTTATACTTATATATATATATATATATATATATATATATATATATATATATATATATATATATATATATATATATATGTGTGTGTGTAGATATGCCGTGGGTAACAAAAATTCTATTAGGTTCATGTTTCCTTTTTTTTTTTTGTGGGAGAAAAATTTTCGTCGAAATAAATTTTCAGTTTACTTAGGGTTTTGTCGTGGGTAATATCCACGGAAAAGAGTCATGGTCCATGGATAAATCTTTGGGAAGAATAAATTTGTGAAACATCGAGGGGATTGACACATAATCCAACTGAAATTAACAAGCGATAGAAACTCATTCTTTGTGATTGAAGATTCCAAGATGGTTCAATGTGGTAAGAACATGTCACTTAGCTTGTTGGTTCTTCGACGTTAATTTTATTGTCTCTATCATATCGTATTGTACCTGAGAATATATTAGACATTGCATTATATTGAAAGGATAATAAACTATAGAACTTTTAATAATTTTCATATCATGTGTGGATGGTGTATGATTTGCATCATATGATACACTGGTTAACAAGACCCAATAACTTATATGGATGTCAAGTGGGGTTACTTGCAAGAAATATTGACAAAATCTATATAGCACTCCACAACCTATTAGTGCAAAACGGCATCGATAGCAAGAAATGTGGGGTATAATGTAATTGACAAATCTCTAATATACAAAAAAATATCTTTAGATTTATATAGTTTGGCTACACTAATTAATGTGTGTTAAGTCTAACTAATAGAGGTTTGATTCATAGTTTCACAACACCGCTTCGATGCATTATATCAATGATGTTAATTTATAAAATTCTTTTTGAGTATTCTTTTATACTTTTGAAACATGTAAGGACTTTTTAATAATTTTTTGCTTATAAATTTTTTTTACTTAAAATCTCCAACTATCTCAAACATACTCATTCATTCTTAAGGTAGACAGATACAATACAAAGATCACATAACAAAAAAGTGAAGAGAATTTTCTAATAGAAAGCTTCAAAGAAGAAAAGCTAAAGTGTTGATGGGATGAGAATCTTGACTTCACCAAGATTTTCTAATGATGTAAAAGTAAAGAAGCTAGGTCCAATAAAGGACTTGAACAAGTAAAAAGGTCCAAGTCTTTTTAAATTTCTAAAGTTCAATAGTAGTAACATTCAATTGAAAGAAACCTCAATATTTGATCATAAATGAGGAAACAATGTTCATAAAGACTAGGGACACCTTGTTTAAATAGTTGCTAGTGTACTTGTAGTACTCAAGAAAATCTCAAAACATGTGAAGAAAGATGAAGGTGTTTTTCCTAATTCAAGCATTCAATTTATAAACCGAATTTTTCTTTCCTAATATAACAAATTAAAAGCATCATTGGAGAGTAGTACAGTATTGCTTTTTTCTCTAGATTCTATACTCTAGATAAGTTGGTTTTGGTTGAATAATAACAATCATTGCAAATCATATAAACTTTGTCATATCATAATAGTGGCACAAAAATGAGGGACAGTTAAATTCACGCTCACTTTAGTTTTAATGCTTATGATTACGGTGACCAAAGATTGTGGAAAGCAAAGGTTACAAATACACACTCTGTTAAGAGTTACTCCTATCTAGCAAAGATTTACTAACTGTTTTTTGTTCATTAAATGAATTAATCAAATGAATTAAACAAGAGAGGATTCTCTCCATTAAACTGAGGGTAAATTTTATTTTCAACCCTTGATTTGGAAAGAGAGAGAAAGGTGATAAAAAAAAAGGTGAATTTCAGGGTGATGATTAGCAAATTTGAGGAGCATGAGAAAAAATAAATTGAGAGAATCCACTCTCGAATTTAACGATAATCTTTCTTTTGTTATACTCCTACTAGGAGTACAATATTTCACTTTTCACTTTAGAGGTTAATGGATTCTTCTAGTAGTATTAGATGTTGTAGTAAGTGTAATAGTGTAAGATGAGTTAAGTTTCACATTACTTAAAAAGTGATAGTTGCTATGAGTTCAATATAGATGATCTCTCAGCTGTCCTCTTGTGACTCAATATTAGACACTATGTAAGCCGAATACATAGTACCGATACAAGTGTGATACAAATATGTGAATACCTATATTTTTAAAAATTTAAAATACAACGTCACGGCTTAGATATGCCAATAAAATTTAATAAATAAGTTATATAAATGTAGAATATTTGTGAAAAATAAACATTAATTATAATTCATTGAGGATACATTAACATTTTTTTTGGTGAAGTACTAGTGGATAACATTTAAGTGGGAGGATCAGAGTTCGAATCTCGAACCCTGCATTTTAAATACAATGAGTCGTTCTGATATAGTTTATTTATGTAATTATACATGTCAAGCCAGAATAACGTAGTTTTATTATTAATTAAAGGAAAGTGATGTTAGAGTATTAGTTTTTTTTTTTTTTTACCAAATATGATATTCATTCATTCAAATTGATAGAATACATCAAATAACACAATTTCAAAATCGCTAAAAACTGAAAAGGATGAATCTGCCAAGAAAGTCACATCATCCACGTTAATAGCATATAATGGCAAAATGCATACAAATGTGACAAAACATACAAATATGACGAAATTGAAATGATCGGAATACTCACGTCTCCGAGTCTGCAACGTTGATGATGTCAAAGTCATTGATTGAATATGCACTGAGTCGAAACTAATATGTCAATCTGAACCGAACAAACGCCGCACCAAAGATGGGAAAATAAAATAACACCGCAACAAGACGACGACCAACACAACGTCGCACTGAGACAACAAAATCACAAAGGAAAAATAAATAAATATATGTGTGATCACTTATTTGAATGAAATGTAAAGAAAAAACAATTTTGAATCACCCCTCTTTACGTGGATCAAGAATAAGAAAAAACTAGGGTTTAGAAATTAAAGGCGCGGCTGTTTGGGTTTTAAACTATCCTTAATTTTAATTTCTAAAGGATGTGAAATTTTTTAGTATTAGTTAAGAAAATAAACATTTCTATAGAAAATGTTACATTGAAAGATGATGTATTTAACTTTTTTTTTTTGACTCAATGTATTTAACTTTGGAAAATGCTAAACGGTGCCCTCGGGGCACTGTTTAAGCATCTTAAATAGTAAGTTTTTGTTAAAATTTTATGGAAATGTGTGAAGTCAACGCCTCGAAAATTGAAATGTTCCACTTTTTGAGTAAATTATTTCTTTAAATATAATGCTTAAAGAGTGCCCCGAGGACACTGTTTAGCAAGACCCTTTAACTTTTTAAAAGATTAGTAATGTGTATAGTCAGCAAGACTCTTAATTGATTTAAAAATAAAAAATAAAAAAAACTCTTAAAAATTCAAAGCAAAATATTAGTGGGTCCATTGTTAAGAAATTCAGTCCAATCTATAAGATATGTCTATTGGGCCGGCCAAAAAAATTTCTCTAACGAATTTGATGGATTAGTTGTTAGGTGAACTTAAATCCCAGGTGAAGACAAAAGTATGTACTAAGTAAGTACTAACATAACATGAAAACAACAAACAACACAAGGAGATTCATATATATGAGGACCACAATTATTTAAGACAACATTACATAAGACTTTGATAAAACACCTGAACCATCCTACCCTACTACCATTTCATTATCATTCCTCGTCCTCACTAAACCTCCCAATTTTAATAATCATCAACTATTAATAATAAATGTATGTTGGTAATAAAAAATGTATGTAAAAATCAGAGTATCATTAACTATTATAGTAAATGAATTAATATTCTCCCAGTAAACTTTTATCGGTTGATAGGAACATCGTATTATATATGTAGGGTTGAGATTTAAATTATTGATCACATTTAATAGATATAATTCCAAAACACAAATAAGACCATTGACTAAACGACTCTATGACTAATAAATTCAGCCTTTGGGAACATAAAACTTTAAGTTAAATGAGAGATACTAATATTTTTAAGATAGTAGTACTAGCTAGTAGATGAATTGGTTGAAATCTTTAGAGCCTTGTACTTTTTAATAAGCGTTGAGAAATTTGATATTTAGATTTTATATTTGAATTGGGTCGGTCTTTATTTGATTCGCATTCGGCCCATTTAGCAAGCTCATGGGTGACTCGATTTCTATCTCTATTGATCCAATTGATAGTGGAGTTGGAGTTTGCTTTGAGAAAATTCACACATCGCAAAACAATGACTACCCAATATTTACGAATCAAAGCTTTATTCCTCACCGTCTTCACCACAATCTGGGAGTCCAACTCAAACACAATATTGATAGCCTGATATCTCTCCGACATGTCCAAGATGTCGTTCAATCCTGATGCCTCTCCTAAAATCGCGTCCTCCAAATTCTTATGTGACAAGATAACAACTCCAATTGCGCTCTGATCCGACCGTCTAATGATCCGACCGTCTAAGAATCAACCTAAAAAAACCAATGGATCAACCTACAAAGACACAAATATTGATATATTTAAATAAAAATTGGTTAATTTTGTTTATATTTTATTGTGGGTGATTAATATTTGTAAGTTAATTTATTACTATAGCAGAGACACAAATATTTAAGCAAATTAAAATAGAGAGACAGTTGTTTTTGGGGTCCCTCATTTTGTGTCCTTATCTCCAACCTTTTTGTCTTTGTTCCTTTCTGGTCCGGTTTCTACTTTCTTCATTCTCCACTTTAATACCTTTTACACCTCACTCTCATCATGTCTTCTTCTTCATCTTCTTCTTCTTCCTCTTCTTCTCCATTATCATCACTTCAACAACCATCTTCATCAATAACTCCTTCAAATGTTGTTGATATTCCTGGCCCTAGTAACACTAACAATGATGATGAATTTGAAGCCCCTTCTTCTTCAAGACAACGTGCTATGAATGAAGTTTGGCTTGAACCTGTTGTTGAAGCATTGGCTACTCAAGTTGCCATTGATGCTTCTCATTATCATGGTCGTCTTTCTGCTGCTTCAGCTCTTGCTATTATTTTTCAGGTCACATTTTCTATCTTTAAATTTTTCTTGTTTTTTTTCATCCATCAATTTTTTTTTTTAATAATTTTTTTTATAATGTTTGTTTAAGTTTATTAATTTAATCAATTGGGTTGTGTTAATTATTTGCTATGTTGAATCTATGAATGAAAAATAAGAATTTTATTGCTTATGAATTAAGATTTGTGGAATCTAAAAGCATGTGTAATGTGATAGCTTTTTCAGTTCCGAAAATGGACAAATTATTGGTCAAGTCAAACAATATGCATTGCAATCTGCAGAGATATATGCAGTTTCTTTTTTATTTTATATAAATATAAATATATATAATTCAATTTAATTACTAGTAGAATTATTTTAATTTTCATACTTCTTCTTTTAATAAAAAAAGAAATATACTTTAACTTTAGACCCAATAGATTCATTAAAAAAAACTTAATATATGAAATTTTTTTAATAAATCAAACTTAACTCATTTTATTATTCAACGAAATTTTGATACAAAGAAAAATAAAACACGATAACTAGCGTATAAAATAATCGGCTTTACTTAATTATGAGTAACCATATTTATTTATCGCTTAACAAATTTAACCTTAAAATTTAATTATTTTTTGAACAATTTATTTTGAGATTTGAATTAAGTTTTGGTTTTAAGATGCTTTAATTTGAAGTATCCTAGAAAAAAACAGTTCCTTAAAATCGGCTACTTTTACGTGGGTCATTTTCTAAACTAAATGTGTGTCCCTTTCACAAAAAGGGTAAATGTATTTTCTTGTTTGATTTGATTATATTGAAAATGAAAAGGCTTTGAATTTTGATGTTTCCCTTTCTTGGAATGAAAAATCCTTTTTTGACTAAACTTTTTAATTATTCTAGCTATATACATGTATCTATCTAGTCCTAAAGATCCATGGCATGTCTTTTTTCAATTCTTTCTAAAAACATATACATGGTAGCTTTTAAGTTTTTTTTCAGAAGGATTGTTTTCTTAAATAACACAAGGAGGGAACACATGAATAGTGATTTATGTCTCAATACTATAGTGTCCTTGCAAAGCATATACTATATTTATATATAGTTAGATCTTTGAATTATTTTATTATAAGTACAATTTTTGGTCCAGCTATAGATTCTGTCTGGTTGCATAGTTGGCGACCACATTATTTTTTATAATTGGAAGTTTATATTATTTTCAAATTTTCACTTAAACCTCAAATACTGGACAATTTTTTTATTATTTTATGAGTTTAATTGTTTTTATTCTAAAAACTTTTACACTGTCATTTCATGTGTCAAATTATAAGTTGTTGAAATTAAACAATTAGGATTAATTGATACTCTAATATGAAAATAATATAAAAAAATAATCAATTATTCAATGAATTTGAAATTTTTTTTTTTGCATATATATAAGACTGACAATTAAGTATAAAAATTAACTCTTATTATACTACTTCCCTCGTCCCAATTTGATTGACACAGTTGACTGTTTCACGCATGTCGATGCATAATTTTGACGATTAATATTTTTAATTGTATAATAGTAAAAATTATAAAAATTTGATATTTCGAAAATATTCATCAAGATGAATCAAACATCTTATTTGCTAATATTTATTTTTGTTTATTAGTAGAAAAATAAAGTCAAAGCAACATGTCTGAATAGTGCATAACAGTCAACTGTGTCAATCAAATTGATACGGAGAAAATATTTATTAGAACTCCCGCTGTCTTAATTTTAACTCTTCTAAAAATGGAACCAAACATACACATATTTGGAGAATGGATCCTCTCAAATTGTAAAAACAATCGAGAGAATAAATATGAAATCTAGATCACTTAAATTATAAAAATGAATAGATTGGAATTTGAAATAAACGAGAGAAATTGTTTAAAGAATAAATGGAAAGTGTGAATTTTGCGACAAATATATATATTGATATATTTTCATGAATTGGCAATTGATATTTTATTAATTTTTTAATCTATCAAACTTATTAACATTATACATATATTCAAATAAAATAGTACCATAACATTCACCTAATAATAATGGCATACAAATATACAATGGTCAATAGGCAGGCAGCATATGTATAAATGCCAAAAGTCACATGCAGTTCAATTCTTGCGATGAATACCCCATTCCTTTTGTATCTATCTGAGATGTTCCCTCTCATTGGTCTCTTACCCAATAAATTAAATAACTGGTTATGCTAACTAGTGCCCCCGGGACACTAGTTAAGGATACTAAAAGGAGTAATTTTTGCATTGAAAAGAGCATTTTTTATACTTATAAAAAGTAGATTACACAATTTCCAATATATTCATACCTTATTTAGCTCCTTAACCATTGCCCCAGGGGCACTGGTTAGCATTTTCCTTAAATAAATTAGTAGTAGTAGTAATTAAATACTAGTAGCTAGCGTGATATTATTAAATCTTGTAAATGTTATGATATATACTACACACAACATTTTGTATAGTGATGACATATTTGGTCACCTTACATAAAATTCATTGGGTATTGGCATTTTGCTAACAAGGGTCTCACACTAGTTAAAGAATCTAAATGAAAAAAAAAAGAGTTAACTTTACATTTAGGGTTTAGGGTTGCATTTAGTTATTTACTTATAAATAAATGGAGTATTTATTAGTATTTGTGGAATTGATTTTGTTTTTAAATTTAGGATCATGTTTTTTTTATTACAAATTTTTTTTTTTTTTTGTCAAGTAGCCTAATGGCTAGAAATTTCACCCTTAATGTGGATAAGTGGGATGACCGGAGTTCGAATCCCAGCCCCTGCATATATAATGCGATGTCCTGTCAATTGAGCTAAGTTCACGAGACTTTGGTTACAAATTTAGGATCATGTGAAACAGTGTTTTTGGGTAATAGTTAACAAAAATAAAAATGAAAAGAAAACACAAGTTTTAAATAGAAAAGATTTTTTAAAAATATTTCAAGATATTAAATGCATTACTTTTAAAATTATATTATCATTTTTGTTTCTTGACTATGGCACCGGAGATGTTGTTTAACATTTTCCTTAAATTTATTATAATTTGAAGGTAAATTTGGGTTTTTATATGAAGTTAATTTTTGGATTTATATTTTTTGTTAAATTCTTTCATAAAAGAAAAATTATTCGACTCATTTTTATATTGACTATACAAACATAAATAATGTTCTCTTCAACCCACTTGTTCAACTCATCGTTTAGATTAGGGGAGATGTAGCATGTTACTTTTTTAAAAGTAATTTAAAAGGATGATAATATTTTATAAGAAAATGCTAACAAGTGACAATAAAAAACTAAAAATGTAAGTTTTTTGTAGGATAAATATTTTAAGCACACCTAATTGAAAATATAAGATTATTTTATTACTCGTCTATCCTAAAATAATGATGATTTAGGTTGACTATATACACTATTACATGTATATATTTTGTTTTGATAATTGATAATATTTTTTTACTAATAAATAAGAGCCATTTTAACTGGTGTCCTTTGTGCAATAGTTAAGAACATAGAAGAAATAATTTTTTTTATATTGAAATTAACATTTTTTATACTTTTAAGAGTTTCATTAAACAAATTCCAAAATAAAAATACATTTTAGCATATAAGTTATTATTTATTCGATGAATATTTTGAAAATATCTTTAAAATATATATCAAGTTTTTATACTTTTAATACTTTTAAATTGGTAGAATTTTTTACTTTTTATATTGAATTTTTTTGGCAGATTTAAAAGTATTAATGATTAAAATTATTTTATTACTTGTGTGAAATAGTCGATTGAGTCGTTGTGAGAGGAAACATTTTTTAAATTGAAGTTATATCATCATTTTTACTTTTCACTTTTTGATCAAGTGATAAAAAGATGGTTTAATTAATTGTGGGTGGAACATAACATGACTGGATATTTGTCTTTTGGCTTTGTTGGAGAGGTGTGTGTGTGTGTTGTTTGTAGAACTGCATAGATTCGTTTGTTGGAAGAAGACAGAGCCTTGACCAACCCTTTATTGGAAATGAAAGTGAAATATATGTGGGGAACCACACACTACACTTACTTACACTACCCTATAGTACTAGCTAGTTTATACAGCTTTTACTAATTAATTAATTAATTTTTCATTTCATTTTCATACACACACACACGCCTACATCTATTATATACATACATGAACAGCAACTAAGATTTTGACTTGTTTCGTTATCTTACTCATAAGCTATGGAGTATGGAGTATGGACCACACCTATCAATTTCTCTCTTCTTTACATTCACCTTTCTTAAAATGTGAAAATTTAAATGGATTTAATTCTACGCTATAAAATAGACATAGTATAAGATGAGAATGATTTATAGTATTTGATGACTTTTATTCTACCTCTTTATAATTTGGAGTTATTTATTCATCAAACTTATGAGAATAAGTCCATAAGTAAATTTGTATATGGTACTGACAACTAACTTGTAATTAACTTTTATTTCACATAAATATAGTTTGTTCTCATTAGTTTATGGTAAATACTCATAAATTATGAAGGGATAGTTTAAAAAAAAAAAACATTTATATTTATATGTACTAACATATCTTTTAGATATTCTTTTATCTAATGTGAAACTCTAAAAACTTTTACCTATATATAGATTTATTTTCGATCTCATTAGAGTATCACAGAAGTATCACGGTTCGATCTCTCATAACTGCGATCGGGAGGAGGTCGAAATCACTTAATGATAGAAATGATCTCTAAACCAGATTAAATGGTCTAGTTGACTGGATACGAGTGGTAAAAATAAAAAATACTTAGAATATCTCCCTCCATATCTTATGATTCCGACCCGGCATCTATCAGTCTTTTTTTATGCAATATACCTACCCATCAATCTATGGAAGAATGTTATTATACTTTATATACACACTGGAATAGTATATACACTTGTTCCAACTTCAATTTTTATCTGTCCCAATCAAACTTTCCATCTGAATGGGAACACACAATGACAATAGTATCTAGGATCTCATCATCACCTTCAACAGTCAATTATCTAATTTCAAACAAGATACTACTATACTGACTACTATTTCATTTTTTTATCTTTTTTTTTAAAGTATTTCATTTTGTTTCGTATGCCTAAGCATCTATAAATTTTAGCTAAATGTTGAAATTGTTTGGTTAGACGTCATAACTGGGGGTTCGAACTCCAATCTCTTCATTTTGAGTGTTGTGTTTCTAATAACTTATCATTTCGTTCATCTAAAAAAAATGCATATATAAACATTTTTTTAATAAATACTATACATAGCTAAAGAGAAATAAATAATTCTAGGAAACTTGCTTCATAGTTTATGGGTTTTGATGTTTTTATATGGTTGGAAAAATGCATGCAGGTTTGTTCTACATGGAGAGAAGTGTCACGCTCGGATCTACTGTGGCAGAGACTCACAAGACGCATCTGGCGCAGAACATATAGATTGAGGGACACGTGGCAACTTGAGTACATCTACTGGCATCGAACGGCCAGGAACTTCACAACAGGTAGACACGCTTTAGTGGTCCCACAATATGATCCAGGAGACCACCACCAAGCTCTCATTTGCCGCTGCCTCACTCTCTCCGACACCCACCTTGCCTGTGGCTTCGTCGACGGTACCGTTCGACTCTTCAATCTCAACACCGGTGCACACATCACTACTTTTTGGTCCAATCACGGTCACTTATTCGGCCCATTTTCACAATCTATTTCCGGAATTGTAATTACAAACTCTAGTCTCGCTTTTGCAAGACTAGATGGTGATATTTACATGTCATTGATCAATGGGCCCAGACCTATACCCGGGCCCATTCCAGCACGAAGAGCAATTATTGGTGATGTAGTTAATAACGGAGTATTAGTAGAATTTGCGGGATGTAACCGATTTTGGATTGGTTTATTCGCGGGCCATGCAGGCGGAGCATTTCAAATATGGGACACCCAAACGGAACAACGTGTATTTGTTGGCGGTTCATTAACCGACCCGGAATCAGTTCAAGGATGGCATATGTTAACAGAATTAGTTGAACCGGTCGGTCGAGTTCGAGTAACAGAAAGAGAATTTGTAGTAGCATGTACAACATCAAGATTGGTTTGTTTCAACTTAAGAAATCCAGAGATTCTATTACGTGACGTGGGATCTACAACAGGTTTCATGGTAAGTTCATTAGACATTAGCCATGAAGTTTTTGTTGTGGTTGAAAGAAATGGTGTTGGAACGGTTAGGCGCGTGGGAAATTTTGAGCGCGTGAGTAGGTTTCGGTTAAGAGGTTCATGGTTGAGGGGTTTATTAGCGTGCATGAATTTAGGGTATGTTATAACATATTCAAGTGGGTCTGGTTTGTTGAGAGTATGGGACATACATGAACCTACGGCAAGGTTGTGTATTACAATTGCGGTTAGAGATGATGGTGGAGAACAAGGACATGTTCATGGTAATAGTATGGTTGCTAATCAAACTCATGTTGCTATATCATCTAATGATTCTTCCATACATTTATTGGATTTTAGTGTACAGTAGAAATATTTATTTATCTCATTATATATTATATATTATTATGATTGTTAGAAGAGGAGGGAGGATTAATACCCTCACATTCATTCAAATTTGAAATTCCTTTTCACAAAAATCACATCTACTGTTGTCATTTTACCGCAAGGGAATTGGATTTACTATGGTAGTTGATTAGGGATCAGAAACAGTTCAAATTATACATTAGTAGTTTTAATATAGTTAATAATTTGGTTCGGGTACTTGGAGTATTTTCTTTTTGAGGTTTCTTGTGTCAATTTCGATGAGTTAGTTCATACAAAAGAGAAAAATAAAACACTTTGACTTTAAATAGGTCCTAGCAAGTGGACGGTGTGATTGGTCCTCTCATATTAGTCGGTTCTAAGGCTGGAGTTCGAACCCGATCATCCACTTATCCGATCAAAAAGTGAAATTTTGTTTATAATTAAGGTCCGCCGAAGTATATGTTATCAATATGATCTAATTTGAGCTATGTCCATATTAAAATTTTCCATTAATCAATTAAGGTCCCCTTACGACCTAACGCCCCGACATAATATAACGTGCCGAAGGCACGTTTTGTACGTACGCACAGGTTTGTACCTGGTTCAGAAACAAGCAAGGCCAATGACCGTTCTTTCTCACGTCTTTCTTGGGAATGAAATAAAAAAATGGTTATCTAAGCATGCTTTGAACCTCCCTTAGTCCTTTACACTGTTTTTGTATTCTCACACGTGCATGTAAGAAGTGATGGGTCATTGAGACTTTACAAATTTCAAATTATGGAGTAGTACTCTAACTCAAATAATTTGGTTGGCTTATTATTGGTAATTTTGTAAAGAATGAAATGTTGTTGCAGGTTTTTTTTCCATAAAACTTGGTCAGCAGAAATAAGGTGAAATATGTATCATGGTAATGAATAAAATGTCGAGATGAGATGAGCTTTGTAAATTGTGAATCAAATGTCGAGATTCAGATACTATTGAGTATTGAGTTAAAATGTGAAGAAATTTTATTTTTTAAATTCATTGTAAATCAGTTATTCATTCATACTGTATATTAAAATCATTGGCCTGTATATTGTACTTGTTGTTGTATTCTTATATTTTTAATTCTTTGAATTGAATATTAAGTCTAATTCAACCCTATTTATAAATTAACTATAGCAGGTGGCACAACGGACCGTAAAACAAACTCTGATACTCCTTTTGTGACACTATATAAGTAAAAAACACATTTCTAGATTTATTGCTTTATTAATGTATTTGGTCACCATTTAAAAATTGTACAAAACATACTTATAAGATCAATATTATCTTTATTTTATAAACATATAGCGATCTCTCTACCGATTTCAAACTTCTTAATATGAATACAATTTTTTAACTAATACTCTTTAATTAATATTAGATTGATCATTTCCCATTCTATTACTATATAATAAAAATGTTTTTCTATTATAATAAATATTTCCTCCTATTTATATATTTTTAACTATATTTTTCATTCATTCAATATTGTAAGTACTAGTACTAGCTACTCATTTTTTGGGTACAATAATGTGAGTACATTTATTGGAGAAGTTAGTATTTATATATTTATTGCATCGTCATCATGATCACGTATGAAAAAGTACACCCATGTCCTGGTTTCATTCTTAAACATGTTGGACATAACATTGTTCTTATGAATTAATTCATGACAATTACTGTTCACTACGTATGTGTAAGTATAATAATGAAGAGGACACTGCATTTTTAAAGTAGATACTATTACATTTTTTGGTATTTTTTTTGTTACTATCAATTAATTACAGTATTGTCTCTTTTTTTTTTACGAGAAATTACAGTATTGTCTTTGATCAATACTATGTGTATGTTTGATTTTACTCTTGGGGAGTGAAAATTGTATCCGAATCGTCTCCAGTTATTTCTTTCACGTTGTTCATATGTTGTTTATTCTGTTCTTATTTCAACCATTCATTCGTTTGTTTATCTCTTTTTTGCACTATTTTTTATTTTTATTATGGATCAAAACTCATTGGATTAATAAAATGAGAGAGGACTGAACACAAAATGTATGAGAGAATCCAATTATGTGAAAATTGTTTATGGTTGTCTAAAATTTGATTTTGGTATATTTAAATGTGTTAAGTCTGATCAAGCCTAGCTAATTTGGAGTACGGTATAAATTATCCTAGGAGGCTATTACTTTGACCAACTAAACTATAGAATAAATGGTAAATTTTAATATGAATAACATTATAACGAATACGAATTTTATAAAATTTATCGTTGAATTGAAAGTTTATATCATATAGATTATCCATAGAAAAATTTAGAAAAATTGAATATCATTTTATATGTTATTGAGATACATCAAGATTAACGGTTTATTAAATAACGTAAATCTTGATGGTTCTCAATAACACATCCAATAATTTTCAAAAAAAATTAAAAAATTTATGGATGATCTATACGATATAAACTTTCAATCCAATAATACATTTTGTAAAATTCATATTCAGTATATCACTTGTCCACGGTGGACCACTTATAAAGGTAGTCCCCGTAACATTTGCCTAGAATAAATATTTTGGATGGAACAATTTTTTAATGCTTTATTTATCAGACAGTCGAATTTTGAATTACTGCAGCATTCTTTTCCAATCAAAGTTAACACAAAAAATAATTACATAAAATATTAACATGTGTTTTAAGATGGGGAAATACTAAATAGTGTCGCGAGACATTAGTTAAACATATTACTAAGAAAATTTTATTTTGAAATTCCTACATCTAATATTTAAAAGTTATCTCTTTAAAATTAATTATCTTTAATTTTTTTTTATATGCTTAACAAGTGTTTCGAGGTAAGATAAAATTTACTTTTTAATTCTATAAAATATTTGATGTATCTGATCTACAGATAAATCAGATACATCAAACTCATGCACAATTGTTACTCCCTCCGTCCCATTTTATAAGGCTATTTTGACTAAATGACACTATTTATCTATCTTGCTTTGACCTTATTTTTCTAATAATATATAGATATAAATATGGGTCTTGCTAACCAGTGTCTCGGGGCACTAGTTAAGGAATCAAAAGAAGAAATAAAATAAAAGTTGTGCATGGAAAACATTAAAATATAAACTTTTGTTGTATTGACTACACTATTTCCAAGTAAAACTTTTTAAATTTAAATCCTTAACAAATGCCCCTGAGGCACTATTTAGCATTTACCATTAAAAAAATACTAGATGACGCAAGTCTCATAATGGCTTAATTAAGTTCCTAGATTCAGTTTTTGGTATGGACAAACACCAATATTAAAACTCTTAAAAAAATATTGTCATTCATTGGAATTCTAAAAGAATCGAGAGAATAGTATTTACAATTACGCCAATAGAATACCAGTCATGATGAAAGATATCAAGAGAAGAAGAAAGGGGTAAAGACAAGAAGTTCTTTATTGGGTAGTTTCTTAAATGTAAAATAAATAGAGAGAATAAATGAAGTACAAAGAGAGGTAAACATTACTACATTACATAGACACAATGTAGTACTACTAGTACTGCTCTCTAGTCCCTAGTCTCTCCTGCTTCTATGCTTCACATTACTTTTCTTCTCTGCTTGTCTGTCTTTCTGTCTTTGCTAGCTTCTTCTCATGATGTTATCTCTGCTACACCATACCATACCATATAGCTATAAAGCTACTATCTGCTCCTACTTACTGATGCATATATATTGCTTCCATAAATACATAACATAGCTATATACCTATTTATAGCTAGATATAGCCCTGTTTAATTTCTGATCATATAGTAATATTATATTATCATTGTGATTATTTAATACTTGCTTTCTTTGCTTGCTGGCTTTGGCTGCATCTTCGATGTAGTAGTAGTAATTACTGTATGTTATGTTCAAAGTTCAAACTACTATAGCTTTTACTATACATAATGCGCATGGCTTGGATTATTGATTGAGAATGGAATATAAATTCTGATTTCTGACTATTATTATACCTTTCCAACTTTATCATTTCAATATCAAATAAAATTGTGTCTTCATGTCAACAAACTTCTGTTTGCTCAATGACTTGACCTTTAGTTTAAGAACTTCTTAATATGTGCATATAAGACACATGGTAAGGTATCTTAATATAACAATTCAATATTTAATTATACAAAAAATTTAATACTTGAAAAGTTAAAATAAACAAATTCTAAAACATAATTTTTATTTTTGATTTCTTAACATGTGTCATATGGACACATGTTAACATTTTCCTTAGTTTAATTACCACCCTTATTATAAATAAAATCATTTTTTTAAAATTTAACTGTTCTTCTATAAGATTTAGATTGTCTCCGACTATTTTTGTGCAGTCTTCTCTCTTTTTTTCTATCCAATTAATCGTGATTTTTTTTTTATCAGCAATCCAATGGTGGATTAAACCATAAAGTAAAAAAAGTAACACAAATGAGAGAATGACCGAGATTAAAAGAATGAACAGTATGAAATTCTGGCACACGGCCAACTTGAAACACCAACACAGTAGATGATCTAAATCCCCTTCAATAGTAGTATTACTAATTTCACATGAATTAATATTTCTTTTTTTGTGTTAATCCTTCATTTTTAGAGTATATTGCATCCTAATAATCTAGAGTTTGATTGTGAAGTAGATAAAGTCTGATTAAAAATTATTCTATTTTAAGGATTGAATTTAAATTTTTTCAAACGATTTAACGTTTGATGAAATCATTAATCATTTGAGTCAATTTTTTTTTAATAAAAATACTCTATTTAATTTAACAAATGTCATCTCTCTTTGTTTTTTTTAAAGAAAATGTCATATCGCTTCTTCTTTTTCATAGTAAATTCCATATCTCGCGCTTTATTAGTTTTTTAATTTATTTTTTTACTATTTAAGTAGCGGATGTGTAAAGAATGGTGTTTTCTCTCAATTTTCTCATTTTTAAAATGTTTGTTACTTATTTATTTATTTTTTTGGTGAAGAAATGTTTATTACTTAACTAGCGGACAAAAATGGTATTTTGATAATATTTTTGAAAAAGAAATTCACTCTCTTCTTTTATCGCTTATAAAAAAAAAACTCTCTTCTTTTATCATTATAATAATTAATTCGAATTCGACACCTTGTAATTTATAACTCTCACACTCTACGCACCAACCATGTGTGTTGTATATACTATATAGTCCACAGTGGTGACAAAATTTAAGAATTTCAAATAAATTTTGAAATATTTGGGTTTAAGACGTAGAGCTTTAATAATAATAATAATAAAAGGCAAAACAAATTGTTATGCTTAGAGCCTTAGACTAAGATTCTCAACGATGTGCTTGATTGAAGATGCTCATACCGCATAAATAAACTAAAATGAATGGTAGAAAACATAAATTGAATTAATGTATGGTGAAGAATTTTTCTCAACCCATCCCGTGTTTCATTTCTATTCCCAATTTTTTCATTTTTGCCTTTGGTTAAAAAATTTGGAACGTGTTATCCGAATTTTGAACAAAAAAAAAACTTCGGAAAATGCGTACCGAAGTTTTTAACCAAGGGAAAAATTGAAAAAATGAGGGGTAGAAAAGAAACATGGGGTGGGAAGAGAAAAATTCCATGGTGAATCTCACTCCTTGCCAGAAAATGGATCAAAACATAGGGGCCAAAGTGAAACAGCCCATATATGTTGAGTCCACTCATCATTGGATGGCCCAAAAAGAAGGTTGCAGTGTAATCTGGAAGCCAATATTAGATGTCAAATTTCTGTTATTTTATCAAATTATCTACATATTTTTCACCTTGGTAATTTTGTTTATTAAATTACATCGGAAAAAATTAAAAAGAGTTATACTTTTCTTAAGCAGTAGTAAAGTTTATATGAAAAATATGTACTTACGATTTTTCATTAAAAAATATCAAGAGGCTTATCATATATCATAAATTTATCGGTTTATCACGTGTCTTTCAACTACAACGGAGGGTTAAGATGAATTTTATTTTGGGACAAGCAATATAATTTGAATCGAACAGTCCACAAACCCAAACTCAACTGTCAAAAGCCGATATTATCAGGTCAAACAACTTCGTCTAGATTTAAACTCGGGACCTCACAGAATCGCAGTTGTGTGTGAGTTTGGGCTGTATTTTCCACTTTGTTCAAGACAAAACAAAAATTGAATAAAAAAGGATAGTACTAAACATTTTAATAAATGTTCAATTACAAAATGATCACCAGAACCTTGACAAATCAACATTCCAAATATTGAAACAGGTGATAATTTTCAGGTCATGTAAATCAATCTAAAGTACACACATGTTGAAATATTTGCTACTATAACTCATAATAATGCACATATCATGTTACCAAGACTTTATTTATCGGCTGCTAATCGGACATAGCTGCAGACGAATCAAAATTTACAGATAATCGGTCGGTGTTGAAGTTTTCTTTTAGGCACCGAATTTATTTTCGTATACATATAATACAACAACATAGACATAACATACACATGACACAATAGTACATGAAGGAAAAGTTACAAGCATGTTGGTAATTAGTATGGCCAATTCGTCAATTGATTCGACCAAACATTCATTGTGGACAAAATTTGCAGTGGAAACTCAATAATATTTGCTTGCAGAACACGAGTCAAAGAAATTTAACCAGTGTTGGTGCAGTCGTGTGCACGAGCTCCGGCACTCATTGACCTAAAATATTCCAAGGATCAAATGTCAGCACCACATTAAGTATACCTTGGCCTTTTAGCTCTAGGTAATGTCAACCGCATTGAAATTCCGAAGATCGCTTCTAATGTGCGGATAAGTGATCATTAACTCAATGTATAGGATAACTTCTAACTGTTAGTTTTCTCTGTTTTCTGTTTCGTTACAGCAGTGACAGGCGTCACTTGCTGATTGGCATTAGTAGCAATTCTGCTTTCGTTAGTTATGGCTGACAAAGCCATTGTGCCAAGAAACTAGATTCATTTTCATCGCAATCAATAGAATGATATTTGAGATTACTCAGAATCAAACATGCTTGCATCTATAACCAACATGAATTATATTTGCTACAAGAGTATCAATTATATATACGGTTTAATAATGATTTACCACGGAATTTTCCACTTGCATCCCACGGGCGATTCTCGAAAGACTTCCCAACATTACCGCCTTTCTTATTTAGAGTTCCTTCCTCACCGTGGTAATGTGGAAAATAGTCATCGAACGTTTTGCTTCCTAGCTCATCGACTCCGTTAAAGAGAAAGCTTCTTAATAAATCCTATAGTATAAAACAAAAAGTGAGATCTCAAGCACTAGATTGATGAGAAACAACACTGAACTCAAAGTCAGTCTACCTTGGCAAGTGTGTCCCCGGTCAACTTCTTCAAAACACCTTGTCCCGGATCCTACTTTCAAAATATTTCCGCGAACAAGAATTTTAAAAAACAATTCAAAGTTAAAAATGGATAAACACATGACTGCAAAATAGACAAAAGTTTGAGGTGAATCCAAACTACCTTTTCGGCTCTCCATGTCAAATATCTATGCTGTGCTTCAAGATTGCGGAAAATTTGATATTCATCCGTCTCTTTTACTGCCGTGTCTATCAATTCCAACCACACCTGCAAGGCTAACGGTCATCAAGATAAAAGAATTACAAATTTAAAAGGTTGATGATTTTTTTACTAAACATATTAGAAAATTATTATGAATTGCAATATTCATGGGCATTAATATCTACCTTGTAATAATCTCTGAATGCCGAATACAGAACTTCATATTTTTGTGAGCTTGAAGTAAACCTTGTCCAAATAACAATCGGTGAAAAAAACTTTATAGACTCACTTGTGAGCTTCCCTCCCCATGGAAAATGCTGCACGAAGTCTGTGTTCAGTCAACACACCAAATCCTTTGAGAGAGAACTACTCTAATTAATATAAAAACACATGTGTACGGTGTATGCATGAGGATGCTACTCATTAACAAAACTTTAAACACTGTTATGCAGTTATCATTAACTGTTCCAAAACTGAAAATACCACTATTTTTTTTCTTATAATTTTCCACAATATTTGCAGTTACCTCGGCGTATTTCAGGCCAAGAGGAATTAAGCTTTTGAAGTACTTTTCTTTGTAGTCGTTCTGATTGATGATATCGTGCAAGGGGTTAAGGTCCCTGACAACATTAACACAAGTTTAGTGCTCAACATTACATATAGTACATTGTTCTAAATGTTTGAACTAAGATATACTAGGATTAAAAACTTATCCTTCGAGATATACTAAGTTACTATAACATAATATAACGATATTATATTTTCTAATATTGGTAGGCACTGCATATGCATCTGCATCTACCAAACCCAGATGTACCCATAAAATTCTCCGTTTTATATATCTTTGAAGTACATTTATTCAAGTGGATTGCAATAACTAAGAAAGAAGAGGATAACTTACAACACAACAATGTTTGTCTTAGCGGTTGTGAAAAAGTTAGCACAAAATATGGGAACATCATACTCAGCTTTTGGAAAGACGGTAAAGTCCAAAACCTGCATATAAGGTGTGCAAGACAATGAAAAGTTACCAGCTACTACAAAGGAACCAGCTAATATATATAGACACTAGATAGTTTGAAAATGAAACCTGCATTGTTTCTGTCTCGATGATCAGACTACGTAGAAGCCTAATCTTGTCAGTTTCAAATGATAGCATACTAAGTGCTCCTTTACCATCGTTTGAATTGATGGAATTATACTTTTCCTAGCAAGACAACATAAGAAAATGTAAATTGCAGATCTATACCCACAAATATGGTGAGGAAAGTCACCGATGGAAGCATAGGATAAGGAAGTATCTAGGGTAAAAACACAAACTACAAGATGTAATCATGTAACGGTTTATAGATTAAAGAACTAGCTAATGGTCACAAAATATGATTGTATTCTCAGAAGCAAAAGCTTGAAAAGTGAAACAGTAAACCACATCCTCAGCATGGAAACACAACAACATTTAATCACCAGGACACCAAATGACACATAATTATAACAAAGTTTTCTTTATTTGTTTTTTCAAAATATATAAAAAAATGTTTTTTAATATATTGATAGATTAGCAAACAAGTTACCGACATACCGCTTTCTTAGTTACAACCACCGTAGCACCAACACCTCTAATCGAAGGCATATCCAGTGTCCATGTGTCAGTGTTGTGTCTGGTTTTCGTGTTTGTGTCAATGCTTCATAGGTTACAACTACCCTAAAAGTTAGTTAAAGTTTGTTAGTAGATAGTTAGCAAGTAGTTGGTTTGTTAACTGTCTACTATCTAGCTCCTCCGGTCTCATATATATAAGCAAAAGATTCACTTTTTAGGTTCATTCAATAACTAATGGACCAGATACATTAGTTAATGAATCAACCTAAAAAGTGAACTTTTGTATAAATTTACAATCTTTTATCAATCATTCAATATGAATTCTAATGAATTTTCCTTTTTATCAAGCTCTAAAACTTATTTTTCCTATGAGATGAATCTTCATCTTTTTTATCCTGCGATTTATAACATTTTTAGTACCTAAATTTGTTAAAATTCTAATATTTTCATAACTGAAAAACCATTAACTTATTTTTACTGAGAAGCTCCTACAATCTAAACATTAACCCAAACAGAACCTTAAAAATACTAGTAATTAGAAAAGCTCACATTTGCTTAGAATTGAATATCTAAAAACAAGGCATTACTCATTAGAATAATAAAGAGTTTCTAAAATCACAAAACAGAATGAAAGTAACTAATTAACTAACTAACTAACTAACCCTAATTAACCATTTGAATTTGCAACACAAACACATATTAGAAGAAATGAAAACCTGTAAAGGAGAAGGGAGTAACTGGGTATGGAGAGAAGTTTGATCCAAAGCAAAATCAACAAACTTGTGATAAGATACTGAAAAGCAGCTTTGTATGGAGAAACCTCTTCTCTTTAAAGATTGAACTGTGTGTTGCTGAAAAGAAAAGCTTGATGAAGAAGATGATTTTAAGGAGAATGAAAAGGAACCACCAAAACCCATTGAATTAAGCTTCTTTTTCAGTTATTGAGCATTGTTTCTTCCATTTCTATGAAGAGATTTAGCATACTAGACAGACACAGACAAGCACACGTGCTAAACTCTTCACCTCACCTCTTCTCTTCTTTGTCTTTTTGGTGTTTGGTAGGGTGTAAACTGTTCATACCAAACTGATAAACCAAATTTAACTAACAGATTTACTTTTTCCACGGTTACTCGCGCTGATAGAAGATTAGTCAAAGGTTAATTAATTAATTAATTATTAGGTACTTGGTATTTAATTAAGTAATTTAGATATTAATGAAATATATTATTTATATTATTAGTTTGATATTTATGTTATTGGATTGTCAAATGAGCTTTATGTCCTTAGGCTCATTAGGAGTTTTATATATGTAGTGTTTTTTCATAATTTAACGGAAAGAATGAAAAATGAAGTCTTTATCTAGGCTAATGCTATGGTAGTTCATCGTGGACAAGTGACATACCGAATATGAATTTTACAAAATTCAACGTTGGATTAAAAATTTATATCATATAGATCATCCATAAATTTTTTAAAATATTTTGAAAATCATTTGATATGTTATTGAGACCTATCAAAGTTTACGTTATTTAATAAACCGTTAATCAATGTGTCTCAATAACGTATCAAATGATTTTCAATTTTTCTAAATTTTTATATGGATGATCTATATGATATAAACTTTCAATCCAACGGTGAATTTTGTAAAATTCGTATTCGTTATAATGTTATTCATAACTGGTCCACCATAGACCACTTGATGAAGTGGTCCATATTAAAATTTACCCTTTATCTATTTTTATTTATTTGCATTTCTTTAATTATTTTTTTTTTAGGTTTAGCTTAGTGTAGCTTGATAGAGCTTCAACTCTCTATCACGCGCCCTAATAGTTTCCCATTTTATCTTTTCGCTACATAAGTAGTTGACGTGTAAAAAATGAGTAATTTTTGAGTTAAAAGCACCCTACCAAGATTTTTATAACGTCCACTATTGTAGTGGACGTTATAAAAATCTTGGTAGGGTGTGGGATCTCAACTGGTTCAAAAACTAAAGAATTTTAACATGTCCATCACTTAAATGTCGGACAGTATTCGGTGACCTAAGTAGCGGACTGAGGTAGTATAATAATTTTGTAGGGCGAGTCCCATAATAGGGTGACAAAAATAAAACTTTTTAACTAAATCCAAAATTAACCAAATTTGTTTAGTTTGTGATAGCCTTTTCTACCTGAGAAATACTTGCATGGACCATTAATATTTGGTCACACTCACATAATTGAGAAAAAGGCACAAAGAAAAAATAATTGAATAATATGTATGTTTTGTTATGTGTGTGTGACCAAATGAGACCAAGACCATACAAGTATTTCTCTTTCTACCTACTGTATGTGTAACCCATTATGCGTAATAAATTTATATGGGAGATATGTCAAATCGAACACGATGGATATCAATTTCCTGTAGCGAATTGTTGCCAATAATACTTTTTTGTAGCGAATTGTTGCCAATAATACTTTTTTCTTTATTAAACAGATTAGTGGCTAGAATATGATCAGTGAATAAGTGAAAAATCTGAGTTCAAATCCTGACCCCTAATTTTTGTGCCAACTGAAATATGCAGCCAGTTATTATTCATATAGACGATGGATTCATTTTCAGCTTATTTCATTCATGTCCTTCTCCATTTTTATTTCTTTAACTATTGTCCCGAAACACTGTTTAGGATAGGGGTGTACATGGGTTGGGCAAATCCGGTTGACCCGGTCAAACCCACCCAATCCAACCCAAAAAAGTGGGTTGGGTCGGGCATGTGGGTGGATATGGATTTCAAAAATGAAAAACCCATTTAAAAAGTCGGGTTTCGGGTAAAACCGGACCCAACCCAAAAAACCCACTAGTGCTATGTTTCTTGAATTTTTTTATGAAAATACTAAAGATTTTTTCATTTGATTATTAAATATTTTTATATTGAAAATGAGTTATACTATTTTTTACGAAAATAAAAAAAATTGAATAATTTTTATGAACAAATATGATAATTTTTCGCATTATTTTTTTAAAATTTAAAAAAATTGAATAATTTTCATAAACAAAGTGATTCATGGTTTAGTCATTTGATATTAAAAAAAGCAAAAAAATGATTTGGATAACACGCTATCCAACCCGTAAATTAGTTTTACACAAAAAAATGGGTGATTATTTTTTATAGTGAAAAAAAGTTACCCTATTTTTCAAGAAAATAAATTGATTGAGTTGTTTTTTATGAAAAAATATGATGATTCAACATTTAGATATTTAATATAAAAAAAATAGAAAAATAATATGGGTAACCCACAACCCAACCCAATCCAACCCAAAAATTGGTGGATTTACGCAACTCGGCCCAATGTTATAACGAGTGGTTATTTTACTAAACCCAACCCGGAGTACCGTATGTGGTTTGGGTTTTGGATTTGGCCAAACCCAACCCAATCCGGCCCACGTACACCACTAGTTTAGGATAGCTCAAGGTCAATTAATTTACTTTGTAATGTTTCTGGGCCAGTTATAGATTAGATCTCTTTAGCTTCTATTCTGTTGGGCCTTATCTTTTAGATAATTTAATTATCTACTATTCTGTTAACACCCCCTTCCCCTTAATTTGGAAAGTTCAAAATAATCGTCTCTTTGATGCTCGCTTAAGCTTAATGTGTTGGGTTTTGACTACGATTTATATATGTCCCGGGGCACTGATTAAGAATATAAATATAGAAATTTTATCTCGTAAATTGTGCATTCAAAATTTTCATGATGTAAAAACTTATTCTCTCTCATTATTAATTTTAGGAGAATGTTAACTTGTGCCCTTAAGGCACATGTTAAGGAAGTAAAAATAGAAATTATTAAATGCTAATTTATGTATTTTGACTTTTGAAGCATTAAATTTCTTGTATCATTAAATGTTAAATTTCTATTTTGGTATATCTTATCATGTGCCCTTAGGGCACATGTTAACAAGACCCTTAATTTTATCACTTGTTTCCTTTTTTAATATGCTTAATCAGTGTTCCGAGGGCACTGTTTAACATGACCCTTTATATATATATATGGTTACTTAACCGGCTGAGCTGTCTTGGGTGCTTTTACTCCCTTTTTTTTTTCTTTCTATTGTGTTATAACTTTTTGACTCTTGTTTTCGTGCACACCTCAGGATAATTATAAGGCTTTGGTTAATATGTAGTTTCTTTTTTCTTTATAAAAAAATTTAGGATGACAAAATATTCGGTCTAATTTTTAAAACTACGATTGATAGCTATGGTTGAAATCACAATAACATACAATTATTATGCACATAAGGTGTCAGTCTAAACATGCACTTACTATAAAATTAACATCAATGTGTGTAGAAGATCAAAATATTAAGAAAAAAAAAAAGAATTAAATTTTATGGAAGCTTATACAAATTCAAAAACAAGCTAACCTAAATATTGAGTTTTGTTTACACCTAAATATTGAGTATTAGATAAAAGAAAAGAATGATTCATCCGGAAAAAAAGAAATAAAGGAAAAGAATGAAATGTAGACTTTACCTTATAGATAGATATTTTGTTACTAGTTGGCTAAGGAATTTGTCACTTCCTCGTGTAAGAGGAATCTCTTGATATATAGAGTGGGTCTAAAATTAATCTAGTCACGTGTAAGGGAAAATAGAATCCAATACGCATAAATTGAACTTAAATAAGTACTATTATAAGAAGATAAAAAATGTAAGAAACACTTTTGTCAAAAAAATAAATAAATTTAAGAAACACTCAATATGTTAGATTGGGGTTGATGTTGACAAGTCTTTTAATTCACATGCTTGAGAATTCTTCTTTTCAACCTTATATTATTTTCTTTTATTTTTGTCACAAAGTTACTTGGTCCATTTTATATGAGTACTTGAATAATAATGTGCTACCAATGACATCATCCTATGCCTCTATAAATTTAATTCACATGGCAGCAAGTAGTGTCCTACAATCTAGTTTATCCCCTTGCGTTCGTGCAATTTTTTGTATTCTCATATGATATGGTGTTAATGTTAATTTGCTCATTCTCCATATATCATTATTTGGGCCTAAAGTTCTTTACTCAAGTAAATTAACTAGTAAAATATGTCAACACCCTATAATACAAACAAGACAATTGATAGAAACAAAGTTGATAACTTTTTTAAGACAATTGTATAATGGAGAAGTGTCCCATGTGATTTTTTATTCACTTGCTTAAAAATCATTTAAAATTGCAACGATGATCAATATTGCCTTATGTGAATAAAAGTTTAAGACCTTCCACGTCTTTACGACTAAATTAATGATTTGATTTAACGTTGATTTGACAAAAACAAAAGAAAACAAATATATATATGTTGGATTTTTAGGGACTAATATTTATTTTTCGTGCTTTTTTCCAACCCACCACCAATTGAATCATAGCCTCAGTGTGAGTGTGTGAGAACGAGTAATACTATGGAGTTTTAGTTACAAAATGCATTATCATTTGTTAACATTGTTTTAAATCATTTTCAAACATTGATCCACCATAAATTTATATGAAACAATTTTCTTTCCTAAACATTGCCAACAAACAAGTTAGTTGGCATCTCCTCCACGATTCGTTGGGTCAGCAGCTATTAAGTTTATGATCTGGTTATCTATCATTTATATATGTTCCCTAAGCCCAATAACGCTAGTGTTGGGGTTGATTGCAATGTAAGCCCCACATTGCTAATGAAGAGAAAAAAAAGGTCAAAGAAATTATATTGAAGAAGTCCTACATCGCTTAGAATGGTGAAGCAATGAGGGAATCAAGGTTATATAATGGACCTAAGTTCTTTGTTTATAATTGCACCAGTCAGTAGCACTTTAAGCTTATATCTGACTTTTTTGTTTTTCTCTTGTACTCTTGTATTAGAGGGTTGAGAGATGTAGTTAGGTATTTGCTTTGGAGAGTGTGGGTGTATTGGGGGCCAAGGGAAGGTTGAGGGTAGTCTATGTGTTGTAACAATTTTCACATAGTGTTTATTCTCTGGTTGTCGGTTTTGACAACGACCGTGATTTTTTCTCCGATTTGGAGTTTCCACGTTATATTCTTGTGTTGTTGATTGCGTTCTTTTATTTTCTCTATGCCGGTTTTTCTCAACAATTGGTATCAGAGCTCTTGGTTTGATTCAGGAGGAGGGAGTTCCGTTGTGAAGTTTAGGCTAGAGAAAATTGATGGAAGAATCTATGTGGTGATGCAATCTGGGTTACACAAGGTCAGTCTGGAGAGGCGGTGATAATAATACTCAACATCAGTCTGGAGAGGCGGTGCTAAGAATACTCGGGTTACGTCTGAAACAACAACTTATTATGAGGATGCGGAGGTGCTAGTGGAAGTTGGGAATCAATGAAGTGTTGAGTCATGGACTTTGGAAGCTCCTATCACATGTGTTTGAAGAAGAAATACTTTTGAATCCATAGAACTAGTTGAAGGTGAAGTTGTTCATCTTGGAGACGGGAAAGCTTGTAAGGTTCAAGGTATGGGTGAGTTTCTTTTAATACGATGTGAGGTATTTTCTTTAACTTTGATGCATAGATAGTTCTACTATTATTGGTTATGCATGTTACTAGTGGTGATTCTCATGTTTTGGTTAAGTTGTGGATCTTCGGGTGGGTACTTGTTAGTGACATGAGTTTAGTTGGACTAGTGAAACAAGGTTTACTAGGTGATGTAACTAAACTGGAATTGTTGGAGTCTAACAATGGCCTGAAGATGGTTTCAAAACAGTTTGAAGTTGTTCAAGTGGCACATGGGCATCGTTTGACATGGATGCAAGGTGTGTGATGATAGCGTGCGGGCATTGGTTGGCATTGATGCAAGGTACGCGGTTATCTCGATGGCTGATGAACTTCCAGAGAAAGCCAACATGGAAGTTGCACCATAAATTGTCAGCGAGGTTTCGAGATGAAATTCTTGGGATGACTTGGTTCCAAGTGAAGAAAAATCTTGGGATGGTTTAGTTCCAAGTGAATGAAATTCTTGGGATGGTTTAGTTCCAAGTGGAGTGTACTTTTTTATGGTGGAGTATGATAATTTAATTTGTCGGTATAGACAATGAGAATTATGATTGTCGGTGAAGACAATGATTGTCGGTATAGACAATGGAAGCATAAGATAATGATTGTCAGTATAGACAATGAAGATTGAAGACCATTACAATCAAGGTGGAGATTGTTGGGGTTGATTGCAATGTAAGTCCCACATTGCTAATGAAGAAAAAAAAAGGTCAAAGAAATTATATTGAAGAAGTCCCACATCGCTTAGAATGGTGAAGCAATGAGGGAATCAAGGTTATATAATGGACCTAAGTTCTTTGTTTATAATTGCACCAGTCAGTAGCACTTTAAGCTTATATCTGACTTTTTTGTTTTTCTCTTGTACTCTTGTATTAGAGGGTTGAGAGATGTAGTTAGGTATTTGCTTTGGAGAGTGTGGGTGTATTGGGGGCCAAGGGTAGGTTGAGGGTAGTCTATGTGTTGTAACAATTTTCACATAGTGTTTATTCTCTGGTTGTCGGTTTTGACAACGACCGTGGTTTTTTCTCCGATTTGGAGTTTCCACGTTATATTCTTGTGTTGTTGATTGCGTTCTTTTATTTTCTCTATGCCGGTTTTTCCCAACAGCTAGAAGCGAGGTGTGTTAAAGAAGTCTCGCATCGATTAAGAGATGACTTAGATATGCGTTCATAAGTGAGATGTTGTGCACTTGTGTTAATGTGGTGCACCTGTATTTACAATGTAACAGTGTACGACCCTCAGATTAAATGTAGGACTAATCAAGATATTGTACTGAAATGGTTAAAGTTTTTCCTAATACTAATTGTTCAAAAGAATTTGAATTCAATTCCTGGTAAAAATAATTTTTAGTTAGAATTTATTTACTCCATAGCTTATCACTGAATTATCAGAGTTCGTTCCAATAAAAATTATAGGTTAATAAAAAAATGCATGACTAATAATATAACTTTATGGTTAACAAAGTCTAATTTTGGATGCTATAGTAACTTGCTCCTTCCTTGTGCTTTGAAATTACTTGCTGGCAATAGTACTAATTTGAATTTATGCTTAACTAAATCACTGTTCAAAGATGCTTTTGTCAGAGCTTATCACCATGATTAAATAAACTTCTAACTTTAGTGTCCAGATTAAGGAAGGTTCTTTTCTTCCCCATGAAACAAGGAATAATGTGCAACAAAAGTCCTCAATCCCATTCAAAAGCAAATGTACAGCAAAATAAACAAATAATTAAAATATTCCATTAGCTATAAAATTTTTAAAAAATAATTAGGAGCAGATTCTATAGTTGCTCACTTCTAGCTAAGATAGTGGTTAGGACATAGAAGAAAGATGTCATGATACATAAGGTTGATTATTTAGAACCATGGCTGTCATTGCAATGTTGTTTGTTTTCATGTTCTTCTTTCTGTTTACCTTTTACCTTTTTGTTTGTTTGTTCTATGGATGTTGTTTAAAGTTTTTATCATAAGGTACTTGTGCTAATCGGGAGATCTGTTAAGAGTCCCACATCGGTTGAGAGATGGTCTGACTAAGTGTTTATATACTAGAGGCAATCCTCACCTTACAAGCCAGTTTTGTAAGGTTGAGTTAGGTCCAATACTCATTTCTAAGATGGTATCAGAGCCTCTCCACGATCCATTGGACCACCTGTTATCAGGTTTCCGCTATCGGGCCACCTACCGTTTATATCCATGCACCAAGCCCAATAGTGCTGGACGTGAGGGGGTATGTTAAGAGTCCTACATCGGTTGAGAGATGACCTGACTAAGTGTTTATATACTAGAGGCAATCCTCACCTTACAAACCGGTTTTGTAAGATTGAGTTAGGTCCAATACTCATTTCTAAGAAGATCCCTAATCATAATAGTGTATCTTTTGTCTATACTTTGATTATACTCTAGTATAATGTTGATGCAACAAATGCTTAAATTATTAAAATCATATCTTCTATCCAATTCATCCTTTTAAGTTTTACCACTCCTAACTTCAATGGATATAAGAAGAATTAATATATGAGAATTTTATCCCAAAGATATGAACAATGGACCACATGCTAAGAGTTGATTGATTCTATTATTGAACTCTACTTCACCACTCACTGGATATAAAATTTGTTGATGTATGGTCATGACTCATGATGAGTGACAATTGTAGATTCTCTGAAATATTCTACCTAGTTGACCATTTAAGATGTGGGCACAACTTTACAAGAACAAAGTACAAAGGATAAATTGTTTGTTGGGTGAGAAAGAAGCTAGATGAAATTTTTTGGTGAATTTATGGTTGTAAACTTCATAGGGGGTACTATCTACTTGTATTTTTGCATTTATCTTGTTCCTTAGAGCAAGAATAGGGAACAGTGTTTTCTCTAGAGTATGTCCAACAAACAAGGCCAACCTAATAAAAACAATACCTTAAGACACACTCATGAATTTGCAGTGTGGGGTCTATAGTCTCTTCATACATATACATAAAACTTTAATTAATAAATAAAAATGTCAAAATTTCAAACACCTTTGCCGGTACTTGAGAGTATACTCTCCCTCCGATTCTATATACAAGAAAAAGTTTATTTTTAAAATTTATTGTAGAATTGATGTATTTAAACTATATTATGTTAATATTTATTTATGCTTTTTGTATCAAAGGACTTGGGATAATTTTCATTTTTTCTTCATGTGGGAGAAAATCTAATCGCGTGAGGCATGGATCCAGCTTTACCCTAGGAATTTTTTGCATTCACGCATTTAAAATATTGGCGACAATTTAATCGATCATGAACAAATAATTTGGATTTAAATTTTGTGTTTTAAATTATAAAATAAAAATATATTAATTTTTTTTATATTTTTTAAACTGTCTAATCTTAATTGAACAACTATTTATATCTCAAATGCGTAATAAATATAGCATAGTCCATTAGTCGAAATTCTTGAGACATTTCAATATTCACTTTTTCTTAATTTGTTGGTATTGAAACATTCATCAAATTGTTCAAGTGGAAAAATATAAAATGTAGTTGTAATGTCACTTTTAATTTTAATTGGTATGCCTAGCTAGGGAAGGAAAAATGTATAAAGACTATAGTTTGGTGGAGCAATGTTGGTACCACTTTGTTTCCATTTATTGAAACGATTCAAAGGCAAAAATTCAATGTTGTTTTTTGGTTGTATCAGTGCATTCTCTTTTTGTTTCTAAAATTCACTGTTGATTTTCAATTGCCAACCTAAACATATGGAGAAATTAAAATTCTTGTTGTTGTCTTTATGTCACCAACAAGCATCTTTCTCTCTTCAAATAAGCAAAAATTATTAGCTAGCAATATCACGCTATTACTACAAAATATTCTTTGCATTATTCTACGTGTGAATCAAGTATTCTATCCATAAAGAAAGAAAATAAGTATATGCAATGATGACTATAAGCCAAATATATAGATTTTCTGCATGTATAAGATCTATGCATTTTTTGTTTTAAGATTTGAAATATAATTTGTAACCATTGAAAATAAGGGCATGGGGTATATTATTATTATTGTTAAAATGAAAATGCTTCATTCTTAATTACTAGCATATACTCCCTCGGGTCCTATATATAAGAGAGAGTTTACTTTTTAGATTCATTAAAAATCTAATATATGTGGAGCATATTATGGTCCAAATACATTAAATTATTAATGAATCTAAAAAGTAAATTTTCTCTTATATATAGGACCAAAAAAAGTATTAAAATGGAATTTTTGTTCTCCATAAATCGTAGTTCAACTCTACAATGTCAGTATTCATAGGTTGGACATCTTTTAACGACGTTATTTGAACATGATCTGTTCTATAGGATCGTACTACTGTGTCTTTGATTTCTAAGGTTGGACATGCATCTTCAAGCAGTTTCGAATTCAAAATTTCACAATTACATGTATGAGTTTCAGTGGTAGTTGTCACTTTGTCTAATTGTGTTAGTGATAGATAGAAGATTTGCGCCTCGCTTGGTGCTATCCTCCTAATTAGTGAGTCTTATAGAACTAGTATAAATCACCGATAACCAATTCAATAATACAAAGTTGTTCAATTTCCTTTTTTTTCCCTCAATAAGTTAAAATTTTAATAAATAAAAGTCCGAATTAAACATTATAGTTCAATTTCCATACCTAATGTGAGATTCTTCAAGTGTGTCTCATATCATGATATCACTAGTTGTTCTAAAACTATTTGTTCTTAACATGACTTCAAAATAATGGTATTGAGAAATTAGAAGAGCTCAATTTACATTGTTAAATGACCATGGTTAAGAAATTGTTACCATGCTTTATATAGCCGTGGCAAAAATCATGTTTAGCTGTGGCTAAATTTAGCAACACCGTTATAAGCCACCCTCAAAATTACCGTGGCAAGTTTTTTTAGCCACGGTTAATGATACTTTTAACTACGGTTTTGACCGTGGCTAAATAACGCTTTTTTTTGTAGTGTGTGTATATTTTTAAAATTTTAAATTGCATTAAGTCACTCATAAATAAACATTATCTTCTTTGGGAGAGTATCTTGCGTTTGTGTCCACGTACATAAATTCATTATTCAACGTGCATGGTTTGGTAGAATCATTCCAAGGTATAAGTCAAATAAATTAAATATACAATATGTAGTTTAAACAAATATTCTTGAAAAAACTGTTGGAATCCTAAGTTTATACAGAGGTCATATAGATAGTATACCATGATAACAAGGGGGGGTCAACCGTTGCTGTTGGATTGGACTGGACTTCTAACAGAACTTGCCAAATTCATTTGAATTGTCCATTTTTGTGTAGTAGTATTTTATTTTATTTTGACAAATGTAATAGTATATTTTTTTTGTGTAATAGTATTAATGCAAATAAATACAGTATTCTTTTCGTTTAAAAATTAGATATCTTATGGACTTCATATTTAGTCTCATAGAAATCTCGAAAGGGACTAAGTTATGAAGATACCTTGAAATTGGGACCCGGATGGCCGGATTAGCTATTGTACTGTTTTCACGCAGTTAATCATCTCGACCGTTAAAACATAATTGTACGGTTTGGATTAATTTAGTATAATTTAATTAATATTTTATAATTTCAATCTCAACCGTTAATATTTGATTAGATGATTACTTTAAATCCGTTTTCTTGAAGTTGTATCCATGGTTTATAGCTAGGACTATTAGGGTCTTTAATATTGTTGGCTCCCCTAACTTTTGTCTCTAAGTGTTGGCCCAATAGAAGTTTTTGTTGTTGGTGCTCCTTCCAATCTCTACGCATTTTATGGCTCTATCGGAATTTTCCTCCACCCCTATCGTGCTCTAGCTTGGTAGATTCCACCACATGTACGTGTTAAGTCCTAAGATTCAACGTCGAACTTAAAATATCACCTACAAATATTTTACGCCTAATACTTTCGGATACACTTGCATCTTACTAAGTGGTCAAAAATCATAACTACGGTAACTCGTTAAGTTAGAAAGAAGACAAAAAATTATTTCCATCCATATTTATTCCAAATATAAGCTATTATCAAAATAATTTGTATATTTAAATTATTGTTATTATTATTTTCAAATATATTTCTAATTGATATTATAAAGGAAATTGCTCGTTATTACGAGACGAAAGACAAGAACCAATCTCACATACAAAAGATGTTAGGTTCTAGAATACACCCAAGACACCACCACCAAAACAAATACAAGGCAAAAAAACACTACCCCCTATAATCCTATATACTGATTTTAGCAGCAGCAACATAATGAAGCAAAAAATTCCCCCTAACCACACCTTATATTATATGCTGCACATAATATATCCCTGGCTAACAAAAATTAATCACCAATAAATAATTATAGTGAAAATTTTATATATAATATAACAAAAAAAAAATCGACTTGTTTAAAAACGGGCGGGCTTTGGTAATAATGAACTCCAACTCCATTTACTTGTCCCATTTGTAAACATGCATAGTCATCGGAGGCTTGTTTTCACATTGTGCTCTTGAGTCTTGACTTTTTATTATTTAAAATCAAAAGATGATTTTGAAAAGACTTTAACCTCTCGTGTGATTTGAAGAAAATGTTCCAAACTACTACTTCATTCATCCGTGCCACAATGAGTGAGCCAGTTAACTGGTTCACATATGTCAATACATAATTTTGACCACTAATATTTTTAATTGTATAATAGTAAAAGTTATAAAAAATTGATGTTTTAAAAATACTCATCGAGACGAATCTAACAATATCTTATATGTTAATATTTATTTTTATTTATTAGTAAAAAAATACAATCAAAACAATATCTGTGAATAGTGTACAATAGTCAAATGTCGTCTCACTCATTCCGGAACGGAGGGAGTACACTTCACACTACATACTAGACTAGATAGTAATTAGTAGTACGAGTAACTATTAGTAGTAGTCATGTTTAAATCAATTACGGTATGAGATACGATAACACGTATTTTAATGACACGTATTAAAGTATATAAATATAATTTTTTTGTATTTAATACTCTCCCGTTTTCTTAAACTGTCCAGTTCTATCATATTTAGTGTTTCTAATGAACTGTTCAATTTGTGTTTTAAGGATACGATTTGTTAATTATATAATTTGTCAATTATTGTTATATTTTTCAATATACTTTTTTTTTATATATATATATATTGAAAAACTAATTTTTTTTTTTAAAAAAAAAGAAAGTTTGTTCCTTTTGTTTTACTATAGGAAAGTTTGTTGATTCCTTGTTATATTCATATTTAAACAAAATTGCTTTGTTACTTTGTAACACCACAAAAAAAAAAAGATTTAAACAGAATTTGTTACCTATAATAATGGTTCATTGAAGATTTAAATAAGATGAGTACTAGGTGCAAAAAAAAAATAGGAATTTATCGATGAATTAAGATGATGGTATAATAGGAAGATAGAGTGCAAAAATCCACTTTCTTAATTTAGTGTTATAATTCAAACCGGACACTTTCAAGAAAACTGAAGGAGTAATATAAAACAACTAATGTTTAAAAATTAAATGTATAAATTCTAAGAAAATATTTGTTACATTTGACTCCTAAACATCCGTACTATATTAGTGCGTTTGATTTGCAAAAGGATTGCTACTAGACAGAACAGTACTGAACATGTGACTGAGTTACAGGATAACTTTTTGTATACAAAATTTACTATAATATCTTTTTTAATGTACAATGATTTTTTAGTTAAAAAATGCATAATTTTAATTTTTTTAAAAAAATATTTCTAATTAATTAAAATTAAACCATCTCATAATTTGATGAACAATGTTCATCATCTTCATCTTCTTTTCTGGAAAAAAAAATAAAAATAAAAATCCCAACATCATCTTCATCTCACAAGCCAAGAAATCCCCAACATCATGAGAAAGTAACACCTTGATCCTTCTCACTCTCAATCCAATTCCAGTTTCCAAATCTCTAATCCCCAATCTCAAATCCAATTTTCCTTTTCTCGTTCATAAAAAATTAATTATGGATCTAGCTCTTGAATAACTTCAATTTCTTAATTATGGATCTAGCCCCTTTTCTCTTTGCTTTTTCTCTCCTCTCCACCACTATTGATAGAAAATTTGAGTTTTTGAAAGCCCAGAGCATAGGGTTTGTTTGCCTTGGTGTATATGTTTCCTCAAATAAAAATAATTTTATTTGCATCATAGTTGACACTAAATGCAAATATTTCATTTCTCATAATTCAAATTTTAATTCACTATGTTGCGAGAATTTAACTCATTTTGCTAGACTCAATCACCACTATTGATTCATTTTCTTTTCATTGTATGCTTTTACTTTTTATCACTTTTACTTTTTATCACATCACTTATAATATTTAGGCTTAATTGCAGTTTTGGCTCTCCAAGTTTTACAATTGTGCGATTTTGGCCTCCATGTTTCAATTGTGCGATTTTAACCCTCTAAGTTTGACAATTATGCAATCTTGGCCCCCAGAGTTTCAATTGTACGATTTTGGCCCCCAACTTTACCCCCACATAAGCCTAATATTTATTATTTCTCATCATTTAATTTCTTGTTTTATTATAATTATAACACCCTTATGCGCACTTTATACTTCAACAGATTTGGATTTCCTACTGTTATAGCAGGACGCTGTAATAGTTCAGAATTGTCTGATCATAAATGAACTTGAACTATTCGATCTGTATTTTAATATTGACCGAGATACAAAGTAGTGTCAAACTATGTATTTTAGTAGGGGAGACAATTCCAAACCCACTCTAACAAACGAGAAAATCATTTTGGATTTTATTTTTTTTACTATTAATTTTGATTTAGATCTTCAAAGTTAGTGAATAAGTACTCTTTTTCTTTTTTCTGTCTATGAATGTTGATGTGAATGTGTCACAACGGTCTTCATCCATCCAACAAGGTAGTATTGAAGAATGCAAACAAGAACAAAAACAAGAAACAACAAATAATGGTTACCCCAAAAACCTACTAGTATATACAAAAGCAACAAGAGGAAAACAAAAGCTAATTAGCATTGGTTCTAGTTCTTTTGCAATTTGGACCTTTCTCTTGTCCCCTACCCCTCTCCTCTCGATGCTCACAATCTCTCCCTCTCTACATGCACAAATCCAACCATACCAACAAATTAATAATCTGACAACAATATACTAGTACTATATAATAACAAATGAAAAATCATACTATATAACTCTCAAAACATGTTCACATATTAATTTCATTATATCATTTGTCCAAAGTCAAAATATTTGTTAATGATTTCACACAGATTTTGCAAGTGTGTATACTGTATCCTATTCCTGGTGCCAATTGGAGGATATATAATTTATTGGAAATGGATTTGGTGCAGTCGCAGACATGGCTACTTATCTTCGATCTAGAATTGATGGACATGATGATTTGTAATTAACTTGATGATATCAAATCGAAATGGTTTGATCTTCAATCAATATTGGTTAACATCAACTACTATAGAAAACTATGTGATCTTATAAATGCAGGAAATTCAAAACTTAATTTATTAACGACAGTCTGAATCTTGAGATTTGTCATAATTCCGATAAGTTATAGGACTGAACCAACCATTAAGTGAAAGATAAAAAAAAACTTAAATACACTTTAAGTGAGTCCCCCTATTTTATTTTTATTTTCAAAAAAGGTTTTGGTTTTCCATGGTAAAATTGAATTTCGGTCCTTGATTTATTTTTTATATTCATATAATGTTTTTGATGTACTATTCTATTCATTTATGACATAATATCGTTAATTATATTAATAACATATTTGTCATAAACGTTGTCACAAAATTAAAAAATGACCGAAAACTGAGATAAAGAACAAGAACTAAAATTAAAAAAATTGGAGAACAAAAAATAGGTTTTTAAATTGGACAAAATTTCGTTTTTAAAATAGAGATTAAAAGTATTTGAGTGTTACAATGGATCATCTTCTTAAGTGGTTGTGAATCAATGTTAAATTATCACAAATTCTAATCGCTATCAATAATGTTTTTTATAAGTAAATTTTTTGTCTTCCAAGAAAAAATCATTTATTCTCTCGTCTTTCTTATAATTGGGAATTGGGTCAAATTCAATCCTATAAAATCGATTTGTAAGGTGAAAAATACCCTCACCTATAAACATATATTTAGACCATCTCGTAACCGATGTGAGAATTCTTATTCATACTATCTCGTAACCAATATGAGAGTTCTTAACTGTCTTTACCACTAAAACAAGTTACATGATTAACTTCAATTCGATACAAGTTACATATTTATATTTTGGTTGCTTTAATCGAACCAATATCAATTAAGTAGTTATCTAAATCATAAAAATGAAAATACCCATTAATTTATGCTTTCAAACAAGTTAAAATTTAAAAGTATATACATCAAAACAAGACAAATAAATTTGTCACACCTTTGTTTTCTTTTTCATAAAATAAAAAATGAAAAATATTTGTCACAACCTAGAAACTTTGTAAGTTAAAACCACACCCCACTTTCACATTCCATATTTTTCTTCTTCAACTCACCACTATTACTATACACACTCTCTTGGTTTCTCTCTTATTCCACTATGGTGCACCACCACCATTACCATGAATATATGCAACAAAAAATGAGAAGAAACACTTCAAATCAACAACAACAAAATAAACGACACAAATTTTTCATAAACGACAACATTGACATTCTACGAGAAATCCTTAAACGACTCGACGGTCCTTCACTCGGTGTAGCATCCTGTGTATGTCGTTTATGGTGCAACCTCACAAACAACGATGATTCTATTTGGGAACATCTCTGCTTCCGCCACGTGTTAACTCCACCTCCAGCGACGGTGAGACCAGTTGTGGTGGCGCTTGGTGGTTACAAGAGACTTTATATGGTATGTGTTAGGCCGGTGTTGAGTCGACTCAGTGAGTCGGAACGAGTTATGAAACGAGTTTGGACTCGGCATGAGGTTCAGCTTTCGTTGTCTTTGTTTTGTATTGATAGTTACGAGAGACTTGCTGGTGGTGGTGGAATGATTGCCAGTGATGCGTCTCCATCGTCCCTCATGTTCCTCTGTAACCCCATCAACGTCTGATTAATTTATTCTTTTTTATTTTTTTTTATTTAATATTATTATTAGTATTATTCACCTTTTGCATTTTATTAATTATTAATTAATACATAATCTTTTGCCCCCTCTTTCTCATCATTCTATTATTATTTTTAGTTTATTTATTATTATATTTTATTATTTTATATAATATTTTATTATTTTTTGGTTGAATTTTAATTAACGAGTTTATTGTGGGAACGAATAGTTAGAAAGAATTGAGTTGAAATAAATTTAAGTTGAGCAGTAGTATTTCTTAATTTTGTCTATCTCATAATCAATTATTCATTATACACCAAATTCAAATATTAGCATTTTGTTTGTTTATTTTAATTAACTTGATTATATTTTGTTTGTTTGGACTTTGGATTCTTATTAACTTGTTTTCTATTTGTTTTTCCTCCCAATGTTGTTGTCATTTTTTTAATATATTAATGAAAGATTATAATAATGGATTATTCATGAGAAAGACAATGCAAGTATGAATTATTGTTATTTTTTTATTTATAATTTTATTTGAAGTCCTATGGATCTTTTAGACTTTTGAGGACATGGATTATTTAAAAATAGCTTAATCTCGTGGTCCTATGAATTTTTTTCTTTGTTTGGTGTTTTCTAAATGGAATATTGCTTTTTCTCTTCATGTTATACCATCTTTCTGTTTCTTTTTTTCTTCCCTTTTTTTTTTGTTTTGAAATGACACCCCATTTGCTCCATTAGAAGGGAAAAAAAACTCAATTAATAGTTTCCGAGTAAAGTTGTTAGTTTTCATCCACTTACTATAAGGGTGTGTTTGTTTCAAGGTATGAAATTGCATTTTTTGAAATGATATTCCTAGGATTATTATTTCCAGGAATAACATTCATACTCATGTGTTTGGTTAAAATTTAGATTTCATGGGAATGTTTTTAAAATTTATATAAAATAAAAAATTGAAAAAATAAAAATGCAAATAAATGTGAGTGGTAGTGGGAAGTTATGAGAAGTTATAGGAAGTTGAGTTTTATTCCCATGGGAATGTTATATTCCCACCCTATTAGCATGAGAATAACAAGTGTAGAAGTTATGTGTAATTAACATTCCTGGGATTAAAAAATTCCTGGGAACAAATTTTCAAAACTTGAAACAAACATAGCAATGTTACATTTCAGATCTCATATTCCCAGGAATAACATTACAAACCTTGAAACAAACACATCCTAATTAACATGAACTCACTAAAAAGAACGAACTCATAGGATACAAATACAACCTCCTCCTGAATTAGTCATGAATGATTTGTGCAAAAAATTCATATGGTATATTTGCTAAAAATATAAAAATGTGTAGTTATAAAAGGTCATTTAGTTGTGTATTATGTTCCCTTGGAAATCCTTAGTCCTATGGATGATCATATCCCGCAAATCGAATTAATCCAAACCGAAATCACAGAAAATCGCATTTAGTTTTAACCGCAAGGATATTTTTCTTCTACACCGCGCAGTTTAATTTGGTTTGGGGTTTTTATTTCAGAAAACCGAACCAAACCAAATCAAACCGCAATATTTAACTTAACTTTTCAATTATTGATAATCAATCCAAATTAAGTCATAAAACAGTAGGCTATCAAAATATATCATTTCACGCGATCTAGAACTATATTTTTGGTATTAAAAATAAGTTATTATGTATATACAATTATTATATATGCATATTGTATAATGTAAACAATAAAATAAATTAAATTTTTTTATATTTATTTTGTAACAAGTTGGAAATATTGTCAATTTTTTTTATATCGTGATAAACCGCACAAGCTAAACCAACCTAACCGCATTGGTTTGGTTTGATTTGGATGACTTTTTAAAAATCAACCGAACCAAACCGAACCGCATGCATTTTTATCTCGCAGTTAGGATGTCTTTTATACTCAAAATTGAACCAAATCGCACCGCGAACACCCCTACTTAATCCCAAATAGGTCGTTTTCTTATTCCTCCATCCCCTCTCACATGGCTTATGTAAATAGATACTATAGTGCAACATTATTGAGTGCAACCAATTAAAAACTTAATTTGTGTAAAAAAATATAGGTCTAAGAATTTCATATTTCATGTAGGTCTAAGAATTTTATATTTTATATAAAAACTACCTGATTTAGACTTTAGAGACTCATATAAAAAGTGTGAATAACACTATCCTATTGTAAAATTTCTCTCCAACAATTTTGCAAGTCTATATATATTAATTGACATTGGCAACTTCACATCAGAAATCTCATGTCCTGAAAAACTGGTCGTTATACCACTCAGAATTGGTTAAATCGTACTCCTCGACAGAAATGGTGAAAGTTTCCAAAATCAATCTTCATATCTAGAGATATCAATTTATGACAACAAAAATACGTACTACTATTTAATAGTACTAACCAATTCAAATGCCCATCTAAAACAGTTATATTACATATTAGTATTTGTATGTTTCCTTTTTAAAATAGAAACAAAGTAGTGCAAATAAATGATGAAAAATATTATCTCATGGTGGAACTATAGATTACCAGATTTATTTTTCTTGAAAATCAGAGGAGAGTTAATAAAAAAAGAAAAGTACATATGATCTGCATCTAAAGATTTACGAATGTTCTTTTTAAAAATATTAGAAAAAAAAAACTAAAGAAATGGACGATACTTGCCTCCTAGAAGAAGCATAAGATACCTTTCTTTTTTTATTTATTTATTTATGGGAAGTAATATAGATGCTACTAGTAATTTGGTATAAGGTTTTTATCGCTGTAGTTAATTTTAATGGATATCCAGGACATATAATAAAAGGATATTCACTCAAATTTAATACTGCTAAAATCCTGAAAATGTTGAATCCGCAAACAAACTCAGATCATTCAAGTAAATAGTAGAATACACATGTCTTTAGATTAAATGAGATGAAATCAAACAACGTCGAATTGAGACAACAAAATCATTAAAAAAAAAAAGTAAACCTAAAAATCATCTAATATATATGTCGAAACCACTTATTTAAATTAAAGGAGATGAAAAATATGCACATGGGTGATTTCAGATAAGAAAAAACTCGAAATCATCTATTTCCTACGAAAAAATACGAAAAACTTAGAGAGAATGCGGAAGTTAATTCTCCTGATAAAAATTAGGGCGGACACATAAAAAGATAAGACTTTTACTACTCGAATGAGTTGATTGTTAATTACTACGGTAGTAATTTCTCTCAAGGTGAGATTATTACTATCTTCTCGTGTTTCATATAATAAAGAAGAAAAATTTAGTTCATTAAAACCATTGATGTGCAATTAATGTTATATTTTTGAAATTTATCAGAAATATAAATTCATTAATTATTTTTTAAAAAAATCATTGTTATATTTTTTGAAATCATCAACAAAAAAGTATAATTTTTGAAATTTTCCTCTAAATATAATTTTGAGTTTAAATAATAGGCAAAATTGACCAACAATTAGGTAAGTGATATATGTCTCTTATAGAGATGATCAATAAATTATTCGAAAAAAATTATTCGACTCTATAACGACAATAAAAACTTTATACTAGTATATAAAAGTAATAGATAAAATTGGGATAAACCTAAAATTAAAATCAAATAATTTGTAATATAACCATTTTTTAATGTAATAGTAAAATGTAGAAGATATCAACCGTGTTTTTTTTTTTCTTCTGTTTATAACATAGTTGATCGAACCTATGATCTTTACTCCTTTAATATGCTATGCTTATCAACCATATTTAAGCACAAGAAGATGCAATATAATTATTTTATTTTAATTCTAACTCAAATAAAAAAAAAATCTAACTAAAATTCACTAGCTATCACTAATATTGCTCCAAACCATTATCCAACTTAGCACTAACTACACAACACGATCTCTAACTTCTAACACCCACCAAAACCATAGATAAATTTATTCTCCAATAAATAAATAAAAAACTAAACACAAAACAAATGTTTTTAATATATATTTATTATTAAAAAAAAGGTAAATTTATAATTTCCATTATTACGCACCAACGGTTCACATTAGCATGTTCCAACAACCTCAGTAATAAACAGCGTTTACTTCGTTTGAAAATTATTATAATTTCTTTTTTTAATTTTAATTATTTTTCTTTACCTTGTCTTTCTAATCTCGGCGATTGTCTTGTCGGAAATTCATAACCACCACTTTGTTCCAAATCCGACCCACTTCACTTTCTGAACAACCCGGATCCATTTCAATTCGACCCATTTTCCACCATCATTCAATCTTCAACCTTTACCACAAATCTCACTCTTTTCAGTGAAGTTTAGAGTCAGTTTTTTTTTTTTTGCTTCAGATTTCAATTACACGTGGCGATCTGGGTCTTCTTCTTCAACACTTCATTTTATCATTTTCAATCTCAGTGAGTATTTTTCTTTTTATTTATTTATTTAATTTTTTTTTTGAATTTTTGAATGTTTTGTTAGCGCTTATTTTAACTGCATCTGGGTGGTAGTTTTTTTTTAAATAAAATAAAATATGATAAAAAATTTGGAGTTTTTTGTAATGGGGTTTCGATCTACGTGCAAAAGATTTAAATTTTTTTGTTTGTTTGTTAAATCTAGGTGAATTAGTTGTTAACAAAAAAATTTGGTTTTTTTTTAATCAGATTTAGTTTTTTTTATTTTTATTAATTTGTAAAAATGATGAATTATGAGATGCTACTTGATTTTGAATATGGAAAGTGTTTGGCTACTTGTAAGATTTAGGAAATAGATGGAAAAAGAAAGTTGTGTTTAGCTACTTTTATGATTTACTTAATTTATATGTAAGATAGAAAATTGTGTTTCAACTTAATGTCTTGATCTGTTCATTTTAATCCATAATTTAGGTTTGTTTATGTTGGTTAGTTTAGTGAAAATGTTTGTGATTTGGTGTTTTTTGATGAATGTTGTGTTAGATTCATAATTAACATTTCTCACTTTTTGCTTAGTTCATTCTAAAACTGTTGGAAAACATGGAAATGAGGTTGTATATGACATTCGAAACGTTGTTGGGCCGATCGTAGCTTATTTTTCAAGTTGAGTTGAGTTGTGAAGTGATTTGGTTCCTACATGGAAGCAAATAAAGAGGAGGCACTTAAGGCAGTAGAGATTGCTGAGAAGAAATATGCTCAGAGAGACTTTGCAGGCGCAAAAAACTATGCTTTAAAGGCGAAAACACTTTGTCCTGAGTTGGAGGGTATATCTCAAATGGTGTCCACATTTGATGTTTACATTGCTTCTGAGTTCAGACATAATGGTGAACTCGATTATTATTCAGTTCTCGGATTAAAACCTACTGCAGATAAAGAAGCGGTTAAAAGACAGTACAAGAAGTTGGCAGTGTTACTTCATCCTGATAAGAACAAATGTGTGGGAGCTGATGGTGCATTTAAGCTTGTTTCCGAGGCGTGGACTTGGCTTGACAATGCCATGCGTAGTTCTTACGATCGTAAGAGAAATTATGCTTCTTTTCATGCTACAGGTTATAACAAATGTTCCAATTTGTCAGCCTCTCGTAATAGACTAGACACGTTTTGGACAATTTGTACTTCTTGTAAGGTTCAGTATGAGTATCTACGTAAGTATGTGAATAAAAAACTCTCATGTAAGAACTGCCGTGGCATTTTCATTGCTGTTGAAACTGGAGCAGCCCCAGCAAATGGTTCGTTTCCATATACACCTTTGCCGTATGTGCCGGGAAATGGTTATGGAAATCATTCATTTGACGGGGTTACATATGTTCCTACTAATGCCACCTATTTTAATGGGAATGGTGTCGCAGGATACCGTTCTGGACACGGTTACGAGTATGTTTCAAATGTTTCGTTTCAGTTGGGCTCTGCTGGACTTATCCATCAAAATGGATCGGCCACTACCTTACCTGCTGGTTCCGTATATCGGGTTAATGGACATACGAAGAGGGGAAGACCAAAGGTCAAATCAGGAGTCAATGGAAGGCATCCTATGGTGGAGACTGTGGTCAATATAAACTCGCATGTATCTTTTTCCAGCAATGAACCACAGGAAGTTAAGCCAGGTAGACCTGAAAAGAAACGCAAAGTTACGGTGGGATCCGATTTCAGAAATGGCTATGTCGAGAAGGGTTCAAAATGTGCTTCGGAAGCAGTGGTTTCAAATGGCCAGAAGGTTTCCTGTGTAAATGAAATTCAGACCAAACATTGTTTCATGCCACCTCCATTTGATGCGAGAAAATTATTGATTGAGAAAGCCAGGACAGTTATTAGGAAGAAACTCGAAGAGATGAAGCTGTCATCTGAAGTTGCAACTCTGAATGAGAAAGAAAAAGCACAAGTTGATGTTTGTCCAGTCAAAAAAGAGACATGTAGGAGAGCACCTCTGAATGTTTCTGGCCTTCCGTTGGAGCAAGGAAAAGTCAATCCGATCTCAATAACTGTCCCTGATTCTGACTTTCATGACTTCGATAAAGATAGGACAGAGGAATGTTTCATGCCAAAGCAAATATGGGCCTTATATGATGAGGAAGATGGAATGCCGCGATTGTATTGTCTGATCCGCGAGGTTATATCTGTTAATCCATTTAAGATTCATATCAGTTACTTGAATTCCAAAACTGATAGCGAATTCGGCTCAGTAAACTGGCTTGAATCAGGTTTTACCAAATCTTGTGGAAATTTCAGGGCTTGGACTTCAGATATTGTCGACCAAGTTAACATATTTTCTCATATTCTAAGCCGAGAGAAGGCTGGTCGAGGTGGTTGTGTTCGCATATATCCGAGAAGTGGAGATATTTGGGCTGTTTATCGAAATTGGTCACCAGATTGGAACCGATCTACACCAGACAAAGTAAGGCATGAATATGACATGGTGGAGGTGCTTTATGATTACTCCGAGGATCTTGGTGTTTGTGTTTGTCCCCTTATTAAATTATCCGGATTTAAAACAGTATACAAAAGGAATCCTGACAACGGTGCCGAAAGATGGATACCGAGAAGAGAAATGGTACGCTTTTCTCACCAAGTTCCTTATTGGTTACTCAAAGGGGAGGAAAGCAATTTGCCGGATCGGTGTTTTGACCTTGATCCAGCTGCAACTCCAGACGGGCTTCTTCATACTGCTACAGAAGGAAATGCTTTGTAGGTTATATTATAAAATGGTGAAACAATTATTTAAGTTTGCACTTTTAGCATTCATGTTATTTTAGATTTAACTGCACACTATGTCACATTTGGTTACATATCAATGTGATTTGAGATTAACATAAGACATTTTAGGAGGGTGATACTTTGATTTGTAAGATTTGTCTTAGACTTTAAGATCTAGTGATTGCTTGTTGCCATAGGAGGTGTAAGGTAACTCTTGATGTAAGACTTAAGGACACATTGGCATTGTAACAGTGTTTCTGACCAGTATTTGCTGGTTAGGAATTGATTCAATCAAAGGCTGAAACCAAATTTAAATCCTACAATCTTGATGTGACTGATTCTTCTTTATTGCAAGTTTTTTTTTAGCTGTATCTGATTAGTGGTATGAGTATGATTATAGAGTTACCACATCAGTTTCTCTTTATTTTTAAGTTACATTCGTAAATTATGATATTTTCAACTTCTCTTAATGACAATCTCCCACATAACAAGCAGCAACCTTTTTTAACTGATATACTCTTTTTTAACTTTTATAACTCTAAAATATAAGCAAAAACCGGTTAACTTATTTTTGTTTATATTTTGAGATAGACAGAACATTAATATTGAACTCCTTACTCTAACAATTGAAAAAGAACATACATACATGGTTTTCTAAAAGAATCTTCATTTTGAAAATTCATCAAATTTTGTTATTTAAACAATAGGATTTACATAGAAAAAATTGAATTGCCCTCTAAAATTATATTACTTCAAAAAAATTCTTCATTCTAAAAATTGTTTAAGAGATTTTATGTGACATATGAGATTAATTTAAGACATAACTGGAATCTAAGTTTCTAACTCAAAGTCATGATAATTGAAAGAAACCCAATTTTCTTTTGAAATAAGATCTCACTCTTATTCTCAGATTCTTCACTCTTCAATGATTCATTCTTCACCACCAAGATTTTTTCATATTTATCATCTCTCCCAATTCTGAAACCATTTCTTAACAAAACAATGGCTGCCACTGATATTGTCAAAATCGCTAGTTTGTTTGCTCATTGCAATGTTAGCAATCACTTGAATCTCAATGGTGATTGCTTATCAGAGTTGTTCATTTCGTATCAAAATCTTGGAGAATGAACGTCAAATTGTACTTGACCATGATAGAATAAAATATTCTTGTAATTTGTTTTTTTTACGGTAAAATATTCTTGTAATTATTTTCATCTATGTTTGTCATTATTTCCATATGACTTAATGTGTTTTGATTGGTAAAACAGCAAGGACCGGATATAACAGTACAAGACAGAACAAATAATACAGGACAAGATAAAACCGTACCGAAGAGATATAGGACGATAATATTTTTATATTCGAAAATAAAAAGGGTATTTTCATATTTTTTTTATAGTTGTACTGTGGACAAAAAGTTGTTCCGTGGACCGTGGTTCAGTGAGGGACAAAAAATCTTGTTTTTGTCTATCTCTTGATACTTAATTTGTCCAGTCTCATAACCAGTTTCAAATCAAACATGGTACAACAAAAGTTGTCATGTCCAGTCCCTTATTTTTTAGCAGATAATTTGTTAATAATGTACTATATACAAAGTGTTATTACCATTGAAGCAAAATATGTATGAGTTGTATAAGTATTACATGGTATTGTATAAACCATTTGTTAGTAATATATGATATTCAAAGTGATATCATTATTGGAAATGCTCTAAATAGAAAATGACCGATTAATTGGTTAAGGTATTTACAGCACATTATTCTCCACATAAACTTACCTGAATCATATGAATTTCGGAGTACTTGGCAAGGTAGGTATTTAGCAGTTAGCACATTATGTGATGGAATTTTATTTTTTTACTTGCTTCCTCTCTCACTCTTGTCCTGCTAATTCAACCCCAAAACCATCAATATTCCCAATTGTTCTTATAGGCCTTCAAGAAATTAAGTTGCATGCAACTCATTAGTAAAGAGTAAGTTTCCTTGTAGTTGTTAGAAGGAGTTGTGTACACGTTTTTTTAGCTGTATCTGATTAGTATGTGTAAAAACTGAAGCATGGTTATAGAGTTACCACATCATTTTCTCTTTATTTTTAAGTTACATTTGTAAACTATGATATTTTCAACTTCTCTTAATTACACTAGCCACCTCCTTTCAACATTATTAAGAAATTAATTTCAGAGTGTTTTTTAAAATAAGGGTCGTGTTAAACGGTGTCATCGGGACACTTGTTAAGCATACTAATATGTATAGTGTTGTACAAAGCACTTCACCAAATTTATTTATACTAATTGTTAAATGTGATTAGATGTCTCTCTCCTTAGCTCAAATAGTAAAAGTGGTGAAACACGTGCATATCGAAATTTACATCGAGGTTGACTGAATTACGATAAAAAATATATTGTGATTCAACATCAAACATGCACAACTAATAGTAGGGTGACACTCCTCCAATCCAACCTCAGTACAGAAAATACTTTAGGGATCAAAAGTTGTTGAAAAATTTTTACAGGACTAAAAATGAAATTTAAAATATTTATAGGGACAAACATATTTAACAATTTTTATTTATAATAAAATAATGTTTCATATACTGCTGGAAGTCAATGGGGAGAGACAAGACACCCTCGTGTGTGTTTCATATTTCTTGTCCTTTGTAGATTAGATTAGATGAAGATGAAGAAGAAAAACTCAACAACCCTCTTCATCAATACACTCATTTTCTTCTCCTTAATACAATTTCAAACCTCACTCTCACTCTCAGATTCTTCAACATCATTTCCCAAAGAAGCACTTCCTACAAAATCAGGTTATCTACCAATAAGTCTGTTGTGGCAAGTGTGAGTGGTTAAGTCCCACATTGCTTAGAAAAGTGGAGGTTGAACACTTTATAAGTGAGATGACCCATAAACCTAACACCTTAAGGTTTTGGGTAAGAGTGTGGTGTCCAACTCACTTGTAGAGTTGTTCTTAAGCCCAATGTGGATGATCCCCCGGCTACCCCCTCGTGATGTCCCAACAGTGGTATCAGAGCTGATGGTTCGACGAAGGGTTGAACTGGCTCCTTGTATCGAAAGTCTTCCTGACAAAGGTGGTCAGGCGGCGAGTCCCGTGGAGCAGTGTGGCTTACGGCGGTACAAGTGTATGATGAAGAAAGCTTCCGCTTGAGGGGGAGCATATCCAAGAATGGATGGACTCACACTTGAGGGGGAGATTGTTGTGGCAAGTGTGAGTGGTTAAGTCCCACATTGCTTAGAAAAGTGGAGGTTGAACACTTTATAAGTGAGATGACCCATAAACCTAACACCTTAAGGTTTTGGGTAAGAGTGTGGTGTCCAACTCACTTGTAGAGTTGTTCTTAAGCCCAATGTGGATGATCCCCCGGCTACCCCTCGTGATGTCCCAACAAAGTCCTACATCAACTTCCTCAATTTTCTACACATTTTATGAAGCAAAAAACTCAACTTCACCTCTCTCACAAACACCACTTCTCATTTGGCTTCAAGGTGGCCCTGGTTGCTCTTCCATGGTTGGCAACTTCTATGAACTAGGACCATATCTTATCACCAATTCACTCACCCTTCAACCTAACCATGCTTCTTGGAATAGAATATTTGGCCTTCTTTTTCTAGATAATCCCATTGGAACTGGATTCAGTGTAGCCTCTACCCTACAAGAGATTCCAACCGATCAAACCGCGGTCGCGGAACATCTTTTCGCGGCTATAACAAGGTTTGTTAAACTTGATCCTGTTTTTAAACATCGTCCTATTTATATTACTGGTGAAAGTTATGCTGGAAAATATGTTCCTGCAATTGGTTATTATATTTTAGAGAAAAATGCTAAGTTGAAAGATTTTGAGAGAGTGAATTTAGTTGGTGTTGCAATTGGTAATGGTTTAACTGATCCTGTGACTCAAATGGTTACTCATGCTGATAATGCTTATTATGTTGGTTTAATCAATGAGAGGCAAAAGAATGAGTTGGTAAAAGCTCAAGTTGAAGCTGTTGAGTTGGTAGAGAGAAGGAATTGGAGTGAAGCAACTGATGCGCGAAACCGTGTCTTGAATCTGTTGCAAAATATGACAGGGTTGGCTACTTTGTATGATTATTCGCGGAAAATTCCTTATGAAGACTATTTGGTTGCGAAGTTCTTGAATATCGACGAGGTGAGAAAGGCCTTAGGAGTGAATGTTGATGAATCGTTTGTTTACGAGAAATGCAGTCACGTAGTTGGGGCTGCATTGCATGCTGATTTGATGAAGAGTGTAAAGTATATGGTGGAGAAATTATTGAAGGAGGGGATGAGGGTTTTGTTGTATCAAGGTCAGCGCGATTTGAGGGTCGGTGTGGTTCAAGTCGAGGCTTGGGTGAAGACTATGAAGTGGGAAGGGATAGTTGAGTATGTGAATGCTGAGAGGGAGATTTGGAAGGTAAATGGAGAGGTAGCTGGTTATGTACAAAAATGGAAGTCATTTACTAATGTTGTGGTTTTAGGAGGTGGACATCTTTTACCTACTGATCAACCTTCGAATTCTCAAGCTATGATTGAAGATTGGGTTTTGGAGAAGGGTTTGTTTGGAAATGTGTTGTACTCAAATGTATCCACAAAATCTTTGTATGATGAGTGATGTCTAACAATTTGTGATTGTTGAGTATGGCTCATAGACAGAGAAGGTCGACAAGGGGCCGTGGGGGAGCCGAGCGAGCATAGCAAGTGAGGCGAGACACACTTTGCCGAACTGCGTAACCAAGTAATCGTGTTCGTTGTTTGCTATTTGCATGTCCTATTTCTCTTTTGTTAATAGTTGCTGTTCTAACAGACGAAATTTTAAAGGTAATAAAAAGGTTTAGAGTTTTGTTTCTTGTCAATAAAGACCTTGAGAGGAGACCACTAATAATAAGGACATTCCAATCATTGGAAAATTTACTCAACAATACCAGGGTTCTGAGTTTTGTTATAATCTGAATTTCATTCACAAGTTTATATTTCTATTTGATTTTTGTCAACTATGCATCACACTTTCTAATCTTGAAAATAACAAAGACTATAACCTGAATAACTTCTCTCTCTGTTGAGGACATGCTGCAGAGTTATAAACTTATAACCGCGGTACACGCTATATATTAATGCATTGTTTGGCATTCTCATCAAGTTCATGATTCTTAGACTTTGTTATTTCAGACAGGGAAATTGATTTCTTTTTCTGTTGTGACTTACTCAACATACGTGATTTCGTAAAGAAAGAGAGTTTTGAAAAGGATCAATCGGAGTCAGGAAGCGCGATTTCTCTAAGTTAGCATTCTCTCCTTGTCTCTCTTCCATGATCCATCCTATATGTATATACCTCATCTTAAAACTCCTTCCACTTTTAGCAGATTATGCAGATACTTCTAGTAGCAATTATTTGACCATTGCAGTGTTGAGGACATATAAGGACTTTGATGATATGGGTGATGCACAAATTGTTCTGCTTGCACAAGCAATAACAATGTATGAATGTATCAATGACTATTACATTTAAGCCATGGATTAGGAGCGGGAATTGTTAATTAAGACTTAAGCACACAAGGAGAACTCAACCCAAAAGATTAATCCAATAGGTGGGAGAGCCTCGTGGCTTAAGAACCAGTACCACATCGACCACTTCTATCCACTCAATGTGGGAAGGATTGGAACAAGTGTGTTCGATAAGAGTTGGTTCAGCTCAAAACTCCGCTTGAGTTCAACATAAACACTTTTTTCAGTTCAAAACTCGGCTTGATTTTTATACATTAGTTAAGAAAATTATTAGGTTGACAGTAGCCAGGTTATCCTAGCAGAATTTCCTGGTGTATCAAAGGATAAAAAAAACATAAACGATCAACGCAGTAGATTAGGATAAACTAAGACTATGTACTTTCAAATATTTGGAGACTATGTTGTTTTAATTATTTCAGTGTTGAATTTAAGTCAATCATACTGCTATAGTAAATTTGAATTAAATAATGTGGTTGAACTGATAAGTATCCAAGTTTGTTGAACTATTTGGAGCCAAATGCATTTTTTACTGAAAATAAGGTACTAAAACAGCACGTTATTTCTCAAACCAGCGATTCCGAATCCATTTCGTTTGCAAAGAACGTTGTTTCTTTGTATTCAATTAAAGCTTAGAGGTTGAGGATTGTACTAATAACAGAAGAAATCTCAATATACCAGTCTCTCCTAATGTACATTACTAATGGAAGCAGGGATTAAACCATATTGGTACATACTATATATTAATGCATGTCTTGATTATTTGGCCTTCTCATCAAGTTCATAATTCTTAAACTGTTATTTCAGACAGGGAAATTTATTTCTTTGTCAGTTGTGACTTACTCAACATACACGATTTTGTAAGGAGAGTTTCGAAAAGGATCAAACGGAGTCAGGAAGCGAGATTTCTCTAAGTTAGCATTCTCTTCTGGTCTCACGTCCATGATCTATCCTATATCATATGTATATATCTCATCCTAGAACTCCTTCAACTTTTAGCAGATTATGCAGATACTTTCTAGTAGCAGTTCTATGACCATTGCAGAGTTGAGGACACACAGGGATTTTGATGATATGGTTGATGCACAAATTGTTCTTCTTGCACAAACAATAACAATGTGTCAATAATGACTATTACATTTAAGCCATAGATTAGTAGCGGGAATCGTTAAGACTTAGCACATGACAATAATCCAACCTAAAAGATTAATCTAATAGGTGAGAGAGTCTCATGACTTAAGTACCGTTACACATTGAGCACTTCTATCCACTCAATGTGGGAAGGAAAAGAGTCGAACCAGTGAGCTCAACTCGATAAGAGTTGGTTTAACTCAAAAACATGTCATTTTTTTTAGAGCTAAAATCAAAATTCGACATATTTTATCTATGGCCATAAGCATAACACTAAGGGGGATAGTACTACTCAGGCTAAGTCTTCTATCTAAACTTAATGTCTTAGTTTGATGACTACACTAAAATAATTGGTATTCTTTTCTTCCACTTCAACTATGAGAGTACAATGTACACACTCATCCCCTGTATCAACATCCTCCATATTAACCCTAGTCATAATTTTTAGGTTCTGTACTTAAGATTGTGACTTTATATAATAACCATTGAAAATGAAAATTTTGTAACTTATAAACAGATTAATTCACTTCCAGCAACTACTGAATATATGGGTGATGGATATATCATAGTCCCAATACTAATGAGGGAAGAAACATCATCAGTTGAAACATCATCAGGTCAGGTGTTGGGAGAAAGTAAGGTTTTTACTATGATGGGGATGTTAATTCATTTTACTTTTTCTGACTTTAATAGAACTCGAGGAGTTTGATTTTTTTTTTAACAGTATCAAAACAAGAGTTAATCTAATTTGTTTATATTTATTATTTTTTTAAACATCAAAACAAGAGTCAAATGGGTTGGCCCGGCCCAGCCCGGTCCGGTGGGTCAGTCAAAATAAATGGGTTAGGCTGGCCTGAGGATTATTATTGGGCTAGCAATTATCAAGCCCGGACCGACCTTTCTGGGCCTTGTGGGCTAAAGGGTCAGTCTAGCCCATTTAGTTTTACATTTTTTTTCTTCTTCTTTTTATTCAATATTTTTTATATCATTTCAATGTATTAGTTCTTCATAATTATCAATTTTATTGAAACATTATTTGATGCAAGTGTAAATAATTTTTACATCAACACTAAATATCAATTAAACTCTAATTTTAGGTAAATTATATACCCCCTTTTATTAAACTTACACATTTAAATAAATTTTTATAATAACTTATCAATTAAATGATAATTTTTCACTATTATTGTTTTTACAAAAATCACATAAATGTGTTTTTATCAATTAAATGATGTGCTAATAGGCCAGCCAAAGCCTGGTAGGCTAGCCCAACTCAGTCCGATGTACATATGGACTAAATGGGCTTGACCCAAAAAAGCCCGATTGTATTTTGGGCTATATTTTTGAGGCCCAGCCCACACAAGACCCGTGGGCTAATGGGCCAGCCCATCAATCCGGCCCATTTTTTACAGCTCATGACATGCTATTGTGATGAATAATTAGTTGTACACTTTGTCAAAAAAACTACAACTAATTGAGCTCAAGTGTTAGCATATAAACAAGGAGTTTGAATTGTTATTCGTGATACAAATACTTTTAGCCTATGTTTGGATTTGCATTTTGTGCTCAATTATCACATCCCAAGGTGATTTCAACGTGATATTAGCGAAGCAACCTTTCGTAGCTTTAAATATGTGTCTGGTGGCTTTGGGACATGGTTCCAAACAGCTTATTGATGGCATTCATTTCAAGCAAAATCAAAGACTTATCTTTTTTTGATTTAGTTATTGCTAATTATCAAAATATTAATAGACTAGTGTATTATCTTATACTTCGAATCATGTTTAAGGTTCTGTTAATGGATCGATACATATGGAGAGAAAGAGAAGGATGTGGTGCAGATCAAAAATAGTGTTGAATGAGAAAAAATAGAATGTGTTAATAATTTTTATTAGTTAATATCTTAGTCAAATTCATAGTTTAACTTCAAAAGTGGTTTACTTAATAGAAGTGACTTCTCTGTTCTTGTAGTAGTTAAGTCTCAGCCAAACAAGACTTGTGGATTATAAAGCTAAGCTAATCAAAATGAGGAAGCCATTACTCAAGTTTTATAAATTTTAATTTTTTTTTCCCAAAGGTTTTATAAATTTCTACATCTACAGATGAAACAATTTCAAAGGGCCATATCATTCAATTGATAAAGGAAATAGAATACTGTGAGATTCATAATATAGTTCAAAAACTAAACATATATTAAATGCTCCAAAATAAAGGTCTCCCAATAACTAAGTTCACAATTGATCGTCTACACGAAACCAAAAAATTTAAAAACAAGCAAAGGAAATTGTGTTCTTGACATAACACTGATCAAACACAACCAAAACTCTTTGTTTCTAGGTACGGACGGGAGCTCCTCCAGCTACAGCAGGGCGAGGCGCTTGTCCAGGCTGACCTGGCCTTGGTGCGTCATCCTTTTGAAAAACAAACAATAAATAACATTATTAGACACCAAAAAAGTAAGCCAAATATACAAATATATAATTACAAAAAAAAATGATCAACAATTTCCAATAACTTCACATCCACAGAATCAAAGATGATGATTGAAATAAGGATGGAGCGGAGGAATATAAGATATATTGTTTGGTTGTAACAAGTAAGAAATGGGATAAGAGATAAGCCTCTCTTTGCAGAAAAAGGTTTAATTAACTTTCTATGTCTCAATAGTTGTATTACAAGCTAACAAAGAATAATCATTGGACCAACGCCTATAAGATTTAATTAGCTTTTTTACATTTAATCAAAGAAAACTTATTGGTCTAATGCATACAAGATCTAGTACTCAAGGGAGCTAGAATCGTAAAGGATTTTGCTCCCGGCAACTCACTATGTAAAGCAAATTGAAAGTGAACATATCACTCTTATGCACTCAAAAGCAACAATATCTATATCTCCCTATAACAGAGAGAAAGGCTAATGACTAATGAAAATATCAAAATTTTATTAGATTTCTTGGAAAAAGTTTATCTTTGGTAGAATGAGAGTAGGAGACATAATTGGTATTCAATAGGATGCCTTCGCATTCTAGATTACAGCATGAAAGACACTAAAATTCTACAAAAACTATAATGTGCATTTGAAAAAGAACATAAGAGAAACCAAAGTTTCATATATCTGCTTAATCTCATATTTGTATAGCTAAAAAGAGAGTTAGTTAATTACCCTGCGCCTGACGAAGCGCTGTGGAGGGTCACGCTTCCTCCTATCGGTGCGAGATCTAACCCTCACAACATGAGAGTGAATAGCACATGAAACACAGTACTGCATCTTCACATACAGCTTGGGAAGAGTGTATTCTACAAATCACATTAAAAAAAACATAATAATCAATTAATAAAACAACATATGCATGAATAAAAAACATAATCAATTAATTAATTAATGAAACAACATGCGTATGAGTCAAAAACATAACCAATTGAGCAAACAACATAGTATTCATCAAAAGCTAAAATTAACAAAAACAAAGATACAGATAAGAATCATACGGTCATAGACACAAGCTTCCTGAACATCTCTAACAGCAGCTTGTTCAACAATGTTCCTAACCAAAAATCTCTTGATAGCCTTGTCCTGATTTTTAACAACCAAACACCAAAACATGTTCAATTTTCGATTCAACGATAAACAAAAACAAAACTGCAAAAGTGGAGAAGTAAAATTGACATATATATATACCTTGGGACAGCATTTACCACAGTTGGAACAACGAATGAATTTGACATGGCCACGACCATGTTTGTTACGACCACCATTCCTACGTTTGAATGTCTGAAAAAACAAATTGATAAAAAATATGTTAAGATCTGAAAGTGAATAATAATAATAATAGAGAAGATGATGAAGAATGAAGATCCATCTCACTAACCATGGTTGAATTGAAAAAGCTTCAAGTTTGCTATCTCCTTCGCTGGTTCGCGGCTAGGGTTCTGCAGAACTTGAATAACTGTGATGAAATCTGGTTCTGTTTTTTTATATATTGATGGGTCTAAAGCCCAAATTCTAGGGTTTTTTTAGTTTTCAGGCCCAATTTTGCTAAGTACTACTGGTACTTGTTAAACAAAAAAAATAAAAAATATTCTTTTTTTTTTAAGGGAAAAAAAAAACGTAACAAACAAAAATAAAAACACTATCTAGCCAATAACCATCCTTAAAAGGAATTGGGAGAATTCGATTTTAATTTTTGATGAGAACAATTATTGACTAGTATTTATTTACATTGCGGCTGAACTTTGAATTACTGGGTTGCTTATTCGAAGAAACTAGAGGGATAAAAAAAATTGTTATGTAGGATATCACGGCCAAAAATTAAATTTTGTTTCAAGAGATAAGGACGAGGCCATGAATACTGCGTATGAAAAAAATGTGATTGAGAGGATAAACACACTTTGTGTGTTCTACTGTTTCTCGACAAAGATGAGTGACTATTTACGACGGTCAAATTTTTGTGCTTATAATGTAGTAATCCAAAAAATTTCATAAAGATTAAACTAGAGCTTGGTCAAGCCACTGAGTTTGGTCTAGTGGCGAAAGATCTTGGTAGAATGCATGAAACCAAAAACTAGAGCTTGAACTTTTTGAAAAATAAATCTTAAGGAGCAAAATTGATTTTTTTATTTTATTTTATTTTTATAATTTTTTTTTTTAAACTCAAAATAAATTATAGAAAAGAAAAGTGGAGTACAAAGAGGGGGGACCAAACCAAACCCTCAAACAACATTAACATATTCTAAAAAACGGGAGGCCGAGCCTATTTCTATCAAGATCCTCTCTAATGATGATAGGAGAAATATTCCACCAAGCATAATCGTTCAAAGCAAGACCAAAAGAGGCAAGTTTATCAGCACAGTGGTTCCCTTCCCTATAAATATGAGAGACAATTTATTTCATTTTAAATTGAGTGACAATTTCATAAATCAACAAATAATATATGGGTAAAAAAAATAAATGTATTAAAATTTTGACCAAACAATTTATTTTTTGTCCCGCATATGAATAATCGTGAAGTATCAAGTTTTCTAACATTTCAACTAGATTTTTTTTTCAGGAGATCAAGGATTCATCGAAAAAATTGTCAAATAATAATAGATGATGGATATAAAAGGTGAAACTGATTATAACTTGGATGAATTGGAGGAGGAGGATGATGAAGATCAAAAGAATGTGGATGAGAGAAAATAAGATGTTATAAATGTTTAGTCTTTTTAGTTCTACTCCATTTTTTCCCTCTTCTTCTTAGTTCTACTCAATGAGATAGAAAAAATTAAAAAGGTCACGGAGACTCTGACGAAATGATGTGAATTTGTAAAAATTTTGAGATTTTTTTTTTTTTTTATACCTTGTACGTTTTAATGGAGAGCTTTGAATGGGTAAACTTACATTTTTCTCTTTTTAATTAAAGACACTATTTTTTTTAAATCAATTAAATGTGATTGAAATATTATATGATCATTTATCATGTTATTTTTTCAATTTTTCAAAAGATCAAATACATTTTAAATATAGACCTAACCTTGCAAAATTCTACACTCCAAAAAGTCCTCAAAACAAACTTTTAGAAATTAGCTAAAATAGACATGGCTGGCCAATCGTTAGTGGCTTCGGTGATGATTGACGCTGAACTTGGTAGGGAGGATCACAGTTCGATCCCCACAACTGCGATTGGGAGGGGGTTGAAACTACTTGATGCCAGAACTGACCTCCGAACCATATTAAACTAATGGTGAAAGCCAAAAAAAAAAAAATAGACATGGCTGAGAAAAGGGATCAATTATCATTCTTAATCTTGGTTGAGGATTTTTCCATGTCATTTTCACTAGTGAAGAAGACCATCAAGATTTTGACTTTCTATTAAGGATCATATTTTAACAAATATGGAGTATTTGACTTTATAATTTATTTATTTTTTCAAAAATGCATTTCATTAACATTAAGCAACTAAATCAACTTGAACAAACGAGACAATACAAGGAGTACAATCTTTCTAAGCCGGACCAAATTTATAGATAAATGACGAGAAGGAACATCAACAAAACCTTTAACAAGATTCAAAGTAAAAGAAGGAAAGTATTTAACAATCAACAACAACTAAACCAAAATAAGAGAAGTCTTTGAATTTTGCATGCATTCTTGGATGGTATTTAGCTTGAAGATGTCTTTACCAGAGTTGCTCCATGTCCCCGACATAAGTTTTTCGTTAGAAAATTAATATTTAAATAAACTATGCCAACCAATTTTTTTGTGTTGACGAAAGTATCTAACAACCGTTGGCTCGTGGGACTAATTCTTCGCCCCACGGTAAACACAATAAGTGGTAGGAACTGATCAAGAAGACGTTAAATCATATTAAAAATAGGAGTTTAATTATTATGTATTAAGAATGTTTTACACTGTCATTCAATCACATCTTTTCAATTTGACAAATATGATTAAATTTGAATTTAAAATGAGAAATGAATGAATATGATTGAATGATTGTGAAAAACTTTTATATTGTTAGTGCATCAAAATTAAACTTTATATATTCATTAAAAAAAATTAAACTCTAAATATAAATGTGTCTCTTAATTTTATTTTATTTTGAAGAAAAAAATGTGTCTCTTAATGTTGAGTGTTAGTATGAAAAATTTCATGCTAAACCTCTGTTAATGGGTTTAGTTTGTTTAGTTCATAACGCTAGTTTTTTTTTTTTTTTATATATATATATATATATATATATATATTTTATGGCCTATTTGGTGCAATCTTTGGCTTCTAGTAAGTACTGAACCCATGCTCAAAACAGTGAAACACATGACTAGATATGAAGCATTTATGGCCTGTTTCGTTATAGTTTCAAAACCACTTTTAAATTTTTAAAAATTGATTTTTTTTGTGGGAATGAAAAGCACATTTTATGACCAGTTGTTTTTAAACTCTAAAAAAAAAAAATTAAAATTAAAAAACTTGTTTGGTACAAACTATTTTTAAAATTAGTTTTCAAAAAAAAAAAAATAGTTTTCAAAAAACTTCATATTTTCCAGTTTTTCAGTTTTCATGTTACTAATTTTCTAAATGTCTCAAAACATGTCATTAAAACTATTTTTTTTAAGGCACATGTTAAGGAAGCAAAAATATAAATTATACTTTAGAATTAAATGTTAAATATTATATTAAAATACCTTATCATGTGCCCTATAAATGCATATGTTAACTAGACTTTTTTTAATCCAACCATTGAAGGATGTCTCTGTCTCCAACCCTCACAGTTAGATTATCTAAAGAAGTACAATCCGTGCCTTCAGTTTTTGGGCTCTTCTCCTTCTTGAATCATTGAATAATAGAGGGATGTTAGGTGCTTATGGTAAATCTTATTAGAAGTATATGCAATAATGTTAATCTTCAAAAGGAGATAAGTGCAATGATCACAATAAATAATAGTGATTTGTGTCTTGTTAATTAATTAAATAATATAGAAGATATAAATATATGTTGGCTTAGTTGGTAAGGATGGACTACTTCCCTCCGAAGAAGTTGTGTTTTGAATTCCGTTACCGATGCAAGAGCGGTGTTTGTGGGTGATTTGTAAGTACATTTGTGCAATCGAAGGTCTCAAAGGTCTGTCCTAATCTGTGGTGGTGACTTGAGCCGAACTCACGAGACTTTAAGTTACAAATAAATTATATAGATGTTAGCGCAATAGTGATAAACCTCAGTAGAGGTGAATGCAATTTGTCAGATTATTAATAAAATCTCAACGGCGAAAGGAAAATTAAGGAGTCAAAATTAATAAGAAAAATAAATCACATATTAAAAAGTTAGAAGTAATTATTAATAAAAAAAAAATAATATTACTTCGTACCCATTTTAAAGTGACACATATATAAAAAATATGAGTTATCAAAGACAAGGTGATTATGGATTAAGCTTTTATTTAAGAGTTAAGACTCACTTAGATGTTTTCAAAAAAGTTTTTCTTTTAATTAGAAATTTCACCCTTAAAGTGAATAAGTAAATGATTGGAGTTCGAACTCCAACTCTACATATATAATGCAACGTCCCTGTCAACTGAATTAAGCTCACAAGATAGTTGTTCTCAAAATTCTATCATCCAATTAAATGAATTTGGTTGTTAAAAAAAATTATTAAATGCTTTTACTTTCTAAAAATAAACGAGTGGGAAAAAAAAATTATAGCCGTTCTGAATAAAAAAAATCATATTATTATTTTTTATCAAGTGGCCTAGTGACTAGAAAATTCACCTTAAATGTGCATAAGTGAAGTATCACAATTCACAGGTTCAAACACAGACTCCTGCACATATAGTGCGATATCCCTACCAACTGAGCTAAGCTCACAGAGATAAAATCATATGAATGTTAAAAAAAAATTCTTATACTCTTTTCTGACATGATTTTAAGGGCGGGGTTGATTTGCAAAATACTTCATCTTACCCTTATTATAATAAGAACTTTACTTTTTAAATTCATAATATTTGATGTATTTGGACTATAATATGAACCGACACATTTAACATATTATAAATTTAAAAAGTAATTATTTTTTTTTATAATAAGGACTAGAGAAAGTAATAAATACGGAACATACCAGTATATTAACAGAACAAGATGATATCAGATATGACAAAACTGTATCGGAAAGAAATAATATTTTTATATTTTAAAATAAAATGAATATTTTTTGTATTTTTTATAATTATAAGTGTGGATAAAAAATTGTCAAGTATAGTTTAATAAAAAAAAGTTATTATTTTTATCTATCTCTTACCACCTTATTTTGTCCAGTGGTTACAACAAAAGTTTTCTAGTCCCTTACTGAATTTTTTAAGGGATAAATAGCACCCTAGTAAATGCTGCAGCTTACTAGTAATAATTTTTTACGGATAAGGTGGAAAAGTAAAAAACACAAAACAACAAAAAATGAATTTTGAAGGCCAGCCTTATAGACTTAGTCCCCAAGTCTCTCTGCACACTGAAAGTTGATGCTCACTGAAACAATATTTACAAAAATCCATTGGACAAAGGAACCATTTTTAAGAATCATCACACTATTGAAACCATTTTGAGATATTTGGTTACAAAGGAAGCACAAATCTTGTTCCATCTTCAACCAAGAAGATGACAACAACAACAAATGATGATCCAAACTTTACAGATATCATGTTTTCTTGGTCTCTTCAAGACATTTTCAACCAAGATTTGTACAAAGATCAGGTTTGATGTTTACTAAACACTTTTGTTCTTGTTAAAGGTGTCACCTTTTCTTAATCAAATACTATGTTTGGTTTAGTAATGTCACCCACAACCACAACAGTAGTAGCATTTATTGTGAAATGAAAAGTTAAAAACTTTTTATGGTGTTTCTACTAAGACCAACATGCCATTAGTTTGTTTCACCTCCATTTTTAAAAAGCTTTTGTAAAATTGCATTTGGTTCAGTGTGAAAGGGAAAAGTTACAAACTTGGTGTTGTGTGTGGTTTGTAAGATTGCATTTGGTTGAGTAGGAAGTGAAAAGTTTCAAACTTTGTATGGTGTTTCTAGTTTCTAGTAATAGCAACATACCATTAGTTTGTGTGCGTTTGGTTCATTGGGAAGGGAAAGTTACAAACTTTTTAGGGTGTTTCTACTAAGACCAACATGCCATAGACCAACATGCCATTAGTTTGCTTCACCTCCATTTTAAAAAAGCTTTTGTAAAATTGCATTTGGTTCAGTGGGAAAGGGAAAAGTTACAAACTTTGCATGATGTTTCTAGACCAACATGGCATCAGTTTTTCTTAGGCTCTGTTTGGTAAAATTAAGCTATAAGTTGATAAGTTAGCTGATGGCTGAAAAACTAGTAGAGTGAAATTAAAGTGTTTGATAAATTTAGCTTTTATAAATATAAAACGACATAAAAGTACATGATTATTTTATGTGAGTGAGTAGTTATTTTTGTGAGTGAGTTTGTGAAATAGTGGCTGGTTCAGTGGGAAGGGAAAAGTTACAAACTTTGTGTTGTGTGTGGGTTTGTAAAATTGCATTTGGTTCAGTTGGAAGGGAAACGTTTCAAACTTTGTATGTGTTTCTCTAGTAATAGCAACATGCCATTGGTTTGCTTCATCTCCATTATAAAATACTGTAAAGTTGAAAACTTTTGTATTGTGTGACACTGCTAAACCAAAAATCTATGATTTTGAACATGCTATTAGTTTGTAAAACACAAAAAAGCTATGATTTTGAACATGCTATTAGTTTTAAAATATTGTTTGTGTTTTACAGGTGAAATGTATTGAGCTAAGATTCAAGTCTGCTAGTCATTATTTTGGGTCCTATGTGTATCCATTACTGGAAGAAACTCGAACACAACTGTGCTCGAGTATGGAAATCTTACAAAGTTCACCTTTTGCGGAAGTAGTTTCACTTAAAGAGGCACCTGATACTAAGAATAGGATGTTCTACAATGTTAGAACTAACAGATGGAGAAACAGGTCATCAGGTCATGGAAATCAAATGTACAAAACATTGACTGGCGATGTTTTTATTTTAGCTGATTTTAAGCCTGAAATTGTTGACGATTTACAAAGGACGGGAAAAATGTGGACTTTGGTAGTGTCAGCTGGGGTTGTGGAGGAGGAGACCAATGATCATAATGTGGAACTTATGTCTTCTTTCAAAATTCTTCCATCGAAAGATATTGATCTCGTTGAAGTAGGGCAGAAGTCTATGTTTATGATATTTTTGACAAATATAACCCCCAATAGAAGAATATGGGAAGCCTTGCATATGTCGCGAAATTCAAAGCTAATCGAGAAAATTTTATGTGCTGGTGATGAGGTAAGAGTTAATTTTATGTTACTTGTTTTTTCTATGTTTCACGTGTTTTTAACTGTTTCCTTTTGTGTCCTTGAGATTTGGTGAATGAGAAGATTTCACTGGAATGTATTAGTATATAATAACTAACAGATTTTGCATTAACAAGTATATAACTAACAATTGCTAATATTGTCATGTTGGAAGAAAAAGTACTGCATAGTTGTTATTTCACAAGTGCCACAACCTTGCACGCTTACAGGTATATGAATTATGCATTGTGTATACATAATCTCGTAAAGATAAAGGATTATAATAATGAATACGTGAAATTGAGTTACACTTATATTAAAGAAACAGTTGAGTTTATCACTATCAAGTTGCTGTAAGAAACAATAATGAATGAAACTACATACTACCCAATATCTTCTGATTGACATCATAAATGAAATTGAAAAAAACAAGTAACATTATAAATTATTTGAGATCAAACATTGATAGTGTTAACCTATATCAAAGCATAACAATGTAATAATGTCAGGTTTTTAATTGATATTGTTTTGATATTCAGTGTTGATTGTCTTATGTTGCATCACTCTTTTTACTATGAAGTTTATTATTGTTGTTATGTGGACTGCAATGTCTAAGTACAACAATTTTTCAAATTTAATTTTTTTTATGACTGATGGATATATGCTTGGCACAGGTTGAGGAAAATTGTGATTACTGCCATCTGCAGACTGATGCTCTAAGTCTAAAGGATGACACGGCATATCAAAGGTTAATATCTGATTTGAATGAGTCCCAGAAAAATGCAATTTCTGCTTGCCTTTCTTCCTCTCAATGCAATCATCAGTCGACCGTGGATCTTATCTGGGGTCCCCCAGGAACTGGAAAAACCAAAACTTTGGGCACTTTGCTTTTTGCCCTACTGAAGACGAACTGTAGGACTCTTGTTTGTACCCCCACAAATGTTGCCATTAAGGAAGTTGCATCTCGTGTCTTAAGCATGGTGAGGCCATCCTTTGATGGAAATTCTGATGATTTGTTCTGTCCATTAGGAGACATTCTATTATTTGGGAACCACGATGAACTTAAAGTCGAGGAGGAAATCAAAGACATTTATTTGGACTATCGCGTCGAACAGCTTTCGATGTGCTTTAGACCTCCTATTGATTGGAGATATTGTTTTGGTTCACTGACTGATCTTCTTGAAAATTGTGTTCCGCACTATCATACATTCATTGAAAATGAGTTGAGAAAGAAACAAGAGGGAATTGATGATAAGAAGACTAATTGGACTAAAGATGATAAGGCTTCTGATTGTAGTGAGAGCATGTGCAAATCTTTTCTTGAGTTTGTGAGGGAAAGGTTTCTTGAAATAGCATTACCACTCAGAAAATGTATATCTGTCCTACGTACCCATGTATCCAAAAGTTATATCGGGGAAGATATCATTGAAGGTTTAGTCTGCCTTGTTCACTCCATTGATTCCTTTCAATCTTTGTTGCTGCAAACTAATATTGTTTCTGAAGTATTGGAACAACTATTTTGTCCTCCTGAAAGGCAACAACCTTTTTCTTTTGAGTCTTCTGAGGGTGCTGAATACTTATTGAACAATAGAAGAATTGAATGCCTGTATTCTTTAATAACCCTGGAAGATTCACTTGGTAAACTCGACTGGCCGGATGTTACACATGAAGAAACAATCAGAGTATTCTGTTTACAAACATCCTCATTAATATTTTCCACTGCTTCTAGTTCTTTCAAGTTGCACTCTGTTGCCATGAAACCACTAAACGTTTTAGTGGTTGATGAAGCTGCACAATTGAAGGAATGCGAATCAATCATACCTCTACTACTAAAAGACATAAACCATGGAATTCTTGTTGGAGATGAACGCCAGCTACCAGCTATGGTTGAAAGTAATGTATGTATTCTGAATTTATTTCATTTTACTAAATCTAATATCCATGGTCTCTACATCTCCATTTATTCGAACATAGATAAGTTATCAGTTTCCAGTTAACACTAATGCTTGCTTATCCGTTATTTGTTTTAGGTTTCTCTTGGAGTTGGTTATGGAAGAAGCCTATTTGAAAGGTTGGACTTATTGAATTATCCAAATCACTTTCTCAATATGCAATACCGAATGCATCCGGCAATAAGTTCCTTTCCAAATTCACAGTTCTATTTAAACCAAATTCTTGATGGTCCAAATGTTATGAGTAAGAACTATAGAAAGAATTATCTCCCAGCGCCAATGTTTGGTCCATATGCCTTTATTAATATAGTTGGTGGCAGAGAAGGATTTGATGATGCTGGGCGAAGCCGGAAAAATATGGTTGAGGTTGCTGTTGCTATAAAAATAATTCGGAAGTGTTTCAAAGGTTTGTGTTTGTTTTTGGATTTTCTTTTTCCTTGCAATGAAATATGGAGAATAATTGATTGTAAAACTACATGGCTGTGAGTGGCTTAATTTCTGTAGTTGTGCCTTCGGGTTTAGGGTGATTACTATGAATGCTTTTATATAATTCTGTAGTTGTTAATATTCTGCCTTTTTTGCCTGGTCTGTAGTGTGGCTTGACTCAAAAGAGAAGCTCAGTATAGGTGTAGTTTCTCCATATGCCGCCCAAGTTGTTGCTATTCAGGATGCACTTGGACAAAAGTATGATAGGTATGATGGATTTGATATAAAAGTGAAAACAATTGATGGCTTCCAGGGCGGAGAACAGGACATTATTATTTTATCAACTGTGAGAGCTAATGCCAGTGCGTCACTTAAGTTCATCTCCAATCACCAGAGGACCAATGTTTCTCTTACAAGGGCAAGGTAGAACTTAAGTTTGTATTTGTTTTTGTTCATTCCCAGTCACCTGAGGACTGGTATTTTTCTTACAAAGGCAAAAGACGTATGCATTAATGTCGGTGTTCTGATATTCAACAGGCACAACTTGTGGATTTTGGGAAATGAAAAGACCCTAGTAAGTCTGGATAATGTCTGGAAAGATTTGGTCCTTGATGCAAAAAAGCGTCAATGTTTCTTTGATGCTGATGAAGACAAAGATTTGGCAAAAAGCATTTTGGATACCAAGAAAGAGCTAAATCAGCTTGATGACTTGCTTAATGCAGATAGTGTCATTTTCAAAAATTCCATGTGGAAGGTACTTGGATTATAAATCTTGTAATTTTACTTATTGTTCGTGTTCTTGATATCCTAATCATCTACTTGAACTTTAGTTTTCATTCTCACCTTCCACAATTTTTTAGGTTCTTTTCAGTGACAACTTCTTTAAATCATTTAAAAGACTGCGATCCGAGCAGAAAAAGAAGTCTATCATTGGACTCTTGTATAAACTTTCTAGTGGATGGAGACCAAAAAGGATTGAAGTGGACTTACATTGTGGAAGTTCATCACAAATGTTAAAACAATTCAAAGTTGAAGGTCTCTTTATTGTTTGTTCGAAGGATATCGTAAAAGAATCAAGGTACACTCAAGTTTTGAAGATATGGGATATCTTGCCTCTAGAGGATATCCCAAAAGTAGTGAAGAATCTTGATAATATATTTGCAAGCTACACTGATGATTTTATTAAACGCTGCAGTGAGCAATGTTTAGAGGGGTAAGTTTTTTGAGCTATATTCTATATCAACAGAGCTGTTTTTAGCCAACTCATAGAATGTGTTTTGCTTCTTTTCTAGGAAAATTGAGGCCCCGCTGACTTGGGAAAGAACAACAGATATTATCAAGTTTAAGAACATTGATAATCTTGGAAATGAAGCTGAAGTGAGTAATTGTGATGAAAGACTTTATGTTGAGAATTCAAAAGTTGAGGAGAGCTTGTTATTGATGAAATTCTACTCATTATCACCAGTTGTGGTTAGTCACTTGCTTTCTCATCATAACATCGATGACTTAGATCTGCCGTTTGAAGTATCTGATGAAGAGCGTGAGATAATTCACTTTTCTAGAAGTACATTTATATTGGGGCGCTCTGGTACCGGCAAAACCACTATTTTGACCATGAAGTTATTTCAAAAAGAGAACTTGCACCATATGGCTCTTGAAGCAACATATGGAATTAAAAGTGGTGAATTTCCTTGTTTGAATGATGATAAAGAGCATGAAGAAAGCTCTAATGGGAATGACAGACCTATCTTACGCCAATTATTTGTGACAGTGAGTCCTAAATTATGTCAGGCGGTAAAAGATCATGTTGTTCGATTGAAAAGGTGTGCATCCTCTACATCAAACTATCTTTATTTCTTAGTTTCTTTATTTAATTATTTCTTTGTTTCTTTCCTTTTCAATATAAATAATGTGAAAAATATTGTTTGAATTAGGCACGAGCTGGCTAAGTTTGGAATAATCTCCTTTATAGTCTATCTGATCCTTATTTGCATGTGTCTATATGTTTGACTTTTGATGTTCTTCGGATTTATTAAAACTGAATTATTTAATTATCATTGTATTTTATACATATCTTCAAAGTAAAAAAGAACTTGTTGAAAGTTTTTTATTATATTTCTGTCCTTTTTTACATGTTGATCGTTGAATTTGTTTTCATCAGGATAGCGAACTTTTGTGAAACTTGGAGTTATGTAAATTTTAAGCGTATGACTATATTGATGTGATGTTTAGGGAAAGGCTATTCCATCTGTAAAAACAATATGTTTTAGGATAGCGTTTAGCGAAAGACTTTTCTACTAATAAATATTTATTAGTAGGCATCAATAAGCTTTTTGTTGGTATGAATAACTTCACAGATTGTTTTGATTTCCCTATGGACAGAAGGTGGAAACAATGAGAAATGGTTTTTTTTTAGAGATTTTTTTTTTAAACTATTGTAATATTTTTAATATAACAAATATGGTTCCAAAGTGAACAAGAAATCAAATATGGTTCCAAAGTGAACTGCATGATATGATACTGCTTAATTTTTGACACATGAATTGGTGTATCCAAAGTGAACAGCATGGTAATTCTTCAATGAGATAATAATTTTCATGTTGTTTAAGTTTTAGAAATTATGCAATGGTGTTGAAGTTACTCTATTTTGAGTCTTTAACTCTAGTAATCATTATAGTATAATGTGTGCAAGTCTGTTAAATACTTGAAATAATGTGATTCTCATGTGGTATTAATAGATCATGTTTTGGATGCAGATCCATATGTGGTAGCAATGTCTCTGCTGAAAGTAGTCCTATTGAGGAAGATGTTGATGTTGATACATCAATCCAGTTTAAGAATATACCAGATACTTTGATTAATCTTCCAGCCAACTCATACCCACTTGTGATAACATTTCAGAAGTTTCTAATGATGCTTGATGGGAGTTTAGGGGATTCATATTTTGAAAGATTTGGTGTAGAATCTGTTGCTTTAGAGACCTTGATGAGGAAGAAGGAGGTGACTTATGACAGGTTTGATACAATATATTGGCCGCATTTCAATTCCCAGTATACTAAGACTCTAGATCCATCTAGAGTTTTCTCTGAGATCATGTCTCATATAAAAGGGGGTATGCAAGCACTAGAGCATGGTGATGGTAAGCTAAGTCGCGAGAGTTATGTTTCCTTGTCTGAAAACCGAGCATCAAGTTTGAGCAAACAGAAAAGAGAGGTGATATATAATCTTTATCAAAGCTATGAAAAAATGAAGATGCTCAGAGGGGATTTTGATTTAGCTGATATTGTATCTGATCTTCATCTTAGACTCAGAACTAAAAGATACGCGGGTGATGAGCTTCATTTTGTGTATATTGACGAGGTGCAAGATCTAACCATGAGCCAAATAGCTTTGTTTAAATATGTATGCTCAAATGTAGAAGAGGGTTTTGTTTTCTGCGGGGATACTGCACAAACAATAGCAAGAGGAATTGATTTTAGGTTCCAAGATATAAAATCTCTCTTTTACAACAAGTTTGTTCTGGAATCCAGGAAAAGTTCATATAATCAGGGAAATGAAAAAGGACTGGTTTCAGATACTTTTTTATTGAATCAAAACTTTCGGACTCATGCTGGAGTGCTGAAATTATCCCAAAGCATCATTGAGCTTCTTTCTCGATTTTTTCCTCATTCTATTGATTCTCTCAGGCCTGAGACCAGCCTCATTTATGGGGAAGCTCCCGTTGTTCTTGAATGTGGAAATAGGGAAAATGCAATTGTAACGATTTTTGGCAATAGTGGACTTGTCGATGGGAAAGTTGTTGGCTTTGGAGCTGAGCAAGTAATTTTGGTACGTGATGATTCGGCGCGGAAGGAAATTTTAAGCTATGTAGGGAAACAAGCTCTTGTTTTAACCATTTTAGAGTGCAAAGGCCTCGAGTTTCAGGTTGTTAAAAGATCATGATATCTAATTCAAATTATGTTATTTTTTATGTCTTTTTTGTGATGGTATTCTTTGTTCTTTCCCAGGATGTGTTGCTCTACAACTTTTTCGGCGCTTCACCTTTGAAAAATCGCTGGAGGGTGATTTATGAGTACATGAATGAACAAGATATGCTGGAACCTGCAGAATCAAAGTCTTATCCAAGTTTCAGTGATTCCAAACACAATATTTTGTGTTCTGAACTCAAGCAGCTTTATGTTTCTATAACTCGTACAAGGCAAAGATTATGGATATGTGAGAATACAGAGGAGTTCTCAATACCTATGTCTGACTACTGGAAAAAGAAGGGTCTTGTGCAATTCAAAGAATTGGATGATTCTCTTGCCCAGGCAATGAAAGTTGCAAGTAGTCCAGACGAATGGAAGTCACGTGGCAAAAAGGTTTGCTTTGCTTCCATAATGAACTAATATTTTCGTTATGATTTTGTTGTTCACAAATAGTAACAGAAGGTAATAATAACGAAATTGCAAACAATAAGAACACAAGAAGTTTGATAACGGAGTTCCCCTTAGGTACGTCTCCGGCTGCAGAATTCGCTACAGCTCGTTTCTATTAGATGAAAGAATGAATTAGGGTTTCAGTGTCACAAGCGGTATATATAATAATAATAGAATGTCGTAAATACCCCTGCACCAGCTCCTTGGCCGCCCCCAGCCTCTTCCTGATGCATATATGAACCATACTCAACAGATTTCATAGTACTGAATTAAATTAGTTTATCCTACACTTTTTGCTTTAGCTCGAATCCTATTCAGTCATCATGATTTATCGGGTTCTTATTATAGTTTGATTTGCAACTTACAATATATGTGTACCTCAGATTATCTATCTACTTTTTCCCTCCAATGATACATTATCGTTTGACCGCTTCTTTGCAGCTATATTATCAAAACAACTTTGAAATGGCAACAATGTGTTTTGAAAGAGCAGGAGACTCTTATTGGGAGAAAAAGTCTAAAGCTGCTGGTCTTAGGGCAACTGCAAACCGTTTGCATGATTTTAATCCTGAGGGTGCAAATGCAACACTTAGAGAGGCTGCTGAAATTTTTGAAGACATAGGAATGGCGAATTCTGCTGCCCAATGTTTTTCTGATTTAGGAGACTTTGAAAGAGCTGGTATGAGCTTTTGAGCTTTGGTACTTTAGTGTTAAATTTTGTGTTATTTTACAATAATTATGTAGTAGCATTAGAGTTTTATATGTTTGTCTACTAAGAAATCATTTTACAACACAAACAACAAGTTTATCTTGAATGGTTATATCCCGTGTTCATTGGCTGAGGTTACCTAGGCTGTAGACTGGAACTTGCTCAGCAACAGTGAATAAGGAAGAATGTTTTTGTTTTGTTCTTCTGTTCATTCTCTACTAATTTTCTCTTACACATTTTTTATGCTCTCTTATATTAATGATAAATGTTGTTGCTAAGATCATTCTCGTTTCTGCTTTCAGGGAAGCTTTATTTGCAAACATGTGAAGAGTCTGATTTGAAAAGAGCAGCGGATTGCTTCAACTTAGCTGGATGTTATGAAACCGCCGCTCAAGTTTATGCTAGAGGCAGTTTCTTCTCAGATTGTTTGACGGTTTGTGCAAAAGGAAGATTGTTTGAGATTGGCTTCTCTTACATTCAACATTGGAAACAAAACAAAAATGATGACCGTGGTATGCTTAAAAGTCTTGATCTCAACACAATAGAACAAAAATTCCTGGAAAGTTGTGCTCAAAATTATCTTGATCATAAAGATATCAGTTCCGTGATGAAGCTTGTTAAAACTTTTCACACAATGGATTCGAAGCGTGTCTTCTTACAATCATTGAATTTACTGGATGAGCTTCTTGTGTTAGAAGAGGAATCAGGGAACTTTCTGGAGGCAGTAAACGTTGCTATGATGTTGGGTGATATTCAACGTGAGGTTGATCTTCTTGGAAAAGCTGGTAAATTCAAGGAAGCTTTTGAACTTCTGCTTTTCTATATACTTGCGAATTCTATTTGGTCTTCAGGAAGCAAAGGGTGGCCTGTAAAGCAGTTTGCACAGAAGGCTGAGCTTTTAGGAAGAGCCTTGTCATTCGCAAAACAAGAGTCAGACAGCTTCTATGAGCATGCATGTATGGAAGCTGAAATATTATCAAATGATCATAAAAAGACTTCTGAAATAATGATTCGTTTGAAATCTTCTCGCATCCATGAGAGTATCAGAGGTGAAATATTATGTTTGTGGCAACTTTTGGATGTCCACTGTCATCTGAATAACTCTAAATACGTTTGGCATGACAGTGTGATTAATGATGCTGCTGTTGAGGGAATGATTTTGGAGAACCATCTTTCTATGGAGACATTGTTTCATTGTTGGACATGTTGGAAGGATACCATTGTTCTCATATTGGAATGTCTTCCAAGTTTTAAATCCCCGGATACTCAACAGCTTAGCAGTTATGCAAAATTTGCATTGAATTATTTGGGTGTTCGGAAGCTAACTTGTAATCTGAATGAGGTTTACTCTTTGCTCGTCCCTGATGCTAACTGGGTTATAAAATTGGGTGATAGGTTTCAAAAGAAGGATGGAAGGCTAGTTTCTGTTGATGTTGATTCATTAGTTTCTTCTGCCCAGAGCTATTGGAGTTCAGAACTTCTTTCTGTTGGCATCGCTGTTTTGCGCAACCTTGATGCACTATACAAGTTTTCAGTTAATACAGACCTTTCTGATTTTCAGCAGTTTCAGTCTTTGTTGCATATCTACGAAGTCTCGGAATTTCTTCTTGGATCCAAATGTTTTAGCCACACCCATGGTAACTTGAAGACTTTGGACAAATTTCGCAGACTTCCAATCGACGGTTTACTTCGGTACATAGTTCACCTAGACTGGAAGAAATCTCTGACAAAAGGCATGGTCTTTATAAGGACAACTGAGGCTTGTAAGGATCTGGTGAAAAAGACCATCTGCGAGAACATTAGGCTGAAAGATAGGCTAACATATGGTCAAATTGGAAGGGTGGCAGTTATGATTCTCGGTACAGCTGGTCTGCTTAATGAATTGTATGCGGAAATTATGACCAGATTTGAACATAACATACCCTGGAAAAAATTCATTCAGCAGTGGAATTCATCTCAAGAAATTTCACAAGGAAGTGATTCATCTGCAGAGCTGAATTGCGTGCTCAGTCTTTATGAAGCTCTGGAGTATACTTACAATGTGAACTGGATGAAGGAAACTGATTATCTATCACCGAGTTGTTTTCTGTATCTGGTTGAACGGCTTCTGCTATTGGCATCATGCAGAAAGGGGCTCATGTTTGCTACTAAGTCATCTTTCATTGAATGGCTTAATTATCAGGATGAAAATTCACTAGCAAATTTGAGTTTAACTCCAGGTATGAATATGACAAAGGCGCATAAGTTCATTGCGCGTATCATCCAAGAGTTGATTAATAATCAAAATGGTAGCATAAATTGGATGAGGAAGTCAAACTTAGATGTGAAGAGTTGTTTACCACTGTTTGTCCTGAGATTGGTTGTCTCATTATGTTTGCTTCACCTCAGCACAAGGAAGTATTTAGAGCCACTTTCCACTTTGTTGGGAAAGAGCCATGTCACCTCGCAACTGCCGTTGGAATTTTGCAATGTTCTTAAGAGAGGAAGGGAAGTCATGGATTTGAAAGTCATTGCTGAGGCACTTAAAGTGATTGACAATCCCTTGGTTATTGTCAAGTTAGGCAACAGTTCTTCAAAAATTGTTTGTCCTGATGCTGTGTTTGTAGATTTGATGGTCTGCCGGCAAAAAGAGCTCATATTGCAGATGTTGTTTCTGGATAAAGTTGACAGTGTTGATCGGGAAAGTGCAGAAGTTATTGTTGAATCTTCTGACTCAAGCCATGTTTCTGTTTCAACGGACATGTATACAAATTTTGACTTGGTATGGGATAGCTTGGAAGACTTACTTTCAACAATTGAGAAAGCCGATTTTAATAGGGAGTCTCCTGATTCCAATACGATGAAAGCCTTAATTATAAAGGTAAGCCAAATACTTTTTGCAGATTAAATACAAAGTTATAATAGGCTTCTTCTATCAAGGGTTTATCAAAATTGTTGTTTATTTTGTGTCCTCACTTTTTTCATTTTCTCTCAGGGTTGGTTGAAGTTGAAGTCATCCCATCTTCTGGATCTGTTGGATACCTGCTTAAAATTTCTGGCTCAAGAATATAAATTTAATTTTCTTGTGCAACAAATCCCTGGTGCTACCCTTGAAAAACAAATTGAAGCAGCCGAGGAGTTGGCCTTCTTTGATGAAATTAAGCAACTTTTTTCCGCATTGAATGCGAGAAATGTGAGGTAATAGTTAGATTAGTTTTTGCATTTCTGTTATGTAACAATTTGTAATTAATGTTAGTAGTTACTTAGTTAATAACTAACTTATAGTTACTTTCTGTCCTAGCAGCAAGCAATTTTTGAATTTTGTAGTCACGGAATTGCTTTTTTGTTTGTTTGTTTGTTTGCTTGTTTCTTCTTCAGTATGACAAAGACTAAGAGGATTGCAAACAGCATTTTAGTTGAAGAACTCGCGAAGAAAATTCTTGCAAAACGACCAAAAGTTGAGAAAAATTTGAAGAAGCTTACAGGAAAAAGGACTGCAGCAGGGAATGATGATGAGGTGCAAAATGTCGACTCAGATGCTGACTCAGATGTTGACTCGAATGTCGACTCAGATGAATCAGAAGAAGATAGCATAAATGATGTTCAGGTGCAAAAAGGTGTTCAGGTTCAAAATGTGGCCAGGAATTTCCATGGAAAAGGGAAGAAGAAAAACAATAATCCCAAGAAAAACAAGGGAGGGAGAAAGAGCTGTAAGATGGAATGTCCTTCGGAATGTGCTTCGTGCATGCGATACCATGATGATCCAGAAGCTCAGAGGAGTATCCGGACATTTAAACTCATTCAGCCTAGGGAAAATTTTAACATGTTCGTTCGGGACTGTGGGGGAAGCTAGCTTTATGTAGCACTGCAGCATCAAGACTTTGACATTTTCTGAATTATTACTATTAGTAGTAGTGTGACATTTGAACTCTAAATGCAGTGAAAATTAAACATGCTTATTATTACTTTATCATTTCCAATCAAATTTAACAGGTTTCTCATTTTCTATTAATGCATTGATTCCTCAATTCCTTCAATTATCACAACTAGAGGTTGAAATATGTTGGGTTAGGCCAGATTTTGCCTAATTTGTCTTTACTTAAAGGGATGATAGTATTGATTTACTACAGAATTTAATTCTGCCAAATGCCAATCTCATAGAGGTTGCCTCATCTGTTAGAATCCCATTGAATCTGACTCTAAAGGCAATATTAGCATAGCTAACATTTATATTAGCATTGTAGTGTAGCTTTTATTAGAAGATGCTAAAATGTAGCTGACACATAGCTTGGTGGGGTTAGGAAAGAAATTTGGTTCTAGTTCTTGGGTGGATATGTCCAGAACCTGCAACTACTGCTGTTTGTAAGGATTTGCATTCTATCAATTGAATGAAAATGTCTCAGTCTTTTACTTGCATTTTTTTTAGATTGTTTCAATCTACCATTATCTTGCATTTTCCTTTTAGAATTTTAAGTTCAAAAAGTCATTTGAATATATCATTTTGTATAATTGTTTCAAATTGTGCCAACAAATAAGAATATAGAAGAATAATAAATTTGTTTGGTAGTACTGTAGTTTTTGTGATTAGTAATTACACAAAGGTTGGTTTCTAAAAGATTCAAAACCCGTTTGTAAAAAAAAGAAGATCCAAAACCCGGAGTTGCTGGTGGCTAAGGTGCTAAAAGCAAGGTATTTCCCAAAATCAACCTTTGTTGAAGCTAACCTTGGTTACAACCCGAGTTATGCGTTGAAGAGTTTATGGAATGCTAGACATGTCATGTTGCATGGATGCAGATGGGTGGTTGGCGATGGAAGCAATATTAGTGTCATGGGAAATAAGGTATAGAAAGGGAATGGATTCTATGATGGCCTTTAGTACTACTTAAGCATCACATTTAGGCATGCTATTGCTGTTGTTTTTCGGGTTCTGCTGCACATAAAATTGGTAACAATCCGGCCACATATTATACGCTTGTTTCCCCATCTGTTCCATGATTAATATATCATTATTCCACACCCAATTATTCCGATCTGCAACAGTATCCACACCATTACTGCCACCCGACCTGCTACTAGCCGGTCCTCACAGTTTCATATTTTCGAACAACACTGCTGCAGCAGATTGATGATTACAAACATGATGCTGAACCACGCTCAACAAACCTGCGATCTGCCAACATTCTTTGCTCTGGCAACAATAGTAGAAAACATTGTGGATAGACTTTAAGATAGATATTTTTCTTCCTAATCCTTAGAGTTAGATACAAACTTGTAACATAGGTAATAAATTAGTTGTAATTCAGCTGGAGTTAGATACAAAGTTGTGTTATATTTCTACTCCAGCTGAATGTGCTCATCATTTCAAACTAATAATATGATATATGGAAGGAAAATTATGTTCTTTTGATGTAAGGTTAAACTTAAAAGTTAAGACCATTTGATTACAGAAAAAATCCCGTGGATATATGAGATTTAGGCAAAGTCTGTATGCTATCGGATAAACTGCAATCATGAAGAAAAAACAGTGGATTACAACACAATACAATTAAATGTAATTCAGGCGAAGTTTGTTGTTGCATGCTCTATTGTGACTTCCTTCAGATACATTTGATTTCTTTCACAGTAATTCTCGAAACAACGAAGAGTGAAGGAGAAGACGAAGAGCAGTTGGAGAAGTTGACTTGTTGCTCAAGAAATGGATACATTCACCACAACAACAATCAACCTATAACATCTATGTGACTATGTGAGTAACTTATTGGTGGAAGGAGAGAAGAAATGAGATGTTGCAAAGATACAATCATTGTTTTCTCCTGATATGGCTAAAGCTATCATGGATGTACCCTTATTTCCCATGATTAACCATGATAAATTAATTTGTGATGGAGACAAGAATGATGTGTACAGTGTGCGTGCGGGTTATAAGATGGTTATGACGGAACTGTTAAGGAGAGATAACATCTGTCTACATGGTAATTGGTCAGCACTGTGGCGTGTTCCAACCCCGTCGAAGGCTCGCCATCTATCATGGAGAGCGTGCAGAAATTGCAGAAATTGTATCCCCACGCGAGAAAGGTTAATACAGCTACATGTTGAGTGTTCACCATGTTGTCCTCTGTGTGATGAGCATGTTGAGGATGCAGCTCATGTGTTTCTTACCTGTTCAATGGCACGCACAACTGCACAAGCTGGGCAGCAGCAGGCTTGGAAGTGGTGTTTAACTCCAGAGCACATTTGTTCCAATCTGTTGCGGATTTTATTTTTGATGTATGCAGCACATAAAATAGTTTTATTGCAGGTCGAGCAATGATGCTTATGTAGTGTATTTGGCAAAATAGAAATGATACGGTTTGGAATAATCATACACTTGATGCTTATCAATTAGGACAACAAGCTTTTAACATGTGGAAGGATTGGTTTGATGCACAACAAAGGAAACAGCCCAACAGAAATAGCAACACATTACAACACAGTTCCAGATGGCAAAAACCAGTTCAAGGGTGGATCAAATGCAACATTGATGCTAGCTTTTTCATGGAGGAAAGTATTACATCTTTGGCATGTTGTTTCAGGAATGCATCAGGTGAGTTTTTGAAGGCACAAACTAAATGGATAAATGCCAAGCTATCCACTATTGAAGGAGAAGGAATGGCTTTCCTTGAAGCAATTTCATTTGATGTGCAAAATGGATGGGATAAGATCATATTTGAAAGTGATTCACAAATCTTGGTTGATTGTATTCATGCTAATCAAGTGGGAGTGTCTGAGTTTAGTTATATCACTAATAGAATAAGAGCTAGTTTATCTCGTATTAACAACTTTGAGGTAAAGTTCGTTCGGCGACAAGCGAATATAGTTACTCACTTGCGAAGGCAGCCATGTCTTAGGCTAGTCACCATGTGTTAGATATGAGTTCTCCTTGTATTGAATCCTTGCATTTGACCACAATTTCTATAAGTAAATGTAAATAATAAAGATAGAAAAGTCAAGATAGTAATGAATTATTGTGCCTCTCATATTGGAAATCTTAACCAAGACTTAGAAGTTCAATGTAGAAATATTGATGTACATAGAAAACGACAGAAGAACCAACGCTATGAGTGCAACTTTGCATCCAAGAATCAGGAACCATACATTCTAAATATGAACACAAAAAAAACAAGGCAATGTTTATTGAAATTTGAAAGCAAATAACATTAATTTATATTCATCTAAATATAATGGATGAGTCACTACTAAATACTACAAAAGATTTAGTTACAAAAATTGGTGACATAACATAATTCCTCGCAAACGAAATAAGAGACAAAGATTTATCTCTCATGAAACTCAAATTGATGAACATTAAGGATGAAATTTGTAACAAAAAATTGTCTCTCTGATTAAGCTCATAACTTCTTTTTTTTTAAGGTAAACACATTTCATTAATTAGCAGCAAAGGAAGGTACAGGAGGTAGATCAGCTTGAAGCTGATGTGGGAGAGATTCCATCCAAGTTTTGGAGCCAATACTCCTAGATAAACCTACTAGCTTATGAACTACAACACATTAGAGCTCCTTCTAACATAATAAACAGATACAAATTCAAATTGTTTCATCAACATTTTACAATCTAAAATAATAGAATCAATAGCAGCTATGCAGCACTTGATGTTGAGACTGTTGACAACTACAAGCTGCATCAGAGGCTAGGGAAATGCGCTTCATATTATGATTAATAGCAAATTGTAGGCACCAACGGACACCCAAAGCTTCCGCCACTAACAGCTCAACTTCAATGTTGTCGAAAAGGCATGCCGAAGCTCGGACAGCAGCAGATCCGTCGAGACAGACCAGTCCCTAACCAGTGGTACCACCTGCAAAACAGCCAGCATCAACAAATAGACAATTTTCTGCTACACTAGGTTCAAGGTTGCAGTCCAAATTGTTAGGATGTGTAGGGATATTGATCTTTTTGCTGCATGTACCCAGTTCATTAACAAAATCCATGGCTTGTTGAGCGATATCAATTGGGTTGAGAGGCTTGTTTTTAAAAACACATTGATTTCTACCATTCCAAAATTTCCAAAGAGTAGTGCAAAAATTCTCATAGCCATGTGCTCATTACATTGCAGTCCCTGTAACAACCATGCATTTATATTCATATTTTGAGGAATGTGATGGCCTAGCTGAGAAGAAAACCAAGTCAGTCTTGCTAATTGACAATGCATAAAGACTCATTCCACTTTGACATAGAGGGCAAATATTTTCCAAACTAGTTGGAAGGATATTCTTAGCTAATCTGCACATGAAATTTCTAACTCTATTTGGGATTGGGGCTCTCCAAATTTCTTTCCAGAGGGTGGAGTTATGTGAGATTGATTAAAGATACTCATTCAGTTCCAATAATTGATAGAATACATCGTATGCAAATACAAATTCAACTCATCCAACATTAATAGCATACAACGACAAAATACCTACAAATAATATGATAAAATCAAAATGACCGAAATATTCATATTTTCGGATATGCAAAGAAAGAACTAGGGACGTTTACGAGAGGGCGATAGCTAATGTGCCTCCAGCTGAGGAGAAGCGATACTGGCAGCGATATATTTATTTATGGTATGTTGATTTGTTTGAGTTCTGTTTTCTTATTTTGTCGATTATTTATTTAATGATTTTGCATTTTCTTACCGTGTTTATTATTGGTTTGTGTGTAACTTAGGATTAATTATGCACTCTATGAAGAGCTTGATGCCGGAAATATGGAGCGAACAAGAGTCGTTTACAGGTAAGCGTCCGTTTATGAAATTCCATGTATTGTGTTTAAATCTGTTTCATTCATCATTATGATAGTACTTTGGGTTCATGCTTTTCCTGAATCATGTGTAGATTTGTTATGTGGGATATTTGCGGTTAACCTTGTTAGTTGTATAATAATCATATTTTTTAAGTTAAAAGTAACCGCAAGCTTCTTATACCAATGAAGGGAATTCTTAATATTTTTCTCAATTTTTGTCATATTGATTTTCAAAGGCTTCCACCTGACTCCTTTTGCTTACTGGTTTTTGTTTGTATCTTACTACTTTTGTTATTTTTGTACTTTGCTATTCATGAAAGCTGAAACCTTAATATTGAACCTATTCATGTGACACTAGCTTAAATAATTTTGGATTATCAAAAAGGCAAAATTTAGGCTTCTTTTCCTTTGTTGTGGTGAGGTGTGTTGGAGAAATCAAAGTCACAACCTCTGTTTTTCCTTTGTTCCTTTAATACCTCTTTTAGGACTTGTGTTTGTTTGATATTTGTAAAGTGTTGCTATTTGTGAGTTTCTGGTGTATATTATATAGATTGAGATATGTTTATGTACTATTTATTTCCTTTTGGTTCTTCTGTCACATTTGATTTGGATAATTCATTTGATTCTGATTTATTATCTTTGTCCTTTGACTTATTGTTTTTATCTTTTTTGGTTCAGCTCTATCGCAATCCTTTACTAAATTATCTCAAAAAAATTAACAAATTTATCATTGCAGTATTGTATTGACACTTTGACTTTCATTTATTTAGGGAATGTCTCAACCAGATACCTCACCACAAGTTCTCGTTTGCAAAAGTATGGCTTCTGGCAGCCCAATTTGAAATACGTCAGTTGAATCTCAAGGGTGCTCGTCAAATATTAGGAAATGCGATTGGAAAGGCTCCTAAAAGCAAGGTAATATATTGGTATCTGTCTAGATGAAAATATTATATAGCTTATTTTCATTGCTGAACGGTTAACTTAACATATACCTTTCCTCTTTGACAACAGATATTTAAGAAGTATATAGAGATGGAACTGCAGCTTAGCAATATAGATCGATGCAGAAAACTGTACGAAAAGTATCTGCAGTGGTCACCTGAAAATTGCTATGCCTGGAGCAAATATGCAGAACTGGAGAGATCTCTATCGGAGACGGATCGGGCTCGAGCAATATTTGATCTTGCAATTGGTCAACCGGCATTGGACATGCCTGAGTTGTTGTGGAAGACGTACATTGATTTTGAAATTTCCGAGTTTGAATTCGAGAGAGCGCGGGGGCTTTATGAAAGGCTTCTTGATCGAACAAAGCACCTGAAGGTATGGATAAGTTATGCAGATTTTGAAGCAACAGCCACTGATAAGAGGTGTTTAGATTTATCAGAACAAGAACAAAAGAAGCAATGCATTCAGCGCGCTAGAAGGGTGTTTGAGGAAGCTCTAAACTACTTCAGATCATCAGCTCCAGATTTAAAAGAAGAAAGGGCAATGCTACTGGATAAATGGATCAATTTGGAGGTTTCATCTGGGGAACTAGGTGATGTTAGCTTGGTCCAGTCTAAGCTGCCCAAGAAGCTCAAGAAGAGACGGCAAGTTAGCACTGAAGAAGACGGTTCTTCTAGAATTGAAGAATTTATCGACTATCTATTCCCTGAAGAAACTCAAACCACCAATCTCAAGATATTGGAAGCTGCTTACAAATGGAAGAAGCAGAAATTGTGATTCACTACAGAATTTAATTCTGCCAAATGCCAATCTCAGAGGTTGCCTCATCTGTTAGCCATTGAATCCGACTCTAAAGGCAATATTAGCATAGCTGACATTGATAACATAAACTGTTCTGATATTTTATCTATGCTTTCTAATTGTAGTGTAGCTTTTATTAGAAGATGCTAAAATGTATCTGACCAGAGCTTAGTGGGGTTAGCAAAGAAATTTGGTTCAAGTTCTTAGGTGGGATATGTCCCAGAACCAGCAGCTGCTACTGTTTGTAAGGATTTGCATTCTATCAAGTATCAATTCAATGAATATGTCTCAGTCTTGCCATAAAAAATAAAACCATGTCATTTACTTGCATTTTTCTTTAGTGTGTTTTAATCTACCGTTAAGTTGCATTTTCCTTTTTAAGTTAAATAACTCTAGTTTTGAACATATCATTTTGTATAATTGTTTCGTGCCAACAAATAAGAGTATAAAATAAAAGAATAATAAAACTTTTTGGTAGTATTGTAGTTTATGTGATGTGATTAGTAATTACACAGGTTGGATTTGAAAAGATTCATACGAGTCACTACTAGTACTAAATAGTAAATACACAATATTTAGTTACAAAAAATTAGTGACAGAACAAAATCCCTCAATAATTGCGAAGAAATATGAGACAACAAGATTTATCTATTTGAAACTCAAATTGATGAACATTAAGGATGAAATTTCTTGACACAAAAAAAAAGCTTGCAAAATATATTAAAAATGAAGCTCATAACCACGTGACACTTATGGATGCTATCTTATTTGTATCTGATATATTCAGTTATATATTATATTTTAAACATGCAAAAAAGTTTGCAATATATATTTGATTTATAATTCTTGTTGAATATTAATATTTACATATGGAAACAATTCAGCTGATACGCATTGTAGTTAAAAAAAAAAATTGACTACTAATTATCATTTGAAGATCAATAACAAGTCAATACCTATTTGTTTACAAATTTTGTTTTGGAGGGTCATAATTACCTAAACCTGCCTAATATTTGAAACATGTGTTGAGTCCTGGTGAAAATATTTGAACCAATTTAAAACTGAAGCTTCCAAACATGCCATTCCTACTTTTCAAATAACTAGGCAGAGAGAATAAGCCAATACCTAATGCTAACAATAAGAAAAAACAATTGGCCAAAGCACCAATACATAGTGCTATAGTAGTAATCAACTAGTTTTGCATTAATGAAGAACATAGGAACAGATGCAACACAATCAGGAAGATCAAATTTAACTGAACCAACCATATGAACCAATATTCAAATTCCTCATTAGTGACACTAAAATTATACTATAGTCTTCCATTATTCTTCCCATCCTCTCGAGTCTTGGCTAATGGTGATAAAATTTTCAAGATCGTACTGGCTTTTTCTTTGGAGGAATGTTTCCCATTGTTGTTGTCGTTGTAGCTGTAGCTTGAGCAGTAGTACCTGGTTTGGTAAACCAAGTGGTATAGAGGAATTGTTTATGAGCTCCTACATGGTTGCAAACAAGACGAAGCTTCTGTCTCTCCCTCATCCATCTCAAAACTACTTTCATGTGATTCTTGCTTGTCAAATCTTTCAATCCAACTTCCTGGAAAAACATTGAAGGTGATGATAACTCAATCAGTCGATAGAAATCCAACAGATGCACAAATCGGTAACATTCATAAGGTTTCCATCACAAGTAAACAAAATTGTGTGCATATTGATAGAGAGAAAATACTAATCAGTCTGATTATTCATTTTTTCGAGAAGCAATTCAAATTATTCCTTGAAACCCTTGAGGTGGATTACTCAAGTTTACAAGGTGATAAACAAGTTTTCAAGTTTCTACAAAAATTGTAATCTTGTCTAACATAGTTAATAAATTGTTGGAATATCGTATTCAACATAGGGCAAGAGATCCCGATTCATGCAAATTATTGTGTCCTATTACTTCCAATGTAGTTTGTGCCTGTATTTTATTCAAACATCCAACACACTAATCTTCTTCATAGCATAAAATGTGGAAAGATTTAGTTTTCCCCACTAACACCAATCGCAGAAAACTTCAAATTTTCAAATTCCGCTACTCTATAGTACTATATCGCCGCTACAACTCCTATTTCACAACACTTTGTACTAAATACTGTATCTCGGAACAACAGTGATTATAATTTTACCATGTTATAGTGCCACTATTGCATTTATTTTTATTTTTTTTAAAAGCAAAATTATATTAAAACCAACACCCGCCCCAAGTACAATATGTACTTCAGGGCTGCAACAGTGCATATACAGAATTCATACAAATTTCTCAACCACCCGAGCACACCAATGCTAGAAACTAATAACAACACCTTTTCTACACTACGTTACATTAGCACCACAGCCAAAAACATTCACCTAACCCAACACTAATGATTCCCTGCCAAGCCCAAACAAGGAATAAACAAGCACAGCAGTTAATATAATACACCATTTTAGTCCCAGATGGAATGAATAGCACTTGCCGCTGCAAAATATAAAGCACCTTTCAATTGCTATGACCAACCTCAGACCTTAGCCAACCAAAACAGCTCATCCCCAAAAGAGAACTACCACAGAACCAACTTTGTGTAGCAAACGTAACCCAATTTGAGTGCGTAGTGGTAATTTATTGTCTCGATCTCTCCACAACCTCCTATGCACTCCAGTAAATTACCACTGATAATTCCCCTCCTGCCAAGATTGTCTTTTGAGGGAATCCTCTTATGAAATACTTGCCAAGCAAACACCAATAATTTCAACAGCATCCTCTTATTCCATAATTTCTTCCATAGAATCTCCTCTTCCCGAATGCATCACCATCACTAAAAAACACGTTGTAAGCTGACTTAACAATATACTAACATTTGGAATCCTCCTCCTCGCCCCACACTAAGCAAACTCTATTCCCACCATTGAAGTTAACCATATATAGCATTTCCCCCTCTCACTCAAAAAGGTCTCGTCTCCATCTTAACTCCCATCCCCATCTACCTCCTCCCGCTCTCCTCACCTCTGCTACCTTCGCCTCTTCTTTAATGACTCCCCTCCCACCCACTACCCTTGTTTTTTTGGTACTAGCCCTCTAGTTCTCAGGTGAATGAGGAGAGGCCCCGGTAATCCAGAGTAGGTGCAACAAAGACTTCCCAGAGGTCACCCATCCTAGTACTATCGAATCTATTTGACAACACCGCGTATGATTCAAAAATAAAACAAATTTACTACATCTATTACTACAAACAAAATTAACTAAAATAGTTGCATCAAAGTAGAGTTGAAAAATAGACACAGGAAAATTAACAAACAGCATGTGTGCATAATATTTTCCATTCATCAAAACATAACACACCAACAATTAAATTAATTGATTGTTACCTTAACACGTTCCCAGGTATTAGAAACAGTAATTGGACCATGTTCCTTAACAATATCAAAGAGAGTCCTTGTTATTGTTTGTCTTTGTTCCGGCGGTGTTTTCAGCGTAACAGCTCCCATCTTAGGTTTCAGTTTCTTAGCTACATTTCTAATCGCTGTTCCAAACATTTCTCTACTCAAACCCTAATTTCTTACAACTCTATTTTTTTCTATTCTATAGTATTCTGATCTGCAAACATTAACGTTACAACAGAAAATTAATTAATATGTATATCAATGGTATGAATCAATTATGAATAAATCAAAAAAATTCATTTCATAATAATAAGAATAAGGATTCGAAATTCGAAATATGAAATATGATAGATGAGTGACATTTACCTTCTTCACTTCACTCTTGTTGTTCGCTGATAGAATAGAGGTGGGTGGGAAAGGAAAATGCATTTAGAGTGGACTGCTAAATGGGCTGGGCTAGGATGGCCCAACGTTTCCTTTAGGTCCTTAAAACATGCGAAAAAATTCGATTTCTATTTACCGAAGATTTTTTAGCGTAAGTTTTACACTAAAAAAAATCGGGTTCTAGAAACCGAATTTTCTCGCATGTTTTAGGGCATAAAAGAAACGTGGGCCTAGGTATCATGGTCATTATTGGATTTGGATGGGAATTGCTATTTGCCACACGATATGGTCATTGTGTATTGTCGATGGTTTTTTTTTTTTTTTTTGCACGAAGTTTAGTTGATAGACTCACATAATTTGAGTGTAAAAAAATGAGAAATTCAAAGTTCAAACTGAGGCCTATGCAAATCAATGTATTTAGCAGCTATCAACTAAGTTTTATTTACGAGATTGTCACCTGTATTTTTAAAAATAATTTTTTTATAACTCGATTAGGGCATTTGATTATTGGGTCACTAGTTGGACTGTTGATTCATTGGTTGAATCGTACGATTGAATCAACACATGAAAGCGCCCTCTTTTTGTCATCCCTGCTGCTTTCCAGATTATGTATTGAACGTATGGCGGAGCTAGGATCTTAAAATCATGTTTGAGCCTTGCCTATCCTATGTTCAAACCAACCAAACCCACCCAGTCAGGAAGAATAGGTTGACTTTTTTTTTGTTATGGAAAGTTAAAGTAATTTCGTTTAGTACGAGATCGATAAGGGGGTCAGCTGAGCAAGTAAAGGATATAAGGAATAGTAAATATGAGAAGAGGAATAGTATCATAGAGAAGAAACTATACTATAGAGGGACATTATTGTAAAACTCTATCAACAATTATACATAAAGTGAGTGTTGGGAAAAAGAAAAGAAAACAATTTTAGTAAATAGGAGCAAGCTGCTCCTACCTTACTTATCGATAAGGAGTATTGGAACTGAGTAGACTTCTTGTAGTTCTCTTTTCAAGTGACTCGTTCATATAATTTGGTCTATATAAGGGTGATTTGAAGAAAAAAAAAATTAATTATTAGGTTTTCATTCTAAATAAATAATATTCAATAAAGGTAACTTAGTAATTTATTTTTTATATCGTGTCTAACCCAGTTATGGTCCCAAGTTCAAAAAAAAAATTAAAAAGACAAATGCAAGGTACGTTTTCATTATTTGTACGGTATGAGAATGACGATTTGAAGTATTTGAAGGAATAGTGTCTACAAACACTAACATTAAGATGACTCAGGGATAAATGAGAATAACGCTTACCTTGCTTTTGAAGGAAAAAAACTTCTTATATAATGATATGTTTGAGATAAAATGCTAAGACCGTCAAGAACAATATGATATTCATTAATTATGAATGTTAATATTTTTATTTTTTTTTTGGTAAAATGTTAATATTTTTCTTCTTTGTTGAAACTTAAATTCCAATCATTTCACTCCTTAACACTTTTAACTCAAATCAATTAAACTACACAACTATCAAAATTCAAATAGTTAAGAGGACTGTCCAAAATATTCCATGTACAAAGTTGCACAATAGACTTGAAAATCCAATTTGAATGAAGTTTATCTTGGTAATAAATAATCATAATTTTGATGTTCAAACTAACAACAAGAGTGACTAAGAAACTACGACATGCTTACAAAGAGAAAGGGGGGGGGGTGAATGAATGAGCTAATGTGTCATGACTCATGTGGATGTGATGAGTAATGAGTGGCGCGTGTCTTTATAACGCAATTAAGTCGCGTGGCATGTTAAACATGAAACATGCAATTCTGAAAAAGTTTCTATCTCTCTAAACAAACAACTCTCATCACTTTCCTCTCTTCTGTCTCTCTTTTTCTTCTTCTCTTTCATCTCAAATGTGGAATTTTTCCTTCTACTTATTTTTATAATTTTTAACTCTATTTTTACCTACACAAAATTGGTAAGCTTATTTTTTTATTAATTTATTTTTATTTGATTTTTCTTTAATTTTTTTTATATTTTTTCCAAAAATTGAGATCTTGCAGTCTTAGTTAGATGTCTAATTTTCTTCTTGTAAATTTGACCCTTTATCATTTTCTTAACTGGGAAAAGTCTGTTATGAATTTTCTCGAGAAAAAAAAATCCTTTTTTTTCATTTTGGTTTTTTTAATGATGTTTTTTTTTTACAGTGGTTTAGTTAATGATATTTTTTGTCTATGTTCAGGTGAATTTGGGGAAGTTTGATTTGTGAAATGAACAAAGGACAGTCACCAGAGCCACTTGATTTCTTCATCTGGACTGTTGAGGTTGATTAATTATTCATTTACTCAATTGATTTATACTTTTTAATTATTGTTATTTTGTGAAGGAAACAAAACCATGATTTATGATACCCTTTTAGTTAATCAGATCTTGCTGTATGGTAAATTAGTAATCTGAGTTATTATGTTTCTGGTTGTGTATGAGTATGAGTATGATTGTTTCTTTCTTTCATTAATTATTAGTTAATTGATTTGAATTTGATATCTACCGTGTTTGGATTGAATTATTTGAGTTTATCTACTGACATAAGCACTTCTGAGACAGTTTGAAACAAATTATGAAAACAACTTGTGACATGTTCATAAGTTGTTTTCAGCTTATTTTCATAAGCTATCCGACATAGCTTATGAAAACAACTTATTGCTTATAAGAAAACAATTTAACTTGATTGTATATGTTGTTATAGAAATAGCTTATACATAACATTCACACTTATCATGTTATAGAAATAGCTATAATCTGTAAATTAAGTTGTTTATCCAAATTCCGAACAGGGCCATAATGTTTGTGTATTTATGTTTCCTTTTGCAATTATAACAAATTTGAAGTAGAAAGTTTTGGTTCTTATATTTCACAAGATGCAAAGCTTATATTAACTGGTTAAACCTGAGATAAAAGAAATTCTTATGATCTTGGTGGATGATGTTCAAGTCCTTCTCCGTTAAGGGAAATAATTGCTAATCATTCTTATTATTCATGCACTATTGAACTTGCTTGCGAATCTCATCATCTTTATTAAACTATTGGTTATGTTTGTGAGCACAAGTTATCTAGTTTTAAATTAAATTTCTAATTAATGGCAGACAACCTTCTTCAATTTGACACTCAAAGTTTAAACTCTCATTTAAATAATGAGGTTAACATTATTTTCTCTAACAAAATAATGATTAAATAGCTTTTTAGTCCCGCAATGTATGGTCACATCTTTCTCTGCAGCATATAGAATGTGCTGCAGATATTTCTGAGATATTTGCACTCATGTCTTGTAATATAGAATGTGAAACTAGAGGTCTGTTTATTATCGGTCTTGGTTATGCCCTTAGCCATCTTCTTTATCGGGGATATGACAATATTGATATGTTTATTTATGATTTATCTTTGTCACTGCTCAGTTGAGTAGGTTACTAGAGCCATATCAATCTGGAATGTTTTTTTTTTGTTCTTTCTAACTCGCTGTAATTAGGATCTTTGACCCTCAGTAGGCGCCCTAAGGTATCTCTATAGCTTAGGCCCTAAGGCTTGCTATGAGAGTAATCCTTGAGTCAGTAGCGAGACATGTAGTTTTTTTTTTACCTGGGCTTGACTACCTCCTAAATGGACAACTCTAAGAATCAAACTCGGGTTCTTTTCCTAGATGAGAGTCATGTTGTCAAATCTCCCAAGTCCCAACACCATGTTGGTATATCAATCTGGAATATAAACAAGAGAGATGCTATGTATTATTATAGATAAATATTTATCGTCTTGTTATTCTTTTTTGGTTCTGCATTGTGTGTCTCAAGATCTCAAGATAGCAGTAGGGTTCTGCATATGTAACTTTAAATGTTTAAGCACTTTCCTACCCGGGAGTGTTTCATATGTCTAGATTCTACTACAATGTAATTGATGCTATGTTCTTAATGACTGATATAACGTTGTATTCTTGGGAATGCTCTACTATGTCTTTCTTTTTAATTCATTTGTGTTACTGTCTGTGCTATGAATTGTGCATAAAATAACATTCATAAAAAAAATGGCGCATATTTATATGAGATGTGTTGATGAAGACCTAATCTTTTGTGGATGATATTGTCTTTTGAGACTACCGAGCGTATTAACTTACAAAACCTCATTTTGTTCACCTTTTGACTGTTTTATCAGGATGTTGGCATGTGGTTGGAGACAATAAATCTTGGTAGCTATCGGCAAATTTTTAAGGAAAACGGTGTTAATGGAGAATACTTGGAAGGGATGTCTATGTTCACTACTGAACAAATCCTTCGTTTCATTAGACGTTGTCACATGAAGTGGGGAGACTTCATCACATTGTGCAAGGAATTGAGACGGATTAAAGGTTTACCTCTTTCCCTTGAACAGTAAAAAGACAAAAACATAAACTCATTCGATTTTTTTACCTACCAGTCTGTTTTGTGCTCTTCACCTAATTAGGTAAGGTTTAGACATCATTGTTATGATAATCTGTTTCATTTCATACCATGTAAGCCAATATACTCCAAAATTGTTAGCGTTTCGGTTTCATGCCATAACCAATATCAATATGCATATGATACTCCTATATACATATCCTCTAATGCATTTAATCTTTTTAAAAGAAAATACTGATCGATATGTTTGGGATACCACTTTGATACATTGGTTTACAACTCCAAAAAGCTGTCTCAAAGCTTTTTTTATACAACTTTGTTCTTCATCATGTTGTGACTTGTGAGTGGAATTTGAGTGTGTATCCTCCTTTATTCATTTTGTTTTTAAAAGCGCTCCTTTATTAATTTGACGGTGGTGGTGACCACATCTTTAATTGGAAGTATTGTCTCCTAGTGAATTTGACTTGGAAGCAAAGCCTTTTTTGGATGATGAGAATGGTGGGCGAAAATGATACAATTGAATAGTAAACAATTGAAAAGAGTCAAGACTTGTTTTAAATGCAACTAATACTTGTTTTGTGACACTTTGATATTAGTTGGGAAATAAATACATTTGTGACATTTACAATGGAAAAAAAACACGTTTTTGATACGAATAAAAGAGAGATACGATGCCTTTGCTTTTATGTTATGAGCACATGTATCTTTCTGTAAGTTGTGATCATCATCTGCATATGTAGTTATATATATTAATTAAAAAAACATCAATCTTTTCTTACAAATATTATGCATTTATGCGAAGAAGTATGTACATTAGAAATTTGTGTTGATGTATCTAGGCCGTGTATGGTGTATCATATTTAGTTTTTAAGAATGATCCTGTGTCCCCATATCCGTTTTGTCGTCATAGAATATGAGTAATCTAATATAACATGAATATACTGGATGAGAGATTGAAGTATATGTTTATGCTATAGAACATATTAAAGATTCCAATCCATTATTTCGAAAGTTTATGGATTAGTTAAAAGATTGATGATATCATGCATCTTTCATAAAGAGGTTATCTTCTTATTACCACATAAATTCTTAACATTGTTAAGCAATGTATCATATTCTAAATGCAAATTACATTTTCTCGTAAAGTTTGTTGATTCAAATACTCAATTGTCAAAACGTCGTCTCCTTGAACATGTGACATGTTTAATGGATAAGGAGACAAACATGAAACATACATATGCTTTTGTATTGTTGTATTTAGACTTTTTGTGCACAAAGATAGTTAGACACTATTCTGTTTTATTTTATCTACCTGCCTCTAACTTATGTGTGCCGTTGTTGATGTCTGTAGTGGCTTGTTTGAAAGGGGAGCAAAAGGTGCGACGGCCTTGGTGGGCACCAGCATGCCTATCTACTGTGTTCTTAAAGGTTGCAAAATCCAACAGACAATCAAGAGTTGTTTCCTTGAAGCTGGAACCATGATGACGACGACGATACTAAACAACGTCTGCATGTGTTTAAAACATAGTAATCTCTCTTAAATCTTTATTTAGAAAACAGAATATAGGAAAGAACTATTTTTAGCCTTTTCTTCTCTCTTTTTTTCAATTCCAAAGTGTGGTTGTTTATTCTCCTCTGGAGAAATCTTATGTAGGTCATTGTGCACTAAAATCTGGTGCTGTGTAATTATGTATCTCCTATATGAACATAAATACAATATATGTTGTTTTCTTCAAGTTCAATTTATATATTTTTGTCAAAAAAAAAAAAAACAGTTCATTCTAAGTATATTGTTTTCTACATTCTATCAACAGCCAAAGTGGAGAGTAATAACAATAATGATGTTAGTTTAGACTGCATTTTCATCTGCAATAAGAAAGGACCGGATAGAACAGTACATGATAGAACACACATGACTAAGTTATCCATTGCCAAACTTATTTTTAAATTGTTAATCCAACTAAGTTGCTAGCTACATAGACATTTTATGGAGGGGCCGGTGTTTGTACTTCGAATTTCTTATTTATCTATATTTAAGATGCATGAGTCTAACTATTAACTATAAAAAAAACATTAAAATTTATATGCCACCCTCTCAACATTAACATTTTTTTCACTGATTGGTTCGAGGTAAATGAATGAGAGGTAATAATTTTAGGGTCATGCTAACCGGTGCCCCCGGGGCACTGGTTAAGAAAACCAAAAACAGAAAGTTTTGAAAAGAAAAGAACACTTTTTAAACTTTCGAGGAGTTGACTGCACAAACTCCAATGCCAAATTACTATTTTTGCATCCTTAACCAGTGCCCGGGGGCACTGTTTAGCATTTTCCATAATTTTAAGTATTTATGTTTGGTTCAATTTTTAGGAGGGGTGAGGAGGGGAGCAAAATCCCCCCATGAGTCAATTTTTGCTCCTCTAAATTGGGGGGATTTGGAGGGGAAGGGGGAGGTGACTTGTTTATATTTTTATTATATTTACAAAATTATCCTCAATTTTATATTAAAATTCCAAAACTGTCCTTATTGATTAAATTATCTCTTTTTGTTAGTATTTTTTACGTGTACGTGTTCCTAAACATTTTTCTTCTTTCTTACGAAAATTTTCTTCCCTTGTCTCGTTTCTTCCTAACATTATAGACTATGTTTTGTTTTGTTTATTTAAATTAATTTTTCCTAGGCAGTAATGCAGCATGCTTATTTTTTTTGTGTGGTTACAAGCAACATGCTTATTCTATTTCTTGTATGTTGAAGTTAATTGGGAATTAGATGGATAAATTAAAATTACGGTAAAAAAATTGTTACAAAGTAAAATTCGAGAACTTCACGAGATGATAGATTAAAATGATAATAAAAACAAAGTTTAACGTATATGTTTGGTCTGTCAGTTGTAAATTAATTTTACACTTACGCCTATTTTTTCATAAAAGGTATATGTTTTTAAAACATGAATATATAAGGATAAAAAAGTAAATTAGTTTTAAAATCCCTCGCATCCCCTCTTGAACCAAACATATATATATAATTAAAATATCTCACCTCCCCTTCCTTCTTTTGAGCCAAACATATGTGTAACTACAAATTTCACCTCTCTTCCCCTTCATTAAAACACCTCCCCTCCCCTATGTTGAACCAAACATACCCTAAGTTTTTTCTAGGTTAACATTAAATTATGAATAATTCATCCAACACTCAAAAAAAAAAAGCTACATATATATAGTAAATTTGTAAGTGATACTCATAACTAATATTCATTCGACTTTCATAACTAATACTCATAACTAATATTCATTCCATTAATTAATTACACCGTAAAATTTAGTATAATTTTATTTTTATTATTTTTTTGACTAATTTAATTTTACTTTTAAGAAATTTCAATTTGGAAAGACAACTTCTCAATTAGTATAATTTTGTTTTTATTTTAAAGGTTATACTTATATATATTTTTAATCTCTATAAAATTGGGACCTTTTAAGTTTATTTTAAATGTCAAATTAATGTAATTGAAAATAAATTTTTAAATGCTCAATTTTATTTAATAGTATTGTTTAAATTTGTTGTTAATTATTTAATTAAAACTTTTTAAATTAATTAAACTATTAATAAACAAATACTTACTAACTAAATAATATTGTAGAAATCAATAAATAGATCATGGCAATAACCAGGATTGTGAAATAACTAGTCCCACACCCGTGCGATGCACGGGTATTATGCGGTATTTTATATTGTAATATTGAAAAATCATTCGTATAAATTGAAACAATAAGTATTATGAAAATTATAATAATAACATCAACAACAACAAAATAATAATAATAAAAAAGTGATGTAAATATAAGATAGATATTAAAGATGTGTTTATACATTTTGAAAAGATTACAATGGATCCTATTGCGTCTACCAAAAATAAGTTGGAAATCCATAAATTGTTATGTCGCTATGAAAACGGTTTGTGGTCATACTCGTACACTGTGCATTTGATTCTTAATTGGACACTATAATTCAATATATAGTATAAAAGATTAATTAGTGCGTATAATTTAGTAAAACCTGTTATTATTAGTTGAGTGGGTGTATAATGAAAAGTAATAGGTATATAAATGTAGGCATATAAAAAAGTGTATAGAGATGACAATGATGTAAGTAGAAGTGATGTGACATTATTGAGTGGTTTAATTGGATATAAGTGACTGACGTGGATTAGAGTTAGATTAGTGGTTATATATATATATATATATATATATATATATATATATATATATATATATATATATATATATATATATATATATATATAGATGTTTATACATTTAAAAAACTTATTTATACATCACATTTGAAGTTACTTTGGTATCTTCTTCATTAACATTGATTAGCAATATCTTTAACTCATTCTTCAAAATAACTATGGAAATGATAGCATATAATTGACCATGGAAAACAATCGATGTTGAAACATAAGTTTTTATTTATATTATAAATCTCATTGGAGGATTCTGAGTTGGATAAACTACTTCATTATCTCTTACCAAAAAACTACTGTATTATCGAATTTGACATTTATATTAATTTGAAACTTATTGGAGCAAAGATAAACCAACTTAACTCATACTCAAATATCGAATATGATAAAAATCATATAGGGCATAACAACAATTAGTAAAATTTATTTTATCTATTTTTTTTACTAACATTAGAAAGTAGTCCTGACAATCGACCAACTCCTTATATTTATAAAGATTGGACAAAAGATTATTAACAAAAACATTAAATTTTTTGAAAAAAAGACAATAAAATACACAAAATAATAAAATGAACAAAAACATTTAAAATGAATAATAACCCAAAATAATAATAATAATAATAATAATAATTACAATTATTACCCCACATTAAATGAATGTAAGTGGATGATGTGGCTAAATGAAAGGTTTTCATTGGTTTGTGGATTAGGGTTTAGATATGCAATTCCACAACTATCTATGAAAACGGTTTGTGGTCATACTCGTACACTGTGCATTTGATTCTTAATTGGACACTATAATTCAATATATAGTATAAAAGATTAATTAGTGCGTATAATTTAGTAAAACCTGTTATTATTAGTTGAGTGGGTGTATAATGAAAAGTAATAGGTATATAAATGTAGGCATATAAAAAAGTGTATAGAGATGACAATGATGTAAGTAGAAGTGATGTGACATTATTGAGTGGTTTAATTGGATATAAGTGACTGACGTGGATTAGAGTTAGATTAGTGGTTATATATATATATATATATATATATATATATATATATATATATATATATATATATATATATATATAGATGTTTATACATTTAAAAAACTTATTTATACATCACATTTGAAGTTACTTTGGTATCTTCTTCATTAACATTGATTAGCAATATCTTTAACTCATTCTTCAAAATAACTATGGAAATGATAGCATATAATTGACCATGGAAAACAATCGATGTTGAAACATAAGTTTTTATTTATATTATAAATCTCATTGGAGGATTCTGAGTTGGATAAACTACTTCATTATCTCTTACCAAAAAACTACTGTATTATCGAATTTGACATTTATATTAATTTGAAACTTATTGGAGCAAAGATAAACCAACTTAACTCATACTCAAATATCGAATATGATAAAAATCATATAGGGCATAACAACAATTAGTAAAATTTATTTTATCTATTTTTTTTACTAACATTAGAAAGTAGTCCTGACAATCGACCAACTCCTTATATTTATAAAGATTGGACAAAAGATTATTAACAAAAACATTAAATTTTTTGAAAAAAAGACAATAAAATACACAAAATAATAAAATGAACAAAAACATTTAAAATGAATAATAACCCAAAATAATAATAATAATAATAATAATAATTACAATTATTACCCCACATTAAATGAATGTAAGTGGATGATGTGGCTAAATGAAAGGTTTTCATTGGTTTGTGGATTAGGGTTTAGATATGCAATTCCACAACTATCTAGGATTTATATATATAGATTATAAAATATTTGGTAAAAAAAAAAAAAAGCTATTATAAGATTTTTATGGTTATTACACATTTACACTAATGGAAATTAGTTAAAAAAAAAGGTGAGCAAAATGGGAGATCAAAATTGTATTTAACCAAAATTTAATTTGGATCAAATTCATATTTGAGGAGAAAAAATGAAAAACTTTTTTTTGACTAAAAAAAAAAATGGAAAGTAAAAAATAAGCTTACATACAACTTATACTTAATTTTCCTCCATTTGATTTCCCTCTTATGATTCAAAATTTTTTCATTCTTTCTTCCTTAACTAGCTTAATACTTAAGTGTGACTGTAACTGAAAAACCCTCCATAAACCCTAAATTTCTCCCCAATCATGTTTTCTTGTGGAACGAAGAAGAAGAACAATGCCAGAGATCAATTTCGAACTCCAACAGTATTAGATTCTCCAGTTACTCCTTCACCTCACCGCAGATCTCCTTTCAACGTTAACAACGCCATCCCTAATCGTCCACTCACCGGCACTCCTGCTCCGTGGACTCCTCGCTTATCTGTACTCGCTAGGTTTTGATTGAATTTCATTTCTGTTTCTCGATTCAATTTGAATTTTGTTTCTTCATTTTCTGATTGATTTGGTGATTTTTGATTGTTTTGTATGTGTAGGGTTCCTCAGGTGAATAGAAATGGAAAAGAGGATAATAATGATGATGATCCAATTAAACCTGTTTTTGTTTCTGAATTTCCACAACTTGTTTGTGATGAACAAGCTACTACTTTGCATAAACGAATTCCATGTGAGAATTATTATTATTGCATTTATGGCCCCTTTTTTGTTGAATTAATTAGGGTCTGTTTGGATTGACTTGTTTGAAGTTATCTACTGACATAATTTTGTGAGATTGTTTGGGAGAACTAATAGCTTGTCACAATTTTCATAAGTTTGTTTCGGCTTATTTTCATATAACTTCTACAATATAGCTTATGAAAACAGTACATAACATATATATAAAGTTTATCTTAATTTTATCTTTGCTAAAAAAATAGCTTATGTAAGCTTATACATAAGCGCTTGTGCTATAAGCTGCAAATAAGTTGTTTATCCAATCAGGCTCTTAACTTGCTGCTTATATAGTATAAGTGCTTATATAGCTTATCACAATTTTCATAAGTTTGTTTCAGCTTATTTTCATAAGTTCTACAATATAGCTTATGAAAACAGTTCATATATAAGCTTATACATAAGCGCTTGTGCTATATAAGCTGCAAATAAACTGTTTATCCAAACAGGCTCTAAACTTGCTGCTTATATAGTACAAGTGCTTATGTATAAGCTATTTCTGTAATGTATAAGCTATTCCTGTAATGAAAGATAAAATAAAGTTAAATTGTTTTTGTATGAGCTATAAGTTGTTTTCTTAGCGTCTGTTTGGATTGACTTATCTTAGCTTATTTACCAATATAGGTTTTGTGAGATTGTTTGAGAGAACTTATAAAAGAAGCTTATGCCATTTTTTTCATTTTTCAGCTTATTTTCGTAAGTTCTTCCCATATAGCTTTTGAAAGCAGCTTATAGCATATACAAAAACAATTTAAGTTAATCTTATCTATTGCTATAGAAATAGCTTATGTAAGCTTATACACAAGCACTTATCGTTATAAACACTTTTACTGTAAGCTATAAATGAACTGTTTATCCAAACAGTTATAATGTGTAGTATTCATATTTTCGTACTCCTTCATTGCTTTAGAGTTTTGATGTTTTTATTTATATTTATTTATGTATGATGTAATGCTGTGATGCAGTGGAAGAATGCGGCGGCTCTGGCGGGATTGACAAGAGTACATCACTTGCTTGGATTATTTGTGGAAGCAAGGTCTTTGTTTGGAGTTACTTGTCACCTGCGTCTTCTATGAATTGTGTTGTTCTTGAGATTCCTTTGAATGGGGATGTTGCCAATTATGATGCTGGTAGTTGGTTGGTTTCTGTGGTTAATTGTGATAGTTCCTCTTTTGGATCGAATAGAGTTGCAAAACATGTTGCGGTTGTTTTGTGTAATAGAAAGACTCGGGCTGTTATATACTGGCCAGACATCTATTCTCATTCGGGCACATTCACTAGTCTTGCGTCTCCTGATGAGTTGGAGGCTGCTGGTGAGAAAACACCCTCAAAGAGGCAGACGCGGCAAAGTAAGCAGGAAACGGATTTGAATGGATTGAACGTATTCAACTCTGTGATTGCTTCTGCGGTTCCTGGTTGTAGCATGGCATGTGTTGCTCTTGCCTGTAGCTCAAGTGGTGAGCTTTGGCAATTTGAATGCAGTCCTACTGGCATTCGTCGAAGGAAAGTATATGAAATTACTTCTCATTTGCCACTCAAAGGGGGTGATTTGGGTAAACTCGTGAGCAACAAAGGGTATCCGAGGTCTTTGACATGGCGTTTTCCAGATCATTCTAGTAAGGAATCACATCGGCAGTTTTTGGTGTTGACAGACTGTGAGATACAGTGTTTTAAAGTAGAGTTTAGTTCTGGTATGCATGTTTCAAGGCTTTGGTCTCAGGAAATTGTTGGAACAGATGCTGAGCTTGGCATTAAGAAAGACCTGGCAGGTCAAAAGGGAATCTGGCCTCTTGATGTGCAGGTAGATGATCATGGTAAAGTGATTACCATTCTTGTTGCAACCTTTTGTAAGGATCGGATTAGCAGTTCAAGCTACATGCAGTATTCTCTTTTGACCATGCAATATAAATCAGGATTAGATGTAGAGAGTACAAATGAGAGGATTTTAGAGAAGAAAGTCCCTATTGAAGTGATAATCCCAAAAGCTAGAGTTGAAGATGAAGATTTTTTGTTTTCAATGAGGCTTCGAATAGGGGGGAAGCCATCAGGATCAACAGTCATAATATCTGGAGATGGAACATCAACTGTCTCCCATTATCATAGAAACGCTACTCGTCTCTATCAATTTGATTTACCATATGACGGTGGAAAAGTACTAGATGCTTCAGTGCTTCCTTCTGCAGATGATTATGAAGAAGGTGCATGGGTTGTATTAACAGAGAAAGCAGGAATATGGGTAATACCAGAAAAGGCTGTCGTACTTGGAGGGGTTGAACCACCTGAGCGGAGCTTGTCACGCAAAGGCAGCTCAAATGAAAGATCTGCACAAGAAGAGATAAGGAATCTTACATTTACTGGTAATTTTGCTCCAAGAAGGGCTAGCTCTGAAGCATGGGGCACTGGAGATAGACAAAGGGCCGCTTTCAGTGGGATTACACGTCGAACTGCACAAGATGAAGAATCAGAAGCTTCACTGAATAATTTTTTCAACGAATTTTTGTCATCTGGGCAAGTTGACCGGTCCCTTGAAAAACTAGAAACTTCTGGTTCATTTGAAAGGGATGGAGAAACCAATGTTTTTGTGCGGATGAGCAAATCAATCATTGACACCTTAGCCAAACATTGGACGACAACCAGAGGTGCCGAGATTTTGTCCATGGCCGTTGTTTCCACCCAACTCTTGGAAAAACAACAGAAGCATCAAAAGTTCCTTCACTTTCTTGCCTTATCCAAATGTCACGAGGAACTGTGTTCCAGGCAGAGTATGGAATTTGTAGTCTATTCTCCAAAAGTTCATGTTTTGATTTAATTTTCAAACCACCCCTTTCACAATACTACCATATCCAACTAACTTTTTTGCTTGTGTTTTAAGCCGATTGTTTCATGATGTTTCATGGTTTCATTATAAAATAAAATAAATGTGCTACCTAATAATTACCGGCTAATCAGTTTATTACGGATTTCTCAAACGTTAAACTAATCATACTTCTTGGAAACAATTCCTGTGAAGTATGCTGCAAGGAGTGTTTTTTTTTCTTTTTCTTTTCCTCTTTCGCTGATTGCATATTTTTATAAGTTGACTTTATACCTAATAGAAGCTAAGTTGTCACCTTTTCTGCCTTCATAGTTTGATTACTGGTATAGAGGATTAATTACCTTCTCCTACTTGCCTCTCACGCGAGATTTAAAAATAATATAAACTTTATTAGAGAGGAAGGGAGTGGATAAATGAATAAAACAGACTTGAAAGTTGTTGACTAGATGATTTTCTTTTAGACTTCAGATTTTAGATATGCATGTGAATTATGAACTCTGATTGGCATTAGGTTGCGGTTTAATGTGAGAATAATTTATGATTGAACAAAAATGAGTTTGTTTTCTATGCCTTTTATCAGATTGAAAGAATAAATTATGGTTTTAAAATAAATAATTATAGGTTCTGGAAACAAGAAAAACATGTAGTCAATAGTTAGACATTCTGTAACTAAAATATGTTTTTCAAATTGACAGGACATGCCTTGCAAATTATCTTGGAACATGGTGAAAAGTTATCTGCAATGATACAGCTGAGGGAACTGCAAAATCTGATTAGCCAGAACCGTTCAACTAGTGTTGGATCCTCAAATTCTAATGTAGATATTCAGATGTCAGGTGCCCTTTGGGACATGATACAGTTAGTTGGTGATAGAGCTCGCCGGAATACTGTCCTCCTGATGGACAGGGATAATGCCGAAGTGTTCTACAGTAAGGTTTCGGATCTTGAAAATTTCTTTCACTGTTTAGATGCAGAGTTGGAATATGTTATAAGACCAGAGCATACGTTTGTAATCCAGATGCAGAGGGCATGTGAGCTCTCAAATGCATGTGTTTCCATAATTAGGACATGCTTTGACTATAAGAATGAGAACCGTTTATGGTATCCACCTCCCGAAGGTTTAACACCTTGGTATTGTCAACCTGTTGTCCGTAAGGGAATATGGAGTGTTGGCTCTGTCTTGCTTCAGTTGTTAAATGATACATCTAGGCTTGATAGAACAGCAAAGTTAGAGTTGTATAATCATTTAGAAGCACTTGCCGAAGTGCTACTTGAGGCCTATTCTGGTGCTGTTACTGCTAAAATTGAGCGTGAAGAAGAACACAAAGGTCTATTAAATGAGTATTGGGAGCGACGAGATGCGCTACTTGAATCTCTTTATCAACAAGTTAAAGAATTTGAAGCTACTTATAAGGTTGTTATTCAATTTTGCTCATCTTATCCTTGTAACCATGGTGTGGAATAAGAGTATATTCTTCAATTAATTACTTTTGCAGGATTCTATTGAAGGAGCTGAAGAGTTGAATGAAGAAGCCACTATGAAGATTACTTCACATCTGCTATCAATTGCTAAACGGCATGGATGCTACAAAGTTATGTGGACAATATGCTGTGATGTAAATGACTCAGAGTTACTGAGAAATGTTATGGTACGAGTATGATTTCTCCTTTTGTATTGCTTTTGTTTACATTTTTCCAGATATTTGCAGTGATTTCTCAGCGTAGTGGCCCAAAGCTTTTGTTATTAATAGTATTTATTTCATAGTATTGTAAGGGGGAATTGGATTTCATTGCAAACAAATATCTGCAGCAAGACTGACGTCCATAAGGAAACAATATTTTTATTTTTATTTTTACAATAAGGAAACAATATTAACACTCCTATTCTATAGCTAGAGTTAGCCAATGGTCCTGAAACATCTCTTTACTTTGACCTAACCAGAAACTGCAAAGTGCATCAAATTCACTGAGCTCCACCACATAAATTTCCTTCCTTCTTCCATTTAAACCTTTAAAAATATTGCTGGAAAGAGCTTTTGTATATCAAAAGCCTTACACTGCATTCCCCACCATTACACAATCTAGAAAAGGTGCCTTATTACACGCCTCCTGAAAAGAATCATTTTTATTCATCTAAATAAGTTGTTTATACGAGTACCACCTAAAGTTGCAATGTTAAATAGAACCTAACCTAAGCCTTCCACACAAGATTGGGCAGTGGAGCAATAGTTTATGGTTTCTATTTGATGGTATTTGATCGTAAAGATTCTTTATGTACTATTGTTGCCTGTTTTTAAGATGTGTATTCTTGATAGTATTGATGTACTACACTCACAGATGTCTGCTTTCTTCAAATGTTCTTTGCCCTCAATAATGTCCCCGTGGTTTGTGTGCAGCATGAGAGTTTGGGACCTACTGGGGGATTCAGTTACTATGTTTTTAAGAAACTTCACGAAAGCAAACAATTCTCTGAGCTGTTAAGGCTAGGGGAAGAATTTCCAGAAGAGCTGTCTATTTTCCTGAAGGAGCATCCAGATCTTCTTTGGCTTCATGATTTGTTCCTTCACCAGTTTTCCTCTGCTTCAGAAACACTTCATGCATTGGCTCTCACACAAAACATGCAGTCTACTACAGTTGCTGAAGAGGAAGAACAGGTGGATATGAAGTTGAAACTGTCAGACAGAAAGAATCTTTTATATCTATCCAAGATTGCAGCCTTTGCAGGTATGGCTGCTGTGTAGTTTTTCATGTCTTATGCAGATTATTTCCTTTCCCTTCATACTATTTTTTATTTCTCTAGTTGTTTTCATTCTGTGATAGATATTATTGTGAGATTTTGGGTTGTTTTTATTCTCCCTGTGAATTGAAGTTCATCTCCCTCTTGCACTCTACTATAAGATATTTGGTTATCCGGTAGCCGTTAGGTAGCGCTAGCAATTCTGTTAGTTGCCCAATTAAAGTTATTTAAATTTAGTTAGTCTGAAATAGTTAAGAGAAGTTAGGATATGATGATAATAGTGTGTGTGTGTGTGTGTGTGTATTTAATAGGAGGGCAAGGGCAAGCCTCAAGAGATTGAGTGGAATATCCTTGTAGTTCTTTAGTATATTTTTATAAAAAATGAAAAATAAAATTGGCGGCAGTTCTTTCTTGGAATAAAATACCCGATTCGTATCAATATCATGTGAGGTTTCAGGCTATATGATAATATCAATTATTGCATTGGCATAGTGGCAGCAGCTTTGCTGTTTCACTTTTGCTTATGGTTGGGAATTGTTGGATCACAAAGTGTGTTCTGTGCTGACGTTCTCTGTGCTTAATCATGGCCTATTCTGCTTAATATTCATATATAAAACAAAATTGCCACAGTCTTTAAGCATCAACTTATCCTGTGCTTTATGGGTGATCTGTTGGCCACAGCTTTATATTGTGTTAGCATTTAGATCTAGTTTTTAATCACCGGAAAAAGACCGGTGTTTTATTTTCACACCTTCATTTTTCTAATGTATATGCAATTCAACAATAGATGCCTAATAAAGTGCATTTATGATAACTACTATTACCTTCTCTTGTTCACCAGCTGGTAAAGATGCTGGTACTCAGGATAAGGTGGACCGCATTGAGGCTGATTTGAAGATTCTAAAGTTGCAGGTACATTTGAGTATAATTGAAATTTTCAATTTGGGTTTGAAGATTTTTTTTTCTTGATTGCATTTCATCATGATTCATTGTAAGGAATAATCACGAGCCAACTTGGACTATAACGAAACTTGGACTTCATAAATCTGAAGTTTGAGAGCCAACTTGCTATGTTGAAAGAATAATCACGAGCCTCGATGCTAAAATGCTGAGTTTAGAAAGTCCTATAGGTATTAGGTAACCCTACGTCCCCACTTAATTAGTTGTTACTCAATAAGGTAGTTCGTAGGGAATAATTAGGTCGAGTTAGACGGTGAGGCTGTGATGTATATGAAGAAGAAGGGATTGGAGGAAAGCCATCCTCTCATTTGCAGAAGTACTGGGGACTTCGGACATAAGTTTACAAATCCTCGAAGTTGTACAAACTAAACAGTAATTATTAGGACATCATCCCTAAATTTCTAAAGGTGCTAGTGACACTCACTCTAACATTCTCTTTCTAACAATTTCTCTTTTATTGGATGAAAATCATGTAGATCCCACCACTTTATGTGGGACCATTCCCAAAATGGTGGGACTTATTCCCTTTGGTCTCGAATACAATCAACAAAAGTTTTATTTTGTGATCTTAAATATAAGCAAATATTAACTTCTTATATCATATTTAATGCTATTATTCCTAAATTACCCTTTAATCAATTTAAATTTTATTTTCAAATAAACCATTTATACTCATGGAAGAAGTCCCCAAGAGGAGCAATTTGGAAAATATAATTACTTATTTGATTACTTTAAGAAAATAAAATGACACTAATTACGTTTCTTAACAGGTGTTAGAGTGAGTGTTGTTGCTAGCACTCTTCATTTTCTAATAGTATGTCAGGTTCTTATCAATTGGTATTAATTCTTAATACACATTTTGCAAATAAATTGTCTGCCTAATGGAAGTTGAAGTTGTGTCATCTGAAATCAGTATTTGCTTTGGTTCATGAGAACTTGCAGAACCATGCATTGATATATAAGCCTTTTCACATCCTTGTAAGAATCCTTTTGATATGTTTTTCACTAATACACTAAGCCTGCAGGAGGAAGTAATGAAACGTCTTGCTTCTATTGAAGATAAGCAACTTGTGGATGATCAGCTGCTGCATCCAGAGGACTTGATTAAATTGTGTTTAGAAGGTGAAGACCCAGAGCTCTCATTGTGGACCTTTGATGTGTTTGCATGGACCAGTTCCTCATTTCGCAAGAACCACAGAAAACTTTTGGAGGATTGCTGGAAGAAGGCTGCCAGTCAGGATGATTGGAGTAAATTCCATGATGCATACATGATTGAAGGATGGAGTGATGAGGAAACTCTACAGAACTTGAAAAATACTGCACTTTTCCAGGCTTCAAGCAGGTGTTATGCACTCCAAAGTGTAACTTTTGAAGAAGGGTTTGATCAAGTATTGCCCTTGAGACAAGACAACATGGAGACTTCAACTTTGGGGGATATGAGCTCTTCAGTTGAAACAATATTAATGCAGCACAAAGATTTTCCAGTTGCTGGCAAGCTGATGCTAATGGCAGTCATGTTAGGTAGCGAGCATAGTGGCGATAACAGAATAGAAGAAGGGCCTTCCCCTATGGAATAGTGTGGCCAAAGATCATCTCTAACTGTAATACAAGCTGATACAGGTTTTGTGCTATCATGACATGTGAAATGCAGGTTTTGTGTTCATTCCTCTATTCTATTATTACATTCACATTTATGCCAGTATCAAAAGTCAAGAGAAATGGTTAAATATAAAAAGCAATGTTTCTTGTGCACCATTTTAACACACCATTACTTACACATAATGTTGAAATGAAGCAGTGTGAACTGAAACATGGCTTACTATTTGTGTTCAAATGAAACTTTTTCTTTTATTTCTTTTATTAACCAAAGCAGTAGTGAGATAATGATGTAATTAAAATGCCAGACAAATAACATTGATACTGAAATTACTGAAACTGGTTAAACTAGCTGTCTCTGAATAACATCAAATGTTTACACTGCTAATCTATGTGTGTAAAATGTTGCAAAAGATATAATCAAAGCAAGATGCATATGATACAGAAGTAAAGCATCACCTAAACTCTAAACTGGTATATATACCTTACATAAAGATGACCTGCAACTAACTATCAATGAAATGTCATACCTGCTAGTCCTATAGGGAACAAAAGAAGCATCATAAATGGAAGCCCCCAATAAAGATAGAACAAAGGTTGTGGGGTTGACTCTCGAGAGTCCAAGGGTGAACTATAATTGGTGCTGAAAAAAACTGAAAAAATCTTCTTCAAGGTCCATTCAAGTACCCATGGAACAGCACTGACCAGGACACAGATAGCCCATCGAGCGGCATTCAGCCGCATGCAATCTGCTAAGCCTTTTGCATACTCAATTACCACAACCTGCATAACAACACAACCACCTAAAGCCACTAAGAAACAGAACTTCTGAACATCAATCTTGAAAATATCTGCTTTCAAGAAACCCATGATATTGAGCAGATTGAAGAGCTGGCAAAGAAAGAATGTATTGAAGATCATGATTTTCCTTACTTGCTTTTCACTGTCAGTTACGTGTCCCCCAAACTCAAGTATCATACATGCAGAAGCTTGATAGAAAACCTGAAAAACTATGTTTTTCCATATTTTCTTGGTTATAATTGGTTGATTCCTACCAGATGGTTGTTTTTGTTCATCCTCACTACTTAATTCCATCACCATCATTAGACCGCCCAGAATACACATTAGCATGTTCACCCAAATCAATTGGATTGCTGTTAAGGGAGAGTTTCCTGTGAATATTGTTGTAATCAAGGTTATGAGTAACCCTGATATACCAACTGTCATCTGAAGTTGAATGAACTTTTGAATATTGTGATATTTACTTCTGCCAGCCTTAATGATTGGTACCAGTGCACTGAAACATGTGATAGTTATACCAGATTTCTCTCTACCATCAATTGTTCTTCTTAGAGAGTTATGAACTATCCCTACATCAGCTAGCTTTAGAACTTCTGAATTATGATTGGTCATCAACCTTTCTTGGTCAATGAATGCAACCACATCACCTTTGTCTTGCAAACACCTAACCATGAGATGCTTGTCTTTAGGACTGAAACTTCCCATTGCAATGGCTTGATCCACTTTAACTAATCTTTCTTTGTCATTCAAATCTTTAAGTTCTTTTCCTTCAAGGTGACCATTTATCGGCACTTCTATTCTCAGTTCACAAGCCATGTCTTTCACTACCATGATGTCATCCTCCGAGACCAATTTGATTTCTATTCCATTATTCTTGAGATTTTGCAAAGCTAATTTTGTTGATTCTTGACACTTGAATTTGAGACCTACCAGTGCTAACAAGGTCAATTCATCTTGCTCCAGTTCTTGCACTTGTGTTTCTCTACAAGCAAATGCAATTGGCTTAAGGCCATTATCCTCCATCTCTTGAATCACCTGCCTAAATTTAAGTTTCTGATTTTCTATGGAATGACATGCTCCTTCACTGTCATAGTATTGCGAACACATTTCCAATATCGTGGGTGCATCCCCGCTCCAGTGCACGTGCATAACTTGTTCATTGACCCTAACTTTTCTTGCCAAAACTCCACTGCCCTCTTGGTTAGAATCCAGTTTGCTATGCTTAAGAATGTGAAAATCTTCTCTGAAAGATAAAATGTCCATTTTCCATGTTTTTTCTGCCCACGAAACAAGTGAATTGGACACAGGAGAAGGAGATAGTCCTGGTGCAAGAACTGATAAACCAAGTCCTTGTTTAAGCTTGTCAAGTACAAAACGTGTTTCTGGTTCCTCAACCATGCTCATATCTCTCTCCCCCTCTCCCACCCAGATTTTAACCTCCATTGGTTTTGGTATGATCCCACCAGATACATCAATGCATATAACAGTCACCAACCCCATTGTTGTACAAGCTGACAAATCATTATGAACAACTTCTTGATTAACCACCAGTTTATCATTCTGGTAATGGAGAGATAAAGTAACCATAAGTGGCACTCCATGTTGTACACACAGCATTACAACACTAAAAAGTCCTGCTAAAATGGAAATATTTCCTCGTGGTCTCAAAAAAATGTTCTCAAGGAGTTGCGCCAACAGGCCAATTGAAACATTATTCCCTTTAATTTCCGGCAATCCGCCACCATCTCCATCTTTTTTACAAATTAGGCGAATGAACAATACAAATGCAACGAGTGTAAAGATTAAAAGAGAGGCTTTGTCAAGGTTAGAAATTGGCTTCTCAATTAGACTGTACAAAAGGCCTTTCTTTTCAAAATTACAATTCATTGAGCCTTTCATCTCAGCCACATTCAGCTTGTTTTCAACTGATGTCACAACCATCTGTCCATGACCCTCAATCACCTTTGAACCAGCTATAAGAAATGGGTTCTCCCTACAATCAATTTTTTCATTTTGTATTCCATCATCCAGCACAAGGACGTCGCCACTCACAAGCAAACCATCAGCAGGAACCTCATCACGGGGACTCAAACACACGATGTCACCCACAACAATATCGTATACGGGAAGAACAAGATCATGTTCACCTCTTTTAACATTGAACTTCACCTCCTGGCCTTTTCTCTTTGCCAATTTCACCATTTTTCGTTCGCACCAAAAGTTAGTTATTGAAGAGAATGCGAGCAGAAGTAAAACAAAAAAAACCATAGCAACACCATCATGCCAACCATATTTCCGTCCCTCCTGCTTGAGTTCCGTGGCAAAGGACAATGAGGCCGAAATCAACATCATTGAAATTGTGTAACGATTGTGTTTGCAGCTATTCCATAAAATGCTAGAGAAGCTTGTTCCAAGGTTCCCAGTGATCTTCTGTTCCATAAAACCAAAATTCTATCAACAACAAAAAAATACATCTTTCTCAAGCAGCTGAAAACAACTGATAATACCATATTTTGAGCCTATAGCTTACAAGCTCATATGATAACAGAAATCTATTTGGCAAACATTTTTCTAAGAGTTTATAGTTTATTTTACTAGCTTATAGCTTATTTTATCAAACGCTATTTCAAGTAGCTTATGAGCTTACAACTTATCATTTTTTCTTCCAATTTTACCCCTGTCATATTTGAAAAAAATTAAATATTAATTAAAGATATCTTTTTTATGTCATTTCATACTTATAAACTAGTTCAACCGCTAATTTTACCAAACACTACAAATTCAATCAGATAGCTTATTCGCTATAAGCTCATTCACTATAAGCTAACTTATCAGCTATTCGCTATTTTTTACCAAACAGAGTCTTAATAAAATTTAGTTTGGTAACCAGAAAGGATCTATGAAGAGGATTAGGATACCTCTAATGGGTGATGAGTTTGACCATGTAGAATTTCACAAACGCGATCAACCCCACCAAACTTAAGAAGAGATATTAAGTCCTTCTTCTTCACAATTTCAGCAATATACCCCTCTTGAGTATGAGAAGGTATATCGATTCCAACAAATGATTTGGCAGAGGATGTTCTAGCAGGAGGACTAGGAAGTAATGAAGTGTTTGGTAGTGGTGATGGTGGAAGAGATTCTTCATAATTGTCACTAGAAGTTGTATCCTTCCTCAAGGAGATAATGACTTTTATGTATAGTAGTATCTTGCTTCTATGCCATATCTTATTGTATTTGTTGCTGCTAGTAGTAGTAGTAGTAGCAAGTAGTAAACTAGCACCAAGTTCTATGTTGCCACCATCTGATTCTGAGGACATGCTTGCTTGTGACATCTTTGTTACTTGTGAGTTACTATGACTTGTGACAGTTATTTAGTGGTGAAGTCAGGAAGAACAAGAATGATTGAATTCAACAACCTTTGTGGTATTACAATTCAAATTGTAACAAATTTACAATTGTTGGTAACACTTGTTCTTAAGAAATGGGATTTTTGTTTTCACAAATATGATCACAGTGGCTTAGGTGGTATAAAAGTTTAGTTATCATGGAAAAGTTAAGCTCAAATTGGAGTGATTATTTTAGTTATCAAAAAGGGCTTTTTATAAGAGTGAACAAAACGCGTGACGCGTTTAATGTGGAAAAAATTGGCACTGCTGCATAAAAGCAATTTAGCAATTAGCAATAGTATAATCAAAATTTTAGTGTAAATATTATATGAGGTAACTCTGTCAAAAAAATATGTGTAATTTTTTATATTTAGATTAGTGTAATATTTTTTTGTTCCATTCAACTTTTATTTTGAATATTTTTAAATTATTTTTTGCTAAACAATGTATTTTTAAAAGTTTAAATCCAAAAACTTATTCAAATTTTTATTTATATCCTTATATGATCGACCTATAATTGTAACCCGTTCCACGGGAATTTAGATTCTCTCTTTTATTCTCTTCTACTTCTCTCCCCTTTCTTTTTATTTTTCTCTTAATTTTAATCCGTCTCTTCAATAAAAAATTTAAAAATTTGCGATTAAAAAAGTTAGAGAAGAAAGAGAGAGATCTAGATAGAAAAGAGTGAAGGAGAACATTTAATTTCTTTCACAAAAAGTAGTATAATGAGTAATGACGGATCCAAATTTTTTACTAGTGGGGCCAAAATTATATATGACAATATTTATATAAAAATATAAATATTATGAGTACATCATTTAATTTTCATTGACCACTTAATTAAGGAAATAAAACTCTTATCATTTGAACTAATTTACTATTGATAATTGAAGATAATTCTACATCCACATCTATAATATGTAAGTTTTTTTTTTTTTTTACGAAATCTATAATATGCATGGATGTCAATGGTATATATGAGTATGGTATTATAATACAAACTTGGTTCATCTCCTTCCCAACTTATCTATATCTCTCTCTTTTCTCTCTATCTCTCTTACTTTCAATCTCCCTCGTGATCATTTTATTAATTTTGGTACCCATTGTATAATGTGTCTAAAACAAACATTTGATTATTTATTCAATTTTTTCTAAAGAAACCAACTGAATAAATAAATATGAACATATATGGAAAAGAAAACAAAGTTAAGTATATATGGTATACAACAAAAATAAAAAATAAAGTTAAAAAAGTCTAAAAAGAAATATAAACAAACAATTCCATTCAATAGGCCTAGTCAGGGTCATTCATGAGTCTCTAGAAGAAGGGTCATTAACCTGCCTAAGTCACCCTTTGGCATGCTCTCTCTTCACAATTGTACGTGTGGCATACGATTGTTGGAATAGGACTAGTCAGGGTACATGGTAGAAATTAGTAACTTTGTTAATATTTCATAAATAGATAAATACTACAATAAAGATTGAACCCTTAACTTGTACAAATTGTTATCTCTTAAATAAATAATTATATTTATTTTTAAATATACTAATGAACTAATAAATCAATGAGATTAAACTTCCTTTAGATATTTAACATAACATTTTAGAAAATTTAACTATATATGACATTATATTTCAATTTTCGTTTTATAATAATATATTTATATATGTAAAAAACTAATGTAAATTAATAAATTTAAATTATTGAAAACGTTAATAGATTTATAATTTTAATCAAAGTAAATTTTTTAATATATGATAATAATAGTTGTAAAAATATTATTCATATTTAATTACTTAAATAGGCCGGTATAGTAGACGTAAAAGATTTTATTAATCACTTAGAGCATGATTTTTTTAACTAAATATGCTTAAAGAAAAGTCTTGATCTACTCTATTTAAAGAAATAAGTTGACCTGGATTTATCTAAGTTAAGCCGTAGGCCTCTTTAGATCGGTCTGACCTATTCTGAACCCTACGTTTATAAGCGTACCGTAGATTATTGCGTATCTGATTTTTCTTTTCTCTAGTTTGATATCGTTATTGATTATCTTCTTCTTTCGTTGATAATTTCTTATCTTTTTTTGTTGTTAGCTTTGAGATTTACTTATGTTCTAGAAAAATAAAGATATAGTAATAGTAATAGTAGTACTCTCCGTATGTACTAACATTAGTTAATGTGCGTGCGTGGCCGCAAGAAAATTCAACGGTCATTAAAAATAACAAAATTGAAAAAACATTATTCATAGTAGAGAAAATAACAAATTGAAAAAAATCTATCAATCACAAGCAAACAAACGTCATATAGTATATTTTTAAGCACACTCACGCGTAAACTAAACATGCACTCAATAATTATAAAATAAATAAATAAATAAATAAAATAAAAAACTGCACCCAATAACACTTGTCCACATGTTTTTTTATGACGGTGAAAAATTCATACTAATATCATGATAATCGGAAAAAAAACACAAATTTGTATTTAACATATCCCAAATTTGTGATGGTTGTAATAAGATAGGATAAAATGGTTTTTGTCCAAATTTGTGGTGGCTGTCAACAATATATAGTAGACTTTTTTTTATCAGTTACAAAAATATTAGACTAGAAACGAAAAAGTAGTCCTAAGGAAAAAATTAGTTTCCTTTTTACCCTAAATTTCCACTATATATAGGTAAGACATTTATTAATTATTTGAAATTAGAAAGCAGTAATTAAAAGAACCTTATTTCATAAACATCAATTAGGGGTGTACATGGGTTGGGCAAATCCGGTCGACCCGGTCAAACCCACCCAACCCAACCCAAAAAAGTGGGTTGGGTCGGGCAAGTGGGTGGATATGGATTTCAAAAATGAAAAACCCATTAAAAAAATCGGGTTTCGCGTAAAACCGGACCCAACCCAAAAAACCCACTAACCCGCTAGTGCTATGTTTCTTGAAATTTTTTTATGAAAATACTAAAGATTTTTTCATTTGATTATTAAATATTTTTATATTGAAAATGAGTTATACTATTTTTTACGAAAATAAAAAAGATTGAATAATTTTTATAAACAAATATGATAACTTTTCGCATTATTTTTTTAAAATTTTAAAAAATTGAATAATTTTCATAAACAAATATAGTGATTCATGGTTTAGTCATTTGATATTAAAAAAAGCAAAAGAATCATTTGGATAATACGCTATCCAGCCCGTAAATTAGTAGATTTACACAAAAAAATGAGTGATTATTTTTTATAGTGAAAAAAAGTTACCCTATTTTTCAAGAAGATACATTGATTGAGTTATTTTTTATGAGAAAATATGATGATTCAATATTTAGATATTTAATAAAAAAAATAGAAAAATAATTTGGGTAACCCACAACCCAACCCAATCCAACCCGGAAATTAGTGGATTTACCCAACCCGGCCCAATGTTATAACGGGTGGTTATTTTACTAAACCCAACCCGGAGTACCATATGTGGTTTGGGTTTTGGTTTTGGCCAAACTCAACCCAATCCGGCCCACGTACACCCCTAACATCAATGGCACGCTGACTGAAGTTTATGTAACAATTTTTATTTACCAATTATTGACATATACTAGTATGTATTATAAATTTAGAAAATGCTAAACATAGCGAGAAAAATCATCCTGAATTCATCCAGAATTTTGTTGATCGGTTAGTTGATCCAGTGATAACTGATGCAGGATCATAATTTGATTTTTCGTAACTGTGATCGGGAAGGAACTGAAACTACTTGATATCAGAACTGACTGTCAAATCAGATTAGGCAATAGTGGACCAAAACACAAACAAACATCAATATAGATATACTATATTTTGATACAAGTCGCAAAACTATACTTTGGAATTAAGTGTATACTATTTTTTGGGTTAATAAAAGTTCTTGTTTGCCTCTTAAAAAGAAAAGTGTATCTTCAACCATCCCCACACACACTCACGCGTAAACATGCACTTAGTATTTAAAATAATTGAACTAATTTATGTCACACGGTCACACCAAAATGTTTGTTTCTTGTGTTCTCATTTTCACCATATGAGAAGATCAAATATTGTGGCAAGAAGATAAAAAAAAAATACGAGTAATTTTCAAAAATAAATCATATAGCCATACATATATTTTATGACATTTTTTTAATTTAAAATTTGAAAATATGAAAAACCTCATTTCACAAAATAAGTGGAATCTTTTATTTGTGGACAACTCTAAAATTAGAGAAACTATTATAAATATATAAGGACATCTTAACAAAAAATCATTATTTTTCTATATTTTTTTAAATCCCTAATAATAATAATACTATAATTAAGAATGAATCGTATTTAACTTGTGTCATACGGGCACATGTTAAGGAGATAAATGTGAAAATATTCTCTTGAAAATTGTGTATTCAACTTCTTAAACATTAAATATTTTATAACATTAAATATTATATTTCTATATTTAGTTATCTTATCATGTGCCCTAAGGGCACATGTTAACATGACCCTAAATTGTAGTTAGTGAATGCATTTGAAATTAAATATTTATTTTTACCCTAAATTTCTACTATACAAATAAGATATTTATTTAACAAAAATTATAGTTAGTGAATGCATTTGAAATTAGAAAATTGTAAAATAACCTTATTTTATATTAATTATTGATATATATTAATTTTTATAATAACAATTTTTATTTACCAATTATTGACATATATTAATTTTTTATAAACAAATTAAAAGAGAAGTCATGGAATAGATAATGTATCTAATCTATGTAAAAGAGTCTTTCAAAAATGAAAATCTATGTAAAAGAAATATGTATACTATGAGGTAGCAAAGATTTTAATTATTCAATTTTAATTTTATTTTTTACAAGTTCGTTTTCAAATTTAACACGCTATATAAGCGTGGACTATTGCTATTACCTTCTTCTTCTTTTGCTTATAAAAAAAAAAAAAAAAAACCTTCTTCTTCTTTTGGGATAAATGTTGTCTTATCTTTAGCTATAGTTTCGTCAAGAAAAAGTTTGATGTTCTAGAAAACAAAATTATATAAGGGTGTTAACATTGAGGTGCATGAACCTAGCTTACGTGGTTTAATTAGTGATCATATAAAAATTTGGACGAGTAAATATATTTTAGGATGTGAGAATATTGTTGATGGAGTAATATATGTAAGCATATTAAATTTTTGTTTTTTCAATGCAATTTTTTTAGGAAAATGTGTGAAGTCAACCTTTTAAAAATTTAAATTTTTGTTTTTTCAATATAATTTTTTTTCTTTTCTTTCCATTTTTAGTTCCTTAACTAGTGTAAAGTGTCCCGGGGACACTAGTTAGCATGACCCATAAAAAAATTCTATCTTGAAATTTGTGTATTCAATACATTAAAAGTGTAAAATGTTCTCTTACTAACATTAATTTTATTTTTTATTTCTATTTTGGGCATGCTTAACAAGTGCCCGTGACACTGTTTAGCATGACCCATAAATTAAAAGTAGAAACATTCTCTCTCTTAAAATTTGTGCAATTAATTTTAAAAAAATTTAAAAAATACACGAATTACAACAATTTTTTTTTAATCATTAACATATGTACTTAGAACATATATTAGTTTCTCCCATAGTTTAATGGTGGCAAAATTTTGGCTCATATATTTCGTAAAAAAATTAAAAATAAAATTGGTTCATATGCGATTGCTCAACTTGCTCCAACTATGAACCAGCTATAATTAACAAAAGATAAAATATTCTTATTAAACGAGAATTACAAAATTAATAATGAATTATATTAAATTTTTAAAATATTAAACAAATAAATATGTAAATCCATTGTAAAAAACAAGAAAATGATATTCAAATCCTTCAAGTAAATTTTGAAAAAAAAAATAGTCTTTTTCTAAGAAAAAAGTTTCTTATAAATTAATTAAATAAATATTTGATAATTTTCTTTTCTGGCAAGTGCGTTCATCTTACTATAAATAGATGTATAGATAGATAGGTTGGCATCATCAAGCTTTGTAAGATGCATCTGAGTGAAAAAGTAATTTCTGCAAGCACATTGACTCTTGAACTGAACAAAATAACTTAAATGTGTGAAACTGCATATCCATGTGACTATGTCCATTTTACAACCACAATTGGCATAAAGCACTAAAATTTCAAAATGGCCTAAACCCTAAAATCATAGGGTGTGTTTGTTTCAAGGTATGAAATTGCATTCCTTGGAATGATATTCCTAGGAATATTATTTCCAGGAATAACATTCCTACTCATGTGTTTGGTTAAAATTTAGATTTCCTGGGAATGTTTTTAAAATTTATATAAAATAAAAAATTCAAAAAAATAAAAATGCAAATAAATGTGAGTGGTAGTGGGAAGTTATGAGAAGTTATAGGAAGTTGAGTTTTATTCCCATGAGAATGTTATATTCCCACTCTATTAGCATGAGAATAACAAGTGTAGAAGTTATGTGTAATTAACATTCCTGGGATTAAAAAATTCCTGGGAACAAATTTTCAAAACTTGAAACAAACATAGCAATGTTACATTCCAGATCTTATATTCCCAGGAATAACATTACAAACCTTGAAACAAACACACCCATATAAATATATCCAGTAACCGCTATCCAAAAACATCGATATCTTAGATTGTACGTCATTCAACCAAAGCTCTTGTAATGCCCTCACAATATTGTGATTCAGCAGTTCAATGAAATTAAACGAAGACGGAAAATTGTAACGAGATTGAACAGGGAAGATACTTGAAGAATCTGCGATCCATCGACGTTTGTCCTTTTCATCGGAATTTGGTCTAACACCTTCTAAAATTTCCTCCACATCAACCAACTCGTCTACCTCCGAGTTAGACAATTCCTCCTTTCATTGCCACATCCAATTCCATTCCCCTCCATCCCACCGACCCCTGTTTGCTATCATGACGTCCTTATTGTGTTCTAAGCGAAATAACAGAGGAAACACGAAGCAAAGATGTGTTCCTCCAATCCATTTCTCTTCCCAAAAATTAATTGATGAACCGTCACTCGACACACTATTAACGTTAGAAGAGAACCAGTCGGGCCGGCATTTTCCTCCCTCCAATTGTTAGAAGTCCCACATTGGCTAGAGATATGGTAAAGATAGCCTTTATAAGTGTAGTGCAAACCTCAACTCTCAAGCTAGCTTTTGTGGTTGAGTATAGGCCTCTAAAATTCTAATATGGTATCAGAGCCTATCCTAGATCCATTTGTTGTTTGTTGTGGAGACCTCCCATATTTGGGCCACCCGTTGTTGTTGATCCCACGTTCCAGCTTGTTCAGTTCTGGACGTGAGGGGGTGTGTTAGAAGTCCCACATTGGCTAGAGATATGGTAAAGATAGCCTTTATAAGTGTAGTGCAAACCTCAACTCTCAAGCTAGCTTTTGTGGTTGAGTATAGGCCTCTAAAATTCTAATACCAATAGAGCAAATGTCCCTTCACCATAGCTAATCATTCCTCGTATCGGATCCCTCATCCCTCCATAAGATTTTACTTGGTAGTGGTCCATATCTATAATTGAGAAGATCGTACCAAATAACATGTTCTTAACATAAACCATATACTCTATTGGCTTTGTCTGAGTCTAAGAATGGGAAAAGTTGGTCAAATGGCACAAGTTGTCTACTAAAATAGGCCATTTTCTTTTCTACAAGGAAAACAATATAGTTCTTAACATAATCTTGAAATCAATATTTAACTTTCTTAATCACAATATTCTATGCATCTTTAAAGGATCTCACAAATTGTAACATATGTTCTATTTATAGGACAATACGTTAACAAGTTAAAACTACTTTAATGAAAACATAAAAAAAAGTTAAGTAAAATAAAAGAAATAAAATAACTTTTCATTCCTTTGATTTCACTAATTGCCTTCAAATGCATTACAAAGATCCTACTTATAGTACCACTAGTTGGATAATGATCTAATAATACCTACAAGGCCCAATGCTAATAGGCCCAACAATTCAAATGAAAGTCTTAACTAATAATATAAATAAATACTACTAGTTGGACCTTCACTATAATTATTCATAACTAGGGACAGATCTAGAAATCAATGAGACGGGGGGCCGAATGGGCCGATTTTTTTTTTAATAACAAACAATACATATAAAATAAAATCACTATAGTTTTTTTTACAAACATTGTAGCACCTAAAACAAAATAAAATTTTGTGATAAAATCGGATATGATAATTTTGACTAAAAAATCGTGTAATCAATTTCTTAAAATTACAAAAAAAAAAATGCTCTTATCAATACAAAATTTCTATCTTTAAATTCATTATCATTAGTAAAACTCTAAAATAGAATAGATAAACATATAATATTAGATTATATATTGTATAAAAAGAAGTAGCTAGGAAATAGGATGTGTCATTAGCAACTCATAGACATCTATTTGAACCACTAGTACACAAAAAGACAACAACTAAAACACTCACTCTTTCCATTCACTTATAGGATATACATACACATATGCCCAACTTAACAACTTATAGATTATAATATATATATATATATAACATAGTATACATATTTAGGGAGGGGTTGGAGCCCCTGCTTGCCCCCCTCCAGTCCGTCCCTGTTCATAACAATAACAAATATTAAACATATGTTATAAGTAAATTTTTTGAATCACAGTCTACATCTCCACGACCAACACCACAAGAAACAAAGTTGTTAGTAGAATCTAATTTATGCTAATACTTGCTTGTGTTTTGTTCTTCCACATTTAATTATGGGTTCAACTCCTCCCATTTGGGCTGCTAATTGTCTCTTAATACTTGCTTGTGCATTGGTATTGGCTTGGGACCTGTGAGTATGCTCCTCTTGAGGTCTGAGGTTCGATTCTCTCTGGCGCCAATTTGGGTGGGCTAATTTAGCCTCTTAAAAAAAAAAGGATTTTTAACAACATTAGCAGCCGCTACTACTAAATCATCTATCCTAACAAACTCCCAAATTTGCTTGCATTTCTCAAAGTAGACTGTTTGATCTAAACCGGATTTTGTTCCATGCTCAAGCCATTCATGTTTCCACCGTTATTTCCGTTTTTAAATATTTAAACTAATCATCTTACTTTTTTTATTTATATGAAGATACACATATCCAACAAAATTTTAATAAATTTGGAATTCATAATTGAAGAACCTAGCCTCTTACATTATTAATATTCAAAATAAAAAAAAAAATTCAAAATGATTTCAGGAAATACAAAATGTTAAGGCTTATTAAGGCTTAAATGAAGATACGCATTTTTTAGTTTTTTTACAAAATTATCCTACAACTCTATTAACTCAATCTAAAAATTAGTTAATCCAAAATATAAAAGATGTGATGGGCAATGGAGTTGCACTAGCACAAGCACAAATATAGACCAAGATTCTCCGAAGTCAATGATTTCATGCAGTCACGTTGTCGATTTACGGTGGTCGTTAGATTGAAAGCATACGGTTCAAATTTTAAACTCGATGTTTTCAATCTTTAAAAAAACAAAATCTTCACTAAAAATCGAACCATTGTCTCTCGATCCAACGATTACGATCGAGCCAACTGCAAAACTACATCAATATTTTGACAGCAGGAAACCTTATCTTATTTTCCCTAATACCCAATCCAAACTCTATTCCAAGTTTCTGTTTTTCTTAACTTTGGTGGACCTAATTTCCTTGGCTCACATTCACCCTCTTCAAAACATCTAAGCAACCAGATCACAGTGTCCAAATGGCACAAAGAGAGCCACAATATCAGTACAAAATATCAGGTTGAGAATCCACATCCAAATTCAGCACCAATAAGATGTTGCTGACTTGTGCATATCCTAATCCACAAAATCTTATGATTTCCACCGTGGCCACTCTCAACACTTCTATAAACCTTTGTAGAATTTCCTTCATTCTTCACAACAACACTAGCTAGCTATTAACACCAAAGAGAACAACAGCAAGAAACCTCAAAGCCCTCATGGCCACCTCTGCTATCCAACAATCAGCATTCACTGGTAAGACTGGTTTGAGACAAGGAAATGAGTTCATCAGGAGAGCTGGTAACTTTGGCCCAGCTCGCCTCACCATGCGTCGTACTGTGAAGAGTGCTCCTGAAAGCATTTGGTAAGTAGTTCAATTACAGTCAAAAAAATTCAAAATGTTTTGGTTTTTTAACACTCTTATGTCTCATCATGTCTCTTAAGAACATAGTAACAAATTCTTAGCTTAGATGGGGAAGACCCAAAAGCCATAGATTATGCATGTGTAATGTAATAGATTAAATCAAATGTTAATAACTAACTGGTGATATAACTGCTTATAGACTATAATTTATGAATCACGGACACTCCTTGAATTAGGTCACACGTAACACGACACCAACATATATGATTACATTGAATTATGTTATTTTCTTACATTATTATCGGTGTGGAAGTGTCCGTGTATTTGTGCTTCACACCTTATAGTTAATAGTTATCATCTTGTCTTGTAAAGGTCTAATCAAATGCAACATCCTGTGCTAACATTTGAAGTAAGGTTGTGATAATTTGTTTCTGTATTTAACTTGGTATGATCTGTTGTTAAAATCAGGTATGGCCCTGACAGACCCAAGTACTTGGGTCCATTCTCAGAACAAATTCCATCATACCTGACTGGTGAATTCCCTGGTGACTACGGATGGGACACAGCTGGATTATCAGCTGACCCTGAAACTTTTGCAAAGAACCGTGAGCTTGAAGTAATTCACAGCAGATGGGCTATGCTTGGAGCATTGGGATGTACCTTCCCTGAAATCCTTGAAAAGAATGGTGTTAAATTCGGCGAGGCAGTCTGGTTTAAGGCTGGTGCCCAGATCTTCTCTGAGGGTGGCCTTGACTATTTGGGCAACCCAAACTTGATCCATGCTCAGAGCATTCTTGCAATCTGGGCTACTCAGGTTGTGCTCATGGGATTCGTTGAAGGTTACAGAATTGGTGGAGGACCACTTGGTGAAGGATTAGACCCACTTTACCCTGGCGGTGCCTTTGACCCTCTTGGTCTTGCTGATGACCCTGATGCATTTGCAGAGTTGAAGGTGAAGGAACTCAAGAATGGCCGATTGGCTATGTTCTCCATGTTTGGTTTCTTTGTTCAAGCCATTGTTACCGGCAAGGGACCTGTTCAGAACCTTTACGACCATCTTGCTGACCCTGTCGCCAACAACGCATGGGCATATGCTACTAACTTCGTCCCCGGACAATAAGAATGCCAAGATATGGCTGCCTCTTCAGCTGCAATCTTCTGCTCTCATTTGCATTTGTGTTGAGTTTAACTTCTATTTTCACCAATGTAATTACACAAGCAGAACCTGTATGTGGCTGATTATATGTTAGAAATATGGATCCTAAGAAATGTCAACTCTTGTGCATGAATTCAGAATATTGATTGAGCTGTGTTAGTCATATGCTTTTATGTAATCTCCCATAATAATTAGTTTAAATAATGCAACCAGTTCAACTACTAAAATTTGTCAAAAAACATCAACTACTTAAATGTAATTACACAAAGATTGGTATTTAGTATGAATAAGTTTGCACACGAAAAAGGCATGAATGTGTTCAAACTAATCAGGTGGTTGGTAACCATACACCTAGATAGGTCAAATGAGAAGCAAAAAAAAAATAAAAAAATTCACTACACCATTGATTGTTTATGTTTTGTTTGTTGGAAAAAACAAATTGTTCCTTTTAGCATTTTGGTTGCACAAAAACTCTGCTTCCTGCAGAATTCAAATTTGTTATCATGTGTTTGAGAAATCAAGGTTAGATCCTTCTCTTAATCTTCAAGATAACAAAATATGGTGGTTGAAACTAAAAGACTGTAAATTTCACTTCTGGGGTTATAGCAATTTTCTTAAAAATAAGATGACACTGAGAGCGCAATATTATGTAATATGATTATAGAGCATTTTCATGAGATTCATCATCTTTATTATCTCGTGAAAAAGAAGCCATAATGGGTATCAACAATATAATATATCTGTAACCATTTTTAAAATTCATACCTCGACAAGGATCCGCAACATGCCAGCAAAAGTTATTGCAAGAACATGATCCATTTTTGAAATGATGAAAGCAGATGTACCTCATTTCACGATCGTATAGATAGCTGAGAGGTGTCGGTAACTACATGGCAATCGTTACAGACTCAAAGGTTCTTTATAATGCGAATAAGAGTTCTTTCCATATCGATGAGACCAAATGAAATCGCCAACTCTCACTGCGGTTCTCTAATTCAATTTATTTTTCCTTCTCGCCATGACACCATCAATGTTTAGCAGAACTTGGCTTGTGTCAGGAACATGTCACTCCAGTTTCAGTTTCTCCCTCATTTCCCTCAACTTTGCATATATATCCTGGGTTTGGGGATGTGATCTATCCAACACAATAAACCGATGAAGTTGACCCTTGTGCTCAATGAAGCTGCATCCAGCATCCTTTATCACTCATCTCTTTTTCATCATTTCTGTTACATGTGAAACTTTATCCCACTTCCCAGCTGCAGCATACATATTGGAAAGTACAGTATAACACCCGGTATGAGCATCTAAATCCTCCTCAATCAAATTTCAAGCTGCATATTCACCAATTTCCAAGTTTCCATGATTCCTAGCACCACAAAGCAAACTCATCCAGATAACTTTGTTGGGTCTCGCAGTCACTGGCATCCTCTCAATGATATTTTTTGCCTGTTCAAGATGCCCGGCTCAACATAAAATGTGGATGAAGCAACCATAATGTTCAACTATGAGATCAATTTTATACTCATTTATCATCATTTGAAAAACTCAGTTTTCCTCATTTACCATGCCTGCATGACTATAAGAATTCAAAAAACCTATCAAAGTTATAGCATGAGGTTTCATTCCAATTCTTTGCATTTCCATAAAAAAAGCTAAAGAGCTTGATCAGCCAAACCATGCCACAATTTGTTGTTGGCTATTGCTTTGAAAACAGACACAGCACTCTCTAATACACTGTTATGATTTGCTAAAAGTAAGAAACGCCAACGAAAAAGACATGACCCTTGCACTGAGTGAAATATTTCCACATAATTCCTGCTTTAAGTAATATAGTTCGTGTAGACAGGAAAAAACTTCCTACTCACTGTAAAACACAAATGATTTCAGATGCCCTTCAATGTGGTTGATTCTTTGCAGTGAAGGGATATAATGTAATCTCATTCCTAATGTTAGGTTACGTCCTCGTGAATAAATTCAAACAAACTGTAGTTTGTAAAAGAAACATTTACACTTAAATATACAGCATGGAGGTCAGCCTGTGTAAGCATCCAGGGCTATAAATGAAATGAAAGAACAAAAAAAAGAAGAAAAAGAGGAGGGAGGAAAGCACAAATTAAGAAAAAAAATTTTGATAGCTTCTCCATGTTAAATTTCTTCAGAAGTACAAAACAAATATGACAATTCAAAAATATCAAATTGGAGTCAAATTCGTAAAATTAATCATAAGTTAATTGGGTGACTTTATAAAGGAGAAAATTTTGAATAAATACACCACAGATTCACCTTATGTTAATTGATTTGAATAGTATTTCCATTTTAGTGCCCAGAATCATTTTCACTTGTCCACGGGGGACCACTTGTGAAGATCATCCACCGTAGCATAAGCCTTGAACCTTGAATTTGTAACTCCCATATAAAATTCTTAAATTAAAATTTTGGTACAACTGTAAATTTTGATTTGAATTAGAAAATCATGCTATTGTGTATGTAACTGTTTGAGTAATGGGCATTATAGAGCATTTTCATGAAATTCGTCATCTTTATTATCATGTGAAAAAGAATATCTGTAACCATTTTTAAAACTGATACCTCGACAATATAATATATCTTTATTATCATGAGTATCAACAATATAATATCAACAATAAATCTTTTATCTTTATTATCATGAGTATCAACAATATAATATATCTGTAACCATTTTTAAAACTGATACCTCGACAAGGATCCACAACATGTCAGCAAAAGTTATTGCAAGAACATGATCCATTTTTGAAATGATGAAAGCAGATGTACCTCGCACTGTGATTTCACGATCGTAGATAGCTGAGAGGAGTTCGGTAACTACATGGCAATCGTTACAGACTCAAAGGTTCTTTCTAATGCCAATAGGAGTTCTTTCCATATCGATGAGACCAAATGAAATGGCCAACTCTCAATGCGGTTCTCTAATTCAATTTATTTTTCCTTCTCACCATGACACCATCAATGTTTAGCAGAACTTGGCTTGTGTCAGGAACATGTCACTCCAGTTTCAGTTTCTCCCTCATTTCCCTCAACTTTGCAAGAGAAATCCTGGGTTTGGGGATGTGATCTATCCAACACAATAAACCGATGAAGTTGACCCTTGTGCTCAATGAAGCTGCATTCAGCATCCTTTATCACTCAACTCTTTTTCATCATTTCTCTTACATGTGAAACTTTATCCCACTTCCCAGCTGCAGCATACATGTTGGAAAGTACAGTATAACACCCGGTATGAGCATCTAAATCCTCAATAAAATTTCAAGCTGCATATTCACCAATTTCCAAGTTTCCATGAGTCCTAGCCCCACAAAGCAAACTCATCCAGATGGCTTTGTTGGGTCTCACAGTCACTGGCATCCTGTCAATGATATTTTTTGCCTGTTAAAGATGCCCGGCTCGACATAAAATGTCGACGAGGCAGCCATAATGTTCAACTATGGGATCAATTTTATACTCATTTATGAATCTGGAACTAGTAAAATGTCGACGAAGCAGATGTACCTCCTACTGTGATTTCACGATCGTAGATAGCTGAGAGGAGTTCGGTAACTACATGGCAATCATTACAGACTCGAAGGTTCTTTAAAATGCGAATAAGAGTTCTTTCCATATCGATAGACCAAATGAAATGGCCAACTCTCTCACTATGGTTCTCTAATTCAAATTATTTTCCCTTCTCAGTTCTCACCATGACACCATCAATGTTTAGCAGAACTTGGCTTGTGTCAGGAACATGTCACTCCAGTTTCAGTTTCTCCCTCATGTCCCTCAGCTTTGCATATATATCCTGGGTTTGGGGATGTGATCTCACACAATAAACTGATGAAGTTGACCCTTGTTCTCAATGAAGCTGCATCCAGCATCCTTTATCACTCATCTCTTTTTCATCATTTCTCTTACATGTGAAACTTTCTCCCACTTCCCAGCTGCAGCATACATATTGGAAAGTACAGTATAACACCCGGTATGAGCATCTAAATCCTCCTCGATCAAATTTCAAGCTGCGTATTCACCAATTTCCAAGTTTCCATGAGTCCTAGCACCACAAAGCAAACTCATCCAGATGGCTTTGTTGGGTCTCACAGTCACTGGCATCCTCTCAATGATACTTTTTGCCTGTTCAAGATGCCCGACTCGACATAAAATGTCGACGAGGCAACCATAATGTTCAACTACGGGATCAATTTTATACTCATTTATCATCATTTGAAAAACTCAGTTTCCCTCATCTACCATGCCTGCATGACTACAAGCATTCCAATTTCCAATTATTTGCATTTCCATAAAAAGCTCATGAGCTTGATCAACTAAACCGTGCAATCCTAAGCCCACAATTATAGCCATCTAATGCCCCAATTTCTTGTTGCCCACTGCTTTGAAAACAGCCAAAGCACTCTCTATACTACCCCACCGTGCAACTCAAATCCATTCTTAACCATACACGAATGAATCCATCTTCTATTACCAAGAACAGCAGAAAGAGCACTCAACAATGTAACATTCCCTTCTTTCAACAACACTTCAAACAACTCCATAGCTTCATAAAAACACACATTGAGCTGATATCCAGCTATCATTGAATTCCAACTTATCAAACTTCTCGCAGAACACAGACATATGACAAAACAATCCATCCGCCAAATAAATCTTACCACACTTCATATACCCATTAATCATAACATTACAAGAAAGCAAACTCTTATCAGGCATCTAATAAAATATCTCTCTGGCAACCTTAACCTTTCCACATTTACACAACCCGTCGAGCAAAACAGTTCAAGTAAACTTATCCCTGCTAGGCATTTCATCGAACACCTTAAACGCGAACTCAACATCACTGTTCTTAGCACACCCATCACTGTAAAAATTTAATTATTACATGTGTGGTTGACTGATCTTTAACTTGTTTAGGGATTACCAATAAGTAATTTGTTGTTTGATTTACTTTTGTTAAATTAGAGACACGTTATGCTTAATCTTTTTAATATAATTAAGTTGGTTTTATTTAAAAAAAAAAGTACTCTTATAAGTTATAATAAATGGTGGCATATTTTTTTTTCTCTAAAGTAGTCAAATAATATATTAATAAAACCTGATTAAATATAAGGTGTTCTTACTCAGGGAAGAAAAAGACATTCAAGAGAGCATCTAATCAAAAAAATCCTAACCCCGGTAGTACATGATAAGATTGGACCACACCACAGAATTTAAATCATAATAGGAAACTTTTTTTCCCCTTTTGTCAAGTATTTTGGTTGATATTCTAAGTGTAGAGAAATGGAGAATTTTGGGTTCAAACATAGTTATTCTTCAAAAATATTTCTCTGGTAACTCCCAACTCAGCTACATTTAACTACCATCAAATCAGAACTTTTACTTTGTTAAGCAACAATTCAGTTGATATCTCGTGCGAACACCTTATTATTTCTTTCTTTTCAAATAATCCAGGCTATCCAAATTGCAAAAAAAGTGGCAACGAACTTCTTTGCCAAAAAATAATTGCTACAAAATTGAATAACGTGAATTTGGACATCATTCGAAAAAATGCTTGATAATCCTAACCAATTTAAAATTGATGTCCAAATATTAGAGGAAAAATCACAATCAAATAACAAATCATTAACGATTTCATTTCTTTCACATTCACATGAACAAAGTACGAATCCAATGTTAAGAAGTTTCACACCAGTTGCGAGATGACCTATACTCAATCACAAAAACTAGTTTGAGAGTTGAGATTTGCATTACACTTATAAATGTTATCTTTACCATATCTCTAGCCAATGTGGAACTTCTAACACACCCCTCACGTCCAGAACTGAACAAACTGGAACATGGAATCAATAACAACAAGTGGCCCAAATATGGGAGGTCTCAACAACAAACAACAAATAGATCTCGGATAGGCTCTGATACCATATTAGAATTTGAGAGACATATACTCAACCACAAAAGCTAACTTGAGAGTTGAGGTTTGCACTACACTTATAAAGGTTATCTTTATCATATCTCTAGCCAATACGAAACTTCTAACAAGTTGAGTTAGACTCAATACCCAATTCTAATATGGTAGCAGAGTCTCCTCCACGATCCTCTGAACCACCATTTATATCCATGCCAAATTAAATTATCTTTTCCACATAACCTGGCTAGTTAAAAATAATCTCCTCACAACTCACAAATAGAGACACTTTCAAATAAATTATTTTTTTTCCTTATAACCTCCTTATGCTCACACCCTCCCAATAATTGAATCTAAATTTAGTTATTAGTTAAATGTTTGGAGGGTGTCTAAATACATGTCATAGATTCCATTATAGAATGGTTATGATTAATTGCGTGAATATATTATATCTAGCATGTCTAATGTCTAATTAATAATAGAGTAATCTATGTTAAAAGATGCAGAAACAAGGCTGCACTTAGTCTAGTTGGTAGTATATCAAAAATTTAAAGCCTTGGTTCAATAATTTGGGTGGGTAATGTCTTATGAACCCTTATCTATCATTTGTACCGATCTTTTGTCTTCTGGTGAATGAATTACTTTGTTGTAAAAATATTTAAGACCAAATCAACCATTCACTCAAAGCTACTGAGTTTTAAGCATACTCTTTCCCTAATAAAATATACTCCTAAGCAAAAAGTATAAATATAGTCCAAAATTAAATCAATAGTATTTTTTTGCTTATATATATTTTTTCTTTTGTATTAACAAGCTGGTTTTCAGGGGGAAGGAATTCCGATAATTCAGTTCGGTCACAAGATAAATAAAATCTAGTAAAAATTTGTTCCCAAGAAATCGAGCCCGTGTTCTTTCAAACGATCTGTGCTAGAGAAAATTCATAATCACTAAAGTCAAATGTCTTAGTTTGCTTATATATTATTATAGAATTAGAACGCAAACTTTCAGAATTTGATCTAATGGTAAAAAGACAAATCTTAGATCCAGGAAATCCTGAGTTCGAATCTCACTAGGTCTCTGCTTAGACTGACAATAAAGACATGCAATCCTAGTAAAGCGTTGGAATTTTAATAGTTTATCGTTAGACATAAACTTCCTTAAAGAAATTATTAGACATAAACCATGAAAACTATACGATATTAGTAAGGGTGTTATTTGATCCATGTTGATATTGTTTAGTGAAAATTCGTTTCCAGTTGTTATTTCATGAATAAGAACTTACATGCATGCATATATATATATATATATATATATATATATATATATATATATATATATATATATATATATATATATAGGGGGCTGCTAACTTAGACTCAGTTGGGTCTAAATTAGCAAAGTGCACCTTTTCAGTTGGACCAAAATACCCATTCTTTTTAATTAATTAACCAAATTACCATCAATGGACGCGGATCCAGTGTCGCGCGCGTACCGCAGGACCATGGTTACAGGCCGTTGATTTCCATCAGACAGCCAAGATATGATCTCATCAAGACTGTCTGATCAATCTAACAGCCCAGATCATCCGAATCCATCAGATTCCAGCGCGTGCACCACACTGGATTACACCCTGGAGAGAGAAGAATCTACTTTTTAAAAGCAGGACACGTGTCGCTGTCTGATTGGCTGGGCGTGATTTTTTTCCATTTAATACTTTGAACTCAATTATTTCGTTGTAAATTAATTTTTTATTTTTTATTTTTATACCAAAATTCATAATTTTTTTTTCTCTACAAATAGAGACTTGGTTCGTTTGATTTGGACACAGAAAAAAAAACCCAATTTTTCACTACCTTAATCTCATTTTTCACTACCTTGCATCAACTCACTGAAACCATTCTACCAGGAAAATGGTTTCAGATTACAACTCTCAGAAACCATTGTACCAGATAAATGGTTTCAGAAGCAAACACAATTAATAAATTACTCACTGAAACCATTCTACCAGTAAAATGGTTTCAGAATACAACTATGTGCAACCATTCTACAAGCTAAATGGTTTCAGAAGCAAATAACTAATAATCAACTTACTGAAACCATTCTACCAGCAAAATGGTTTCAGATTACAACTCTCTGAAACCATTGTACCAGATAAATGGTTTCAGAAGCAAACACAATTAATAAATTACTCATTGAAACCATTCTACCAGTAAAATGGTTTCAGAATACAACTATGTGCAACCATTCTACCAGTAAAATGGTTTCAGAAGCAAACATTAGTTTTTAATTACCGTTTTATCTCATTTAATTAACTAAAAATAGTTTCAGGTCTCCAAAAATTTCATAAAATATACCAAAAGTTCCAGAATATTATCTACTATTTTCCTGGTATAATGGTTTCAGTGAGTTGGTTGAGTGGTGCGTGTTAAATTACAACACACAAGTAACGTATTTAGTAGACAAAAAATGAGATTAAGGTAGTGAAAAATTGCATTTTTTTTTCGCTGTCCAAATCAAACGAACCAAGTCTCTATTTGTAGACAAAAAAAAAATTATGAATTTTGGTATAAAAATAAAAAAATAAAAAATTAATTTACAACGAAATAATTGAGTTCAAAGTATTAAATGAACAAAAATCACGTCCAGCCAACCTTTGTGTGACACGTGTCATACTTTTAAAAAGCAAATTTTTCTCTCTCCAGGGTGTAATCCAGTGTGGCGCACGCTCTGGAATCTGATGGATCAGGATGATCTGGGCTGTCGGATTGATCAGACAGTCTTGATGAGATCTGATCTTGGCTGTCTGATGGGAATCAACGGTCTGTAACCATGGTCTTTCGGTACGCGCGCGACACTGGATCCGCGTCTATTAATGGGTATTTTGGTTAATTAATTAAAAAGAATGGGTATTTTGGTCCAATTGAAAAGGTGCACCTTGCTAACTTAGACCTAACTAGGGTCTAAGTTAGAAAACCCCATATATATATATATATATATATATATATATATATATATATATACACACACACTAAATTTAATATCATTTTTAATATCAATCAATATATACAACTAAATTAAGTAGGTGTTATTCTTACCATATGTCATGGCTCATGCATGCCCTACACTACTGGAAGAACAAATATTCTTTATTATGTGGGGTGAGGAATTTGAAAGAGATGCACGGGAGTCATCATCATTATCTTTCTTAAAGTCTCAAAACACATGATTATGTTTTTATAATAATTTAGTACTTTAGTAAAAAAAAATAAAAATAGTACTGTATTAAACTTGTTAAATTTAGTTCTCCTACTTATTTTAAAGTGAGGAATTTACATGTACAAAACGTATTATGTTCAAATACTTCATTTATTTAATATATTTTTACATATTTTATTTCTTCAAAATTTTTTTGCATATTTTATTATAATTGATAATTTCTTTTTTGTTTGTATTAATCTCCTGTTTTCAGGGAAATGAGGCTCCATAATCTGCGAAATAAGTAAAATCTGATCAATAAGTTAAACTCGAATTCTATCGAACGATTCGTTCTAGAAAAAGTTCATTTGCTTAATGTTTGCCATCCTTTTATATAAGAGTGTAATATTTTATTTTAGAGAGTTTGAAACAAATTGACGAGAGAGACGTTAATTGATGCAACAATTGCACATGACTACATAATCCACACCATTGATCGGTCTATGAGATAGAACAGTACATAATTTGTATTTTATATTGTTTTCATTGTCACAATGGACTATAGCTTATGAAAGTAGCTAGAGAGTATAGTCGAACAAACCATATAATTTTACACATTTAGTTCTCTCTCTTTCTTTGATGGACATGGACACTAATCACTAATTAATGATTGATGGCAAATTCCAAAAATATTCCTTGCCAATTCCTTTTGTCTATTCCCCACAGCAAGACCTCACCTTCCAAGCTCCAAAACAAGAACAACACGGTCAATCGTTAGATGATTTAGTAGTGATTGATATTGGATTTGGTATTGAAGATCACGGTTCGATCACCGCAATTATGATTGGAAGGGGATTGAAACCACTTGATGTAAGAACTGACCTCAAAACTAGATTAGGTGGTCCAATGAAACAGATACTGATGATGAAAAAAAAAAAATATATGCATTTCCTTTTGTATTATAAAATAAATAATTACGATATTTTATTACTTATAGTAACATTAATGACTATATTTTACCTGTCTCTAATAGAATTTGAACTCTTTCTTAAAATTTTAAGATCGAAATCTCATCACTAAACTGACACCTCATAAAGGAAAACATTATGTTTCAATAGTTGAAAACTTACAAAAACAAAAAAGAAGTAACATACCATAAAGACCAAACAAAGATGTACATACCATTCCTAAACAAATAGTGGTCTAAAATTGACAAGTACAGATAAGCAATTACCTAACCATTTATTCTCCAAAATACTCAATTCCAATTGCTACTCTGCATCATCAATTTGGACTTTACCTCTTACCATTTTCCTCATTCAAAAAGTCCCTTTGGCTACACATGAAGCTACCCTTCCTTCTCCCTATACTAACTTCAACAACTATCTCTTTGTCTTTTTGTCAAACATCACTTGATTCTAATCTATGTTGCTTTCATCAGGAATCAATTAGAAGGACCCAAATACTAAAAAATAATGTTAAATACTCTGGTACACATCTTATCTAAATATATATAGGTATATTATTGACGTGGATAACTCTAATAGGTCTATGATTGGTGTTTAATATAAAAAAATTAATAAACACTAATTATGAACCTATTATAATTGTCCATATCAGCGAATATACCGATACATATTTAAATAAAATATACACGAAAGAATTCACAAAAAATAATATGCTCAACAGCTAAAAAAAATGATCTTCAAATATATGCATTTCCTTTTGTATTATATATCACTTCCAAAACACAATATGCCAAACCCACCAAAATATAGATGTCAATTCTTCCCCTCCTCTCCACTCTACTCCACTGCCTCCCAATTTCTTCCCAAAGATTGAAACTTTACTCACAACTTTCAAATGGGTAGGCAAGATAATGATCCAACCATGGTGAACTCTTCCATTGCTCTTCTTCAAGAAAGGTTTAGACAATTGGAGAAAGTGAAAGAAAGGAGAGAAGGTAAACAACTTCTTACATTGTTGTCATTAGAGAGCAACACCTTAGCATCACAACAAAGGTTGGTAGTTCCAAATAATAAGCAAACTCATCATGATTCTCTTTCTCTTGGACTAAACTTGACAAGCAAGCAAGGTGATATGAACACCATGAAATCAAACACATCTTTGAGTTCATGGTCACATGGTGGATCATCAACATCAAGAAATTTTGATACCTCTGAAGTAGATACTTCACTTCATCTGTAAATTAATTAATCACTTATATATTTATTTATGCTTGTATTTTGATTCCACAATCTCCACTATTTTATAGTATGTATGTGTTTGTGTATATGTGCATATTAATAGTGTCCTATATGTTCTTAATCATTTTGTAGCATTAATTATTTTTCCTTGAAAGCATGTGAATGATAATTGATAAATGCAAAATAATTGGCAAATGAACAAATATATAAACAAGACTAAAATTATGAATTATTAACAGCAAATAGTTTTGAAATAGGGTAAATTGTATAATATATGGACAAAGGTCCACAGTGGAACATGTCGATAAAAATGTTCAAAATATCAACAATGATAAATATCGCCTATTTGATTTAGAGGTTTTTTTGAACAATATTTGATTTAGAGGTTGATGATCTACATAATTTTTATAATTAAAAAATTACTTTTTTTTTTTACTAATAAAAAATTATTTAAATGGAGTACTAATTTGATTAAAATAACAAAAAAAAATATATGCATTTAATATTGAACCATTATCGATTAGATCACCGTCTAAGCCTGACAAAATATGAGGATCGTGAGTTTTTATTTCAAAAAGTATCGTCGACAATTATTAGAATTTTTAATAATTTTTTATATTGATCTACGGTGGACCATCCGAATATTCGGGAGGTCCATATTAACACTTGCCTTAGACGTTTTTTTTTTTCTAAGTGAATCCCATGCAAAATAAAAAATAAAAAATTGAGGGCCTAAAGGCTACTTTTGGTTCTGCATCGAGAAAAAATATTTGTGTGTGTGAAATCTTAGATGTGCTTAGTGTTTATCCCTCCAGACCATAATAAATATTAAAAAAAAAAATAACAAGTTCTTTTTCAACATACTAGCATAATATTATAACCAAAGACATGAGGACTGAATACATTTTTTTTTTTCAACTCGAGACGACATTTGTGCATTCATTCATGAGCTTAATTTGACGACATGTTGACATGTTCCTTAGCTCCTAACTCCTAAGTATCTTCTATTTTACAATGAAATAAAATATGAGTTTCTTTATTCCGAATTGCTTACGATAACCTTGTGTCTAAGATTCCTTTAAAAACAAAATGAAATAAAATTAAAAGAACTTTGCATGCATTTTCATTCATTTCATGCATCTCACTCTCGAGATGACATAGCTTTACTGGCGTTCAAGAATAAAGCAGATCAAACAACAAACTTTACTACCCACTCGATGAGTACTACTAGAGATTTTTTGTACTAATTTTATAAAAGTACAATATGAATTGACTTTATATATAGAGTTAAAAAAAAACAAATAATATCTTTTAAATAACTAACTAATCTTAAATTCTAGACAAATTCTAAATATTCTTACCAGAACATATTATTTTAAATTCTTATATCATAACACTAATACGAAACCTTGATTCATCACTATCTTCTCCCCCTTTTCTTGGTAGGTGTTGTGAATTTGGATTGAATCACACCAATAATCTTGATGTGTGGAGCAAATCGAATAAGCAATCAAAACGTGGAAATAGCAATAATAATTACGAACAAAAGATAAGCAATAAAACTGTAAAGAACACGAAGCAATTGTTTACCCAATTCAGTCAAAACTGACCTCAATCTTTTCATGTTGACATGTTCCTTCAGTCAAAACTGACCCACTATCAATGAAAAGCTTGATTACAACGAGATTCAATACAAAAGAGTTGCAAGAATTAGACTTCAACCCTAATTCTACCATTTTCCCTAATGTCTTCCCGTGACCAAGAGATTTCAATGATAAGTGATTACAAGATGAAAGAATCAACACCCAAAACCTAGATATGAACAAAGAGTAACCCTCTTAACCCTAGCCGCCGTTTTGGTGAAAGAAACCCTCAAAACTTGATGTCAAAAAACAGAAAACGTGACCCTTTAAATACCCTGCAGCAAACTGCTTTGAGCCTAATGAAACTATGTACTTTATTTCCATTTTTGTGACCAAAGTATAAATCTCGCCCTCAGGAAAAAGAACGGTGGTGGTAAAGTGCGAGAGCAAGAGGCTCTAACATCAGGAAGGCAAAGAAGGGCCCATAGTAGTTACATAAGAGTAGCAGTGGAATTAAACTAGTGGTATAAAAAACGACATTAGTTAATCTATAAAAAATAGAAGTGTTTCGGAGAAAGATGTTAGCCCACTGAGTAATGTTCGGTCCGGTGGTATGTTGTATGTAAACTTTTGATTTCTTAATTCAATCGTTCAGTCTAGCATAATATCGACTTGATTATAAAAATTTACTTTTCTCAATTCGAATGTTCACTCTCACATAATAAGATTAACAATCAATTAGGAATCAACTCATATGTATATCCTTAAAAATTTTGATTTTTTTTTTTCAATTAGTACATTATAGAAATCTCTTTTGAAAAGGGTTAATTTTGATTTTTTCTCCCACAACCATTTTTAGTACATTATAGAAATCTCTCTTGAAAAAGGTTAATTTCTTATAAATAAATGTTATATTTTTGGTGCTTAAAAATTCATATTTAATTCATCATTTGTTAAAAAATTCTAAATTTGTATGGGACAAATTCTTATGATATTATGAATATGAAGAGCACATATGGGTTGCTTAAAATCAGGGACTAAAAGTTGTGATGTCACATAGTTTGGGGAACCAAAACATATTGAAATTTTTTTATAGTGACTAAAAACAAAATTTGAGGTATTTTTATATAAAAATAATTGACAACGAGATGTTTATATAACTAAAAATTATAAAACTCATACACCACAAATTTGAGTTGTCAAAAAATATATTAATACTTCATCAAAAATAATAATATTAATACTTGATAATTATAATAAAAAAAAAACAAGATACATATTTGTCATTAATAGTGATTAAACTTTATCAACGATGTCTAACATATTTTCTTAAAATCATGTCAAATCCTCTTTACTGTACTTTGAAAATTTATAACGATCTTTAATTTATTTTTGACTTAAATGCAATTTTAGTCTCCTTATTAACGAGATTCTCACAACTCTCTCGTGCATTTTCAATAAAAATTATCTATGTGACGTTTAATTAGAGCTTCGCTAATACTATATATATTTTTTTGTAGAAACTCTAATATTAGATTTTTGTTGTAGAAGCTCTAATATTATATATTAATATTTTAATGTTATTGCTTAAGTGTCGTTATTAGAGTTTCTCTATTTTTTTTATAGAAACTCTAATATTATATTTCTTTTAGAAACTCTAATATTTTAATATTATTATTTAGAAAATTGTGACTTTTTTTTTTTATACAGAGAAAAATGTGACCTAAGAACCCTATCTCCAATGAAAATATTGTGAACGTAAATTTCAACAATCTAACGCTTCATTCTCAAGTAGTCAGATTATCTGTGACTTAAGAAACATAAGTTTTATGAAATAACAATATCGACTGTGACTAAAAAATTTAAATTTTCTAAATGCAAGTAATTTTATTCATTGTTGAGTACATATATTACTATGCGACATTCAACACGATGTCATATTTTTATAGTAATTTATATTAAATTGAATTTACATTTTTTGACTAAAAAATAAAATTTACCTTTTTTTTAAGGAAAAAATAAAATTTACCTTTTTTTTTTGCGTGTGGTAGTAGCGCTACGAAGTAACCGTTTGACCCATCGAGAGAGATCACGATAGATAAGAGGGAAGAAGGGAGCAAGGTGGTCATCTCGACCATGGGGAAGGGTTCACGTGCACGGCGGTCGTGGACGGAGCAGACCACTTTCTTCTTCTTCTCCTCCGATATTGTTTTTTCTTTATAATGTTTTTTTTATTATCTTTTAATTATATTACAATTAAAAAATAATATTATAAAAACTTTAAATAGGTCCTTTAGAAAAAACTTTAAATAGAGGTGTTTTTTTTAACAGGACTTTAAATAGAGGTGTTGAATAAAAAGAAGAAAGAAAATAGTTTTTTTATGAAAATTTTTATTAGTTATAACTTGTGTCGCATATGATAATTATTTTGATTTTTTTATCAGTGATAATTTATCTCGTATATGATAGTTCAAATTTTTGTCGTTATAACTTATCCCGTAAAAAATAGTTTTTTTTTTTTAAAGTTTTATTAGTTAGAACTTGTCTCGCATATGATAATTTTTTGAAATTTTTATCAGTAATAGTTTATCTCGTATATATGTGATAGTTAAAATTTATGTCAGTTAGAATTGCCCCATATATCATAGTTAGTTTGAAATTTATATTAGTTAGAACTTATCACGTATAAAATAGTTTTTTTATGAAATTTTAATTAGTTATAACTTGTGTCACATATGATAATTATTTTGAATTTTTGATCCGTGATAATTTATCTCGTATACGATAATTCAAATTTATGACGGTTATAACTTACCCCTTAAAAAGTTTTTTTTTTTTTTAAAGTTTTATTAGTTAGAACTTGTCTCACATATGATAATTTTTTAAAATTTTTATCAGTGATAGTTTATCTCGTATAAGATAGTTAATTTTTTTTTTGTTGATTATGATAGTTAAAATTTATGTCAGTTATAACTTATCCCGTGTAAAATAGTCTTTTTGAAAATTTTATTAGTTAGAATTTATCTCGCATATGATATTTTTTTTGAAATTTTTAATGGTTACATTCTCATCATCCATAATTATTTTAATGGCTCGAAACTTCAAAATGAATACGTTTTTTTAAAAAAGAAAACTTTTGAGTTCACCATAAGTCATGTCTTGACTATGAAACATAATTTTTGTATGTGAACAATGTATTGCCATAAGAAACCATTTAAGATGCATAATTTATGGTAGTAACCACAACTTATTCAAAAAATCCCGTCTACGGATAATTATTTTAAAATTTTGATCAGTGATAATTTATTCGATATATGATAGTTAAAATTTATACATCGTAATTTATCCCGTGTAAAATAGTTTTTTTAAATTTTTTATTATTTATAACTTGTCTCATATATGATAATTATTTTGAATTTTTTTATTAATGATATTTTGTCTCATATACGATAGTTAAAATATTTGTTTAGAGACATTCAATTGAATAGAATTTTGAATAAGTAAAGAGAGGGAAAAAAATTGAATTTGAAATTTGGTGTCATACATTGGAAACCGAAATTGGAAGAAGTTAAAATAGTCAAAACCAGTGATGTCACATGTCATATGGTTCATTTGCAACTCGAAGTGTCATTTTCATGTGGTTGACTTAGATGGCTTGGTCCAATCTCAATGATACATTTCCTTTTCACTCACAAAAATGTCATATGGCTTAGATGACTTGGTTAGTTTTGTACATTTAGTTTAGTTACCAAATTTTTGGACACTAATTGCCCTTACTTTGAACACATGGCAGTATCTTAAATAAGAACAATTGAGAGTTTTTCAGAATAATCAACTTTCTTATATAGATTAGATTCATTTTAAATAATATAAAGTATTAGTAATATTATTGATAAATAAATTAATCATCGATATTATTTGTTTACATGCATAGAGAAAATCATGAATGATTGAAATATTTTTGTTGTCAGGTAATCAAGTGACTAAAAAAATCCACCTTAAAGGTGAATAAGTGAAGTGTCTCAGGTTCGAACGAGCTCCTATACATATAGTATGATGTGCTTACCAACTGAGCTAAACTCATCGTTCCAAATTGCAATTTTTTATTCTCCTATTTTATTGACTACTTACTTTAGATTTGTCACATCCAAACTCTTACTATGACCAAACTACCCTTTTGAAATGACCGATATACTTCTGAGCAGTGTTTTAAAAACCGGACCGGTCATCGAACCGGCGAGGGTATTGGGTCACTGGTTCATTGGTCGAACCACTAGGTCACTGGTCGAACCGCATGATAAACCGGATTAAACCGAATTAAACCGGTGGAATGAACCGGTCTCTATAATAAAACTACATAGTTATTAAACCGCTCGAATCGGATAATTCGGTCTTTAAAAAAAACATAAAAAATATGAAATTTTGAAAATTTCATAAAAAGAATGCCATAAATTCTATAAAACAAGACATATTAACAATACCCTTGATTTCTTTTTAGTAGAAAAAAAATCTTTTATTAACAAACTCACCATAACATAAGACACATTTTTTTTAAGCAGCAAAAATCTTTTATTAACAAACTGACCATAACATAAGACATATCTTTTTTTTGTGTGGACATAAGTTAGACACAGGCAGGCGCCGAACGCGCCCTGTCTGGCCCGCTAGTACTATATATATAGAGAATACATGAACTTTGGTGTGAACTTTTCATAATACTAACAATACCCTTAATTTTTTAGTAGAAAAAAAAAATATTAACAAACTCACCTAAACTTAAGTCACATACAAATAAATTAATATTGTTTAGATATTTTTTTTACAACATTGTTTATAGCTTTTAAAAGGTCACAAATGTATCTTATAAAAAAAAAAGCACAAATGCATCTTATAAAAAAAAAAGGACACAAATATATTGTAAAAAAAAAAAGCAATAAAAATAATATAAAAAAGACCATATAAATAGTTTGAAATTGGGCCATAAAAGAAGCCCATAAAAATAAAAATAATAAGAGTCCAAAATAACACCATATATGACATTCTTTCTTGTACGAAAACCCTAGATACTCGGTTCTGAGTAAAAATAAGTCTTGTTTGGTTGGTTGCATAATATTACAAAATCCAAAAATTCGCGGTTCCAAAAATTACTTCTCCAACTTCACTCACTCACTGCTCCAAAAATCAATGGCGAGAATTAAGCAGAAACCTCGTCCCAGTCCCAGTACACGCACTCGTATGTTCCAATTTCAAAACCCTCGTTTCTCAAATTCACACTTAATTTTTCTATTTTGTTTAATCTATAATTTGTTCTGTTTCAATGTTGTTTCAGCAAATGAGGCTCAGGGAAAGAATAAAAGACGGTTTAAGCCTGGAACAGTAGCACTTCGTGAGATTCGTAAATTTCAAAAAACTGTTAATTTACTTATACCTTGTGCTCCGTTTGTAAGATGTGTAAGTTCTTTTCATTCTATATATTTTTATAAATTGTAGTAACTTTTATATAAGTAATAAATCAAAATTGGATTTGTGTTTTTAATATGCTGTTAATTTGGTTTTAGTAACTAGCTGTGAAACACAAACACCAGACACGTCACTTAGAATTTGGGTGTGTTCGATCTGCTAAAAAATAAGGAATTGAGAGTAAGACAACTCTAGTTGTATTGTGTTTGATCTCCTAACTATTAGCATTGACATTTTCAGAAACTACATGTGTCAATATTAGGTACTAAAACATGTCAGACTTTGACACGTGTAATGTATGTGAGACATGGGATATTGGAGATGCTTTCAATTTGAAGTGTTGGTGCTACATAGCTACTAAGTCTAAACATTGATATTTTTCTAGTTTATATGAACAAACTTAGGAAAAAAAGGAAATACTTTGTTTTGGGGAGTGTTTGCATTTTTGTTGTCACAGTTTGGTTGTTATTTTGTTTGTTTTTCACAGGAAATTTTTGGGTGAACTTTATCAATTTTTATGTGGTTTGATTGATGAGCATGCTTTATATGGAATTAGTGGCTTGCTATTAATTAAGATATGATTTGATAAGAAAAGTCGAAAGGAGTTGCAATGACTGCGAGTCTTTTTAATAATAAATTGCGAAATTAGTTGAAATCAATTTCTGCATCTTAATTTCAGTTTGGGTGTTTTTTGTCATCTAATATCTCTATAACCAGATATGATGAGAACTTTTCTCTCAAGTTAGAGTTAGTTACTTAGGGTTTAGTTCGGATAAACTTCTCCATAATCACTTTTGTAAAAAAGAATTACTGAAAGAATCTTATGATAATTATGAGTTTTTTAAACAATTCCTCTTTTTATATAGTCGAAATTAGCCTGTGTATCTTACTTTGTTTAGAAGGTCTCTCATTTAACTTCTCTATAAAAATCAAGATTATACTGCCATTTTTGAAAGTGAAGAAGATGCACTTATTTTAATTGAAAAGCCCCCATAAGTTATAACTTAGAAGATAATTAAACCTGGTCCTTATACCTGTTGAGAAGCTTCAGTAATCCAGAAGATAATTCAAACTGGACCCTATGATTTGTTGGCATGATATCATGTCACATATTTGGCTGAATGAATTGGATCTTATGGGCAGTTTGTTCTCAGTTCTCACTGTTGTTGCAATGCCTTTTCTTTTACTTGTGCCTGCAGGTCAGACAGATTACAAACCAATTTTCAACCCAGGTCACGCGCTGGACGGCTGAAGCCTTACAAGCACTTCAGGAGGTATGTAACTTATTTCATACTCATTTGAGTATTAACTAGAGGGTGTGCAAGATGTAACTTACCTCATTTGTCTTGCAAATGTATTCTTTAAGGAAAAGATTATTTGAATTCAATCATTTCCTGGTTTAGATATTAAATTTTTTTATACTTAGAATATTTCCATTCATTTTATTCTAATCCCCTACAATTTTGAATATTTATTTTAGTGCATTCTTATATGGTTATGTGATCAGTTAAAGAATGCTGGAATATTACCAAGTCTGCTTTCATACTATCCATTGATTATCAATGATTGAGATTTAGAGACTATATGTCCGAGCATAAGAATGCTCTCATTTCAGAGTCTCAACAAAATAAAGTTAATATTAAGTAACATGATTCCCCCCCTTAATAAGCATTTGATCAGACATCCAAGTGAAACAAAGAGTTGGTTTGAAGGCTCAATTATATTTTTAATATGCATTACATGCATTACAATACTATTTAAAGTATGACGAATCCAGCAGTTATATTTCAGGCATACATGGCATGTCTGTTTTTGGTTTTAGGGGAAAACTAAAGGAAGTGGAGTAAAATTGTGGGGTTTAAACCTTCCAATTTCCTTGCATGTCCCATAACTTTTCCAGCGAAGTTGTCGAAAGGGGACTTAATTAAATAATAAAAGATGAAAAACTGATTTGAGAATGTAGAGTTGTTTTAAAACATTTAAGAATGGGAACTTTATTATTGCTGTTTCTGTCACCGGTAGGTACCCCTGAACAATAGCTGGATTGGTTAAGACAGTTATAGTTAGTTGATGTTCAGTCATGGCAGTTTCATGATTGTAATATATGTTATGTTATAACCTTAACCTACCTTGTATGCGAAAAGAGCATCTTACAGTTTGAGAGTAAGAGTAAATGAGTAATACAACACTTGTAAGTTGTAACCAAATTTTCTCCAAGAAGGAATTCTCCAACCGTTCAACCATTTTCCTTTGTTTCTTTTCCTCATGGCATCAGAGCTTCTTCCTCTATTGATTTTTGTCTTTCCTATGAAAAAATTTAGCCATGGATACTTCACATCCTATTGTCATGCACCCAAATGAGAATCTTGTTACCACTCTCACTGTAGATGCCAGTTGTATGAGATGAAAGTGATATCAGTCATCGGTATCCTAACAAACAATGGTCATTTGGACCAATGGCCTGTAAATCTCCAACGAAATATCTAGTTGTTTGTAACCCTATAGCTCTCATAGCTTCTGGATGAGAGGGGGGGGGGGGGGGGGCATGCTTGACTCTTCTACAGAGCTAGTAATTTAGCCTTAATGAACTTTTTCAACATTCCTGCTGCACAGCTTCTTTATATGCATGTGGAAATGATTAAACTTTAAAAGAGTTGGTTGTTAGATGTAGAAAAATGTGTGATATGAGTGGGAATTGGGTGTATGATTTCTGAATATGGTTAAGTTTTTGAAATGATCAGGGAGCAATGATGGTATGCTAAATATGAAGGCCTCTTGACTCTTTGAGTGTCTTGTCAGAGGATATTGGTATTTGGGGATTGTGGGAGTACATTATTATTGCTCATGTCTGTAGTATGTGGGTTAGTGGTAGTGAGAGTATCTTCTAGTGCAAGTACAGGAGCTGAGATGACATTTTAGGGGAGATATCAAAGATGAGAGACGTGATATGGATGGCTGACAGGCAATATAGTCAAAATTGTGATCTTATGACAATATTGCTTAATTTAGTGTTTATGTATCAGCACTTTTTCAATAGCGTGGGATTGACAATATTGCTTGTAAGATTGGTGGGATCAGCAAGTACTTTGGTGGGATATCTAGAATTTGACTACTTAATTTTAGTGTTTATGTATCAGCACTTTTTCAAAACTGTGTTTTGTATTTTGCATATTCAAAGTTGTTAAGTTCTTGTTAATATTCTAGCTAAGTGGTGACTTATGAATTGTGTATCTTATGGATTTTGAATTTAAGTTTAATATAATTGTTTGTAGTGAGTGTATAAGTGAAGGGCATAGTAAGAATTTAATCAATAACATTAATTGTAATTGTAATTCTTAACTTGTGTGCTATTATCTTAAATAGCCCTTAGAAAGGAAAAGATGGAGTATTTTTTTCACCTGTTTTAATATTACATTTCGTATGGAACATGATCCTTCTCTGGTTTTTTTGTTTGTTTGTTGAAAACCCTGTAGGCAGCTGAGGACTATCTGGTTCGTATGTTTGAATGTGGAATGCTCTGTGCACTTCACGCAAGGCGTGTTACGCTTAGTAAGTTGATTTAATTTATTTTTTTTGTTGGTCAAGTGGCTAATGGCTAGAAATTCACCTCTTGGGGTGAATAAGTGGGAGATCCCGGGTTCGAACCCCGGCTCTGCACATAAAATGCATAAAATGCAATATCCCTACCAAATGAGCTATGCTCACGGGTGCAAATTTCTTTTCATCAATCACATTATTCACGATTTATCATGTAGAAAATATACTTCTTTTTATTTTGATGAATGAATCTTTATCTTGGTTACATTCATACATATGATGAACTCTTCTGTAACTAATATTAATTAGATTCAAACAATATTCTACAGTCAGTAATCTTTATACTAGAGAAAGAGGAAAATTGCAGGAGTGTAGTTGCTGGGAACATCACACATTGTTTTAAGCCTAGCGCTTGATATGTCAATTTTTAAAGAATGTCACTAATGGCTGTACCATGCAAAGGGTACTTGCAACAGTTGCAAAATGCAAAAAAGAAAGTGATAAATGTTCATTGTGAACTCTCTGCGTCTTGCGACCTCTGGTCATGTAAAGGGTTGCAGTCGCAGATAACATTAACAGGAATAATCAAGTCATTCTTAAGCAGGGATATTTTTATGCTGTCTTCTGGTTGATAAATAAAGTTTTTGATGAGCTGAAGACGCAAAAAGAGATTTATGTATCTAGACGAAAATAATGGATAGAATACAAAACGGAACTTTGTTTATCTAATATAGTGGGTATTTTCCTTAGACCATTATGAATTTTTTTTTAACTAACCTCTGTTATTTGATTTTTTGCCGCAGTGAAAAAGGATATTGAGTTGACACGTAGGCTTACCGGAATAGGAAGGCCTTTGTGAGAGCACAGACCGACAGTGAAAAACATTGTTGCTATATATAAACTTGACATTCTTCGAAGAAGCCATTGCTACTTGTATACCTGAATTTGAAATTTAAATTAGGTACTAGGCTAACTCGCATATTGTCGATAGTAATGTTTGTAGGTGAAAAATCTTTTGTAGATGAACCATCATTGTAGATAAATGGTTTACTACCGAGTCTGACTGAGAATTGATGAGTAACTTGCAATTTAAATTGTAGCCATTGTATTATTTCAAAGATTATTGTCGTTCATATATTTACTTCATGTGGTAGAAGGAATTCATGTAGTTTAAGTGCTTGTTTGTTTACTATTCTGAAAATACATTCTTTCAAGTTTGTCTTCTGTATCTTTTCTTACTATCACAATTGTTACTATATGATCTTTTATCTCATTGTTAGTAATGTAATATATGAACATAAGTTTTAGTAAATTTTTTTTTTTAAGCAAAATTGGAAATGTAGAAGTGATAAAATAATTTGATGATATCCTAACAGAGACGGAACACCATCAAACCAACCACCAACAACAACACCCCAAAGATAACATTGATAAGAAATAAAGAAAACAAAAAAGATGGGGGGCTACACCAAACCCATCAAAGAAGATCAACAAAAACGAAAATTAGGGAGACCGGCTCTATTACGGAAAAAGTCATCCCTAATGCAATTTGGCAAAAAATCCCACCAAATAATCCCATTACAATGAAAACTCATATTAGCTAACTTATCAGCACAATTGTTACCTTCTCTATCTATATATATAAATCCTAGTTGTGGAAAACCCTAATCTATAAATCCTAGATTGTTACCTTCTTTATTCAATGGATTAATCTTAATCAACAATTAAAATAATAAATGAATACCTCATCTATTAAATTCTAATTATAATTATGTTTGACTGTAATTTGGAATAACCATGAGTTGATCTGTTCTCATATGTAATTAAAATAATAGCATGATTTTTTTTTCTTTTGAGATTGAATATATCATAGTAGAGGTGTTAGTAGCAACATATATAAAAAAATCTGATGTCACGTTTTAGGATATCGGCCTCCCAAAGAAAAATTTGATTTTTTTTCCATCCACTATTTAAGTAGAAAACGAAATGAAAGTGTTAGCTACTTGAGTAATGAACGGAGTGAATGTGTTTGCTATTTAAGTAGCATACGAATCCAAGATATATAAAAAATCCCACCACCTTCCTTTCATTCCATCGGTTTTTAAAAAAGGGTCTTGCTAACGAGTGCCCCCGGGGCACTCTTTAAGCATTCCATTTAAAGAAATTTTTTATTCAAAAAGTTAAACACTACAATTTCCAATGCGTTGACTTTACGCATTCCGATAAAAATTCTATAAAAAGCTTACTATTTAAGGGCTTAAAGAGTGCCCCGGGGGCACTATTTAGCATTTGCCTTTAAAAAATCATAACTTTTCTAAAAAGATTCCCAACTCTAAAAAAACTCTTGTAATATCTACTCTTAATATATATATATATATATATATATATATATATATATATATATATATATATATATATATATATATATATATGATATTCTGATTAACATAAAACTTACATTACATAACAAACAGTTTTTATTTAATGTCAAATTTAAATATTAAAAGAAAATCAATTAATACATTCAACGGGTTTATATTGAAAATGCACGAGAAAGTTCCGTGAAAATTTCATAATGTATATTATATTATATAGTATAGAGAACATATCCAGGAAATAGAAATCTAGAAACATGTTATGTTATTGCAAAATTATCTTTTCTCTCAACCAATTACCATGCCTTTACAAAAAGAATTCCTTAGCTCCTAACTCCTAAGTATCTTCCATTTTACAATGAAATAAAATATGAGTTTCTTTATTCCGAATTGCTTACGATAACCTTGTGTCTAAGATTCCTTTAAAAACAAAATGAAATAAAATTAAAAAAAATATATATATATATCTTTTAAATAACTAACTAATCTTAAATTCTAGACAAATTCTAAATATTCTTACCAGAACATATTATTTTAAATTCTTATATCATAACACTAATACGAAACCTTGATTCATCACTGTCTTCTCCCCCTTTTCTTGGTACGTTTTGATTTCGACTTGTTTCTGTGATCCGTATTTAGTTAAGAAATAAAATTCTACTTTTTTCTTTATTCATCAATTCTCGGATTCCCACATAAAATAATACCACTAATTGTCTAATTCAGAGTTCGACCAGAAAGACTAAAAAATTGTTCACAAAAAATCGAACTGAGTTCTGGGAGCTCATTAATCCTTTGAACCCAATTACTTGTTGGTTACCGCTGCACACTCTTCGTTGTTGGAGATTGAGAAATTGTTGATGACTACAACAAATGTTGAGGTTAGCAATCATATACCCGATGATATTGTTTTCTCCATTCTCTCCAAACTTCATCTCAAATCCTTGAAGCGGTTTGGATGCGTATGCAAATCGTGGTCCCTCTTATTTGACGACAATTGTTTCATGACTATGTTCCGGAACAATCTCTTAACAACAGATCATCCTTATTATGACTATACATCTGTCCTTATACAAACGAGAGGTGGTGGTGGCTTGCATTCTCTTTCTGGTGACAACATTGTCGAATTAGATTGGCCGAATCCATTTCCATGTCCAATTCAAGAGGAGGATAACCATCCCCCATCATCTGAAGAAGAAGAAGAAGAAGATGATGATGAAGAGTCGGAGGGTAACCACCCACGACCAGTTAGACGTTTTTCAATTGTGGGCTCGGTTAGTATTAATGGCACTCTTTGTCTGCACAATCGGTATAGTAAAGGCGAACTTTTATTGTGGAATCCAACTACAAACGAATTCAAGTTCATTCCTTCCAGTCCTTTTCTATCTGCACCTTATTACTTTGTTTGGCCCGATAGCAGCCAGTTACACGTTGGTTATGACCGTGTTAAAGATGACTATAAGGTGATTTGGGAAATACTTGCTCGTCCGAACCTTGAATTGCCATACCTTGAATTTTGGGAGATATATAGTCTAAATAGTAACACTTGAAGTACAATTGATGCCGATGTTCCCCGTTCTTATGACGGTGTAGATGTGTACACGTATGGAGTGTGCCATTGGTGGGGTAAAAGAGAAAAGCATTCATATTTGGTGTCATTTGACTTTAGCAATGAATCTTTCATTACAACACTCATACCCTCGTACGTGGATGATAGTGATGTGGTCTCGAAATGCTTGGTGCTACTAAATGGGTCTATTGCTGTACTCTTAAATAATTCAAGGACATCTATGATTTACATATCAATTTTAGGTGAGCTTGGTATAAAGGATTCATGGACTAAACTCTTCATTATTGGACCCTTACCTTGCCTCTGGATTCCAATTGGCGCGGTTCCGAAGAACAAATTATTGTTCGAAACAAAAGACGATCGATTAGCCTTGTTTGATTTAAGTAACAAGACTATTGAGGAAATTGGTGTTCTAGCAAACTTAAGTAAAACAGTACTCCATAAAGAAAGCAATCTTCCAATTGGAGGAATAAATAATTGATTTATTTCTTCTGTTTTCTCTCACGAGTTATGCTTGCTAAGATTTTACCAAATTAAGAAACCATTTGATAATATGAATTGTGCTTTATTGTTTTTATTTTGAAAGTTTACTCTTTTTTCATCTGCAAACTGATCAGGTTTCTATTTCAATTGTATGAATGCTCTTTTACTGATATTTTAGAAGCTGGATAGTCTACTTTAAATATCTGATAGTTTCACCATGCTGTCCATTTTGTGTTGTCAACCTGTATCTTGGCACTATTTAATCAAAAGTTAATTAGAATGCAATATTCATATTACTAACTAGAAATTTTGACGAGTGATTTGAAAAACAGTTAAAAGTAGGAAATAAGTGGAAACACACACTTCTGCAAATTGCAAAATAATATGGATAGAGTGTTGCACAAGTATTAGACCTGATTAGAAATGTGATCATATTAGAATGATTGATCCTAGATACCATTTGTTTAATCTAAGCTTCTCTGAAACCATTAAATGTTATCTTTAGCTCTGATGCACGCAGTTTATAATTATATCGGTAATGCCAAAACATGTTTCAGTTTCTTCTTTATACAGGTAATGACAAAACCAAAAGGCAATCCTTTGACAGAACAGTTTCTTATGTGGTATTGCCAATGGCTATAATAAAAGAAAGCAGTTTTAAACTTATGACATCTTCTTGACACAATATCAATATTCCATTAAACATGTTAGAGCTTGATTCTATGCAACAAAATGTCAATAATATGAAACTCATTTTACACTATTAAATCCTAATGTAATATCTCTATAATTTCACTTAAAGCTTGAAGTTTTAAAAGCCAAATAGTTTTGGTGTAACTCTTAGTATAAAACTATTTGAACTATACCTATGTTTGGATAATCCTTCAAATTCTGTAACCTTGATGGGACTTCTGGTACTTTCTCTTTTATGACATGACTTATTGGTTGTATCAATTACTGTCGGTTCTCTTTTTCCTCTTCAAAACACTAGTCTCCCAACATATGATTGTGCCTAGTACTACTACTAATATTCATGTCGAACACTGTTAAAATGATGTCAAGTTAATAGTCATAATAGAATTGATGCTTAATATCTGCACTGAATATTTTATGGTGAAAGTCAAATGTGAATACATGTAGGTGTTTCACTTACCAAATAAATAAAGAAGACACTTACCGGAGGTTCAGAACCGACGTGTTCCGAAGCGAAAATGGGCGTCTCCCCCAACTGGTTTTGGCAAACTGATTATTGATGCAGGATGTGGGTTGGATGGTTTAGTAAGTTGGGGTCTAGTCATCCGAAACCATAGAGAAGTGATTTTGGCAGCTTGCAATAAGACAGATTTTGTGGCAATGCCTGTGGTTGCTGAAACATTAGGACTGAGATGGGATCTTCAAACTATTATGGATCTTAATTTAAGCTAGTATTGATCCCCTTTATCTTAGATTGTAAAGATTTGCTTGTTAATTTAGTTGTAATAAGGCTGCACATCAGCTTGCTCAAGTAGCTAAAACTGTTGGCTCCCTTTTCTCTGTTGTAATCTTCTCTTAATACAAGTAGGTTTGAACTTCAAAAAAAAAAGTAGACAAGAATGTTAGGATTTCTCTTGCAAATTCATACGTTCAGGTTCAATGCATCACATGGCCACCTTCAACTCTCCCTCCAAAAATGGCAGCATCCATGCCATGATTCTTCCAAAACTCTTAATAAAAGCATACTTGTTCCAAAATATCTGAAACTGTTCAATTTGTCTGGATGACTATTTTCAAAATATAAAATTTTCATATTTTTTTATAATAGATAATTAAAAATATTAGTGATCAAAGTTGTGCATTAGCATGTGCGCAGTGATCTAAAACGACACTTAAAAATGAACGGATAGAGTATTAGTCAAAGCATAAATGGCGGTTGTTGTTATTTTAGAGGTGCTTCCATGACTATTGTGAATTTGTGTAAACTAGAAAATATACATGGACAATTTTATATCTCTATAAAAGTAAAATTTGACCCCTCCAAAAGAATGCAGCCAGCCAGCCACCATAATTAATGGATTAAACAGTGCCCCGGGCACTTGTTAAGCATACTTAAAAAGGAAATAAAAAATAAAATTTATATTGAAAAGACAATTTTTTGTACTTTTGAGGCATTAAATGCACGCATTTCGAGACAAAATTTCTATTTTAACATGCTTAACCAGTGCCCGGGGGCACTGTTTAGCATTTTTCTAAATATATTTATAGTCCTTATATTTTGCTTTATGTTTAAAAATGGCGTGAAAATACCCTATAATTTGTTGAGAAATGTATAATGGTATGCCTGACCATTTCACGAAACATTGAACAGTTTATTTGCAGAAAAAACAGTCAAATCTCTGGCTTTCTCGAAGCCACTAGATTTAATCTATTGGTGAAGAATTTGAGTAGTATGCATGCATGAAGTCTTAGGTTCAATCCTAAAAAAAAAAAAAACTCTGGCTTTCTCTCTTCTTCACCTGGCCATCTCTAATTTCAAAACTAACCCAACTAACCAGGAAAGCAAACTTACTCATGAATGTTAATCAAAATCAATCCACTTACATGCGAGATATTTGATTGTTTCCTTGAATGGTTTGCCCATTTTTCTCATGTTTTTTAGAATTTTTTTTTTTTTTGGAATAAAGTATCTAAAAATAAAATCAGTGCTTTGTAGCAATACTTGAAATGGAGTAAACGGACTACAGAAGTGAGGTAGTATAGAGGTGGCGATGGTGGTGGTCCGGATAATGACTAGTTATGGTTGGTTGTGAAGTTTTGGCACAAGAGAAGTATGATTTATGGCTGTATTGTTCTGTGATCCTTGTGGTTTTTATTTTTTATTTTTTTATTTTTTTGGTCAGGTAGCCTAGTGGCTTGAAATTCCACCTTTAAAGATGGATAAGTGGAGTGTCCAGGGTTCGAACCCTGGCTCCTGCATATAAAATGCTGATGTCCCAACCAATTGAGCTAAGCTCATGGGGACTGGTTTTTATTTAATTATATATTTGAAAATATTCGACAAATCAAACATTTCATATATAATATTTTAATATACATACAATAATTCAATTCAATTCAACTCAATTTTCATTTTTTCTGTTTACCATAAATTGATAATAGTAGATATATAGATTGTAGCTAGTTACATTACATGAATTAACAACACAATAATATTTGAACGAAGATTAATACAATTCTGAAATCAAACACATAATATATATATATATATATATATATATATATATATATATATAATACCATGGAGAGGTTTTGATAAAAAGTTATGAAACGGTTTTAGCGGTGGTGGATGCGGCGGATTGAGTGGTGCTGTGACGGCGTTGTTATCATCGTCGGGATCATAATCTGGATTGAGATTACGATCTATAGCTTGACGACCTTGTTCAAGACAAGGTTTACATGAGATCTCGATTGTGATCCAACCTAATTTCAGCATAACGATTAGTGTAGCTTATTATACTTGTCTATAAATCCATATGTTGAAAGAAAACAAACGCACATCACCAGCTTTCATAACGGACGAATCGGTTTACGCAAACTCCCATCAAAACCGAAACCCTAATTTTTGGTGCATTTTCATTTCGATTTGTTTCTGTCATTTGTGTTTCATATTTTGTCCTTAATTTCCTCTACTTTTATCCTTGTTAGCATTATCTATCATCTAGTATTAGTTCAGAAATAAAATTCTAAAAAAAAAAAATCCTCTGGTTCCCATGGGAAATAATCCCCACTAATTTAGAGTTCCGCCGCGAAGACTAGGAAACTGTTCTAACCAGAAATCAAACTCAGATTCTGGGAGCTCATTAATCCTTTGAATCCAATTACTTGTTGAAATTCTACTATTTTATTAAAGCTAGTTTGCGAATTTCACTGATTGCTTATGTTTTTTTTGTTTGTGGCAGCCTGAAAACGTTGGTTACCGCTGCAAACTCTTCGTTGTTGGAGATGGAGAAATCGTTGTTGACTGCAATAAATGTTGAGGTTAGCAATCATATACCCGATGATATTGTTTTTCTTTATTCTCTCCAAACTTCCTCTCAAATCCTTGAAGCGATTTGGTTGCGTACGCAAATCATGGTCCCTCTTGTTTGATGACAATTGTTTCATGACTATGTTCCGGAGCAATCTCTTAACAAAAGATCATCCTTATTATGATTATACATCTGTCTTCGTACAAACCAAACATGGTGCTTACTATGACAATTATAGATATCGATTGCATTCTCTTTCGGGTGACAACATTGTCGAATTAGATTGGCCGAATCCATTTCCATGTCCAATTCAAGAGGAGGATAACTACTCCCCATCTTCATCTGAAGAAGAAGATGAAGAGTCAGAGGATAACCGCGTGCCACCAGTTACACGTTTTCTTATTGTGGGCTCAGTTAGTATTAATGGCACTCTTTGTCTGGACAATCAGTATAGTAAAGCCGAACTTTGTTTGTGGAAACCAACTACAAACGAATTCAAGGTCATTCCTTCCAGCCCAATTCTATCTATACCTTATTACCGTGTTTCGCCCGTTCACGCTCAGGTTGGTTATGACCATGTTAAAGATGACTATAAGGTGATTCGGAGCATGGGTGCTTTTCCAAACCCTAAATTACCACCCGTTTACTTTTGGGATTTATATAGTCTAAATAGTAACACTTGGAGTACAATTGAGGCCGATGTTCCCCGTTCTATTGACAATGTAGACGTGTACACTGATGGAGTTTGTCATTGGTGGGGTGAAAGAGAAAAGCATGCATATTTGGTGTCATTTGACTTCAGCAATGAATCTTTCATTACAACACTCATACCCTCATACGTGGATGATAGTGATGCTTTTAATTATGCAGTTGGGAGAACTTTGGTGCTACTAAATGGGTCTATTGCTTTAATCTTAACTCATTCAGAGACATATATGTTTCACATATCAATTTTGGGTGAGCTTGGTATAAAGGATTCATGGACTAAACTCTTCATTATTGGACCATTACCTCCCCTCTGGAATCCAATTGGATCTGCTAAGAAGAACAAAATACTGTTCCAAAATAAATACGGTGGATTAGCCTTGTTTGATCTAAGTAACAAGACTATTGAGGAGATTTGTGTTATACCAAATACTACTTTTTGTAAAACAGTACTCCATAAAGAAAGCGATCTTCCAATTGGAGGAATAAATAATTGATTTATTTCTTCGGTTTCTCTCACGAGTTATGCTTGCTAGGATTTTAACTTGTAGAGTGGCTTGTCAAATGCGCATGTCATAATTATTATCAACTATGTACCAAATTAAGAAACCATTTGATAATATGAATTGTGCTTTATTGTTTTTATTTTGAAAGTTTACTCTTTTTTCATCTGCAAACTGATCAGGTTTCTATTTCAATTGTATGAATGCTCTTTTGCTGATTTTATGTAGAAATAGCTTATATTTTAGAAATATCTGAGTTTCGCCATGCTGTCCACTTTGTGTTGTCAGCCTGTATCTTGGCAATATTTAATCAACTTAATTAGAATGCAATATTCATATTACTAACCAGAAATTTTGATGGGTGATTTGAAAAACAGTTAAAAGTAGCAAATAAGTGGAAGCACACGCTTCTGCAAAATAATATGGACAAAGAGTGTTGCACAAGTATTAGACCTGATTAGAAAGGTGATCATATTAAAATAAGGGTCTTGCTAACGAGTGCCCCCGGGGCACTCTTTAAGCATTCCATTTAAAGAAACTTTTTATTCAAAAAGTTAAACATTACAATTTCCAATGCATTGACTTTACGCATTCCGATAAAAATTATATAAAAAACTTACTATTTAAGGGCTTAAAGAGTGCCCCGGGGGCACTATTTAGCATTTGCCTTAAAATAATTGATCCTACATACCATTTCTTTAATCTAAGCTTCTCTGAAACCATCAAATGTTATCTTTAGCTCTGATGCACGCAGTTTATAATTATATCGGTAATGCCAAAACATGTTTCAGTTTCTTCTTTATACAGGTAATGACAGAACAAATGAGCTATGTAGTTTATATTTGCTTAGAAACAAATCCTTTGACAGAACAGTTTCTTATATATGTGGTATTGCCAATGGCTATAATAAAAGAAAGCAGTTTTAAACTTATGACATCTTCTTGACACAATATCAATATTCCATTAAACATGTTAGAGCTTGATTCTATGCAAAAAAATGTCAATATTATGAAACTCATTTTACACTATCAAATCATAATGAAAAGAATATTGGTTACAGTAAATGATACTATGTCTCTATGAAAATGACCTCTGATATTTGTGATTACATTGCTTGTGTAACAATCAATCAAATGGCCAAAGTGGAGGATGACTATCGTCAAGCTGAAGCTGCAGATGTAGCAAAATCTCAGGTTCTATATCTGTCTAGGATAGTTGCTTTCTCTAATGCAACATAATTATTAGTCTAATGACATGTCCTCTCGGCTCTCGTGCTTCATGTATGGTTTACCTCTTTTCTGGGCGTTAGACGACCTCCCCCTTTCTTATCTTAATCTCTGGTTGCTGCAATGGATAGAAAGCAAAGAACCGATTGTGTCCCAACTGTTTTGATCCAGTGTCTAGCTGCTCTAGAGTTTGTAGGGGAGTTTAATTATGTTAATCCGAAGCCGGAGGTTCAGAACAGACGCGTTCTGAAGCCAAATTGGGCGTCTCGCCCAAAGTTTGGTTTTTGCAAAATGAATATTGATGCTGGATGTGGGTTGGATGGTTTAGTAAGTTGGGGTCTAGTCATCCAAAACCATAGAGGAGAAGTGATTTTAGAGGTGCTTCCATGACAAGAGAAGTTGATCCTAGTAAGTGTTCAATGTTCATGATAACCACACTCTATTATTTTGAGTTTTTTTTTTACACTACTATTGTGAGTTGAGTTTGTGTAAAACTAGGAAATGTACATGTTCACATGACAATGAGTGCAAAAAAGGAATAGGTTTAATTAGTTTTTTGGTCCCTTAAAGACATTTTTAGTTTCATATTGGTCCTTTAAAGAATAAAAGTTTCGCTTTGGTCCTTTAAAGACATCACCGTTAGCCATTTTGGTCCCTTCCGTTAATTTTTGAGAAAAAAACTGTTAACTTGACTTTCAAAAAAAAATCCAGAATTTTTTTTTTAAAAAAAAAACATCTTTATCACCATCTTCATAACATTCATCATCTCTATAAAAAAAATCCAGAAATTTTAAAATCATTCCTACAAGAACAACATCCAAATTTTCCTCCCTTTCTGCAAAATCATTGCAGCAAACCCCAAATTTTCTAGGTTTAATTAATTTCCAGTTCTTCATAAACTTCATGAAAATGTCCAAATCTTCAACCAACATTCAAACCCAAATGTCCAAATGTTGCTGAGATTACAAGAGGATAACCCCATTTGAGGATGATTACTAAATCTTAGAATCAAACATCCATTAATTTCTGATCAAACACAAACAAAATCCAAAACTCCGCAACAAAAATGTTACAGTATCACATAATCACAAACCAACATTCCCATCATCATTTAAACATTACCATAAACCCCTAATAAACAAGATTCAATCTTTATACAAATATGAACAAGATTCACGTTCCATATGTTTGGCAGCTTTGGAAAATTGGCAGCATGAAAAACCTTTCTTTCAATTTAACAATTTGGGGATTTTTTTTTCTGGGTTGGTTGAAGACCTACGATTATTTCATTGATTTTGTAGATGGTAATTTTTTGGATTTTGAAGAAAAAATTCTGAATTTTTAATGAATATTATGAAGATGGTGATGAAGATGAAGAGGAAGAAGATGAAAAAAAGTAAAAGTGTTGGTAGTTCATTATCAGATATTATAAACTAGCAAGATCCAAAGGTATAACTTTTAAGAAAAATATCAAATGGTTATAATTAAAGTTTTAGTGAGATCTATGGTGGACCATCTAAAGTGTTGGTCCACCTTATTCATTTAGAGTTAAAATTTAACGGAAGGGACTTTTTTGGTTAACGGAGATGTCTTTAAGGGACCAAAGCGGACCTTTTATTCTTTAAGAGCCCGTTTGGTGCACAGGATAAGAGACAGGATAGGATAACTGTATCATATCCTGCCGCAATCCAGTGTTTGGTGATACAGCAGGATATGATAAGTTAATCCTGAAGCTTATCTTATCCTGTCTCTCTAGTTATAATTCTTATCCTGAATTTGAGCTGGGTTACCAGCAGGATAGGATAAGAAGAAAAAAAAATTACTGATTTATTTTATAAAATATATTTAAAATACATAAAATAAAATAAATAAAATATAAATAATTAAATAATTAATTTTTAAATATATATGTGATTTTCTCACAGGGGTAATTTTGTAATTTATATATTCTAAAAAATCAAAATTTTACTAAAATTACAATATTTTAAAGTAAAATGATTATTAAAAAATTGACAAATAGGGATATTAATTTAAATTTTATAAAAAATTGAATATAATTCTTTTGCAATAATAGTTTTATTATTTACGTATGAGATATATCATATATTTATTTGGCTTATCTAACATGTATATATTATTGAGTTATTTATTTGATCATGATTCATATAAAAAATTAAACTTGATTATTTTCTCATGATTTTTATTTTAAATTATATAAAGTTATTTGATTACTTATTTATATTTTTTATTTATAAAATTCAAAGTATTACAAAATAATTTTAAAAAAATAACAATTGTTTTACAAGAGTAATTTTGTCAATTAAATATGTTATACATCTTATCATATTATTATGGCAAGTATGTATTAAAAACAAAATATAATAGTTATCATGTTTGTTATCCTGTGTGCACCAAACATAGGATATGATAACTGAGTATAACTGTTATCCTGCTGTTATCCTATCCTATCCTTATCCTGTTTCATATCCTATCCTGTCACTATGCTATCCTGCGCACCAAACGGGCCCTAAGGGACCGATGTGAAACCAAAAATATCTTTAAGGGACCAAAGAAGTAATTAAGCCAAAGGAATATGGAAAAGGTTTATACATTACATGTATCATCAAGGAAAATTATGTGGACAATTTTATATCTTTAAAATCAATTTTGCCCCCTCCAAAATTGAAACCAAACATTAAGTTGATCTAAATTATAATTGTGATTGTTATATATTATATAGTACTAAGTCTTAGGTGTGGAAAACATGAACAACCAAAGCTCTTAATGACATTGTAATGTGGAATGGTGTTAAAGAGAGCATGGTAAGAAGTAAAGTTGTTCAACTTTTGTGTGAAGCTATGATCTCAATACTTACTTGAAAGGCATTCATTTACTAGAACCATATACTACTTTGTAGTATGTAGTATTTATTTGTGCTTAATTTCCTCTACTTTTATCCTCGTTAGCATCACCTATCATCTAGTGTTAGTTAAGAAATGAAATTCTACCTTTTTTTAAATTTATTATTTTTTTAAAATTTGGTATCCGGCCCTATGACCGACTAATCCAAGGAGACCAATCTCACCGCCCACTTGCGGGGGGCCCATTTAAAGCCAAAGTTTTTTGCTATGTATGGACTAACCCACCGAAATTGCCACGCGAGAATCGAACCCGAGACCTTTTTTAATTTATTTAATAATCACTTGATTCCCACATGAAAGAGTCCCAATAATTCAGAGTTCATCCGCAAGACTAGAAAAATTTGATAAAACATCATTCTCACTAAAAATTGAACTCGGGTTCTGTGAAACTCATTAATCCTTTAAACTCGATTACTTGGTTGAAATTCTACTATTTTATTGCGAAACTCAACTACAAACGAATTGTATCTCAAAAAAACTACAAATGAATTGAAGTTGATTCCTTCTAGCCCTATTCTATCTATACCTTATAACCGAAACTACATTTTTTAACGTGAAAACCAATTCTAAAAATTAGAAACTACATTTTTTAACTTCAAGTAGAATTATTTCTTAAAACAAATTCAAATATACTCTAAAAAAATAATTTAATTTATATATAGTACTAGTGTAAAGTTATTTTACACATGCGTCAAATACTAATAATATACCAACATATCATGTATTGTTTTTAAAAATACATAATGTGTCATGTTCATTAAATGATGAGGCAACACATCATTGAATGCATGTGTAAAAAAAATTTGCACTAACAGTGCACAACGAATAAACTCCTAAAAAATTAAATATGTCAAAATCAATTTTATATCTCTAAAATGAGAACCAAACATACAGTTGATCTAAAATTATAATTTGTAATCGTTATACAGTACTAAGTCCCATGGTATGGAAAAATAAGCAAAGGTATCTAGTTCCAAATTCATTTATGTTAGCCTTTTGAGTTACATACCACGACAGTACTAAAATCAACAAATAATGATGATTGTAAATGTAAGAAAATTATCACTTATAATATGTAGCTAAAGTACGTGGTTTAAATGAAAACCATATAAAATTACATACTAATATTTTATTTTATTTTTTGACAAAAAATATTTTATTTTATGTGGACCATAATACATGTGTTGCTGGTCTACAAGTTTTATTTAGGGGTGAGCATGAACCCGAGACCCAACTCGAAACCGATATAACAGACAACATATTGAAGCATTCGGTCGGATGCGGGTCGGGTCACGGGTCAACAAAAATTGCGAAAACCGGGCATGAACGGTTGCATACGGGCGGGTGCGGGTCTCTAAAATTCAATTTCTCAACCGACCGAACAACTATTAGATGCAAATTAATTTTTTTCCTTCTCTCCCTCTCAATCTCATATACTCTTCTCTTTGTTATTTTTATCCATCTTTGATATAAGATAAAAATGTTATATTTTACAAAGCTTATAATTAATAATATGGTGATGAAGAAGGTGAGAAAAATATTCTAATATATATATTCTAGATCTATTTTAATTTCTACGTCTCTTTTACTTGATATTTTATTGTGTTTAGATTTACATATTGAAAGAAAGCAACTGCATCTAACCCTCTTTGTTTTTTAATTTACTTCGTCTATCTTTTGTTGCATTGTGACGAGGTATTAAACTATTCGAAAATTAGGAATTTTTGGAGAATTGATGAGTTTTAGATGTAAACAAAGTTTCGATATAACCCATAATAACCGACCCGTTCAACCGCCACCCGTATGACCCGAACCCGAACAAACCGAAGATATAGACGGTCGGAATTGGGTCCCAAATTAAATGGTTGCGATTTTTATCGATTTAGTGATTTTCGGCCCGAACCCGACCGAAACCGACCGATGCTCAGGCCTAGTTTTATCTACCACACCACAAGGTACGAAATTATTCATATTAAAAACAAAAGCGAATATCTAATAATTCATGTTTGTTTACTTTTCCTCTACAAGTAAGTTAGGCACAACGCTTAGTTCATTTGGCAGAATATTACATTATATATGTAAGAGTAGAGTTCGAACTTCGATCATCTCATTTATCCACCTTTAAGATGGAATTTCTAACCAATTAACTACTTAGACAGAAAAAAAGTATAGGTACAACTCCCTCCATTTGTTTTGCTAGTAGGCTTTCAAAAGTACTTATAAGTTTTGGGGTATTACTTGTAACAATACCAGCATTTGCAAGTCTAGCATCTAGTTTACAAACCTCCCAAAGTTGCAAGCACTTCCAAAAGTAATTCATTTGATTCAAACCGGAACACTTTTCATGATCATTCCATCGATGTTCCCGACTTAAATTTAATAATAACGTTAGTCAAGATAATAAAATTAATGATAATAGTAAAATTGTTAAGATAATTTTACCGACTTAAATTTGTCTGCATATTTGAACATTTTGGCGGTCTAATTTTGCTATTAGTATTAGTCGGCCACACACACCATGCACACTAAAAGAGTTACCCTTGTGGATTTACGCATGTTATTGGAGGCCTGCAAACGGTCGGGGGCCATTGAGCAACCACCATATAAGCGTCGAATGCATGAGTATTGGTGGTGGATGTAACAAAAAGTAACATAGTAAGTAGCTTGAACCAATGAGCCATTGTAGAAAACTTAGGTTTGTTTGGTTTACGTTTTGAAATTGACTTATGTGCGTGCATGCGTGTGTGTGCGTGCGTGCGTGTGTGTGTACATGCATCCGTAAGACACCCAAAATCTCACGAGCGACCTACATAATACTACTATTATTATTATAAATAATAACCCATCCCCAATTTTAAAAAGAAAAGAATTAAGATGATATTTTTACTTCACCCTCTTTCGTCATGTGCATTCTATTTACTGTTGCAACCTTTATGTATGATTTTTATATAAAAACATCCTGATTTTTAATTAATATATAAAAGAAATCCTGATATTTTATTACAAGAAAATATGCGTATATATATTTTAACAAAAAAATTAAATAAAATAGAAGTGATTTTGTCTCCCATAAAAAAAGAAGCGAATTTTGGAAAGAAAGAGAATCGAGAAGGTTCTGAAAACCCCTATTTTGTGGTAACACAACACAAAGCCCTTCTAAAACCCTACTAACCAAACCAATTCTCTCTTCATTTCAACAACGCACTTTTCGAATCTCCAATCAATTCACTATGCACAGACTCTCCAATCGTTCTTCCTCCGTCTCCGCCTTAATCCGTTACGGCGGCGCACTTCACCGTGGCGCAGTTGCTCCACTTTCATCTTCTATCTCACATTCGGTATCCACTTTCATTCTTCTCTTAATAATCGATTCATTTTTTAATTTTTCTGCTTATTGTGTTTTGTTATCAATTATTACTATCATTACAAGTTTGTTAGTTTTATGCTGTGTATATGTGTTACTTCACATCACAATCACAATTATATGTGTTAGGTGATGACAATGGGTCTCTTTGGATAAATAGGTTATAGCACAAGCGCTTATCATCATAAGCGCTTATGTAGCTGTTTTTATAGCAAAAGATAAAATAACGATAAATTGTTTTTGTACATGGTTAGAGTTGTTTTTCATTAGATATATTGGAGATCTTATGAAAATAAGCTGGAAATTTTTTATGAAAATTGTCATAAGCTTTGTGTTTTCTTAAGTAATCACAAATGGTCTCACAAAACTTATGTCAGTAGATAAGCTAAAAGTCAATCCAAAGGCTTAAAATTGTCTTATTTTTTTCTTTTTCCTTTGAGCAGGTGGGTGAGAATGAAACAAAACCCAGATGGTATTCCATATTAGGTTCTGAGAAATCCAGCAGTGTTAACCAGCTAAATTTGAAAAGAGATTTCTTTTTGGAAAAGATATGAATCAACTGCTACAGAATCTAATGCATCCAGTTCCCCATCGGCTGAGAAATTTGAGTACCAAGCAGAGGTATTACTTTCTTTCATATGTGTGTGGTTTGTTGCCTCTAGTGCATTTGATATATATGATGAACTTTGTTTTTGCAGGTTAGTCGGCTCATGGACCTCATTGTTAATAGTTTATATAGTAACAAGGAAGTATTTCTCAGGGAACTTATTAGGTATGATCCAGCCTTTTTGCATTTCTAAACTTTTTTGCCACAACTAGAATCGGTTCAATAGCTAACTATAATTTGTTCAATCGCTAGGTGATTACTATATAGTTTGAGCATTGGTGAATGTTATGTTTCAGTGTTATCGAATATAGTCAATTATGTTCATAATAATACTAATTTAGCTTGGTCTTTTAAAGGTTTACCTGGTTCTGCTTTTCCCCTTCCTCTAATATATTTACGCAAGTTTAAGTATTTATTTTTGAAAAAGTTACTTACGCTTCTCTCTCTCTCTACAAGAAAACTATTTCTAGAAATCAGGGCAATCTAGTGTTATAAATCTCCTATAATGGCAGCATCTTGGGAAGGGCCAGACCTGTTATAGATTTATTGTTTATATGTTGTTATACCTTGAATTCTTCAGAGGCTAATTCCACTATCTGAACCTTTGACCTCAAAGTACCACTGTGCCCAAGCTCCGCTTCAAAACTGGATCTATAAATATTGTTTAGATGTTGATACTGATTAGATGTTGCATTGCCTTATCTAGTTTATTAATCCGTGCACTTTTTTCACAGCAATGCAAGTGATGCCTTGGATAAGCTGCGGTTTTTGAGTGTTACGGAGCCTGAACTGATGAAGGATGCTGTGGATTTTGATATTCGAATTCTTGCTGATAAAGATAATGGATTATCACCATTACGTAAGATAATTAGCTTTTGATTATTATTTTTTTTCGTTTTTTTCTTTCGATGCAGTTGGTGCTGTAACTTTTGCTTTATGCAGTGATACAGGCATTGGTATGACTAAGCAGGAACTGGTTGACTGTCTTGGAACTATTGCTCAAAGTGGAACTGCAAAGTTTTTGAAGGCCGTAAAGGTCTTGCCTCTTCTGGAGAATGATTTAGGATTATATTGACCTTATTCTATTTTGCTATTATGTATCTTGTGTGCTGACAAAGGTGTTTTCTTTCAACAGGATAATAAGGGTGCTGGTGGTGACAACAACTTAATTGGTCAATTTGGCGTGGGATTTTATTCTGCTTTTCTAGTTGCTGATCGGGTATGCATTTAAATAAAAGTTACGATGATGTGGTACTTCATTTTAAGATTTTTTCCTGGAAGTTTATATGTATATTTTTTGTGGTTCGAAGGTGGTTGTCTCAACCAAGAGTCCAAAATTCCGATAAACAATATGTTTGGGAAGGAGAGGTAAATGCTAGCTCATATACCATATCTGAGGAGACAGATCCTGAGAAGCTGATTCCAAGAGGAACTCGGCTTACACTCCATCTTAAGGTATGTCGAAAATTCCCCTTTTAGACCTTCTGCTAGTATATTAGTTCTTTATTCTGGAGCTTACGGTTGTTTGTGCATTCTACCCGCTCCTATTTTTCAGAGGGATGATAAAGGTTTTGCTCATCCAGAGCGGATTGAGAAGCTTGTGAAAAACTACTCCCAGTTTGTCTCATTCCCAATATACACTTGGAAGGAAAAGGGATTCACCAAAGAAGTATGACTATGCACTCCAATTCTTTTAGCTTTAATGGACACTATGTCTGTCTTTGAGATTGTTTCATTCCCTAGCCGTTTCTTGACTGCTAGATATGAAGTTTGATTTTTGAGCTTTTATCAAAATTTCTCTAATTTCAGGTGGAGGTTGATGAGGATCCAGCTGAGGCGAAAAAGGATGACCAAGATGAGAAGAAGAAGAAGAAAACTAAGACTGTTGTTGAGAAGTACTGGGATTGGGATCTCACAAATGAGACCCAACCAATCTGGGTTTGTTTTATGCTTTCTAACTACAATTCTTATGCTTAAAGTGAAAGTTGGATATTAAGATGGAGTTTAATTTAGACATTAATCTATTCGTGCAGCTTCGTAATCCTAAAGAAGTCACCAAAGAGGACTATAACGAGTTTTACAAGAAAACATTTAATGAATACCTGGAGCCATTGGCATCGTCACACTTTACCACGGAGGTAAAAAAATTATTTCTCAAGTGCAATCTTGTTATGTGTGAAGATATTTTATGTATATATTTTTTAAGCTGGAAGATATAGCTTGATAACCTCAATTGTTTGCTAAACATGAATCTTAATACTAATTTGACAGCTAATGTTCTGGAGGTGATGTTGCAGGGTGAAGTAGAATTTAGGTCTATACTTTATGTTCCTCCCTATGCTCCTTCTGGGAAGGATGACATAATCAATCCCAAGACCAAGAATATAAGACTATATGTGAAGAGAGTATTCATTTCAGACGACTTTGATGGAGAACTGGTATATAGAAACTCTGCTGTACTATCTTGACTTCTTGAGTAACCAGATAGTATTTTGATTATTTTATCCTGCTCTGATATATTATTTACTTGAACAGTTCCCGAGATACTTAAGTTTTGTCAAAGGTGTGGTGGACTCAAATGATCTTCCACTCAATGTGTCACGTGAAATTCTTCAAGAGAGCCGCATAGTAAGTAAATAGGGTGCAGGACATGCACTTAACATTTCCACATAATTTTTGTTGATGATACTTGTATAAAACTTACAAATTGCTGAAATTTCTATGTGGTGCTTGAAGGTGCGGATTATGAGGAAACGGTTGGTCAGAAAGGCTTTTGACATGATTCTGGGGATATCCATGAGTGATAACAAAGAGGTGTGATCTAATTCTGGAAATTTGCAGTTAGAAAGCTTTTTTCATTTTTCTTGCAAAGTTGTTTTAGTTGTCTCTTTATAAAATTGCTATTTATAGAAATGCTTGCTTGTTTCCTGTTAATATTTCACCAGCTGCCTTGTTCTGTGTGCAGGATTATGACAAGTTTTGGGAGAACTTTGGCAAACACTTGAAATTGGGCTGCATTGAAGACCGTGAGAATCACAAACGCATTGCTCCGTTGCTTCGGTTTTACTCATCCCAAAGTGATGAATGGTTTATCAGCTTGGATGAATATGTTGAGAACATGAAACCTGATCAAAAGGATATATATTACATTGCTGCTGACAGTGTGAATAGTGCAAAGAACACACCTTTCTTGGAGAAACTTGCGGAGAAGGATCTTGAAGTATTATAAGCTTGTTTAAATTATTTAGATATTATAACTTTTGATCATTTATACATTTATTTATTTATTTATTTATTGGTTCTTGTTATGGAATCTTGCAGGTGCTGTTTTTGGTGGATCCAATAGATGAGGTTGCCATCCAAAATATTAAATCATACAAGGAAAAGAATTTTGTTGACATTAGCAAGGAAGACTTGGATCTAGGTTTACTTCTATTTTAATTATGTTTCCTTCTCACAATTTATTTTTTATTAATGCTATTGGACAAACACTCAACTTTGAGAAGCGTATCTGTGTTTCATTGATCAAATATTTACCTGGTATCCCTTATAGTAGCTTGGATTTACGGTTTGGTTCTTAACCATTCAAACTTGCTAAATGTAGTTTGTTATTTTTGTAGGTGATAAGAATGAGGAAAAGGAAAAGGAGATAAAGCAGGAATTTAGCTTGACAATTGACTGGGTTAAGAAACGTTTGGGTGATAAAGTTGCAAGTGTGCAAATTTCAAACCGACTAAGCTCTTCGCCTTGTGTCCTGGTGTCAGGAAAATTTGGTTGGTCTGCGAACATGGAAAGGTGGGTTTTACATTATCATACATATTTTATTATGTAGTTTTTTGATAATTTAAGTAACACATCTGTGTGTAAATCAAATTTGCTGCTGCAGGTTAATGAAGGCACAAACTATGGGTGATCCCACTAGCATGGAATTCATGAAAAGCAGAAGGGTGTTTGAGATTAACCCTGACCACCCTATTATCAGGAACTTGGATGTATGAATCTTTTTTGTCATGTGTAGTACATCTAATTATATATAATAAATTGCACATTGAAATAATGGTAATGTAAATTGGTAAATTTCAGGCTGCATGCAAAACTAATCCCGACGATCAAGAGGCCCTCAGAGCTATTGATCTTTTGTATGATGCAGCTTTGGTTTCAAAGTGGATTTACGGTAAGATCTTGTCTTGATATTACTCTTATGAAAGTGATTTAATTTAAGCTCCATTATGAAATTAGATCATGTAAAAGATGAGTTGCAATTCACATAATGATACTAAATATTTGGTAGCCGAGAAATGGAACACGTGCTAGTGATTTTCAGCTGTCATTCAAACCAAAATGCGCAGCGTGATAAATATTATATCTTTTGACTCAATTTGTTGGTGTGCAGCCTGATAATCCAGCACAGCTTGGAGGAAAGATATATGAGATGATGGGTATGGCTCTTAACGGTAAATGGTCATCTCCTAGTCAGTTTGAGTCCACTCAAACTCAGCACCATATCCCAGAAACTATAGAAGCTGAAGTGGTCGAGCCTACCGAGGCTGGCAATCAAAAGTGAGAAGACTTTCAAATAGAGATTTTTGTTTTAACTTCTTTCGGAAAAACTACATATTTGAAGAACATTAGTGGTGTTATTTTATAGATATGTTGAGTAACTTTCAGTATAATGCCAAACATGTGTAATTCGTATTCCTCGTTTGACTTGATATTGAATAAGCTACTCCATGTCTTATTTGACATCTCTGTAGTTCTTTTATTTTTTGAATGGTATAATATATATTCGGCCACCTCGGTGGTACTATCTCGAACGAGAATTATTACTCTAAAATGGAACAATTCTCTTGATCTGGTAACCGTGCCACAAGGCGTGCCATTTGAATGAGCCATGGGATTGAAACCCATGAACTTCAATAACAGGAAATGCAGAGCCATGCAAGGGGTCTTACAATAGTCAATGTTATAATACTAACATTTAACGAGAAAAACATCATACAACTATTTTGATCTTACAATAGTCAGTGTTATAATACTCAATCACACTAGGCAGTAGAGTGTCTCAAATTGAACATTCATGATAAAATAAAATTACAAACAAGTCATCTTGCGATGTGAGCAATTTGGTTAATTTTCCTTTTGAAACCATGTTTTCATGAGTTATATTTTAGTAATCTTTGTTGTGAGAGTCAATATGTTAACTTAATTTGATTAATGATGTACCTATAATATTTATCTTTGATTTATTAATTAACGGCTGATATTATCCATTTTATACTATAAGTGAAACTCCTTTTAGAGGAGTTGGATTCATGTTAATTAGATACTATCCAATGTAATTCATGGTGCATTGGTGTGTGATCTGAGTCATTTACTCATTAGAAACAACAATTCTTAAGCAGTAGCACTATGTTGTAAACAATACGAATTATGTAACATTTTAGTTATGTTGTGACTTCTAATTCAGTTGATTTGAGAATATTGTAATTATGTGTGAAACAAAAAAGTTTTGCCTATAACTAAAAACCTAAAGGAATAATGACATGGAAATTGGGTGAGAGTGTTTAATGATCTTTTTTTTTTATGTCAGTGTTTAATGAACTTCTCCTTCTCAAAGCTAATACAACAATAGTTTACTAGTTTATGCAATAATATCATTCATAAATTCATATCAATTCCATGCTGATATGTTTGTATATGCATACTATCGCAACCCCTCACCACTAGACCAAACCTAGTGACTTTTATATTAGGATTAATTAAGATTGAAATCAAGATTATATTATTTATTTATCTTGACAAAAGGATTATATTATATTTAAAATTAGAGAGATGCTATTTGTTACGAAAATGCAAGAATAAACACATTGCAATATTTTAAAAGATGGTGTCATTTAATCTCATTCTTTTGTGGAAATCATAAGGGGTGGTGGATATAAAGAAGGGTGGAGATTTATTCTTGCGATTCTTCTCTTTAAATTTTCTTAAGAAAAAGCTTTTCCCTTAAAATTCAATTAGGAGTATTTGATTAGTTTTTTTCTTTTTTGTTGAATAAACTGGAAAAGAAATACAAGTTTAAGATGGGTAGAGATTAAAACACATAGATATAAATTAATCATCTTCAAAGAAATAGATTGACATACTTAGCAAGATTATTCCAACGAATATCAAACAAAGGTGGACATAACTCCTTATTCCGAGACAATATATAATGAAAAATATTTGAAATATTTACACCGTCTTCAATCATTCTAATGGTCGAGAGAATCACTGTATTATGCCTTTGTTAGAAAATAGCAGAAAACTGATAAACTAGCTTATAGTAAATGAACTTATAGTGAATAATTTATAAGTTAGTTGAATAACTTATAAGCTAACTTTTAGGTATCCTTTCTATATAAGTAGGTATAAATTATTGTCATGATAATAATTTCTTTCAATCGGACAGCCTACAAAAACTTGTTCTTTTCGACAAATCACAGTTACTCACTCATATGTGTCACGTAAGAAACTAGTAAAATCTTAATAATGAATCACAATGGCATATAACATAGTTAAAATGAGTATATAACTACAATTGAACATTTAATTTCGACATTTCTATCCGTTAAGATAGAATTTGTGGGGAGAAGTAAATGCATCATTTAATCAACTAAATCAAGTCCAAATTTAACCAAATACATGATGGTATTTGAGAACAAAAGTACAGATTAAATACTACAACTAATATAAAACTTGATTAAAATCGGAACTGAAAAACCAAATTTTCTATAGTTTCACCACTCATAAGTCAATGAACAACTAATATAAAACCTTATATTGATGGTTCTGTTTCAATATCAATAAGTGGTTGTACTATAAGCTGCAAATAAACCGTTACAAACAGTATCCTCTCATTGTTGCTTCTTGTTCATTACATAAGTACAGTGGAGACCCAATATGCCATACCAGTGTGCTCACAAAGTAATCAAAGTAAGTAGCATGTTTTCATATATACGTAGTAATCTTTCAAGAGGCCGTCGGAGCTATTGATCTTTTGTACGATCAAAGT